>NC_140990.1:304868744-306254041 GCF_052327205.1 Somniosus microcephalus | reverse complement strand
GAGGGGGAGGAAGGGGGAGGGGGAGGAAGGGGAGGGGGAGGAGGGGGAGGGGGAGGGAGGGAGGAGGGGGGAGAGGGGGGGGAGGGGGGGGAGGGAGGAGGGGGAGGGGGGGAGGGAGGGGAAGGGGGAGGAAGGGGAGGGGGAGGGGAGGGGGGGGGAGGGAGAAGGGGAGGGGGGAGGAAGGGGAGGGGGAGGAAGAGGAGGGGGGAGGAAGAGGAGGGGGGGAGGAAGGGGAGGGGGGAGGAAGGGGAGGGGGGAGGAAGGGGAGGGGGGAGGAAGGGGGAGGGGGGAGGAAGGGGAGGGGGGAGGAAGGGGAGGGGGGGAGGGGAGAGGGGGGAGAGGAAGGGGAGGGGGAGGGGGAGTCCCCGAGCCCCGCCCCCCGATCTCCCGCCCCCCCCGATGTCCCGCCCCCCCGAATGTGCGCGCCCCCCCCCGATGTGCTGCCCCCCCCGATGTGCCGCCCGCCCCCCCGATGTGCCGATGTCCTACCCCCGATTCTCCCGATGTCCCCGCCCGAGCCGACTTCAAGACCAGAGAGACGCCGCCGCGCAACCTCCCGTGTGAGGCCCGGCCAGACTCAAGTCGCGCTTCGGGCAGAAGATGACGCGGACGCTGACTCCCGCCCTGCCCGCCTTTACTAAGATGGCGGTGGTGGCAACGCTCGGCTCAGGCCCGCCCCCTCCAGCCTTCACAAAGATGGCGGCGATCGCTGGCCTTTTGTCGATCGCGACGGGAGGCGCCTAGCTCGGGCGTGGCTGGTCAACAGACGCCCAGGCTTTGAGGGCCTGGCAAAACGGTGAAAGGTAGGAAAATTATAGAGGTTAGACAAAAGATTTACAAATTAACTTACTTTTTTAAAAAACAATTTGTCTTTTAAAAGCAACTTTTTTTTTTGCTGGAATTGTAGATTTGAAAAGAAACACGCAGAAAGCGGGGAAAAAGGAAAAGTTTGGAATCAAGATGGTGGCGACTCACCTCGGTTCAGAACGATAAGGCCCACCCACACAGGCACCGATTGGTGGACCGTCAGGTCACCGAAGCATAGGATTGGTCAATCATCCCGTCACTTGACCGTTGGAGGGCCCGCCGCACGCGCCAGGAACCCGCCATACGATTGGTCAACCTCGACGTCACTCGATGCTAATGAGCGGATAATGAGCGGAATGTTGAACGTTTTCTGGATACCGCGGGTGCAATTTTTGTCCGGCCGAAACGTAAATACGCTTAGGACGGTTCGGGAATCGTCAGCTTTCTTTCGACGTAACGCACGTGTAGGTACGCTCTATAACTTTCGAGTTAATTCAAGACAGACAGACGGAATGACAGACAGAAGTATCCTTTAATTTATATATATAGAATAGATAGATAGATAGATGGATGATCTGGACGAGGGAATTGGATGCAATATCTCCAAATTTGCAGACGACACAAAGCTGGGTGGGAGTGTATGCTGTGAGGAGGATGTCGTGAAACTCCAGTACGATTTGGACAGGTTGGGTGATTGGGCAGAAACATTGCAAATGCACTATAATGTGGATAAATGTGAGGTTATCCACTTTGGTGGCAAAAACAGGAAGGCAGATTATTATTTGAATGGCAATAGATTGGGAGAAGGGGAAGTGCAACGAGACCTGGGTGTTCTTGTGCATCAGTCACTGAAGGTAAGCATGCAGGTACAGCAGGCGGTTAAGAAGGCAAATGGTATGTTGGCCTTCGTGGCAAGAGGGTTTGAGTACAGGAACAAGGATGTCTTGCTGCAGTTGTACAGGGCCTTGGTGAGACCGCACCTTGAGTATTGTGTGCAGTTTTGGTCACCTTATCTGAGGAAGGATGTTCTTGCCATGGAAGGAGTGCAGCGAAGAGTCACCAGGCTGATACTTGGGATGGCAGGAATGACGTATGAGGAGAGATTGTGTCGATTGGGCTTATACTCACTGGAGTTTAGAAGATTGAGAGGGGATCTCATCGAAACCTATAAAATTCTGTCAGGCCTGGACAGACTAGATGTAGGAAGGATGTTCCCGATGGCCGGGAGTCCAGAACCAGGGGGTCATAGTCTAAGGATAAGGGGTAAGCCATTTAGGACAGAGATGAGGAGGAATTTCTTCACCAGAGAGTGGTGAACCTGTGGAATTCTCTGCCACAGAGGGCGGTGGAGGCCAGTTCATTAAATATATTCAAGAAAGAGTTGGATATATTTCTTAAGGCTAAAGGGTTCAAGGGATATGGGGAGAAGGCAGGGACAGGGTACTGAATTTGGATGATCAGCCATGATCTCATTGAATGGCGGAGCAGGCTCGAGGGGCCGAATGGGCCTACTCCTGCTCCTATCTTCTATGTTTCAGAAAATGCTCAGCAATTCCTCCAGCAAACACCTGGACCTGCAAGACTGCCACATTTTGTACAGATCTACACAGCTGCAAATTAAAACCTGCAAAATTCAGCTCACACTGCAAAGCAGTTTTGTTCAGATGATCCTACATAGTTAAAGCAGCTCACCATTTTGCAGGAAAACAAACTTCTCAGGATCAGACAGGCTTTCAGAAATTTGAAGTTGAACTCAAGCACTCCTGGAACTAAACCATCACTCTGGAATAGTCACTTTGAATAATCATAACGACTACTTCAAACATTTGTAACTTATGCTATGGAGCAGGGAAAAGACCCCTTGCAAAAAACAGAACCAGCTGACTTCAGACTTGGCATGAGTATAAAAAATTCTCTCTAACACTATTTTTGGGAGCTAAGGAAAAAGTCTTCTCGTGGGTGGCACGATATAATGGAACCATTTTAAATAGTTTCTCAGCTAGAAATGTAGCCACCAGCAATGAAAAGAAAAGACTTACATTTGCAGGAACTGCTATTAATGCGAGGGACTAGCTACTGGTTTTATACATGCACTTAAATACGTTAGAAACACTATTCAGACAGATAATTCACGATCAGCGAATGGCAGGTATTCAAGTTAATGACAATTCTGGTCAACTGCTTCTCAACCCAGAGGACCATGGAAGAGTTCACTCATTTGTAAAGCGCTTTGGGACACCTTGAGGTTGCGAAAGGCGCTATATAAATGCAATTTTTTTTCTTTTGGGTGCTGTTGGGCTGCGGGGGTCTTTGTCGAAACTATAATGCAATGGTCCGTCTTCTGAACCTAGGCTTTGCATCGGTTAAAAAAATGACCTTTAAAGCTGGTTTTCAACCGCCGAAATCCATTCGGAGAAAAATAAAAGGTGACATCACAGGGAAAAGGCAGAGGCAGCGGGTCTGAGCGAGAGCGGAGGAAATAAACAGCGCGGCAGGGGAAGGCCCGAGAGCAGAGGCAGCGGACCCGACAACAAAAACAAGGACTGACATCACAGGAAAGCAGGGAAGTGATTGGTTGGTCAGTATTTCTCTCTTTTCTTGGGCACTGGTTTAAATTAAGAGCCAGGATTAAAAACTAAACATTCAAAACGTATACATTTAATTAATTAAATACATTAGAGATGGCAGGGCAGCCGATGTGTTACTGCTGCAACATGTGGGAGCTGGTGGACACCAGAGGTCCACGGCGACCACATTTGCAGTAAGTGTTGGTTGCTCGAGGAACTTCGGCTCCCTGTTGATGAGTTGGAGTCCGAGCTTCAAACACTGTGACACACCAGGGAGGGGGAGAGTTACCTGGACGCGGTGTTCCAGGAGGCAGTCACACCCCTTAGATTAATTAGTTCAAATTCGGTCCGTGGTCAGGGACAGGTGGGTGTGACTGCGAGCAAGGCAGGTATGGGGAACCAGGAGGTAGTGGCGGAGCTCGGAGCCTCAGCCCTTGCTCTTGTCCAACAGGTTCTTACTCTCTGTGTGGACGAGGGCAGGGACTGCAGTGAGGGTGAGCAAACTGACCACAGCACCATGGTACGGGGAGCCATAAAAAAAATGTGGTAGTGGTTGGGGACAGTATAGTTAGGGGGATAGATACTGTTCTCTACAGCAGAGAACGTGAGTCCCGAAGGCTGTGTTGCCTGCCCGGTGCCAGGGTAAAGGACATCTCCTCTGGGCTGCAGAGGAACTTAGAGTGGGAGGGGAAAGATCCAGTTGTCATGGTCCATGTAGGTACCAACGACATAGGTAGGACAAAGAAAGAGGTTCTGCTGAGGGAGCATGAGCAGCGAGGGGCTAAATTAAAAAGCAGAACCACAAAGGTACTAATCTCTGGATTACTACCAGAGCCACATGCAAACTGGCAAAGGGTAAATAAGATCAGAGAGATGAACGAGTGGCTCAAAGATTGGTGTGGGAAAAATGGGTTTCGATTCCTGGGGCACTGGCACCAGTACTGGGGTAAGAGGGAGCTGTTCCGTCGAGACGGGTTTCATTTGAACCAGGCTGGGACCAGTGTCCTAGCGAATCGAATTAACTAGGGCTGTCGATAGTGCTTTAAACTAAATAGTGAGGGGGAGGGATACCTTGAGTGGAAATTTAAAAAGTCAAAGAAAAATGAGAAGGCAAAAGTGCAGGGTTGCGATAGGGGTAATGATAACCAGAGTGTGATGGGAAGGGACAGAGTGTATACACATAAGAGTGCATCAGAAAAAGGGGTCAGAGTAGGGAAAAAATGGTAAAAAGACAAAATTAAAAGCTCTATATCTGAACGCATGCAGCATTCGTAACAAGATAGATGAGTTGACAGCACAAATAGAAATAAATGGGTATGATCGGCTAGCCCTTACAGAGACGTGGTTGCAAGGTGACCAAGGCTGGGAACTGAATATTATGGGGCATTTGCCATTTCGTAAGGATAGGAAGAAAGGAAGAGGAGGTGGTGTTGCTCTGTTAATAAGGGATGAGATCAGTGCAGTAATGAGAAATGATATTGGCCTGGAAGAGCAAGACTCAGTTTGGATGGAGATAAGAAATAATAAGGGTAAAAAGTCACTGGTAGGAGTGGTCTACAGGCCCCAAACAGTAGCCACACTGTAGGACAGAGAATAAATCAAGAAATAATAGAGGCTTGTAAGAAAAGTATGGCTATAATCATGGGAGATTTTAATCTTCATATTGATTGGACAAAGCAAGTTGGCAAAGGTAGACTTGAGGAAGAGT
The DNA here is from genome assembly GCF_052327205.1 of Somniosus microcephalus. Classification (NCBI taxonomy): domain Eukaryota; kingdom Metazoa; phylum Chordata; class Chondrichthyes; order Squaliformes; family Somniosidae; genus Somniosus; species Somniosus microcephalus. Next base: position 306,248,959 of record NC_140990.1, on the reverse strand, counting down.
TTTTAAAGAGTGTATACGGGATGGTTTCTTGGAACAATATGTTGTGGAACCAACCAGGGAGAAGACTATTTTAGATCTGGTAATGTGTAACGAGGCTGGATTAATTCATGATCTCAAAGTGAAGGATCCTCTTGGGAAGAGTGATCATAGCATGGTAGAATTTCAAATTCAGTTTGAGGGTGAGAAAGTTAGGTCTCAAACTAGTGCCCTGAACGTAAACAAAGGTAATTACAAAGGTATGAAGGCAGACTTGGTTAAAGTGGACTGGGAAAATATATTACAGGGTAAGACTGTAGAAAAGCAGTGCCCAACATTTAAGGAGATATTTCATAACTCTCAGCAAAGATATATTCCAGTGAGAAAGAAAGACTCTCAGAGAAGGATGAACCATGCATGGCTAATTAAGGAAGTAAAGGATGGTATCAAATTGAAAGCAAAAGCATACAATGTTGCGAAGAATAGTGAAAGGCCAGAGGACGACAAAAAAAATGATAGAGAAGATAGCTTATGAGATTAAGCTAGCAAGAAATATAAAAACAGAGAGTAAGAGCTTCTATAGGTATATAAAAAGGTAGAGAGTAGCTAAAGTAAACATTGGTCCCCTAATGGATGAGTCTGGGGAACTAATAATGGGAAACAGCGGAGACTTTGAACAAATATTTTGTATCGGTCTTCACAGTAGAAGACACTAAAAGCAACCCAATAATGGATAATCAAGGAGCTACTGGAGTGGGGGGGGTGGGGGGGGGAGAACTTAAAACAATCAGTATCACTAGAGAGAAAGTATGAGGCAAACTAATGGGACTAAAGGTGGACAAGTCCCCTGGACCCGATGGCATGCATTTTTGAGTCTTAAAAGAGGTGGCTGCAGAGATAGTGGATGCATTGGTTGTAATCTACCAAAATTCCCTGGATTCTGGAGAGGCCCCAGTGGACTGGAAAACTGCAAATATAACACCCCTATTTAAGAAAGGAGGGAGACAGAAAGCAGGCAACTATCGACCAGTTAGCCTAACATCTGTCATTGGGAAAATGCTGGAGTCCATCATTAAGGAAGCAATAGCAGGACATTTAGAAAGTCATAATACAGTCAAGCAGAGTCAGTATGGTTTTATGGAAGGGAAATCATGTTTGACAGATTTGATGGAGTTCTTTGAGGATGTAACGAGCAGGGTGGATAAAGGGGAACTAGTAGATGTAGTGTATTTGGATTTCCAGAAGGCATTCGATAAGGTGCCACATAAAAGGTTACTACACAAGATAAGAGCTCATGGGGTTGGGGGTAATAGATTAGCATGGATAGAGGATTGGCTAACTAACAGGAAGCAGAGAGTCGGGATAAATGGGTCATTTTCAGGTTGGCAAACTATAACTAGTGGGGTGCCGCAGGATTCAGTGCTGGGGCCTCAACTATTTACAGGAAACTCTCTTCTAACCAGCACCTAAATATCCGGAAATCTCTCTTAACCGGCAAAATTCAGGAGTAGGTTCAGCTAAGTTTTACTATATATTAGTGGCCATGTAACTGGGGTTCCTGGATCTGTGGCCATGTAACCGGGGTTCCTGCACAAGTGCCGTGTAACCGGGGCTCCTGCACCTGTGGCCGTATGCAGGGCTCTCATACCTTGATAAGTATAGCTCTCTGTAATCCGGACTTTTTTTTTAATCAACCGTCACCACGCCGGTCCCATCGGTGCCGGATAAAGAAGAGTTTCCTGTACAATCTATATTAATGACTTGGAGTATAATTTGCTGATGACACAAAGATAGGTGGGAAAGCAAATTATGTGGAGGACGCAAAGAATCTTCAAAGGGATATAGATAGGCTAAGTGAGTGGGCAAAAATCTGGCAGATGGAGTTTAATGTAGGAAAATGCGAGGTTATCCACTTTGGTAGGCAAAATAAAAAAGCAAATTATTTAAATGGGGAGAGATTACAAAATGCTGAGGTACAGAGGGATCTGGGGGCCCTTGTACATGAATCACAAGAAGTTAGCATGCAGGTAAAGCAAGTAATTAGGAAGGCAAATGGAGTGTTGGCCTTTATTGCAAAGGGAATGGAGTATAAAAGTAGGGAAGTCCTGCTACAACTGTACAGGGTATTGGTGAGACCACACCTGGAGTACTGCGTACAGTTTTGGTCTCCTTATTTAAGGAAGGATATACTTGCATTGGAGGCAGTTCAGAGAAGGTTCACGAGGTTGATTCCGGAGATGAAGGGGTTGTCTTATGAAGAAAGGTTGAGCAGGTTGGGCCTATACTCATTGGAGTTTAGAAGAATGAGAGGAAATCTTATTGAAACATATAAGATTCTGATGGGGCTTGACAGGGTAGATGCAGAGAGGATGTTTCCCCTCATGGGGGAATCTAGAACTAGGGGGCATAATTTCAGAATAAGGGGGCACCCATTTAAATCGGAAATGAGGAGGAATTTCTTCTGAGAGGGTCATGAATCTTTGGAATTCTCTTTCCCAGAGAGCTATGGAGGCTGGGTCATTGAATATATTTAAGGTGGAGATAGACAGATTTTTGAACGATAAGGGAGTCAAGGGTTATGGGGAGCGGGCAGCGAAGTGGAGTTAAGTCCAAGATCAGATCAGCCATGATCTTATTGAATGGCAGAGCAGGCTCGAGGGGCCAAATGACCGACTCCTGCTCCTACGTCTTAGGTTCTATGTTCTATGTATTTGGTAACAAAAATAAGTTGATCCCAAAATAGTTGGTTGGAGTTCAGGCTGAAGATGATGTTTGAATAACCTTATTGCTGTAACAATATACAAATGCTCGAAATCCAGCCAGCCCTGAACCAAAAGGCAAGATATACACACAAACCTAGCTGGAGAGGAGCTATTACAGACCAATAGAGACATGCGCTCAGCAAAGAAAAGTTTGTCTGATAAAACAAAATACTGAGAAGAGCACAAGTTGGCGATGAGATCCATGCAACCCAACAACACCCTGACGAATAAACTCTTCCAGGATGCAGACAGCTCTCTGATGTCTCGTCCAAGTCGCAAATTTCACTTGTGAGCCTAGCCAGTCAATATTAGCAAGCTATTTGACTATGGGGAATGTCACAACCCTGACTATCCTGTCATCACTCAACATCTACATACATACACTTTCCAGCAGGGGTTAACAAAAAACAATCATGAGCAGCTCCTACTGATTTTGGCGCAGGTCAGATGTCTTGTCCTTGTTGCTGTCCTAATTGAGATCTATTAACTGAGCACAGTCCGGGAAGTCTGGAACGCTCCTTGCATACCCTGCTCCCCCACGACTATTTGCATTTATATAATGGCATTAATGTAAACAAATCCCTAGGCACTTCACAAGTAGAAGAAATGAAGAAGAATCTTGAGCCAGGAAAAGCACACGTCAGCACTGCATGTCACATGATGATTTACCCACGTAGCTGCTCTCTTGCATTGGCAAGTCGAATGAACTTTTCAACATTCTAGCCTCCAACAAAACAAACCGAGTCAGCACAATAGCCACATTGACTTTCTGGCTCATCCTGACCAAGCTGCCACCTCAACCCTGCCCTTCTTACTGACTCAAATTCTTAACCTCACAGAATTCCCCAGCTATGCCAAGGCCCTCAAGTACCACAATCAAGTGTACCTCTGCCAAAGATCAACAGGGTGCTCTAAATCCAGCCAGCCCTGAACCAAAAGGCAAGATATACACACAAACCTAGCTGGAGAGGAGCTATTACAGACCAATAGAGACATGCGCTCAGCAAAGAAAAGTTTGTCTGATAAAACAAAATACTGAGAAGAGCACAAGTCTGGAACGTTCCTTGCATATCCTCAAGACAATGACAGGGACAGCAACAATTATTTGCATTTATATGGTGCCTTTAATGTAAAACAGTCCTGAGGCACTTCACAAGTAGGAATAAATGAAAAAGAATGTTGAGCCAGGAAGAGACAAATTAGAAAGGGTTAACTGAATGTTAGATTGAAGAGATGGGTTTTGACAAGAACGTTAAAGGTGAACAGTGAGGTGCAGAGACAGAGAGATTTCGGGAGGGGGTTCCAAAGGGCAAGCCCAAGGTGGCTGAGGGCCCATGTCACCAATGCTAGGGTGAGAGGAATGAAGTGTTTGGGATAGGAGATAGCAGATACGATGGGCTAACACAATGGGCTGTGATCACGAAGGATTCATGGATGAGGACAAGGATTTTGAATTGAATGCATTGGAAGATGGGCAGCCAATGTAGGTCAGCGACAACAGGAGTAATGGGCAGATAAGGCTTAGCATAGGACAAGATACACAGAGTTTTGAACAAGTTGGAGTTTATGGAGAGTGGAGGGCAAGAGGCCAGATTGGAGGGGCTGTGGCCAAAAAGCCACATTTCTGTATATGTTCTGATTATGTCCCAGTAACTAACCATTCTAGACAACAATTTGGGAGAAATTGTCCAGCTTCATAGTCTTCAAAGGAGGACCACTAGAATGATCCCTAATTGAAAAGCCCTTAGCTATCACAATAGGCTGAGAGAGAGCTGGGTCTTTTTACTCTAGCAAAGCGAAGGCTTTGGGGAGATTTAATTGAAGTGTTTAAAATGATGAAGGGACTAGACAGTGTGTGTGGACAGACTATTTGAACTAGATAGGTTAGGGGACACGAGGGGTCATGCATATAAGTTATGGAAGCACAGGACTAGGTTGGATGTCAGCAGGTTTTTCTTTACATAGAGGATGTCAACACTCGGAACAAATTACCGGCTCGTGTGCGGAGTGCGGATTCCTTGCAACAATTCAAAAATTAACTGGACAAGTTCAATTTTATGGCTAATATCACTGTGTACAAAAGGTATCTGGGAAGGTGTGAATCTATCATGATCACTGTGTTCTCCCAGAACTTTTGATTTCAGGACAGGAATTTCCCAGATTTTGTTTTGAATCAGCCTACTTTTTTGCCTCTCTCAGGAGATTAAATAACTCCAAGTGGGAGGGTACATTGGGAGTCAAGATCCTTAGTTGTGGCATGACCGTTTGGAACAGGCTTGATGGACCAGCTGGTCCTTTCCTGCCCATCTTTAAATATGTTCATATGACTCCATGCCCCGCAAGTCAAATTTAAAATCCTGATCCTCATCTAAAGAGCCCTCCACTGCCTTGCCCCACCTTTACTCTGCAACTTCCTCCAGCCTGGCACGCCTGCCTGCGTGCATTCCCCCACCCCCATGTTCCATCTTGTCCTTGTAAAGCACCACGGGACATTTTTCTATATTAAAAGGTAATACACAAACGGAAGTTATTGTAATAGTAGCGACATACATTATGGAGTTCTGCTGAAGGAGGGAGAACTCAGCGCCTGCAATCAGCTGCCCTTAGTAATGTGAAAGCCTGTTCAAATCTTCAGGAAGCCCCATCCTATCAAAGGATGGGGATGACAGCAGGGATTACAGGTAAGCAGGTGGCAGGGTTCTAACGCAAAGGCTGCCAGCAAGACTTCAAATGAAAAACAGAGAGTCAAATTAAAGACGTGGGGAAATTGAAGCCATATAATAAGCAGCGTTTAGAGTTTTTTTTTAATGGTTCCTTCCCTTCAAAACATTCTCTAAAATGGGGACTGCAGGTTTACAGGGAGCAGTAAAAGCCAGAGAGCAGTGCTCTGATGTTCTGGGTCACTGCTCGAGTGACATAAAAGTGTCTCTAGATACCATTCTCATCTAATCTTTGGAAATTACATACGTCACAATCAGTTATGATTTAAGCATTCAACAAAAGCAGTATCTAACATTTTCCACTGTGAAATTTATTTACTTTTGCTCCTACACTTACCCCTTTTTGGAAATATTCAGCTTACATATGTGCTGAGGCACAGTTCTGCAGGCAGCATGCCTTCAGGTACATCAGCCACGATCTGCCCTTCATGTGAATCTGTACATGATGTCGGCTATATGACCATGTAATATTATAGCAAACCCCAACTCAACGATCAACTGGCATCCACATGCACAATTCTAATTTGACAGCAATCAGGAGAGAACACCCTGCCCAATTTTTCTCTTTCCAATTCAGGAACAAGCCCATTGTAATATCCATCATCCCACTAGTACCTTGCGGAGACTGGGTAATTCCACATAAATTACGGATTAAACCGGAGACCTTCTTACTAACTGTTAAATCCAACGGTTCATTTAACACTGAGTTTTAAAAAAATACAGTTTTAAAAAAGAGTACATATGTTTTAGAAAAAATCAACTGCTTGAAAAAGCCAGTCCTATTGAAATGGTACAAATTAATGACCCGTAACTATACGGAGTACATAGATCACAGAGTGAGTGAACAGCAGCAAGGCCAATAACAACATAACCAAGTTTGGGTTCGGTTCCAATTGTGCGAGGTACTGCAAAAAAAACTCAATAGAGTAAAAAATTAATGTTACAATATAAATAGGAAACAGTAATTTGGTCATGGTTTAAGTTCACCCTATATTTGACTCCAGAACCACATGTTAAATTCACCGCCACCCCCGCAAACCCCCAAGTTGACCATCTTAAAACAAGTACAGAACACCACATACCTCATGTACAGCACTCCATTCTGGTCAACTTGCCGCTGCCACCCTATAGGAACTTGGACTGCTGGTCCCCCACCATCTTTTTCACCATCATTCTCGTTTCCTCCATTCATTTTTACGTTTCTGCTTGTGACACCTCAAAGATATCAAAAGTCAGATGATATCTTCGGATTTCATGTCATCCTGGTCTCTGAAACGTGACCATATGGTACAGTGCTTGCCCACTGTACGAAGTACTCGGGGAGATGTTCCAGCTCAATGAGGGGCCATCTCTTCAAAAGCCACCATTTTATACAAAGTCACTGCCTCATAATAATCCACATTCCTTTAATGCTGTGGGAGGATTCAGAGTGTTTGAAGCTGTACAGTAGTGCTACATGGAGAGAACCGGCTGCCTCCTAAATCAGGATGCACATAATTCACGAAAGGTTTACTCAGTTCTGAGCTTTAAGAAGGATAATGTATGTTTTGACATACAGCAGTTTTGTTAAGCTTTACTGATTCCTGCAGACTAGTCTTGATTTTCAGGGCCAGGGTAATCTTCTTGTAATTGAACCCATAGTAGGCCGCATCCTTCACTTTTAACGTACTTTTTCCGGGCGAGTCCAAAATACAGTTTTTTCTCACATTTAACACAACAGCCTCCGGATTTCACTTCGCACCACTTCCATAGCTTTGAATGATTCAGCCTTCATGCAAAATCCTGTAAATATACAAGAGTTTAGTTTAGGTAACTGAAAATATATACCCTGTGCAAAAATTAACAATTAGTTTATCAAGAAAATGGCAACAGTGGTGTGCAATAAGATAGCTTGCATATATTATAAACTGATAGGCAGTTAAAGTCATGGATTCTAATGAAACAATGCATCTACCTGAATGCATTATTGAAAATGCAAACTTTAACCATTTAGAAAACATTTCAATCATGATGACAGCCAGCTTTTCTTCTTGTTTTAAATAAATTTCACAAAAAAATGTATTTTTTTTTTAAATAACAAATATACTGGTGTCAACATTTTATTTGAAAATGCTGGGTAAACAACATATATAACTTGAGTCAGTCATTAAATTTCTCCATCTTCATACTCTGACTAAGCCCCATTACTCCATACAAAATGGCATCAGCAGCCAGCACACAGACATGGGGCCAAATGTTCTGATGCTTTTTTTAAAGAATTTTTCATCACTTCACTAAGAGTTTTGTTTGGGATTTAATAATGTTAATATGCCAATACTACACTATTTATTCAGCTCATTGCACGGTTCAATGCTATAAATGCAAACCTCAGAACCACTTAAAAAATCAATAGTTTAAGACATTGAGGCAAGCAATTGTTTTGAGCAAATTCAGGTAAATAAAAAACACGACATAAATAACTGTAGTTGCGAAATGGTGTACTTATTTATCTAATTAAACAAAAAAACGACTACAGCATATTCAGGGTCTGCCTTCCCCTTCAAGATCAGTGATAGCACTTCAATCTGACAGTTGTGGGTTCAAACCCCACTCCTAGACTTGAACACGTAACCTAGGTTGATATTTCAATCTAGTGCAGGGGGAGATGCTGCACTGACGGAGATGGCGTCTTTTGGACGAGATGTTAAACCTCCTGTCTACCCATTCAGGTGGGCACAAAGGATTGCTTAGCACTATTCATAGAACCATGTACTGGCCAACACTCCTCCCTCAACCAAAATCACTAGAATGTTAATACAAAAGCAAAATACTGCGGATGCTGGAAATCTGAAATAAAAACAGAAAATGCTGGAAATACTCAGCAGGTCAGGCAGCATCTGTGGAGAGAGAAACAGAGTTAACGTTTCAGGTCGATGACCCTTCGTCAGAACTGTTCTGACGAAGGGTCATCGGCCTGAAACGTTAACTCTGTTTCTCTCTCCAGAGATGCTGCCTGACCTGCTGAGTATTTCCAGCATTTTCTGTTTTTAATCACCAGGATGCTGCTGTGCACAAATTGACTGCCATGTTGGCCTACATAACAGCAGTGACTGCACTTCAAAGGGAACATGCACCCGAGAAAGAGAATGTGCAAGTCAAGAAACAATCCAGATTTCCAGTAAATAACTGGAAATAAAGCACGTTAACAAGTAACATTTGTCGGTTAGGCTTCAAAATTACAGTTACAGTTAGAGCATCTGTGAGTGTCCTACAGTTATTTAAAACATGCGCCACTTTGTCAGTGCACAAGATCTTTTCTGGCTCTTGGGATTTCAAAGGTTGCCCATTCCTGATGAAGTAGGTCACATACAACAGAAACAAAAAAAGAAAACAAATTGGAAAAAGAGAATTTCCACTGGACTTTTTTTTCCATGCAATTTCTTTAGGATAGCAATCCAATGTCTTGCAATTCTAAAATAAATATAGCGCTTGTGGCACTTCACAGTAAATATGGCGCAGCAGGGCATATTTTACTATGCTATAGCATTAGCGCTCTCTGCTGCGGTCTAGAATCTTTACATATTACAAATTACATTAGAATTACCGTAAAAACGTATTGAAAATGTCCATTGACTCTTTCCTTATTGACCACTGATTTATCACCCTCCGATACAGGTGGGCAGAAATGCCAACCTTTGAGTTCCAAATTGATTTTCAGTCTATATCTGAAGCTTTAATGTACATGCAGCATATCTCTCTGCCCAATATATACACATTTTAACATGAAGGCATCTCACCATTATAGGGTGGTCTTTACTATAAAAATGTTGGGGAGAACCATTATCGGCATTCTTTTGTTGCTGCTGATTTCTGTGTACATTTGTTTAAGTAGTTAGTGGTATCTTCCATGGTACTGAGCTGAAGTGTTCATCTGGTCGTATATTGTGGGTGAACATTACCAGAGCTGGTAATGAACCAAGTATTATCACAGAATTAACTGTTCACATCAATTCATCTCACTTACATTTCTAAGCAAGTGCCCTCAGTAATATCACCAGCACTTGTTCTTGAAATACAAACCAACAGAAAACAGTGCAGAACTAATAATCACAATTCTCTTCAAAAAAGGATTTCTGATGGGAAGACTCCCTCTGATTTTGTTTCAATTAGGTCTGCTTTATAAAAATACAAATATAAAATTTAAGAAGATATTTCCCTTTGTCTTGCTCTCAATGCTCACATCACCAAACATCAAAGAGAGAGACAAGTTAAATAGTAACCGGTGCTATTGTAAGTGTTGAAGCACTCAATATTCAACTACAGGAAACGCTCTTTTTACCGGCACCTAAATAACCGGAAATCTCTCTTGACCGGCAAAATTCAGGAGTAGGTTCAGGTAAGTTTTACTTCATGTAAGTGGCTGTGTAACCAGGGTTCCTGGATCTGTGGCCGCGTAACCGGGGTTCCTGGATCTGTGGCCGCGTAACCGGGGTTCCTGGATCTGTGGCCGCGTAACCGGGGTTCCTGGATCTGTGGCCGCGTAACCGGGGTTCCTGGATCTGTGGCCGCGTAACCGGGGTTCCTGGATCTGTGGCCGCGTAACCGGGGTTCCTGGATCTGTGGCCGCGTAACCGGGGTTCCTGGATCTGTGGCCGCGTAACCGGGGTTCCTGGATCTGTGGCCGCGTAACCGGGGTTCCTGGATCTGTGGCCGCGTAACCGGGGTTCCTGGATCTGTGGCCGCGTAACCGGGGTTCCTGGATCTGTGGCCGCGTAACCGGGGTTCCTGGATCTGTGGCCGTGTAACCGGGGTTCCTGGATCTGTGGCCGTGTAACCGGGGTTCCTGGATCTGTGGCCGTGTAACCGGGGTTCCTGGATCTGTGGCCGTGTAACCGGGGTTCCTGGATCTGTGGCCGTGTAACCGGGGTTCCTGGATCTGTGGCCGTGTAACCGGGGTTCCTGGATCTGTGGCCGTGTAACCGGGGTTCCTGGATCTGTGGCCGTGTAACCGGGGTTCCTGGATCTGTGGCCGTGTAACCGGGGTTCCTGGATCTGTGGCCGTGTAATCGGGGTTCCTGGATCTGTGGCCGTGTAACCGGGGTTCCTGGATCTGTGGCCGTGTAACCGGGGTTCCTGGATCTGTGGCCGTGTAACCGGGGTTCCTGGATCTGTGGCCGTGTAACCGGGGTTCCTGGATCTGTGGCCGTGTAACCGGGGTTCCTGGATCTGTGGCCGTGTAACCGGGGTTCCTGGATCTGTGGCCGTGTAACCGGGGTTCCTGGATCTGTGGCCGTGTAACCGGGGTTCCTGGATCTGTGGCCGTGTAACCGGGGTTCCTGGATCTGTGGCCGTGTAACCGGGGTTCCTGGATCTGTGGCCGTGTAACCGGGGTTCCTGGATCTGTGGCCGTGTAACCGGGGTTCCTGGATCTGTGGCCGTGTAACCGGGGTTCCTGGATCTGTGGCCGTGTAACCGGGGTTCCTGGATCTGTGGCCGTGTAACTGGGGTTCCTGCACCTGTTGCCATGCAACAGGGACGCCTGGATCTGTGGCCGTGTACGGGGCTCTCGTACCTTAGTAAGTATACCTCTCTGTAATCTGGAGTTTATCAACCGGCACCACGCCGGTCCCGTCGGTGCCGGATAAAAAAAAGTTTCCTGTACTGCATTTAGCTGTACAGTTAAAATAATTTCCTTGTATCAGTGTTATATATAGTTCACAAACTACTACTTTGAAACACAGATCTAAACCAATACTTCAATTTTATAAAATAAATATGCGTAATCATGGGTTTCTTTGTTATTTATGGCAAAGCTTGGACAACTAGACTCAATTTTGGTTTCCTGCGAGGTCAATTACTGACCTGCCTATTGGAGAATGCATTAGTGTTGCAATGTCGCTGGCCATGATCTGTATTGCCCCTTTTCCATTATTTATGTAGAAATGCGAAAGCACATTTACACAAATTTTAATTTTTCTGTAAAAACAGTACACACATTTATGGAAATCACATCAAGTTTTTGAAAAGGTGATGGGGACAAGACAAGATCAATCAATTTAGCTCATTCTATCGTGAGATTCAATTTAGGGTTGCTGTGAGCTACTTCCTCGCCCTCTGTGGTTTGTTTTTCTTTATTCTATGCTGAACAAGAATTTTTTATGATTCCGAGTAACAGGCTTTCCACACATCCACACTTGTGTCAGGGTTTACTTTAAAAAAAATACCTGTAATAGTATGGTAAGTGTTTTAACTTTATCTTAATATAAATTGTCTATCCAAGCAATTCTCAACATTTTAAACTTTGTTAATTTTTGGGGGGAGTTTTACAAATGTTATAGAAAAATAATAACTTGCATTGCTGTTGTGCTCTTCACTGCAGGAAGAAAATGCTCAACATTGAGCATGACAAAATAGTGGTTGCTGAACAGAAGGGAAAAATTATTAGGGCTGGGAGAAGGGCGAGTAACAAAGACCAAAGGCATGTTAAAAGCAGGGAGAGAGCTAGGAAGGTCAGAGAACTGGGCAGTGTATTCCACAAAGCAGGACAATAATGACCGGGAATTTGCGGTGGGAATGCTGCTATTGCCCCTTTGAAGCTGACTGCAACTTCAGGATTTAGCACATGCGCATCCCAACGCGGAAATCCTGAAGTAGCAGTCAGCCATTCACTGCTCAGACACTGGCTGCGCTGTGGCCCGCTGCCCCCGCCCCCGCCCCCACCTCCCCATAGCCGGCAATCAGTGTAATCAGGGAAATCAGCAAAACTGACGAAGCTTGGCTTTTCCATGGTAATATCGCTGTTAAATACTCCATTAAACGTTCGACCTTGTTGGCTTAGGTGTGACTGGGGTTTTAACAGCGTATTGACTCCTAAACAAATGTTAAGGCCCTGAAAAACAAATTTTAATTTTGTAGAGTGCGAAATTTCTCCATTATATTAAAAATTACAATTTTTAAGAAACTTTAAATTAAAAAACATATTTTTTTAAAAGTTCGTTCATATTTATTTCAGGTTTACCTTTTCCCCGTGCGAGAGCCCCAATCTTTCTTTTGCTCTCTAGAACATTTTTTAAAAGTCAGAATAAAAGGAGCTTTAACACTCCCTGGTTCCCTGTCTGTGAGAAGTCGACATAGTGATTGGTTGCTTCGACAGCTTGTTGACATCACAGCAGCTCGTGCTATGGGATTCACACTACACTACACCGATCTCAACTGCACGTCGAAAAAGCCAAACTTCGCCAGAGATTGCGAGATCTTTGTGGGAAGCTTTCTTCGGGGCCAGTGGCAAACGCCTTTGCTTCGCTGCTGTCTGCAAATTACAAGCCAATATTCCAAGAAAAGGAAAAGCCATGCTTTCAGAAGAAATCTGTCCTTTTCAGCATGCCATGCTCAGGATAGCCTGCTATTGGACTAATAATTACCCTATAACTACAGAATATGGCACCAGAAATTACATGGGATCCCCACCATATTCTCCTGTCTATTTCAAAAGGTATATATACCCTAAAATTAAGAGAGTTATTTATAAGTATGACACAGCTAGTTACTGAAGGTTTAATAAAGGCCAAATCAGTTCACAAGGAGTTGAAATATTCCCTTCAGAGGTATTTCTTACATGTTGATAAGGCACCATAATGAAAAGAAAAATAGGATCATTCCAGAGGGAAATATTAAATGTAGACTGCAGAAGTCTACTTTTGTGTTTTTTCCAAAATAATAGGCCCGTGATTGCTTAAAAAAGGCGTCTGAACGACGCACGCAGTTGTTCATGCGCAAATCGTCCAGCAACTTGTAGCGAGGAAGTGTTACCCCGTGAATTAAGAATCGCCACAAGTTGCTGGCTGATTTGTGCCGCTCCGCCATTAGTTTCACGAAAACGGCATCTCGCACTTAATCTTCATGAAGTTGCTGCATTTGCACATTAATATCCCATTAAACTCACCACAAAAAAGTTAAGTTTAGTAACTAACAGCGCAAGTACCCTTAACGACATGATAATTGTTAATGACTGCTAATCAACCTCAATTGCCCAGTGAACAATTATAAGTACAAAAGCAAAATACTGCGGATGCTGAAAATCTGAAAAAAAAATGCTGGAAATACTCAGCAGGTCAGGCAGCATCTGTGGAGAGAGAAACAGTGTTAACATTTCAGGTCGATGACCCTTTGTTAGAACTGGAAAAAGTCAGATGTACAGGAAACTGTGCGCTATCCGGCACCCATGGGACCGAGCTGCTGCCGTTGCCTCAAAACTGCCATACTCTCCAGAGTTAATGTTGAGAGGTACGGAGATTCTTATCTCCGTATTTGACAACAAACACTGTTGCTTAGCAACAGCTTCTAAACACTCGGGTGTGGCCCTAAAGCTCTGTAGCTGAAGCTGTTGCTATAGCTACAGACCTTGCACAGCTTGACTGTTCAAACAAAGCAAAAAAAACAAACAGAAAGAATTAAAAACGGCTGCTGATTTTTGCCGGTGGCTCCAGATTGCCAGATAGCAAAGTTTCCTCTAACAGGTTTTTAAGCAAGTGTAGGGGCAGGGAGGGGGGGGGGGGGGGGTGAGGGGAGGAAAGAACAAAAGGGAAGGTCTGTGATAGGATGGAAGGCAGGAGAGATTAAGAGACAAAAGGGATGATGGTGCAAGGCAAAAGGAGATGGTAATGGGACAAGTTAAGAAACAAAAGGTGACTCTAGATGAAGTGTAAATGGGAATGGCAGAATCATCAACAGCTGCCATTTGAGAGAAAAAGATGGGGGCAGAGGTTATGGTCTGAAATTGTTGAACTCTATGTTGAGTCCAGAAGGTTGTAAAGTGCCTAATCGAAAGATGAGGTGCTGTTCCTCGAGCTTCATTGGAACAGTGCAAGAGTCTGAGGACAACGGGGTCACAGTGGGAGTGTAGCAGAAGCTCGGGGTCACCCTTACAGACTGAACGGAGGCGTTCCGCAAAGCGGTCACCCAATCTGCGTTTGGTCTCAATGTAGAGGAGACCACATAGTGAGCAGCGGATACAGTATACTAAATTGCAAGAAGTACAAGTAAATTGCTGTTTCACTTGGAAGGAGTGGTTGGGGCCCTGGACATGGGAAGGGAGGAGGTAAAAGGGCAGGTTTGCATCTCCTGCGCTTGCATGGGAAGGGGTGATAGAGAGTGGACCAGGGGGTCGCGGTGGGAGCGGTCCCTTCGGAACGCTGAAAGGGGAGGTGAGGGGAAGATATGTTTGGTGGTGGGATCACGCTGGAGGTGGCGGAAATGGCGGAGGCTGATCCGTTAAATGTGGAGGCTGGTGGGGTGAAAGGTGAGGACAAGGGGAACCCTATTGTGGTTCCGGGAGGGAGGGGAAGGGGCGAGAGCATAAGTGCGGGAAATAGAACGGACACGGTCAAGGGTCATGTCAACCACGGTAGAGGGGAATCCTCGGTGGATGAAATAAGACGACATGTCGGAAACACTAGTGTGGAAGGTGGCATCGTCAGAGCAGATGTGGCGGAGATGGAGAAACTGGGAGAATGGAATAGAGTCCTTGCAGGAAGTGGGGTGGGAGGAAGTGTAGTCCAGGTAGCTGTGGGAGTCAGTGGGCTTAGAGTGAATGTTTGTCAATAGCCTATCCCCAGAGATGGAGGTAGAGAAGTCGAGGAAGGGAAGGGAAGAGTCGGAGATGGACCATGTGAAGGTGAGGGAAGGGTGGAAATTGGAACAATTATAAGCATGCAGTCTCATTCCTTCAGGTTGCAAATTGTTTTAGGAGACTGTAAAAATGTTTTTATACTAACATTTCCTTTCTGTACCTTTTATCTTTCTCTCTTAATCCAATCTTTCTTTCCATCTCTTTATTTCACTCTCTGCATCTAAAGGAATCAAGGGATATGGGGATAGGGCGGGGAAGTGGAGTTGAGGTAGATGATCAGCCATGATCTTATGGAATGGCTGAGCAGGCTTGAAGGGCCTTATGCTCTATTCCTGCTCCTAGTTCTTATGTTATGTTCACCCACCTTGTCAGTCCTTCCTCTGTTTATTTCTCAATCCTTAAATCTCATTGGTTAAGGAGATACACTGTTTGTCCCATTGTTCACCAAGGTCCCAGATGCCCTGTTGCCCTTGGTGCGCCGTTATTAGCTCGCACTTCCAGGAACTTTGTGGGCAATTTTTTTTAAAAACCTAATTGTGCACCAGCATAAAACATTGGTTCGACCTCAACTGGAGTACTGCGTCCAATTCTGGGCACCGCACTTTAGGAATGATGAGGGCCTTAGAGAGGGTGCAGAATGACTTTATGATTTAACACTAAATAACACCACAAAGTCCCACAACCATATCAAAAAATCATTTAAGACTTCAAGTAAACTACTTTTAACCAGAACCCGAAAACTTCTTCAACAAACAAGTAATACCAGTTCAACGCCAGTCCTATTGGCACTCTAATAACTCCTCATCTTCACTTGATGTTATCCAACCAGGGATGAGGGACTTCAGTTACATGGATAGAATGGAGAAGCTGGGATTGTTCTCCTTAGAGCAGAAAAGTGAGAGGAGATTTGATAGAGATGTTCAAAATCATGAGGGGTCCAGACAGAGTAGATAGAGAGAAACTGTTCCCATTGGCGGAAGGCTTGAGAACTAGAGGACACAGATTTAAGGTGATTGGCAGAAGAACCAAAGGCAACATGAGGAAAAACTTTTTTACACAGCGAGTGGTTTAGGTCTGGAATGCACTGCCTAAAAGGGTGGTGAAGGCAGATTTAATCGTGACTTTCAAAAGGGAATTGGAGAAGTACCTGAAGGAAAAAAATATTGCAGGGCTACGGAGAAAGAGCAGGGGAGCCGAAGTGCTCTTGCAGAGTGCTGGCATGGGCTCGACGAGCAGAATTTTTCCCCTGTATAGTTGACCCCATTCTCACCATTTACTTTTCCCATGGTGTTGAACTGGAGCTGTGATCATCTCTCACACAGAAATGATGAGCTCTCACATAGATAGGGACAAGCCTGTTGGGCTTTTATATGAAAAAACTTATTTACCAGATATTGCTTAATAATTTAGATATTTTCCATTTCTAAATACGCATAAATAAGCTTAGTCACAATAATTAGCCAATGCGTGTGAAATCTTGAAATTGATCTATTGTACAAGCAAACTGGCCACAACAAGCCTTCCTTGTAACCAGTAGCATAAAAGTTGAAATAACACAAACATTTCCAGCCATGTTACAGTTTGGACATGTGGCTGCACCACAGAAACTTTAATTACCATTACTGGCTGATGTGCATCTGGCAACAGCTCAGTTTACATTGGTTCCCTTTCTGTGGCTTTATTATTATGTACAATATTACAATAGAACCAAATCTTCATTTAAAAAAATTTCAACTATTTTACAATTCTGACATCAGTTCCCTGAAAACTTGCCAGATACCTCTATTATAAAATATAATTTGATTAGGGGAAATATAACATCTAGAATACTTCCATACAAATTATCACAGTTGAAGTGATGTTGGGGAAAGGCAAAAGAATAAATCCTGATCAATACATAAAACAATCTTTTGAAAATAACCTCCGGTACACAGAAACATGATAGAATGCAGACATTGCTTGTTTAACCAAATTATTTTGACCTCTTCTCAATGAAGAAATTTGTTTTGTAGCTGTAATGCACATACGTGCATCATCAGAAAAACTACTTCAATGCTATGCTGATCTTCAGTTGGGAAAAGAAACAACTGAACTGAGCTCATAAAAACAGTATTTTGCCAGATGGGTTTTGTAATTTTTGTAAACAAACATCAACTCTTCCTTTCCCTCCACAAAAAACAAAAAAACCACACACAGCAAACAAGGATGATCGTTAACTAACAGTTAATTAGGTGACCCAAGGTTTGGAATTCCCAAGAGTACAAAGCATAAATGCCTTTGCTGAATAAATTCAAAAGCTTCAGCCCGAGGTATTATTGGCATGCGATAGCTAATTTCTAGTTAAGTACATTTAAGTATTATAAAGCATATGATAAATGTTTGTGTTTCTAAACACAGAAGCTAATCTAACTTTTACAAACCACATGCCTTATTTGAACAAAGAGGAAAAAATAATTGCACAAGTAGCCAGAATCAGATAAGAATGTCTAGAACGATTTTTGTGGCCCCATAAAGTTGTGATTGAGAAAAGCTTTAAGCAAAAGATTTGCATGCATAAGTTTGGCCTGCTTAGGTTGCAGCAATAGTATCTATACTTATGGAACTTTAAAATCAATTTTCACTGATAAATTCCCAGATTTTTCTTGGGTGGTAAAATCTGAAAACCCCCACCCCCTGCCCGCTGAAATTTCCCATTATTTTCTTCCTAAAAATCACATTCAGAGATGTACGCACATTGCACCTGTGATATCAGGATGCACACTGAGATGCATTGACAATGACCACAGCTATGTTATTAAAATGGAAACGCCATATACAATATGCCATTCTAGCAGACACTGTAAAATTAAATGTTATCAACTATTTTGTAGTTTAGTCAAACTTTAAATATATTTGCGCATCAGGATGCTATGGTGGTGATGCGTTACTTTGAACAAACACTTCAGCAGCTCGTAGTGCATTCACAAATACAATAACTGTATTTTACTGCTAGAATAGCTGGACACTATTTTGTGATAATGGAAACTTTCACTGACCCGGAATGGGTGGCGCTATATAAAACAAGCTGCTGTTGTGGTTGTCAGCAGCGATTGCCACTGACTTGCAAGAAAGCTGCCCACAAAGATCTCGCGATCTCTGTGGCGAAAACATTCGCTTTCTCAACCTTAATTTGATTGTAGCGCTGTCAAAAGGGAATCCCTAGTCTACAGCAGCAGTGATGTCATCAAGCTGTCTAAGCAACCAATCACATTGAAGAATTCTCAGACAGCAAACCAGGAAATAAAAAGGCACCGATTATCATTTCAATTTTTCAAAATTTGAGTGAAATAAAGATTGGGACATACACACAGGGTTAAGGTAGAAGCTGAAATATCATAAACAAACCTTAGAGATATTTATTATTTTAAAAATCTAGTAATTTTTATCATAATGGAGAAATTTGACCTTTCACAAATATAAAATAAGGTTTTTTTTTAAGGCCAGAATGGTTGTTCAGCAGTCAATATGCCGTTAAAACTCCAATTACACCTATTCCAACAAGGCTTAACTTTTTATGGGGTGGTTAACAGCAATATTTGAA
The DNA here is from genome assembly GCF_052327205.1 of Somniosus microcephalus. Lineage (NCBI taxonomy): Eukaryota > Metazoa > Chordata > Chondrichthyes > Squaliformes > Somniosidae > Somniosus > Somniosus microcephalus. The sequence goes on along the minus strand of NC_140990.1, from coordinate 306,230,314 downwards.
AAAGAAGTTTTCTTCAGTTCAACTGATTTCACGGCTTGCCGGCTATGGGGAGTTCCACAGCGCAGCCTGCGGTCGAGTAGGGAACGACTGACCGCAACTTCAGGATTTCGGCATTTTATCTGCGCATCAGCTAAATCCTGAAGTTGCGGTCCGTTTCAGAGGGGTAATGATGGTGAACACCGACAGTTTTGCTGTCATTACCACTGCCCAGGCAATAACCTTTGGAACTGCCAATAAGGCCATAAAAGTTATAAATAATTGTTGGTTGCATAACTCGTCCTGTTAGGCCCTTCCTCTCTTTCTTGAGGTTCATTAATGTTCAAAATTAAAATGAATTTTGCTAATTTTCTTGGAATTTACTTGGTTTTATCTGATCATTTTTTCCCCTTGTGATTTCCCACCGCCCCCACCCCACCCCCAATTTTTGTGGCTGTAATAAAAAAGTGTGAAAAAACAAAGTTTTCAAATTGGTAATAAAGCTTATTTTAAAGGTTCTTAACTATACTGCTGCAACATTGTAGAATGTTAATTGCAATCTGATTATTTAAACTGGATATACTTCTTCAATTTAACATTCATAGGGGAAGTCTGGCAAGGAGTGTATTAGGGATGGGTTTCTTGAGCAGTATGTAACTGAACCGACCAGGGGGCAAGCAACCTTAGACTTGGTCCTGTGTAATGAGACAGGATTAATTTAAAATGTCCTAGTAAAGGAGCCCCTTGGAATGAGTGACCATAACATGGTTGAATTCCATATTCAATTAGAGGGCGAGAAGGTTGGATCTCAAACAAGCGTGCTGAGCTTGAATAAAGGAGACTATGAAGGTTTGAGAGCGGAATTGATTAGAGTGGACTGGGAAAATAGATGAAAGGGTAAGACGGTACATGATCAGTGGTGTACATTTAAGGAGTTATTTTACAACTTCCAAAAAATATATATTCCACTGAGGAAAAAAGGGTGCAAAAGAAAAGATAGCCATCCGTGGCTAAGTAAAGTAATTAAGGATAGTATCCGACTAAAAACAAGGGCATATAAGGTAGCCAAATCTAGTGGGAGGATGGAAGATTGGGAAGTCTTTAAAAGACAGCAAAAAATAACTAAAAGATTGATTAAGAAAGGGAAGATAGATTATGAAAGTAAATTAGCAAAAAATATAAAAACAGACAGCAAAAGTTTCTATCGTTATATAAAAAGAAAAAGGGTGGCTAAAGTAAATGTTGGTCCCTTAGAGGATGAGACCGGGAAATTAATGGTGGGAAATATGGAGATGGCAAAAACACTGAATGAATATTTTGTATCAGTCTTTACAGTAGAGGACACTAAGAATATCCCAACACTGGACAAACAGGGGGCTCTGGGGGGGGGGGGGGAGGAACTAAATACGATTAAAATCACTAAGGAAGTAGTACTTGGTAAAATAATGGGACTCAAGGCGGATAAATCCCCTGGACCTGATGGCTTGCATCCTAGGGTCTTGAGGGAAGTGGCGGTAGGGATTGTGGATGCATTGGTAATAATTTTCCAAAACTCCCTGGACTCAGCAAAGGTCCCGGCAGATTGGAAAACTGCTAATGTAACACCCTTATTTAAAAAGGGTAGTAGGCAGAAGGCTGGAAACTATAGACCTGTTAGCCTAACATCTGTGGTTGGTAAAATGTTCGAGTCCATTATTAAGGAGACAGTAACGGGACATTTGGATAAACATAATTTAATAGGACAAACTCAGCATGGTTTCATGAAGGGGAAGTCATGTTTGACAAATTTGCTGGAGTTTTTTGAGGAAGTAACATACAGGGTGGATAAAGGGGAACCAGTGGACGTAGTGTATTTAGACTTCCAAAAGGCATTTGACAAGGTGCCACACAAAAGATTATTGCTCAAGATAAAAAATCACGGGATTGGGGGTAATATTCTGGCGTGGGTGGAGGATTGGCTCTCTAACAGAAAGCAGAGAGTTGGGATAAACGGTTCGTTCTCAGATTGGCAACCAGTAACTAGTGGTGTTCCGCAGGGGTTAGTGCTGGGTCCCCAACTCTTTACAATCTATATTAACGATTTGGAGGAGGGGACCGAGTGTAACATATCAAAGTTTGCAGATGATACAAAGATGGGACGGAAAGTAGTGAGTGAGGAGGACATAAAAAACCTGCTAAGGGACATAGACAGGCTAAGTAAGTGGGCAGAGAATTGGCAGATGGAATACAATACTGGAAAGTGTGAGGTTATGCACTTTGGCAGGAAAAATCGTAGAGCAAGTTATTATCTTAATGGCAAGAAACTGGCAAGTACTGTAGTACAAAGGGATCTGGGGGTCCTGGTGCACGAAACTCAAAGTTAGTATGCAGGTGCAGCAAGTGATCAAGAAGGCCAATGGAATGTTGGCTTTTATTGCTAGGGGGATGGAATATAAAAACAGGGAGGTATTGCTGCAGTTGTACAAGGTATTGGTGAGACCGCACCTGGAATACTGCATACAGTTTTGGTTTCCATATTTAAGAAAAGACATACTTGCTCTCGAGTCAGTACAAAGAAGGTTCACTCGGTTAATCCCGGGGATGAGGGGGTGGTCATATGAGGAGAGGTTGAGTAGATTGGGACTCTACTCATTGGAGTTCAGAAGAATGAGAGGCGATCTTATTGAAACATAAGATTGTGAAGGGGCTTGATCGGGTGGATGCGGTGAGGATGTTCCCAATGAAGGGTGAAACTAGAACTAGGGGGCATAATCTTAAAATAAGGGGCTGCTCTTTCAAAACTGAGATGAGGAGAAACTTCTTCACTCAGAGGGTGGTAGGTTTGTGGAATTTGCTGCCCCAGAAAGCTGTGGAAGCTACATCATCAAATAAATTTAAAACAGAAATAGATAGTTTCCTAGAAGTAAAGGGAATTAAGGGTTACGGGGAGCGGGCAGGAAATTGGACATGAGTCTAGGTTCGGAATGGTCATGGCCCTGTGGGTAGTGGAGTGGGCCCAGGGGCCGTGTCGCCTGGTTCTGCTCCTACTGTGTTCTAATTCTGTGTTAGATTTCAGGAGATGGTTTTATTCCTGTTCCTGGCTGGGGTGGAGATCGCCTTTACAGAAGGTAAGTACTGTAGAAAATATAGGGACAGAGTGATCCTCCTGGAAGAATTTCGATCGCCTAGATGGGTCGGAGAGGAATTTCCCAGATTTTTTTCTCCCAAATTGGCCATGGGGTCTTTTATCTGTTTTTTCGCCTCTCCTGGGAGATCACATGGGTTCGGGTGGATGCAGAGTGATAGAAGATTTGAGGTTAGGATCAGATCAGCCATGTTCTTATTGAATGGTGGAGCAGGCTCGAGGGGCCGATTGGCCTACTCCTGCTCCTATTTCTTATGTTATGAAAACATCTACTGCAAATCCTGAACAGAAACACATTCCAAAGGGGCTTCTACCTTCAGTTATTGACAAGGAACATAACCACCACCTCACTCCACTAGTCTCTGTTGGATTTAGTACAAATCTAGTTGTTTCCTTCATCACTCGGACATTAATCTTTCGCTCATCTCAACTTTCCCCCTTCATTAAATGCAACCCAATGTTACATACCACTGATCAGTACAGCTCACTTGATGGCCACTGTGATGAGTGAGGCAGTTCTCACCTTGGTTATCAAGATCAGGTACTCGTGTTGACATTTGGGTAGGTACCAAATTGCCAGATTGAGTAGTATGACCAAGCTAGCATAGTTAAATGAAAGTATAATCCTGCAATAGAGTGTTGGAGAGTACAAGACTCTTGAGGGTATTAAATTGCAAATCAGAGGATCCAAACCAATGTTGCATCTGGCTGCATTAACAGTAAAGATTCTGTTGCACTCTGTGCAAATAGGATACAAAACAATCGCTTATCTCAAAAAGTAAAGATATCCCACTACTTGACTTCACCTATGGTCATGCCCACAATATGAGAGAGTCACATAACTACCTTTGTCAATTACTTTCAATTTTAAAAATGTCCTTGTATCCCTTTCTTGCAGGAATAATCATAAGAATGTACACTGAGCTGATGATGTTCTAACCATTTACATTGAGACTTGGATTTGGAAACTAAAGGTAAACTGCTCAAATGTGTAGATGATGCCAAAAATAGGGGTAATTGAATCTGAGGATGTAGCTTGGGTACTAGAAAATAAGTTCGAGAACGTGTGTAAGTATGCAGAACACTGACAGGTGAAATTTAATGCAGGCAAAATACTGCACACGGGATGGAAAAATGAGTGATACAAATATTTCACAAATCATAAATGATGGTATTGAGATGAATCTGAGAATTTAAGCACGCTTGACACCAAACACCATCCAATCAGTACAGCATGAAGACCTGCTGAGGAGGATGTGTCAGCATGAATTTAGAAGCAATAGGCCATGTTTTACTGATCCAGTGGAATAATGAGGATTATCTTTCTCTTGATGTATCCTCCAATCTTCACATACAGCTCCAGCATTCATAATGCTTCAAAAAAATATTTCCTCACTGATTGGGATTTATTCTAGACATTGAGTTAGCTCCTTAATCAAATGGGGAGGGGGGGGGGGGGGGAAGGTAGAGAAGTAGTGACAAATTGTTTTTAAGTGATATGCTCACCTCTGTCATAGAACGAAGATTTATTGTCAAAGAGAAACCAATGAAATAGATTCTTTATGACTTGGATTTGGAAGCTAAAGGCAAACTGCTCAAATGTGTAGATGATTATTGCACATTTGTTAATGTGTAGGTTACCAATTCTTGGAAAGTTGTGCATTTTGAAATACATTAAATTACATATGATGCATTACTCGTGTATTGTGGGGATCAATGAGGCATGCACTCCTCTCCCACTCGGACAGTGCATCAGAACTGAATTCCATACAGAAGCTGTAAGCAACCTGGCATTACTTCCCAATGTTTATCCTCCACTAGAACTGTCACACTGCAAAAACAAACCACACCAGCAGGCAATCCTTTTACATTTTTCAGCAAAACTACTGACTAATGAGAAAATAGAACTCAATTTTAATTTCAGTCAGCACTCCACCATCTCACACATTTTTCCTAGGCTCAATGAGTCAAGATAACCACAATATCCCAGTGTGTTTGAGCCCTCTGAGCTCGGAGGTTCAATTGGAACAGTCTGATGGAGAGGCTGAAATCACAAAAAGAGCTGCCACATTAGTTTCACAACCCACAATTAGCCTGAACGCCTGGACTCAAGAAAAATATTTTCCATGGAATGGAGGAAATTGCTCAACAGTTAAAAGGATAATGCTCTAAAAACTTCTCAGAAATCCAAATCATGATGTTCCTAGCCTTTCCCTTGCCTATCCTGAGTTTGCTTGACCATGTGAAGAAATACCTTTGGCTTTGAAAGAGCTCTTTTGGCCTTGTGAAAGTCAAAGCTTTTGACGTCACAGTTAAAACAAAAGACTCCTTTGCGTGGGCAGCACAGCAATACAAGTCTTGGATAGCTGCAGGAAGGATATACTTGTACGAGAATTTTCTGAGCAACAAGCCAAAAGTTTTCTACTAGTTCTTGGAATCAAAGTTGACCGCTCTCATCACTCCTTCAAGTAAGCGCTCTACTCGGAGCTCCGGCATGGCAAGAGAGCCCCAGGTGGGCAGAGGAAACGCTTCAAGGACACCCTCAAAGCCTCCTTGAAAAAGTGTAACATCCCCACTGACACCTGGGAATCCCTGGCCCAAGGCCGCACAAAGTGGAGGAGAAGCATCCGGGAAGGCGCCGAACACCTCGAGTCTCTTCACCGGGAACAAGCGGAAGCCAAGCGCAGGGAGCGCACGTCAACCCAAGCACCCCACCCACCCGCCCCTTCAACCACCGTCTGCCCCACCTGTGACAGAGACTGTAGGTCCTGCATTGGACTCATCAGTCACCTGAGAACTCATTTTTAATGTGGAAGCAAGTCATCCTCGGTTCCAAGGGACTGCCTACGAAGAAACAGGAGCTTCAGTTGACACCACCTGGATAATGAGACCTCGAGAGAGGCAGGTGAACCACTGCTAGTCCACAGAACCAGAGTCTTTGAACTTAAGATCTACTGACACCATCAGCGTGCGTTGGGGTAACTAAAGAGCATGATGTTAATATCAAAAGGTACATCAGTGAGACATTTTTCTGATTGGGATACCATTTAAAGCAGATCTGATTTTTTAATGTGAATATAGCCATCAACATCAAGCTGAGGGATGGAATGTTCAATATTTGCCACCGTGTCCGTATTAAGCACTCGCAAGACGGCTACGCTCCCTTCACTTTACGTCAACATCTCTTAACTAGAGGATCACAAAGAGGAGATGTGTCCACCTCATCAGTTTCTTTATCACCTGGTCTGGCCTATATGTAACTCCAGACCCACAGCACTGTGGTTGACATTTAACTGCCCGCTGAAATGGCCCAGCAAGCCACTCAGTTGCATCAAACCACTACAGAAGAATAAAAAAACCGGACGGACCACCCGCCATTGACCTAGGCACTGGGGACTTGTGCCCAAAATTGGGAGAGCTGTCCCAAGCAATAGCCTGACCGTGTCATACTCCCAGAATCATATCTTTCAGCCAACATCCTCCAGAGGTGGTGGCACCGTGGTGTACAGTCGGGAGGGAGTGGCCCTGGGAGTCCTCAACATTGACTCCGGACCCCATGAAGTCTCATGGCATCAGGTCAAACACCGGCAAGGAAACCTCCTGCTGACTACCACCTACTGCCACCCCTCAGCTGATGAATCAGTACTCTTCCATGTTGAACACCACTTGGAAGAAGCACCGAGAGTAGCAAGGGCACAGAATGTACTCTGGGTGGGGGACTTCAATGTCCATCACTAGGAGCGGCTCGGTAGCACCACTGCTGACCAAGCTGGCTGAGTCCTCAAGGACAGAGATGCCAGACTGGGCCTGCGGCAGGTGGTGAGAGAACTGACACGAGGGAAAAATCTACTTCACCTCGTCCTCACCAATCTACCTGTCGCAGATGCAACTGTCCATGACAATATTGGTAGCAGTGACCACCGCACAGTCCTTATGGAGACGATGTCCAGTCTTTACAATGTGGACACTCTCCATCGTGTTTTGTGGCATTACCACCATGCTAAGTTGGATAGATTCAGAACAGATCTAGCAGCTCAAAACTGGGCATCCGCGAGGCTCTGTGGGCCATCAGCAGGAGAATTGTATTCCACCACAATCTGTAACCTCACGGCCTGGCATATTCCTCACTCTACCATTACCATCAAGCCAGGGGACCAATGCTGATTCAATGAAGAATGTAGAAGAACATGCCAGGAGCAACACCAGGTGTACCTAAAAATGAGGTGCCAACCTGGCGAAGCTATAATACATGACGACATGCATGCTAAACAGCGGAAGCAGCTTGAGACAGAGCTAAGCGATCCCACAATCAATGAATCAGATCAAATCTCTATAGTCCTGCCACATCCAGTTGTGAAGGATGGTGGACAATTAAACAACTAATGGGAGGAGGCGGCTCCATGAACATCCCTATCCTCAATGATGGCAGAGCCCAGCACGTGAGCGCAAAAGACAAGGCTGAAGCGTTTGCAACCATCTTCAGCCAGAAGTGTCGAGTGGATGATCCATATCAGCCTGCTCCCGAGGTCTCCACCATCACAGAAGCCAGTCGTCAGCCAATTCAATTCACACTACATGATATCAAGAGACAGCTGAGCACACTGGATACAGCAAAGGCTATGTGCCAGACAACATCTCGGCTGCAGTGCTGAAGGTCTGTGCTCCAGGACTAGCTGTGCCTCTAGCCAAGCTGTTCCAGTACAGTTACAACACTGCCATATACCTGACAATGTAGAAAATTGCCCAGGTATGTCCTGTCCACAAAAAGCAGGACAAATCTAATCCAGCCAATTATTGCCCCATCAGTCGACTCTCAATCATCAGCAGTGATGGAAGGCATCATCGACAGTGCTATCAAGCGGCACTTACTCACCAATAACTTGCTCACCAATGCTCAGTTTGGATTCCAGCAGGACTATTTGGTTCCAGACCTCATTGCAGCCTTGGTCCAAACATGGACAAAAGAGCTGAATTCCAGAGGCGAGGCAAGAGGGACTGCCTTGACATCAGGTCACATTTAACCAAGTGTGGCATCAAGGAACCCTAGTAAAATTGAAGTCAATGGAAATCAGGGGGAAAACTCTCCACTAGCTAGTCGTCATACCTAGCACAAAGGAAGATGGTTGTGGTTGGTGGAGGCCAATCATCTCAGCCCCAGGGCATCACTGCAGGAGTTCCTCAGGACAGTGTCCTTGGCCCAACCATCTTCACCTGCTTCATCAATGACCTTCCCTCCATTATAAGGTCAGAAGTGGGGATGTTCGCTGATGACTGCACAGTGTTCAGTTCCATTCGCAACTCCTCTGATAATGAAGCAGTCCGTGCCCGCATGCAGCAAGACCTGGACAAGTTTCAGGCTTGGGCTGATAAATGGTAAGTAACAGGCAATGATAATCTCCAACAAGAAAAAGTCTTGTTGAAAAAATCGTCGACATCCTGGAGGTCACCATTGACCAGAAACTTAACTGGACCAGCCACATAAATACTGTGCCTACAAGAGCAGGTCAGAGGCTGGGTATTCTGCGGCGAGTGACTCACCTGCTGACTCCCCAAAGCCTTTCCACCATCTACAAGGCACAAGTCAGGAGTGTGATGGAATACTCTCCACTTGCCTGGACGAGTGCAGCTCCAGCAACACTCAAGAAGCTCGACACCATCCAGGACAAAGCAGCCTGCTTGATTGGCACCCCATCCACCATCTTAATCATTCACTCTCTCCACCACTGGCGCACCATTTCTGCAGTGTGCACCATCTACTAGATGCACTACAGCAACTTGCCAAGGCTTCTTCGACAGCACCTCCCAAACCCGCGACTTCTAGCACAATGGCAGCAGGTGCATGGGAACACCACCACCAGCAAGTTCCCCTCCAAGTCACACATCATCCTGACTTGGAAATATATTGCCGTTCCTTCATCATTGCTAGGTCAAAATCCTGGAACTCCCTACCTAACAGCACTGTGGGAGTACCTTCACCACACGGACTGCAGCGGCTCACCACCACCTTCTCAAGGGAAATTAGGGATGTGCAATAAATGCTGACCTTGCCAGCGATGCCCACATCCCGTGAATGAATAAAAAGAGAGAGACCCCTGTTCTTCTGACTGCTTTCCTTTGCATTCCCTCCTTTCTTCGTTTTACCTTCGGTGGCAGGATCTTCAGCTTTGAAATACAGTTTTATTTATAAACTAGCTGGGGGAGCCCGGCTTTGCCAGGGCTGTTTTGGGCCGGGCGGTTTAAATCGAGTGCGAGGCTTTGGGGCCTCTCTGTGTCCCTCTCTCAATCTGCTGCCGGGCAACATTTCTACCTTTTAATACCTTGAAAGATGAAAGTGAAAGTACTTATAAAACGTTTTTGGTAAATGTTGTGTTATTTTTAAAAGATACACTAACTTTTTCAAAGCTGGATAAGGAGAGTAGTTTGAGCTGGAAGCAGTGAAACAATGGCTGGCACATCCCTGAGATGAAAATGATTAGTCCTGCCCACACACACACACCGATTGGCCAACCATCAGGGGACTGTACTGTAGGATTGGTCAATCGTGACGGCACAGGATTGGTCGAACCTTGACGTCAGTCAATCAATGCTAATTAGCAGATAATGAGTTTAATTTTGAAGGTTTTTTGCATAAGGCGCGAACAATTTTCGTCCGACTGAAAAGTAAATACGCTTACGACCGTCCCGGAAGTGTAAGCTTTCTTCGGAGGTAACACGCGCGTAGGTACGCTCTATAACTTTCGAGCGCATAGCCGGACAGACGCACACGTGAGGACAGACAGACAGAAGGACAGACAGACAGACAGATCGATTCCTTTATATATATATAGATAGATAGATATATACAACTTCCTTTTATGGTTTACTGGCGTTGTATTCTAATATACTTTCCCTAAACCCTTCTCTCTTGCCACCTCTCTCCCTCCTTCAAATATCTCCTCAAAACCACCTCTTTGGCCATGCCTATGGTCACCTCCTCCTCCGCCACCACTGTTCAGCACCAGTTTTCACTTCTGTAGCATCTTGTGATGTTTTACTGTGTTGAAGAGGCTATGTAACTATAAGCTGTTGTTACTTATTCTTTACTGTGCAGCATCTTACCACTCATGAATGCTCCAACATAATGCATTTGAAGTGAATCAGATGTGGGTCTGAACTCTTGATTCCCCACGTGGTGAGTGGCTGATCTCAACTGTGCCAGCATGGGGCTTTGCTAAGTGCAGGACAAGCCCTTTCTTGTGGCAGAGGAAAATCAGGTGGTCAATTATCATGAGCCACACCTTTACCTGCATTAGCAGCCAGCTATAGAATAACACTGGCCAAGCCTCATCTCAGAAGAGCAACAGAAAAATAAATAGGACCAAATTCCAGCTCCAGCAACAGCTGATGGGCTGTGAATGGAACCCCAAAGACCCAAACAGCAGGAGATCTGAAGAGTACAGGTGGAGGAGGAAGGCAGAGTACTAGAATCTCCCAGGCTATTTATAGCCAACAGCTGAAATCTTCCTCCATAATGAGAATCAAGTCATTTTTGTGGCTCGAATTCAGTGTTTTTTTCATACCAATTGTGGACTACTTGTGCTGCAACCTCATGCCCACTAGAAATGGGTTAAGACAGCTCAAGCTCATTTTAAGTAGAGGTCATCTAGCCAAAAAAAATCTGTTTTGGAATTATTCTAGGTCTCACAGATGACAGGACACAGTACTAGCCCTACCATGCCACATCTGCTATCTGGAGTAACTTCAGACCTTGAGGTTGTTTTGGGGTCAAGCCTGCCTCAGTGTTTGATTATGTTTAAGGTAAGATGAAAGAACTGTCTTGGATAAGCCCAGTGCTCTTACTCTAGCCAAATGGACTGTATAGAGTTCTTTCTGAACCTATAACTATTATAGTAGGATAGCAAAATACTGCGGATGCTGGAAATCCGAAATAACAACAGAAAACGCTGGAAAAACTCAGCAGGCCAGGCAACATCCGGGGAGAGAGAGAAACAGAGCTGAGAAAAAAAGCAGGAAATGAAACAGATTAAAAAGCAAGTTTGGGGGCTGGGAAATGGGGGAGGGGATGAAAGAACAAAAGGGAAAGTCTGTGGGGGGTGAAGAGACATTAAGAGATATACAAGGCGAGACGAGATGGTAATAAGACAGGTAAAGAGGCAAAGGATGGCTCGAGATGAAGTGTGAAATGCGCTGGCAGAATGAAAGACAGCTGCCATGTGGGAGAGGAAAAAAAGGAAAAGGCACAAACCAAAAGTGTGGATGAAAAATATATTGGGCCAGAAATTCGTGACCAAATGCGTGAGTACGGTCTGGGTACTCACGCATCTGGCCGTTGGAAATGCCGCCGTTCAGCATGCACAGCGCATGCGGGGAACGCCGGCATTTCCAGTCCTCGGAACGAAGGGGTTCATAGGCACAGCGCGTGCGACTGCACAGGCAGCGCTTGCGCAGTGAACTTCGTCGATTTCATTCATGGATTCAGTGAGGGTAAGTCCTTACAAGTTACACTTGAAAAAAGCATGTGTAAAGTTGTTCCAAGGCTGCGGAGGAAGATATATTTTATCGTGGAGCTTCTGAAAGGCAATATTTTTGTTTGGGAAAGGGAGGGAAGTTATTTTAAGAAATTTTAAGTTTTAAAGTTTAAATTTTTTTTTATTTTTTAAAACGGGTTTTCAGAACGGTAGGTAGGAGGAGCAATTGTGGCTGTGTGAATGGAATGTGAAAATGAGTGTTCTAAAATGAGTAATGTAACATTTCCAGCACTTTTAAGAAAGAAACTTTTCATCAGTAATAAGTAATTATGTATGTATGTCCGCATATATTCCTTTACGTATATGTATGTATGTTTTATATTCCTTTACTTATGTGTATGAATGTATGTTTTTAATTATGATTTTCCAATAAGTTACTTTCTCTGAAAGTCGTAATTAAATAATACATTCATACACATAAGTAAAGGAATATATACATAACACGCAAAGGAATATATACAGACATACATACTTTCAGAAGCTCCACGATAAGAAATATCTTCCTCCGCCGCCTCTGGAGCAACTGTACCCATGCTTTTTTCAATGTGTAAGTTGTAAGGACTTGACCTCACTGAAAGCATGAATGAAAGCGGCAAATTTTACTGCGCACGCGCTGCCTGTGCAGTCGCACGCGTTCTGCCTCTGAACCCTTTCGTTCAGAGGACAGGAAATGCCGGTTTTCCCCACATGCACTGTACATGCTGAAAACCGGCATTTCCTCCGGCCAGACGCACAAGTACCCCGACCGTACTCGCGCATTTGGAAGGGAATTACTGGGCCAACATTTTACATGTCAATAAAATGAAAAATTTAACAAGTGCACGATTTGCCCCCTCGCATCTGCGACTGAGGGTCCAAGGAGGTGCATTGCGCAAGAGGTCATCGTCGTACGTATCCTCACACTGTTCCCTTTCGGGAACTGTATGAAGTGGTGGAAGGATTTATGGCCGTGATTAACGCTCATTCCGTGACCGTAACCATCTTTGAACCAGCCATTAGGGTGGTTAGTCCTATGGCGTGAGGGTTTTACGGGCTCCCACAACCCATCTGAGGGGGGGGGGGGCACCCACACCCGCAAGTATCCCGCTGGATGTCCACCCAGAATTTATAGTTGGAGCTCCGACTCCACTTGCCGGGACTGTCTGGAGTGGGGTTCGAAACCCTACTCCTTCTGGCCCAGCGGCGGGGATGCTTACTGCTACGCAAAAGGCCCACTCCGCACAAAAGGTGACACCCATACGTTTCCTGCGCCTTTTCCCTCCCCGTGACTGGAGCCCTATGCTGCCACTTGAAAGACCAAGCTATCATCTGCCCTTTTTGCGGCGCCTTTGACTTCTCATTACCAATGATGAGCAGGCGCTGCGCCTCCACCTCCTTGAGGAGATTGCTGAGGTCATCATCAGTTCAATTGTGAGTTCTTTTAATGCCGTGAATTGTGCTCATTCCAGCCATTTCACGTTGCTAATCGGATTGGGCCTTTGGCATAGCGGCAGGATCCCCGCCGCTGGGCCAGATCAGGGTAGGGTTTCGAACCCCGCTCCAGACAGTCCCGGCAAGTGGAGTCGGAGCTCCGGCTCTAAATTCTGGGTTGACATCCAGTGGGATATTTGCGTCCGTGGGTGTGGGTGGCCCCCCCTCCTTGTATAGCTTGTGGGAGCCCGTAAAACCCTCCCGCCATAGGACTAACCGCCTTAATGGCTGGTTCAAAGATGGTTACGGTCACGGAATGAACGTTAATCATGGCCATAAATCCTTCCACCACTTCATACAGTTCCCCAAAGGGAACAGTGTGAAGACACGTATGACGACGACATTGCTAAATAAATAAATGGAATTTTAAAAAATCTTTTAGGGCCTTTAAAAGTCTTTAAATTGCTTTAATTCTGTTTAAAACTACTTCAGATTCTTCAAAATAATGTAAACGTTTTTAAAAGTTTATAAAAGTTACCAAAAGCTTCAAAAAACTTCCAAAAACCTATTTAAACTGCTGCTTTGCATGTAAAAATGCTTAGCAGCTTGGCAGAAACATTGGGGGCGTGTCCTGTTAAACTGAGACCTCAAGGGGCGTGTCTCAGTTGCACAGCGCGCTACAGGCTTCGCGCTGGCTGCACTCCTGGGCGGCGTGACGTCAAACGCTGCCCGGGATTCTTCAGATTCAAAATGGAATTCCAGGCGTCCCTGGAGGTGATCGGCAGGCGCGTCGGGTAAGTGCAAATCGGGACCTTGCACGCGCGGCAAGCCCCGTTCACGAATTTCTGGCCCAATAAAATGTAATAGGGGCCAAGGTTATGATCTGAAATTGTTGAACTCGATATTGAGTCCGGAAGGCTGTAAAGTGCCTAATCGGAAGATGAGGTGCTGTTCCTTGAGCTTACGCGGAGCTTCTATTATACAGTAGTACAGGTAGACTATCCTTTATCCGAAAACCTTGGGACCAGCTGTGTTTCGGTTTTCGGATTTCAGAAGGTTTTCATCTCCGTATCTGACAACACTGTTGCTTAGCAACAGCTTGTAAACACTCGGGCCCTGCCTTGGAAGCATCTCTGAAGCTGTTGCTAAGCTACAGAGACTCTTTCCACAGCCTGACTGTTTAAAAAAATGCTAGGGGAAGAAAAAAATGCTAGGGGAAGAAAAAAAACCTAACAAAACGGCTGCTGATTTCTGCCGTTAGATCGAGGTTTCCGGCTCCCCCTGCTCCGTATCTGAATTCCTTGACTTAGCGGGGGTCTGGGGCTCGACTGCCACCACCAGTTGTGGGAAAGCCGGATATCGGCTGACTCCTACACTAAGCTGGCCCGCAAATCAGGTCGGTGGGGGGGGGGGGGGGCGGTAAGAAAAGACTATCGGACGGGCCGCTGCAGCTATCGGACGGGCTGCTGTATTGTTGGGTTCACTCTCCCGGTACCACCTCCACACTGCCCGGCTCGGCCTGCAATCTCCTACCCAGGAGGAAACTCTGTGACCCTCTGCCCTGCTCACAGGGAAAGGCAGAGCTCCCGGACCATTCCTATCATGTTTGGCACCACTCGTGTCATGTTGTGCGCACAACTTACACTCCACGAAAAAACTTTCGGTTTTTGGAGGTTTTCGGAAGTGCGGATAAAGGATAGTCTACCTGTAGGTTGGTTCTTAAACTTTTGACCCAACAGATTAATCCCCTCTGCCGGTTGGTGCTTATAATTTGGATTAGAAACTGACTTCTGCAGGCTGACTTCTAGATAAAATAATGTCTAATATTAGACAATCCACCGTAAAACTTTGAAATTCTTCAAATCAACATGCACGGTTTACATATATGCAATATTACACAAACATTGCAATAATGAAAGGCATAACGAGAGAATACTTTTAAAGTTAAAATGGTTTTTCAAGGCTTCAGGACGGATTTTATAATCCACTATCTTTATACTTTACAACATATATTATGCTGGTTTATCCAAGATAATGTGACGTCAATTTATTGCTGTAACAGCAAAAGAATGTGCGTATTCAATTACTGTACAAAGGATTAAAGGAGCACAACACAACACATTTTGGCTTAACTTCCTGCATAGCAGTATAACATATTATTGTAAAAAGTAACTAAACTAACAGTTCCAACATTAATTCGTATTTTTGTTAGGAATTGCTGGTTCTTAAAAAGGTAAAATTCCAGAACCAACCCACATGTATGTCAATGGTTTCTGGTAGTAAAGGAACCAATAGTAACTGGGTGAACATCTGCCATTAGCTTCAACTTAAAGCTCCAGTTAGAAATCAAAATAGTTCTAAGAAGGATACCTTTTGAAAGAATAAAATTGCAGGGGATGCACAAGTAAAAAGGAAGCTTATAATCAGTCTACATTAAACTATTTTATTCCATGGTAAGATGCCAATTTGCCTGGTGATTCACCAGATGGCAAATTCTAATGTTCCTGGTGGCTGCATCACACTATAGTCCTCTCACACATTTCCTCATGGTTATCAGCTGAAATTGGCAGACACAGATAAAGATGTGTGTGGTCTTGGGGAAAGGAAGGTGCAGAGGTGTAAACAAAGACCCTAAAATGATACACAAGACAGTAAAACAAAACTTAAATACATGCATAGTTGAGATAATATTGGCTCAGGAATACTGCCTCAGGCACAAGCCAGTTTAGTGAAATACTAATAAAACATCTGGTTATTACGCAAGGATACTGAGCAGTCCATCAGGGCCTGAAACAAAAGCTACTTAGACAGATCCTTAGATGGCAATTTAGCTGTACTTTGGGGCAAGTTAAACACAAAATGAGCAGAAAATGCAGACACATTGCTGCTTCAGGTCTCAAAAACAGAATAAACCAGATTGTTTAATCTGACAAACAATACCAACAGAGAGGAGGGGAAATCGTTTTTTCACTGATTTCTTCCCCTTAATAATTGTCCTTTTTGATATATATTAATGACCCAGACTTGATTTACAGGGCGTAGTTTGCAGATGTCCCGAAAACTGGAAATGTAGAAAACAATGAGGAGGAGAAATGTGAAGTGATACATTTTGGTAGGAAGAATGAGGAGAGGCAATATAAACTAAATGGTACTTTTAAAAAAGGGGGTGGAGGAACAGGGAGCTGGGGGTGTTTGTACACAAATCTTTTAAAGTGGCAGGACAAGTTGAGAAGGTTGTTAAAAAAGCATATGGGATCCTTGGCTTTATTAAGAGGCTTTGAGCACAAAAGCAAGGAAGTTATGCTAAACCTTTATAAAACACTGGTTAGGCATCAGCTGGAGTAGTGTGTTCCAATTCTGGGCATCACACTTTAAGAAGGATGTCAAGGCCTTGGAGAGGGTGCAGAAGAGATTTACTATTAGAATGGTACCAGGGATGAGGGACTCCAGTTATGTGGAGAGACTGGAGAATTGGTGGTGTTCTCCTTAGAGCAGAAGGTTAAGCAAAGTGATGGAGTAAATAAGGAGAAACTGTTTCCAATGGCAGAAGGGTCAGTAACCAGAGGACACAGGTTTAAGATGATTGGCAAAGAATTAGGGGCAACATGAGGAAACTTTTTTTTTTTTATAAACACAGCGAGCTGTTGTGATCTGGAATGCACTGCCTGAAAGGATGGTGGAAGCAGATTCAACAGTAATTTTCCAAAGGGAATTGGATAAATGTGAAGGGAAAAAATTTACAGGGGTAAGGGGAAATAGCGGGAGAGTGGGACCAATTGGATAGCTCTACCAAATAGCCAGCACAGGAATGATGGGCCAAATGGCCTCTTTTAGTGCTATACTGCTCGACGATTGCTCTAAAAGTACCACTTTGTACTGGAGATACTGTTAAATCCCAAAATAGCAAGTCAGACAGCATTTCATTTCCATAACGCAAAGGGTGGATTGTCCTGTACATTATCAAATCTAGTAACAGGTCAAACATGTCTTGGGAAGATTTACATGCAAACTAGGGGTCAGCCGTGGCTCAGTGGGTGGCACTCTTGCCTCCGAGTCAGAAGGTTGTGTGTTCATAGTCCCACTCCAGAGGCTGGAGTACAAAATCTAGGCTGATAGGGAGGTGCCGTCTTTTGGATGAGACACAATAACCAAGACACTGTCTACCCTCTCATGGTCGTAGAAGATTCCATGGCACGATTTTGAAGAAGCGCAGGGGATTTCTCCCCAGTGTCCTGGCCAACATTTATCCCTCAGACAACATCAGTTTTGGCTCTCCCAGCTACCCAGCCTGAGAAACTTCTACGCTCCAATCAACTCTATTTCTTTTCTTCCCAAATTGCTACAAGTTTTACAACTTAACTATAAATACCAAATCCAAGTAATAATTATAAATATGGACAGAATGCACGACTTTAAACGAGGATTGAATTATGGCTGTGTGGCCTGTATCCTTCTCCCTCCAACATGGGCTTCACCCGAAGTCTACAATTATTTTTGATTCCCCATGTGCAATGCATTTTGTAATATGCAACACATTTCATGGCAATGACAGAATTAAATGTAATTCAACTCAGTTTAAAAATTCCAACATAGTGATTAATGTACTGCTCCACAATGATTAGTCATGAATCATGGCAGAGCTCACAGATAAAAATTTAGTTTTCTGGGATGAAGCATCTTCGCCCAAGATTATTTCTTAACCTGCTGATCACACTCTTGACTGTTATGTTGACGTTTCCTCGGCAGCATGCCCCAAACCAGAGTACTCCAGCACTGCGAAGGACAAAGGCAGCAGAACACCATCACCTCCAAGTTCCCCTCCAAGGCACATACTATACTGATTCAGACATATATTGTGGTTCCTTCATCGCCACTATGTCAAAATACTGCAACTCCTTACCAATCAGCATTGTGGGAGCATTTTCACCACACAGACTGCAGTAGATCAAGGTGGCGGTTCACCACCATCTTCTCAGGGCAACGAAGGATGGGCAATAAATGTCGGCTTTGCATGCGACGCTCACATCCCAAGAATAGAAACATAGAAGATAGGAGCAGGAGTAGGCCATTTGGCCCCTCGAGCCTGTTCCGCCATTCAGTGAGATCATAGCTGATCATCCAAATTCAGTACCCTGTCCCTGCTTTCTCCCCATATCCCTTGATCCCTTTAGCCTTAAGAAATATATCTAACTCCTTCTTGAATATATTTAATGAATTGGCCTCAACTGCCTTCTGTGGTAGAGAATTCCACAGGTTCACCACTCTCTGGGTGAAGAAATTCCTCCTCATCTCTGTCCTAAATGGCTTACATCTTTAGACTGTGACCCCTGGTTCTGGACTCCCCGGCCATCGGGAACATCCTTCCTGCATCTAGTCTGTCTAGTCCTGTTAGAATTTTATAAGTTTCAATGAGAATGAATGTAAAAAAACATGAATTAAAAGTTCCGTCAATCCCTTTACCCAAATAGAGTCTGCCTTGCACCTTGAATATGATCTCTCTCCATCTCCCCTGTAATACAATGTCCCACAATTACTGAAATCCAAATTAGAAATTTTATGGCATTGGCAGGGAAATGAGGTCTCGTGTCAGGAGTGGCAAGAAGCCTTGGAATAGATTGCTCAGTGTATCTGAAGCAGTTGTGTTGGCTCACATGTTCTCTGATTAGGGATTTAGTTTCAGTACTAAAGTGCTGGAGATACTTGCAGCAGTTAGAAACTAAGTACACCATTTTTGAAGCTTGATGGAAAAAAGAAAAAGAAAAAGACTTGCATTTTTGTAGCGCCTTTCATAACCTCAGGACATCCCAAAGCACTTTACAGCCAATGAAGTACTTTTTGAAGTGTAGTCACTTCTGTAATGTAGGAAACACGGCAGCCAATTTGTGCACAGCAAGATTCCACAAACATCAATGAGATAATGACCAAATAATCAGATGCCAGTTGAGGGATAAGTATTGGCCAGGACACCGTGAAGGCGGGATTGAGTTGCAAAGAAGCCTTCCATATGCCACAGATTATTCTTTTCTCAAGGCATGTATCTTATGTTTTTTGGTAATACATTGGGGATCAGAATGAGCTTCAGATTGCAGAAAACTGCGCTTCAATATTGGCTTCAGCTAGTGGGCCAATGAGATTGCACGAAACAGAGCTTCGGCATTGGCTTTATTGTTGGCTACATCTAACGAACCAATCTAATGATTGTGGAAAAGCAACAGATGGATGGACTTCTTAAAAAAAAATTATAAACTGGTGAGAAATTTGAAATACTCATTACCGAGACATCTGCACACACACACAAACCAGCAGTTGTTTTTTTCCCCCCCACTCCTACACAGCAAGTTAGCCTATTGGACACAAAACTCGAGGTTTCAAACAATTTTTTTTTTTTTTTTTAAATAAACAAATTTGTCAACCAGTAGCAAAAATATCCTGTTGACAACTTTTGGCACACTATGTTGGAACTGTAATTTACAGATGATTTGCAAAATACATTGTGCATTCTAAGAAATTTGTGCCAAACAGGATTAAGACAATGTAACGAGAACTATATAGCTGAGAAATGAAATTGAGAATTAGTTGTGAAATTACAGTAATTGTGCTTTAAAAAAAAACTTGGGTACACAAATACACTCTTGCGTGATCACCTCACGACTGTAACATTATGCAGATGTTTCCAAATTATGCATTACTGTGATTTCTGTGCATAAAGTTACTAGTAGGTGGAAAATACATTTTTAAAATGTTATAATCTACGATCTAGATTCCAGTGCTGCAGTCCATTACAGCTACTGCACAATTGTGTGGGATTCTGAATTGCTTTGCAGTAAAAATTGGATCATCCTTATGTAGAATATTTTTGCTATCACCCTCAACAGAATCGCAATGAGGTAATGTAACCTATATAATGGCCCAGGTATTTAATTATATATAAAGTGAAGAGTACACACAGCTGAATTAGCTGGGAAACAATGTGAATCATACAAAAATGCAATTATCTGCTCTGTCCTAGTTTTGATGTCACCTTCCAGTATAGTAAAATTTAAAAATTTCTGCATTTGAAAATAATGACTATTTTTGGATTAATGTCAAGAACCTGCAAAATGATTCCATTCTTTGTGATTGGACTCTCCCTTTAACCAAATGAGTCACAAATATCCTTTCAAAAACATGCATCTCATTTCAGGAATTGTTTTATGAAAGATTATTTTATTAATTTGGTTTAAAATAAAAATAGAACTCAAGAAAAGGCAGAACCAAATAACAAAAGCAGCAAATTTCTAGTAGTTACTGATACAAGTGTGCTTGAAATTCTTGAAAAATTAGATGTGCAACACGTGATTGGACAGTTAACAGTAGCGCATCACCAGTATAGATCTGAAGGGCAGATGCAGTTCCAGGAGAGGTGAAGGACTGTAATACAAAGCTTCCTCTGCATAAGGTCCTGTCTGAAATGTTATAAAATTGTGAACAGTGCATGGGAGAAGAATAAAAGATGTGAGGGGTAAGGGAGACAAGAAAGTGGTCAGAGATTGTGAGGTGGCCAAGGATATGGGCACGGAGATTTATATGAAAGGCGAGATTGGATGAGAACAGGATGGTGATTTATTCAAAGGAGATAGGGCTAGGAGAATTGAGGTTAAGATTAGACTCACTGAAGATGAGGGGTCACAGAATTAAAGGATGCCATTGTGGGGCTTGAGAGAGGTGTAAAAAAATTAAGTTTTTAAATGAAAAGTGTGAAAGATGGAAGACTGTTAAGTAATCAAAGGAGGAGAGGGTGGTGTAACCAGAAAGTCCAGTGAATTAAGAGAACCAAAAGTGCAACGGACAGTCAAGCAGGAGCCAGCGGAGCTTGATGCTGGGGTCCAGCAAAGGTGTGGAATGGCTTCAGGTGCTAACAATGAAAGCCATCAGATCTGGAGGACCAGCATAGGGCCAAGAAGAGCAACGGAGAAGTTCTGAAGATAGATTGGAGCAGGACAGATTTCTTAGCCAAAGAAAGCAAGTAGATAGCTCCGGCTGGGGCTGATCTTTCAGCAGCAGCCGAACACCTGAAGCAGGATGGGAGCCAGGAGTGCACCTGAACTAGCCCTGCGGCAAGTGGAGAGTCCCAGCAAAATGGCAGAAAAATGAGCTGGCAGAAAGTAGAAGCATTCCAGGTATTGGATATGGAAGTCCAACAGAAGAGCTGTGGTGAAGCAGAGCTTACAGTAAAGCTCCAAAGCCAGAGAAATGTTGTTTGGCCCAGGAGCCAACACAGCTGAAGAGTAAAGCCCAGAAGCCAGTTGAGCAGTGGATGAGAGTCCAGGAACCCAGGAAATAACAGCAATACAATGGTGGATAAGGAATGTGGTCTGCAGCGGTTAGGTTGAACTTGAAGATTTAAGTAGCAGAACAGAATCCCTGTAGCCAAGGAATCCAGGGTCCAACAGAACGGCACAGGCCTGATAGCAGAGGAGTCCACAAAATGAAGTGGAAGCAGAGTCCCAGCAGTGGAAGCAGCAACCAGCAGGGTGTGGGATGGACAATATGCTCTGGAGCTGGTTGCTTTAATTGGGAGGTTAAGCTAAAATATATCAACTGGGGAAGAGGCAGTGAATGGTCATGGACAGAGTTGCAGAGGAGAGGTTCACAGGAGGGAGCTGCCAGCCCATGTGTCATCTTAACTACTTTCCTGATCCCCTCTGCCTAGCCACATCACTCTCTGCTTTCAAAAGATTCTTCCATTTCAAATACATTTTTCACCGACTCTAATTTCTCAGTATTCCTTTATCCCCTCCACCGTCATCCACCTTAATGTAAACCACTTTCCTACACGTGAAGGGCACAAGGTTGCCGTCACTGACTGTGCTTTCACATGAACAATGCCCACTTGGGCAGAGTGCTGCTATTGCTCATTGAAATCACATTGAAACCACCTCTCTTGACCCGTCCACTGTCTCTAAATTGTCGGACTGTTTGCCCGACCCAGTGCTGGATGAGCAGAAATTTCCTCCAAATAAATATTGGGATGTCCAAAGCTACTGTCTTTGGTCCCCGCCACAAACTTCGTTCCCTTGCCACCAAATCCATCTCTCTCCCTAGCAACAGTCTGAGATTGAACCAGACTGTTCACCACCTTGGTGCCCCATTTGACCCCGAGATAGGAACATAGGAACAGGAGTAGGCCATTCAGCCCCTCAAGCCTGCTCCGCCATTCAATGAGATCATGGCTGATCTGCAGCCTAACTCCACGTGCCTGCCTTTGGCCCATATCCCTTAATACCTTTGGTTAACAGAAAGTTATCAATCTCCGATTTAAAATTAACAATTGATCTAGCATCAATTGCCGTTTGCGGAAGAGTTCCAAACTTCTAGCACCCTTTGTGTGTAGAAGTGTTTCCTAATTTCACTCCTGAAAGGTCTGGCTTAATTTTTAGACTATGCCCCTTAGAATCCCCAACCAGCGGAAATAGTTTCTCTCTATCTACCTTATCTGTTACCCTTTATATCTTGAAAACTTTGATCAGATCACCCCTAAACCTTCTAAATTCTACGGAATACAACTCTAATTTGTGTAATCTCTCCTCGTAACTTAACCCTTGAAGTCCGGGTATCATTCTGGTAAAACTACGCTGCATCCCCACCAAGGCCAATATATCCTTCCTGAGGTGTGGTGCCCAAAACTGCGCTCAGTACTCCAGATGTGGTTTAACCAGGGTTTTGTATAGCTGCAGCACCACTTCTACACCCTTGCATTCTAGTCCTCTAGATATAAAAGCCAGCATCCCATTAGCCTTTTTGATTATTTTCTGTATCTATTCATAACATTTTAATGATCTATGTATCTGGACCCTCAAGTCTCTTTGGACCTCCACTGTTTTTAGCCTTTCAGCATTTAGAAAGTACCCTGTTCTATCCTTTTTAGGTCCAAAGTGGATGACCTCACATTTGCCTACATTGAAATACATTTGCCACAGTTTTGCCCATTCACTTAATCTGTCGATATCCTTTTGTAATTTTATGCTTCCATCTACACTGTCACAATGCCACCTATCTTTGTGTCATCGGCAAATTTGGATACATGACTTTCTATGCTATCATCCAAGTCGTTGATAAATACTGTCAATAGTTGAGGCCCCAACATAGATCCTTGTGGGAAACCACTAGTCACCTCCTGCCGCTCAGCCAATTTCCTAACGAGGTCAATAAGTTGCCCTCATTCCGTGGGCTTCTACCTTAGTTAACAGTTTCTTATGTGGGACTTCATCAAATGCCTTCTGGAAGTCCGTATAAATAACATCCACAGACATTCCCCTTTCCACTACTTTGAATTTTTTTTGCAGAGGTGACTAATCAGGTTTGTCAGGCATGACCTACCTTGCACAAATCCATGCTGGTTCTCTGAGCAACTGAAAATTTGAGGTGTTCAGTCACCCTATCCCTTAATTGTACACTAGCAATTTCCCGACAACAGATGTTAGGCTAACTGGTCTATAATTCCCTGGTTTCCCCCTCACCATTTTTAAATAGTGGAGTGACATGTGCAATTTTCCAATCTAAAGGAATGGAGTTCCTGAATCGAGAGAACTTTGGAAGATTATAGTTAGGGCATCTGTAATGTACTCACCTACTTCCTTTAAAACCCTGGGATGGAAACCATCTGGTCCGAGGGATTTGTCACTCTTTGGTGCCATTATTTTCTTCATTACTGTTATTTTACTTACATTAATTTTATTGAGTCCCTGTCCCTGATGTAGTTTCCTTGGGATTTCTGGCATGATCCTCTTCCTCTGCTGTAAATACTGACGCAAAGTAATTATTCAACATGTCCGCCATTTCCTTATCATTGATAATAACGCCGCTTTCAGTTTTGAAGAGGCCAACATTGCTCCCGACTACCCTCTTTTTCCTAATATAACTGTAAAAAAACTGCGTGTTGATTTTGATATGCCTTGCAAGTTTCCTTTCATACTCCCTTTTTGTTGCTCTTCCTATCTCTTTTGTGACCCTTTGCTGTTCTTTGTATCTTTCCCTTTTGCCAGGATCTGTGCTATATTTTGCATTTTTGTATGCTTTTTCTTTTAGTTTTATGCTGTCCCTTACCTCTTCAGTCATTCATCACTTTTTATTGGCAAGTAGTGCTCTTGCCCCTCAGGGGTATAAACTGGTTCTGTATCACCTTAAATTCTTTTTTGAACATCTCCCGCTGATCTTCTGTCATTTTACCCATTAACAGATTTGCCAAGTTTACTGTGGGCAGTCTCATCCCTTTGAAGTTGGCCTTACCCAAATCTAGAATCTTAGTAGCTGCTTCGCGTTTCTCCCTTTCAAACGCTACGTTGAACTCGATCATGTTATGATCGATATTGGATAAATGTTCACGCACAGTTAGGCTGTTAACTAAATCTGTGTCATTAATCATTACTAAATCTAATATGCCCCCTTGTTACCTGTACTTGCTGACCTACTGTGGTAAACCACTGTTGTTGTTGTTATTACACACTGTTGTACCTATGCATGCCTCAACATGTCTCGGCTGGCTCCACCCACACAGGCCCAGGTATAAAGGTGATTGACCTGCAGCCCCCTGCCTTCTTGGAACCCAGTCAACCACGAGAGGCATGCTCTGTTCTTTGCTAATAAAAGCCTTTAGTTACTCTCTTAACTCTCAGTCTTTTATGAGTATCACCTACACTGGCTCATAAAAACATATAAGATAGGAGCAGGAGTAGGCCATTCGGTCCCTCAAGCCTGCTCCGCCATTTAATGAGATCATGGCTGGTCATCCAAATTCAGTACCCTGTCCCTGCTTTCTCCCCATATCCCTTGACCCCTTTAGCCTTAAGAAATATATCAAACTCCTTCTTGAATATATTTAATGAATTGGCCTCAATGGCCTTCTGTGGTAGAGAATTCCACAGGTTCACCACTCTCTGGGTGAAGAAATTCCTCCTCATCTCAATCCTAAATGGCTTACCCCTTATCCTTGGACTGTGACCCCCTGGTTCTGGACTCCCCCGCCATCGGGAACATCCTTCCTGCATCTAGTCTGTCTAGTCCTGTTAGAATTTTATAAGTTTCAATGAGATCCCCTCTCATTCTTCTAAACTCTAGCAAATACAAGCCCAATCGACCCAATCTCTCTTCATACGTCATTCCTGCCATCCCAGGTATCAGTCTGGTGAATTTTCGCTGCACTCCCTCCATGGCAAGAACATCCTTCCTCAGATAAGGCGACCAAAACTGCACACAATACTCAAGGTGTGGTCTCACCAAGGCCCTGTACAACTGCAGCAAGACAGCCTTGCTCCTGTACTCGAATCCTCTCGCTATGAAGGCCAACATACCATTTGCCTTCTTAACCACTTGCTGCACCTGTATGCTTACCTTCAGCGACTGGTGCACAAGGACACCCAGGTCACGTTGCACTTCCCCTTTTCCAATCTATTGCCGTTCAGATAATAATCTGCCTTCCTGTTTTTGCCACCAAAGCGGATAACCTCGCATTTATCCACATTATACTGCATCTGCACAAATCATACTGGAGTTTCTCTGCATCTTCCTCACAGCACACACGCCCACCCAGCTTTGTGTCGTCTGCAAAGGAGATATTACATCTCGTTCCCTCGTCTAGATCATTAATGTATATTGTGAATAGCTGGGGTCCTAGCACTGATCCCTGCGGTACCCCACTAGTCACTGCCTGCCACTCGAAAAAAGACCCGTTTATTCCAACTCTTTGCTTCCTGTCTGCCAACCAGTTCTCTATCCAAATCAGTACCTTACCCCCAATCCCATGTGCTTTAACTTTGCACGCTAATTTCTTATGCGGGACCTTATCAAAAGCCTTCTGAAAGTCCAAATACACCACATCCACTGGTTCTCCCTTATCTATTCTACCAGTTACATCCTCAAAAAATTCCAGTAGATTAGTCAAGCATGATTTACCTTTTGTATATCCATGTTGACTTTCCGATCCTGTCACTGTTTTCCAAGTGCTTTGCTATTACATCTTTTATAATGGACTCCAGCATTTTCCCCACTACCGATGTCAGGCTTACCGGTCTATAATTCCCCGTTTTCTCTCTACCACCTTTTTTGAATAGTGGGGTTACATTAGCTACCCTCCAATCCATGGGATCTGTTCCAGAGTCTATAGAATTTTGGAAGATGACCAGCGATGCATCTACTATTTCTAGGGCCACTTCCTTAAGTACCCTAGGATGTAGATTATCAGGCTCCTGGTTGAGCAACGCCTTAACTTTAAAACTCTCATCCTTGTTTTCATACCCTCCATGGCCTCACCCCCCTCCCTATCTCTAACCACCTCCAGCCGACAACCCTCCAAGATATTTGCGTTCCTCCCATTCTGGTCTCTTGCACATCCCCGATTTTAATCTCTCCAGTTTTGGCAGCCGTGCCTTCAGCTGCTGAGGCCCTAAGCTCTGGAATCCCCTCCCTAAACCTCTGCGCCTCTTTCTTCCTTTAAGACGCTCCTTAAAACCTACCTCTTTGACCTCATCTGCGCATATGTCGCCTTATGAGGCTCGGTGTCAAATTTTGTTTGATAACGCTCCTGTGAAGCGCCTTGAGACGTTTTACCGTGTTAAAAGGCGCTATATAAATGGAAGTAGTTAAGCACAAGTTAGTGCCTTCTGAAGAGGGAAAATTCCCAATTTTGTATTAAACAAAAGGCATGAACATCGGAGATTTTTTTAAAAAACGAACAAACTTTATTTCTGCCATTACAAATTCAAATAGCGTATCTGATGACAAATTATAGTGGGGAAGACAGATAAAGAAAGTATCAGAGAAGTTGAACTTAACAGTGCAAGATAGCTAAACAGTTAGACATTAACCTGGAGACTTTAATAATTGTGTAATTTTAATGACATAACACAACTTTCTTGAACATTCAGTAATCCATCCCAGCTAGTTTTCCAAACAAGACCATCGGTGCTTAACTATTAAAGGAATATATTGTATTATTCTTAGTACTTGGTCATAGAAACTACCTGTGGTAAACCACTGTTATACCTGTCTGTATGTGTAGGTGTATTCCACTAGGTACAGGTCTGGACATGCCTCGGCTGACTCCTCCCACTATTCCAGATATATAAGTGACTACCTCCCAGTCCCTTAGTATTCTGGACGGGTCGACCACTCGAGACTAGACCTTCATTCTTTAGTTAATAAAAGCCTGGTTGTTACTCGCTTAACCTCAGTCTTTTGAGTAATTGATGGCGCATCAATTTTATTAACTAAATTTTTATAATGGAGAAGATCCTCACACCAGCATGCCTGGACCTGGACAGTCGGGAAGCGGACGCTTCCACCAAGTTTGCTCACTGGCTCATGTGCTTCGAGGCATTCCTGACTGCCTCCACTGCGGTCGTAACGGATGCGAACAAACTGTCTGTCCTGATCTCCAAGGTGAACCACCGAGTGCACTCAGTCATCCGGGACGCGACCTCGTACACAGCCGCCCTCCAGCTCCTCAAGACCCAGTACACACGCCCTGTGAACGAAGTTTACGTCAGGCACCTCCTGGGGAGTTGCAAGCAACAACCTGGGGAATCGACTGAGGAATACCTCCAAGCACTGTCCGTGCTTGGCCGGGCCTGTGGGTGTAAGGCGGTAACGCCCACTAAGTACACGGAGGAACTGATCCGGGATGCCTTCGTAGCGGGCCACAGGTCCAACTACACCCGACAGCGACTGCTGGAGCAGAGTGACCTCACCCTCGACAAAGCCTCCGAAATCGCACTAACGCTGGACGCAGCCTACCGGGGCATGGATGCCTACTCCTCTGCACCGTGGACGCCGCGGGGAATGACAACCTGGGACACGGTAGGACAGCCCCATAGCACCGTGCCACCCCAGCCACAGCCCAACAACGGCCCAACCACCGCAGCAGTGTCCCAAAGCCAGACAGCAGTATCCCAAGGCCAGAAATGCTACTTCTGTGGCCAGGCCAAACACCCCAGAGCGCGCTGCCCGGCGAAGAATGCGACCTGCTCGGGCTGCAGGAAAAAGGGACACTACGCTAGCGTCTGCAAGGTCAAAGCCACCCCGAACGCCAGCAGCGCCGCGTGTGGGCCGTGCGAGCCGCCATCTTGGGCCCCCAACAGCGCCGCATGTGGGCCGCCATCTTGGGCCTCCCCAGCCATGTGCAAACCACCGCAGCAGCAGCCATCTTGGACGACTCCAGCCACATGGGAATCATGGACGCCGCCATCTTGGACACCAGCCGGGACGCAGCAGGCCGCCAACCCCCCCCCCCCGCCGAATCTGATACCCGCAGCGACACACCGACCCCTACGCTGGCCTCTGTTACGCTGGACCAAACGAGACCGCACCAACTAGCTCGGTCCAAAATGGACGTTAAGGTAAACGGCCATGCAATAAACTGCCTTTTTGACTCCGGGAGCACAGAGAGCTTCATCCACCCCGACACGGTGCGGCGTTGCTCTCTCCCAGTCCTGCCTGCGCACCAGCGGATTTCTATGGCCGCCGAGTCCCAGTCAGCGGACATTGGCGGCTACTGCGTGGTGACACTAGTAGTAGACGGGACTGTGTTCAATAATTTTAAACTCCTGGTCCTGCCCCAACTTTGCGCTGCCGTTCTACTGGGGTTGGATTTCCAGTGCCACCTCAAAAGCGTTACGATGGCGTACGGTGGCCCCCTCCCCCCACTCACAGTCTGCAGCCAGCAGCCTCCAAATTGCCCGCCGCGCACCAGATGCAACCTCTCCACACTCAGAGTCCCACCCCCCCCACTGTTTGCTAACCTCACCCCCGACTGTAAGCCCATCGCCACAAAGAGCAGGCGATACAGTGCCGGGGACAGGGTTTTCATCAAAACCGAAGTGGAGCGGCTCCTGAAGGAGGGGATTATTGAGGGCAGCTCCAGCCCCTGGCGAGCCCAGGTTGTGGTCGTTAAGACCGGCGAGAAACAACGCCTGGTCATCGACTACAGCCAAACAATAAACCGCTACACCCTGCTGGACGCCTACCCACTCCCCCGCATAGCTGACATGGTCAACCAGATCGCGCAGTACCGCGACTTTTCGACAGTACTTTTCGACCATTGACCTGAAATCAGCATACCACCAGCTCCCCATCCGCCCCGAAGACCGCCAGTATACTGCTTTTGAGGCAAACGGCCGCCTCTATGACTTCCTTAGGGTTCCCTTTGGCGTTACCAACGGGGTCTCCGTCTTCCAAAGGGAGATGGACCGGATGGTCGATCAAAACGCGCTGCAGGCCACTTTCCCTTACCTAGACAATGTGACCATCTGCGGCCATGACTTGCAGGACCATGACGCAAACCTCGAGAAATTCCTCCGCACCGCCCAGCTCCTGAACCTGACATATAACAAGGAGAAGTGCATATTCCGCACAGACCGCCTCGCCATCCTTGGCTGTGTTGTGGAACACGGGGTCATCGGTCCCGACCCGGACCGGATGCATCCCCTTATGGAACATCCCACTGCCCCACTGCCTAAAAGCTCTGAAGAGGTGCCTAGGGTTTTTTCCTACTACGCCCAGTGGGTCCCCTACTATGCAGACAAAGCCCGTCCGCTGATCAAATCCACCTCTTTTCCCCTGATGGCAGAGGCCCGCTCGGCCTTCCACCGTATCAAGGAGGACATTGCCAAAGCCACCATGCACGCAGTGGACGAATCCATCCCCTTCCAGGTGGAAAGCGATGCGTCCGACTTCGCTCTGGCCGCCACCCTTAATCAGGCGGGGAAACCTGTGGCATTCTTCTCACGAACCCTCCAGGGCCTGGAGACCAGACACTCCGCGGTCGAGAAGGAGGCCCAGGCCATTGTGGAGGCTGTGCGTCATTGGAGGCACTGCCTGGCCGGAAAACGGTTTACCCTGCTCACTGACCAGCGTTCAGTTGCTTTTACGTTCAACAACAAGCAGAGGGGGCAAAATCAAAAATGACAAGATCTTGAGGTGGAGAATCGAACTTTCCACCTACAATTACGAGATCTTGTACCGGCCTGGGAAGCTCAATGAACCCCCGGATGCCCTATCGCGTGGCACCTGCGCCAGCGCGCAGATCGATAGGCTGAGGGCCCTCCACAATGACCTCTGCCACCCGGGGGTCACCAGGTTCTTCCACCTCATCAAGGCCCGCAACCTGCCTTACTCCATTGAGGAGGTCAGGACCATGACCAAGAACTGCCAAGTCTGCGCTGAGTGCAAACCGCACTTTTATAGACCAGACAGAGCCCACCTGATAAAAGCCACTCGCCCTTTCGAACGCCTGAGCGTCGATTTTAAAGGGCCTCTCCCCTCCTCCGACCGCAATGTGTACTTCCTCAACATCATTAACGAGTACTCCCGTTTCCCGTTCGCTATCCCCTGCCCGGACATGACCAGTGCCACGGTCATTAAATGTCTGAACAGCCTCTTCACCCTGTTCGGTTTCCCCAGCTATATCCATAGCGACCGGGGCTCATCGTTTATGAGCGACGAACTCCGCCAGTACCTGCTCGCTAGGGGTATAGCCACAAGCAGGACCACCAGTTACAACCCCCGGGGGAACGGACAGGTGGAAAGAGAGAATGCAACAGTTTGGAAGGCCGCCCTACTAGCCTTAAAGTCTAGGGGCCTTCCGACCTCCCGCTGGCAGGAGGTGCTCCCCGATGCGCTCCACTCGATTCGGTCACTGCTCTGCACTGCCACCAATGCCACCCCTCACGAGAAAATGTTTGTCTTCCCAAGGAAGTCCACATCGGGGACAGCGTTACCGCCATGGCTGACGTCCCCAGGGCCGGTACTACTGAGAAGACACGTGAGGACCAATAAAACGGACCCCCTGGTCGAGAGGGTCGACCTCCTCCACGCCAACCCCCAGTACGCTTACAATGCGTACCCGGACGGGCGGGAGGACACAGTCTCCATACGAGACCTCGCACCCTCGGGGACCGCTGTAACCCACTACCCATTACCACCCCCCCCCCCCACGACACCCTCGGGGACCGCTGTAACCCACTACCCATTACCACCCCCCCCACTACCCGATATCCAACCCCAGCAGCCGGCTTGCCTTGGACCGTCACCCACGAGGACTACACTCCAGTGCCCCAGCCTACACGGGATGCGACGCCAAAAGCTCCACCACCCCTGCCGTCGCCACGTCGATCACAGCGGCAGACAAGACCTCCGGAGAGGCTCCAATACACGAACTTTTAAATACACTTCACCCCGCCGGACTCATTTTTAAACAAGGGGTGAATGTGGTAAACCACTGTTATACCTGTCTGTATGTGTATGTGTATTCCACTAGGTACAGGTCTGGACATGCCTCGGCTGACTCCTCCCACTATTCCAGATATATAAGTGACTACCTCCCAGTCCCTTAGTATTCTGGACGGGTCGACCACTCGAGACTAGACCTTCATTCTTTAGTTAATAAAAGCCTGGTTGTTACTCGCTTAACCTCAGTCTTTTGAGTAATTGATGGCGCATCAATACCGAATTCAGAGAAACCAGCAGTTTCATCATAAGATGTGTGTGTTCAGGCATCCATGTTCAAATACATAAAGTACCAGAAGGAACAGGATGCACTTGCAAGCTGGGTTACAGTCGTTGTGTGATTTCTCAAAAGCAACACATATAGCTTTACCAAAGTCATTTGGTAATACCCCTTTAAAGAAATCATTTACCAAAGATACTGGTCAATACATTTTTAGAGGTTAACTTTGAACTGTAACAAAATTGTCAAAATAGCAACAGCAACTTCCATGTATATAGTACCTTTAACGTATAAAAATGCCCCAAGGAACTTCAGGGAGGTGTGAGCAAAGAGCAGATGTTGAACCAAAGGAGGAGAGATTAGTAGGGATGATCAAAAGCTTGGTGAAAGATGTGGGTTTAAGGATGGAATTCCAGAGAGTGGGACCCAGCCAATTGAAGGAATAGTCATTAGTAGTGGAGTGAAAGGAGGGTGCACAAGAAGCTGGAGTCGTAGGAACAGATATTTTGAGAGGGGTTGTATTGCTGGAAGAGGATACAGGGACTGGGAGGGGCAAGGCTACAGAGGGATTTAAACACAAGCATGAGACTTTTAAATTGTATGTATGGATTAGTGGACTGGGAGCCAATATAGGTCAGCAAGGATAGGTATAATGGGCGAGTCGCAAGGTAGTTATGGGAAGCAGAGTTTAGGATCCGCTGAGGTTTGTGGAGGACAGGCAGGAAAGCACTGGAGTAGCTGAGCATAGAGGTGACAAAGGCATGCATGAGGGTTTCAGTCACAGATGGGAGGTAGGGGCAGAAGTGAGCAATGTTAGAGGTGGAAGTGGGCGGCTCTAGCAGGGAGATCTGGTGCCCTATCCCAAGGAGTGTCACAATATGAAGCTCCTCAACTTAAAGCTTTTGAGGTATATTTATCTTCTAGTTTCCAGTTTGACAAAGGGTCTATACTCAAAACATTAACCTCCTTTACTCTTCCGGATGCTGATAGACCTCATGAATTTCCAGCAATTTTTGTTTTAAGTTCAGAGTTCCAGCATTTTCTTATTTACGCTACTTTTGAATATGGAATTGGACGCACAAGGGTGTGGCACCAACTTATTCACGAGTGCACTGGTGTGCGAGCCTCACACAAAAGTTTAACAAACCTGACACTAATAGGCTTACCACTGAGTGTTGAGTTTCAGTGTTATCATAATAGTATACAGCATATAGTTACCAATAAGCTCCAAGAAAATCATACATACGTCAACAGACTTTATATTTGTGCTTCTTTTATTATACACTCAATTCATCACCTCAAATTGTTTCCACTACCACCAATGACAGACCTATTATCACTCGTACTTCACCTTAATGTTCTATTCTTGGTTGAACACAAATTTGACAGGACAAAATCTATAATTGTACTGTTGGGTGCAACATAAAGTGGATATTATATAATTCAAAAATGTCACCCACCCATTATGCTTTAGTTAAATCCTAGTCACTGCATTGTGTTTATACCATCAGAATGGTATAAAATGGTAAAAATCATAACCCTCGTTTTATTAAATCAACTATATTTCATTCTGGATTATGACAAAACATGGAAGACATATCAATAATTTCCACATATCAGGTCATTGCCGCCCTGTTACAGAAACTTATGTTCATTACTTTGAAAATTTTGCACGGGTTAGATTGAAAAATTATGGGCTAGTAAGCACAAAGAACCTAATATTAAAAATATGATCTTCTGGAACTTTGTTAACATTTTAGGACTCAAATGTTACATGTGTATACAGATTAGTGCCAGCTTGTGGTGGTCATGCTAACTGGAGGTAACATGCAAATTTCCTTAGCTCAATTCAATTCCATAGCACCAACGTATCAGCTGTCTAAAATATAAAAAAGAGGGAGGCATTTCCAGATCTGCAGCATTCTTCAGGACTATCAAGTCAGACTTAAATTAGGTGATTTTTTTTGTATGCCACAAAGAAATATGCTGCAATCAAGAAAAGTGATCAACGCAACATGTTTCTTAAGGCTGCTTATAAAATTGCTCGATCTTTTACTCAGATTTTAGCTACAACATGGGAACTAAAATGATTAGGTTTTTTTTTTACACTAAACATCCTAATTCCAATAAATGCATTGCTTGTTTCCTTCGCGAGAGATTTTGTTCAAATTTAAATTTCTACAATAAAAACAATTGGCAAATTCTTGTAACATAGCCCAGGTCAGTTATTAATTCACCAATTCAATCTAACAAAATAATTAAAACATATTTTACATCACTATGATTAAATGCCTAAAATAGGTGCCTGTTTCTATGAGGTTTGGCTCTGGAATGATTAGCTTTAAGGTAGTGAGTATTAAAGGGAGATGTTAGTATGCATGAATCCAGAATACTCTATGATAGAGGTAGATAAGGAGTCAACTGCTACATTAGAATTTTATGTCTAGGTGATAATTCTTTAATCAGGCACATGTTTATCTGGAGTCAGGAATAGCTGTGCTTTACCAAATTTTAGCTTCTGTGCTTCAGGCACAATGCCTGAATGCACACCACATAATTTAGAAATTGGATCTCCAGAGTACTCTGTGCACTTAAATGAATATTTGAAAGGTAAAATGACATATTATGAATTATCTCACAAATAGAATGCATCAAGCCCCTGGTAGCTTTGATCCAGAATATTTTCCATTACAGAACATGCTTTGTATCTGTTCATAAAATACAAAAGCACATGAGAAGAAGCAAACTTAGTTATTTTTGCAGCAATAGTAACAGGGAATGCAAATTCCAGTGAAGATGTGAAAGTTACAACTGCTTACAATAACTATTACAACTTGGGCAGTAAACTTTTAACGTGGGGGGGGAAAAAAAAATTATGGTCCTTCTCAAATTGATCATTGCATTGCAGCTCCCTTTTTCATTCTCGGAATCTGGTCATCATACAACTTAGAACAATTGTTTTGAGGGTTTGGTTTTGGTCGGGGGCAGGGGGGGTGGAGACAGAAAGTAAACAAAAAAAGAGGAAAGGTGAAAATCACAAATAGCCTGGACAGATCAGCACTACTTATAGATATGATTTTGTAGATCCAAAATGGTTGCACATTCACCTAGTAAACCAAGTAAAAATTACTAGCACAAGGTATGCTATCCATAAAGGCAGCAAAACACCAAAGCAAGCCGGCATAGGACATCATGCTTGCTGATTAAATTTTCCCCTTGTGGCTCACCCATATGTCCTTTAGAGCTTTTAGCAGGTTCCAGAGCAAGCATTTATTATTTATATAGGGATGCAAAACAGCAAAGCTGAGGTAATTAGAAACACAGATAACGGAAAGAATCTATTTGTGGTTCACTTGCTGCTCCAATGGGTGCATCAAATGTGGCTGCACCAGGAAGATCTATCAAAATGTAGCAGTGTGAATAGAAAGTTGGTTGAGGGACAAGAAACAAAGGGCTCAGGTTAATTGGTACTGGTCTGACTAGTAATGGGTTGGATGTGGTGTACTGGATCTACTTTTGTTTGCAGTTATATAAACAATTTGGACTTTGGTATACGGAACTCAAAATTGAAATTTGTTTGATGATACATAAAAGGCAGGGAGTGTTTGCAAACAGCGACGAGGATGGCATGAGACTTCAGTCGTTCACAGACAGGATAGCAGAATGGCAGATGTAATTTCACATGGAGAAGTAATACGCATATTCACTGGGCCAGATTTTGTTGTACTTGCATAGAAACATAGGAGATAGGAGCAGGAGTAGGCCATTCGGCCCCTCGAGCCTGTTCTGCTATTTAATGAGATCATGGCTGATCATCCAAATTCAGTACCCTGTCCCTGCTTTCTCCCCATAGACTTTTTATGGGCTTTTGCACTGGAGGTTCATGTCATCCAACTATCTAAAAAGCTTAGTGCCCTCTACAGAGCATCGGGGACATCTGGCAACAGGGTAAACAACTACAGGAAACTTTGGTTTATCCGGAAGTTGTATGTCCAGAATACTCGATCTAACGGCAAAAATCAGGAGCCGTTTTCTGTAAGTTTTTTTTAGATCTCGTTCTTTTTTTTCCCCCAGTCAGCCACTGCAAGGTCTGTAGCTATAGCAACAACTTCAGCTACAGACGCTTGCAGCTGCAGCCGACTCTTTAGAAGCTGTTGCTAAGCAACAGTGTTTGTTGTCAGATACGGAGATGAAAACCTCCGTATGCTTCAACTCTTATTTTTGATGGCTCCTCTCTCAAGTCTGCTTCGCCTAACAGTAGTTTTGGCTTCACTATTTTCACTCATTTTAAGTGGAACTCCCATATCATGCCATTACTGAAGCTCTCTGCAAGATGTTTGCTTTCCGCTTTTATACCAAACAGTCGAAGATATAAAATAAAACAAATGCAACAACGCATTGAAATACTGATAAAGCTGTTTGAGGGCAGTTGTTCCCATTTTTTCTTATAAACCAAAACTGTACAGTGCACAGAAACATCTCCTGCATTTGACATTTATTGCTTCCTGCAGTTCAACGAGTGCTTGGCATTCTATCTATATAATTAGAAGTTCTGAGTCCAGTGTATAGGCAGTGCGTGAGCTGATTGCCCATCCCACTTCAAAGTTTCACAGACGTAACAGTAGTTAACACTGGCAAAGTTCACATATGCAAAAGTATCCATCATGCTAGTTTGATTAACTCAAGTATCAATTATACAAGTACAAGAAATTACTGTTAACTGAAGAATAGTGACTGACTCAAATATTACTGAACAGCAAGATATAGTGCAAAAATAAAATTAAAAAATTAAATAATTCACAACAAAATTATTAAGCTTATCCATATAATTCTCATTGTTGAACTATCCGTGATGTCTCTTTCGATTGGCCTGCCTCTTCCCTGGAATTCTGTGCATTTCTGGAACTTGCTTCATCTTACCTCCTGGCATACAGAATCAAGCAGGTAGCAGACTAAAGCTCCCAGAGTACACATGCATCACTTGGCCGCACTGGGTAAGCATCTTCCTTTGCAAAGTGGAAGAAGAGGGATGCTTACGAGGAGGGAGTTGTGACATGCTCGTTGTTGTCAATCATAAAAGAAAAGTTCTCTTGCTACCTAGACACATCTGAATTTTCTCATTGAATCGAACAGATTACTCCCGTACATGAGATCTGCGTGAGGGGGTGGGGTATTTCTTTTCTCAGAACAGATCCTATTGTTTTCTATGTTCCTGATGCTATTAAAAAGGTAAGCTTTGGAGTGAAGTGAACTAGTAGGCCGTGTTTGGACTCTTAAGAGGCAGTCGTTAACCTACGAACACGGTTCCTTCTTAGGGGGAGTTTTTGAGAATCCTGGATAGCAACTGTAATGGAAATTGTTGAAACTGGGTGTGCATCTGCGCGAAGTGCGATCTCTTTTACTGTTCTGGAAAGTTTATTCTAAAATTAATTCTCTGAAGAAAAACCATAAACCCGACTTCAAGGTTCAATGTTAAATTCTGTACCCTACCCCTCCCCTTCACCCATTCTCTGCTCTACCCTGGGGGAGAAAAACCACTCCTCCTTACTGAGCTGTGCTCCCCAGCATGACCTGTGCTCGTTATCACAATCATGTTTCAAGCCACAGACTAATTATGAGATGCCACAGGATACCAGCAAGTTACATAAACAAATGCAGAAACATTATTCATTCTGTGTATTTGTTCAGTAGCATTTTTTTCCCCAAAATTTTGTGTGGCATGCATTTGAAAATAAACTTTTTCTTTAATCTAATGCAGACATTATTTTTTGAGGTTTCCACAGCATCTTACAAAACAATTTCTGGAGGGAGAACGAGATTGGATGATGTCATAGATTGTACACAGGCCTTTCACCTCTCGAATCAGGATTCAGAACTAGGCCAAGTGCATGGCCCTTCATGAAATAAACGTTGGCAATGTCAATCCAGTTCTTAGAGAGGTACTGATCCACAACACAAACTGCCCAAAATCTGGCACTAATTGATAACCCTGGAGAGGCCAGGGAATAGATGGCGGGAAATGCAAAATGTCTTGGTGGTTCAATTTGGAATTCTCTTCTCAGGCTGGGGCAGAGAAGAGGAGCTTTACTCCTGACGACAATATTATAGCTGAACTGGGAGCTCCTGATGCTGACACTTGATGCTCAAAATGGTAACGTGTTCAATTTCAAAGCACTAATTCACAAAGAAAATATTTTCGAGGTTCACTGAACTAACTTTGCAGCTGAAACTTGAGCTCTTTGCTTCCCACTTTAGAAATTATATTCAGCTCTCACCTCGTGGCTCACCAAGTAAAGACAACATGTGGTACTGGGCTGGACACATCAGTAAGCTCTTGGACTCAATGACCGCTCTGCTGTACTAATTGAACTTAGCCCATGGGAAGGGGGAGGGGAAGAAGTACAGAGGAATTTTAAACTTCCATTAATCATTATTCTGTTAGACATTCTGCCTACGTGGGCAGCAGGTGAGGAGAAAAATCAGGCTTGGTGATGATGCTCCCAAACAGTTGAACAGCCTGCCAATATACTCGCTGACTAGACTCAACACATGGAGAATAGATACATGGGCAAGGTACCAAAGGGCTGCTGGCATTCAGCAAACTGTACCCCAGCCAGCACTACTTACCACCTTCAGAAAAGGAGATAATCATAAGGGTGGTGGAAGGAATCGTTGTTTCTTAACTACAAAACATAAATGCTAGATTGCAAAAATTCAAAACTTACACTGAAAGTCTAAGAAATATCAAGACCTGGAATATAAAACATGAACTATTTCTTAATCATGAAGGTGAACACAAGACATGGCTCCAGGCTCATGCTGCTCAAGTTGATCACGAGGATGCAATATTTGCCATCACATTTCCCCATATCCTAGGACTTTGTGGAACAGCACTATAGTGCATAAACCGTTCCACCTCAATGGGGCACATAACACATGGAACGTATCATTTGAAAACAAGCAATTTTGGGAAAGTTTAATATTTTGCAGCGGAGACACATCATCAGTGCATAAATGTTGTTTCCTTGCAGTTACTAAACTCCAGTCTTCGCCTTTGGTCCCTGGTTAATTCCAGAATTTACATCAGCTCCTGCTCTGCAGTTGAGCAGATGTCAATTGAAAGGGCTGAAGTTGCTATTGTGGGTACACATATGGCTCAAATCAATACTTTGTTTCAGAAATTGATGTCTGAGAGATTTATTTCTTATTCACTGTTGTGTTTGTACCGCTATACACAACTACATAAAATAATAAAGCAGCAGTGACTGAGAGTAACTTCAAGAGATCTTTACTGGGTAACTGGAACTTCGGCACGGACTATACAAATCGATACGCGTCTGTTATATATGCTCACAACTAAGGATGTACATCCGCAAAACAAAGTAGTCCCTTCAATGTTGTATACATTACATTCACCATACAGGTTAGCTCCAAAGGGTTTTTTGTGGTTGTGGTTGGATGGATATAAAGAGGCAGTAAAGCTTTTAATTTTTGTGTTGTTATGAAATCCGACTCTCTTCCAAGGCCATGGAC
Organism: Somniosus microcephalus; assembly: GCF_052327205.1. Taxonomy (NCBI): domain Eukaryota; kingdom Metazoa; phylum Chordata; class Chondrichthyes; order Squaliformes; family Somniosidae; genus Somniosus; species Somniosus microcephalus. The sequence goes on along the minus strand of NC_140990.1, from coordinate 306,191,265 downwards.
TGCCTATGGCTTAAAAGGAGCAAGAATTCTGCTCCTACCAGCAGGAAGTATCCAACAGTAACTCCTTCACGTTTTCTCTTTCCTCAGTTAGGGAAATGTCTGGTCTCCGAGGCCTTCCTGCCGCACTGCAACCGAGACAAGGAACTCAGCAGTATGGGGGAGAAAGAACTTGATTTTCACCAGTCTGGTGCCACATGTTTAACGTTTGAACGCACTATACCACAGCATCATTGTTGTGGGGATGTACAATCTTAATTTTAATAGGTCATTACATGTGCTAACTCCAAATGTTACACTATAATTCCACATTTTTCCTTGCAATCCGCTTAATTCATACAAAACTCTACAACAGCCATCATTTCCAGTAATTACATAATGTAAAAAATAATTCCCCATCTAGATTTTAAAACTGCTCAATTTCCATTTTATTTTATAGCTTTGTTACCCGTCACTGAAATTAACCATCACAGGAATTTCTTTTTGAAATTGACATCAATGGGGTGCACACAGAGCTCACTTTATATTTTTGGATAATCAAAATACAGCACTTTGCAAACCTGCTGGACTTGAAACCTTCATTTGATTTGATTCCTAGTTTCTTGGGCAGAAACAAAATAAGACAGGACATTTTTCACCTCAACCCAATGTCAATCTACAAGGCCTGGAGAGTGGTATGGCCACAACATGCACCGTGAATGAGCTACAACACAAAAGAATATGGTTTGCCCACACATGCTGCCCTAGGTTTAGTGCTCCCTTCCCCCATTATGCACATGCTGTTGTAAGTCTACAATTATAATTTAAAAGATAGTCTTCGAAAGAAAGTATTTGATTCAAGTTTCCATCTTATATTTTTTTGCCAACTTATAACTTTAAACAAGGTACTGTATTACACTTGCTATCCACAGACACGCACGCGCACACACAGGATAAAGCTACAAGCCTCTCAAAAGTCTCACTAAAACAACCCAGCATAACTCTTCTACTCCTGTTTCATCTACTCTAAATCTCATGTTCTGATGGTGAAAAGGAGAGAGAAATTAAACATAGTTCCAAATAGTTCAACCAGGATGCAGTTAATAAGAACGTCTCCTTGATAGACAACATTCCAATCTATTCTCACAGGAATTAGACATCAGTTGTGAAAAGTTTTAGTTTGTGTGAAAATATGGCAAATGGGCTGATTTAATTTCTACAAGAGTAACTTAGGCTGTCACTGTATAAGAAGTTTTAAATGTTGCGATTACAATTACTCCCAATTAAGAACTGAAGTTTTTTTCAAAGTTTGGAATTCCACATAACCCTATAATTTAATTCAATTTATTTTCCACCAATAAATTAAACTTGAGCTCCACAGTAATGTGAAAACCCAATACCAGAAACAAGTATTTTAAAAAGCACAGTCACCCAATTTTAAAACTTTTGTTATCTTCATTTCAAAAATCATTAATAAGGCTGCCAATACAGGTTCTAAATCTCAACCACACTGCCACACCAAATGGGGAGAGCAGTCACAAGGAAAATTTTGCAGGCTATGGGGAAAGAGCAGGGGAGTGGGATTAATTGGATAGCTCTCTCAAAGAGCTGGCATAGGCACGATGGACCGTCAGTGCTATAAGATTCTATGCAGGCTGCTTTTACACATCTGCTTTTACTGGTTCAGAGCAACAAACGCAGAAGCTTGGGAGGAAGTCACCTGATCAGAATTGGTGTGTAATCAAGACAGGCCAGGATGCAAATGGAAATTACTTTTCCCCCACTAAAACCTAAACATTGGAGTCCCTCCCAGTAGAGGTTCTGAATCCCAAGCAGATGGTTACAGATTGAAGTCCAACTACCATTTGTCTGTTAAACTCACCCATCATCGATTGTTTTTTTTTCCATGGGGGGGGGGGGGGGAGGGGCGGGGAGAGAGAAAGAGAGAGAGCGGAAAAAACAGGAAGGGAAAAAAAATTCAATTCATCCTATTAGAACAATTTCAATCCAATGGCCGTGGGAAAAAACATCAAAGAACAGTCTGGCTGCCTGGTTAAAAGCAGGCTACATAGCAACAAATATTCATTGTCATTTACATTGAGACATGTCAAGTACAGGCAAACCATCTGAATACAGGCTGCAGTAATATCAAGTTTGCTTGATGCTAAGCCGCACCACCACTGTGTACAGATGTCAAAGTAGGTAAATAACACGTACATTACTGCTGAAGCAAGTATTCTACCAATATCTTAAATAATAAATGGAAATTAAAGTTACATTTAAAGAGTTTTTTGGTAAGAAATTAAGACTCAATGCAACCCACAAATCTAAGAATGCTATTACTACAAAAAGTAACTGAAAAATTTGATAAATTCTTGTATCTGTACTTGGGCCAAAGATGTGTATGATTGATGTAGTAGTATTAAGGAATAATATAAAAAAGTAAACAAATAAGCAGATAATAGAAAGAGGCAAAGGTTATATTACTTCACATAGTACACATTACTTAAGATAAAATAACTAACCTTACTGTCCTAAAGGATTCCATATCTACTAAGCAACCACCAACCAGGCCACATAGGCAGCTTGTTAACAGCAGTCTTGAGACAGAGTGCTGCACATTACAGCCAGATTATACTGCAGCTTTTTTGTTGATTAAACAAGAAAGCAGTGGTTTATTGGTTATAGTTCAGTTTTTGTACTAAGAAACAAATATGCTGAACTGTTGGCACTTCAGAATCTGGCACGTATTAAGCCACGTCACACCTGTTGCAGTCTACCTGGAAGCTGTGCATAACAAACTTACGTTCAGAGGGAATTTCAAACATTTTTTGAAACTCTGTTAGCCAAGAGTCAACTGTTCCATCAAGCTCTTAGCTAATGTTAAAATTTTTTAATGTATACTCTCTTGCCTAGCCAGAGAGGAATGTGGAGTTAGCAGTGTAACTCAGCACCATCAGGTTGCACTGTTCACAAGCAGTTATTCATGTCAAAGCAGACCATCATCTTTTATGGGCAGCAATCGGTATGACTTCTTTATTAAGTCAGGAGCAAACCACTATTATTGAAGGGAGATATCTGGAATGTACTATTGAGGAAAGTTAACAGGATCCAGAGATATATGGAAATAGCAAATGGAGGGTGGAGCAAGACTGCCATCTCAGAGAAAATTCTGTTTTCATGCCTACATAGTAGTGAGAGCTACCTGTTAGAGGAACAGCAGGAATAGTACCAAATAGAACACTGGCAGGACTCAAAAATGAACAGCAGTCTTGCTCCATCCCCCAATGCGTATTTCTATTCAAGAACAAGCGTGCTGTGCATGACAGACAGAGCAAGATTGCTCCATTGAGTTGTAAACTCAGCTTAATACAAAGCCTTTTGCCAGAAAATAGGTAGAGATGATCCAGATCCTTAAAAACAGCCCTAAATATCATATAGTATTAAGGGTATTTGAAAAAAGCAAAAGTAACCTCAAAAGATCACTCATTTTCAAAACACTGGTTCTACCAATTAGAGAGTAAAGACACACCATCAAGTCATTAAAGATGATAAGGATAGACAGAAAGTTGTGGCAATACAAATGGTGGAAATAGAGGAAATTGCATCTAAATTATCCTTAGGAAGGATAACAAGTTATGAAGTTTAATTGGAAGTGAAGGACCTAACCCCATGACTTCTGACTGGTTATAATTGATCCGAATGCAGCATTGCAGCTTCACTCAGTTGATGGCACTCTCACCTCAAGTCAGGAAGTAATGGGCGCAAACCCCATGCCAGGACAAGTACACAATCCAAGATGACACTTGATTTCAGTACTGAAGAAAGCCACATTATCTTTCGGATAGATACCTAGTTCAGGTTGATGTTAATTACCCCATGGCACTATTCAAACAGCAAGGAGTACTTCTGGTCAACAATCAACCAACACCATAAAAAAATTAATGAACTGGCTGTTTATCTGATTTGCTATTTGAGACCTTGCGGTGTACAAAATTAGCTGCCAGATAATGGCAACCACAAAAAAAATAATTCACTGAATGTGAATCACTTCGAGACATCTGGATGGCTTAATCAGCTGCAATATAAATGCGAGTTCTTTCTTTTTATATTATTCAACACAAGACAACGCTCGGAGAAACCAAAGGGTTTGAGAAATACAACAAAGTCATCTGATTTTACAAATAATATCCTGCTATCCAGATACCTCAGACATCCCGATTTGTTGGAATGTTAAAACCAAAAGTTTTGAGCACTGATGCAAACAATAGGAACATAAGAATTACTAGACGAAAAAAGACCATGGTCCACATAGTTCACCTCCACCATCATGGTAGTCGAATGATAAAGATTATAGAGATTTTGACTAATCATAGCAATAAATCTCTATAGTTAGTTAGTGTACAACATATCCACATGTATGACGAGGAACAGCCCAGTAGTGGGCCAAAGTCACTTGTTCCTGCCAAACATGCTACAATGGAGAACAATGCCATAAAATACCTTAAACAATGATTGGAGGTCAACCTATTGGTGAGTACAGTTGACTTACTCTACAGTGGTCAAAGAAATACATACACATAACTTCCTAACCAAACCCCATCGTGCCCAGAACACCGTAAACATATATCCCTTCCATTTACTCAGAATCCTCTTCTGCGTCAATGGAAAGAATGAAGCCCAGGCCACATGCCAAGTTCTGTGCCATGTATAACATCTATAGTTCAGAGAACACTGACTATATGTCCCCAACACACTTTTCTGGTTTTAATATATAGCGATTACATTGAGGTGTACTGTCAACACTTTTCAATTACAATTTTGGAGCAGGCCTGGTTTTACAGAAGGGACAGTATAGGGGCTCCTGATCTTTACGTACGTTGAAGATAATCATGCCATGCATACATTAGGAATACAATTACAGTAGCAGACAATATTTTATGAATCACCTTCAAGAGGAGAGGAACCAAATCTTGAAAGAAAATGGAAATGTCACATTCCAGAGCCTCACCTAGCAGCATAAACGCAAACACCCTGCAAAATGTTCTCTATTGTAATAGGATTCTTTTCCTCAATGCTTACTGTGCATATGCCACATTCTCAATCAAGCTCAGGTTAACACAGATTTTTTTCTATTGTTTACTTAACAGGCAAGAGATTCCAACACTTACATGGACACTGTGATAGGAAGCATTCCAGGCATAGGGTTCACCCCTTATGTTGCCATGTAACCAGAACTTAAATATTCCCGATAAATAATTCCACAGTACAATTAATGAAACTACATACCTAGTTTAAACCTCCTGCCTAGAGAAAAATTCTTAAATTTTCCTTATCACTTGTTATTTGGGCCTACGAAGCAGGAGAATTGCATTGTAAACAAAAATATGGTGGATTTTAAAACATTTTTTAGTTCGTAAAAGTGTCAACTTCCCCAATCAGTGCTATCGACTTCAATCCTCAACAGGAGCCATCTACTAAAATCCCATTTGCCTCCTTTCTCCTACCCTTTCCCCTATCCCTCCCCCTACCTTGATATCCACATACATTGGACAAGTAATGTTATACTGTACTGTCTAGCACATGGAATGGGATTAGCCTTCACAATAAGTCCTTACGGAAAAATAGACTATTCTGGTCCAGAATAAGGAATGATAAAAATCACACTTTAAACATTAAGGCTGCTGACTTTCATAATTTATGAAGCCAAATTGCATGTTATGTGAAAAGTCAATCAGTATAACACACCTGATATCACCACACAAAATGCTAAAACATAGGTGGTCTTCGGAAGCAAGCAAGGGTTGATGCCCACTTCAACACAATTATTTAACCATATTTAACATATTTAGAATACTTTGTTAATTTTGACCAGGAACTTCCTTTTAATTAGTTAAAACTTTATGGAAAAATGTTATCTTTTAAAATTCTCAAGGAAATAATATGGTTACAGAAAATGAAAACTAGTGTTCTGAATGCTAACTGATAAGGAGAAAAAACAACTCAGTCTCATAGAATATAGGCAAAAAAAAAAATCAGCAAAATCAAGTCAATTCATTACTGCTCCTTTTCCCCAGCACAATTTTTTGTTCAGCTTCTTCGGACAATCTCTACATTTCTTAGCTAAAATAGGAGACAGATAATAAAACACATCTTTTGCTCCAGCACGCCATACAGTTTAAGTCCACTAAAAGTGGAGAGGAGGGGAAAAGGAGGCATGTGGCAATAGGAGAAGTACGTTAACTGTAAACAGCTTCCATCATCCACAGTGTGCATTGCACACATTTAATTAGTCACATCTCGGGCAGTGCACCTTTTTATATGCAAATGTTTGTGTCACTAGCACCTGTTTGGCTTAAACTTCAGACTCAAACAGCACAAATCACAGCTGAACAGGTAAGGAACATACCAATCAGCAACCAGGAATGAAAAATCACCAAACGCGTGATTCAAATGACCATGAATTAAAAATAGGCAGTCAACAATACCCATTAATTTATAAAAAATTTGATTATTCAGAGCAGTCCAAAGATTTTTTACAAAACCTTTTGCTGTTATCTTGGGTTCTGCACTTAGCTAAGCACTTACTATTGGAAATAAGATTTGCAATTTAATAAAGACATTAAAAAACTGCTACGTTTGCAATGGTATTTTGTGTTTTTGAAATACTTGTACAGGTTGAGCGTCCCAAACCAGGAGTTCCGGAATCCAGAATGTTCCAGAATCCGGACTCCAGGACGATTGGTGGCAGGGGTCTGGAATCCATAAAATGTTCCGGAATCCGGACACCCTGAGGGAGGCTTACCAAAAGCGCAACCTGGGCCCAGGCATTTCCGGACTCGGCACGTGTTTCTGGTGTCCGAAGTCTAGAAATATCGTCGCAACCTGGGCTCGGGCGTTTCCGGACATCAGAAACACGTTCCGAAGTCTGGAAAAACCTGAAAACCGGCTCGGCCTCGGTCCCGAGGTTGCCGGATTCGGGACGTTCTGCCTGTAGCAACATTTTCTGTCAGAGGCCTGTGCCCATGTGAGAAGCCTGAGCCTCGAGATCATTGCAGGCTCCCCGACCCATCACTGTTAATTAAAGGGACTCAAGCCATCAGACTAAAGATTCCAGCATTCACCAGTACACAGATCTTTCTAGAATTATTTTATGATTTAATTCAACCTCCGCGAACTCTGCATTCTGCCAACTCTGGCCTCTTGTCCATCCCCGCCTTCCTTCACACCACCATTGATGGCCATGTCTTCAGCTGTCTAGGCCCCAAGCACTGAAATTCCCTCCTAAATCTCTTCGCTTCTCTCTTCTCCTTGAAGACCCTCCGTCAAACCGACCTCTTTGACCAACCCGCCCTAGTGTCTCCTTCTTTGGCCGTGTGTCAATTTTTGTCTGATTACGCTCCTGTGAAATGCCGTGGGACGTTTTACTACATTTTGTTGTAGAATGGGTTCTCAGTTTCCGCGCTGATTCTTGCCCACAAAACTAATAATATGAGACGATGCATTCTTAGTATTGGATTTGCTTGAGATTTTATTGCCAAAGTGAATGAAAAGTAGCTCAGACTGGTTAAGTCATGGTAGACCGGTTATGTCATGGTAGTTTTGTGCCGGCCAGTAATGTGATTCTCACATTGTAAATGCAACTTAAGAAACTGCATATGTGCATTTTGCTCATACCAGCAACCCTACTGTACTTCACAGGCAATGGCTACATGAAATAGGGCAAAAATCTGATGACTGGAAAGTGCAGAGTGCTTAATAACATAGAAACATTGAAGATAGGAACAGGAGTAGGCCATTCGGCCCCTCGAGCCTGCTCCGCCATTCAATGCGATCATGGCTGATCATCCAAATTCAGTACCCTGTCCCTGCTTTCTCCCCATATCCCTTGATCCCCTTAGCCTTAAGAAATATATCTAACTCCTTCTTGAATATATTTAATGAATTGGCCTCAACTGTCTTCTGTGGCAGAGAATTCCACAGGTTCACCACACTCTGGGTGAAGAAATTCCTCCTCATCTCAGTCCTAAATGGCTTACCCCTTATCCTTAGAACCTCAGCAGTGTTATCCTGGAAACAAATGCAACCTCAATACAATTAAAAGCCTCCTTTTCCATATGAACGCTGAACAAATGAGAAAAAATAACATAGAAACATAGAAGATAGGAGCAGGAGTAGGCCATTCGGCCCCTCGAGCCTGCTCCGCCATTCAATGAGATCATGGCTGATCATCCAAACTCAGTACCCTATGCCTGCCTTCTCCCCATATCCCTTGATCCCTTTAGCCTTAAGAAATATATCTACCTCCTTCTTGAATATATTTAATGAATTGGCCTCAACTGCCTTCTGTGGTGGAGAATTCCACAGGTTCACCACTCTCTGGGTGAAGAAATTCCTCATCTCCGTCCTAAACTGTACATAATGAAAAAAAATGAGCTCTCTGGCATACCCTGGGTTGAGATTTCTATCTACAATTACCTCCAGTGCACCACGAGAGTAAGTAACTCTTCACGTCACACCAATGAACATTCACTATTTAAATGTGGGGGGGGTGGGGGGGGGGGGAGGGTTAGTGAGGAGAGACAAAACTAGGAAACACAGAATTTATGTATTTACTGAAAGTCTAACAAAATTGATATTAAACTGGTGAATGCATAATCTTTGTTTTTTTGTTCCTTCTGCAATAGTTTTGCGAAAAAATGTTTCACTTACATCCGTTAGTCCATTAAGCAAAGACTGAAGCTGACAGATGTGCAGTTTTCCATGGTGTGCTCCATAAATGAGATCCCCATGGCCTGATGGTGCAAGACATCTTATCCAAAATGCAACTTTTCAAAGCAAAAATTCTGTTTGTTGAGCTATAACATACCAGTGTCAACAAGTTGAAAATATCAAATCTAGTTTTATGCTGTGAAAGTATAAATATTGCCTCAGATAAGAAGCATTTTAAACACACATACAAGGTCTGCAAACACTAGAAATACTTATCTCCACACATACTGTATTGATTCAGCTGTAAGGAACGTTCCATTTCTTAGTACTCTGTCACTATAAAAAAATCCAAATTCCTCCCTCCCCTCCCCACCCCACCACCATCAAGCCGCCTGGCAGTCAATAGATAGGTCCTTGTCGCTTCTCCAAATGCAAATTAATTCAGCAGCGTGCCAACTAGCAGAATTTGTTGCTATGCAATACTGAGCTACATAGAAAAACTTGATGAAATTCACCATTGGCGTTTCAAAAACTTGGGGCAAGCTGCAACTTTTGGTCTGCTGTCTCGTAAATAAGTTTTGAATCTGATTTACATGTCAGTTTGTACTGTAGTTCATCCTCATACAGCAGCCTCCGTATGTAGTAGTCCCATATTATGCACATTGCAACAGCAGCACCATTACCAACAATTATTTGAAAAATTTAGGTTTTCAAAAAAAAATACGCACATGCGCACACAGCTGAATCAGAAGGTTGTGGGTTCAAGTCCCACTCCAGAGACTTGAGAACAAAAATCTAGGCTGACACTCCAGCGTAGTGCTGAGGGAGTGCTGCACTGTTGGAGGTGCCGTCTTTCGGATAAGACGTTAAACCGAGGCTGCATCTGCTCTCAGGTGGACGTAAAAGATCCCAAAGCACTATTTCGGAGAGCAGCAGCGGAGTTATCCCCGGTGTCCTGGCCATTATTTATCCCTTAATCAACCTCACTAAAAAACAGATTATCTGGTCATTATCACATAGCTGTTTGTGGGAGTTTGTGGTGCACAAATTGGCTGTTGCGTTTCCTACATTACAATCGTGTCTAAACTTCAAAAAGTACTTAATTGGCTGTAAATTGCTTTGGGGCATCCCGAGGTTGTGAAAGGCGCTATAGAAATGCAAGTCTTTCTTTCTTTAAAGGTAAACCTGCTAAGATTCGTTGAGGCATGTGATCAAGAAAAGCCTTTTTAAAAACAAACAGGTGTTTGATAATTAATGGGTCATCCTCACGGCTGGTTTTAGCAAATCAGACAGATTTACTTTTGGTTGCAGCCCACTGTAGGACGCTTGGTGCCAGCGCAGGTCTTCTAGAAGTATAAAAGCAGCTTGAGTGGCAACAATGGACCGGGGGGCAGTGGGGGGAGGATATGGATGCATAACTAACAGTACACAAAGGATTCACTAAATGCTTATTTGTATGTTATGACAGTAGTGCTCTTGCATCCACAGATCAAAACTGGAACATTATATTCTTTCCCTTCACCACACACAGTCCCCTCAAAGCCACCAGAGTAAAAATAGCGCGTTTACACTGAAGTGACAACTAATTGGGGTCACAATGGATACGATTCTTGTGGACCTGATGTCATAATAGTTTGCAACTTAGTAACTTAGGGATTACACCACCCTTGGTAAATCCTGTGATTTACACAGAACTTTACAAAAAGAGACGCAAAAAACAAGCAAGTTGTTACAGTAATACATTCCAGCAATAATCACTGGCCGAGTGCAAGACGAACAATATCTGTTTTTGTGCATTGCCCCTCCCCCAAACACTCAAAAGCAGAGTTGTTCATTAAGGACAGATTCAGTGCTGGCACCTTGGTTCGACTGTAGAAAGGGCTCATTGGGCTCCGTTCAAAAAAAATCATGATTCACCAGTGGCTCTAAAACTACATCTTTGTCAATAAACTGTTAATATGAACCATGCTTAAAATTCTCCTGTTCACATCATGTTGTAGCCAAGATAAAGTGCCCAGACTGACAAAACAATAACTTTAACATTAACCCCAATAAATGCACAAACAAATGGCTTTACTTTTTTTTTTAAATTTCCCCAGAAAAGGATTGAGTAGCAAAAAAACAAATTGAAGGCAGGTTAAATAATAGACAGATATTTAATCACTATGCAATACGCGCAGTTAAACTAAATAAGCCGTTGTTATGAATACAGTTCATGGCTCCCAGAAAGAAAGTCAGTCGTGTCTGGTATTATTTCTTTAAAACATTTAACTTCTCACCCCGATCATTATGAACTGAAGCTCCAGCACTTTTGAGATGCTAAGAAAACTTTAACAAAGGAAGTATTATAGTGTGAGGTCACAAAGTTTTGAATTGTAATGCAAGCAAAATTTTTGCCTCATGCAGCATTTCTGTCCATCTGCGCGGTTTGAGAAGTGGGAGAGCCATGAATAAAAGTACGCACAACCAGAGTGCGCGGAGGAGTCATGGAACAGTCAGAGGTCTGGAAACATATTTATGGGTCAAGTCGAAGGATTAAACTGCTGAAAACGTTAAGTATGATAATTAAGTTATAACACTACAAAAATAAAGCGGGTCCATTGATACCCGTTACAAGCACCACAGTCTTAATATTTTTGAAATGTAGATCTAAACTTTTGTTTAAAACAAAGGTAACGTTTATGAAATTTATTGTAGGGAAAAATGTTAGCACTCAAAATTCATGTCACCTTACTGCCAAATATTCCAAGTTTAAAAATGGACACAAAATAGTGGTCTGTACATCACTGAAATGGAATTGTTGCTGGATCTGTAAAAATTACATTACTTTTATAAATAAACATTTAATTATAATTTAAATATAATAGCATCTACAAAAATATAGTTTGGAAACAAAAAATGTGGAAGTTAAATCTGCCATGTCTTAATATTCAGAGACCCATGTACTTCATTTTTTTGAAATTAATATTCTATTCAATAATAAAGACAATTTTAAAACTGTATTGCCAGTAGTGGTGGAAAGTTATAAACTTTATTGTTGTAAAAAGATAACACTGTGGCACCAAAATAAAGACTACAATTAAAAACAAGTACAAACTAAAGCATCTTACCTGTGAAGGGGACAAAAAATCAAAATGACACTTCAAATGCCAGGATATTTAATTTTATTCTATTGTTGGCAGTGTGGATTCAGTTCTGTAAGAGTAAAATGCTGTGACTGGTATGAACCAATGGCAAAGAGCAAAGGTCAGCACTATAAGTACATAACTCAAAAGATGACAATGCATAGTGCAAACCAATTGATCCCTAAAGGGGGAGGGGCAAATAGCTTGAAAAGCAGCTGCATTTGGATTGCAAACACTATCCACAGTTATGGTACATGTAACATTATTCATCACTTTAAGATTAGTGATTACTGATGGCACATATGAATGAAGATTAAAATATACAGACAATCATGATAGCAAACAACATGATTCAAGACTTTTTTTTTCTATACAATCTATCAAAAATAGGCAACTGCCAAGTTCTCAGAGGCAGAAATAATTTGGAAATGCATGCTTGCTTTTCAGGAAAAAGTACTAAGACAAACGCTTTTGTCCCCAAACAGCTTAATAGATGACAGTCAAATACAGAAGTGATAAATCAAACAATGAATACATTTTCAAATACAGCTCAACAATATGTACTACAGAGTTCTTGATCGAGTTGTTTTTGTTGAATACTGTGAGCCAGATATAATTACTTGCGTTTCTTTTCCCTGTTCCAGACTTGCTGTTATTTTAATCCCCTTGTCATCCTAAAAAAAGGTGCTCGTTGTCACTTTCAGCTTAAGAAATAGGAGCAGGAGTAGGCCATTTGGCCCCTCGAGCCTGCTCCGCCATTCAATAAGATCGTGGTTGATCATCGGCCTCAACTCCATTTTTCTGTACTATCCCCATATCCCTTAATATCCAAAAATCTATCAATCTCTGTCTTGAATATACTCAACGACTGAGCCTCCACAGCCCTCTGGGGTAGTGAATTCCAAAGATTCACCACCCTCTGAGTGAAGAAATTTCTCATCTCAGTCCTAAATGGGATGACTGTGACCCCTGGTTCTAGACACCCCAGCCAGGGGCAACATCCTCCCTGCATCTACCCGGTCAAGCCCCTGTAAGAATTTTGTATGTTTCAATGAGATCACCTCTCATTCTTCTAAACTCTAGAGCTTGTGAACCAAAAAGTGACAATAAGCATTAACAAGGTTTCACTGCAAAATGTAGTTTCCCCTTAGAGTAATATTCAAGATATTTCTTTCTGTAATAAAGCCACTATACAGCAAGTCAGTCAATTTTTAGTGATTGATACTGCAATTTTGTGGAGATTTTGATTAACTTGGTGATTCAGGAGGGGCTGCTAACATCTGCATCTGACAAGAAGTGAATTAGTGTCTATCTACACACATGAAGTTACTTGTACAAACTCACTATGAAATTTTTAGGAGGTGGCTTTTAAGAGCAAAAAAAAATAATAGCAAGACTAAAGTAGAGCCCACTGTAATAACCAATACTATCATCGAACAGGCATTTTGATTACTCAACCAGGGCATTACACTATATTATTTCCCTTATGCACGTCTATTTAAAAGATATATTGTTGAGCTTGCCATTCGGCCTATTGTGGGTTATGTCCTTCCAATCATCTGCGAGAATCTTATAACCTTGAAATTGTTTTCAAGACAGCTGGAAACTACTTCTGCTTGCTAGAGAAATATTTCCCATAATTCAGCTCAGAGAACATAAAGCAAAAGCCTGTTGACCAGCATTCAATGTAGAAGTGTCAGCTGTGGCTCAGTGGGTAGCACCCTCGCCTCTGAGTCAGAAGGTTGTGGGTTCAAGTGCCACTCCAGGGACTTGAGCACAAAAATCTAGGCGGACACTCCAGTGCAGTGCTGAGGGAGTGCTGCACTGTCGGAGGTGCCGGCTTTCGGACGAGACATTAAACCGAGACACTGTCTGCTCTCTCAGGTGGACGCAAAAGATCCCACGGCATTATTTCGAAGCAGAGCAGGGGAGTTATTTATCCCTCAATCAACATAACAAAAACAGATTATCTGGTCATTATCAGATTGCTGTTTGTAGGAGCTTACTGTGTGCAAATTGGCTGCCGCGTTTCCTACATTACAACAGTGATTACACTTCAAAAGTATTTAATTGGCTGTAAAACGCTTTGGGATGTCCGGTGGTCATGAAAAGCACTTTATAAATACAAGCCTTTCTTTTAAAGTCGATGCTACAAAGCAGTGTTTCGTCGAGCTTTGCTTCGATGCTGGGGGTGATGCCTTGAAAACTTTATACTTCAGCCACAGTTTCCATTAACTACTGTGATTCAGGTCGAGGAAATGTGTTCTTGAACAACATGCTGATTGGTCACTTCCTGACCAATCAATAAGGTAAGCTCACCATACTGCCACCACTTGAAGACCAAGCGAAAGGATTTAATGCAGTAGTGCTCTCAACTCGTGTATGGTTGCAAGACATGGATGTGCTACAGGCATCGCATGAGGAACTTGAGAAATTCCACATGCATCAGGTGCAATCAGTGCAGGTAGACTATCCTTTATCCGCACTTCTGAAAACCGAAAACCTCTAAAAACCGAAAGTTTTTTCGTGGAGCGTAAGTCGTGCGCACGACATGACCAGAGTGGCGCCAAACATGACAGGAGTGGTCCGGGAGCTCTGCCTTTCCCTGTGAGCAGGGCAGAGGGTCACAGAGTTCCCTCCTGGGTAGGAGATTGCAGGCCAAGCCGGGCAGTGTGAAGGAGGTACCGGGAGAGTGAACCCAACAATACAGCGGCCCGTCCGATAGTCTTTTCTTCCCCCCCCCCCGACCTGATTTGCGGGCCAGCTTAGCGTAGGAGTAAGCCGATATCCGGCTTTCCCACAACTGGTGGCGGCAGTCGAGCCCCAGACCCCCGCTAAGTCAAGGAATTCAGATACGGAGCAGGGGGAGCCGGAAACCTCGATCTAACGGCAGAAATCAGCAGCCGTTTTGTTAGGTTTTTTTTCTTCCCCTAGCATTTTTTTCTTCCCCGAGCATTTTTTTTTATATAAAAACAGTCAGGCTCTGGAAAGAGTCTCTGTAGCTTAGCAACAGCTTCAGAGACGCTTCCAAGGCAGGGCCCGAGTGTTTACAAGCTGTTGCTAAGCAACAGTGTTTGTTGTCAGATATGGAGATGAAAACCTTCTGAAATCCGAAAAATTCCAAAAACCGAAACACAGCTGGTCCCAAGGTTTTCGGATAAAGGATAGTCTACCTGTACTATGCATTAAATGGCAAGATCACTACTAACCTGGAAGTCTCATCGTCAACACTTACAGCAAACACTATCTACAGTATATATGCAGATTAATAGCTTTGATCCACTTAGACTCCTTAAAACTATTTCTGGCCACGTGAATGCTAAATAATGGAGCTTGAATGACATCATCTCCACCAGCTACCTAACGAGCCTTTATCCAGCTGTAGATATGGTTAGAACAAAAAGTTAATAAAAAGGAAAACAATACAGTAAATGGAAACAAAACAAATTAAAAACTGTATGCATCTATGTGGGGTAAATGAAAGATTACATTGGGTCAAACTGTTCTGGTCACAGCGTCAATTAGGTATAGGGATAAAAATTTAAGCATTGGGCTAACGTGTTGCTAATCATTTATAACAGAAGGAAAAAGAGGGACAAAACATTTAAAGCTTGCTTTTTGTTTGTCTATTAATTCCCCCCACCCCCCTTCTCTATGGAAGAGGAAAATAAAGAGTGGCTCGTGCTGGGAGATGGTCCAATAGGACAACTGCAGCATCCCACTACTGGCCCAATAACGTTAGTACAGGCCAGAAATCTAACCTAATGTGTACGGCGCAAAGTGTGCTATTGAAATATTGGGGAGCTCCAATTCCTTGAGACCTGACCTTGCATTGTGATGTGATAAAATATTCTGAAGCTTCTATATAAAAAATGTTATGCAATCAATTTAGTTAACATACTAAATAATTACTTCTTGCAAATATTCACTATAGAAGACACTGGTAGCATGCTACACATCATAGTAGGAGTTTCTACAGCTAAACATTAACTCTGATACCGTTTACTTCTACATTCTAGACTAGCTTAAAATGGCTCAAAAATAATTATTCTTCAGGAGGAATTTCTTCACCCAGAGTGGTGAACCTGTGGAATTCTCTACCACAGAAGGCAGTGGAGGCCAATTCATTAAATATATTCAAGAAGGAGTTAGATATATTTCTTAAGGCTAAAGGGATCAAGGGATATGGGGAGAAGGCAGGCACAGGGTACTGAGTTTGGATGATCAGCCATGATCTCATTGAATGACGGAGCAGGCTCGCGGGGCCGAATGGCCTACTCCTGCTCCTATCTTCGATGTTAAGACCAGGGATAAAATCTACGAAGTGCTGTTGGTTATTACAAGGGAATCAGTGAAAATTGGGAAGATCCTACTGTAGTGGAAATAAGAAACAATGCAAGTTGGTCAAGTTTGCAGTAATGTGATTAAGTAAATTAAGAATTTACAGAAAGAGCTGGACAACATTTGCAAATGGGCAGAACTATGGCAGATGACATTCAGTGCAGGTAAGACTTGCAAGACTAAACGGGAAACATCCTTGATAAATGGTGTTGAAATAGCTTGGGGGGAGGCTGAAAGAGATCTGTGAGGGGTAATAGACTCTATATTAACATGCCCAGTCATTGTAGAGCAACAATTACAAAGCAAACAGTATGCTGAATCTATATTGTTAAATCAGTTGGGTGTTAAACGGAGGCAGTCATGTTGAAAGTAGTCTGGTCAGGCTGCACCTTGAATACTGCATTCAGTTCTGATCACAAAGCACAGGGAAACATTGGAGCCCCGGTGCAGCAAAAGATGATGAAGCTGACCCCTGGCATCAAAGGATTGAGCTATGCAGAAAGGTTAGAAAGTTGTGGACATTTCAACCTTGAAAGGGGGCTTGTGAGGAGACCTAATTGAGGTACACAAGTTATTAGGTTTCTCCAAAAGGATGAGCTGGATAGTGATAATGACTTCCCTCATGTGTACTGATCATTGTGAACTGCACATTTCTTGAACAGTAATCAAAACATTAGTGCAGTACTATTTCCAGGGTCTTTACTTGACAAGGACATAGAGCATGTAGACAACTGGTGTGCAAACCCAGGGTTTTTGCGACAGCATACAAATGAAAACTAAATTATATACGTACTGGAGGGCGCTCAAAATTAAATAACTAGATACAGATTGTTGTAAACTTCTTAAGCAGCCTGGAACATCGTCTGAACCTCTGAAATAAAATACAACTCTAAACTGACTCCCATATCTCAATTTAGAAATAATTTTACAAATGTCATATATGGATACGGAGGTTCAAATGTCTTCAGTACTTGTGCCATTAATATGATTACACAAACTTTTGGCAGGTTAGTCCACCAATGAGGACAGATTACTTATACTGCCAGCACAATACAGTATAACATTATTGATTAATTCAGTTTCTGCATGCAAAACTTTAGCAGCCTGCCTAAAAACTAGAAATGTCGGCCATGCTCACAAAAGTACCAATGCCAAACACTGATAAAGATAGCAGCAGTTACTCAAGTGCAAATACAGACATAAAAGTGTCATTGTAAACTAAAAGGGCCTATTAAAAAAATGTCTCAAATGCATAGCGAGGCAGAAATTTCATTACAAGATGGTTTATTTTTGACCAGACATTTTAGAATCCAAATTCAACAATGGCTAAAAATGAAAATGATTTTAAGTCACAAGACAGGTTTGACTGATCGTCAACCCATGTGTCTGCCCCCTTCCAAAATACCAACTTTGCCTCCTATCCTCTGCAGCATCTACTTATTGTACATTCCGCCCACCTTTGATCCCAACGATACAAGATGTGCCCATGCAAATTGCAGCATCATGCACTTGCCTTAGTGGGAGTGAAAGTGCAAGCCACTATTTTGTAGATAATTCAGTTTTCAGGAGCATCCACAAAATGGTTGTGAACAGATTGCCAAGTCTCAAAACTGGTTAATCAAATAAAACCTTGTTAACAAAAAGGTGAAACATATTAACATATAATTATTCCAATTTCAGTGAACTGTGCTCCAACACACAGAACTATGTTTTGCTACAATTAAATGAATTACAAATTACTTCAGCAAGCTTCATTACTTTAATTGACCATGATGATGTTAACTTCACATTTTGAAAAGAACTATTTTTGTTAGATTTTCTTGAAAATATTTCTCAATAAAACAAAGCTAATGAGAGCAATGCCTTATTCATTAGTGAAAAGCCAAAATAACTTGTTAAAAAGAACACTGGACAAACACAAATTTTTCACAAATGCAATACTCCAAAATACATTCCAACAGTTCATAGTCGCAATCTGGGCTTCCTCCCAACACTTTTAACCTATACGTAATCACAACAAAAAGGCAGTTTTCATAAGCAGAGTCTCCCATGAACTAAAACTTGCATACTTGTGCATGCTGTGAGTGGGATAGCATGCCACATGATTAACAGTTCCGCTTTAATACAGTACAATGAAGGGGCCACAAATGCCCACCACACTCTTTCCAAAAGGCTGTCAGACCATTACAGTTAGGCTAAAACTAGTGGACAAATTTACAAAGGACAAGGCTGAAGTGTTTGCAACCATCTCCAGCCAGAAGTGCTGAGTGAATGATCCATCTGGGCCTCCTCCTGAGGTCCCCACCATCACAAAAGCCAGACTTCAGCCAATTAGATTCACTCTACGTGATATCAAGAAACGGCTGAACACACTGGATACAGCAAAGGCGATGGGCCCCGACAACATCCCGGCTGTAGTGCTCAAGACGTGTGCTCTAGAACTAGCCACACCTCTAGCTAAGCTGTTCCAGTACAGCTACAACACCGACACCTACCCGACAAAGCGGAAAATTGTCCGGGTATTTCCAGTCCACAAAAAGCAGGACAAAGCCAATCCAACCACTTATCGCCCCATCAGCCTACTCCCAATCATCAGCAAAGTGATGGAAGGCGTCAACAGTGATATCAAGTGGCACTTACTCACCAATAACATGCTCACTGATGCTCTGTTTGGGTTCCGCCAGGACCACTTGGCTCCAGAACTCTTTACAGCCTTGGTCTAGGAAGGATGTGAAGGCCCTCGAGAGGGTGCCAGAATGGTTCCGGGAATGGGGGATCTTAGCTACATGGACAGGTTGGAGAAGCTGGATTTGTTTTCATTAGAGCAAAGGACATTGAGGAGTGATTTGATAGAGGTGTACAAGGTTATGACAGGTTTGGATAAGCTAGACGGGGAAAGGCTGTTCCCACTAGTTGATAGTACAAGGACTAGGGGACACAGATTTAAAGTTTTGGGCAAGAGATACAGGGGGGATGTGAGGAAAAACTTCTTTATGCAGCGAGTGGTGAGGACCTGGAACTCGCTGCCGACGGAAGTGGTGGAAGCGGACACACAATATTTTCAAGGGGAGACTGGATAGGCACTTGAGGGAAATAAACTTGCAGGGCTACAGGGACAGAACGGGGGAATGGGACTGAGTAGGTTGCTTTGCAGGTGTTCCTCAGGGCAACGTCCTAGGTCCAACCATCTTCAGCTGCTTCATTAATGACCTTCCCTCCCACGAGGCCAGAAGTGGGGATGTTTGCTGATGATTGCACAGTGTTCAGTTGCATTCACAATTCCTCAGATAATGAAGCAGTCTGTGCCCACATTCAGCAAGACGTGGACAACATTCAGGCTTGGGCTGATAAGTGGCAAGTAACATTCGTGCCACACAAGTGCCAGGCAATGACCATCTCCAACAGGAGAGAGTCTAAACACCGCCCCTTGACATTTAACAGCATTAGCATTGCCAAATCCATCTCCATCATCCTGGGAGTCACTATTGACCAGAGGCTTAACTGGACCAGCCACATAAATACTGTGGCTACAAGAGCAGGTCAGAGGCTAGCTATATCTCATCTCCTGTCTCCCGAAAGCCTATCCACGATTTACAAGGGACAAGTCAGGAGTCAGTGATGGAATACTCTCCACTTGCCTGGATGAGTGCAGCTCCAACAACACTCAAGAAGCTGGACACCCATCCAGGACAAAGCAGCCCACTTGATTGGCACCCCATCCACCAACTTAAACAGTCACTCCCTCCTCCACCACAGGCGCACCGTGGCTGCAGTGTGTACCATCTACAAGATGCACTGCAGCAACTCACCAAGGCTCCTTTGACAGCACCTCCCAAACCCGTGACCTGAACCACCTAGAAGGACAAGGGCAGCAAGCGCATGGGAACACCACCACCTGCTTGTTCCCCTCCAAGTCACACACCTTCCTGACTTGGAAATATATTGCCATTCCTTCATAGTAGCTGGGTCAAAATCCTGGAACTCACTCCCTAACAGCACTGTGGGAATACCTTCACCATATGGAAGGCAGGGGTTCAAGGCGGCGGCTCACCACCAACTTCTCGAGGGCAATTAGGGATGGGCAATAAATGCTAGCCTTGTTAGAGACACCCACATCCCGTGAATGAATTAAAAAAATTGCAAGTAAGCTAGTTACACAGAAGCAGACAAACACAAGAAACTAGCAGTACAATACCTGGCTTAAACATTACATAAACTGCTTTAAAATAAGAAAGTGTCCAAAATAATGAGTTATTTTCAGTTGCTTTTGAGTCCCTAGTGAAATGTTACGTGGGTGATGACTCCATGGAGCCCACTTCACATCGAATAAACAGGGCAAATGCATTAAGTGCTGTGATACTGAACCACACAGACCTGGGGGGGAGGTTTGGGTTCAATCCATGTTCTGGGTCTGCCAGAATTACCCCCAATATCCCTGGCTTTAGAAGTAAAAAGTTCCCGATTCCGATCACGATCGAGTAATCCCCGCTCAAAAGTAAATACGTTGAGTGAGCAAATCAAGCTCAACTCTGAGTTCCTGTCTAAACTCATGTGAATAACAATCACTTTATTAAATGTTGTGCCTACCTGGTTGAGGTACTTGGGGGCTACTAGGTTCTGCGGAATCATACCTCGGTGCAAATCATTGCTTTCAGAAGGGGGAAGAGGAAACTTTATGTAATAAATATGAAATGTAAAAAAAGACATAAATTTTACAATACAGGTAGACTATCCTTTATCCGAAAACCTCGGGACCAGCTGTGTTTCGGTTTTCGGAAAATTTCGGATTTCGGAAGGTACTTTATAAGACTGGGAAATTTGTCGGGGGTGGGTTGGCGGGGGTCCACGGGGGGGTCGGGGTCGTCGGCGTCGGCGGGGGTCGGGGTCGGCGGCGGGTTCGGGGTCGTGCGCACGACTTACGCTGACCCTCTGCTCAGCGTAAGTCGTGCGCCACTCTGGTCATGTCGTGCGCACGACTTACGCTGAACGAAAAAACCTTCGGTTTTTAGAGGGTTTCGGAAGTTCGGATAAAAGGTAGTCTACCTGTACATGCATTTAATTCTACTCAATTGTTACTGGTCTGAAGCTACCTTCTATGCTGGTCTGAAGCTACCTTCTATGCTGGTCTGTGAGGCAAGTATCCAATGCCAACAAAACACTTTGGTTGTCAGATGTGGGTTGTAATTTAGCAAATTGCATTTTCCATAATGCATTAAAAAAAAATCACAATCACTGCATGTGCCCTGCCAACAAAAATACCCTATTATGCAGAAGGTATTTTGGAAAGGTGGTAATTTAGTATTCACTTAGTGAAAAAAAATCCGACCATGTCATTTCTCCTCTTCCTCTGCCCCCCACCAAAAAGGAAATGCAGTGTCTCACGCTGAGGTATGTTCCACAAGCACCAGCAGCCTCAAATACCTCATCAAAGAAACCACATTTCATCCGAGCCGCTGCAAACATCAGCTAGCAAAACCAAAACATGTATTTTCCAGCAGGAATCAAGCATAGTGATGAGGAACAGGAACGCTGGACGACTTCCCTTCCTGCCCCCTTCAGCCTGATCACAGCAGCCAATTATACTTAGCCCACCACCACCGAGATCAACTCTCAACATAGACAGTGAAGGTAGTGAACCTGGGGCCTCTGTATGGTTCAACACCACATCACAGTGCAATGACACACTAAGTCATTGAAGGTTAGCTCTGCTTTTTTTTTAAAAAAAAAGGACAATTTTATATTCTGATGTATGGAAGTAAATTGATGAAAAGTTTGGATTATAATCCAGAGATTTGGCAATTAAAAATTTACTGAGGTCTTAAGCTAGTATTTATAAATCATACACAACTGTACAGAAGTAGTGTTTCCAGGACACCCAGTAACCAAGACCCAACAATTTTTAAACATTGAACTTGCAAAGTTAGTGTTCATGGATATCAAGAATCTGACAACTAAATGATTTAAAGCTTTAACTAGAACATCTTGTTTTTTTTCCTTCATTCTGGAAGTGGGAGATTTGTGTGGTCGTCAAGGTGAGCAATATCAATGCTAGGGATCAGATTTTTTGTACCTAGGTTACTTACATCACAGACATACTCCGAGTAAACTTCCCGTACTCGTGCCCCAACAGTCTAAAAATATCAAAAGTGCACTCACTACTGCATTAATATGGCATTTTAGCTTTTCATGCAAGCTATCTGGTCGCCCGAGCACAATTATTACCAATTTTGTTACATTACGCACAGTTGTGTGCGATGGAGCTGCACCCGCTAAACTGCTCAAATTCAATATGGGATGATAGAAATCCAGCTTTCATCCTTATCTGGGTTAGATTTGAACTGTTTCCAAACTACAGGATTTTAACCAGAGCATTCGCTTGAGATTTACAGAATAAGTGAACAGATAGAAATTGTAACCCTGAAACAAGATTGAATACACATAGATCGCATGTCACATGTTTACTTCTGAAAACCCATCGCCGACCTCTGTCCTTGCAAACTACCATCCCATTTCCAATCTCCCTTGCCTCTCCAAAGTCCTTAAACCTGTTGCCGCACCCCAAATCTGCGTCCATCTTTCCCACAACTCCTGTTTGAATCTCAATTATCTTTCCACTCCTGTCAAAGCATCAAAATGGCCCTAATCAAAGTCACAGATGACATCTTCTGTAACTGTAATGGTGCAATATCCCTCCTCGACCTTTCTGTAGCCTTTGACGTGGAGATCCGTGTTCCAGCTCGGTGGGACTGCTCTCGCTTGGTTCCACACTTACTTATCCAATTGTAGCCAGAACATCTTCAGCAATGGCTTCTCTTGCATGCCTTTGTCACCTCCAGATTCAAATATTTCAACGCTCTCCTGTCAGGCCTTCCATCCTTCACTCTCTGTAAACTTGAGCTCATCCAAAGCTCTGCTGCCTGTATCCCATACCCCACCAAGTGGCAGTCAGCTACCTTGGTCCCACCCTCTGGAGTTCCCACCCTAAGCCCTTGCACTTCTCCTCCTCCATGCCCTCCTTAAAACCAACCTCTTCAACCAAGCTTTTGGTCATCCTTCCTAACAGATCAAATCAAAGCAAATCAAATCAACTTTATTGTCATTGTTAGTGCACAAGTGCAGTACAACGAAATGTAGGCTTGCGGCTCCCGAGAGTGTACATTTAGATTAAGACATTTAAACATTTAACATTCATTTGGCTTGTAATACATTAACATAAACATAACCATAATAAAGTGCATTGGCAGATGTGCAGGCTTTAGAGTTTATTTGTGGAGTTCAGTAGGATGACAGCCCTGGGAAAGAAGCTGTTCCTAAATCTGGTCGTACGGGTGCGAATGCATCTGTAGTGTCTCCCAGATGGCAGGAGGGCAAACAGACTGTGGCTGGGGTGGGTAGGGTCTTTGATGATGGACCGTGACCTCCGTAAACAGCGTTTCTGGTATATGTGCTCTATGGTCGGTGTTTTTGGTGTTGCTTAAAATATCTACCACCACCAAAGTAGAGTTGCACTTTGGATTGGGTTGGTTGCTGCAGTAATAAACTAGAATTTGGTGGTGGGGGGGGGGGTTGTTTTTTTTTTTTTTTTTTTAAACATATTTGCATAAAACAACAATTTCAAAATGTACATAAATCCCACACTTGCAATATGAAATATTCATGGCCATAACACCAACAATTTTCTTTCCATTTCACTTATCTGAAAAGTCTATTGTGGCAAGGGTACCAGATAGGAGGAGTTGGCCATTTGGCCCTTCGAGCCCGCTCCGTCATTCAGTAAGATCATGGCTAATCTTCTACCTCATCTCCACTTTTCTGCACTATCCCCATATCCCTTGATTCCCTTAATATTCAAAAATCTATCAATCCCCACAATGTCTGCACCTCAGACTCCAGCTCAAAAACTTTGAGCTGAAGTTCCTCAAGATGCAGGCGCTTACTGCAAACGTTGTTGTCCGGGATCACAATGCACTCCACAAACTCCCACACGCTGTAATTGCGGCACACCACCTGCACTGCCATCCCTATATGACCTTGCTTTATTTAATTAAATTTAATTTAATTTGTATTTAGGTAATTTAGTTTACAGTGTAGTTTCTTAAGTTAATCTAGATCAAGTAAGTAGTCAAGGGTACTGAAATTTGAATAACCCCTGCAACACAAAACACTACAAGTAGTGTAGGCAAAAAGCAGCAACTCCTTCCCCCCTCTTCTCCGAATTCTCACTCTTTCCAAATTCCCAAATAAAACACGCTGCTCATGTCCACTCCGTTTAATCCCGCTCTGTGCAGACCGCAACCGTTATTGAAACTTATAAAATTCTAACAGGACTAGGCAGACTAGATGCAGGAAGGATGTTCGCGATGGTCGGGGAGTCCAGAACCAGGGGTCACAGTCGAAGGATAAGGGGTAAGCCATTTAGGACAGAGATGAGGAAGCAGTGGAGGCCAATTCATTAAATATATTCAAGGAGTTAGATATATTTCTTAAGGCTAAAGGGATCAAGGGATATGGGGAGAAGGCAGGGACAGGGTACTGAATTTGGATGATCAGCCATGGTCTCATTGAATGGCGGAGCAGGTGCGAGGGGCTGAATGGCCTACTCCTGCTCCTATCTTCTATGTTTCTATGTTATGTCTATATTCAAATTATCTTCATATACATGCACTGAAATTTTAATTTAAAAAAGAATCTTCCCATGGCTCAGTGGTTATATACACTCTATAGTGGGGCACTGAGCGTGCAGACCTGGCGGATCCAAGGTTCAATCCCTGGGCTGCGCTACGTTAGGACTTAGCTGATCTCAAATGGCCTCCTTCTTCAGGCTAGGCAGAAAAAATACTCTTACATTTGTCAAGCAGCCAGGATTGCCACAGATATAAGTTATGTGTGCATGCTGGCCAAGGACAGGATCAGCAATAACGGCCAAGGGAAATGGTTGAACAGTCCGCAGTCACTCACTCTCCAGGCTCATACAAAGAGCAGCCAGTTGGGTGAGATACCAGGAGGTCGCTGGAACAATTTCTTACTATGAGTCACAATCTTCAGCTGGGAAGAGATTAAAAAAGAGAGAGAGACTAGAAATGCAATCCTTTTTAAAAAGTAAAACAACAGGCTTTAATGACATTGTCCAAGCTGCAGGACAATTGGCTGAGGGGACAGATGTAGGCAGATTCCAGAAGTTGATCAGTATCTAGTAACAGCTGTAAGAAAATGACCTCGTGATTCCATTCACCTCCAACCCCATAACCTACTACACTCCCTACTTGCAGAAAGGAGCAGAAAATATAAAGAGGTGTAAAAATTAGGGTTTGAATGATCTCTTAAGATCAACTCTTTCAAATACTCCTGTTTGACCTATCACTGGAGAAGCAACTCACACTGCTGTAATACCCATTTCCCCCCCTCCATTTCATTTTTGTCAGAGCAACCATTTTCCATTCTTTTTTGCAATGATAAATACAAAAGACTTACAGTAGTGTTATACTACAAATCTAGTTTTAGCTTAAACCCAGTCCCAAATTCATAATATTGTCACTAGACATATTTAACATATTGGTACCAATACTGTACAGGAAAAGAAAAAGAAAAACAGACTTGCATTTATATAGCACCTTTATTATCACATTGTCAAATCATCACAACATACTTCACACAATGTATTACTTTTTTCAGAATACAGTGTTATGTAGTCAAATATTGCAGATATTCTGCACCAATAATATCTTACAAGATGATGAATGATCACTTAATCACTTCACTTTTGGTGGTATTGGCTATGGGAAGAATGTCGGTTAGGATACCAAGAAAGCTCCCTGCTCTTATTTGGATTGTACCATGGCATCTTTAACATCTAACTAAACATACAAACACGGCTTCAGTACTGCACTTCATTGTGAGCCTAGACACTGAATTTGTGTCATGGCACTTGAACCCACAACTTTCATGTTATGCCGAATGCGACTTGCTCTTAATTTGTCCTGGCCAATATTGGTCCCTCAACCAACATAACAAAAACAGATTATCTGGTCATTATCAAATTGCTGTTTGTGGGATCTTGCTGTGTGCAAATTGGCTGCCACGTTTCCTACATTACAACAGTGACTCCGCTTCAAAAGTGCGTCATTGGCTGTAAAGCGCTTTGAGACGTCCAGTGGTCGTGAATGGCACTATATAAATGCAAGTCTTTCTTTCTTAATTTGTCACCTCAAATTGCTCCCACTGCCACACAGGTCACAGTACAAATACTGTTAAAAAACAGTACTTCATCCTAGATAGCAAAACAAATGCTGTATCAACAACAACTTGCATTTATATAGTACCTTTAACCTAGTACTGTAAACCATCCCAAGGCGCTTCACAGAAGTGTTATCAGACAAAATTTGACACCGAGCCACATAAGGAGATATTAGGACAGGTGACCAAAAGCCTGGCCAAAGAGGTAGCTTTTAAGGAGCATCTTAAAGGAGGAGGTGAAGAGGTTTAAGGAGGGAATTCCAGAGGCAGGTGAAGTTAGTCACCAATGGTGAAGCGATGAAAATCGTGGATGCGCAGGAGGTCAGAATTGGAGGAGCGCAGAGATCTCAGGAAGTTGTAGGGCTGGAGGAGGTTACATAGATAGGGGTGGGTGAGGTCATGGAGGGATCTGAAAACAAGGATGAGAATTTTAAAAAGTGAGGCCAGAAGCTAATGTAGGTCAGTGAGCACAGGGGTGATGTGTGAACGGGATTTGGTGCGAGTTAGGATACATGGAGCAGAGTTTTGGATGGGCTCAAGTTTACGGTGGATGCATGGTACGAGGCCGGCCAAGAGAGCATTGGATTATCCAAGCATAACCCAAGTTTGGAAGGACTAAGCAGATAATTGCCTTTACTGCGAGTTTTGAGTTCAAGTGGGCAGAATATGAAAATTTCAGACTCCCATCATTACACTTTACTGTTGCTCTTTGCTATTCCACTGCCGAATACGCCTGCCCTGCATGGGAAAGGTCTACTCATGCCAAGAAGATGGATGCCGTTCTGAATGCAAGCTGCCGATTTATCACAGGTTGCTTAAAACCAACAGCCTATATATCCTGGCGGGTATCGCTCCCCCTGATATAAGAACGGTAGCCAGCAAGAAAGAGCGACTCCGTCAAACATCAGATGAGAGGCACCCTCTGCATTGTCATACACCTACACCCAGCCGCCTAAAGTCAAGGAAGAGCTTCATGAACAGTGTTGTTCCATTACAATCAACCTCATCTGAAGCCCGCATCGCCTTGTGGAAAGACCGGCTCGCCAGTCTTGAACAACCCCCAGCGATGGAAATTTTACCTGATGAAAGCCTTCCCCCAGGAGCTAATTGCAACTGGGCAACCTGGAAGTGCCTTAACAGACTTAGGACCGGTGTAGGTTGCTCAAAGGTGTCACTAAGCAAATGGGGATATTCAACCAGCCCGACAACTTGTGAATGTGGAACTGAGGCACAGACTATGCAACATCTCCTGCAATGCCCATCGTTAGAGGAGCCCTGCACTGTTGCAGATCTTGCCGAATCCAACAACAAGGCGCAAAAATGTGTCCAGTTCTGGCTGGGCTATGTATAGACTGTCCGTGGACACGATAAGAAGACGACTTTACTGAAACCTTAAATGATAATGTAGCACACCACCAATTGACAAATCCACACCCCTTATTTCGTCTTAGCCAACACGTCCAATCAAACCCATGTAAATAATCTGATACTAGATGGGTAAAGTAGGCCATGCACACTGAGCACTCTGGATACCTCTGAAACTTGCAACACCACTGCATGGATTTGGAGTTCACAACTCAGCAGTATTATATAATCAGGTCGGCAATGGGTTTAAATCAACCTTAGCTTAAATTTATGCTGCATTCACAGTGTAACAGCATAGGTTTCTGTTCTCCCTTGTTCCCATTTTATTTTAGTGATAAATACATGCTAATGATAGTCTTGCCTCAGTGGTAATACTCTCGCCGGCTGCAAAACACTTTGGGATGTCCTGAGGTCATGAAAGGTACGATGTAAATGCAAGTCCTTTCCTTTTCCTTCAAAAAAAAACCAAATAGGTACAGTAACAGACTGAACTGGTTCTTCATCACCATATTATAGTGTTCAGGAGAGTCCATCACAAACAATATTATAATTTTCAAACCATTAAATTTGAAGATCAGTAATTAATTAAGAGAGTGGGTTTATTCGCAACAACCCACGACCCGCCCCCCTCAAAAAAAAAAACCTATTGTGGATGCATTTTGAGAAAACGGATTAAGGATTTCTGTACATACTGCCAAGAAATGTTCTTGTTAATTTAGACATCCTAAAATGGATACAAACCAGACCGAGATGCAGCCAGCAATAAACTGGACATGGCAGGCCGCTACCTTTTATTATGAACACAGTTCAATTTGCTGCAATGCTGGATAGTGGACAAAAATCCTGACTTCTGCACAAGGTAAATGGAAAACTAGAAAATTGGCAATCCAGACTCAGGCAGCATCATCTTTCAATAACCAAACAGCCACATCACTCAGAAACCTTGACACATTCGCTTCACCCACCCAAAATTGAGTCCCCGCTCCTTCATTCTCTAACACACCGCACACACAAATACCAAAGAAGCATCTAATGACAAAGCCTTATTGGATAGAATATGACATTATATTAGAAACCCGATTTGCACTGGCATTTGCTTAGAAGTTGTCGCAAATTTTGTCACCAGGTATATTCAACGTACTGGCATCAATACACTTCAAGAAAAATCCCACTTAAGCCATGCTTTAATGTTGGGCAATATACTTCTTCCATGATGCACTTAATTTATCAATCGCAAATTGCTCCTATATCTACCGCACCAGCAGCAGACCTGTAATCACCAGTACTTCACACTCTGGTGTTATGGTAGCTTAAAAAAAACTTTTGTCTGGTGTATTTAGCTTTAGTAGATAGCCCTATTTTGCCACTACATTCACTGTCCAAGCTCCAATAAAATCACCAACTAATGTATTCCAGAGAACACCATGTGATGCCTAACAAATAATGCCTTGAAAGGGAGCGGGGAAGAGTGTGTGTGTTGGTCGTAGTTATTACATTTCTTAAGCATATTTAAAGAATTATTTGAATTGCAGTATCAATTTAAAATTCCACAATACTGCACAGCTAAAATGACGCCCCCTGTGGTAGAAAAAATGTCATCCGCATTGGAGGAGCTGCTTATCAATTTAGAGAGTCTAGATAACATCTAAATGTCAGGTCACTTTAAATACACAATTTATTTAAAAAACAGAACCACAGAAACATCACCTTCCTCAAAACTTGAAATATTTCAAGCTTGTCCACGCACCAGATAATCTAGCACAGGTGGAAGATAACAAAAGCATGCCAATAACCTATAATATTTTAGGTGGTGAAGTATTAGTTGTGTCTGCTGTCAAATAAATCCCTCAACATACTATTTAGCAACACAGATCTTGGAATACAGCTGGACACTTGAGACTTAATTGAAGCAAGTCTTTTCACTTGCCCAATTAAAATAAACACAACTATCTTATACACACACTTGATTTTGCATCCGGTAAAACTTTTGCCTAGTAGATTTAATGCCCAGTTAGACAAATCTACCCATGAAAATGTGTTTA
Organism: Somniosus microcephalus; assembly: GCF_052327205.1. NCBI lineage: Eukaryota > Metazoa > Chordata > Chondrichthyes > Squaliformes > Somniosidae > Somniosus > Somniosus microcephalus. The sequence continues at coordinate 306,161,471 of NC_140990.1, read as the reverse complement.
AACATGTTGATTTTTGAATGGGGGAAAATGAGTGACTCCACTTGACATTAGGGCAGCATTTGACAGAGTGTGGTATCAAGGAGCCCTATTAAAATTGAAGTCAATGGGTATCAGGGGGAAAACTCTCCACTGGCTGGAGTCATACCTAGCACAAAGGAAGATGGTTGTGGTTGTTGGAGGTCAATCATCTCAGCCCCAGGACATCGCTGCAGAAGTTCCTCAGGGCAGTGTCCTAGGCCCAACCATCTCCATCTGCTTCATTAATGATCTTCCCTCCATCATAAAGGGCAGAAGTGGGGATGTTCACTGATGACTGCACAGTATTCAGTTCCAGTCTCAACTCCTCAGATACTGAAGCAGTCCATGCACACATGGAGCAAGACCTGGCCGACATTCAGGCTTGGGCTGAGAAGTGGCAGGAACAGTCACACCACACAAGTGCCAGGCAATGACTATCTCCAACAAGCGAGTGTCTAACCACTGCCCTCTGACATTTAATGGCATAACCATCGCCGAAACCCCCACCATCAACATCCTGGGGGTCACCATTGACCAGAAACTTAACTGGACTAGCTACATATATACTGTGGCTACAAGAGCAGGTCAGAGGCTAGGTATTCTGCGGCGAGTGTCTCACCTCCTGAAGTCCCCAAAACCTTTCCACCACCTCCAAGGCACAAGTCAGGAGTGTGGTGGAATACTCTCCACTTGCCTGCGTGAGTACAGCTCCAACAACACTCAAGAAGCTCGACACCATCCGGGACAAAGCAGCCTGCTTGATTGGCACCCCATCCACCACCTTCAACATTCACTCCCTCCACCAGCAGCGGACCGAGGCTGCAGTGTGTACCATCTACAAGATGCACTGCAGCAGCTCACCAAGGCTTCTTCAAAAGCACCTCCCAAACCCGCGACCTCTTCCACCTAGGACAAGGGCAGCAGGCGCATGGGAACACCATCATCTTCAAATTCCCCTCCAAGTCACACAACATCTTGACTTGGAAATATTCACCGTTCCTTCATCATCACTGGGTCAAAATCATGGAACTCCCTCCCTAATGGCACTGTGGGAGTACCATCACCACACGAACTGCAGCGGTTCAAGGCGGCGGCTCACCACCACCTTATCGAGCGCAATTAGGGATGGGCAATAAATGCTGGCCTTGCCAGTGACGCCCACATCCCAGGAACTAATTTTAAAAAATGAAGCAGTAGTTAATAATATCCAATTGCCAATCACTGCTGCTCAACATTTATTCAGAAGGCTTTACTGATCATAATCAGAAACAGGATAAAAGTCCTCTGACAGTTGAATTCCAATATCAGTTAGCTTATTGACAATTACCCTAATTTTTGTTACTACTGTCTAGTCTTAAGCAAAGTAAAAGCTTGCAGTTAATTCAAAATGTAATTGTCTTTGTTTCATTTTTGCTGTTACATTACAATAACAGCAGTTTACAGTGAATAAAACAGTGCGTCACCTGTTAAACAGATTACACTGTACCTAATTTCAAGCGCTAGGCTGATTTACAACACAAAAGCATGTACGTGCAATGACAAAAAAAAATCTATGTTTTCACCAACTGTAAGTAATAGCAGTTCAACTTGGGAATTTAGGCAAATTCTGTTTATACTCCTAAAAAAAAGCATTTAAAAAGTTAACTGCATTGCAGTTTCATTTCCCCCAGACTTGTGAGCATCAGAGATCAGAAAGTATCAAAATGATAACTAACTGGTACAGTTACCCTATTCCCAGTATAAATCCAAAATGATAGAATTGCTCAGGAATGGATCTTATTGCTTTTTTAAAATAGTACAAAACTCTCAGAGCAAAGCACAGACATTGCAAGGTCTGCCTATCTAAGTTCTGAATCACCATGGGATAATCCATAATCCTCAGTAACATGCATTGTCACAAACAGTATTGATTTTTATATTGAAATGTTATGTCTTACACTAGGATATAAGTAGATACTAAGATGCTATTTCCATAGTTATTTGCTGAAATAGGCCTCTAATTGTGGAACACAGTTTATTCCACAAATTTAAATATATTGGCCTCCATTTGATGAATTTGTCATCAAAGTTAAAAATTAAGAACATCGATTTTTAAGATGGAAATTTTGGTCCAACCTATACTTTTATTTTGTTGAGTGCTACAGATTTCGGTCCATTAGCATTCCTGAAGTTTAAGATTAGTAATGGCAAAAGGGTTGCCGCACTTACATTTACTGCTTATTGTGACAATAATAAGTGAATAATTGATTTGGTGCCACTCCAATTTTAGTACATAAAAATACTATCCATGTCAACGTACAGCGACAATGTAATCCTAATAAATGTTAGCTAAATTCTTCAACAAGCTGCTGTGACATACATTCTGCAGGAATAGTTCGATACTGTTCAATACAGGTACTAGTGGCATAGAACTGATGTCAGTTCCTGAATCTCATTTCACCAAGATCAAATAAAAAAATCTCTCTGAAATGGGGTTGGGGAAATGAGGGAAGATAGCAGTTGCAAGCTGTACAGTTTCCTTTTATAAAAATTTGCATTTTTCTTCCATTTAAAATTCACCTTTATTCGTGAGCCATTGAGGCAAACACTTCGAAAAGTAACTAGATTTGAACGAGGTTAACATAAACTGTCAGATTTAAATTTCTAATTCGGGCCGACTCAAATCCAACAATAAACATCAACACATTTGAAATGTGATGTGACGCATTATGAAATAGCTACTGAATGCGCACAGTACTGCAAATACAAGTGACATTAAATTCAGTTTTAAGAGATGTTATTTGAATTGAATTACAATACCATTCCCCTTATTCCCTCTACCCCTCCTCTGGTGACACTCACTGAGACACAGTTCCACAGACATCAGTGGTCTTCCAACCCAAGTAGTCAGCATCAATAGTGTCAGTCAGCATGGTACAGAATGGGGCAGGGGGGGGCGCGGTGTGTGGCGGGGCATATTGGGGTATTTACAATGGTGACAATTACAACCAAGCCTCACCCTATCCTCAACAACAACAACTTGTATTTATATAGCACCTTTAACTTAGTAAAACGTCCTAAGGCGTTTCACAAGAGTATTGAAAGATTTAAAAAATTTGACACCAAGCCACATAAGGAGAAATTAGGGCAGGTGACCAAAAGCTTGGTCAAAGAGGTAGGTTTTATGGAGCATCTTAAAAGGAAGAGAGGTCCCAAGGCGGAAAGGTTTAGGCAGGGAATTCCAGCGCTTAGGGTCTAGGCAACAGAAGGCACAGCCTTTGCCTCACTCAATGTTCACATGGCCTGCTTCTAGCAAGAGTCACAGGACAGTGAATGAGATTCCCTGGTTAATTTTTCTCCTCCTCAGTTTAGGAATATAAAGATCAATCATAGTACCACCACTCCACCGGTTATTAGCTAACCAACAGATGTGTGAACATATAGGAACTGTCCTAATCTGTATGGCTCAGTATCAAGTCATATAATGTACACCTGCAAGCTGGTTGTCAACCTATAAAAAGTTGTTCTTTCTGATGCCTCAGCTTGTTTGGCAGTAAGAAGCCGAGCCATGCAGACCAAGAAGATCCCAGATTCTAATCCCAGTTAGCTCTCAGCAGGGCGGCAGTAAGAGTGGTACAATTGGTTTCAACATATCTAGGTTAGGGAGGATAAAAATCATCCAGGATTCTGGCTCGTTTACTATTCAGCAATGCCTGCTGGAAGTGTACGTGAATGGTTGCCAGGGGATGGATGATACGTCGAAGCTTAACTGTGATGACAACCCACGGTACAATGACCTGCCAACTCAATGACTAGGCTGATGCATGAAGGGCCACTAACTCCTCCAATGGTTGTGCAAATTTATTCAGCAAGCTGCTGAATCATACACACCAGCATGGTGCCTGGCTTGATCTCTTGTTTCTACCGAGTTAACTGATCCCAAACAGGGTAGCTGCAGGGCCAGTAAAATTTTCAGCCTCCTGGGTCACAATAGGGGTAAAATGAGTCAGGGTTTTTGCTTCTGTTCACTATCTCCTGATATTGTGCAGATGTCAGACGAGAACAGGGTTTGGATTGGCAGCATGGTCAAACAACATGCAATCGTTCAGTAAAACTCACGTATGAAGAATGATCATTTGGGCAAGGAATCAGATGATGGTAAAATGGCTGAAGGGATACAAGAACTGGATGGGTTTATGGGATTAGAACTTTTTTTTCTACGTGGAAGATAAACAGCATGAACTTATTAAGCTGAATGGCCTGTTTTCTTTGGCTCCTGCAAATATCTACACACCCCAGACCTCGATTCCAGGAACTTCTCCAGTTGCCACCTCGGGCTAAGCCACAGGATGCAGATTCTTTATACATTGCTCAAATTTAAGCTCAGCTGTCTTCCTTTCCCCCACATCCATAAGTTACCAAACCAATTTCATCTTAAACTCTGCCTGCCTCTACCCCTACTTCTCCCCGTCTCCCGCTAAAGCCCCCTAATCTATGCCCTTATCACTTGAAGAATGGATTTATCCAATGCTCCAAATGTTGGCCTCCCTAATTCCATCTTCCACCATTCCACCCTCACAAAGCTCAATTTTTTCCCCTTGTCCGACAAAGATTTTGTCCTCACCTTTAAATCCCTCCATGGCTTCACCCGCTTCCTAGTTCCATAATTTCCTAAAGTATATGTTTCTTCAAACACTCTCTGCTTGTTCATCAGTGGCCTACTTCTTGTTTCCCATTCTCTCCACATCACACTGGTGACTGCTCTTTCATTCATCATATCCAGCACCAAACTCCCTCCCTCAGCACCTCTGCCTGGACACCTCACTTTGCCATCAACAATCTCAGAAACATAGAAGATAGGAGCAGGAGTAGGCCATTCGGCCCCTCGAGCCTGCTCCGCCATTCAATGCGATCATGGCTGATCATGCAAATTCAGTACCCTGTCCCTGCTTTCTCCCCATACCCCTTGATCCCTTTAGCCTTAAGAAATATATCTAACTCCTTCTTGAATATATTTAATGAATGAATTGGCCTCTACTGCCTTCTGTGGTAGAGAATGCCACAGGTTCACCACTCTCGGTGAAGAAATTCCTCCTCATTTCTGTCCTAAATGGCCTACCCCTTATCCTTGGACTGTGACCCCTGGTTCTGGACTCCCCGACCATCAGGAACATCCTTCCTGCATCTAGTCTGTCCAGTCCTGTCAGAATTTAATAAGTTTCAATGAGATCCCCTCTCATTCTTCTAAACTCCAGCGAGTACAAGGCCAATCGTCCCAATCTCTCCTCATACGTCATTCCTGCCATCCCAGGTATCAGCCTGGTGAATCTTCACTGAACTCCTTCCATGGCAAGAACATCCTTCCTCAGATAAGGCGACCAAAACTGCACACAATACTCAAGATGTGGTCTCACCAAGGCCCTGTACAACTGCAGCAAGACATCTTGTTCCTGTACTCAAACCCTCTCGCTACGAAGGTACTTCCCTTTGACCATGTTTCCATCACCTCCTCATCCCTTTTTTCCCCTCTTCCTGTTTCCAGCTCACTATCCCCCACCCTGTAAAGTGCTGCGATTTTTTTTTATTGCCAAGGTTGCATAGAAATGCAAGCTGCTGTTGAATAAGATGCATTGGTAGTACAGGCAATACAATTTTATTAAAAGCTGAAGACACTATCTAGTCCAGATGTGATAAATTTTAAAACAACACAGTTACATCCGAGGTAGAATGTGTTATTTCAGAGTATGAATATGAATTAAGTGTGAATATGAATTAAGTGTGAATATGTTAAGCACGCCAAACTCTAGACCTTTTAAGGTTAGTCAGGTAACCAGAAAATATAAATGGTTGTTGTAAATGTTAACCATCACATAAAGTAGTTATTCAAAGCTCACATCCTGGAAGGTATCTTGCTCCTTCTACCCCTTTAAAGACAGCAGATCCACGACACCTTCATCCAATTTATTTTCATAAATTCCACTAATCATCATCATGTGGGCAGTAGTGGACATCTGCAGTACTTTGGCTATGGTCCAGACCACACCCCAGTTACATTCCAGATCAGGTTTAATTTACAAGGCCAACATGTAGTGTCCCTGCAAAACTACACAATACAGTTTACTGGTTATGGTACATTTCACATAAAAGTACTACCAGCTGGAAAAGGTAATTCACCTCAAAAAAAACATTAATCCTGCGCAAAAATAGTACAGTACAGATCTGAATAAATGATATTCTGCTCACGCATTCAATTAGCTTTCAGAACAACAGATCCAATATGTGACCCAAGGAAAATTTCAAATAAATTCAGTAATGCAACAAAACATATTTTACAAAATTGTAGGGAAAATGCATTTTTCACATCGCCAGTCCAGCATTGTTGGGAAAAAAATCCTACAATATCTGCATTTCCTCAGCAAACCTTCAGCTTGAAACTCTAAAACCTGTGGCATGGAGAAAAAAACTACCTACATTTTAAAAAAACCTTTCCAACATTTGATTTTCAGCTACTAAAATAATTACTATGTTAGATGCTCCTTTCCCTGATTAAATTTTTAGTTTTTAAAAAATGTTCAGAGCTAATCAAGGTGAGGAATGCTACTGCCAGCTCTAAGCAGGTTAGGTATATCACAGCCAAATGCAGAATAAAGTTCCCTCTATTCTTCCCTAACAATATGCCTCAGCCCCAATATCCAAAGAGCAACCTTCCTGCACTGTGATATATTTCCATTTCCTTCAATGGCCATTCTGTAGCCCCGCTGAGTGAGACTGCCAATAAGGGATGGTTTAGTGCTATAGTCCCATGCCTACTGGGAACTAATTTCAGATCGGAACTGGACCGAGACCTTCCTTCCAAAGATTTTCATTCCATCAGCCTGAACTGGATTTGTACCCAGGACCCAGAAGTAAAAGGCCGGTATCTAACACCTAGCGCCACCCAGTATCACCCTCCAACATTTGTGTTTTCTAACGAGTAATTTATAGAAGAGGGAATAAGTAAGAAATATAAAATCATGTTGCTTTCTGTGGGGCTTTTATGAAAATAATCCTTGTGTGTATTGGAAATCTCTATTATATCCTCGTCAAAACCAAAATGCTCTAAATTTGATCCTTGCTATTTGTTCAGACGATCCTAAAGAGTTCAGATATAAAAATTTTGATCAAGTTGTCAACACAACAATCTAATTATCTCTCAGAAAAAGAGATTATGGCTAATCTGCACCTCAACTCCATCTTCCTGCCTGTGCGCCATACCCCTTGATACCTTTACCTAACAAAAACATTGTTAAATGGTAGTTGGGGCTCCTGAAAGAAAGAATAGTGAGTTAGCTTAAAGATAAACGGAAATCGGCAGAACTACTTAAGTATTTATGAAAGAGAAGGATATTGGGGAGGAGGTAAATCCTGAATGTTAAAAGGTGAGAACTATTATAATATTTTTTTAAAAAGCATTAGAGAAATCAGTTAAGCTAAAGGAGGACCAAGTGCTTGGACCTGAAGGGATACTTCTGAATGATCCTGGGGAAGAACTACCAGAGGCCTATGAAATTATATTTTTAGGGTTCTATTGAGTGTAGGTGTGCTTGAGGACAGGACAGTGGGCAATCTAATATCCATTTTCAGGGTAATTACAGGCCAGTTAGTTTAACATCTGTGGTAGGGAAAATTTTAGAATCTTTAATTAAAGATAAAATTACTAAATGTCTAGATGAAGAGAAAATAATTAGAAGCAGCCAACGTGGATTTCAGAAAGATTGTGCTCGACAAACCCGATAGAATTCTTTAAGGAGATAACAGATATGGTGGATGGAGGAAATGCAGTTGATGTGGTTTACATGGACTTTCAGAAAGCCTTTGACAAGGTACCACACAGAGACTATTAGAGATTAATGGGTATGGAATTAGGGGAAGGATGGCAACTTGGATTAAAAACTGGTTAAAATGGAGGAAATGGAAAGTGGGAGTTAAAGACAGTTGCACAGAGTGGTTGAAAGTGGGTAGCATAGGGCCGGATATTCCGATCCCTACGGGTGGGTATGCGCTGTGTACCCACCCGTAGGGACATCGGAAATGCCGGTTTTAGGCATGCGCTGGAAACCGGCATTTCCGATCGGTCAAGAAAGCTCTCGACAGATACTCCGGCTGCCCGGGAGAAGGGCCTCTGCGGGCGGATAGTTCCACTTTTTGGAGACCCTCCGCCCGCAGAAAACCCTTACAATTCTTGCGCCTGATAAAAGCAGGCGTAAGGCCTGCTTTTACCAGGATAAGAGTTGAAAAAAGTTAAAAAAAAAAAATTCCACTGATTTATCATTTAAAAATACTTTAAAAAAGGTAAGTTTATTTTTAGCCCCGTAAAAAACTTTTAATTATTTTTTCAAAAATTTAAAGTTTTGTTTAAAATAGTTAATTTATTGGACTTTCAAGTCACTTTAAAAATGTGATTAAAAAAAAAAATTATTTAAAGTTTTACTATGTTTTGGGGGTGATTCCCATTCATATATTTGACAGGTCTTCCTGTCAAATGTATGAAGGGACATTCCCTTCTTTGATTGGCTCCCCATGGCCCGTGATCCCAGGGACGCTATGAACTACCTGCGCCTCTGGGATACGTGGGCCCTGCACACCGGCAGTTTGGAGAGGCCCAGCATCGGAAATGTGCGCCTCCCGGGAGCCCTGAGGTAAGGGCGCAGATTTTTCCAGATTGCAGTCCGCGGGAGGCCTGCGATCGGAATATCTGGGCCAATGTCTCAGTTCTGTTCAGGGACTGCTTCTGCTTACGCCGCACATCAATGGCTTCGATACAAGGCTAGACAGAGTGGTGTCCAAATTTGCAGAAAATATTACAGTATGAGCCATAGTAAATAATTCTGATGACCAAAGTAAGCTGCAAGAGAATACTGATAAGATGGTGGAATGAGCAAAAAATGGCAGATAGAATTCAATGTCATTAAGTGTGAGTTGGTATATTTTGGTTAAAAAAAGCAATTATCTTTGAATGGGAGAAAATTGGATGATATGGAAGAGGAGGGATTTGGGGGTCCAGGTTCACAAGACATTAAAAGCAGCAACTCAAGTGGTGAGACCATATAAAAGTTAGTAGAATACTAGTCTTATGAGAATAGGCATATAATATACAAGTCAAGAGATAATGCTGCATCGATACTAAGACCACAGTTGGAGCGGTGTGTGAAGTTTTGGGCTCCATACTATCGAAAGGATGTTGAAGCAATAGAGAAGGTACAGCCCAGACTCACTAGGAGGCTGCCTGGTATAAGAAAAGACAAATACAAAGAAAGACTTGAAAAATTGGGGCTACTTTTGTTGGAACAGATGATGAGGTAATTTGATAGAGGTGTTTAAAACTATGAAGGGATGGGACAGAGCAGATAGTAGTTTCGGAGTCTAGAATGAGGGACATAGATATAAATTAAATTTATGAGATGCAGGACAGAGAGCAGGATAAAGGGATATGGGAACACGGTGGACATACAAGACTAGGACGACTGCTCATGTGGAGGATAAACAACAATACTGGCTGGTTGGGCTAAAGGGCCTGTGTCCATGTTGCAATTTCTATGTGATTCTACGTAAAAACGATTGTGTAGAAGTTAGAGCTTTGTCCAGACAAGTACATTTTCCAAATTTCTTGCACAAAATAGAACTAGTCAATTCTCTCTTTGGCAGTCCCTCGGAACCGAGGATGACTTGCTTCCACATTAAAAATGAGTTCACAGGTGACTGATGAGTCCAATGCGGGACCTACAGTCTCTGTCAGGGGTGGGGCAGATGGTGGTTGAAGGGGCGGGTGGGTGGGGTGCTTGGGTTGACATGCGCTCCTTGCGCTTGGCTTCCGCTTGCTCCCGGCGAAGAGACTCGAGGTGTTCGGCGCCTTCCCGGATGCTTCTCCTCCACATTGTGTGGTCTTGGGCCAGGGATTCCCAGGTGTCGGTGGGGATGTTACACTTTTCCAAGGAGGCTTTGAGGGTGTCCTTGAAGCGTTTCCTCTGCCCACCTGGGGCTCTCTTGCCGTGCCGGAGCTCCGAGCAGAGCGCTTGTTTTGGGACTAGTCAATTACACTAATACTAACTGCAAATTCTGATCCAAGTTCAGAATCATCCAAAGCAATAAAGCTTGCAGGTTGGTTTTGAATTTATGGGGATTAGGTGCTCCTAGGGCAGTGTTGTCCAATACATTAGCCATGTGGCTAATTGTGAATCCAGATGTTACCAACTGCATTTCTGATTAGTAAATTGAAAAATTAGTAATAGACACCGTCGTTGGGAGTGTGAACTCAATACTCAATCGCACGGCGCATGCATGTGTACATTAACCTTTTTGTGCGTTTGTTGGTAAAACAGTAAGACAAAAAATTAGAGTCTGAGAGTGTTTTTTGATCATTGTGAGTGCTTTACCTTCTTGTTTGCTGAATAGTGATAGGTAAATATAAATATTTGAAGTACATTTACCTATACTGTGCGAGTGCATGCAAGGTGTTTTCTGCTAAAATTAGTGCACGTGGCTAAAACAGTGTCACCATAGCCACACCTGTCATTACATCAGCAGTTTCTACTGGACAACATTATCCTGGGATGCCAAGTTTGTTTGTACAATAGGAAGTGCAGCAATAACAAAACTACAACGAGAAAAATATTCAACATTCGATATTTGGATTTGATTTTGGCATCTGGAGACACTAAAGTACAGAATTCCTCCATACTAGTTGTCAAAAAGGTATCCAAACCAGAATTTAAACTAGCAGGCCACTTCAGGTCTTTCTTGCCATGTCATTTTTATTACAGTAAAGACCAATCTCAAAAATGGCAGCCAGAACTCTCAGTAGGAGAAGAGTCCGAAGTTAACTTCTGTATTCACGAAGGAACAAAATTCTCATTACTCTTTCAAATGTGTATGCACACACACACTTTTTGATCTAGTACCACAGGTTTAGGCTGTCTGTATCACTCCATGACTAAACAAAAATAAATTTGGAATTACAGCCCTCTTTATATAAATAAAGTAGCAATAATATTGTAACAACACATTGAATATTATCCCCAGGTTAATAGCACATTTGGGGGGCTGTAGTATTCTACCTCGTATAGCATAGGAGCCAGTTTAAACTGTACCTCTGGATCAGTAAGCCCAAAAAAAACATAATTTCTTTCACTCATCGTGCGTGTCTAAAAAATACTAGGTCAGTTCTGTGCTGTCACTTTTTGGATGAAAAGATTCGCATTTCCTATACCAAGCCTCTATTTTTAAAAACTGAACAGGTTTTTTTCTTTCAGAAGAACTATAAAGCATGTTGCACTGAAACTGGTAAGCTTCGTGTTTGCCACAGGAGCAGGCAATTTAAGGGGCCTTGTCCACAAGTTAAATGCACCGGTTTTAGTACGTTTCAGTTTAACAGTTCCCTCCACGTGGAAGATAACCAACATTCCCTGCTCCCACAGGTGACATGAACCCCGATTTACAATCCTATTCATTTCCAGTTGCTTCAGTGGCCTCACCAAAGCACTGAGTATGGGTGATATTTTCTGCATAACTGAAACACAATTGTTTTCACAGATACAAAAATGTCAATACTGTATATAGACTGATTCCTACAAAAGGCAGGAATGTTTGGGAGGCCATCCAGATGCTTTGCACCATAAAATTCTTTGCTCCAATAGTCACGTTAAGCACAAGTAATACAAAATGTGTTAGCAATTGAGGCAATGTCTATCGCTGAAGAATCTAATTACAGCATTATTTTTTTTTAAATCACTGACCAACAAATTGTAACAAGCTATTAAACACAATTAATTTGTCAATACTACCAAGATATTCACCAACATTTTTGAAACATTAGCTGCAAAATAATTCTCAGTGATTTCACACATTCTTACTGAATTTGGTAAAGTTTTTGGTTAGCGCTTACGCCAGTACTATTACAAAAGGTTCAATGAGCCTTTAGCAAGTGGTTCTTGTTTCTCTCAATTTTGTTTGTGGAAAACCTCTCAAGTAGAGTTGGTTATTTCACAGAACATGTACATTTGTAAACCACAAACAGACCTCTGGCCTCTTATAGAACATATGGTGAAACACATTACATGATGCATTGTTGGACAGAATGTATTGTGTTGCTGCAGAATTGCTTTCTGAAGTTATCTGTTTTACCAAAATGCAATGCAAGCATATTAAAAAATAAATATAGGTACCCAGCTTTTTTTTGACAGAAAAGTATTGCTGACCACATAAAATCATAACTTTGTTTTCAAGTAAACGACTTCATACAAAATTTTACAGTGTACCTCCATACTCAATTAAAGCAATAATAAACTACACAGTATCATTGCTGCACAACTGCGTCAAACTCACTTTTTTTTTTACAGGAACGTTTCTTGGGGTTGCTGAAATTCTTTATATGCAATATAACTATAGCAACTAATTACAACATAGCCAAATGTTGGAATGGACACTGTTTTATTCAAGTCAGCTAAAGTTATACTAGTAAACATTACAAGTGACTACACTCCAAAAAAGTACTTCATTGGCTGTAAAGTGCTGAGACGTCCAGTGGTCGTGAAAGGCACTATATAAATGTAAGTCTTTCTATTTAAATATACAGCATCATCTAAGTTAGGCAGATATACAAGATCATAGTAGCTGTTATCGAGTGTAGTTAACAATGAATATAAATTTACAGCAACTTCATGCCATTTTGACAGAAGACAGCATATATCAAACATAATGCATACAGGACAATGGTCGTAAAAAAAAATCAGGGCATTCAAAAAGAAGAAAACAGTAATAACACATTTTTTGAACAGCATATCTGTAGGTAGCAATACTCTGTTAAAAGAGGTTACAACAGCAGCACTTTTTCAATACCTTTCCCAAGGCACACTTTGTGTTTTGAAAACAAAAAGTTTTAAAAACTGCACAAATTTCCAATTTTCCACAAAGTTTTATAATTCTGAAAATGAAAATACAGTATGCTGAAAATACTTGCTGCAAAAATGCAAAGCACTTTTGTAACAGTATGTATTGAGACTTCGAGCATACTGTATGACTTGATTACCATGACCAGCTTACATAAAATATTATTTATTCATTTGAAAAAGGTTTTCTAAGCAGGCATAAAATTTGATAAAACACATAGCAGCAATGTAAAAATAAGTCTTCTTGGAATACTATATATGACAGTATATTGTTACATCAAGAATGTTAACTGCTCATTTGAATAAAAAAATCAAAAACAAAGCAAGTATACAAATCATAACATTTTGGGGTACAATCAGCTCAAACCAGAGTATACATTTACCAGCAGTGTACAGTTGACAATTTTAAAGAGAAAAATAAAATCAGTATTTTTTTTAAGTCAGCAAAGTCTCCCATCACACTCAAAAAAATCATGTTGAAGAGTCTCCAAATCAAGCTATTGAGAAATCTAAACCAATCTGTAGGGCTTCTGTGTGGCTAATATGCTTACCTCAGATACACATCCCATTTACCCAACTCCACTGAATTTTGACAGAGTTAAGGTTTAGGGGCCCCAAGTGCATACAGGGGTACGAGTTTAACCAGCTAAAAAGTTGCAGCTTACCAGAGGCGGTCATCTAGCTGGGACCACCCTACCCATTGGGATATTGCACACTGGGTTATTTGGAGCCAAGTGGGAAGCATCCCAGGTCCCAATGGCAGGTCTAATCCTTTGGGAGCCATTAATAAGCCAGGCTGGTTAGTCAACCATTAACAATATCCTGGGGTATTGCAGATCTGCTTGGTTCAAGTATCAGATTGGAAGCCATCTCAACCCCAAAAAGACCCTACCTCCCCTACACCACCATTCTCCCCACCCAACAAGAGTATGTCAGTCTATTGGGGATCATGTAATACGAAAACATGGAGAATAAGATATGCAAAATAAAATAAATGTAGAAAAGTTTAATACTATATAGCTTAACATAGGCCTACAAAAGGCTCAGAGAAAGGGATCCTACTACTTTGGATAACAGTACTGTACACTGTAAAAATAGCTAATATTTTCAGCAACTTCTGTCTTGAAATTTTTATGATTACAAAACAAAATGGAAGCATAAAATGTTAAATTGAAACTGCAAACTGAATATTAAATCACTTGCAGCTATATGCTTAACATATAAACTCAATGTACATCTCTGCTCACACCTGTTTGAAAATGTTATAAAAGTTTTTGGGAAAAAAATCTATAGTATCATAATCTTTCCATATTAAAAGGAAAAACATCTCCACATTAAAGTATATAAACAATTATACAATGGAAAATAACAATTTACATCCACAAAGTCTCTATGCACATCAGCTCTAGCAATCTGTGCATTTAGTTTTTAAAAAAATAAATCCCATTGAGTTTTATAATAAAAAGGTAATACTGGAGTGAGAGATGACAAAACTGCTCAATGCTCAAGTCCTTCAACTCCATATGTTTCTTTTGCCACATTAGCGGGCTAAAATTCTATGCAGTGTAATCCACATCCTACTGGGCCTATAAATATGCAAAATATGAAAGATCACAAACATGACTATCTTAACTATCAGGCGATTCGCATTTTAAATATACTGAGAAAAAAAAAGCTGTATACCATATTCAGATTCTACTGTAAGCCCTCTCCAGACATTGCAAATGCGAACACATTTTTTGATCAAGATGGAACAAACGTTCTTAGTACTGCGGGGCTGATACCTACAAGCTCTGAAGTTGGACTGTTGTAAACAGCAGTCACGCATGGCCGTGGCCTGCAACGTAGCATCATCATCATCAGCAGCAGCAGCAAAGAGGGGGCGGATAAATAGAAGCCTTTAAACCAGATTAAACCCCATTTTCAAGAGCCAGCAACGTTCCTCTTCTCCAAAATATATATATTTTTAAATTACAACCCCAAACTCCCAACTCCAACAAGGCTGCATTATTAACACAGAGAAATATTTATAAATTACAGTGTAAAATTTACACTTCATTTAAAAATAAGATTTTTTTAATAAAAAAAGGAGGTTGGAATTGCTTTGCAACCACTTACCTTCAACTCTGCCTTCTCCAAAGCTTGCTTTTTTTAAATAAAAAGAGTCAAAAACAAAGGGTAATAAAGGGCTGAAATGGCACTTAAAAGGCTGCTGGCCAGGCCCGGGAGGTCGGCTGGTTGTTAAGGGAGGTATCCAGGAAGTTTTTCAGACGCTCAGGATGTATCCGGTCGGGAATGCGGGATGGTGAGAAGAAAAAAGGGAGACGGCCGCTTTATTTCTGGAGACTTTTGTGGAAGCTTTGCACAGAGACACAGAAAGAGAGAGAGAGAGGGGCAAAAGAGAGAGAGAAAAAAACCTGCAGCTGAAAATACCCAGTGCACTGCGCATGTCCCAAGACAGAGATTACCCAAAATGCTCCGGGGGAGGGGGGGAGGAGGTTGCTCACCGAGTGACGTACGAGGTGGGGAGGTCACGCGCGGGGTCAGAGGGGAAAGGGCGGTGGGCGGAGTTACACAAAGGCGCCTTTGGGTTACCTGAGCGCCTGTCGAAGCGTACGAGTGAGCGGCGGGCCTGGTTCAGGTAGGCTGCAGCCTCGGCTCTGGGTTTTAATCTGTGTCTACATTCCCATTACTGTCTGGGCTTTAATTTGTGTCTGCATTCCCATTACTGTCTGGGCTTTAAACTGTGTCTGCATTCCCATTACTGTCTGGGTTTTAAACTGTGTCTGCATTCCCATTATTGTCTGGGGCTTAAGCTGTGTTTGCATTCCCATTATTGTCTGGGTTTTGAACTGTTTGCATTTCTATTACTGCCTGGGCTTTAAACTGTCTACATTCCCATTACTGTATGGGGTTTAAACTGTGTCTACATTCCCATTACTGTATGGGGTTTAATCTGTGTCTACATTCCCATTATTGTCTGGGCTTTAAACTGTCTGCATCCCCATTACTGTCTGGGTTTTAATCTGTGTCTGCATTCCCATTACTGTCTGGGTTTTAATCTGTGTCTGCATTCCCATTACTGTCTGGGTTTTAATCTCTGTCTACATTCCCATTACTGTCTGGGTTTTAATCTGTGTCTGCATTCCCATTACTGTCTGGGTTTTAATCTGTGTCTGCATTCCCATTACTGTCTGGGTTTTAATCTCTGTCTACATTCCCATTACTGTCTGGGTTTTAATCTGTGTCTACATTCCCATTACTGTCTGGGTTTTAATCTCTGTCTACATTCCCATTACTGTCTGGGTTTTAATCTGTGTCTGCATTCCCATTACTGTCTGGGTTTTAATCTGTGTCTGCATTCCCATTACTGTCTGGGTTTTAATCTGTGTCTGCATTCCCATTACTGTCTGGGTTTTAATCTCTGTCTACATTCCCATTACTGTCTGGGTTTTAATCTGTGTCTACATTCCCATTACTGTCTGGGTTTTAATCTCTGTCTACATTCCCATTACTGTCTGGGTTTTAATCTCTGTCTACATTCCCATTACTGTCTGGGTTTTAATCTCTGTCTACATTCCCATTACTGTCTGGGTTTTAATCTCTGTCTACATTCCCATTACTGTCTGGGTTTTGATCTCTGTCTACATTCCCATTACTGTCTGGGTTTTGATCTCTGTCTACATTCCCATTACTGTCTGGGGTTTAATCTATGTCTGCATTCCCATTACTGTCTGGGTTTTAATCTCTGTCTACATTCCCATTACTGTCTGGGTTTTAATCTCTGTCTACATTCCCATTACTGTCTGGGTTTTAATCTCTGTCTACATTCCCATTACTGTCTGGGTTTTGATCTCTGTCTACATTCCCATTACTGTCTGGGTTTTAATCTGTGTCTACATTCCCATTACTGTCTGGGTTTTGATCTCTGTCTACATTCCCATTACTGTCTGGGTTTTAATCTCTGTCTACATTCCCATTACTGTCTGGGTTTTAATCTGTGTCTGCATTCCCATTACTGTCTGGGTTTTAATCTGTGTCTACATTCCCATTACTGTCTGGGTTTTGATCTCTGTCTGCATTCCCATTACTGTCTGGGTTTTAATCTGTGTCTACATTCCCATTACTGTCTGGGTTTTGATCTCTGTCTGTATTCCCCATTACTGTCTGGGTTTTAATCTGTGTCTGTCTACATTCCCATTACTGTCTGGGTTTTGATCTCTGTCTGTATTCCCCATTACTGTCTGGGTTTTGATCTCTGTCTGCATTCCCATTACTGTCTGGGTTTTAATCTGTGTCTGCATTCCCATTACTGTCTGGGTTTTAATCTGTGTCTGCATTCATATGTATATTGAGGACACATCCTGAGGCTTAAGTCCTCCCCTTCTTCAGACACCTGTTGTGAATTCTCAGCATTTTATGTCTGATTTATTTTTTTAAATGTCCCTGTTTCTGCTCAGAGACGGTGTTTAAACAAGCAGCCTTTTAAATGAAATTTCAGCCCTTTATAATCCCTTGCTTTTGACTTTATTTTTTTGAAAAATTTGGAGTGGGGAGAGTTGAAGGCCATTGGTTGCAAAGCTATTCCAACCTCCCCTTTTATTAAACAAAAAAATCTTTATTTTTTAATGAAGTGTAAATTTTAAACTAATATATAAATTATTTCTCGGTCTTAATGCAATCTTGTTGGGTGTTTGGGGTGATTTAAAAAAATTTTTTTGAAGAGGAATGTTGCTGGCTCTTGAAAATTGGATGTAATCTGGTTTAACGGCTTCTAGCTGGTGGTTTGTTTCATCACAAAGATTTTCCTGAGGATTTTTCTTCAATTTGTCCCCCTTTCCAATGAGTGCAGAAAAATACAAGCTCCAGCTTTCTGTAAACTGCCGGTGTGGTTTTTTTTTTGTGGGAGTGGGAGGATCTGATGAAGGGGACGTGCCTGAAACGTCAACATTTTCCATTGCTTTACGGATGCTGCCTGACTTGCTGAGTGTTTCCAGCATTTCCTGGGGATTTTTTTTGTCTCGATAAACACCAGGTTTGTCCACGAGGCAGTGATCGGGTTAGCGCAGAGTATTTGTGGGTGAGGGCTTGTTTTTTTTTTCTTGTTGCAGAGACTGATTCGTGCGAGTGGATCAAAAGCCACTTTTGATGCTGCAGGTTCAGAGGATTCTGCTCCTGCGGCTTCTTTTTTTTTTTAAATGGGCATTTCTCATCACTCGGGGAACCACGCTCGACTCTTTCCCCATCAGCTTGTGCTGCATTATGAAGACCGCTTACCGCGGGTAGGCAGTGGCTGGGATGTTTGTACTTTTTTGTATTATACAAGCGACAGTCTGATGGTGCAATTAAAGGCTGATCACTGTGCAACAGCGGAGCTCTCTGAAATTTGCCTGTCGAACCTTTGCTCTGTATCATCAATAATGTCTCACCTATTGGAGCTAAATTTACGCACCGTTTACAAGTGTGGAAGGAAAGAAGGAGTTACCTTATCACAGCTCAGGACGTCCCAAAGCGCTTCACATGCAGTTTTAGTTTGGACTGTGGTCGCTTTTATTGTAATATGTTTTTAAAATGAACTTAAAAGTAAAATTTGTCTGCAGTTACATCACCACTTATGACGCTCTTTTGGTGTGCATTGACATGAAAGTGTCACTCTAGCTCAGTAGTCAAGGAGGCTATCTTACACCTCTTTCTTTGACTGGAGCATAACTCCAGTGGGCCGTGTGAAGTCAGATGAGCATTGGATCTCATGGCACTCTAAGGTAATATTGAGTCTTAATGTCGTGATGATGTGGATGCTGTTGTTCACTGTCTCGCAATATTAAAAATTGCTATGGGGAGCAGAGCTTTCTTGACAAAACAAGTCAAAGTACAGCAGAGTATAACTTGTGTCCTGCTGGCTGTACGTCACACTGTCGAGGCCTCAAACCTGTAGTTTGTTATAATTTTAATTTTCAAAAGCAAAAGTTTCTTTGTGTTATAACCCAAATTGTCACAAAGTAAATTAATTGTGATTTGTTAATAATTATAATCCTAATAGAAGTATTCGCCACTCTATTGTGAAACATTTGAAATGAGTAGATCCTGTTTATCTTTAACTTTTTTTTTACAGTTTATGAATATTCTTCATCATGAGCAAAAGAAAATCTAAGGACAACAGCTCTTTGGGAGAATGTATTGCTAAGGTTTGTGTTTACAGTTAAATTAAGTGATCATTAATTTGATACAGAAAGCTGTCACCACATTTCTAGTGGCTTTGTGGTGTTTTATTTCAATAAGGGTATACTCTCCTCCTAAAAAGTGGTGGTTAAAAATTAATTGATTGAAAATAAGCACAATCAATTTCCCCCCCCCCTGCCCCGCACCAAGTAATCCAGTGGGAATCTATAAACTGATACTCGGAACAATAGAATTGTACTGCAGGTGCATGCTAAAAGAAAGAACTTGCGTTCATCTAGCACCTTTCATGCCCTGTGTAGTTGCTATTATGTAGGCAAATGTGGTAGCCAACTTGCACAGAGCAAATTCCCCCCCCTGAAAAATGCGATGAACAATTAGTCTCTGTGGTGGTATTGGTTGAGGGGCAAATGTTGGCCAGAACACTGGGAGAACTTGCCTACTCTTCGAATCGTGCCATGGGGTCTTTTACGTTTACCTGAGACACCAGATAGGGGCTTTGGTTTAACATCTCAGCTGCAAGATGGCACTTCAACAAAGCAACACTTTCAAAATTTCAACCTAGATTGTCAAATCTTGGAATGGGTCTTGAAACATAAACATATAGAAACATAGAAGATAGGAGCAGGAGTAGGCCATTCGGCCCCTCGAGCCTGCTCCGCCATTCAATGCGATCATGGCTGATCATCCAATTTCAGTACCCTGTCCCTGCTTTCTCCCCATACCCCTGGATCTCTTTAGCCTTAAGAAATATATCCAACTCCTTCTTGAATATATTTAATGAATTGGCTTCTACTGCCTTCTGTGGTAGAGAATTCCACAGATTCACCACTCTCTGGGTGAAGAAATTCCTCCTCATTTCTGTCCTGAATGGTGTGGGAGAAATGGGTTTTGCTTCCTGGGACACTGGCACCAGTACTGGGGCAGGAGGGAGCTGTTCTGTTGGGACAGGCTTCACTTGGCATATGCCTTAACTTTACATGCCATAACTAGGGCTGTAGAGAGGGCTTTAAACTAACTAGTGGGGGGGAGGTTCCTAGAGAGCAAATAATAAAAATGACAACAGAGAAGGTCATAGACTTAGGTAGCAGTGGGGAAATTAAAAACCAGAGCGTGTCAGGAAGGGGCAGAAGGTATGGAGTAAAAGGTAAAGTAATAAAAAGGGCAAAAGCAGGAACTAAGTGTCACAAAACATATTTGAAAGTTCTCTATCTGAATGCACGTAGCATTTGTAACAAAATAGACGAGTTAGTGGCACAAATAACTACATATGGGTATGATCTTGTGGCCATTACAGAAACATGGCTGCACGGTGACTGCCTGGGAATTAAACATACCAGGTTATTTAACAATCAGGAAGGACAGGCAGGAAGGAAGGGGAGGTTGGGTGGCTATGTTAATAAAGGAAGGAATCACTGTAATACAGAGAAATGATATTGGGTCAAAAGATCAGGATAATGAAACAGTTTGGGTGGAGGTAAGGAATAATAAGGGGAAAAAAACACTAGTAGGCGTAGTCTATAGGCCTCCGAACAGTTGCAACTCTGTTGGACGGAGTATCAATCAGGAAATAGTTGAGGCTTGTAATAAGGGAACATCTATAATTATGGGGGATTTTAATTACCATATTAATTGGACAAATCAAATTGGGCAGGGCTACCTTGAGGATGAGTTCATTGAGTGTATTAGGGATGGGTTTCTTGAGCAGTATGTAACTGAACCGACCAGGGGGCAAGCAACCTTAGATCTGGTCCTGTGTAACGAGACAGGATTAATTAAAAATGTCCTAGTAAAGGATCCCCTTGGAATGAGTGACCATAACATGGTTGAATTCCATATTCAATTAGAGGGTGAGAAGGTTGGATCTCAAACAAGCGTGCTAAGCTTGAATAAAGGAGACTATGAAGGTATGAGAGCGGAATTGAGTAGAGTGGATTGGGAAAATGGATTAAAGGGTAAGACGATACATGATCAGTGGTGTACATTTAAGGAGTTATTTTACAACTTCCAAAAAATATATATTCCACTGAGAAGAAAAGGGTGTAAAAGAAAAGAGAGCCATCCGTGGCTAAGTAAAGAAATTAAGGATAGTATTCGACTAAAAACAAGGGCATATAAGGTAGCCAAATCTAGTGGGAGGATAGAGGATTGGGAAAACTTGAAAAGAAAGCAAAAAATAACAAAAAGATTGATTAAGAAAGGGAAGATAGATTATGAAAGTAAATTAGCAAAAAATATAAAAACAGATAGTAAGAGTTTTTATAGTTATATAAAAAGAAAAAGGGTGGCTAAAGTAAATGTTGGTCCCTTGGAGGATGAGACCGGGAAATTAATGGTGGGAAATATGGAGATGGCAAAAACACTGAATGAATATTTTGTATCAGTCTTTACAATAGAGGACACTAAGAATATCCCAACACTGGACAAACAGGGGGCTATAGGGGGGGAGGAGCTAAACACGATCAAAATCACTAAGGAAGTGGTACTCGGTAAAATAATGGGACTCAAGGCGAATAAATCACCTGGACCTGATGGCTTACATCCTAGGGTCTTGAGGGAAGTGGCGGTAGGGATTGTGGATGCATTAGTAATAATTTTCCAAAACTCCCTGGACTCAGCAAAGGTCCCGGCTGACTGGAAAACTGCTAATGTAACACCCTTATTTAAAAAGGGCAGTAGACAGAAGGCTGGAAACTATAGACCGGTTAGCCTAACATCTGTGGTAGGTAAAATTTTGGAGTCCATTATTAAGGAGACAGTAACAGGACATTTGGATAATCATAATTTAATAGGACAAAGTCAGCATGGTTTTATGAAGGGGAAGTCATGTTTGACAAATTTGCTGGAGTTCTTTGAGGAAGTAACATATAGGGTGGATAAAGGGGAACCAGTGGATGTAGTGTATTTAGACTTCCAAAAGGCATTTGACAAGGTGCCACACAAAAGATTATTGCTTAAGACAAAAAATCACGGGATTGGGGGTAATATTCTGGCATGGATAGAGGATTGGCTATCTAACAGAAGGCAGAGAGTTGGGATAAATGGTTCATTCTCAGACTGGCAATCAGTAACTAGTGGTGTTCCGCAGGGGTCAGTGCTGGGTCCCCAACTCTTTACAATCTATATTAACGATTTGGAGGAGGGGACCGAGTGTAACATATCAAAGTTTGCAGATGACACTAAGATGGGAGGGAAAGTAGTGAGTGAGGAGGACATAAAAAACCTGCAAGGGGACATAGACAGGCTAAGTAAGTGGGCAGAGATTTGGCAGATGGAATACAATACTGGAAAGTGTGAGGTTATGCACTTTGGCAGGAAAAATCGTAGAGCAAGTTTTTATCTTAATGGCAAGAAACTGGAAAGTACTGAAGTACAAAGGGATCTGGGGGTCCTGGTGCACGAAACTCAAAAGGTTAGTATGCAGGTGCATCAAGTGCTTAAGAAGGCCAATGGAATGTTGGCTTTCATTGCTAGGGGGATAGAATATAAAAATAGGGAGGTATTGCTTCAGTTGTACAAGGTATTGTTGAGACCGCACCTGGAATACTGCATACAGTTTTGGTGTCCATACTTAAGAAAGGACATACTTGCTCTCGAGTCAGTACAAAGAAGGTTCACTTGGTTAATCCCGGGGATGAGGGGATGGAAATATGAGGAGAGGTTGAGTAGATTGGGACTCCACTCATTGGAGCTCAGAAGAATGAGAGGCGATCTTATTGAAACATATAAGATTGTGAAGGGGTGGGATCGGGTGGATGCGGGGAGGATGTTCCCGATGATGGGTGAAACTAGAACTAGGGGGCATAGTCTTAGAATAAGGGGCTGCTCTTTCAAAACTGAGATGAGGAGGAACTACTTCACTCAGGGTGGTAGGTCCATGGAATATGCTGCCCCAAAAAGCTGTGGAAGCTACATCATTACATAAATTTAAAACAGAAATAGACAGTTTCCTAGAAGTAAAGGGAATTAAGGGTTACGGGGAGTGGGCAGGAATTTGGACATGAGTCTAGGTTCGGATCGGACATGGCCCTGTGGGTAGCGGAGCGGGCCCAGGGGCCGTGTAGCCTGATCCTGCTCCGATTTCGTGTGTCTAATTCTGTTAGATTCAGGAGATGGTTCTGTGATAGTAGATTGGCGGTTAGGATCAGATCAGCCATGATCTTATTGAATGGCGGAGCAGGCTCAAGGGGCCGATTGGCCTACTCCTGCTCCTATTTCTTATGTTCTTACCCCTTATCCTTAGACTGTGACCCCTGGTTCTGGACTCCCCGACCATCGGGAACATCCTTCCTGCATCTCGTCTGTCCAGTCCTGTCAGAATTTTTAAGTTTCAATGAGATCCCCTCTCATTCTTCTAAACTCCAGCGAGTACAAGCCCAATCATCCCAATCTCTCCTCATACGTCATTCCTGCCATCCCAGGTATCAGCCTGGTGAATCTTCGCTGAACTCATTCCATGGCAAGAACATCCTCCTTCCGATATGGCGACCAAAACTGCACACAATACTCAAGGTGTGGTCTCACCAAGGCCCTGTACAACTGCAGCAAGACATCCTTGTTTCTGTACTCAAACCCTCTTGCTACGAAGGCCAACATACCATTTGCCTTCTTAAGCACCTGCTGCACCTGCATGCTTACCTTCAGCGACTGGTGCACAAGGACACCCAGGTCTCGTTGCACTTCTCCTTCTCCCAACCTATTGCCATTCAGATAATAATCTGCCTTCCTGTTTTTGCCACCAAAGTGGATAACCTCACATTTATCCACGTTATATTGCATCTGCCATGCTTTTGCCCAATCGCCCAACCTGTCCAAATCATCCTGGAGTTTCTCGGCATCCTCCTCACAGCACACACTCCCACCCAGCTTTGTGTTGTCTGCAAATTTGGAGATATTACATCTAGTTCCCTTGTCTAGATCATTAATATATATTGTGAATAGCTGGGGTCCAAGGACCGATCCCTGCGGTACCCCACTAGTCACTGCCTGCCACTTGGAAAAAGACTCGTTTATTCCAACTCTTTGCTTTCTGTCTGCCAACCAGTTCTCTATCCAAGTCAATACCTTGCCGCCAATCCCATGTGCCTTAACTTTACATGCTAATCTCTTATGCGGGACCTTATTGAAAGCCTTTTGAAAGTCCAAATACACCACATCCACTGGTTCTCCCTTATCTATTCTACCAGTTACATCCTCAAAAAATTCCAGTAGATTAGTCAAGCACGATTTACCTTTTGTAAATCCATGTTGACTTTGTCCGATCCTGTCACTGTTTTCCAAGTGCTCTGCTATTACATCTTTTATAATGGACTCTAGCATTTTCCCCACTACTGATGTCAGGCTTACCAGTCTATAATTCCCTGTTTTCTCTCTACCACCTTTTTTGAATAGTGGGGTAACATTAGGACCTGTGATCTTCTGACTCAAGGTGAGTGTTGGGTGAGCCAAGCTTCTGCCTGATAGTTTGACTTGGAGAAAGCAACCAGTTTAGTTATAATAAAATAAAATGCTTAATCTCTACTGCATTGCTTGATCTTCATTGAAAGAAACTAATCCAAGTAACTACTGCATTTTCCATTTGTGTTGTGATTCTGTCCTGATAATGATACTCTGTCCCAACAGGTAAGGTAGAAATCCAAGGCTGGTAGTTTCTGAAGTGCAATAAACAGTGTATTAAGATGGGAAGTTTAGTCTTATGAGCTTAAGCAATGGATGATCAGCACTCAGATTTTTGCCAACAGGAGTAGCATTGTACAATCGATACTAAGCATTAAATGGCAAGACATGGTCACCAATGGAAAGGTCATGTTACATGTCACTATGATGCTGAGAGGTTGTTTCCCCTGGCTGGAGAGTCTAGATCTAGGGGCCATCGTCTCAGGATAAGGGGTCAGCCATTTAAGACTGAGATGAAGAGAAATTTCTTCACTCAGAGGGTTGTGAATCTTTGGAATTCTCTACCCCAAAGGGCTGTGTATGCTGAGTCATTGAGTATATTCAAGGCTGAACAACGAGATAGATTTTTGGACTCTAGGGGAATCGAGGGATATGGGGTTCTGGCGGGAAAGTGGAGTTGAGGTCGAAGATCAGCCATGATTTTATTGAATGGTGGCGCAGGCTCAAAGGGCTGTATGGTCCACTCCTGCTCCTAATTCTTATGTTCTTAAGTTCTTTGACGCCAGTCATACTAAACGTAAGTTAGTGACGCTGGAGCGTAAGGTTCTGAAGCAAGTCGTCTTCTGTGAGCTTGGAAAATGGTGAATTTTCCTGTGATGGTGGGGAAAGGGAAGTGGTATAAAGACACTACGAAAAATAACTTTAAGATGTATAATTTCCCCTCTGACAATAGGGAAAACATGGCACTGGATTGGCTGCAGTGGTACGTTCTCTTTAATAACAAACACCTGTGTGAGTTGAGCTGAAAACCAAAAATAATCGCCTGTTCAAAAAAGGGGAGAGTTAAACCTGTTAACTACAGGCCAATCAGTCTAACATCAGTGGTGGAAAAAATTACTAGAGACCCATTGCCAAGGACAAATATACTTCTCGCTTGGAGAAGCATGGGGTAATAAGAGACAGCCAGCGTGGATTCGTTAACGGCAAATCGTGTCTGACTAACCTGATTGACTTCTTTGATGGAGTAACAGAGAGGGTTGATGAAAGTAGTGCAGTGGGAAGGATGTTAAGGCCCTGGAGAGGGTACAGAGGAGGTTTACCAGGATGATACCATGGATGAGGGAGCTCTGTTATGTGGAGAGAAGCTGGGATTAAGAACGTAAAAATTAGGAGTAGGCCATATGCCCCCTCAAGCCTGCTCCGCCATTTAATAAGACCATGGCTGATCTTCGACCTCTACGCCACTTTTCTGCCATATTCCTTGATTCCCCTAGAGTCCAAAAATCTATCTATCTCAGCTTTGAATATACACAACGATTCAGCATCCACAGGCCTCTGGGATAGAGAGTTCCAAAGATTCACAACCCTTTGGGTGAAGAAATTTCTCCTCATCTCAGTCTTAAATGGCTGACCCCTTATCCCGAGACTATGGCTCCAAGATCTGGACTCTCCAGCCAGGGGAAAACAACCTCTCAGCATCTACCCTGTCAACCCCCCGTCAGAATCTTATATGTTTCAATGAGATCACACCTCATTCTTCTAAACTCCAGAGCGTATCGGCCCAATCTGCTCAATCTCTCCTCCTAAGACAACCCTCTCATCCCAGGAATCAATCTAGTGTATGTTCATTGCACCGCCTCTAAGGCAAGTATATCCTTCCTTAGATAAGGAGACCAAAGCCCTGTACAATTGTAGCAAGACTTCCTTACTCTTATACTCCAACCCCCTTGCAATAAAGACCAACATGCCATTTGCCATCCTAATTGATTGCTGTACCTGCATGCTAACTTTGTTTCCTGTACGAGGACACCTAAATCTCTCCGAAAGAAATTTCTCCTCATTTCCCCTCTAGTGCTTCTTTGGGCAGAGAATGTTAATCAAGGTATTCATAATCATGAGGGGTTTTAGTAGAACAAATAAGGAGAAACTAGGGAGTAGTGGTAATGTAGGGCACAGTATCAATCAAGAGGTTAGAAGTGCATGTAACCAGGGCAATATGGTAATCATGGGGGACTTTAATCTACATATTGACTGGGCAAATCAAATTGCCACTAATGGTGTGGAGGACGAATTCTTGGAATGCATGCGAGATGGTTTCCTGGATCAGTATGTGGAGGAACCAACCAGGGAACAGGCTATTCTGGATCTGGTACTGTGTAATGAGAAAGGGCTAATCAATAATCTTGTGGTAAAGGGGTCTTTAGTGACAAGTGACCATAATATGATTGAATTTTACATTAAGTTTGAGAGTGATGTAGTCCAATCTGAAACTAAGGTCTTCAATCTAAACAGAGGAAACTACAAGGGTATGAGTGACAAGTTGGCCATGGTAGATTGGGAGACTACACTAAAAGGTATGAAGGTGGACATACAATGGCTAACATTCAAGGAAATAATGCATAATTTGCAACAAACTGCTCTGGGGCATAAAAACCCAAAAGGAAAAGTGATCCAACCATGGCTAACGAAAGAAATTAAAGCTAGTATTAAGTCAAAAGAGGAAGCTTATAAAGTTGCCAGAAAAAGCAGTCAGCCTGAGGATTGGGATCTTTTTAGAAATCAGGAAAAGGGGACCAAGAACTTGATGAAGAAAGGGACAATAGAATATGAGCACAAACTAGCAAAATATAGAAACAGATTGTAAAAGCTTCTATATGTATGTGAAAAGGAAAAGACTGGCGAAGGTAAATGTAGGTCCTTTACAGTCAGAGACGGGAGAATTTATAATGGGGAATGAGGAAATGGCTGAGAAATTAAATAAATACTTTGTTTCTGTCTTCACGGAGGAAGACACAAAAAAACCTCACAGAAATACGAGAAAACCAAGGGTGTGGCGAGAATGAGGAACTTAAAGAAATTATTAGTAAAAAAAAATCAGCACTAGCAAAATGAATGGGACTAAAAGTCGATAAATCCCGAGGACCGGATGACCTACATCCTAGGGTTTTGAAAGAGGTGGCCATTGGGATAGTGGACGCATTGGTTGTCATCTTCCAAAATTCTATAGATTCTGGAATGGTTCCTGCAGATTGGAGGATAGCAAATGTAATCCCGCTATTTAAGGAAGGAGGGAGAGAGAAAACGGGGAACGACAGACCTGTTAGCCTCACATCAGTAGTTGGGGAAAATGCTGGAATCTATTATAAAGGATGCAATAACTGGGCACTTAGAAACTAATAGTAAGATTGGGCAGAGTCAGCATGGATTTATGAAAGGGAAATCCTGTTTAATGATCCTAGTGGAGTTCTTTGAGGATGTAACTAATGGAGTAGATAAAGGGGAACCAGTAGATGTGTATTTGGATTTTCAGAAGGCCTTCGATAAGGTCCCACACAAGGTTGGTGAACAAAATTAGGGCACATGAAATTGGGGGTAATATACTAGCATGGATTGAGAATTGGTTAACAGACAGAAAACAAAGAGTAGGGATAAACGGGTCTTTTTCAGGATGGCAGGCTGTGACTAGTGGGGTGCCGCAAGGATCGGTGCTTGGGCCCCAGCTATTCACAGTCCATATCAATGATTTGGATGAGGGGACTAAATGTAACATTTCCAAATTTGCTGCTGATACAAAGCTAGGTGGCAGTGTCTGTTGTGAAGAGGATGTGAAGAGGCTTCAAGGGGACCTCGACTGGCTCAGTGAGTGGGCGAGAACATGGCAGATGGAATATAATGTGGATAAATGTGAAGTTATCCACTTTGGTAGAAAAAACAGAAAGGCAGAGTATTTCCTAAATGGTGAAAGATTGGGGAATGCAGATGCTCAAAGGGACCTGGGTGTGCTTGTACATGAGTCACTGAAAGTGAATGTGCAGGTGCAGCAAGTCATTAGGAAGGCAAATGGTATGCTGGCTTTCATTACAAGAGGATTTGAGTACAGGAGTAAAGAAGTCTTACTCCAATTATATAGGGCCTTGGTGAGACCACACCTGGAGTACTGTGTACAATTTTGGTGTCCTTACCTAAGGAACGATATACTTGCCATAGAGGGAGTGCAACGAAGGTTGACGAGATTGATTCCTGGGATGACGGGACTGTCGCCTGAGAAGAGATTGAGTAAACTAGGCCTGTATTCTCTTGTATTCAGAAGAGTGAGGGGGAATCTCATTGAAGCATACAAAATTATTACAAGGCTTGATAGGGTGGATGCTGAGAGAATGTTTCCCTTGGCTGGGGAGTCTAGAACCAAGGGCCAGAGCCTCAGGATAAAGGGAATGCCATTCAGGACTGAGATGAGAAGAAATTTCTTCACACAGAGGGTGGTGAATCATTGGAATTTTTTACCCCAGAGGGCTGTGGAGGCTCAGTCATTGGGTATATTCAAAACAGAAGTCGATAGATTTCTGACTAGTAAGGGCATCAAGGGATATGGTGATAGGGCCGTTGAATGGAGTTGAGGCAGAAGATCAGCCATGATCTCATTGAATGGCGGAGCAGGCTCGAAGGGCCGAATGGCCTACTCCTGCTCCTATTTCTTATCTTATGTTCTAAACTATTTCCTCTGGCAAATGGATCGGTAAGCAGCGGTCATAGATTTAAAATAATTGGCAAAAGCACTAGAGGGGAAATGAGGAGAAATTTCTTTGCACAGAGGGATGTTAAGATTTGGAATGCACTGCCTGATTCCGTAGGAACTTTTAAAAGGCAATTGGACGTGTTCTTGAAGAGGACTAATTTGCAGAGTTATGGGGTAAAGCTGGGGTGTGGGACTAAATTGGACAGCTCTTTCAAAGAGCCGGCACAGGCATGACGGGCCGAATGACTGAAAGATTATATGATTCTAATTCCAAAACTACAGGTGGCAGCTGCAACTGATTTCAACCAGATCACTCTGTGCAATGACCAGTGCACGAAGACGCTTGGTGCTTGCGTCTGGCTTTTGAATCACCAGCAGAGACATTAGAAGCACAAAAAACTTGCTCGCAATTATCAGTTCACTCTTTTTGACAGTTTAATAAAAAAAAATCGTTTCTGGTATGTGGGCGTTGCTGATCAGGCCAGCATTTATTGCCCATCCCTAGAGTCATAGAGTCATGGAGTCATAGAGTTTTACAGCACAGAAAGAGGCCCTTCGGCCCATCGTGTCTGCGCCGCCCATCCATCCCTGTCCAGTCTAATCTCATTTTCCAGCATTTGGTCCATAGCCTTGTATGCATTGGCATTCCAAGTGCTCATCCAAATGCTTCTTGAATGTTGTGAGGGTTCCTGCCTCTACCACCCTTTTGGGCATTGAGTTCCACATTCCAACCACCCTCTGGGTGAAAAAGTTCCTCCTCAAATCCCCTCTAAATCTCCTGCCCCTTACCCTGAATCTATGCCCCCTTGTTATTGACCCCCCTACTAAGGGGAAAAGTTCCTCTTTGTCTACCCTATCTATGCCCCTCATCATTTTGTATACCTCAATCAGGTCCCCCCTCAGCCTTCTTTGCTCCAAGGAAAACAACCCCAGCCTGTTTAGTCTTTCTTCATAGCTGAGGCGCTCCATCCCAGGTAACATCCTGGTGAATCTTCTCTGCACCCTCTCCAAAGCAATCACATCCTTCCTATGGTGAGGCGACCAGAACTGCACACAGTACTCCAGCTGTGGCCTCACCAGCGTTTTGTACAGCTCCATCATAACCTCCCTGCTCTTATATTCTATGCCTTGGCTAATGAAGGCAAGTATCCCATATGCCTTTTTAACCACCTTATCTACCTGTTCCGCTGCCTTCAGGGATCTATGTACATGTACACCAAGGTCCCTCTGACCCTCTGTACTTCCTAGGGTCCTACCACTCATTGTGTATTCCCTTGCCTTATTTGTCCGTCCAAAATGCATCACCTCGCACTTTTCAGGGTTAAATTCCATTTGCCACTTTTCTGCCCATCTGGCCAACCCGTTTATATCGTCCTGTAGCCTGAGGCTTTCCTCCTCGCAATTGACCACCCCACCAATTTTCGTGTCATCTGCGAACTTGCTGATCATACCTTTTACATTCTCATCCAAATCATTTATGTAGATCACAAACAACAAGGGACCCAGCACCGATCCCTGAGGTACCCCACTGGACACAGGCTTCCAGTCACAAAAGCAACCTTCGACCATCACCCTCTGCCTCCTGCCACTCAGCCAGTTTAGGATCCAACGCGCCAAGGCACCCTGGATCCCATGGGCTCTTACCTTCTTGACCAGTCTCCTATGCGGGACTTTGTCAAAGGCTTTACTGAAGTCCATGTAAACCACATCCACAGCATTTCCCTCATCCACCCCACTAGTCACCCCCTCGAAAAATTCAATCAGATTTGTCAGACATGATTTACCCTTGACAAAGCCATGCTGACTATCCCCGATTAATCCTTGCCTCTCCAAGTGGAGACTAATTTTGTCCCTCAGAATTTTTTCCAATAATTTCCCTACCACAGATGTTCGGCTCACTGGCCTGTAATTCCCTGGTTTATCCCTGCTACCCTTCTTGTATAATGGTACTACATTAGCTGTTCTCCAGTCCTCTGGTACATCCCCTGTGGCCAGAGAGGTTCTGAAAATTTGTGTCAGAGCCCCTGCAATCTCCTCCTTTGCCTCCCACAGCAGCCTGGGATACATCTCGTCCGGGCCTGGGGATTTATCCACTTTTTGGCCTGCTAAAACCGCTAGCACCTCCTCCCTCTCGATGCTAATATGTTCAAGTATGTCACAGTCCCCTTGCCCGATTTCTATGTCTGCATCGTCTTTCTCCATAGTGAACACAGATGCAAAAAATTCATTTAAAACCCCGCCTACATCATCTGGCTCTACACACAGATTGCCACTTTGGTCCCTAATGGGCCCTACCCTTTCCCTGGTTATCCTCTTGCCCTTAATATACTTATAAAACATCTTAGGATTTTCCTTTATTTTGCTCGCCAGTGTTATTTCATGGCCCCTCCTCGCCCTCCTAATTTCTTTTTTAAGTATGCCCCTGCACTTTTTATACTCCTCTAGGGCTTCTTCCGTCTTTAGTCTTTTGTAACTGCCAAAAGCCCCCCTTTTATTTCTAATGCATTTTTGTATATCCCTTGTCATCCAAGGTTCCCTTTGCTTGTTGGTCCCACCCTTGACCTTTACAGGAACATGTTGGCGCTGTACTCTCTCTATTTCCCTTCTGAAAGTCTCCCACTGTTTTGATGTGGATTTTCCTATAAGTAGCTGCTCCCAGTCCACTTTGGCCAGATCCTGCCTTATCATATTAAAATCAGCCTTCCCCCAATTTAGAACCCTTATTTCCGGGCCGTCTTTGTCTTTTTCCATGACCACCTTAAACCTCACCGAATTATGGTCACTGTCGCCAAAATGCTCTCCTACTGATACTTCCACCACTTGCCCGGCTACATTCCCCAGAATTAGGTCCAGTACTGTCCCCTCTCTTGTAGGACTTTCTACATGTTGGCTCAAATTGCATTTGAAAAGGCGGTGGTCGTGAGCTGCCATTTCAGAGAGCAGTTAAGGGTCAACCACATTGCTGTGGGTCTGGAGTCACATATAGGCCAGACCAGGTAAGGATGGCAGATTTCCTTCCCAGATGGGTTTTTACGACAATCCGATAGTTTCCACGTATAATTATCTCCATTACGGAAGCTAGCTTTTTATTCCAGATTTATTTAATTAACTGAATTTTAAATTCCCCAGCTGCCGTGTCTCCGGATCATTAGTCCAGGCCTCTGGATTATTCGTCCAGTAACATAACCACAATGCTACCGTACCCTGTTGCACATATATATAATAATTATGTGACATTCATTGATATATAAATACTGCTTTGATACTGGAGTTGGTTGTATGTTTGCAAGCTGCATTTGTGGCTAGTTACAAAAAGTGAACATTGTGCCAGTACAGGAAACTCTCGATTTACTGGCACCTAAATAACCGGAAATCTCGGTTAACCGGCAAAATGCAGGAGTAGGTTCAGGTAAGTTTTACTTCATATTACTGGCCGTTCCTCAATCTGTGGCTGTGCAATCCGGTGTGGCTGCAGCTGTTGCTAAGCAACAGGGACGCTGGGATCTTGTGGCCATTGTTCCTGCACCTGTTGCTAAGCAACAGGGAAGCCTGGGTTTGTTGCTGTGTACGGAGCTCTCCGCTCTCGTACCTTTTAACTATAGCTCTCGGTAATCTGGACTTTTTGATAAACCGGCACCACGCCGGTGCCGGATAAAAAAGAGTTTCCTGTACTTGTACCTTGGCTTTGCTGGCCATAAAAAAAGTCATAGATATTACAGCACAGAAAGAGGCTGTTGTAACTTTTTAAGGGAAAATTGGATGAATATTTAAAGCAGGGGAAGATCAAGGCTTTGGGGACATAGCTGCAAACTTCAATGCTTTTATGACCCATCTGTTCTGTGCTGGCTCTTCAACTGGAGCTATCAACTCAAACCCAATATTCTTGCTCTTTCCCTCTTGTATTCTTCCTCATCCAATTCCTCTTGTTATAACATTTGTGGTATAGCATTTCATATTTTAATAACCTTCTGTGAAACTTTCCTTCTCCAACACCCCCCCCCCCCCCACATCCCCCACATTCTGCTAGTGATAATCCTGATTCTATGCCCCCTTGTTACCAATTTTTGTCAATAACAATCTTTAACTATTTACCTTAAAATGTCCCTCAATTTTTGCAAACTGCTATTAGATATCCTCTTTCTCTCCCCCCATCTTCTCTGTTCAGCAAACAAAATGCTCA
The DNA here is from genome assembly GCF_052327205.1 of Somniosus microcephalus. Lineage (NCBI taxonomy): Eukaryota > Metazoa > Chordata > Chondrichthyes > Squaliformes > Somniosidae > Somniosus > Somniosus microcephalus. Next base: position 306,128,062 of record NC_140990.1, on the reverse strand, counting down.
AAATAATTCGTGGGTTTTTTCTTTCAGCTCTCATTTCTGGTATTAGTGACCATCTTCACTCGATCTTTTCTAATGACTTAAAATCCTTCCTATAATGGAATGCCTAGAACTATATGCAATCGTCCAACTATGACCCAATTCCAAATCACTTTCTTGCTTTTGTATTTAATACCCCTACATAAAACCCAGAATCACATTTCCCTTTTTCATGTTCTTTTTCTATCTGCATTTCCACCTTCTAATGATCTATGACTCTGCACTCCTAGAGTGCTCTTACTCATGCCATTTAGGGTATATTTCTTTGTACAGTTGTTTCTATTTCCTTAAAATGTACCACTTCACAGTTCTTGGCAATGGACTGCATCTGCCACCTGTCTGCCCATTCTGCTCAACTGTCTATATCCTGCAGCATTATTCTTCACAGTTTGCCATGCTCCTTAATTTGTATAATCAGCAAATATTGTGCCTGTATCAAATTCATTCATTTTATATATTTAAGAATAACAAAGTTTCAGTTATGATGCAATAGCAAAATACTGTGGATGCTGGAAATCTGAAATAACAACAGAAAACGCTGGAAAAACTCAGCAGGCCAGGCAGCATCCATGGAGATTTCATTTTTTCCAGTTCTGATGAAAGGTCTTCAACCTGAAACGTTAACTCTGTTTCTCTCTCCACGGATGCTGCCTGACCTGCTGAGTTTTTCTAGCGTTTTCTGTTATTTCAGCTATGATGCCTGGGGCACATGACAACCCATATCCTGCCAATTCCTAAAAACATCCATTTTGTTCCTACTTTCGGTCCGATAGACATCCCTCTAGAGACTGCTTCTCAACCAACATCTCCCATTCCAGACTGGAAAAAGATTTGGCTACTTTCTGCCTCATTGGGCTCTCATCCTGATTGCCTCTTGGTTACAACTTCTGGTTCCCTTGCCTTTCCTATCAGTTAGTCCTGAACATTTTCTTTCTTGCCATCCTGTTCAGAATCATCCATGCTATAGAAAGTCTGCTGTAAAACTTTATCCCAGCCTATGTATTTTGTAATATCAACTGTGCTTCGAGTTCAACAATTCAGTGTTTGAGTGTGATGATCAGTGACAATCTATGCAAGCGTATTCATCCCATGCTCAGATAGCACACACATTTAACTTTCCTCTCACTATGTAAATAAGTAAATGCTTTAACTTTATACCTGTATTTACAGTCCTTCAGCCTTTGCATTCTACAAAATTAAACCTAGCCAGTTTTTTTCTGTTTGTGAATGGGTAATGGATTGTTAGGGCTTTATCGAAGAAAGAAAGGGACCCATTCTTTTCCCCCCTATCACTCGCAATGACAGTAACCTCTAAACGAAACAAATATTGATATGCAAATTGAGCATTTGTGCATAATTTACACCCACAAAAACCTTTGTCAAGTTTTGAATTGAACATTTAGATTTTACAATACTTTAAGTACAGCTCCTAGCTGTCACAGCATTTGTTAGACATTGCTAGCAACAAACCAATATTATGGACTGCACAGCTCATGGGATAAGACTGGTCAATGGAATGTTGGAGACGTTTTATAGGAAAGTACAGATTTAGAGCCTCTTGCATTAACCAAGCCTGGTGATACTGCTTCAACGCTTCATCTGGTGTGAGACAGGATAACTAAAGCTCTAACTTTTTTTTATGTTAGGAAGTTGGGGTAGGGAAAGGGGTTTGCAAAGTAGGTTAGACCAGGGCTTCACAGTTGAGTATGCTCGAGTGGAGCTTCATCTGAGCAGAGAATAGAAACATAGAAACATAGAAGATAGGAGCAGGAGTAGGCCCCTCGAGCCTGCTCCGCCATTCAATGAGATCATGGCTGATCATCCAAATTCAGTACCCTGTCCCTGCCTTCTCCCCATATCCCTTGATCCCTTTAGCCTTAAGAAATATATCCAACTCCTTCTTGAATATATTTAATGAATTGGCCTCCACTGCCTTCTGTGATAGGAGAATTCCACAGGTTCACCACTCTGGGTGAAGAAATTCCTCCTCATCTCTGTCCTAAATGGCTTACCCCTTATCCTTAGACTGTGACCCCAGGTTCTACACTCCCCCGCCATCGGGAACATCCTTCCTGCATCTAGTCTGTCTAGTCCTGTTAGAATTTTATAAGTTTCAATGAGATCCCCTCAGTGTTAATCCATCTGATTTGGAAAACTGCCAGTTGAAGCCGCTCAGTACTGGGGTGAGCATGGGACACTGAGGAGGGCAGAGTGACTTCCTGTGCAGCTGTCAGCTAGTCCCAAAGCAAGATTAGTAGGAATCCTGATATCTTTAACACTTGTCCTGAGGATGTTTGAAAACTAATGTCCTTTTTATCTGAAGAGCTTTTCTTTGCCAACGTGTGGAATTGCCATTGTTGTGATCCATTTATTGCATTAGTTATCGCTGGAATTTCCCTGAACTTTTTTTTGGGGTAAATATGTGTTTATTGAGGACAGATATATCATTGCTGGGCCATGAGACACTCACTCTTGGCAGTGAGTATCAGTATCAAGCACTCCTAGGTTAGGTATTCATACAGGTCAGATGAAGTACTCTCCTCTGTCCCAATGTGTCTTAATGAAAACATCTAGAGCCCTACCACCCCAGTATGAGCTTTTCAATTTCCCACACCAGCTGCCCTTGTGGCTTCTCTGAGAGTGCCAGTGCCAGTTGTTCAGATTTACAATTTTGTGCTGTGAATCCATACTTGCTGGGAAATTAATTAAGTTGACTGAAGTAATTCTTGGTTCAACCCTTGAAGCTGATGGGAACATGGGGACAGGAGTAGGCCGTTCCGCCTTTCAATGAGATCATGGCTGATCTGTATCCTAGCTCCATATTCCTTAATACCCTTGGCTAGCAAAAATCTATTGGCTCAGATTTAAAATGATTAATTGAGCTAGCGTCTACTGCTTTTTGTGAGACAGTTCCACCCTTTGTCTGAAGAAGTCTTTTCTAACTTCTCTCCTGAATGCAGCCTGGCTCTGATTTTAAAGTTTCTCTCTATCTATGCTATCCATTCCTTTTCAAAATCCTAAAAACCTCAATCAAGTCACCCCTTAACCTTCTCTATTCCAGGGAATATAAGCCTAGTTTATGTAATCTCTCCTCTTAATTTAACTCTTGGAGCCCTGGTAACATTCTGGTGAATCTGCGCTGCACTCCTTCCAAAGCGAATGTATCCTTTCTAAGGTGCAGTGCTCAGAACTGTGTACAATACTCCGGATGTGATCTAACCGGGCCTTTCAGTAGCTGTAGCAACATTTCCTCCCCTTTATATTCTAGCCCTCTAGAGAGGGAAGCCTTTCATCATTTTGTTCAAGTTGAGAAAGCTGAAAGGTTATTGACCTTGTGCTGATTATTTTAGGACATTGACAGAACTTATATATTTTTAAAAGTTGAATTAAGAAATTACTATTTTGAAACCTATGTTAACTTTGAGCTGATTTTGAAAACCAGCATTAGTAATTATGAATATGGGTTTCCCATTGGTGACCTGTGATTAGTGGCTTTAAGTGTCTTGTGCACACATGACAACTCTTGCCTGCTGATACTCGTCTTCCTGCACGGGTTGCCACATAATTCTCTGCTTCTTCCTCTTCTGCATGTATTGGTTTATTTTCAGGTCTGTTCTCTGCAGTCTCTCTGTCATGGTGTTTTTCTTTCTTTATTCTCCATTCTGCTTTCTCAGATTTTTTTGTGATGAATTTGACTGTCCAGGCATCTGCATTTTTTTTTTTGTAATGACAAGGTTAGTAGTGTTACTAAATACCCAGAAATTTGCAAGAAACAATTTACAAATTCTGTGATTAGTTACATTGATCTCCATCCCTTTTGCAACTCAAGTTGAGAAATGTCTTGAATGCTATCTGGACTTAATAAAATGTTTGGCAAGACTGTTCTTAATTTAGAAATTCCCAGCACTCGTGGGTTTCTCTTTCTGCTCTTGCCCAAAAAATGTGTTTTTCTGCCCTGTTTAAGCCTTTTTTTTTTGCCAACAGTATTTTTCAGCTAGAAATCTTTTTGCTTCTAATATTCTTGTTATCCAATCCAGAAATGAGGACCTTTTTGATTTAAAGCTTTCCGCTTCCCAATAAGCACCGGTGACAACTTGCAACTAAATGACTTAAGTACAAATTAAAGAAAAATTCGTTTTTGCTTCTGAGAAAATCTTAAGTTTATGCAATGCTTGTTATACACAGCATGATTTTACCTTGTTTCTCATTGAATTGACAGGCTCACATGATATTGAGAGCACGATTCTGCCACCATCTCCCTGGTAAACCACTTGGAGTAGAAGCTCAGTACAAGTAAGTGATACTCGCCTGAATCAGCAGCATTGCAGGGTGCTGCACTAACACACACTAATAAGTTAACTAAACTAAAAACAGAACACTTCCTCTGAATTGAAAAACACATGTTCTTCTTGAATGTTAACTTGTCTTTTGCCTCTGACGTGCCGTATATTTCTTGCATTTTCTGTTCTTATTTTAGATTTACAGCACTGGCAGGCTTTTTATTAATACATTGGTCTCTCTTTGCAGAGATTTACTGTCCCTTTTTAGAGTCCCTGTACCCTAAGAGCAAAACTGTTAGGATTTTTGCTTTGTATGGTCTATGGCATAATTGTCACATGAGGCTGATGTGTGTCAGATTTGATGAAGTGTGATTTTTCTCCCTCCCTCTCTCTCTGGTTGGTAAGAAACAGCTTCTTGTTGAGAGCGTTCTCCCTTTGGGTGTACATAGACGTGGTTAGGTACGTCATCTTGTCTCTGGGTGACAAATACTTCGGCAGTGTAGCAGATTTGGGCTCTAATGACAGCAGTTAAGGCAAGTAGCACGGAGTCCATTTCTACGAAGTACTGCTTCTACAGAGTACCAAACTCTGGAATTTGGTGAGGTGCGGGCAAGATGTGCTGCTTGATGCATAAGATACACATACAGGAAACTTTCTGGTATCCGGCACGGACGGGACCGACGTGGTGCCGGTTCATCAACAATTCCGGATAACCGAACACTATAGTAAAAGATACGGAGCTCAGAGCTTCAGCTACACCCTTGCACAGCAACAAATGGAGTAAAAAAAGTAATAAAAGTAAAAAAAAGTTACCTGAACCGACTCCTGAATTTTGCCGGTGGATAGAGCGTTCCGGTTATTTAGGGGCCGGTTAATCAAAAGTTTCCTGTGCATACATACACAACTAGGGTTAATTTAGGACTGTGGGCTAAGTTACAGTAAAGACCTAAAGCATATAACTAAATAAATTAAACAAGGTTATTACCTAGATTAAAAAACTATTAATAAACATTTGAGTATTTCAAAACTTAAAACCTAATTAGCTAAATAAAATGCAATAGAGATGGCAGGGCAGGTGATGTATTGCAGCTGTAGCATGTGGGAGCTGGTGGACCCTAGTGTGATCCACAGCAACCATATCTGCAGCTCAAGGAACTTCAGCTCAGAGTTGGTGAGCTGGAGTCTGAGCTTCAGACACTGCGATACATCAGGGAGGGAGAAAGTTACCTGGATGCTTTGTTCCAGGAGGGAGTCACACCACTTGGGTTAAACACTTCAGATTTGGTCTGTGGTCAGGGACAGGAGGGTGTGACTGAGTGAGGCAGGTATGAGGATCCAGAAGTTAGTATTGGAGGAGCCTCAGCCCTTGCACTTGTCCAACAGGTACGAGGTTCTTGCAGCCTGTGTGAACGAGAGCAGGGACTGCAGCAGGAGGACGAGCAAGCTGACCACAGCACTGTGGTACGGGGCGCCATTCAAGTTGGGGGAGTAAAAAGGAATGTAGTAGTGGTAAGGGACAGTATAGTTAGGGGGCTAGATACTGTTCTTGCAGCCAAGTGCATGAGTCTCGAAGGCTGTGTTGCCTGCCCGGTGCCAGGGTTAAGGACATCTCGGTGCTGGAGAGGAACTTGGAGTGAGAGGGGAAGGATCCAGTTGTCGTGGTCCACGTAGGTACCAACGACATAGGTAGGACTAAGAAAGAGGTTCTGCTGCGGTCGTATGAGCAGCTCGGGGCTAAATTAAAAAGCAGAACCACAAAGGTAGTACTATCTGAGCCATGAGAAAATTGGCATAGGGTCAATCAGATCAGAGAGTTGAATGTGTGGCTCAAGGATTGGCGTGGGAGAAATAGATTTCGATTCATGGGGCACTGGCACCAGTACTGGGGAAAGAGTGAGCTGTTCCGTTGGGACGGTCTTCACTTGAACTGTGCTGGGACCAGTGTCCTGGCGAATCAAATGACTAGGGATGTAGATAGGGCTTTAAACTAAATAGTGGAGGGCGGTGGGGAGGGTTCATCTGAGGGGAAACTTAGAAAGTTAAAGAGAAAGGACAAGGCAATAGTGCAAAGTAGCAATAGGGGTAATGATAACCAGAGTGTGGCAGGAAGAGACAGAGCGTACAAACTTAAAAGTGCACCAGCAAATCGGGTCAGAGTAGGGGTAAATGGTAAAAAGACAAAATTGAAGGCTCTTTATCTGAATGCACACAGCATTCGTAACAAGATAGATGAATTGACGGCACAAATAGAAATAAATGGGTATGATCTGATAGCCATTACAGAGACATGGTTGCAAGGTGACCAAGGCTGGGAACTGAATAGGGGTATTTGACATTTCAGAAGGATAGGCAGATAGGAAAAGGAGGTGGGGTAGTTCTGTTAATTAAGGATGAGATCAGTACAGTAGTGAGAAATGATCTTGGCTCAGAAGATCAAGATGTAGAATCAGTTTGGGTGGAGATAAGAAATAATAAGGGAAAGGAGTCACTGGTAGGAGTAACCTATAGGCCCCCTAACAGTAGTTACACTGTAGGACAGAGTATAAATCCCTGTTCTATGCGGACGACCTGGTTCTGCTGTCTCCCACAGAACAGGGATTACAGCAACAACTAGACCTACTCGACAAATACTGCCAAAATTGGGCTCTAACAGTAAATCTAAAAAAAAACAACATCATGATTTTTCAAAAAAGGCCCAGATGTCAGGAAAACAAATACCAGTTTACCCTCAGTGATACCACTATAGGACACACTATGAGCTACACCTACCTTGGTCTAACTATTACAGCATCAGGGAGCTTCAGCATAGCAGTGAATGCACTAAAAGAAAAAGCCCGAAGAGCCCTATATGCAATAAAAAGAAAATTCTACAACATCCAAATCCCAATCAAAATCTGGCTCAAAATATTTGACAGCATAATCCTGCCCATTGCACTGTACGGTAGTGAAGTATGGGGCCCGCTAAATCACCAAAGCTACACTAAATGGGAAAAACACACAATAGAAGCCCTACATGCAGAATTCTGCCGAAGCATCCTTCGCATCCAAAGAAAAACGCCAACAAATGCATGCAGAGCCGAACTAGGCAGATACCCACTGATAATAAACATCCAAAAACGAGCACTAAACTTCCTAAATCACCTCAAATCTAGCTCCCCAGACACCCTTCATTTCAAAGCCTTTCAGACCCAAGAGCTAAACCCAGAAAAGAGTCCCCTGAGTCAGCTGCTACTGAAAATAAGTACTCAGCCGGACCCTGACCAGCCCCAGACCAACACAGCCGTCCAAACACCAATCCGAGTGAACCAAATCATTAAACAATGCAAAGAAACCTACCTGGAACATTGGAACAAAATAACCGAAAGCCAAAGCAGATTAGAATGTTACCGGGCCCTAAAAAGAGAATATAAACTGGCAGACTACCTCACGACCATCAGAGACACAAAACAGACAGACCCTCACCAGGTACAGACTAAGCGACCACCAACTGGAAATTGAAAAAGGCAGATACAAGAAATCCTGGCAGCCTCGAGAGAATAGAATATGCGATCAATGTCTGGCCGGCGAGGTTGAAACAGAAATGCATTTCCTCCTAAAATGCGAAAAATTCAACACATCAAGAAACATATTATTCAACAAGCTAAGCCAAACAACCCCAGATTTCAAGGAATTGGTTGACCTGTCAAAATTGAGATTAGTCCTGGGAGAAGGAGACAGACCATACCTTGGGGCCAAATATGTAACAACATGTCACAACCTGAGGACTGTTTAAAATTAAGACTGTTTAAAATTAATATTGAACGTACCAAATGAAGTACAAAGACTGTTTAAAATTAATATTGTTTAAAAGTAATATTGTATGTACCCAACAAATGTCAAATCGATTGACACCTACAGAATGTTTGAAAATGTACCTTTTTGCTATGTAAGCTTTGGCAATATGGTTCTCTGTAAACTTTCATGCCAATAAAGCATTTGAATTGAATTGAATTGTATAAATCAAAATATAATGGGGGCTTGTAAGAAAGGTACTGCAATAATCGTGGGCGATTTTAATCTTCTTATAGATTGGACAAATCAAATTGGCAAATTGGCCTAAGGATGAGTTCATAGAGTGTATTCAGGACAGTTTCTTAGAACAATATGTTGTGGAATCAACCAGGGAACAAGCTATTTTAGGTCTGGTAATATGTAATGAGACAAGATTAATTAATGATCTCATTGTAAAGGATCCTCCACGGAAGAGTGATCATAGCATGTTAGAATTTCACATTCAGTTTGAGGGTGAGAAACTTGGGTCTTACCCTTGTAATTGCCTTTATTTAAGTTTATGAAGACAGAATTGGCTAAAATGGACTGGGAAAATAGATTAAAAGGTAAGACAGTAGATAAGCAGTGACAGACACTTTAAGGAGTTATTTTACAACTCTCAACAAAGATATATTCCAGTGAGAAAGAAGGATGAACCATCCATGGCTAACTAAGGAAGTTAAGGAGGGTGAAAGAAAAGGCATAAAATGTTATGAAGATTAGTGATAGAAACATAGAAGATAGGAGCAGGAGTAGGCCATTCGGCCCTTCGAGCCTGCTTCGCCATTCGAGATCATGGCTGATCATCCAAACCCTAGCACCCGGTCCCTACACTGACAGCCATCCCACCCAAGCCCTATCCCCGTAACCCCACGTATTTAATCCCCCCTAACACTAAGGGCCAATTTTTTTTATCATGGCCAATCAACCTAACCTGCACATTTTTGGACTGTGGGAGGAAACCGGAGCACCCGGAGGAAACCCACGCAAACACGGGGAGAATGTGCAAACTCCACACAGACAGTCACCCGAGGCCGGATTTGAACCCGGGTCCCTGGCGCTGTGAGGCAACAGTGCTAACCACTATGCCACCGTGCTGCCAGAAGATTGGGAAATTTTTAGAAACTTGCAAAGGATGACTAATAATATATTTTCTCCCTCTATTATTTTTAACAAGTAAACTAGCAAGAAATCTAAACAGACAACAAGAGCTTCTACAAGTATGTAAAAAGGAAGAGAGTAGCTAAAGTAAACGTTGGTCCCTTGGAGGATGAGACTGGGGAATTAATAATGGGGAAACCAGGAAATGGCAGAGACTTTGAACAAATATTTTGTATCTGTCTTCAGGGTAGAAGACACTAAAAGCATCCCAATAATAGTGGAAAATCAAGGGCCAAAAGGGAGGGAGGAATGCAAAACAATCACTCGAGACGAAGTACTAGGCAAACTAATGGGACTAAAGGCTGACCAGTCCCCTGGACCTGATGGCCTGCATCCTAGGCTCTTAAAAGAAGTGGCTGCAGAGATAGTGGATGCATTGGTTGTAATCTTCCAAAATTCCCAAGACTCTGGAAAGGATTGGAAAACCACAAATATAACGCCCCTATTCAGGAAAGGAGGGAGACAGAAAGCAGGCTAACTGACCGAAAGTTTCCTAACATCTGTCATTGGGAAAATGCTGGAATCCATTATTAAGGAAGTAGTAGCAGAACATTTAGAAAATCATAATACAATCAAGCAGAGTCAACATGGTTTTATGAAAGGGAAATCGTGTTCGACAAATTTACCAGAGTTCTTTGAGGATGTAACAAGCAGGGTGGATAAAGGGGAATCAGTAGATGTCGTGTATTTGGATTTCCAAACGGCATTTGATGAGGTGCCACATAAAAGGTTACTGCGCAAGATAAGAGCTCATGGGGTTGGGGGTAATATATTAACATGGATAGAGGATTGGCTAACTAACAGAAAACAGAGAGTCGGGATAAATGGGTAATTTTCAGGTTTGCAAACTGTAACTAGTGGGGTGCACAGGGATCAGTGCTGGGGCCTCAACTATTTACAATCTACATTAATGACTTGGATGAAGGGACCGAGTGTACTGTAGCCAAATTTGCTGACGATACAAAGATAGGTGGGTTAGCAAGTTGTGAGGAGGACACAGTCTGCGAAGGGATTTAGACAGGTTCAGTGAGTGGGCAAAAATTTGGCAGATGGAGTATAATGTGGGAAAATGTGAGGTTATCCACTTTGGTAGGAAGAATAGAAAAGCAAAATATTATTTAAACAGAGAGCCTGCAGAATGCTGCGGTACAGAGGGATCTGGGTGTCCTCGTACATGAAACACAAAAAGTTAGCATGTAGGTACAGTAAGTAATTAGAAAGGCAAATGGAATGTTGGCATTTATTGCAAGGGGGAGGGAGTATAAAAGTAGGGAAGTCTTGCTACAACTGTACAAGACGTTGGTGAGACCACACCTGGAGTACTGCATACCGTTTTGGTCTCCTTATTTAAGGAGGGATATACTTGCATTGGAGGCAGTTCAGAGAAGGTTCACTAAGTTGATTTCTGGGATGGAAGGTCACAGCGCCAGGGACCCGGGTTCGAATCCGGCCTCGGGTGACTGTCTGTGTGGAGTTTGCACATTCTCCCCGTGTTTGCGTGGGTTTCCTCCGGGTGCTCCGGTTTCCTCCCACAGTCCAAAGATGTGCGGGTTAGGTTGATTGGCTATGATAAATTGACCCTTAGTGTTAGGGGGATTAAATACATGGGGTTACGGGGATAGGGTGGGATATGTGTTGGTGTAGGGGTTATGGGGATCGGGTGGGATATGTGTCGGTGCAGGCTCGGTGGGCCGAAATGGCCTCTATCTGCACTGTGGGGTTTCTGTGATTCTGTGAAAGGTTGAGCAGGTTGGGCCGATAGTCATTGGAGTTTAGAAGAATGAGAGGAGATCTTATTGAAACATACAAGATTCTGAGGGGGCTTGACAGGGTAGATGCTGAGAGGATGTTTCCCCTCATGGGGGAATCTAGAACTAGGGGGCATAGTTTCAGAATAAGGGGTCGCCCATTTAAAACGGAGATGAGGAGGAATTTCTTCTCTGAGGGTCGTGAATCTTTGGAATTCTCTTCCCCAGAGAACTGTGGAGGCTGAGTCAGTGAACATATTCAAGGCTGAGATAGACAGATTTTTGAACTACAGGGTTATGGGGAACGGGCAGAAAAGTGGAGTTGAGGCCAAGATCAGATTAACCATGATCTTATTGAATGACTGAGCAAGCTTGAGGTGGTGAATGGCCAATCCTGCTCTTATTTCTTATGTTATTATTGCCTGTGATTCCATGGTCATGGTTTCAGTCGTGCCATTGGGGGGTGGGGAAAGAAGGAATATTTGGAAGACCAAGCTGGAGGATAAATCACCCAGGACTGCTTTTTGTTTACTCTCTCTAGCAATCATTTCAGGAGTGGTTTATGCAGTATTTGTATACCTGCAATTTGTTAGGAACTAGTATGTGGAACATTTGGATAAAAATGGCAAAAGAAAGTATCTTGTCTTTTGTTGAAAGGTTTGGAATATTTTTATACTGGTTCCCACAGCCAAGTCTCCATTTAGACATGTTGTATACAGTACCACATTTTACAGAATAAACTACAGTACATTGCAAACTGTATCTTGTCGCAGAAGGGAACAACAGTTTTCATTTATATAGAAAAAAATGCCCTAAGGTGCTTCACTCTTTCTAGTTTTTTTTTTCCCAGCAACTTTCTCTTTTCTCTTTTAGGAGTTGACTCAATATTAAAGTCGCTGCCACCTTCCAATACTTGGCTCAACTGGCCATTCTTCATGTGTTGGCTTGCATAAGAACATAGAAGCAGGAGCAGGATATTCAGCCCCTCAAGCCTGTTCCACCATTCAATTAGATCATGGCTGATCTGTACCTCAATTCCATATCCCTTGATAGCCAACAAAAATTTATCGAACTCCGTCTTGAAAGCTCCAATTGTCCCAGCATCCACAACCTTTTTGGTAGAGTTCCCGATTTCTACTACCCTTTGTGTGAAGAAGTGCTTCCTGATTTCACTCCTGAATGGCATGACTCTAATTTTAAGATTATGCCCCCTTAATCTGATTTCCGCCACCAGGAGAAATAGTTTCTCTTTATCTACCCTGTCAAATCCTTTTATTACTTTTAAACACCTTGATTACATCACTCCTCAATCTTCTATACTTAAGGGAATAGAAGCCACGTTTATGCAACCTGTCATAATTTAACACTCCTAGCCCTGGTATCATTAACAAACTGCAGCCATGTCTTCAGCTGCCGAGGCCCTAAGCTCTGGAATTCCTGCCCTAAACCTCTCCAGCCTCTCTCTCACTCTATCCTCCTTTTTAAGACGCTCCTTAAAACCTACCTCTTTGACCAAGTTTTTAGTCACCTGTCCTAATATCTCCTTATTTGTCTCTGTCAAATTTTGTTTGACACAGATTGAAGGTGATTGCCAAAAGAACCAGAGGAGACATGAGGAAACATTTTTTTTTTTTTTTACACAGCGAGTTGTTGTGATCTGGAATGCGCTGCCTGAAAGGGCGGTGGAAGCAGATCCAATAGTAACTTTCAAAAGGGAATTGGATAAATACTTGGAGAAAATATTTACAGGGCTATGGCGAAAGAGCAGGAGAGTGGGATTAATTGGATAGCTCTACCAAAGAGCCAGAACAGGCACCATGGGCCAAATGGCCTCCTGTGCTGTATCATTGTATGTATGATCGTATGTATCAGTCGAGTGAATCTGGTACTGTAGCTCCTTCAAGGCCAATATATCTTTCCTGAGGCTAGGTGGTCAAAAGTGAACACTACTCCAGATGGGCTCTGACCAAAACTACAACTGAAGCTTCACTTGTCAATACCAACCTGCTTGAGATAAAGGCCGGCACTCCATTGGCCTTTTCGATTACTTTTTGTACATGTGCACTAGCTTCTCGTGATATGTTTGTGCACCTGGACACCCAAATCCCTTGGCTCCTCGTCTCTCACCGTTTAAGAAAATAGTCCGATTTTTATTTATTTATTTATTTATTTATTTTTCTTTTTTTTCTTCTTTTTTTTTCTCTGATCCAAAGTGGATGACGTTGCACTTCTCCACATTGACCTCTATATGCCATAGTTTTGCCCAGTCACTTAGTCTGTCGATGTTCCTTTGTATCTTCCTGCTCCCATCTACACACCTTACTGTGCCTCCTAATTTAATGCCGTCTGCAAACATGGATGTATAACTTTATCCCTTCATTTAACTTAATATATATGATGAAAAGCCGAGTCCTCAGTACAGATCCTTGCGGGATATCACTTGTCAGATCCTGCCAATCCGAGAACATTCTCTTTATCCCTACTCTCTCTCCTACTTCCTAACCAATTATCAATCCATGTCACCAAGTTCCCTCCAGTTCCATGCGCTCTCACTTTTACTAGTAATCTTTTGTGTGCAGTCTTATCAAGTGCCTTCTGGAAGTCCATATAAACGACATCCATAGACACTGATAAAAGGTCACCAACCTGAAACATTAACTGTGTTTCTCTCTCCACTAATGCGGCCTGACCGGCTGAGTATTTCCAGCATTTTCTGTTTTTAATCTATAGACACTTCCTATCCACCACGCTAGTGACCTCTTCAATAAATTCATCTAGATTAGTCAGACATGTCATAAATACTGACTCTCTTGATTAGCTGATACTTGCCCAAGTGCTCAGTGACTCTTGATTAGCTGATACTTGTCCAAGTGCTCAGTGACGCTGTCTCTTATGATCAAGTTCAGTAAATTTCCCACAATTTATTAAAATAAAGTCTTAAATAAAAACTTTCAAGCAGTGTTGCTGCCTTGAAAAAGACATTTACTGTTTTGTATAATAAGTACACAAAATAATAGAGAAATCCAGCAGCATATAAGAAAATGGAATTGTGCAGTCCATCCACACAGGTAATGAAACCAAGTACAGGTAGACTATCCTTTATCCGCACTTCCGAAAACCTCCAAAAAAAAACAAAAGTTTTTTTGTGGAGCGTAAGTCGTGCGCACGACATGACCCGAGTGGCGCCAAACATGACAGGAGTGGTCCGGGAGCTCTGCCTTTCCCTGTGAGCAGGGCAGAGGGTCACAGAGTTCCCTCCTGGGTAGGAGATTGCAGGCTGAGCCGGGCAGTGTGAAGGAGGTACCGGGAGAGTGAACCCAACAATACAGCGGCCCGTCCGATAGCTGCAACGGCCCGTCCGATAGTCTTTTCCCCCCCCCCCCACACCCCCCGACCTGATTTACGGGCCAGCTTAGTGTAGGAGTCAGCCGATATCCGGCTTTCCCACAACTGGTGGCGGCAGTCGAGCCCCAGACCCCCGCTAAGTCAAGGAATTCAGATACGGAGCAGGGGGAGCCGGAAACCTCGATCTAACGGCAGAAATCAGCAGCCGTTTTGTTAGGGTTTTTTTCTTCCCCTAGCATTTTTTTTTTCTTCCCCTAGCATTTTTTTAAACAGTCAGGCTGTGGAAAGAGTCTCTGTAGCTTAGCAACAGCTTCAGAGACTTCCAAGGCAGGGCCCGAGTGTTTACAAGCTGTTTGTTTGTTGTCAGATACGGAGATGAAAACCTTCTGAAATCCGAAAAATTCCGAAAACTGAAACACAGCTGGTCCCAAGGTTTTCAGATAAAGGATAGTCTACCTGTATTATAATAATAATAATCAACTTTATTGTCATTGTTAGTGCACAAGTGCAGTACAACGAAATGTAGGCTTGCGGCTCCCGAGAGTGTACATTTAGATTAAGACATTTAAACATTCAACATACATTTGGCTTGTAACACATTAACATAAACATAACCATAATAAAGTGCATTGGCAGATGTGCAGGCTTTAGAGTTTATTTGTGGAGTTCAGTAGGATGATAGCCCTGGGAAAGAAGCTGTTCCTAAATCTGGTCGTACGGGTGCGAATGCATCTGTAGCGTCTCCCAGATGGCAGGAGGGTGAACAGACTGTGGCTGGGGTGGGTAGGGTTTTTGATGATGGACCGTGACCTCCGTAAACAGTGTTTCTGGTATATGTGCTCGATGGTCAGTAGCCGGGTGCCGGTAATGCGTTGGGCAGTTTTGACTACCCGCTGCAAATTGAAGATACAATTCATCTTTCCAGCGTTTTCTTCGTGCATGTACATTTGATATATGCTGCTTTGCTGTTTTGCAGAAATTTGATGGAGCTTCTAAAACAAACAGCTGTTCATGGGGAGAGCAACTCTGTCCTAATTGTTGGTCCCCGAGGAGCAGGAAAGACTATGGTATGAGTTTCTTGTGTAACTTACTTTGTATTTCAGGACTATTAATGGGGCCAAATGCTATGCCCCATCGGGTGGGAGGCGGGGGTGGGGGTGAAATGTTAGGGGTCACCCTGACTGGCTGTAGTCAGAAAGCATTATAGCTTTCAGTGGCAGTTAAACTTGCTTGCTCGGAGTATTGTCATTTTCCTGTATTGGACCACTGGATGGAGCACTGCATGTCCGTGTGAGGAGAAACATATTGGCCCAGAAATTCGGGTCCCAACGCGTGAGTACGCACGGGGTACTCGCGCGTAGGCCCAACGAAAGTGCCGGCTTCGTGCATGCACTGAAAGAAGGGGTTGGCAGTGTAAAGTCTGTGGGTTGTGCAGTTAATAAATACACAGACTTCAGAAGTAACAAACAAACAGGTCTTTACTATTCGAAGGTCCGGGCGAATCTGCCCCAGCAATCCTGCCACAACACTTATATACTGGTGTGGTCACTATCGGTATTACAGTATACAGAAGCCAAACAAATAGTGCCACACCTAAAGTAGTTCTCTTGAAGGTGAACGGTTACATTCAATAGTTCCCTTAAAGGTAGACGGGTACATACACTACAGGCAGGTGGAACGCGTGCACCTGGAACTTAGGTTTTTTTTGCAGGTTTCTCCGGGAGGGTAAGTCTCCAGCAGTTACACTTTTAAAAAGCAGGTGCAAGGCCTGCTTTTAACAAGGTAAGTGGTGAATTAATTAAAATTAAAACATTTTTTCCACAGGTTTATTATTTTTAAACACTTCAGAGAAAGGTAAGTTTATTTTTAGCCCCGTTAGAAAATGTAATTAATTTTTTCAAAAATTTAAATTATTGTTTAAAATAGGATCTATCCTTGGCCCCCTCCTATTTCTCATCGACATGCTGCCCTTCCGCGACATCATCTGAAAACACAATGTCAGGTTCCACATGTATGCTGATGACACCCAGCTCTACCTCACCACGACACCTCTCAACCCCTTTACTGTCTCTAAATTGTCATACTACTTGTCCGACATCCAGTACTGGATGAGCAGAAATTTCCTCCAACTAAATATTAGCAAGACCAAAGCCATTGTCTTCAGACCCCGCCACGAACTCTGTTCATAGAAACATAGAAGATAGGAGCAGGAGTAGGCCATTTGGCCCCTCGAGCCTGTTCTGCCATTCAGTGAGATCATGGCTGATCATCCAAATTCAGTACCCTGTTCCTGCTTTCTCCCTTGATCCCTTTAGCCTTAAGAAATATATCTAACTCCTTCTTGAATATATTTAATGAATTGGCCTCAACTGCCTTCTGTGGTAGAGAATTCCACAGGTTCACCACTCTCTGGGTGAAGAAATCCCTCCTCATCTCTGTCCTAAATGGCTTAGCCCTTATCTTTAGACTGTGACCCCTGGTTCTGGACTCCCCGACCATCGGGAACATCCTTCCTGCATCTAGTCTGTCTAGTCCTGTTAGAATTTTATAAGTTTCAATGAGATCCCTTCTCATTCTTCTAAACTCCAGCGAGTATAATTTTGAGATTTTGGGCAAGGCAAAGAGGAGGGAAGCAGAAGAGGCAACTGAACAGGTGGTCTCTTGTTTGGTGACAGCGAAGTCCATGATATCCTTGCATTTGTTGCAAGTGAGGGTGGAGGGGGCAGGGAGAGTGATTTTTAAGGGGACAGTTGGTAATGGAGAAAATAAGCCAGGCATAACCTTTGCTCTTCAGGATGATCCTCGAGTATTTGGGTGGTTTTGGCAGAGAAGAGTGATGCCAAATAGCAGGTGATGGTCACTGTAATCAACATTGTCACTTGTCAGCTTAACTTTAGTGAGAGTTCTAATTTTAATTCAAGAGCATGAAATTGCCCCTACTGTAAAGAGAGCAATATTGATGTGGATGAACATGGGAGGCATGAAGAGAGAAAGAGTTTCTTGGGGCAATTTCAATAATAGAGGAATGTCTAACTGCTGGAGGCTGCAACAAAAAAGGTAAGTTTATAGAAAAAAAATACTTGCCTGAATGTGGAGCTGGGAAGTGCAGGAGTGTTTATGATGGCTCCACTGCAGTGCCGACTACAGTTAATGGCCCCCGCTCAGCCCTCTTCCTCTACAGATTGCTGCCTCACTCCCTCTTAATCGCTTCACCTCCTCTCCCAGGACCCACCTGAAAATGAAATCTTACTCAGCCAGATGCCCAGCAGTTTTCTGCAGCTCGCCGGTCTTGAGTAACTGAAGCCCAAGGCCCAATGTCGGTGGGTCTTAGGCCTACTCTTTCCAGCGCAGCGATTGTTCCCTACAACCAGTTCACACCGGCGCGATCCAATTTCTAGGCCATGGAGTCAGTCAGGTTTTGAAACAGAAAGCAGAGAAGACAACCTTTCACCAGGTTCAGAAGGAGAATGCAGGGGGTAGTTGGATATGATTTTGTTTGTCGAACAAAATGTGGGGAGTCCAAGAATATCATGACATTAGGAAGCTGACCACTACCACTCTCTCTGCCTCCTGCAACCTCCCCCCCCCCTGCCCATTCACCATCACACTCAATCAGGAACAAGACAAAGCTGCTGGGGAGCCACTGTGCTCTGGCTATGGTAAATGGCAAGATTGATGGGACTATGCAGGCATCAGGATGGTGGCTGCGGACTTGGACTGTGATAATTGTCATGGTATCCTTATAAAGTGCAGATAGAAGCTTCCTTGCCTTTACTGTCTCCTTAATCAGATTCTTAGTTTATGCCCTCCCTACCTGCAAATACATAACAGGAACTAGGGGCACTGGATGATGAGGAAGGGGAGGGCTGAAATCTCTTCTGGTAGTGCATGTACATAGATCCCTGAGGGCAGCAGGACAGCTAGATAAGGTGGTTAAGAAGGCATATGGGATACTTGCCTTCATTAGCCGAGGCATAGAATATAAGAGCAGGGAGGTTATGATGGAGCTGCACAAAATGCTAGTTAGGCCACAGCTGGAATACTGTGTGCAGTTCTGGTTGCCACACTATAGGAAGGATGTGATTGCATTGGAGAGGGTGCAGAGGAGATTCACCAGGGTGTTACCTGGGCTGGAGCGCTTCAGCTATGAAGAGAGACTGGACAGGCTGAGGTTGTTTTCCTTAGAGCAGAGAAGGCTGAGGGGGGACCTGATTGAGGTGTACAAAATTATGAGGGGCATCGATAGGGTAGATAGAAAGGAACTTTTCCCCTTAGTAGAGGGGTCAATAACCAGGGGGCTTAGTTTCAAGGTAAGGGGCAGGAGGTTTAGAGGGGATTTGAGGAAAAGCTTTTTCACCCAGAGGGTGGTTGGAATCTGGAACTCACTGCCTGAAAGGGTGGTAGAGGCATTAAATCCTCACAACATTCAAGAAGCATTTAGATGAGCACTTGAAACGCCATAGCATACAAGGCTACGGACCAAGTGCTGGAAAATGGGATTAGAATAGACAGGGCTTGATGGCCGGCATGGACACGATGGGCCGAAGGGCCTCTTTCTGTGCTGTATAAATCTATGACTATGACTG
The DNA here is from genome assembly GCF_052327205.1 of Somniosus microcephalus. NCBI lineage: Eukaryota > Metazoa > Chordata > Chondrichthyes > Squaliformes > Somniosidae > Somniosus > Somniosus microcephalus. Next base: position 306,109,096 of record NC_140990.1, on the reverse strand, counting down.
ATGATGAAAAGGAGTAGAATTATGAGGACCAGACCACATGAGTTCCTGGCGCAAGTGGCAACCCCCTGCTCCAGCTCCCTTGCTGTTACTCCCTACATTGATTACTTTCTCATTCTCGTGCTGCAATTGTAAGTGAGGATGTGGCATTAGATGATTCACGGCACAAGGGAGCTGGAAGTGGGGGTGCGTGGGGGGAGCAGGTGATGTTGCAGCTTCGAAGCAAGGCTTCAGAGTTGTTGGACCCAGAACTCATGGGCATCCACCTGAAAGGCAGGGTATTCAAGAATATAACATCTCTGGAGGCTCTGTGGTCAGACTCTGAGAATGAGTGGAAACTGACAAATATAACTCTGGGGTCTACAACCTTCATTTGCAGGAATTGCAAGGAAGCATTTTCCTCTTTGCAGGCATCAGTGGAGTGCGTGGCAGCTTCATTGACATCTGCACCAGTCTCCTAGTTCAGAGGTGGCCTGGGACCAGTGGATAACCTCCTCTTCCACAAAAGCACAGACTGCAGCCCTGGTGGCTGTGGGGGGCAGATGAAACAGAAATATGGCCTATCCGCTCAGAGCACCGTGCAGGTGACGTGTGATGTTGCCAGGCTGCCCAGCAAGTCCAAGGCGCTAAGAGGAAGGCTGCCTCGGTCTCCTGAGCCTTTTGCACCACAAGTAGCCAGTCACCTCTCGTGGTGATGGCCTTCAGGTTACGCCTCAGAGAAGCACTAACATAAGGAAAGAAGGCCACACTTAGGCACCCAGAGAAAAGTGACAAAGGAGTAGGATGACTGGTGTTCAATGAGGAAACTTTTTTTTATTCGCTTATGGGATCTGGGCGTCGTTGGCAAGGCCAGCGTTTATTGCCCATCCCTAACTGCCCTTGAGAAGGTGGTGGTGAGCTGCCTTCTTGAACCGCTGCAGTCCCTGTGGTGAAGGTACTCCCACAGTGCTGTTAGGTAGGGAGTTCCAGGATTTTGACCCAGCGATGATGAAGGATCGGCGATATACTTCTGAGTCAGAATGGTGTGTGACTTGGAGGTGGTGGTGTTCCCATGCACCTGCTGCCCTTGTCCTTCTAGGGGGAAGAGGTCGCGGTTTTGGGAGGTGCTGCAGAAGAAACCTTGGCGAGTTGCTGCAGTGCATCTTGTAGATGGTACACACTGCAACCACGGTACGCCGGTCTTTGTCCTGGATGGTGTCGAGCTTCTTGAGTGTTGTTGCAGCTGCACTCCTCCAGGCAAGTGGAGAGTATTCCATCACACTCCTTACTTGTGCCGTGTAGATGGTGGAATGAACTGTTGCAGTAAGTGAAAAGGTGCACTTATTCTTCCAATTTATTAAGTACAGCTTGGGGCTAAAGTGAATTTGAGACTCTAACCAAATTTAATCTCATTGCGATTTTGTAATCGGATAAGAACATAAGAAATAGGAGCAGGAATAGACTATACAGCCCATTGAGCCTGTTCCGCATTTCAATAAGATCATGGCTGAACCTCTACTCCACCTTCCTGCCCAATCTCCATAGCCCTTAGTGGCCAACAATCTAGCAATCTCAGTCTTATATGCTCATCGACTGAGCATTCACAGCTCTCTGGGGTAGAGAATTCCAAAGATTCACAACCCTGAGTGAAGACATTTTTTTCATCTCAGTCCTAAATGGCTGAACCCTTATCCTGAGACTATGACCCCTAGTTCTCGACTCTCAAGCAAGCTGAAACAGCCTCTCGGCATCTACCCTGTCAAACCCTCTAAGAATTTTATACATTTCAATGAGATCACCTCTCATTATTCTAAACTCCAGAGAATATAGCCCCATTTCACTTAGTCTCTCCTGCTAGGACAGCCTTCTCATCCCAGGAATCAACCTAGTGAACCTTTGTTGCACTCCTTCTAAGGCAAGTATATCCTTCCTTGATTAAGGAGACCCAAACTGTACATAGTACTCCAGGTGTGGTCTCGCCAAAACTCTATAATTGCAACAAGACTTCCTTACTCTTATACCCCAACCCCCTGCAATAAAGGCTAACATACCATTTGCCTTTTTAATTGCTTGCTGTATCTGCATGTTATATTTGGTGATTTGTGTACAAGGACACCCATATCCCTCAATATCAAAATTTACCAGTCTTTCATCTGTAACCCCTTCACGGTTCTCTAGATATATGTGAGATGTGGTCTCTGTTGTAGACAGTATTCTATAGTCCAGTAAGGAGATCACTACTACAATGGCTTAATTCTAATTATCTTACTTTATAGTTTTAACATCAGACAGTATAAGAAGATTACGGGTCAATTACCTAAATTAGACATTTGCATACATTAGAATGAATCTAGACATAATAAACATACATTCTCCATTTATATGGATTCAAAGGAGAATCTGTCCCTGTGTCCAAATTCGAGTGCACTCTTTCGTTGGCGTGCTTAAGTTGGAGCTCATGGTATGTATAATGTCTGCAAGACTTACGACTCCGAACCCCTTCGTTGAATTCTCTTCACGATCACTGAATCCCACTTTGAGTTCTGGATGCAGAGCTACTAATACGAAGGGCGGCGGCCGAGTTTGGAAGCCCGGGACGGGATGCGGCAGCCATTTGCCTCCTGAGCCCTCTTTTCAGAGCTCCTGCCCTCTTCTCTTCCAGTCGCTCCTTTTTCCCGCTCGAAAACCCCGACTCTACCCCTTCTTCCTGGGGTTTCTGCCTGGAGACTGCGCAGCCTCACTGTCTGCAACAGTTGATACTGGTGCAGAATTATGGAAAGTATGCTCTTAGTCACATTGTGTCCTTAAAAGTTCTTGCCGTACCTTCACATGGGCAACTTTAACCCAGGGATTTATAACAATGATAATACAGTGTCTAAGTTAAAGATTGATAACCATACTTAGCGTACATAACATTTCCAGTGGGTATTACACATCTTTTTTTTAAAAATTAAAAAAATTCTACTTTTCATTCTTCCTACCAAAGTGGATAATTTCACACTTCTTCACATTATACACCATTTGCCACCTTCTTTCCCAATTACTTAACCGGTTTATATCCTTTTGCACCCTCTTTGCGTCCTCCTCACAGCTTACATTCCTACCTAGCTTTGTATCGTCAGCAAACTTGCATATATTACAATCGATCCCTCATCTAAGTCATTAATATAGATTATAAATAGCTGAGGCCCAAGCACTGATCCTTGCGGCACTCCAAGTTACACCCTGCAATCCTGAAAATGTCCTGTTTATTCCTACTCTGTTTTCTGTCCATTAACCAATCTTTAGTCCATGCTAATATATTACCCCCAATCCCATGAGCCCTAATTTTGCGTAACAACCTTGTGTGGCACCTTATCAAATGCCTTCTGAAAATGCAAATATACTACATCTGCTGCTTTCCCCCTTATCCACCCTGCTAGTTACACCCTCAAAAAAATCGAATAGATTTGTCAAATATGATTCCCCTTTCACAAATCAGTGTTGACTCTGAATAATCATCATGGCCCAGAAATTTGGTTCTCCACGGGTGAGTACGCGCTGGGTACCCACCCGTAGGCCCAACGAAAGTGCCGGTTTCGTGCATGCACTGCGCATGTGCGGGAAACCGGAACTTCCGTTCCCTTAAAGGAAGGGGTTCAGAGGTCGAACACGTGCGCCTGGAACTTACGCTTTTTTTCCAGGTTTCTCCGGGAGGGTAAGTCTCCAGCAGTTACACTTTTAAAAAGCAGGTGCAAGGCCTGCTTTTAACAAGGTAAGTGGTGAATTAATTCAAATTAAAACATTTTTTCCACAGGTTTATTATTTTTAAATACTTTAAAGAAAGGTAAGTTTATTTTTAGTCCCATTAGAAAATGTAATTAATTTTTTCAAAAATTTAAATTGTTTAAAATAGTTATTTTATGTAATTTATAGTTGTTTTAAAAATGTGATTTTTTTTTTTAATGTATTTGAAGTTTTAGTTATGTTTTGGGGCTTATAGTTTTGACAGCTCTTCCTGTCAATTTTATGAATGGGCATTTCCCTGCGACCATCGGCTCTCCATGGCCCACGTGATCCCAGGGGACGCTTCGAACTAACTGCGCCCCTGGGATACGCAAGCACTGCGTGCCGGCAGTTGCAGGAGGCCCAGGATCGGAATCCCACGCGGGCCCACAGCACAACGGCCGGCGCGCTAGGTAAGTGCAGGTTGGAGGCTTGCACCCGCGGGAAGCCTCCGACCCGAATTTCTGGGCCATTATGATTTTCTAAGTGCCCTGTTACCACGTCTTTAATAATAGATTCTAGAATTTTCCCTACTTTGATGTCAGGCTAACTGGCCTATGGTTCCCTGTTTTCGCTCCCTCCTTTCTTCAACAGCGGGGTTACATTTGCTACCTTCCAATCCACAAGGTCCGTTCTGTAATCTAGGGAATTCTGGATGATCAAAGCCAGCACATCCACTATCTCTCCAGCCACCTCTTTTAAAACCCTAGGGTGTAGACCATCAGGTCCAGGGGATTTGTCGGCTTTTAGCCCCATTAATTTCTCCAGCACTTTTTCTTTACTAATATTAATCTCAGTTTCTGTTACCTACATCTGAATAGTGTATTTATATTTCTCTGCTTCAAGGCTGTGAAAGTTATTGCAGGGGATTTAGAATTGTGCATATTGTATTACCGTTTGGAGTTTTATACTGTGGAAAAAGCTGAGCATGTTTGTACGCAGATAATTCAGCAGTGAAAGTGAGCATGGAGATCACTGTTTCTTAGTAAAATCTAAAGTGGTTACATATCTTTGATTGAGGTGCTCATGCTGGTTTTATTTTTAAGGTCTGGTTATTATACATTTCCATTCTTCCTTTTGAAATGACTAACTAGTGCAGTTTAGCTTCCAAGGCAATAGATATCTGCACCCTGCACAGCTAGAGTGGACAATGACTCAGCAGATAAAACTGGCTTGTACTTTTTTTAATCTCTCCTAAACACACCATTTGTAAAGTGCTTTACAATCCTAGTTGACATTGGAAAGAGGGCAGAAATCATACAATAAGAAGTATTAATGGTTTGTGCAATAAAAGTCATTATTGACCATATAAATACTCCATCATTCCTGCAAAAGCCACAAGTTTATTTTATTATTCACTTCCTACCATAGACAGTTATATCTGTGTCCCTGTTTCTACTCTACATTCCTAAATATTTAAAATATCTCAATTCTTGTGGCTCCTTCACTTTAGCCAGGGTGTCTGACTCTCAAGGTTGAGGATTTTGGAAAACAGAACTAATGTTGCTGAAAAACATTGATGTCTGTCCTTGGTATGTGCGCAGTGAAAGGAAAGCATTGAGGTTAACAATTGTTGTTTCCAAAGTTTAAGCAACGAGGAGCATTTGGACCTTATATTGTCAACATACTGATCCTTTTTTGCGTGAGGGACCCAGGGGAATGTAGCACTTATAATGTGGCTTTTGAGATGAAATATTTTTCTCTTGGCTTATTGCATAACAAAAATACGGCATCAAGAAGGCCCGTAAGCGTGTGTTCAATAGCCCAAAGTGCTTTTAACGGAGAGGCTTGAACAGTTGAGCTGTGTCTTGCCTTTTCAGTCACACAAAGATGCAGCTGGGGATGGGGAAGGAAGGACAATTTTTGAATTTCAACTATTCCAAAAAAATAGGCAACTTGAATAAACCTTATCCAAACCCAGTAATGAAGCAAAGGGTCATGTGCAGTGCAGTTATTCCCACTATAGTTTATTGGGATTGGAAATTTGTTACTGACTTTTAGTATACAACCTATTTTCTGACCTGTTTCTTCTGATTCATATTTTAAAATAATTACAAAGGCAACTGATATAATTACCCTTCAAAATGTTAATAAAATAAATGAAAAATAACCATGCCTGTTTGAACAAGTCTGTCATAGGCACTGACAACTGATGTGATTCGGATTTTAATTCCCTTAAATAAATTGAATTTTTATCCAATATTTCAAACCTTCAAGTAAACTATAACTAGGTCAACCTTCCTTGGATGTTATGAGAGAAAGTGGACTGTGGAAAGGCTGATACTTCAACTTAAAGCAAAGGGAATTTGAGGTAAAACCTGGGACTGAATAAGAAATTTGTGAAAAGGTAATAAACAGTAAGTACTTGATGGGGAAGTCATGTCGGGGTGAAGGAAAGTGCCACATGGACTGCCGTAGATATCAGTGTTCGAACCTTTGTTGTTTCTGATGTACATTTACAACCTGTAAATGTAAACTGATCAAATTTGCAAATACACAAACTGTTGGGGGTGGATGGGGGGGGGGGGGAGGGAGGGAGTCGGTGAAGGGAAAAAAAACACTTGAATCTGAGGAAGCAGCCAAAGATCTAGAGTATGAATTGAATTAAAATTTGTGAAAGATGAAATTTAATTTAAATGACAAAGTATTGTGCATAGAAAGAAAAGTAAAAATGGGTAAGGGTGAAGCTGGAAGAAATCTAGCGATATTAGACTCCACTCAACATGTCTGATCATTGCTGAAGCAATCGACAAAGTGTGTGGAATACTGAATGATGTACAGTAACTGAAGCAGTAAAGTGCAATTTGGAAAAAGTTCTGCTTAATATCTGTAGGGCTCTGGTCACAGCGTACCTTATTGTATCCAGTTCTGATTATGGTGCCCTGGAGGAAGTTCAGGGAATGAGCCGAAAAAATGATTGAGGTCCGAATTATGAGTGAAGATTTGCGATTTGGAACAATGCTTGAAATTAAAATAACAGTAGGACAGGAGGGCATATATTCAAACTAGCAAGGGGAATTTATGACTGGTGTTGGGAAGTTCTTCCACATAATGAGAAATATGTGGTATAACCTTGCAGAGAGGATAATTAAGGTAAAAACACTGAAATCACTTTTTTTATTAAAAAAATATGCTCGATACTAATTTTAGGAGCAGAATTTTGACTTTTTGAATGGATGTGGTGAAAGGCTTTCCTCATTCATATCTGTCTTGTGATTAAATTCCAGAAGAAATATTTTCTAAATAAGCAAATGAACATTGTTTTTTTTAAAGCTACCAATTAGTCTCCTACTGAGCTGAATCTCTTCCAAACTTTCTTTCGAAATGTTTCCACTATCCTAAAAAAATTCCTTTCATAACTGAGAGTGCGTTCTGCCTTCTTTGGCCCATTCTATCCTTCTGTAGAGTTCTTTTTGTCAGAATTTTCCTTGTTTAATCTATTTCTGCAAAATACTCATCCATGGGTAATGGAGAAATAAAATTTTTCAGCACAAAAGGCAGCCGTTCGGCCTATTATGACAATTTTAAATTGATGACCTTTCAGAGAAAATGGTTTTTCCCTATCAAAATCCTTCACAATTTTAAAAACCTTTTATCAAATATCCTCGGCCTTCTCTGCTTCATTGGAAATAGCCCCAGTAACTCTAGTCTCTTCTCTGAACCATAGTTTCTACTTGGTATCGTCCTGGTGAATCCATGCTGTATTCTTTTTCGACAGTTTTAATTACCTTTCCATAAGGCCATCCAAAACTGCACATAGTACTCTAATTAGATCATGGTAGATTGGGAGACTACACTAAAAGGTATGAAGGTGGACATACAATGGCTAACATTCAAGGAAATAATGCATAATTTGCAACAAACATATATTCCTCTAGGGCATAAAAACCCAAAAGGAAAAGTAATCCAACCATGGCTAACAAAAGAAATTAAAGCTAGTATTAAGTCAAAGGAGGAAGCTTATAAAGTTGCCAGACAAAGCAGTCAGCCTGAGGATTGGGATCATTTTAGAAATCAGCAAAGGGGGACCAAGAACTTGATAAAGAAAGGGAAAATGGAATATGAGCACAAACCAGCAAAAAATATAAAAACAGATTGTAAAAGCTTCTATAGGTATGTGAAAAGGAAAAGACTGGCGCAGGTAAATGTAGGTCCTTTACAGTCAGAGATGGGAGAATTTATAATGGGGAATGAGGAAATGGCTGAGAAATTAAATAAATACTTTGTTTCTGTCTTCACAGAGGAAGACACAAAAAACCTCCCAGAAATACGAGAAAACCAAGGGTGTGGCAAGAATGAGGAACTTAAAGAAATGATTATTAGTAAAAAAAAAAACAGCAGTAGCAAAATGAATGGGACTAAGTTGATAAATCCCAAGGACCGGATGACCTACATCCTAGGGTTTTGAAAGAGGTGGCCATTGGGATAGTGGACGCATTGGTTGTCATCTTCCAAAATTCTGAAGATTCTGGAATGGTTCCTGCAGATTGGAGGATAGCAAATGTAACCCCGCTATTTAAGAAAGGGAGAGGGAAAACGGGGAACTACAGACCTATTATTCTCACATCAGTAGTTGGGAAAATGCTGGAATCTATTATAAAGGATGCAATAATTGGGCACATAGAAACTAATAGTAAGATTGGGCAGAGTCGACATGGATTTATGAAAGGGAAATCCTGTTTCACAAACTTATTGGAGTTCGTTGAGGATGTAACTAGTGGAGTAGACAAAGGGGAACCGGTGTATTTGGATTTTCAGAAGGCCTTCGATAAGGTCCCACATAAGAGGTTGGTGAACAAAATTAGGGCACATGGAATTGGGGGTATATACTAGCATGGATTGAGAATTGGTTAACCGACAGAAAACAAAGAGTAGGGATAAACGGGTCTTTTTCAGGATGGCAGGCTATGACTAGTGGGGTACCGCAAGGATCGGTGCTTGGGCCCCAGCTATTCACAATCTATAACTGATTTGGATGAAGGGACTAAATGTAACATTTCCAAATTTGCTGCTGATACAAAGCTAGGTGGCAGTGTCAGTTGCGAAGAGGCTTCAAGAGGATCTCAACAGGCTTAGTGAGTGGGTGAGAATATGGCAGATGGAATATAATGTGGATAAATGTGAAGTTATGGGGCTGAAGGAAATTAGAGGTCGGGAGAGGCAAGGCCATGGAAGGATTTGAAAACAAGGATGAGAATTTTGAAATCCAGGCGTTGCTTAACTGGGAGCCAATGTAGGTCAGCGAGCACAGGGGTGATGGGCGAACGGGACTTGGTGCGAGTTAGGACACGGGCATCCGAGTTTTGGATCACCTGAAGTTTATGTAGGGTAGAATGTGGGAGGCCAGCCAGGAGTGCATTGGAATAGTCAAGTCTAGAGGTAACAAAGGCATGGATGAGGGTTTCAGCAGCGGATGAGCTGAGGCAAGGGCGGGGATGGGCGATGTTACGGAGGTGGAAGTAGGCGGTCTTAGTTATGCTGCGGATATGTGGTCGGAAGTTCATTTCAGGGTCAGATATGACCCCAAGGTTGCGAACAGTATGGTTCAGCCTCCGACAGATGTTAGGGAGAGGGATGGAGTCAGTGGCTAGGGAACGGAATTTGTGGCGGGGTCCAAAAACAATGGCTTCGGTCTTCCCAATATTTAATTGGCGCAAATTTCTGCTCATCCAGAACTAGATGTCTGACAAGCAGTCAGACAATTTAGAAACTCTGGAGGGGTTGAGAGAAGTGGTAGTGAGGTAGAGCTGGGTGTCGTCAGCGTACATGTGGAAACTGACATAACAGAAAATGCTGGAAATACTCAGCAGGCCAGGCAGCATCCGTGGAGAGAGAAACAGGGTTAACGTTTCAGGTCTGGGACCCTTCATCAGAACTGGAAAAAGCTGGAAATGTAACAGATTTTAAGCAGATGCAGAGACGGGGGGGGAGGGGTTTAGGAGGGGAGGAAGGAATTGAAAGAACATGCTGTGAAAATGTTGCAAATGGGAATGGCAAAATCATACTGCATGAAAAATGGGGACAGGGATTATTATCTGAAATTGTTGAACTCCATGTTGAGTCCGGCAGGCTGAAAAGTGCCCAACCGAAAGATGAGGTGCTGTTCCTCGAGCTTACATTGAGCTTCATTAGAACAATGTATTAGGCCGAGGACAGAGATCTCAGAGTGGGAGTGAAGTGGAGAATTTCAGATTTCCAGCATCCGCAGTATTTTGCTATTATACAGTATGTGGAAACTGATGCTGTTTTCGGATGATGTCGCCAAGGGGCAACATGCAGATGAGAAGTAGGAGGGGGCCAAAGATAGATCCTTGGGGGACACCAGAGGTAACGATGCTGGAGTGGGAAGAGAAGCCGTTGCAGGTGATTCTTTGGCTACGATTAGATAGATAATAGAACTAGGCGATCATCATCATCTATATATCGGGTACGCCACTTCCAACTCTTCACCAATCGAGCGGCACCCTTAAGTCTTTTAACTCTTTGGTTTTTGTCCATTAACCAATTCTCTGCCTATATCCTAACTCGCATTAAGTCCCGTTCACACATCATCCCTGTGCTCGCTGACCTACATTGGCTCCAGGTCCGGTAACACCTCATCCCTAAGCTCTGGAATTCCCTTCCTAAACCCCTCTGCCTCCCTACCTTCCTCGCCTCCTTTAAGAAGCTGCTTAAAACCTACCTCTTTAACAAAGCTTTTGGTCATCTGTCCTCCTATGTCCCCTCCATTATAAAAGATGTAATAGCAGAGCACTTGGAAAACAGTGACAGGATCGGACAAAGTCAACATAAATTTACAAAAGGTAAATCATGCTTGACTAATCTACTGGAATTTTTTGAGGATGTAACTGGTAAAATAGATAAGGGAGAACCAGTGGATGTGGTGTATTTGGACTTTCAGAAGGCTTTCGATAAGGTCCCGCATAAGAGATTAGCGTGTAAAGTTAGGGCACATGGGATTGGGGGCAAGGTATTGACTTGGATAGAGAACTGGCTGGCAGACAGAAAGCAAAGAGTTGGAATAAACGGGTCTTTTTCCGAGTGGCAGACAGTGACTAGTGGGGTACCGCAGGGATCGGTCCTTGGACCCCAGCTATTCACAATATATATTAATGATCTAGACAAGGGAACTAGATGTAATATCTCCAAATTTGCAGACGACACAAAGCTGGGTGGGCGTGTGTGCTGTGAGGAGGATGCCGAGAAACTCCAGGATGATTTGGACAGGTTAGGTGATTGGGCAGAAGCATGGCAGATGCAATATCACATGGATAAATGTGAGGTTATCCACTTTGGTGGCAAAAACAGGAAGGCAGATTATTATCTGAATGGCAATAGATTGGGAGACGGGGAAGTGCAACGAGACCTGGGCGTCCTTGTGCACCAGTCGTTGAAGGTAAGCATGCAGGTGCAGCAGGCGGTTAAGAAGGCAAATGGTATGTTGGCCTTTGTAGCGAGGGGGTTTGAGTACAGGAACAAGGATGTCTTGCTGCAGTTGTACAGGGCCTTGGTGAGACCACATCTTGAGTATTGTGTACAGTTTTGGTCACCTTATCTGAGGAAGGATGTTCTTGCCATGGAAGGAGTTCAGCGAAGATTCACCAGGCTGATACCTGGGATGGCAGGAATGACGTATGAGGAGAGATTGGGTCGATTGGGCTTGTACTCGCTGGAGTTTAGAAGAATGAGAGGGGATCTCATCGAAACTTATAAAATTCTGACAGGACTAGACAGACTAGATGCAGGAAGGATGTTCCCGATGGTCGGGGAGTCCAGAACCAGGGGTCACAGTCGAAGGATAAGGAGTAGGCCATTTAGGACAGAAATGAGGAGGAATTTCTTCACCCAGAGAGTGGTGAACCTGTGGAATTCTCTACCACAGAAGGCAGTAGAGGCTAATTCATTAAATATATTCAAGAAGGAGTTGGATATACTTCTTAAGGCTAAAGGGATCAAGGGGTATGGGGAGAAAGCAGGGACCGGGTACTGAATTTGGATGATCAGCCATGATCGCATTGAATGGTGGCGCAGGCTCGAGGGGCTGAATGGCCTACTCCTGCTCCTAGCTTCTATGTTTCTATATCTCCTTATGTGGTTCGGTGTCCATTTTTGTTTGATGATGCTTTGAAGCACCCTGGGATGTTTTACTGCGTGAAAGATGCTATCTAAATGTAAGTTGTTGTTGTTACTACATTTCCTCTTAATCCCAAACTTTTGTCACAAGCTTTTGGTGAGACATGCTACTTTTTTGACCAGCCTGCCATGTAGAATCTTGTCAAAGGCCTTGCTAAAATCCATGTCGACCACCTCAAACGCACTACCTTCATCGACCCCCCCCCCCCCCCCTTGTTACCACCTCAAAAAATTCAATCAAGTTAATCAGACACGACCTTCCTGTAGCAAATCCATGCTGACTGTCCGTGATTAATCTGTGACTTTCTAAATGATGATTTATACTATCCCTCAGAATTTCTTCCCATAATTTTCCCACCACTGAGCTTCAGCTGACTGGCCTGTAATTATTCCATCTATCCCTTTTTTGTTTTTCAGTTCAACCCATATGGCCTCATTTGATGATCCTTCTAACATATCATCCCTCCTCACAGCTGTAATTGTTTCCTTATCCAATATTGCGACCCCCCTCCCTTTTTATCTCCCCCTCTATCTCATCTGAAAATCCTGTAACCAGGAATGTTGAGCTGCCATTCCTGCCCTTTAAGCCATTAGTTTCAGTAATAACTTTCATGATACACTTCCACGTGTCTATCTGTGCCCTCAGCTCATCTGCCTTGCTCACTAGACTCCTTGCATTGAAGTGTATACCATTAAGTACTGCCAAATTCCTTTGTTGTCTATTTTCAAGCCTTTGGTTCCTCGCTTACTAATTTACTGCCTTCCATTTCCAGCTTTGCTTCTCTCCCTACTAAATCTATGCTCAGATTCCCATCTCCCTGCCAAACTAGTTTAAACCCTCCCCAACAGCACCAGCAAACCCCCCTGCGAGGTGCAACCTGTCCAGCTTGTACTGGTCCTACCTCGCGCCCCCCCCCCCCTCCCAGAACCGGTCCCAATGCCTCAGGAATCTAAAGCCCTCCCTCCTGCACATATCCACCTTGTTATGCTAATTTCTTTCAGAAACTTCCTTTTCTACAGTTCTCTCGGAACGTTTTTTTTCCACAGCTGCCTCTAGTACAACTACATTCTCACTTTCACTATCATTTTGTAAACAGTGACACAAAGTATTATTCAAGATCTCCACATTTTCCACAACTATGTTCCCCTCTTCATCCCTGAGCGATCCTGCCCTTTCTAATTATTTTATTACTTGGTCTTACTGTATCCTTTTATATCTATTGGTCTTTTTTAATATTTCCTTTTAGCCCTTCTAATCTCTTCTCCTCAATGCACCTTCTATCTTTTATTCAGTATTTTTAGCCATAGTTTTATCGCAAATTAAATTTCAATTTAGTTTTAATCTATCCTTTGAAACGCTCCCTTTTTGCCTTGTAGAAATATCTGTTTTGTACTTTATTTCTCTCCTGTGTATGGATTTTACAATACTGATCCTTTGGGCTGGATTTTGTCAATGGGGAGCTTTTGGAGGCGGGACTCCCACTTGTCGGGTTTTAGTCCCGCCTCCATTGATTTCTGGCCAACCCATGCTATTTTCCCTTGATAGACCTTGTTAAGCCTGCCCGGCAGGCTTACCAGGCCAATTAAGGGAAAGCCGGTTACAGAGAACGTCAGCGTATGACGTTTCATCTGTCAAATTTTTGACAGATGAATTGTCATCGTTTGACAGCTGTGTGAAGCTGTCAAGCACTGACATTCTCTGTAGTTTGATGAGTTCTTTAGCAGAAATTAGATGGTTGCTGCATTGGAGAATGCAGCAGCCATCTGTCATCTCTGCCACGGAGGTGCAAGACTCGCCACACCCCGAACTCTTGAAGCCTGCAGGAAGAAACAAAGGTAAGTAAACTTTTACTAACACTTTCCACTCACCTCATATACTCACCTCTCCACACTTGCACTCATCGCTTACCTTCACAGCGCACTTTTGCACCCTGCAGACCCACTGCTCGCTTCGGTGACCCTGGTGGGGTTCTCAGCCTTCGGGAAGCCCCCACTATTGTGGGTAAAATGAGGATAATCGCAGATACGTGGCATTAATCCCATTCCCGCCTCCAAGGAGACCGGACCCGGCGCAGGTTGGCTGCCCGCCTCCTGGCAAGATGGCATGGAGGCAGGTTGGGGGCGGGATGGGCACCCATCCCCAGATTCTGCCATTTTCCCGGCAGTCCCACCTTCATACCCGCCTCCCCAGGGCTGGCAAGATCGCGCCCTTGGTCCTATTTGCTAATTATTCTGCCTAGTTATTTTTGGGCCAGATGCCACCTTCTCACTGAATCCTTGTTATCTCGAGGACCATTTAGAGGTAAGGCCTGCCTGAGTCATCTGACACTTGCCATAGTTCTAAGGCTTGGCATAACAATAGATGAAAACAAAAGATGTTCCAAAGCCAAACAGCACACTTTTCATTCCCACTTGTTTACTATTTCAAACTTAAAACAGAAAACCTGATTAAAAGTAAAACTAACAGAAGCAATGCATTTGAATGTATTGATTAGGGACAGGTCATGTATTGTGAAGGCCAAAAACTAGTCTACCAGGATTTCCTTTTTTTATTGTCAATGCTCCACAGCTGAACCTAATAAATGCCATTGAACTAACTATAGGATCTCCTGTGATGTTTCTCTTGGTAAGTCACAATATATATTAATGATGATCTGGACGAGGGAACTAGATGTAATATCTCCAAGTTTGCAGATGACACAAAGCTGGGTGGGCGTGTGTGCTGTGAGGAGGATGCTGAGAAACTCCAGTATGATTTGGACAGGTTGGGTGATTGGGCAGAAGCATGGCAGATGCAATATAACGTGGGTAAATGCGAGGTTATCCACTTTGGTGTCAAAAACAGGAAGGCAGATTATTATATGAACGGCAATAGATTGGGAGAAGGGGAAGTGCAACGAGACCTGGGTGTCCTTGTGCACCAGTCGCTGAAGGTAAGCATGCAGGTGCAGCAGGTGGTTAAGAAGGCAAATGGTATGTTGGCCTTCGTAGCGAGAGGGTTCGAGTACAGGAACAAGGATGTCTTGCTACAGTTGTACAGGGCCTTGGTGAGACCACATCTTGAGTATTGTGTGCAGTTTTGGTCGCCTTATCTGAGGAAGGATGTTCTTGCCATGGAAGAAGTGCAGCGGAGATTCACCAGGCTGATACCTGGGATGGCAGGAATGACGTATGAGGAGAGATTGGGTCGATTGGGCTTGTACTCGCTGGAGTTTAGAAGAATGAGAGGGGATCTCATCGCAACCTATAAAATTCTAACAGGACTAGACAGACTAGATGCTGGAAGGATGTTCCCGATGGTCAGGGAGTCCAGAACCAGGGGTCACAGTCTAAGGATAAGGGGTAAGCCATTTTGGACAGAGATGAGGAATTTCTTCACCCAGAGAGTGGTGAACCTGTGGAATTCTCTACCAAAGAAGGCAGTTGAGGCCAATTCATTAAATATATTCAAGAAGGAGTTGGATATATTTCTTAAGGCTAAAGGGATCAAGGGATATGGAGAGAAGGCAGGAACAGGGTACTGAATTTGGATGATCAGCCATGATCTCATTGAATGGTGGAGCAGGCTCGAGGGGCCGAATGGCCTATTCCTGCTCCTATCTTCTATGTAAGTCGGAGGATATGCTGTTTTGGAAGAATAGGAGCAATATACCATGTAATTCATAGGGTACTATTCTGCTGCTAAGGTGTAGCTGTTTCAAGTGGTGATCCCCTTAAAGGCCACAAGGTACTTTTGCTGCAAGTAGATTGATCCTGAGGTTAATTAGAAGACATGTTCCGTTGCTGGGTAAGTTTCTCTGTAGATTGCCTGGTGCTGTAAAATACCTATTATATACATGTGTATATGTAGGATTAGGATTTGATTTTGCAGAGTGAAAATGGCTCGTATTATTTCTTTCTCTGTATGACTATTGCTTAAGACATTAACGCCTAGAAATTCGTCTCGGGTGGTGGCGAAGAATGGGCGGCATCAGATCGGCCGCCCGTTATACACCGTGCCTGATATTCAGTTGCATTGGCTGCAAACGGAACTGAATATCGGGCACTGCGTATAACGGGCGGCCGATCCGATACCGCCCGCTTTGCGCCACCGCCCAAGACGAATTTCTAGCCCTAAAGTGCATTAAGACTCGGTTGAACTCAATAAAGATTATTTGCAACCAAGTTGGTGTTAAGTCCAAGAACCGTAGTGCTTGTATATTCTAGACTCCTTCTCAAGTTCGGAAGCAACCAGCAGGAAATGATGGACATGTTTATTAGGAAAGATTAGAGATGTTCAAGTCCTTTTTAGTCTAGAAAAAGGGAAGTCAAAGGGGGCCCATACCTTAAATAGAATTTGAAAAACACACATAATATGTCAAAATAAAGCCGGGCCAGAGGATACAAATTTAATTTGGTGAAAGTAGTTTTAAAATTGATACTAGGAAGAACTTCTTTACACCAATAGTGAGTGAATGTTTGAAATGGAAGAGAATCTGCCAGTCGGAGTAGTAGAGGCAGAAACATTCTAGACGTTCAGAAAGACGTTGTAAAGGGCGAGTTGGGGAAATGCACTTTGATGGGCGGAATGGTCTTTTTGTCTGTTTTTTGTGTTCTAAAGCAATGATGGCGTTCAGTTGGATTACAAAGCTGTGACATTGCCACTTCAGCTTTGAGACGTTCTTTTATGGTCTGTTCCTTTTTGCTCGCAGGTGATTTAAAAAAATATATATATTGTTGAATATATGTTGCTATGCAGACTGATTTAACTGCATTAATAAATTATTCAGGTTCACATCGAATTTATACAATGGAATTCACCACACAAAATGTAGCATTTATTGAAGGGCGAGTATTCAGTTCTATAGCTGGTGACAGGTTCATTGGGATTGATGGTCATATGCCAGTAAGAGTTTATACAATGTTCTATTTCATTGTAATTGCTGCAGGGCACTTTTAACCTCTGTATTTTCTGAAAATTGCAGTGCTGTAAAGTGAAGGTTTCTACATGGAACATACTTGGCAAAAGAAATAATTGCAGTCTTTCGCTTTTATACTTTTAATTAGCTGGAGTTTAAAATAGAGGCTACTCTTAGTACTAACTGGTGGACCGGAGATATTGGCCTTGACATTAAACTTGACATGGGAGAGGGTCGGGCGGGCGAGGTTAAAATGTGTAATCCAGGTAACCCTACCCCAGCACGGAAATGACGGCAGATATCGGGGCGCCCAGAGCGTCCTGGTGTGGAGAAGCAGGACGCTTATTAACACATTTAAATTGGGTTCCTACAGTGCAATTCGGACACCAATTTGAAGTTAACTGGTGCTGCACGGGTTTCCTGGGGGTCGGAAAACTCGGCAGTGAAAAGGAGGGGGAGCTGCCGGCTCCCCAAGATAGGTGGCTCTTTCAGCACTCCTTGCAGCACTCCCTGCAGTCCAGGAGGAGCAGGAGTGCTCCCATGCCCTTCAAGGAAGCCTCCAGCCTCCCCCAGCGCTCCCAATCATGGTCCCACCCGGTCAGGGTGTCCGTGTGAAAATCGGCTAGAGGAGAATGCTGAAAGGAAACTGGACTGTTGCAGGCCATTGTTCCTTCGTTTAACGAGGTGTAACATTTTTGTTTGCTTCAAAAAGAAATAGCTTTAAATTGAAGAGGTTCCAGGGATAAATGAGTTCTGGCTGGTTGTTTGTATTTTTGCCAAGGGTGGTGCTCCTGTCTGCATGTAACCGCTCATCTCAATCGTTCATAGCTGGAAGATTAAAGCATCCCCATCATGCGACTGTGGAGCTCCTATCAGACCCCGGAGCACATCATTGAGCACTGCCCTCAGAGGAAATTTGCAGGCAGGCTACAAGATATCAACGCTATTATAGCTTTGGCCTGGATATCTGACTGATACTGACATTTGATTTGCTTTGCTACTACTGTACGAAAGAAGAATAGTTCAGCGTGGTAAATAAGTTTGGTGATTTACAGGCACAAGTCGCCACATGGCACTATGATGTAGTGGCAATAACAGAGACCTGGGTCCAAGAAGTGGAGGATTGGGAACTTCATATTCCTGGCTACAAGATATTCAGAAAAGATAGGGAAGGAAGAAAGGAGGGTGGGGTGGCAGTATTGATCAAAGAAACTATTCTAGCCCTGGAGAGGGATGATGTAGTTGAGGGGTCAAAGACAGAATCTATTTAGTTAGAATTAAGGAACAATAGAGGAGCTATTACGCTACTGGGTGTATACTATAGGCTACCAAATAGTGGGAAGGAGATGAAGGAGCAAATTTGCAGGTAAATTACAGAAAGATGCAAGAACTATAGAGTAGTGATAATGTGGGACTTCAATTATCCTAATACAGACTGGGATAGTAACCTTGTAGAGAGAAAAGGGTGTGCGGGGGGGGGGGTGGTATTCTGGAAATGTGTACGCTAACTTTCTTGATCAGTGTGTTTCCAGCCCAGTGAGGAAGGAAACCTTGCTGGATCTATTTCTGGGGAATGAAGTGGAGCATGTTTTCAGTGAGGGAGCATTTGCGGAACAGTGATCATAATACCGTCTGGTTCAGAATGGTTATGGAAAGGACAAGGCACAATCTAGCGTAAAAAAACTTGACTGGAGGAGGGCTAACTTAATTGAGTTGAAAAGGAATCTAGCACAAGTGGATTGGAATCAAAAATTGGTAGTCAAACCATAATTGGAACAATGGAAGGCCTAAAACCGATTCCGGTATAGAATAGACAGATTACCATGAGGGGGAAAGGAAAGGCATCCAAAGCTAGAGCTCCCTGGATGACAAAAGATGTAGAGATTAAAATGAGTCAGAAAAAGAAGGCTTATGACAGTACGGTGCAAAATACAGTAGAGAACCAAGCTGAATATAGAAAGTATAAAGGAGGTCTAAAAAAGGGAGGCAAAGCGAGAGAGTATGAGAATAGCAGCCAACATAAAAGGGAACCCAAAAGTCTTTTATAAACATAGAAATAGTAAAAGGGTGGTCAAAGGAAGGGTGGGACCGATATGAGACCAAAATGGAGATATTTTTGTGTGGCAGAGGGCATGGCTGTGGTACTGAATCAGTACTTTGCATCTATCTTCACTAGGGAAGAGGATGCTGCCAATGTAGCAGTGAAGGAGGAGGCGGTAGTAGCAATATTAGATAGGATGAAACTAGATAAAGAGGAAGTACTTTAAGGTTGGTAGTCCTCAATGTAGAAAAATCACCCAGTCTGGATGGGATGCATCCTCGGGTACTGAGGGAGGTAATGGTGGAAATTGCAGAGTTTCTGGCCACAATCTTCCAATCCTCGTTGGATATAGGGGTGGTTCCAGACGACTGAAGGATTGTAAATGTTACACCCCTTTAAAGGGCAGAGGGATAAACCCGGCAGCTACAGCTGAACGTCGGTGGTGGGGAACCTTTTTTAGAGACAATAATTCGGGACAAAATTAAATGGCATTTGGAAAAGTTGGACTAATAAATGTTTAAGGCAAATTGTGTTTGGCTAACTTGATTGAGTTCTTTGAAGTAATGGAGAAGGTTGATGAGGGGAGTGTGGTTGCTGTTGTGTGTGTATATAGACTTTCAAAAGGCATTTGACAAAGTACCAAATAATAGACTTGTTAGTGAAATTGAAGTGCATGAGATTAAAGGGACAGTGTGGATACAAAATTGGCTAAGGGACAGAAAGCAAAGAGTAATGGTGAACGGTTGTTTTCCAGACGGGAGGGAAGTATACAGTGGTGTTCCCCAGGGGTTGGTATTTGGGCCACTGCTCTTTTTGATGTACATTAATGACCTGCACTTGGGTATACAGGGCATAATTTCAAAGTTTGCAGATGACACGAAACTCGGAAATGTAGTAAATAATGAGTAGGTTAGTAACGGACTTCCAGAAGACACAAACATAGACTGGTTAAATGAGCAGATGACATTTGATGCAGGGAAGCATGAAGTAATGCATTTTGGTAGAAAGAATGGGAAGAATCAATATAAACTAAATTATACAATTTTAGAGGGTGCAGGAAGAGCGAGACCTGGGTCATATGTGCGCAAAACTTTGAAGGTGGCAGGACAAATTGAGCAGGCTGCTCAAGCATATGGGATCCTTGGCTTTATTAATAGAGGCATAGAGTACAAAAGCAAGGAAGTTATGTTAAATCTTTTATAAAACACTGGTTAGGTCTCAGCTGGAGTATTGAGTATTGTGTTCAATTCTGGCCACCACACTTTAGGAAGGATGTCAAGGCTATGGAAAGGGTGTAGAAGAGATTTGATCGAAGTATTCAAAATCCCGAATGGTTTTGATGGCGTAAATTGAGTGACAGAAGGGTCGGTAACCGGAGCGCACAGATTGGCAGAAGAACCAGAGGCGACATAAGGAAACATTTTTTTTTAGTGTGTTGTGATCTGGAGAGAGCTTTCGTTCAAGTGCTAGCCACCAAAATGCCGTGCAGCCTCCTTAATGAGTGCTGGCAGGCAATTTAAGTGGCAGCCAGCTGCTTAACGATCCTCCGGCGCAAGCTTCAACTCCTTTACCAAGATGGTGTCTCACGTTGAACGCAGGCTAAACCTGCGTTTCAGCTTAAGACCCCATCGTCGCCACGTCGGAGGCTCTTTAGCGCCTAAAATATCCGGGGAAAATTGCCGCTGAACTCTTTACATTACAACAGTGACTACACTTCAAAAGTACTTCAGTGACTGTAAAGTGCTTTGGGATGTTCTGTGGTCATGGAAGCCACGATCTAAATGCAAGTGTTTCTTTCTTTGCTTCTATAGTTTGGTCATGCTGATGCACCAACAGTCATTTTTCAAAATGGAAACTTGAGGAAATGTTCTTTTGTATATTTGGATATTTTGATACAAAATGTTGACAATTTTGCTTTGGACCTAGGCATAAATGTATAAAGATCTAATTTACCCATGCCCGTTTGTGAATCTTAAATTGAAGATCTATGGCTCTTACTGTATTTTTTGGTGGTTAAGGTCACAAGAAGCTGTGCCTTTTGATAAAAATCAATGCTTAACTCTGAAATGTTGAGTCCTCATTCTGTTTTCTTCAGCTGTTGAAGAGTGTATTGAAGGAACTGATGGAAATGAAACAAGTTAAGGAGAATCTTCTGCAAGTGCACTTAAATGGTGAGTCGCTTACTCTGGGAAAAGTGAGAGACATCTTTAACCAGTGGATCTATAGTAAAAATTTGTATACATACTAAACCTGCCAGTTTGCCTGCATTGGAGAGAACTGGAGATTTAAGGGTAAATAAGAAATCTTAGATGATAGGATGTAACTTTCAACTCCACACTGGAGCATAAAACTGGCATTGCAGGCCAGGCGCCTGTTGTAGAAACCACCTGATTTCCCTTTCTATTAAAATCAATGGAAAAGAAAATGTAGGTAGTTTTTAGAATGGCCGCCCGCTCAACAATGCCAGTTTTACGCACCAACTGTATATTGAAAGAAAGCCATTGGCATTGATGCTGTACCTTGTCACATCCTCCCAGCGCACTTCATATATGATAAATTACTTTTGAAATATAAAAATTTCCATGGACTGCCGATGGTTTTTTTTATGGGCGGGGGGAGAGAGAGAGAGAGAGAGAGAAAAGAGCAGCTGTTGCATCCCCCTGTTTGCTTTAATTGGCTTTGGTGCAATGAAGATACAACTCGGAAGAAAGAGAATTGAATTGTCAGCGACAAGCTTATGTGGAAAAATGAGTTGTGGATTAATCATTTTGTGTCTAATCTTCAGTTACAACGGTGTTGAAATATAAGCTAATGAAAGTCAACTAACAAACTAAAATACAGAGTACCTTTTCTCTCTGCTATGCTGCCATTGTGATCTCCAATAGAAAATTGGTACAGCGGTGCCAAATTTCCTCATTTTCTGGCAGTTTCATGACTGACTTGTACCCAGTCGAGATCAGTGAGGTGCAATGAAATTCATTTCATAAAGGACACTAGTCTTTTTGGACTCGCATCTAGGTTCTAGGTGGCGGGGAGAAAACCAGATCACAGGGTAGAAGGTAATCAACAGGTAATTATGGACAGTGAGTGCATGCATGAACTGGAGACCAGCAATAGACATACATTGGGGAACATGAAAGATGCTGGAACTAGAGGTTGTGGGTAGCAGTAGGCAATGGAGTGGGAATAACACACATGACTGAGCCCAGAGAATAGAAACAAAATCAGCATATGTATAGCATATTCACAATAGCAGCCTTCAAAAGGGAATTTGTGAAATACTTGATAGAGAAAAAATTGCAGGGATATGGGGAAAGAGCAGGGGAGTGGGACTGACTGGATTGCTCTTCGAAAGAGCCGGCGCAGACTCGATTGGCTGAATGGCCTCCTTCTGTATTGCACTATTCTATGAAAATTCCAGGGGCACCTGGGAGGCAGATGATGTTCATGCTTTGGATGGGGGCAAGCTACAAAATGAACTACTCTAGTTAGATATCTCATAATTTAAAAAAAAAAGACCTCCCAAGCCAGCATAATACAGACCTCCTGTTGTGCATAAGGAGGAGTACAATTTGCCCCACAAAGATGGGAAAGGTATGTTAGAACAAAAAGTTCATAGAATCATAGAATGGTTACAGCACAGAAGGAGGCCATTCGGCCCGTCGAGCCCGTGCCAGCTCTCTGCAAGAGCACTTTAGCTAGTCCCACTCCCCCACCCTTTCCCCGTAGCCCTGCAGATTATTTTCCTTCAGGTACTTATCCAATTCCCTTTTGAAAACCATGATTGAATCTGTAAAGTCTGTGGGTTGCTTAGTTAATTAATACACAGACTACCAGAGTAACTTAAAACAGGACTTTACTATTCGAAGGTCAGGGCGAATCTGCCAAATAAATCCTGACACAGCACTTATATACCGGTGTGGTCACCGTCGGTATTACAGTATACAGAAGCCAACAAAGTAGTGCCACACCTAAAATAGTTCTCTTAAAGGTGAACGGTTACATACAATGGTTTTCTTAAAGGTAGACGGATACATACACTACAATCCTCCCTTTTTAGCTTACAACATACTTAGTCCCCCATTAAACATAACATATATTCAACTTCATGTAAAACAATTCACAGGTATAATCTATGCGGGAAACAGTTTACAGATTCCGTCTCTGCGGGAACAGTTCACAGATTCAGTCTCTGGTCTTGACTCGGTCCGAACAACATCTCTGTGGTGTAGCCGGTTCACATTGCTAGCGTGACTCATCCAATAGTCTTTCCCTTGACTTAACAGCTTGAACTTCCGTCCTGCTGAACCAGCAGTGCTGACTTTTACAAACAGCTGGACTGCCTTGGTAATTTTTCCTACTTGCCAACTGATTTGGCTCCCTTCGTAGGGCCCACGTACATGATCTGGTAGAAGTGATAATGATTTAGATGGTTATCACCTTCTGCTTCGTCTTTTTCTTTTCTGCTTCTTGGAGACTCTCGGGGCTCCCTTATCAGCTGCCAGCTGTTGCGCCACCATCTCCCTATGTTCCTTAGACTTTAAGTGCTTCATCCTGATTTCTGCACTTTGGGAGTTTTCATCACAAGCTGGGCAGACCAAGTCCTCGTAATATTCCGTGTCACTCAATAGGTCATGGTAATATTCGGTGTCGTCCTGAACTAGTCTAGCGAGAGGGCCTGCTACTTCTTCCTTACCCAACTGGACGTTAGCCGACTGTTGTTCCCTCCCTAGACATCTTTCCTGAAGAGACTTCTTCATGCGTTCATATTCATCCCGCTCTTCCTGGGTTTCCTGCAAATCCTTCACTAATGACCTCATTTGTGATTTCAACACTTCCCCTTCCATGGGGGATTGATTGATCGGGCTATTCAATCCTTCTACTGGAGCAGCTGTTTCAACATTCTGTTGTTCACATAGATGTGATTCAGCGTACTTTTGGCATCCCAGTAAAATCTGTGTTGCAACCTCAGCTATTTCCATAACTTTTGAGAGCTCCGAACTCCTTCCCTTTGAAGATTGAAGCTCGTGTTCAGATTGTTCCCATTGCAGAGTCTTGTCCCTCAGCATATGAAGGAGTTGGCTGACCGTTAACTCTTCCACGGGAACACTGTGGATCAGAGTCTTCTCCATTTCATCCACCTTTTTCTCCAATGCTTTCACCTTCTTTTCCTCTTGTACTTTGGCTTTCAGCGCTCGGAGAAGTTGCGCCTTGATGCTCTCTAGCTCATGTTCAGGGGCCATTCTCACAGTCTCTGTGTTTCTTACAGTTTCCTTTTCTTCCACTGAAAGGATTCCCAGTTGAATCTGTTCTTCAAGTTGTTGAACCTCGGTCATTGCCGCCTCATATTTGTCTTGGGTTTCCTTCAATATTTTTGAGTTCTTGGACATCTTGTCTTTCATGTTCTGCCATGTCTTTCACCTCTAATTTCTCATCTATGGATGGAACTTCTACCGATGAGTCTGCCTTGGCCTTGAGCTCATCAAGAATTTCCTGCAGCCTTTGGACTTCTTGCTCATGTTCAACCTTTAGTTGCTCATATGCTTCTACTGAAACTAGCTTTTCGGAGGTTGCCGAGTTAATCCCCTCCAGGATTGTAGCCTGGGCCTGTTCATACTGTTCCTTCAACTTCTCAAACTCTGCTTGTAAGGAGTCGTAGAGAAGAACGGGAATAAAATCCTGGCTTCCTGAAGATTCCTCTTCATTTGCTCCTTCCTGCAAATATTCTAACTCCTGAACAGCATAAGGGAGATGTGATCGGTAATTGGTCACAATGGCTCTATGGTCGCTCTCTGCTTGAGCTAGCTGCTTCTGTTGTCTTTCCAGATTCTCCCATTCGGTGTCATAGAACTTTTTCATTGTTTTCATCTCTTGTTCGAGACGGTAACTCACTTGTTCTACTTACTGTCGTAATTTGAAATAAAGTTGAGTCCGAGCTCGGTGTTCGTCAGTCATGGATATGTCCGTAAACTGAACAGACTCAGAATTCTCTGTCAAACTATGTTGTTGTTGTTCGGTGGAGTTCTGTTCTGAAACTTTGTTCTTCTCTGGAGCATAAGCCTTTATGCATGCCTTCGTTCTTCCAACCTTAGTCGGCAAGTCCATTTCAGCCTTGTCTTTCATATTTGGGTTGGTCTTATCGTCATCCGTTTCAGAATCTGAGCTGATTGTCTGCACCGAGTCCTCACTCGTTATGGCTTTTAGATAGTGCCATTCCATGTCTATTTTCTTGATCCACTCCCGTCCCAGAAGTGGTGGTCCTCCCTCAGGTAGTACGTATAAGTTCATTCTTGGGTGTTCTTTACCCCCATCTCTCACCTTGACTCTTATCTTCCCCATGGGGTATACTTTATGCCCCGTGTATGTCTGCAATACGAACTTGGTATCTCTTAAGGGTATATGTGAGAATAGCCGGTGGTAATCCCTTCGATTTATGACTGATAGAGCTGATCCAGTGTCCAACTCCATTTTCACTTGGACTCCAGCTATTATTAGCATGACCCAGATAGTTTGTAGGTCAGCTTCCTTACTCACATTGTGAATTCTCAGACTACCCAGCTCCTGGCCGTTTGGGTCTGAGTCCGAATTCTGTTCGTCTGAACTCTTCTCGGCCACCTTGTGTACCTTGTTGTACTTTTCCTGTGATGGCTTCCTTTGGTTGTTGGTCTTCTTCCCTGACCGGCATACCTTAGCTATGTGACCCAGTTTGCCACATTTCCTACATTCCTGGTTCTTAAACCAGCATTGGTTCTGGTCGTGTGTTGTCTTCCCACAATGATAGCATTTTGTTGTACTCGAGGTAATTTGATCCACACTGAGTGCCGCTGCATTTCCGCAGTTCCCTTCGCTGCGGCTTCGTGCGATGCTGCAATAAGGACAGCCCTGTCAAGTGTAAGGTCGTT
Organism: Somniosus microcephalus; assembly: GCF_052327205.1. Classification (NCBI taxonomy): domain Eukaryota; kingdom Metazoa; phylum Chordata; class Chondrichthyes; order Squaliformes; family Somniosidae; genus Somniosus; species Somniosus microcephalus. The sequence continues at coordinate 306,083,381 of NC_140990.1, read as the reverse complement.
CTCTTCGAGTAGTCGCTTTTGCGTTCCTTCCTTTGACAACCCGCACACGAACTTGTCTCGCAATGCCTCTGTCAGATTCCCTCCAAACTGGCAGTGTTTCGCTAGTCTACGCAGTTCGACTAAGTATTCTGCGTTGCTTTCGTCTTTCCGTTGCGTTCTCGCATAGAATTTGAATCGTTCCGCCAACATCAACGGTGTGGGGTTCAAGTGATCCTTCAGAACAGTCACAATATCATCGAAAGTCTGATCCGCCGGTTTAGCTGGTGCTAGTAGATGCTTCAAGAGCCCGTATGTCTTCGCGCCCATTGAGTTTAGCAAGGTTATAGCTTTGTCATCTTCTATTTTATTGGCCTCACAATAGATCTCAATGCGTTCCACATACGTGGCCCAGTCTTCTACCTCGGAATTAAAATCGTTGATGTTACCACGCTTAGGCATCTTCCTCTCTTCCTGATAACACCACGAATTATTTCTTTAAATTTTCTTTTCTTTTTTTTTCCAAGATGGCGGTTCCCGCGAAAATGGCGGCTTCCCGCGCTTATCTTCTCTCCCCGCCCACTTCAATGGCGGTTTCCCGCTTCTGTCTTCTTCCCCGCCTAATGGCGGCTTCCCGCGTTTCTTCCCTAGCGGGAGGGGTACACTTTCCCCACGGGCGACGGCCGCTGGCTTTCAGGTTCACAGCCTGCGCGTCGGCTTCAGGGCTTTCCCTTTTCTCGGCAGGGCAACCGGCGCTGGGTACACCCCGTTGACGGCGAACAGTTTCAGCCGCTGGGCTGGCTCTCGCTCGGTTCCCCTTGCTCGGGCTCTGTCTCCCGCTCGCTCGGCTCTACCGGCGCTGGGTACACCCCGTTGACGGAGAACAGTTTCAGCCGCTGGACTGGCTCTCGCTCAGTTCCCCTTTGGTCGGCTCTGCCTCTCCCGCTCACTCGGCTCCCAATCGCGCCTCCCAGCCCTCTCGCAGTCCGGTGCTTCCCTCCTCGGCTGCGGCTGAGTTTATCTCTTCCTGCGCCTACGCTCCCGGCCGCAGCGCTTCGTGGCTTCGGTCGCTGCCCGGCCTTTTTCGCCGGTCGCGGTCTAGCTGTCTCACGATGCCGTTGCGTCCCCCGGCCTGTCTGTACCGCGGCTTCCTTGCTCCACGCTGCCCCAGTCTCAGCGCCTCTGGACCCGACTTCTGTCCGGCTCCTTTCCCCCTCGACCGTGGTCGAGTGCACCGCCCTTATCCTCCGGTTATTCTTTTTACTTTCCCTTACTCACAGTCACCGTGGCCGCCTTGCTTCTCGTGCTGATCGGCTCACTCCTCACCGTGGCAGAAGGGACAGTCAGTGCCTGTTGCTGATGGAAGTCTTTGTCTCTAACTTCTTCCTCTTTTCTAGTTCTGCAGCCTCTAGTTTTCTCCCAGCAGAATGACGAGGGCAGTTGCCTCTTCTCGACGCTCGTTAACTGCTTCGGAAGTATTGTTGCCGCAGGGTACGATCGGACTCGTCGCCACTGTAAAGTCTGTGGGTTGCTTAGTTAATTAATACACAGACTACCAGAGTAACTTAAAACAGGACTTTACTATTCGAAGGTCAGGGCGAATCTGCCAAATAAATCCTGACACAGCACTTATATACCGGTGTGGTCACCGTCGGTATTACAGTATACAGAAGCCAACAAAGTAGTGCCACACCTAAAATAGTTCTCTTAAAGGTGAACGGTTACATACAATGGTTTTCTTAAAGGTAGACGGATACATACACTACAGAATCTGCCCCACCACCCTTTCAGGCAGTGCATTCCAGATCCTAACCACTCGCTGCGTAAAAAAGTTTTTCTCATGTCGCCTTTGGTTCTTCTGCCAATCAACTTAAATCTGTGCCCTCTGGTTCTCGACCTACCCGCCAATGGGAACAGTTTCTCTCTATCTACTGTTTAGACCCCTCATGATTTTGAACACCACTATCAAAACTCCTCTCAACATTCTCTGCTCTAAGGACCAGCTTCTCCAGTCTATCCATGTAACTGAAGTCCCTCATCCCTGGAATCATTCTTGTAAATCTTTTCTGCACCCTCTCTAAGGCCTTCACATACTTCCTAAAGTGCGGTGCCCAGAATTGGACACAATACTCCAGTTGAGGCCACACCAGTGTTTTATAAAGGTTCATCATAACTTCCTTGCTTTTGTACTCTGCCTCTATTTATGAAGCCCAGGATCCCGCATGCTTTTTTAACCGCTTTCTCAACCTGCCCTGCCACCTTCAACGATTTATGCATATATACCCCCAGGTCTCTCTGTTCATGTACCCCTTTTAGAGTTGTACCCTTTAGCGCTTATTGCCCCTTACATTTTGGTAAAAACGAGATCACTTCACACTTTTCTGCGTTAAATTTCATCTGCCACATGTCCGGCCATTCCACCAGCCTGTCTATGTCGTCTTGAAGTCTATCACTATCCTCCTCACTGTTCACTATACTTCCAAGGTTTGTGTCATTTTTGAAATTGTGCCCTGTACACCCAAGTCATTAATATATATCAAGAAATGTAAGAAGTCACACAACACCAGGTTATAGTCCAACAGCTTTATTTGAAATCGCAAGCTTTCGGAGTGCTGCTTTTTCATCAGGTGAAGTGAGCAGCGCTCCGAAAGCTTGTGATTTCAAATAAAACTGTTGGACTATAACCTGGTGTTGTGTGACTTCTTACATTTGTCCACCCCAGTCCAACACCGGCATCTCCACGCTATATCAAGAAAAGCAGTGGTCCTAGTATCGACCCCTGGGGAATACCACTGTATACCTTCCTCCAGTCCGATAAATAGCCGTTCAGCACTACTCTGTTTCCTGTCACTTAGCCAATTTCGTATCCATGCTGCCACTGTCCATGGGCTTCAACTTTGCTGGTAAGCCTATTATGTGGCACTTTATCAAACGCCTTTTGCAAGTCCATGTACACCACATTGCCCTCATCAGCCCTCTGTTACCTCATCAAAAAAACTCAATCAAGTTAGTTAAACACGATTTGCCTTTAACAAATCCGTGTTGACTTTCCTTAATTAATTCACACTTGTCCAAGTGACTGTTAATTTTGTCCTGGATTATCGTTTCTAAAAGCTTCCCCGCTACTGAGGTTAAACGGACTGGCCTGTAGCTGCTGGGTTTATCCTTCCGCCCTTTTTTGAGCAAGTGTATAACATTTGCAATTCTCCAGTCCTCTGGCACCACCCCCGTATCTAAGAAGGATTGGAAGATTATTGTCAGTACTTCCGCGATTTCCACCTTTACTTCCCTTGGCATCCTAGGATGAATCTCATCCAGTCCTGGTGACTTATCTAGTTTAAGTACAGCCAGCCTTTCTAGTACCTCCTTCTTTATCAATTTTTATCCCAACCAGTATCTCAACTACCTTCACTTTCACAATGACTTTGGCAGCATCTTCTTCCTTGGTGAAGGCGGATGCAAATACTCGTTTAGTACCTCAGCCATACCCTCTGCCTCCATGCACCGGTCTCCATTTTGGTCCCTAATCATACCACCCCCCCCTTCTTATTATTTGTTTACTATTTATATACCTACAGAAGACTTTTGGATTCGTTTTTATGTTAGCTGCTAATCTATTCTCATACTCTCTCTCTGCCCCTCTTTTTTAATTTCCTTTTTCACTTCCCCTCTGAACTTTCTATATTCAGCTTGGTTCTCACTTGTATTCTCAACCTGACATCTGTCATATGTGCCCTTTTTCTGCTTCATTTTACTCTCTATCTCTTTTGTCATCCAGGGATGACTTTGGTTGCTCTACCTTCCCCCTTGTGGGAATGTACCTCGACTGTACCCGAACCATCTCTTTTTAAAGGCAGCCCATTGTTTGATTACAGTTTTGCCTGCCAATCTTTGATTCCAATTTACCCGAGCCAGATCCATTCTCAACCCACTGAAATTGGCCTTCCTCCAATTAAGTACTTTTACTCTATATTGCTCCCTGTCCTTTTCCATAGCTAATCTAAACCTTATGATACTATGATCACTGTTCCCTAAATGTTCCCCATCTGACACTTGATCCACTCCATTCCCCAGAATTAGATCCAGCAATGTCTCCTGCCTCGTTTGGCCAGAAACGTACCGATCAAGAAAGTTCTCCTGAACACACTTCAGAAATTTTTCCCCCTCTCTGCCCTTTATACTATTACTATCCCAGTCTATATTAGGATAACTGAAGTCTCCCATCATCGCTGCTCTATAGTTCTTGCACCTCTGTAATTTCCCTACAAATTTGCTCCTCTATATCCTTCCCACTAGTTGGTGGCCTATAGAATAGACCTAGTAGTGTAATGGCATTCTGTGTTTTTAAGCTATTTGAAGACGTCAATCAGCCAAATACAAACTGGGAAAGGGCAAGTGGTTTAAAGGCAGAGTTGGTAAATGTAATGCATGACTGGTTCCTGGGATGGGGGCGGGGGTTGTCCTATGAGGACAGATTGAGTAGACTGGGCCTATATTCTCTGAAGTTTAGGAGAATGAGAGGTGATCTCATTGAAACATACAAAATTATTACAGGGCTTGATAGGGTGGATGCTGGGAGAATGTTTCCCTTGGCTGGGGAGTCTAGAACCAGGGGCCACAGCCTCAGGATAAAGGATAGGCCATTCAGGACTGAGATGAGAAGAAATTTCTTCAGAGGGTGGTGAACCTTTGGAATTCTCTACCCCAGAGGGCTGTGGAGGCTCAGTCATTGGGTATATTCAAAACAGAAGTCGATAGATTTCTGACTAGTAAAGGCATCAAGGGATATGGCGATAGTGCAGGAAAGTGGAGATGAGGTAGAAGATCAGCCATTGAATGGCGGAGCAGGCTCAAAGGGCCAAATGGCCTACTCCTCCTCCTATTTCTTATGTTCATATGACCCAGTGCATCAAGGAAGCTACAAGAGGTAGCATTCATCTTGAACTGGTATTCGTTTATGACTTGGACAACATGTAGGAAATGGAAATCCTAGCACTACTGGGGGTTAGTAACCACAGAATAATTTGGGAGTCAGATAGTCAGGTATATAACTTTAAAAGGGCTAAATTCAAAAATACTGTGGTAACAATGGAAGCAACTGAATTGGGTCAGGTTGTACCATATCTCAGTAGAAGACAAGTGGACCACCTTTAAAGGTATAAAGCTGAGCATGCAAGGTAACTACATTCCTGAAACCAACAAGCTCTGACTAAACAAACTGAACCCTAAATTGATTAAGAAACAAATTAAAAGTAATATATGGGGAAAAACGACATCTACAGATCTCGCAGGGAGAAAGGGGAGGAGGCTCATGGGGATGAATAGAAGAAAATGTAGTAACATGCTAAGAGGGTGATCAGAGGAGCAAAGAGAAACCTACAAAAAAGTATAGCAACAGAGGGTAAATCCAACAGTAAAATATTCTATTGGTACTACACGGTGGCATAGTGGTTAGCACTGTTGCCTCACAGCGCCAGGGACCTGGGTTCAAATCCGGCCTCGGGTGACTGTCTGTGTGGAGTTTGCACATTCTCCCCGTGTTTGCGTGGGTTTCCTCCAGGTGCTCCGGTTTCCTCCCACAGTCCAAAGATGTGCGGGTTTAGGTTGATTGGCTAAGATAAATTGACCCTTAGTGTTAGGGGGATTAAATACGTGGGGTTACGGGGATAGGGTGGGATATGTGTTGGTGTAGGGGTTACGGGGATCGGTTGGGATATGTGTTGGTGCAGGCTCGATGGGCCGAAATGGCCTCTATCTGCACTGTGGGGTTTCTGTGATTGTGAGTACAGGTAGACTATCGACTATCCTTTATCCGAACTACCGAAAACCTCTAAAAACCGAAAGTTTTTTCGTTCAGCGTAAGTCGTGCGCACGACATGACCAGAGTGGCGCACGACTTACGCTGAGCAGGGCAGAGGGTCACAGAGTTCCCTCCTGGGTAGGAGATTGCAGGCCGAGCCAGGCAGTGTGAAGGAGGTACCGGGAGAGTGAACCCGACAATACAGTGGCCCGTCCGATATTCTTTTCTCCCCCGAACCGAACCGCGGCCCGTCCGATTATTCTTTTCTCCCCCCCCCCCCCCCCCGACCCGACCCGAACCGCGGCCCATCCGATATTCTTTTCTCCCCCCTGACCCGACCCGAACTGCGGCCCGTCCGATATTCTTCCCCCCCCCCCCCCAAGTCGACCCCCCCCCCCCAGTCGACCCCCCCCCCCGTCGACCCACCCCCCCCCCCGTCGACCCACCCCCCCCCCGTCGACCCACGCCCCCCCCCCCCCCCGTCGACTCCCCCGCTGACCCCCCCGCCGACCCCGACAAATTTCCCAATACCTTCTGAAATCCGAAAAATTCTGAAAACCGAAACTCAGCTGGTCCCAAGGTTTTCGGATAAAGGATAGTCTACCTGTAATAGGGCAGTCAGAAGAAATGAAAAACTTGGATTCAAACAGACTACAAAATGTGGACTGTAGAAAGCTCTCTGACGTGGTGTACCAAGGCATTTGACAGAAGTTCCACATGAAGAAAGGATATTTGATAAACTCAGTTAGGAATTCAGGGTAAACTCTGGCGTGGTTGAGAAGTAGAAAATCATGAGTACTCATTAGTGGAATTAAGTTGCTGACTTGGAAATATATCGCCGTTCATTCATATTCGCTAGGTCAAAATCCTGGAACACTCTCCCTAACGGCACTGTGGGAGTACCTTCACCACACAGACTGCAGCGGTTCAAGAAGGCGGCTCACCACCACCTCCTTGAGGGCAGTTGGGGATGGGCAATAAATGCTAGCCTTGCCAGCGTGAATGAATTTTTAAAAAAGTTAGTGGGGAAAGAAGCACTGAGTGGGGTGCCTGAGGACTTGGTGTTGGGACCACTACTTTGTTTAATTTAGTTCAATATAATCTTGATTCAGATTTGGTTAGATTTTCAAATTATACCATATTGAACTTGTCACTCATTAGTCCAGCTGCAAACCTCACTGAGCTCGCTTGGCAAGACCGTGGCAGCCTCCTCTAGTCCACCCTGCTTCTCTTTGTCTCCCAGCTTGGTGTCATCTTCAAATTTAACAACCTTGCACTAACTTAATTCCAGGTCACTTAAGTACATCAGGAACAGGAGTGGTCCAGCATATGTTTTCCTCTCTTTCTCACTCACCTTTCTCATTCTCTTCTACGACCCTTCCCCTGCACTGCAACCTAATTCTCCTTACGGTTAATGTCTATTTACTTCTCTTTAGCCAACTGATAATCCATCATAACCTACTGAACCTTGGTTTGTAATGAAATATTTCATGCAGTTCTTTATCAAATACATTTTTGGAACTCTTAAGTACACTCATATGGCTTCCTCCCTGCCTCTACTGCCAAATAAGGATGTTACCACCTCAAAAGAAAAAGTCTGTGGTTGGTCAGGTAAAAATTTACCATTTCTGAAGAAACGTTGGCTTTCTTTAAAGATTGTCATACAGGTACTCTTCCATTTTGTTTCTGCTTACTGATTTCATTCGGTTTATTTGCTTTATTAGTTTGGATTTTTATTGGTTTTCAGCCTCAGTAGAACGGCTGCTGCACTAAAGTCACAATCCTGAGTATGCACACAACATATTTTTGATGTTGGATGGTATATTGTTGGCGTCGCCCTGTTTTTATAAAAATCCTCCAAGAAGTAATCATTTACCATGTTAACCATCTTCTGTTTATTCTGACTAAGTCCAACACCGCCTTGGACAATGTGGACCACTTTCCATTCCTCGGGCGCCTACTGTCAACAAGGGCAGACGTCGATGACGTAAGTCCAACACCACCTTCAGTGTGCCAGTGCAGCCTTCGGTCGCCTGAGGAAGAGGGTGTTTGAAGACCAGGACCTCAAACCCGACACTAAGCTCATGGTCTACAGGGCAGCAGTGATACCCGCCCTGCTGTATGCCTCAGACATGGACCATGTACAGCAGGCACCTCAAAGCACTGAAGAGGTACCACCAATGCTGCCTCCGCAAGATTCTGCAAATCCATTGGTAGGAAAGGCGCACCAACGTCCGTGTTCTCGCTCAGGCCAACACCCCCTGCATCGAAGCTTTGACCACGTTCGATCAGCTCTGATGGACGGGTCACATCATCCACATGCCTGATACGAGACTCCCAAAACAGGCGCTCTACTCGGAGCTCCGACACAGCAGGTGGGCAGAGGAAACGCTTCAAGGACACCCTCAAGGCCTCCTTGAAAAAGTGCAACATCCCCACTGACACCTGGGAATCCCTAGCCCAAGACCGCACAAAGTGGAGGAGAAGCATCCGGGAACGTGCCGAACACCTCGAGTCTCTTCGCCGGGAGCAAACGCAAGGAGCGCACATCAACCCAAGCACCCCTCCCACCCGCCCCTTCAACCACCGTCTGCCCCACCTGTGACAGAGACTGTGGCCTCGATTTTCACTGAGCCGTGGAGGTGGGCTTGGAGGCGTACGGGGGGTTAAAATTGCAAAAACTGGCGGGCGGGACCCCCCCCCCCCTCGCCTGGTTCCCGACTCAGTCGTGTCTGATGGCCCCGACTCCGTCCTGCATCCAACAGGCGGGACTGGTCGTTCAGGCCCTTAACCACTAAATGGCCTCTCTAATCCTATTTTGAAAGGCCCTTGCGAATTTCACCCTTTTCCCACATGAAACACACCTGGTGGGAGACACAAATGTGAAACCTGGCGGGAGCACTATTGGATTGCTGACTATCAACTGCAGGTCAACCATTAAAGAGGAGATTTGATCAGCCATGATTTGCAGGTGGCAGGACTTAGTGGTCTCAGGTCTGGGGCAACTTTTAGAAGGCTTAACCACACCTGTGGAAGGCTGGAGCCTCACACCCATCTCCAGTGTGACCACCTGGGAAACCCCTTTCGCCACCTTCACTCGGCGCTTCCTCAACGGAGGCATATACCAGAAGCATGGGAGCCATTTATTTCCTTCCCATCTGGGCATTAGAGGAGCTCGAGCACCAGCCGTGGCAGCAGCAGAACCAGGAACAACAGCAGCAGCAACAGGAGCGCCAGGCTGCTGCTCACCCACCTGAAGCTGCACAGGCCTGGAAGCCCGTCGGCGCAGGAGATACTCCCCCAAACAGGGGGTACAGATGCAGGGTCAGCTACCTCAACATGTCTGAGCAGCAGTGCCAAAGGCGGCTCCGACTTTCGCGAGAGGTAGTGACTGACATCTGCGCAATGCTACGGCAAGACCTGCTGCCCAGAGGACCAGGTGGACAAGCATTACAAGTGGCCATCAAAGCCACCACCGCAATTAACTTTTTTGCCTCAGGCTCATTCCAGGGATCAGCAGCAGACATCAGCGTCATCTCCCAGGCGGCCGCTTACACTTGCATCATGCAGGTAACCGATGCCCTCTTTGCCCTCGCGCACAATCACATCCATTTCACCAAGGATCGAGCAAGTGTCACGGTGCGAGCGGTTGGATTAGCTAATCTGGCAGGCTTTCCAAGGGTGCAGGGCGTCGTTGACTGCACACGTGGCCCTTAGGGCACCCCATCGCAATCCAGGTATTTTTGTCAACCGCAAGGGCTTCCACTCCCTCAACGTTCAGCTGGTGTGTGACCACAAGAAGGAAATTTTGCATGTTTGTGCCATGTACCCTGGCGGTTGCCATGACTCCTTCATACTGCGCCAGTCTAGTGTGCCTCCACTATTCAGTCTGCCAGACCAACTTAACAGATGGCTACTTGGAGACAAGGGCTATCCCCTGAGGACGTGGCTAATGACGCCATTGAGGAGGCCAGCCAACTAAGCTGAGGAGTGCTGCAACTCCAGCCACATTTCCACCAGATCCATTATCGAGCAAACCATCGGTTTGCTGAAGATGCTCTTCAGATGCCTGGATAGATCAGGTGGAGCCCTACAGTACTCAGCAGCCAGGGTCTCCAGAATTGTCGTGGTTTGCTGTGCACTTCACAACATGGCACAGCGCCGTGGCTTGCAGATTCCTGAGGACCAAGTGGGGTGCCTCGCTGCTTCTTACTGGAGCTTCGACAGTGGCCAAGAACCAGAGGATTCCTAGCACTCTGGCCACCATACTGACGGTTGCAAGTATTCCTAGGGCCTCAATGTGGAAGTTCCAATAGCGAAATGACAGACGCCACAACTGCAACATTTGCCATCAGAATTTTTATGTTCAATAACGACGTGATGGCATTTTTACAATAAACACAAAATTGCACCCAAATGACTACCCTTGTGACTATTTGTGCAGAATTTTGCTCCTACGTGGTGCCTCCCCTGTGCCTTCAGCAGATGTGGAGGCCCCTTGCTCACTTTGCTGCTGTTCCTGTCTCGACACCTTTGGCAGCCGTTCTCTGGGGTTGCGAGCCTGTGAGGGCTCGTCAATAGTCTGCTGCTCCTGCGGCTGTGCAGGGTTGAGACGTCTATCTCACTTGGGTGTGGACTCAGGTGGGGCTCTGACCGAGGGCTCTGCAGTGGCATGAAGTGTGAGCACTTGGAGAGGAGCCCCCACTTCCTTGAGGTCTGCCACCAACCTCCCTCTTATGGGTCAGGTCCCCCTCAGCGCCTGCAAGTGGCTGGAGAGCACCTTGCTGCACATCAGGGGGGCCAAGGGAACCCATATCTGCAATGGCAGTCCTACTCAGAAGGACTTCCATGAAGGTCTGGTTTCTCTGTTCAATAGATGCCCATCGCTCCTCAAGAGATGTCATTCTATTCTGAACAATGACTATGTTTTCCATACCCTGGTGACTAAGCTCCTCCATGGCCGTAGCCATCCTCTCCTCTACGGTAGCCAGCCTTATCACAGAGGTAGCAATCCTTTCCACGGAGGTAGCCATCCTTTCCGTGGTGATGCGTTCATGCGCCTATGATTCCTCAAAGGCTCTGCTCATGTTCGCTATTCGCTCCACACTCGCAGCGACCCTAGAGACAAAACCTGCCAGAGACTCCTGCATCTGTGCCTGGAGTTCCATCACCTCTGATCTTATGGATGGACCCAGAGGCAGAGGGTCGACATGCTGCTGAGCCGAGCTGGCAGAGTCCTGCCCCCTCCGACCAGGACTCCACTGCTGTCCCTGTCTCGGCAATCTGCTGATGCTCACTTGTGAGCTGTGATACACCAGGTAACAACACTACTCTATGTCCCGAAAGTCCCACCGAGGTGTGAGTGTCTGCGCTGGTGCTGGGTGCGCTGAATTCTGGTGACGCTGCGCCCTCGGAGGTTGCAGCTTCCTCTAAGGAGTCTGGCTGCTCAGCCTCTTCCTGGCTAGGGGGGACAGATGCTTGTGATGGTCCTGTGGGGGAGTAAAGGAAAGAGTCAGAGATGTGATGCAAAGGCTACATGCACATAGCTTTTTGCAGATGCTCATAAGTCCATCTGTTACAGCTTCACAATCATTATCAGCGACTCATGCAATGTCAAAGAGAGAGATGGGAAACTTTTCTGTCACCAGCTTGCTGTGTTACACCCGTCTGTCCGTCCCCCACGTGCAAATCATCCTCAATGCCCATAATTTCCAGGACTGCCTCCTCCTGTCCTGGCTCGCTCTCTTTTGTTGTGAGCTCTCTTTTCCTTCAATGAGGGAGACAAGTGGAGGTTGAGTGAGAATGAAGGAGTGAGTGTAGAGATTGCATAGCATAGATACTTAGAAGGAGACAAAGATGGAGTGAGGTTGGAAGACCAAGGGTCCTCCTTGTGTGTTGTCAGTTGTGCTCAAAGCATCAGTGATGGGGAGTGTGAGGGCTGCATGGTCGAATAGTTATGTGAATGTGAGCATAGAGAGAGAGGGAATGGATAAGGGTGCATGGATGTCAGTGTCAAGTGGGATGTGCAGGAAGAGATTGCTAAAGCTGAGTGCTGGTGAGGAAAGGCAATGGGGATCAGATTGAGGGTGATGGGAAATTCATACTCACTTTTCCAGTGCACTGAAGGTCATGAAATCTTTTCCTGCACTGAATCCAGGTTCTGCGGGTGACTCCCAAGGAGTTGACCTCCTCAGCCACCTGCATCCACACTGCCTTGGTCTGATTGGGAGGCCTCTTCCTCCCTGATGAAGGGAAGAGCACCTCCCTGTTGAACCTAGCCCCATCCACTAATGCCTGCAGTGCCACCTCGTCAAAGCGAGGAGCTGATCTGACCCTCCCGCTTGTCATATTTGCTGCAGCTCCCTCACACTGCACAGTCAAGAAGCTTGGCAGTCTGCAGAAGAAGCGAGGCTTGCTGTGGACCTTAAATGCAGCAGCAATGATGACGTCATCGGAGGGGACTTTCAGTCATGAAAAACCCATTTGCAAAGGCTTCCCACACGTTGGAAATCAACTGGCCAATTCAGTTAAAATTGCATCAATCTCCCACATCCATTTAGATTCGTGTGGGAAACACGAAATTCGGATAACATGACACCATCCCGCACCTGAGTTAAAATCCCCCCCCCCCTGTAGGTCCTGCATCAGTCACCTGCGAACTAATTTTTAATGTGGAAGCAAATCATCCTCGGTTCCGAGGGACTGCCTAAGAAGATTCTCGTGCTCAACTGTTTTAATGTGGTCTCATCAAGTTGTATTGGAAGAATTTTTTGGCATTCTGTTTTACATCTGCTGTTCTGACCCTTTCCAGTTTTCTCTTGGCACCCTTAAAATCTTAGATTTGAACTAGAAATGTTTTCTTAAACTGTTCTACTTTACTTTTTGTTACTAAACAATGGGGTCCAAATGGCTTAAAATTGATGTAATTTTGCCTGTTCGTACAAATGGTGAAGAAATAAGACTATCGTGATCACTTTATTTGGTTATGTTTTAGGTTTATTGCAAACAGATGACAGGATTGCACTGAAAGAAATCACAAGACAGCTCCAGCTTGAGAATGTTGTTGGAGATAAAGTTTTTGTGAGTCATTGTATACAGCATTGATGCTTTTTTTCCAATTGTGACATTTTGCAATAATATGTTCAAGTTTTTGCGTAAAAAAAAAAAAAAAAAATTAAAATCTAGTAATGTTTTGTGAACTGGAATGAAGGTCTTGAAAACAAGCTCCTGTTTACTGAACAGTGATGTGAACTCCTGTAAGTTCGTAACTTTAACACCGGCAGCCCTGATCTACATTTTGAAATCAATTGTTTCTACTTCTAAACTTAATAAAAGTGAGTGCCATACGATAACGAAATAAGTCAAAATGATGGATCCGCCGTACTTCTCCTGGTGTACTGTGATCCAATTAGCCACAACGTAACTACCATGATCAACTTAATGTGCTCAATTCACCTTTTTATATGTAGAAAATGCATACTGACATGCACAAGCCCCAAAGTGTGTTCCCTCTTCAAACACTGAAACTGATATAACTACAGGAAACTCTTTTTACCGGCACCGAAATAACTGGAAATCTCTCTTAACCGGCAAAATTCAGGAGTAGGTTCAGGTAAGTTTTACTTCATATTAGTGGCCGTGTAACCGGGGTTCCTGCACTTGTTGCCATGCCACAGGGACGCCTGGATCTGTGGCCGTGTAACCGGGGCTCTCGTACCTTAGTAAGTATACCTCTCTAATCCGGACTTTTTGATCAACTGGCACCATGTTGGTACTGGATAAAAAAGAGTTTCCTGTACTGTGTAGAATCCTGGATATGTGTAATAATAATGTCCCAGTTATAATTATGCCTACTATGTTCCATGTAGTTCACACTATAATGCAACCAAACACTTTAGAAAGTACATATAGTACTTTTTTTTTTGAGAATAGTACAAAGCTAGCCAGACCTGCTAATGCTCAATCGATGCCGTTACAGCTAGTTAAATTGCAAAAATACCACATCCAACGGTTGTAGCATATCTGTCTTCTGGAGGGTGAGAAGTAAACAGATTATTTTAGTTTTTTACTATTGTGTGTGTGTATATACAGAGAATCCATGATTATGAAAAGAACACAACTGACCACATTTATATGTTGTAATTTCAGGGGAGCTTTGCCGAAAATCTTGCTTTTCTTCTTGAGGCTTTGAAAAAAGGTACGAACATTTTTGTTGTATATTGTTTTACCAAAGATTTTTCATTTTGGTAATTGGTTAAAATAATGGTTGTAAATCACACAAAATGAGGTTGACAAATCTGTTTTTTGTTTTTGTTTCCACTCTGCTGCTTCGCTTTTCCCCCCCCTGATCGCACCCACACCCCCCCTCCCCCCCGCCCCAAGTTTTCTGCTTTCCTTGTCTGAAAGCAGTGACTGCTCCGAGTACAGTTCTGCAGGTGTTGCTATACTTCCAGAAATTCATTCAAGTGACCATTCTTCATGTTTGAACTTGCACGGTAGGCATTGGTAGACAATTTGACTGAGACATTTCAGCTGAACGCGAGTCCCTGCTCCTTACTCTAATGTCCCCACAAGCCCATTTTACAGCAAGGTCACTTTGGAGCAAGTGCCCAGCTGTTTTGCTTTCCCTCCCTGCCATAAGAACAAAAATGTCAATTGTAGCGCCCCTCTTCTCCTCCGCTCCTGCCCCTCCCCACTGCTGCTCTGGCTGAGGTCTGCTATCTCTGGGATCAAACTAGGATCTTTCTATTGTGTATGGCTCAGCTCCACACACACTTAAACCATCAGGGAAATCTAATTTGAAGTTATTTGAACATAAATTACATTGTTCTTTTTTAGCTTTCTCAGTTATGTATGTAACAAAGGCAATCTGTAAATAAGACACAATAAACCTTTAGAATAAGTGTCCAGAGTTCAGGTGGTCTGCATTCACGTAGGAATCTGAATTTGGATTTGGATGTTTCTTGGTTGATTGAGCTCTGCAAAGTTCAAGCTTGGCCCATCAGATACCAGAAGTATTTGAATTTTATCTGCATTGTATCCAAAGCCCCAAATGTTCAACCCTAATAAACTACAAAAACAAAGCTATGAATCATGCCTTCTCTGAATTTTGTGTGCAACACTCCTAAAACAGCATTGGGGGGTGGGGGGTGGGGGGGGGGGGGAAATGTGGCCTCATTTAAAAATTATATTCTTGCAATATAAAAGCTAGCTGCAAATTGTTTTATTTCACACATTAAAAATGGTACCGCACCTATATGTGGTACTGTGAACATAGTTGTCTGACAAATTGGAAAAAAAATGGGCACTGTCTAATGTTTTGTGACGGCCCAACTGGTACCCTGAGTGAATCCTCAAATTTAACAAAGTGGAAGCACAGAAAATGTCAGGGGATGCCCATTTTTATTGGAAAAGTAAGCAACCAAATAGCCAAGATTTTAAAGGGTCTATTGTCAGAAAAAGTCATAGAAAAAGGTTGATCTGTGGACCCATGAATTTTACTGAATCATTCTGTTCCCCTCATGCCTTGTGTAGATTACTTTTCTCTCTCTGTTGCCAGGAGCATTTCATGTTGGCTCCTGTGATTTGCCATTGATCATGATCTTGCTTAATTTAAGACCAATAAAGCAATTATTCATGAGCTATATGCAAATAGTACTAGATCCAGCTGATGATCGAACTCTACCTCCACAAAAAAAGTTTTGGCTTGATTACAGTGGTCCATATAGGATTTTGATCTGTGTTTTGAGGTAGCTTTCCTTAAAAAATAAATAAATAAATAAATAAATAAACCTGATACTGGATAAATACTATGGAGGGGTATGACTGCTGTTGTGTGATGTATTTCCTAGACACAGGCCCAGTAGGCCATGATGGTCTTTTCCTGTCCTGTACATTGTTATTTTTCTATAGGCAAGCATCTGGTTAGTACTCCTTTGGCCTGTATCAAAACCTTTCAACATTGTGCAAAGCTTTTTCCCCTGAGATTCTAGGTCTTTTTGGGTTTGGGGTCTCCTTAGATAGAATTTACAGTGCAGAAACAGGCCATTTGGCCCAACTGGTCTGGGCCGGTGTTTATGCTCCACACAAACCACCTCCCACTCTACTTCATCTAATCCATTCTGCATGTCGTTCTATTCCTTTCTCCTTCATGTACTTATCTAGCTTCTACTTAAAGGCATCTATGCGATTTGCCGCAACTACTCCATGTGGTAGCAAGTTCCACATTCTAACCACTCTGAGTAAAGAAGTTTCTCCTGAATTCTTTATTAAATTCATTAATTACTGTCTTATATTTGTGGCCCCTAATTTTGGACTGCACCCCACCCCACCACACACACAAGTGGAAACATCTCTACGTTAACCCTATCAAACCCATTCATAATTTTAAAGACCTTTATCGGGTCACCCCCTCACCCTTCACTTTTCTAGAATAAAGAGCCCTAGTCTGTTCAATCTTTCCTGATAGTTATAACCCCTCAGTTTTGGCATCATCCTTGTAAATCTTTTTTGCACCTTCTCCAGTGCCTCTATATCCCTTTTTATAATATGGAGGCCAGAACTGTGCACAGTACTTCAAAAGATGTGCGGGTTAGGTTGATTGGCCATGATAAAAATTGGCCCTTAGTGTTAGGGGGGATTAAATATGTGGGGTTACGGGGATAGGGCTTGGGTGGGATGGCTGTCGGTGTAGGGACCGGGTGCTAGGGTTTGGATGATCAGCCATGATCTCGTTGAATGGCGGAGCAGGCTCGAAGGGCCGAATGGCCTACTCCTGCTCCTAGTTTCTATGTTTCTAACTGTGGTCTAACCAAGGTTATATACATGTTTAACATGGAGTAAATTGGGTAAACCAAGCATGAACAAAAAAAATAGCAAAAATTGAAATCTAGTGGCCCTGGAAGGACAGCTGCCCCTTGACTTTAGGATAGGCCAAGCAATTTATTTTGCTTTTGCTTGTAGCTGTAGACTCGTATTACAAATGCTATCAGATGCTTTGAATTTGTGAGTGCAAGGTCAAGAAACCTGTGGGCTTCATCCAAAGTTAGATTGTTAGTTCTTTACCTCTAAGATGGATTGCAAGGTGTCCTGTATGGATGGAATGGATCTATTTTACTCCTTGCCTTTGGATTTGAAGATGCAGATAATCTTGCAATATTATCTATTTTTGCAACCACCCCTGGGCCTCTTCAGTAGAGGTTTTTTTTTAGTAAGATCTGCATAGCTGAGTGGGCCCTGCCTGAAATCTGTCCTGGATCTTGTGGGGCAGTGTTTCTTTGATGACTGGTGTGGGTTTCTGGGTGGTCTCCATGGAAGCCAGTGCCATGTTTACATTGGAATATTTTTGACATTGCTCCTGCAAATTGGAGGTGTTTCCTATGACGTATTCCAATGATTGAATGTTGAAAATATGAAGAACACGTTGGAAGGTTGATTTCAATTAATCCTAATCTGATCCCTAAACATTCGGGAGAGGAAATAAAAGATAATTTAGAAAAAGGAGTTGATCTTTTTTAAATGAAAGGGAGAAAAGCAAAATGTAGCTTTAAAAATACACAAGAAAACTCAAATTGGAACAATCTTCAGAATTAAACTTGGCGATTAATTTTGAGGATTAGTTAGTGAGTGTACTAAGTATTGATGTCCTTATTGCCTTGGCTTGTGTAGATTGGAATGGTGGTGTCCTTTCAAAATCATGGACGAAGTCCAAGCACCAGTTAAAACTACCTAATGCAATATGGTTCCATCTGTCAGAAACACAAAGCATAGATTCTCCTCGAGACAGTGAAAGGTTTTTTTCTCTCTAGCAGTAAATTTGCTCCTGCTTCATAAAATTGACTCCTTCCCTTGCCAGCCGAACAGCAAGAATGTTTTATATCAAAAATCCAGTGAGCGAATCACAGGGAGCAGTGGACAGTGATCAAAATAAGTACTGGATACTGGCCTGTGGATATAATTTCTGAAGTGGTTTCGTGCAACCAAACTGGCTTTATTTAATGCACGAAGACCTGAAAAGAATAATCAGTAAAAAGGCAGTTCCTTGGGCTTATCCATTGTTTGAGAGTCTGGGTCCCACATGGGTGCAATCTTTTGATGGGGCTGAATGTGCTTTCCTGAAGGGAAGCCTGAGAGAACTGGGCTTTGGCCATCACTCCTGTATTGGGTGTTAACTATTTGTGTTAATGGCTATCTAGATTCCTCTCATTGCTGTAGTGGCAGCCCTTTTCCATTACATGTCTGTTTTGGTTCAGTTGGTAGCACTCTTGTCCTATGAGTCAGAAGATTGTGTCCACCCTACTCGTAGACTTGAGCACAGGATCTAGTCAGTGGAGCACTGGGTGATTACTGCTAGGTTGGAGGTACCATCCTTCAAATGAGATTTTAAACTGAAGCCCCGTCTGCTTGTTTTGATGGACATTACAGATTCCACTCAATTATTTGAAAAAAGTAGTTAATTCTTCTGGCCATTCTAACATTCCTCCTTGCTTCCATCAATCATCTTCTTCATACAATCTTCAAAATAAAATATTTAAAAAATAAAGTAACCTGGCATCAGCTAATTAATTTACAGGTTTACATAGACATTTTCTTCTTTTCAATGTTGGTGTCTTGCGATATGGCTTTTTACTTTGGTTTCTCAATTTAAAAAACATTTTGAATCACTGAGGTGGTATCCCAGTCAGCTTTGCCCTATGAATCGGGATTCCCATATTTCCTCTCGTTGTGTCTGTTGAACTACAGGCAGCTGCCATTAGGTCCTTGCCAAATAGGAGTTGCTAGGACCACCCAGCCACTTGGATCCTACACATTATTACATAGGATATACAGCACAGAAACAGACCATTCGGCCCAACCAGTCCATGCTGATGTTTATGCTCCACACGAGCCTCCTCCTGTCTTTCCTCATCTAAACCTATCAGCATAACCCTCTATTCCTTTTTCCCTCAGATGCTTGTCTAGCCTCACCTTAAATGCATCTATACTATTCGCTTCAACCACTCCCTGTGGTAGCGACTTCCACATTCTCGCCACTCTTTGGGTAAAGAAATTTCTTCTGAATTCTCTATTGGATTTCTTGGTGACTATCTTATATTAATGGCCTCTAGTTATGCTCTTCCCCACAAGTGGAAACATTCTCTCTGTATCCACTCTTATCAAGACCATTCATAATTTTGAAGACCTCCCCTCAGCCTTTTTTCAAGAGAAAAGAGACCCAGCCTGTTCATCCTTTCCTGATATGTATACCCTTGCATTTCTGGTATCATCCTTGTAAACCTTCTCTGCACCCTCTCCAGTGCCTCTATATCCTTTTTATAATATGGTGACCAGAATTGTACACAGTACTCCTGGTCTAACCAAAGTTCAATACAAGTTTAGCATAACTTCCCTATTTTTCAATTCTATCCCTCTAGAAATAAACCCTAGTGCTTGGTTTGCTTTTTTATGGCCTTGCTAGCCTGTGTCACAACTTTTAGTGTTTTGTGTATTTGTACTCCTAGATCCCTTCGTTCCTCTACCCCAGCTAGCCTTGCACCCTTGAAGTGATAAGTGACCTTATTCTTCCTACCGAAATGTAATACAGGAAACTTTCGATTTACCGGCACCTAAATAACCGGAAATCTCGGTTAACCGGCAAAATTCAGGAGTAGGTTCAGGTAAGTTTTACTTCATATTGTACTTGCCTTCCTCCATCTGTTGCTGTGCAAGGGCGTGGCTGCAGCTGCTGCTAAGCTACAGAGACACTTGGAACCTGTGGCCATTGTTCTGCACTTGTTGCTAAGCAACAGGGTTTGTTGCTTTATACGGAGCTCTCGGCTCCTTATCTTTTACTATAGCTTTCAGTTATCCGGAATTTTTGATGAACCGGCACCACGTCGGTCCCGTCTGTGCCGGATAAAAAAAAGTTTCCTGTACCTCACATTTATCTGTGTTGAACTTCATTTGCCAATTAAATGCCCATTCTGCAAGTTTATTAATGTCCTCCTGTAATTTGTTGCAGTCATAGAGTCATAACGGCACAGAAGGAGGCCATTCAGCCCATTGAGTCCATGCCGGCTCTCTGTGGAGCAATCCAGTCAGTCCCATTCCCCCGCTCTATCCCTGCAAGTTTATTTCCCTCAAATGCCTATTCAGTCTCCCCTTCAAAACATTGAGTGTCTCCGCTTCCACCACTTCCGTCGGCAGCGAGTTCCAGGTCATCACCACTCGCTGTGTAAAAAGTTTTTCCTCACATCCCTCCTGTATCTCTTGCCCAAAACCTTAAATCTGTGTCCCCTAGTCCTTGTACCATCAACTAGTAGGAACAGCCTTTCCCCGTCCAGCCTATCCAAACCCGTCATAATCTTGTACACCTCTATCAAATCACCCCATAACCTCCTTTGCTCTAATGAAAACAAATCCAGCTTCTCCAACCTGTCCTTGTAGCTAATATCCCCCATCCCCGGAACCATTCTATTAAATCTCCTCTGCACCCTCTCAAGGGCCTTCACATCCTTCCTAAAGTGTGGTGTCCAGAATTGGACGCAATCCTCCAGTTGTGGCCTAACCAGCACTTTATAAAGGTTCCGCATAACTTCTCAACTTTTGTACTCAATACCTCTATTTATGAAGCCCAAGATCCCATATGCTTTGATAACCACTCCCTCAATATGTCCTGCCACCTTCAGGGACCTATGCACTTTAACTCCCAGGTCCTTCTGTCCCTGCACACTCTTTAAAACTGTGCCATTAAGTGTACAATAGCAAAATACTGCAGATGTTGGAAATCTGAAATAACAACAGAAAATGCTGGAAAAACTCAGCAGGTCAGGCAACATCCGTGGAGAGAAATTTGAGTTGACGTTTCGGGTCGAACCCTTCTTCAAAACTGGAAAGAAAAGAAATTAGATCGAAGGCAGGGCTGCAATCGGACAAAAGAAGTGAAAGAAACAAAAGAGCTAGACGAGATGGTAATAGGCTGAGATTAGGTGTAAAGTGTACTGGCAGGGCAAGAGCTAGCTGCCAGGTGTGAGAGAGAAACAAAAGGAAAGGGGTGGGGGGGGAAAGGAGTGGAAAAATTACAAGAAAAAATGTGTAATAGGGGCTGAGGTTATGATCTGGAATTGTTGAACTCGATATTGAGTCCGGAAGGCTGCAGAGTGCCTAATCGGAAGATGAGGTGCTGTTCCTCGAGTTTACGTTGAGCTTCCGTGGAACAATACAAGAGGCCAAGGACGGTGAGGTCCGAGTGGGAATGGAGCGGTGAATTAAAATGACAGGCGACCGGAAGCTCGGGGTCACCCTTACGGACTGAACGGAGGTGTTCCGCAAAGCGATCACCCAATCTGCGTTTGGTCTCCCCAATGTAGAGGAGACCGCATCGTGAGCAGCGAATACAGTATACTAGATTGCGAGAAGTACAAGTAAATCGCTGTTTCACCTGGAAGGGGTGTTTGGGGCCCTGGACAGTGGGAAGGGGGGAGGTATAGGGGCAGGTGTTACATCTCCTCCGCTTGCACGGGAAGGTGCCGGGCGAAGGGGAAGGGCTGTTTGGGGTGATAGAGGAGTGGACTAGGGTGTCTCGGAGGGAGCGGTCCCTACGGAATGCTGAAAGGGGAGGGGAGGGGAAGATACGTTTGGTGGTGGGATCACTTTGGAGGTAGCGGAAATGCCGGAGGATGATCCGTTGAATGTGGAGGCTGGTGGGGTGAAAGGTGAGGACAAGGGGAACCCTATCGTGGTTCCGGGAGGGAGGGGCAGGGGTGAGGGCAGCAGTGCGGGAGATGGAACTGACATGGTCGAGGGCAGTGTCAACCACGGTAGAGGGGAATCCTCGGTTGCGGAAAAAGGAAGACTTGTCTGAAGCACTGGTGTGGAAGGTGGCATCGTCTGAGCAGATACGGCGGAGATGGAGAAACTGGGAGAATGGAATAGAGTCCTTACAGGAAGCGGGGTGGGAGGAAGTGTAGCCCAGGTAGCTGTGGGAGTCAGTGGGCTTGTAGTAAATATTGGTCGATAACCTATCCCCAGAGATGGAGACGGAGAAGTCGAGGAAGGGAAGGGAAGAGTCGGAGATGGACCATGTGAAGGTGAGGGAAGGGTGGAAATTGGAGGCAAAGTGAATGAAATTGTCAAGTTCGGGGCGAGAGCAGGAAACGGCACCAATACAGTCATCAATGTATCGGAGTGAGGGAGGGGACCCGAGTAGGACTGGAACAAAGATTGTTCTACATAGCCCACGAAAAGGCAGGCATAGCTAGGACCCATGCGGGCACCCATGGCAACACCTTTGATTTGGAGGAAATGAGTGGAGTTAAAGGAGAAGCTGTTCAATGTGAGAACAAGTTCAGCCAGGCGGAGGAGGGTGGTGGTGGATGGGGACTGGTCGGGCCTCAGTTCAAGGAAGAAGCGGAGCGCCCTCAGGCCATCCGGGTGGGGGATGGAGGTGTAGAGTGATTGTACGTCCATGGTGAAAAGGAAGCGGTTGGGGCCAGGAAACTGGAAACTGTTAAAGTGGCGGAGGGCGTCCGAAGAGTCGCGGATGTAGGTGGGAAGAGACTGGACAAGGGGAGAAAAGATAGTCAGGATAGGAAGAGATAAGTTCCGTGGGGCAAGAACAGGCTGAAACGATGGGTCTACCAGGGCAGTCCTGTTTGTGGATCTTGGGAAGGAGGTAGAAGCGGGCTGTGCGGGGTTGGGGAACTATGAGGTTGGTGGCAGCGGGGGCAAGATCTCCAGAGGAGATGAGGTCAGTGACAGTCTTGGAAACGGTGGTTTGATGTTCGGTAGTGGGGTCATGGTCCAGGTGGAGGTAGGAGGAGGTGTCGGAGAGTTGGCGTTCAGCTTCCGCTAGGTAGAGGTCAGTACGCCAAGCAACAACAGCACCACCCTTGTCAGTGGGTTTAATGACAATGTCAGGATTGGATCTAAGAGAATGGAGTGCTGCAAGTTCAGAGGGAGGTAGGTTGGAGTGAGTGAGGGGAGAGCAGAGAAATGGAGACTGCCGATGTCACGGCGGCAGTTAGCGATGAAAAGATCTAGAGAGGGTAAGAGGCCAGGGGGAGGGGCCCAGGTAGAACGGGAATTCTGCAAGCGGGAGAAAGGGTCAGTTGTGCGGGGCGAAGACTCCTGGCCAGAGAAGTGGGCACGGAGACGAAGGCGGCGGGAAAAAGAGCTCAACATCGTGCCGAGCTCGCAATTCATTGAGGTGGGGGCGTAAGGGGATGAAGCTCAGGCCTTTGCTGAGGACTGATCGTTCAGGGTCAGAGAGTGGAAGGTCAGAGGGGATAGTGAAAACGCGGCAGGGGGTGAGATTGGGAGAAGGGGGGTCAGAGGAAAGTGAAGGGGAAGAAGGTTCCGGAGGGGCGTTGGTGTCCAAGAGTTGATGAAGCTTCTGATCCTTGACATCGGAAAGGAAGTGTATATTGTGTGTATATTAAGTGTATATTGCCTCTCTCTGTTCCTTCTGCTAAAATGCATCACCTCACACTTCTCTGTATTAAATTCCATCTTGTCCACTTGTCTGTCCATTCTGCTAGTCTTTCTATGTCCTGTTGCAGTCGATTGGTATCATCCTCACTGTTTGCCACACCCCAATTTTGGTGTCATCTGCAAATTTAGAAATTGTGTTTTTGATTCCAAAGTCCAAATCGTTAATATAAATTGTGAACAACAGTGGTCCCAGCACTGATCCTTGTGGAACACGATTACCCACCTTCTGCCACTGTGAATAGTTACCCTTTACTCCTACTCTCTGCTTTCTGCCCTGAAGCCAGCCAGTAATCAATTCTGCTACTTCTCCCCAACTCTGCATTTTCTGACCTTGTTCATCAGTCTATTATGCCACCATAGTACATTGGCACCTATCTGGTAGTTGACAGTGGTAGGGATGTTTTATGAATTATATTGATTTTACTAACCTCCTTAAATTATTCTTCACCGTTTCAAAAAAATCCTCCACCCACTCCACAGTTTTTCTTAAATCATCACTAGTAATGTTGCATAAGGCTAGTCGTGTTTTGATTATTGATGACTAAGTTATCAATATAACTGCCAAAGCGATACAGTACATCAATGTGGAGTATTTACTGACAATTTCAGGATTTTGAATTGCTCCATCAACCTCATTCAAATGACAATGTTTCGACCCCTTCCTGCAAGCTTAAGATTTATTTGTCAACCTGCTTACAGCACTTTTGAAGGTTTATTATTGTCTGCGGTACAATGCACACACGAGGAATTCCGAAGAGAACTGGGGCATTTTCATGCAATGTGACACCAGCCCCGAGGAGCAGCAGAAACCTCTTTTTTTTTTTTTTTTTCCCCCCCCCCTGGTGAAATGGAAAGCAGCCAGAAAGGCCTAGTCTGAGGACTGCGCACCACCAGCCTCCGAGGTTGTAATCACTCAGTTTGGGCAATGTTTATTCAACTAATGCAGTAATGGATTCGGGGGGGTGGAGAGAAGCAACACACAACCTTGCATATCAATTATCACGTGGTAGGGGGGACTATCCGTCCCAATTTACAAAAAAAATTAAAAAGTTATTTGCAATTTGGAAGAAAAATAAATCTTAGCTGCAAATTGTGTCTGCATTTGCAATTATGCATGACCGAGGAGGGCGCAGCTATCCAGCACCCCACACACATGCATAACCGGTGGCTACCGTTACTGGGTCCAGTGCCATTAAAGGAGTGTCTTGCTCTCCTGCAAGCTGTGCCAGCAGGCAAGAGTGGCATTGGGGCGTCTCCTATCTGACTGGCTTTATGGAATTGCTTCTTCAAGCCGGCAACCGACATCCTGACCATCTTGAGTGGAGTTGAGGCAGACAAAAGCTGGCTTTTTTTCTAACTATTTTGGTTGCTGTTAAAATATATTTGAACTGTGTTGCAAAGTGAGCCCCCCGCCAGCTGAGGGCTGCGATGGGTAGCTAGCTCTCGCTTTCTTGTTGTAATATCAATGGAAAGCCTTTGGTTTACAAAATCAACTGTGAACTAAAAGGCAACATCACGGTTGGGCCTTGTACCTTTTTTAAAGCCTTGGATCATTTCCAATTCAAGTGAGTGCAAACAGGTTTCAAATATCTGAATGTTGATGACGCTTAGTAGCAGGTTCTGTGTATAGGCCCATCAACTCTACTTTGCCTATAAACAGATATAATTGATACACCAAACCTTCTCGCAAGTATCAGCATTCTTGGATATATTGCCTGCCAAAATCTTTTAGCCAGATGATCGCTGTTGTGATTTTTTTTTTTTTTTTTTTTTTGTTTCACCAAAATATTAGCAGCAACATCACCCAGGTTTTTATGGTTTGTGAACAGACTCTGAACCTGACTGAATTTTCTTCAGCTTGCCAGCCAAAAGCAAAGGCTTTACAGTTTTGCATTGCATGTATATATTTTTAAAATTCATTCTTGGGATGTGGGCGTCTCTACCAAGGCCAGCATTTATTTATTTGCCCACCCCTAGCTGCCCTTGTGAAGGTGGTGGTGAGCTGCCACCATCTTGAACCGCTGCAGTATGTGTGGTGAAGGTGCTCCCACAGTGCTGTTAGGTAGGGAGTTCCAGGATTTTGATCCAGTGACAATGAAGGAACAGTGATCGATGTCCAAGTCAGAATGGTCTGTGATTTGGAGGCGATGGTGTTCCCATGCGCCTACTGACCTTTTCCTTCTAGGTGGTAATATTGCTGTTCCTTCATTAAGTGGCCTGACTTAAACACAGATGATGGCATTCAGTCAAAGAAAGGATGATGGAGAAACGGGAGTGAAAGCTTTATGAAAATAAATGGGGGTGGAGTAGAATTGAGAAAATAGAATTGCTTTAAAAATTAACTTTTTTTACATTTGTATTTCTAGGAAACCGCAGCAGCAGCAGGCCAGTGCTTTTTATATTGGATGAGTTTGACCTCTTTGCTCATCACAAGAATCAGACCTTGCTTTATAACCTCCTTGACATTGCTCAGTCAGCCCAGACACCTGTAGCTATAGTGGGTCTGACTTGTCGACTGGTAAGTGCACAAAAGAATGTTTACCAAAAAAATTGTTTTTTAAAATATATATTTTTAAAAAAGCATAATCCGCTCTTTAAAAACTAAAGGTGAAAGCACTGCATTCCCAAACTAAACATAGCACTTGTTACTTTCTTTACCATCACCTTCTCGTACTGCTGCAGACCCAATTAGGAACTGAAATCCTCTGGGTCCTTAAGACCAGAAGGTAAGAGTGTGGTGTTGGGGTGCCAAATTCAAAGTGCAATTAAATTCACATATCTAATCCTAATCCTTGGGCCACATTTTGTTTCTCAGCAGTGAACGAACGGCGTCATACACTTGCTCATACTTTCTATGGGATTTTCCACTGGAACTTAACTGCAAATTAGAACCAAAAAAGCGCAGCACCCTCTACAGGGGATCTGTGTGAACAGGACAAGCAACTGTGCGTCTCCTTAACCAATCAGATTGAAGAATTGTTAATGAGCAGCGCAGAGTCAGAAACAGGAAGTGTCAGTTAGAATATTGAATTCAATGTCAAAACAGGTACAGAAAGTGAGATAGAGAGGGAAAGAAAGATTGGATGGAGAGAGGGAGATGAGAGACGGAAAGCAAATGGAAGACTTCTTTTGAAATTTACATTTTTTTAAATCTTCAGCAATAACTAAAATCTGAAGGAATGAGACTCCACACTTGTAAAAGTTAGTTTTCATTGCCAGAGTGGTTGTTTGGCAGTAATTAAGACTTATCGCATGGTTGAAAGTGTACTTGCACTGGCATGGACAAGCCCTAACTTTTCTGGCGAGTTTAGTTCCTATCTCTGAGGTAAATATAGCAACTTCATGCCATTCAATTTATTTGAATGGCAAGTCTCTCGGCTAGATACCATTATTGCGCAGCTTTTAGAGGAGCAGGGCATCTCTGACAACAACATTCCACATTTAACTGCGCATGTGCAGTCACTGGAAGTTGCTGTCAGATTTCAACGTAAATAACGGTGAGCGCTGTTGGCCTCATGGTGAACACTGAACTTTGTTCCTGTCTGCTCATCTTTTTTTGCTTGCTTGTCTTATTTCTGTTCATTGGCTCCACTCATTCTTTTTGCTCCCATTGTTATTCTTTGCTGTAGGCTGTTAGAACATCTTGCTCTTGTATCTCTGTTGGATTATTTTACCCTCGCTGCTTCCATGCTAAAATTGTACTTAATATTTGTTTTAACTTTTTAAACATCTTGAATTGGCACATTGGACAAGGGTCGCTTGCCAAAGGTCGTATCTTTTTTTTCAATCCGACAGCTTTCAGAATTTAAAAAGACAAATTAAACATTGAACAAAATACTGACTCCACTAATTGCTGGCCTATCAGCTGGCCTAGGCAGTAGCTGCCAGCGAGAGTCATCACCATGCACGGCATCTTACTTCTCCGTTATTTCTCATCTTTAAGGACCCAGATGAACTCTGTTCCTAATGGTTTCTTCAGCTTGGGCCAAGCAGGGTTCAAGAGGGAAGAATCAAGCACTAGTGACTGCTTTCTGCATCTGTCTGAGCATAATCTCTGAGCTTTTAACAAGAGTTGTCGGTATACTTGGACATGAAAATATTGGCCCTGAATTTGCGGTCGGCGGCGTAGCTAAGGAGTAGTCGCAAACATCCGTAGGAAATTACGTTTACCTGGTGCGAACCCCCCTTCGAGAACTTGCATTGTTTCGCTGCGGAGTTGTGCGCAGCGTAATGGCCCACGGATCCCAGGAGCGCACCGTTGTGCGTGAGGGTACCTGGGATCACGTGGGGTGGTGCTCCTTTCACTTCCTGACTCTTACCAATCAGGAAACGGAGGAGATTGCTATTGTTTGGTTGTAGATGTTTCCAGTTTTTTTGTGTAGCATTCACTTGTAAAGACCCACTATAAAGAGGATGTTATTGGTATTTAAATATTTAACTTACCGAAAACAAAAGTGAAACGAAACTGGAAACTAAAAGGATTGTTAAAATAAAGCTATGTGAACAGTGACAGACTTATACCATGTTGGATTCATATAATTTTATATACCGATTTAATATTTCAAATAACGTACAGTATTCATATAATGGAAAATGTGTCGGTTTCAAAAAAATTCGATAAAAGGCGAAAGGAATGATGAGCGAACTTGCTGAGGGTAAGATCATTCAGAGTCAGCATTGCATCTCAATGCTTATATGAGTGGGTTTTGACAAAAGAGGCAAGGTAAACTGAGAAGGCATTGTTAATTTAATTTCAAGATAATTAATACCTATACAATTTTCTCATCATTTCCTCCTCCTCCTCCTCCCCCACTCTCCTTATACTGTGCAAACAGGCTCCTGCACCTGTTAGCCCAACTTTTCGCCAGCACGCTGATTTCAATGGGTAGGTAAAATGTGCATGAAGATTATTATGTAACCTATGTGAAATGAGTTGGAACTTGACAGATCACAAGTTCGGGATTTAGCGCAATGTGGAAATCCCAAACCTGCGGTCAATACTCTGAGAGCACGCCGTCCTACCGACCGCAAATTCAGGGCCATTGTTTGATAAGATTTGGCAGACCATGGTAATATTTGATTAGAGAGGATTCTCCGTGATCCACTGAGCCAGTTGCATTGAACTCCACATCCAAATCAGATTCTAGAATATCTGATAAAAATGTTGTGAAATGGTAACAAACCCTGGGCTACTCTTGGCAAACTCAATGTTACTAGCTATCTGAAGAAAATATATCTTTTAGCATGCAAGAGTAAAAAAGGAAAAATGCTGTATTGGGAACTGAAGGTTAATGGGCTGGATAATTGAGTCATTGTGGACTGTAGTTTGAATACCCCAGAGTTGGATCATTCTCGTGCATTTTGCACCATGCACATATTGCCTGCCTAGCAGGTAACCAGTAGCTGGTGTTCTGAAACTAAATAGGATCAAATGACAATCTTCTAATTCCTATTGTTTAGCTTTTCATTAATCTACATGCATTTTAAACCTTGCATACTTCACTGGTTAAACTGGGCTCAGTTACTGCAAAGACAGCTGATTATGAACCTGATATGTGTTAATAGTGTTAGATAATCCTCATGCATTACACACCAATTGATATTGGCCCACCAAGCATTTGTTCCAATACAATTACACTGGGGAACCTGTTTTAAAAATAGGAAAAATTGGGCCAGGTGTAAAAATGAAGATTAAAGTTCTGTTTTCTGCAGAATGGTATTGGCCCCATGAATAAGGGGAAGGAAAAGTGCATATGTCACTTGTAGTGGGGCCAAAAATTGAAAGGAAGGGTTTCAGCAGTGATCTAATTTTCTTTACTAAAATACTTTCACGTGGTTTTCGATTGATTTCTGCTGTTGCCCTCTTTCCCAGGAGTGCCATATATGTGACTTTGTCATGTCGATAAAGTTAAACACCTAATAGATAATGAATATAAACATCACCTGCACCCATCCTGTTTATTTTCATGAAGTGAACTTTGTCAGCAGTGAATTCCTATTTGAAGATATTCTCAGATTAACAATATTTCCATTCCCTGACAGGGCTTGCTAATACTTAACCTCCCATTGTGTGTGGATTATATAATGAAGCTATTACTGCTGAGCATTAGAGTGTAGAACTCAAATGTAATTCGTTCACTTCTCTCTAAAGTTGTAGTGGGCTATTCATTCCCCTTCTCTTTTCCCCAACCACTTTAATATGCAGTATAGAAAGAAATCAGTTATTTGGCTGCGACTGCAGGGTTGGATCACTAGGAAAATGACGGCTTTTCTATTTGCTCTCTGTGTTGTGAAACTGATGGAGAGCTGCAAGTTCAATTTCTTTGTCATTGCACTGAATTCCTGATATCGATATTGAGGAGCAGAAACCAGGAGGCCCTAGGATACTTTTGCCATTAGAAACAGGAGTAGGCCATTCAGCCCCTCGAGCCTGTTCTGCCATTCAATGAGATCATGGCTGATCTGATTAGTGGATTATAACATTTAGACACTGCAGATTTTCTTTTTGTTTTGTGTTTTCTTCTTTATTTTTCCTACACCATGTAAATTGATAGACTTTTTTCTTCAATTCCCTCCTTGAATTAGCGTCCTTGCTAGGGAACAGTTACAATTGGTACCTAAATGGTCATTCTTCACGTGTGAGCATTATCACCATCTACTGGTCACGCATCAACTCCGTAATGACCTCTTAGCCTTATGATATGCTGCATTGTAATCTGTCTTCATAACAGCTCTTGACTGATTCAAGGACCTCTGTTTTTGTCTAGCAGTTCTCCTTCCAGTTACCTTAAGACACTGTTTGGTGGATGAGTGGCCAGCAGGCTCTAATTACAGTTTATAACATCCACTTCAGAGGCAAAAAGATGTCCACTGTCAAGTCTTTTTGGTCCAAGTTCCAGGTTTCACAATCAGCAATATCATCTTGTGGCCTGATCATTCATAGGACAGAGGTCATCGGCCATTCTAGCTTGTTGGCTGTCCTTTTGTTGTAAGATCAGCATCTTGCTAAGACATTGAAGAGTTGTCCTTTTCATGCGGATTTAATCTGAAGAAAATGCCCCCCCTCCCCCTCCCAATTCCCCATTTGTACAACTTAGCTAGTTACTGAGCTTTGCAGACTTTGTGATGGAGGGATAGGAGGTTGGAAGCTCAGCTCAGGGTTAAAAAGGACAGAGGTTCCAAACAGTCTGGTTCAAGCGGAGACGATGGCCGAGGAGGGGGATGCAATCAGTGGCGAGGGTACAGAGCATATGGCAGGGACAGAAGATGCTGGATTCAGTATTCCCAGTGTTTCAACTGGAGGAAATTGCAGCTCATTCAAGACTAGATGTCAGATTTTTTACAGGTCTTGTAAATTGACCTCCCTTTAAAAGTTTCAATTTAAGTCAGAATTTTCAAATATGAATTCCACTTCTTTCTAAATTTTGGTTAAATTTATATGTGGCCCAATGGGTGAAGTTTCACAACTAATCAGACACCTATATAGATTGTGCAGTGTCACTGAAGGAGTAAGGTTTTTTCCAAACCGAATTTAATTAAAAAAATTTAATTGTTTAAAAATAAATTTTCTTTGATTATAACCCAGGTGAGGGTTAATTTACTAAGCAAAATATAAAGGCCTAGAAATTCGCTATCGCCGCGCCAGGTCTTTAGCGCCCGAAAGTTAGCGCACGCCCGGATTCCCGTAGCGCCCGCCTGAAATTCAGTTGCAGCGCCCCAAGACGGAGGCGGGCGCTATTGCAGGGTTTGGCCGCCTCCGCTTGGGGCGCTGAAAGTCAATTTCAGGCGTCCAGCTGCCGCAGCGCCACCCGATGCGGTGCGGCAGGCTGGGGTACTGCAGGCCTCCTCCTTCTCTAGGAGGAGCTGCCTGCAGCCGTGAGATCGCCGCTGGATTCCCCCGGCAAATGAGCCCGGCACCACGGAGAAGTGCCGGGCTCGCGGGGGTCAGAGACCAATGCCGCGGGGGGGGGTGGTGTGGGAGTCCGGGGAGGAAGGAGCGGCCAAGCTGCCGCCGGGAAAGCGGCCGGCCGCACCTCCACCTTTACGCCCCGGCCTCTCGGAGCTGCAAGGCCCCGTTTTACAAACGCTCTTTGCGCCCGCTACAGGAGAGGCGGCGGCAACTGAATTTGGGCGTCGGGCCGGCATCGCGTTGGAACCGGGGCGCTGCGCACACCGATGACGTCATCGGTGCCGGCGCAGCGCTACCGGGTAACGCCACCATTTGCGCTACACTGAATTCCAGGCTACCAACAGCGCCGGCGCTAAAGACCTCTTTAGGCGCTAAGTGGGCGCTAACACCACTGAATTTCTAGGCCAAAGTCTCTTAACTACTTTTGAAGAAATGTAGTAAACCAGCTGATGAGTCTTGTGGTGTTTGACCAGGTCGTTCACTTGACACCATTTCTGTTGAAACTTTAGGATGTCTTGGAACTGCTAGAGAAGAGGGTGAAGTCCAGATTTTCCCACAGGCAGATTAATTTGCTGAACGCATTTGGCTTCCAACCGTATGTGGACATGTTCCAACAACAACTGAGTTTACCAGAAGAGTTTCCTGATGGGACATTCGCACAAGAATGGAATCAAAATATCCAGGTAACTGTTTTTCTTACAAGGCCACTCACATAGCAACTACAGTAGATATGAGCCTCTAGCTAGCCCTTCAGTAAAAACATTATGAATAGATTCCTTATGAACATTAGAAATACATCTGTATTGTCAGTATTTGAAGTACCAGGGAATATGTAGCCTTTGATAATGGGAATTCTCATATACCTGAAAGATTAAATTGTCCGATACAGTTGAAATCCATTTTTGTGTGCTTTGGAGGGCTGATGTAAACAAAGTGTAATAATGGACCAGAAATTCGGGTCGGAGGCTTCCCGCGGGTGCAAGCCTCCAACCTGCACTTACCTAGCGCGCTGGCCGTTGAGCTGTGGGCCCCCGTGGAATTGCGATCCTGGGCCTCCTCCAACTGCCGGCGCGCAGTGCTTGCGTATCCCAGGGGCGCAGTTAATTCGATGCGTCCCCTGGGATCACGTGGGCCACGGAGAGCCAATGGTAGCAGGGAATGCTTCATTCATAAGTTTGACAGGAAGACCTGTCAAACCTATAAATACTATAAGCCCCAAAACATCACTAAATCTTCAAATAAATTTTTTAAAAATCACATTTTTAAAATAAACTATAAATTACATGAAATAACTATTTTAAACAATAATTTACATTTTTGAAAATAATTTTCTAGCGGGGCTAAAAATAAACTTACCTTTCTTTAAAGTATTTAAAAATAATAAACCTGTGGAAAAAATGTTTTAATTTTAATTAATTCACCACTTACCTTATAAAAAGCAGGCCTTGCGACTGCTTTTTACATGTCTTAACTTCTGGAGACTTCTCTTTTTACAGGTTTTTTTGGGAAGGTAAGTTCAATGCGCACGCGCTGCCTTTCGTGCGCATGCGTTCCACCTCTTAACCCCTTCTTTCAGGGGAACGGAAGTGCTGGTTTCCCGCGCATGCGCAGTGCATGCACGAAACCGGCACTTCCATTGGGCTTACGGGTGAGTACCCCGTGTGTACTCACCCATGGAGACCCGAATTTCTGGGCCATTGTATTATTGTAATATAATGTAATGAGCATTCTAGGTCCTCCCAATTAAAAAAAAAAAAAAAAAAAAAAACCATACAAATGAGCCAAATTTTATTACTAGTTTCGAAGTGCACCTTCCAGCGGGCACTGATTCTCTGTCCTTGATGAGTACCACTCCGTTCTTGGCCAGCAGTGGGGTAGGACCTTGGGTGCTTGGGCCGTAGATGGTCTTGACTGCGCTAAAGAATCCACGCATGTCGTGGTTGTCGGCTAGCTGCTGGATCTCCTGCGATTTCTCCACCCACCATCTGTTCTTTAGGTCGCGAGTTTTTTGTTGGACCTTGGTCTTCAGGCTTCTGTAGAGCTGCTTTCTTGCTCTCGAGTTGTGTTGCTGTTTCCAGATCAGGAATGCCTTGCGCTTGCAGCTTATTAGCTCCTGGATCTCCTGGTTGTTCTCATCGAACTAGTCTTGGTGTTTCCTGGTAGTGACCGAGCGTCTCTTCACAGGTGCTGATTATGGAGGCCTTGAGTGCAGACCAGGCGCTGGGGGCACTGTGTCTTTGCATCACTGGGACTCTTCAGGTTGTTTGTGAGGCGCAGGCTGAATAGGGCTTTCTTGGTGGGGTCTTTGAGTGCTCCAGCATTGATTTTCTTGCGGCATTGTTTCTGTTGTCGCTGCTGTTTTGGGGCTACATTGATGGAGATGTCGGAGTGGATTAGGCGGTGGTCTGTCCAGCCTAAGATCTCCTTAACCGAGACTCTGTCTTCGACACGAGTGTCCTCAACTCCATCCCGCAGCATGCTACCCGCCACCATCTCGGCACAACCCCAGCCCGGCATGAGGTTGAAAAGGCCATCCGACAACTAAACAACAACAAGGCCTCGGGAGCAGACGGAATCCCTGCCGAGGCACTAAAGCATGGCAGAGAAGCACTACTGGCGCGAATTGATGAACTAATTTCTCTTATCTGGAAGGAGGAGAGCATGCCAGGGGACCTCAGACGCTGTAACTGTGACCATCTTCAAGAAAGGTGATAAGTCTGATTGTGGTAATTACAGAAGAGTCTGCCACAGGGAAAGTAATCACAAGAATACTCCTCAATCGCCTTCTCCCAATGGCCGAAGAGCTCGTCCCAGAGTCGCAATGCGGATTCTGCCCACTAAGGGGCACAATGGACATGATCTTCACCGCACATCAATTACAAGGGAAATGCAGGGAACAGCACCAACCTCTGTACATGGCCGCCTTTGATATCACAAAGGCCTTCGACACTCAACCGTGAGGGATTATGGAGTGTCCTCCTCAAATTCGGCTGCCCTCAAGTTTGTCACCATCCTCCGCCTGCTTCATGACAACATGCAAGCCGTGATCCTGACCAACAGACCCAATTCACGTACGGACCGGGGTCAAGCAAGGCTGTGTCATCGCACCAACGCTCTTCTCGATCTTCCATGCTGCAATCCTCCATCTCGCCGTCCATAAGCTCCCCGCTGGAGTGGAGCTAATTTACAGAACAAACTGGAAACTGTTCAACCTCTGTCGCCTCCAGCCCAGATCCAAGGTCGTCCCATCCTCAGTCGTCAAATTACAGTTTGCAGATGAAGCTTGCGTCTGCGCTCACTCAGAGATCGAACTTCACCGAAGCGAACGAGAGCATAGGCCTTGCACTAAACATCCGTAAGACAAAGGTCCTCTACCAACCTGCCCCCGCCACACAATACTGCCCCCCGACTATCAAAATCCACGACAAGGCCTTGGACAACGTGGACCACTTTCCATACCTCGGGAGCCTATTGTCAACAAGGGCAGACATCGATGATTAAGTCCAACACCGCCTTCGTGTGCCAGTGCAGCCTTCAGTCGCCTGAGGAAGAGAGTGTTTGAAGACCAGGACCTCAAACCCGGCACTAAGCTCATGGTCTGCAGAGCAGCAGTGATACCCGCCCTGCTGTATGTCTGAGACATGGACCATGTACAGCAGGCACCTCAAAGCACTGGAGAGGTACCACCAACGCTGCCTCCGCAAGATCCTGCAAATCCATTGGCAGGATAGGCGCACCAATGTCTGTGTTCTCACTCAGGCCAACATCCCCAGCATCGAAGCTTTGACCACGCTCGATCAGCTCCGATGGACGGGTCACATCGTCTGCATGCCCGTTACGAAACTCCCAAAACGAGCGCTCTACTCGGAGCTCCGACGCGGCAAGAGAGCCCCAGGTGGGCAGAGGAAACGCTTCAAGGACACCCTCAAAACCTCCTTGAAAAAGTGTAACATCCCCACCGACACCTGGGAATCCCTAGCCCAAGACCGCACAAAGTAGAGGAGAAGCATCCAGGAAGGCGCCGAACACCTAGTCTCTTCGCCGGGAGCGAGCGCAAGCAACGCACCCACCCGCCCCTTCAACCACCATCTGCCCCACCTGTGACAGAGACTGTAAGTCCCGCATTGGACTCATCAGTCACCTGCAAACTCATTTTTAATGTGGAAGCAAGTCATCCTCGGTTCCAAGGGACTGCCAAAGAAGAAGATTACTAGTTTATATGTTACTTCCAATAATCCAGATTTGCAGCATGCTAATGTAGTCCACAGTTTAATTCTTCAACTTTTGCGGTGCAGGATTTCCCTGCTGTAATGAAGGTAAGAATGGTAAATCGGCATTGATTAACTGGATTATGAAATAGGGGATCATCTCTGGATGGCTGAATTAACATTGCCTGAATCGCCTTCCTCATCCATAATCATATGGTTTTGTGACTCAGTTCAAGAAACAATGTTTGATTGGGTCACAAATAGTGCATCCATATGTCTCCCAGTTAGATTTTGTTTAAAAGTTGCATTTCTAACAATGGCACAGCCCAGCCCGTGAGTGCAAAAGACAAGGCTGAAGCTTTCAAAACCATCTTCAGCCAGAAGTGCCAAGTGGATGATCCAGCTCGGTCTCCTCCTGAGGTCCCCACCATCACGGATGCCAGTCTTCAGCCAATTCGATTCACTCCACATGCTATCAAGAAATGGCTGACTGCACTGGATACAGCAAAGGCTTAGGCCCTGACAACATCCCAGCTGTAGTTCTGAAGACTTGTGCTCCAGAACT
This sequence comes from Somniosus microcephalus, assembly GCF_052327205.1. Classification (NCBI taxonomy): domain Eukaryota; kingdom Metazoa; phylum Chordata; class Chondrichthyes; order Squaliformes; family Somniosidae; genus Somniosus; species Somniosus microcephalus. The sequence goes on along the minus strand of NC_140990.1, from coordinate 306,047,454 downwards.
AGCCACGCCTCTAGCCAAGCTGCTCCAGTACAGCTACAACACTGACATCTATCTGACAATGTGGAAAACTGCCCAGGTATGTCCTGTCCACAAAAAGCAGGACAAATCCAATCTGGCCAATTACCACCCCATTGCCTGCTCTCAATCATCAGTAAAGTGATGGAAAGTGTAGTCGACAGTGCTATCAAGCGGCACTTACTCACCAATAACCTGCTCACTGATGCCCAGTTTGGCTTCCGCCAAGACCACTCGGCTCCTGACCTCATTACAGCCTTGGTCCAAACATGGACAAAGGCGCTGGATTCCAGAGGTGAGGTGAGAGTGACTGCCCTTGACATCAAGGCAGCATTTGACCGAGTGTGGCATTAAGGAGCCCTAGTAAAACTGAAGTCAATGGGAATCGGGGGGGGTAAAACTCTCCACTGGCTGAAGTCATACCTAGCACAAAGGAAGATGGTTGTGGCGGTTGAAGGTCAATCATCACAGCCCCAGGACATCGCTGCAGGAGTTCCTCAGGGCAGTGTCCTAGGCCCAACCATCTTCAGTTGCTTCATCAATGACCTTCCCTTCAACATAAGGTCAGAAATGGGGATGTTCGCTGATGACTGCACAGTGTTCAGCGCCATTCACAACTCCTCAGATAATGAAGCAGTCCATACCCGCATGCAACAAGACCTGGACGAAGTGGCTGGTAACATTCGCGCCACAGAAGTGCCAGGCATTGACTATCTCCAACAAGCGAGAGTCTAACCACCTCCCCTTGACATTCAACGGCATTACCATCGCCGAATCCCCCACCATCAACATCTGGGGGACACCATTGACCAGAATCTTAACTGGACCAGCCACATAAATATTGTGGCAACAAGAGCAGGTCAGAGGCTAGGTATTCTGCGGCAAGTGTCTCACCTCCTGACTCCCCAAAGCCTTTCCACCATCTGCAAGGCACAAGTGAGTGTGATGGAATACTCTCCACTTGCCTAGATGAATGCAGCTCCAAGAAGCTCGACACCATCCAGGACAAGCAGCCCGCTTGATTGGCACCCCATCCACCAGCTTAAACATTCACTCCCTCCACCACCGGCGTACTGTGGCTGCAGTATGTAGCATCTACAAGATGCACTGCAGCAACTCGCCAAGGCTTCTTCGGCAGCACCTTCCAAATCTGCGACCTCTTCCACCTAGAAGGATAAGGGCAGCAGGCGCATGGGAACACCACCACCTCCAAGTTACACACCATCCTGACTTAGGAGTATATTGCTGATCCTTCATCGTCGCTGGGTCAAAATCCTGGAACTCCCTACCTAATAGCACTGTGGGTGTACCTTCACCACACGGACTGCAGCAGTTCAAGAAGGCGGCTCACCACCACCTTCTCAAGGGCAATCGGGGATGGGCAATAAATGCTGGCCTTGCCAGTGATGCCCACACCCCATAAACGAATTTAGAAAGAAGAGTTGCATTTACTGCAGAGGTTTACACTTTTACCCTTTCAGTGAGTAATAGAGCTGATTGTCCATGAACTTCAGCAGAAATCATGTGATGACAATAATTACCGTAAATCGTAACAAACCCCCCCCAAAAAAATCAAACTGCAAAAGTAGCAATGTCAGCAATACAGCTTCCTAAATGTTTGCAGGTTCATTATGTTAACATAGAAACATAGAAGATAGGAGCAGGAGTAGGCCATTCGGCCCATCGAGCCTGCTCCACCATTCAATGTGATCATGGCTGATCATCCAAACTCAGTACCCGGTCCCTGCTTTCTCCCCATACCCCTTGATCCCTTTAGCCTTAAGAAATATATCCAACTCCTTCTTGAACATATTTAATGAATTGGCCTCTACTGCCTTCTGTGGCAGAGAATTCCACAGGTTCACCACTCTCTTAATTTTTAGTTACTTTCTGAACAATTATTTCTAATGTAGCTAGCAGTACAACACATTTATTTCACAGTATTTCTCAACAAGTAGTGGTTTAGAAAAGTAGCCCATTTGTGTCACGGTCATCATGTGATCCTCACAGCTCAGTAAGTTTATTTTTAATAATCTGGCACTTTCTGACATTGCCACTCATGGGCCCCTTCTGATATATGCAATCTGAGGTCTTCCTAAGTAAGTCACAGCATATTGTTCCTTTTGTCTGTTGTCTATTTTGCAATTTCCCTGAACTACTTGCAGCTATTTAACACCCTCTGAAATATTGTTACCCTATCAGTCTCTGTGCAAAGATAAGACTGTGGAGGATATTTTACAGAAGCACTTCAATTCCAGTAAGGATTTCCGCTCTCTGCAAATGCTATTGGTAAGAGCTCATTAATTCAAAGTCATATTTTATAATATAACCTAGCAATTTACTAATTTTCTGTAATAAGAGTATAATTACTAGTGCAGCACAATGGAATTTGTTTGCTGTAGGACATCCTTATACTTCTCCTGTTTGGCAGAGATGGGTGGAACACAGAACGTGTTCTACTCACAGCCTGATTGCACAGCCCAGGAGTGTTGAATTAACCAGTGCTTCATGTTGGTTAGATTGCAACTTGTCTTTTTTGTTTCATTCCTACTGATTTCCCCACTGTATACTCTGTTTAAAATCATAAAAAATGCTGATAAACCTGAGCAGTTTTAGTTCTCCAATGTTTCTGATGCAGCTGTGTACCTCCGACTTCCATTGGTAGCTGACTAGTGAAACAGTGCAACATGTTCAGTTGCTGTGCTGAACTTCAGTACTGTACTACTTAATGACCGGTATAGAGCAAGATAATGATTTGGAGCACCTAGAGTACTTCTAGTAGACCATGCACAATTTGTACTAAATTTATTTTTTCTCCTGAGAGTCAGATAATCACAGGCAACTTTTCCAAGAAGAGACTCCAAGATATCCAATATTGCTTAATAGATATTATTTAACAGATATAGGCCCGTATTTTCCGATCACAGGCCTCCCGTGGACAGAGGTCTGTGATCTGGAAAAATCTACGCCCTTACCTGAGGGCTCCCGGGACGCACACGCTTCCGCTCCTGGGCCTCACCAAACTTGAAGTGTGCAGGGCCCACGTATCCCAGGGGCGCATGTAGTTCACAGCGTCCCTGGGATCACGTGGGCCATGGGGAGCCAATCATAGAGTTATAGAGTTATACAGCACAGAAAGAGGCCCTTCGGCCCATCGTGTCCGCGCCAGCCATCAAGCCCTGTCTATTCGAATCCCATTTTCCACTACTTGGTCCGTAGCCTTGTATGCTATGGCGTTTCAAGTGCTCATCTAAATGCTTCTTGAATGTTGAGGGTTCCTGCCTCTACCACCCTTTTTCAGGCAGTGAATTCCAGATTCCAACCACCTTCTGGGTGAAAAAGTTTTTCCTCAAATCCCCTCTAAACCTCCTGCCCCTTACCTTGAAACTATGCCCCCTTGTTATTGACCCCTCTACTAAGGGGAAAAGTTCCTTTCTATCTACCTTATCTATGCCCCTCATAATTTTGTACACCTCAATCAGGTCCACCCTCAGCCTTCTCTGCTCTAAGGAAAACAACCCCAGCCTGTCCAGTCTCTTCTCAAGCCTGACATCGGTAGTGGGGAAAATGCTAGAGCCCATTATAAAAGATGTGATAGCAGAGCACTTGGAAAACAGCGACAGGATCAGACAAAGTCAGCATGGATTTACAAAAGGTAAATCATGCTTGACCAATCTACTGGAATTTTTTGAGGATGTAACTGGTAGAATAGATATGGGAGAACCAGTGGATGTGGTGTATTTGGACTTTCGGAAGGCTTTCGATAAGGTCCCGCATAAGAGATTAGCGTGCAAAGTTAAAGCACATGGGATTGGGGGTAAGGTACTGATTCGGATAGAAAACTGGTTGGCAGACAGGAAGCAAAGAGTTGGAATAAACGGGTCTTTTTCCAAGTGGCAGGCAGTGACTAGTGGGGTACCGTAGGGATCGGTGCTAGGACCCCAGCTAGTCACAGTATATATTAATGATCTAGACGAGGGAACTAGATGTAATATCTCCAAGTTTGCAGATGACACAAAACTGGGTGAGTGTGTGTGCTGTGAGGAGGATGCAGAGAAACTCCAGTATGATTTGGACAGGTTGGGTGATTGGGCAGATGCATGGCAGATGCAGTATAATGTGGATAAATGCAAGGTTATCCACTTCGGTGGCAAAAACAGGAAGGCAGATTATTATCTGAACGGCAATAGATTGGGAAAAGGGGAAGTGCAACGAGACCTGGGTGTCCTTGTGCACCAGTCGCTGAAGGTAAGCATGCAGGTGCAGCAAGCGGTTAAGAAGGCAAATGCTATGTTGGCCTTCATAGCGAGAGGGTTAGAGTACAGGAGCAAGGATGCCTTGCTGCAGTTGTACAGGGCCTTGGTGAGACCACACCTTGAGTATTGTGTGCAGTTTTGGTCGCCTTATCTGAGGAAGGATGTTCTTGCCATGGAGGGAGTGCAGCGAAGATTCACCAGACTGATACCTGGGATGGCAGGAATGACGTATGAAGTGAGATTGGGTCGATTAGGATTATACTCGCTGGAGTTTAGAAGAATGAGAGGGGATCTCATTGAAACTTATAAAATTCTAACAGGACTGGACAGACTAGATGCAAGAAGGATGTTCCCGATGGCGGGAGAGTCCAGAACCAGGGGTCACAGGCTAAGGATAAGGGGTAGGCCATTTAGGACTGGAATGAGGAGGAATTTCTTCACCCAGAGAGTGGTGAACCTGTGGAACTCTCTACCACAGAAGGCAGTTGAGGCCAATTTATTAAATATATTCAAGAAGGAGTTAGATTTATTTCTTAAGGCTAAAGGGATCAAGGGATATGGGGAGAAAGCAGGGACAGGGTACTGAATTTGGATGATCAGCCATGATCTCATTAAATGGCGGAGCAGGCTCGAGGGGCCGAATGGCCTACTCCTGCTCCTATCTTCTATGTTTCAATAGCTGACGTGCTCCAGCCCAGGTAACATCCTGGTGAATCTCCACTGCACCCTCGCCAATGCAATCACATCCTTCCTATAGTGTGGTGACCAGAACTGCACACAGTATTCCAGCTGTGGCCTAACTAGCGTTTTGTACAGCTCCATCATAACCTCCCTGCTCTTATATTCTATCCCTCGGCTAATGAAGGCAAGTATTCCATATGCCTTTTTAACCACCTTATCTACCTGCCCTGCTGCCTTCAGGGATCTATGTACATGCACACCAAGGTCCCTCTGATCCTCTGTCCTTCTTAGGGTCCTACCATTCATTGTGTATTCCATTGCCTTGTTAGTCCTCCCAAAATGCATCATCTCACACTTTTTTCAGGGTTAAATTCTATTTGCCACTGTTCTGCCCATCTGAACAACCCGTCCTGTAGCCTGAGGCTTCCCTCCTCGCTAGTTACCACTCCACCAATTTTCGTGTCATCTGCAAACTTACTGATCATACCTCCTACATTCATATCTAAATCAGTAATGCACACTACAAACAGCAAGGCACCCAGCACCGATCCCTGCCGTACACCACTGGACACAGGCTTCCAGTCACAAAAACAACCTTCGACCATCGCCTCCTGCCACTAAGCCAATTTTGGATCCAATGTGCCAAATTGCCCTGGATCCCATGGGCTCTTACCTTCTTGACTAGTCTCCCATGCGGGACTTTGTCAAAAGCCTTACTGAAGTCCATGTAGACTACATCAACTGCACTACCCTCATCCATGCACCTAGTCACCCCCTCTCAAAATTCAATCAAATTGGTTAGACGTGATCGCCCCCTGACGACAAAGCCATGCTGGCTATCCTTGATTAATCCTTGCCTCTCCAAGTGGAGACTAATTCTGTCCCTCAGAATTTTTTCCAATAATTTCTCTACCACTGATTTTAGGCTCACTGGCCTGTAATTCCCTGGTTTATCCCTACTACCCTTCTTGAATAATGGTACTATGTTAGCTGTCCTCCAGTCCTCTGGCACCTCCCCTATGGCCAGAGAGGTTCTGAAAATTTGTGTCAGAGCCCCTACAATCTCCTCCCTTGCCTCACACAGCAGCCTGGGATACATCTCGTCTTGGCCTGGGGATTTATCCACTTTTAAGCCCGCTAAAACCGCTAGTACCTCCTCCCTCTCAATGCTAATTTGTTCAAGTATATCACAATCCCCCTACCTGATTTCTATGCCTATACCGTTCTTCTCCATAGTGAACACAGATGCAAAATATTCATTTAAAACCTCACCTACATCTTCCGGCTCTACACACAGATTGCCACTTTGGTCCCTAATGGGCCCTACTCTTTCCCTGGTTATCCTCTTGTTTTTAATATACTTATAAAACACCGTGGGATTTTCCTTTATTTTGCCCGCCAGTGTTTTTTCATGCCCCCTCTTCGCTCTCCTAATTTCTTTAAGTACCCCCCTGCACTTTCTATACCCCTCTAGGGCTTCCAATGTTTTTAATGCTTTGTATCTGCCAAAAGCCTCAATTTTTTTTTTCCTAATCCATTCTTGTATATCCCTTGACATCCTGGGTTCCCTGGACTTGTTGGTCCCATCCTTGACCTTTACGGGAACATGTTGGCACTGTACTCGCGCTCTCTTTCCTTTTGTGAATGACTCCCACTGCTCTGATGTGGATTTTCCTACAAGTAGCTGATCCCAGTCCACTTTGGCCAGATCCTGCCTTATCATATTAAAATTGGCCTTCCCGCAATTTAGAACCTTTATTTCTGGTCCATCTTTGTCCTTTTCCATGACTACCTTAAATCTCACCGAATTATGGTCACTGTCACCAAAATGCTCTCCTACTGACACTTCTACCACTTGCCCGGCTACATTCCCTAGAATTAGGTCCAGTACCGCCCCCTCTCTTGTAGGACTTTCTACATGCTGGCTCAAAAAGCTCTCTTGGATGCACTTTAAGAATTCCACACCCTCTAAGCCTTTCACACTCTGACTATTCCAGTTAATATTGGGGAAGTTGAAATCCCCTACTATTATTACCCTATTATTTCTACACTTCTGGCCTACATATCTGTTCCTCTATCTCCCCCTGACTGCTTGGGGGCCTATAGTACACTCCCAGCAAAGTGCTTGCCCCCTTTTTGTTTTTAAGTTCTACCCATATGGCCTCATTAGAGGAACCTGCTAAGATATCATCCCTCCTTACAGCAGTAATTGACTCCTTGATTAATATTGCGACACCCCCCTCTGTCTCGCCTGAAGATTCTGTACCCCGGAATATTGAGCTGCCAGTCCTGCCCCCTCCCTCAACCATGTCTCTGTGATAGCAACAATATCGTACTCCCATGTGTTCATCAACACCTTCAATTCATCTGCCTTACTCGCAAGACTCCTTGCATTAAAATAAATGCCATCCAGCCTTGCCATACTCCCTTGTGCCATTACATATTTGCTCTGCCTTCCAGACTGACTTGGTTTTTCCTCTATATTTGGCTGTGCATCACCCCCTACTATAGCTCCACTCCGTATCCCACCCCTCTGCCAAGTTAGTTTAACCCCCCTCTTCCTTCCCCCCCCCCCCCCCCCCCCCAACAGCATTAGCAAACCTCCCGCAAAGATGTTGGTCCCGTTCCGGTTCAGGTCCCACCTTCCCCATAAGCAGACCCAGTGATCCAGGAAACGAAAGCCCTCCCTCCTGCACCAACTCTTTAGCCACACATTCATCTGCTCTATCCTCCTATTCCTATACTCACTAGCACATGGCACCGGGAGTAATCCAGATATTACAACCTTTTGAGGTCCTGCTTTTTAATCTGCTACCTAGCTTCCTAAATTCTTGTTGCAGCACCTCATCCCTCTTTCTACCTATGTCGTTGTACCAATGTGAACCACGACCTCTCTCCTGCACCACGAACCCTGCTTGTGTCGATTGGGCTTATACTCACTGGAGTTTAGAAGATTGAGAGGGGATCTCATCGAAACCTATAAAATTCTGTCAGGCCTGGACAGACTAGATGCAGGAAGGATGTTCCCGATGGCCGGGGAGTCCAGAACCAGGGGTCATAGTCTAAGGATAAGGGGTAAGCCATTTAGGACTGAGATGAGGAGGAATTTCTTCACCACCCAGAGAGTGGTGAACCTGTGGAATTCTCTGCCACAGAGGGCTGTGGAGGCCAGTTCATTAAATATATTCAAGAAGGAGTTGGATATATTTCTTAAGGCTAAAGGGATCAAGGGATATGGGGAGAAGGCAGGGACAGGGTACTGAATTTGGATGATCAGCCATGATCTCATTGAATGGCGGAGCAGGCTCGAGGGGCCGAATGGCCTTCTCCTGCTCCTATCTTCTATGTTTCTATGTTTCTCACAAGGGAATCTCCCTTCATACATTTGACAGGAAGACCTGTCAAATATATGAATGGAGATCAATGAAAAAACATAGTAAAACTTTAAATAATTGTTTTAAAAATCACATTTTTAAAATGACTTGAAATGACTAAATCAAGTATTTTAAACAAAAATTGAATTAAATTTTTTATGGGGCTAAAAATAAACTTTTTTACAAGTATTTTTAAATGATAAATCAGTGAACATTTAAAAAAAACTTTTTTCAACTCTTAGCCTGTTACGCCTGCTTTTACCAGGCGTAAGAATTGTACGGGTTTTCTGCGGGCGGAGGGTCTCCAAAAAGCGGAACTATCCGCCCGCAGAGGCCCTTCTCCCGGGCAGCTGGAGGATCTGTCAAGAGGATTCTTGACAGATCGGAAATGCCGGTTTTCAGTGCATGCCTGAAACCGGCATTTCCAATGCCCCTACGGGTGGGTTCGCAGCGCGTACACACCCGTAGGGATCGGAATATCTGGGCCATAATATCTAAGGATGCACATATCCATTATGATGACTATCAACCACTTATGTAATCGGAGTTAAAATGTGTCTGCTCAAGGAGCAGTTGTATGTAACATCTCGGTTTGCTTCCAAAGGAAAGCGTTTTCTGTCAGGAAGCTTGCTGAATTTAATATGAATTTTATAATTAACTTAAAAGCTTCATCAAGATTTAATCAGCTCCCCAAGGAATATCTGGACCAAAACTTTCGTTCCCTCCATTTCTATTTTTATTTTAGTTTCTGGTTTAATTTTATGATGCATAATATTCTATTGAAATTTAAGCCCTATTTATTTGTAGTTCAACCTTCATAACAATTAATCCATCTGCATTTGTCAGAATGGTTTTCACTGGTTCTCAGCTGGGATGGAGAAATCCTTACTTACAATATTCAAATTAAATACAGCTTCCTGGCTTTTAATTCTTGCAAGACCAAAAAGACCTTTTTTAGATTTCAGAGTTATTGAAGTATGTAACTAGCCACACCTGGCCTCTTGCAGTCATTGCTGCATTAGGCAGGTCATAGATGCCCTCCTCACTAAGCAGAATTAATTCATCACATTGTCAATGGGGGCACAAAAACAAGAGCGAGCGAGCTCTGGGCTTCGCCAGAATTGCAGCCTTCCCACAGGTGCAGGACATTATCAACTATACCAACATAGCCTTGTGTGCTCCATAGGAAGAACCTAGCATCTTTGTTAACAGGAAAGGGGTCCACCCCCTGAACGTAGCTGGTGTTTGACCAGAGATGGCGCATCATGCAGCTGCCCAGTTTCTTGGCAATAGTCATGATGCATTTATCCTGCACCAATCCTCAACACCCCTCCCTCCTTCCACGCAGACCATCAGGTGTCCCGCTAGTTGCCGGGGAGAAGAGGTACTCCCTGACCACTTGGTTCGTGACTTTTAGCAGGAACCCGAGCACCGATACTGAGGAGCACTACAATGAAAGCCACGCCTCTACTATAGCTCTGAGTTTAAGCAGGTAATTGACTTTCTAAAACCGAGGTTCCACTGCCTGTATAAGTCAGAGATGTCCTTCAGTACAGCCCCAAGACAGTCTCCAGATTCGTGGTGGTAAGCTGTATGCTACATAACTTCGCCCTGCAAAGGAAGCAACCATTTGGAACACCTGGAAACGAAAGATACGGAGGAAGAGCAAGGGTCAGCAATGCTTCCAGGGCGCTCTGGCAGCAAATAATAGACAAATGGTTTTGTAGAATTATCCATCTTTCCATGCACCAATCATCATACCAAGTACTTGCATCCACCAAGTTAATGCCCTCACATTGTATACCTTGGGTGTTGGACTGACCTCAGTAGGCATGTTGAGACCAACACCAATGTGAAGAGACTGTGCACAGCAAGAAAGTGGTTCATCGCTGTATTGAATCGTTAAATGAACAGCTAGGTTTGAAAACTAAAAATCGTCCTAGTGCAAATCCCTAATGGCTGTCTTCTATGCTCATTTGCCTATTCTGGTGCTCCTATTGGGTGCTTCCCCAGTTGCTACAGCAGGGGAGGTAGAAAATTGCTGAACTTCCACTAAGGGCACTTAAGTTGGCCGTGGTGGGTGACCGCAAGGACCTCTGGCTGTAGAGGGCCTAACTGCAGCATCTCATTGGCGGCCAGGGCACTCTGGCCCAGCTGGCTGTTTGGCACCAACATGGGCACTGCTTGAGAGGCTGGCAGGGGAGCAGATATGCTGTCATTCTGAGATGACCGCCTGTGCCCCTCCCATGGTTCCAATGCCACTCTCGTGCAGCTGTGTCTCAACACTCCTGCTGCTCTGAGAACTGAGTGGCAGGCAGTGACTAGTGGGGTACTGCAGGGATCGGTCCTTGGACCCCAGCTATTCACAATATATATTAATGATCTAGACAAGGGAACTAGATGTAATATCTCCAAATTTGCAGATGAGACAAAGCTGGATGGGCGTGTGTGCTGTGAGGAGGATGCCGAGAAACTCCAGGATGATTTGGACAGGTTGGGTGATTGGGCAGAAGCATGGAAGATGCAATATAACGTGGATAAATGTGAGGTTATCCACTTTGGTGGCAAAAACAGGAAGGCAGATTATTATCTGAATGGCAATAGATTGGGAGAAGGGGAAGTGCAACGAGACCTGGGTGTCCTTGTGCACCAGTCGCTGAAGGTAAGCATGCAGGTGCAGCAGGCAGTTAAGAAGGCAAATGGTATGTTGGCTTTCATAGCGAGAGGGTTTGAGTACAGGAACAAGGATGTCTTGCTGCAGTTGTACAGGGCCTTGGTGAGACCGCACCTGGAGTATTGTGTGCAGTTTTGGTCGCCTTATCTGAGGAAGGATGTTCTTGCCATGGAAGGAGTTCAGGAAGGAGGGCAGCACGGTGGCATAGTGGTTAGCACTGTTGCCTCACAGCGCCAGGGACCCGGGTTCGAATCCGGCCTCGGGCGACTGTCTGTGTGGAGTTTGCACATTCTCCCCGTGTTTGGGTGGGTTTCCTCCGGGTGCTCCGGTTTCCTCCCACAGTCCAAAGATGTGCGGGTTAGGTTGATTGGCTATGATAAATTGACCCTTAGTGTTAGGGGGATTAAATACGTGGGGTTACGGGGATAGGGTGGGATATGTGTTGGTGTAGGGGTTACGGGGATCGGGTGGGATATGTGTCGGTGCAGGCTTGATGGGCCAAAATGGCCTCTATCTGCACTGTGAGGTTTCTGTGATTCTGTGAAGATTCACCAGGCTGATACCTGGGATGGCAGGAATGACGTATGAAGAGAGATTGGGACGATTGGGCTTGTACTCGCTGGAGTTTAGAAGAATGAGAGGGGATCTCATTGAAACTTATAAAATTCTGGCAGGACTGGACAGACTAGATGCAGGGAGGATGTTCCCGATGGTCGGGGAGTCCAGAACCAGGGGTCACAGTCTAAGGATAAGGGGTAGGCCTTTTAGGACAGAAATGAGGAGGAATTTCTTCACCCAGAGAGTGGTGAACCTGTGGAATTCTCTACCACAGAAGGCAGTAGAGGCCAATACATTAAATATATTCAAGAAGGAGTTGGATATATTTCTTAAGGCTAAAGGGATCAAGGGGTATGGGGAGAAAGCAGGGACCGGGTACTGAACTTGGATGATCAGCCATGATCGCATTGAATGGCGGAACAGGCTCGAGGGGCTGAATGGCCTACTCCTGCTCCTATCTTCTATGTTTCTATGAGTGATGAGATGCTTTGGACGGCTCTATCCTCGCTCTCCTTCATGCTTTGAAAGCCAGAGGAGATGCTGGAACCCAGAACCAAGATGGCAGGAGTCTGTGCTTCCATTGAAGGTATTGATGCTGTCACCAGAGGCCCCACTGCAGTGTTTATAGAGCTGACCATATACTCCATAGTTGACTGCATTGTTTCCATGCCCTTCTCAAAAACCCCATACAAGTTGGCACTTCGACAGTGTGCGTAAGCTCACTGGCTGGCAGCCCAGCGCACTCGGAGGTTGGTAGTGTACAGCCATCAGTCTTCTATAGGTTGTGTCTTGGTCAGCATCCATTCCCTCTGCAGCAGAGTTAGGGGGTGAGCTCGCCCTGGGTTCCTGGGCTGTCCCATCCCCCTCACCTTGCTACTGCACACTTATGCCAACTATTTTGTGCTGAAAGTTAATGATTCAAATTATAATCAACTGAACTTTGCATTTTGTCACATTCCAGTAACCCTTCAGACTCCTCGTATTCAAATGGAACTACTGTTGAACAAAGCAATGGTTAATAGAATGCCACGCAAATGTGAAATGTCACTAACTGCACAAAAAGCCTTTTGCCATAATTTCTGCGATTCCATTGAAATATTTGTCATGTGACAGTGACTTGTATAATCAGATTCTGTTTGAATTACAAATAATAACCTGTTTTACTTTATCTATTTTCAGATGCTCGCACTTAGTCATGTGACTATCTCCAACCCAAATATCCGATCAACAGACCTTCTGGCAGCCAGCAGGCTGTACACGATGGATTCTAAAGCGAACATACTACATGGTAGGAAGAACACACTGTCATTTAGTCTAGATAATGGAGATGTGAAAGGATAATGATACTGTACATTACAGCCATTGAAAATACAATATAACTGTTGCATGAGCTGACTTGCATAGGTCTGTTTGCTGTGCTAGCAGAAAGGAAAGATGGGAATTGGATGCAACATAGTTAATGTTATCGTTCTGGTCTAGCTGGATGCCTCTTCTAGTTTGCTGAGAGAGAGCTTGTAGTTTCGCACATGGGGTCTTGTTTAGCTTTTATATCAAGTTGTCTTCAGGAAGGTTTCAAAAATCAAATTTTTAGACTGAGTTGTCCATAATTGGGGAACATTTTGATGATGCTGACCTCTGGGCCAGTAGGTGCGCCTGTGATCTTCGATTATGAAGCCCAGGATTTTAATACTGGTGATACCTGTTTCTTTTGCACCGAGCTGACACTTTTAATTTAATATCATTAAAAGCTATGGCAAGTCAAAGAACCTGAAGTCGATACATGATAGTAAAAATCATGTCCTGTCTTTTGAGAGTAGTCCGAATTCCCTACAAGTTATCTATCTGCTATGTTAATCCTTTGATTATTCTACAATTCCTATACACACACACCTTTCCACTGAAGGGTGAATATTCTATAATCCTCATGTTATCATAGAATCAATCAATTATTAAGTAATGGTTCCATCGCTCAATCTATCTCTAAGAATTCTTTTTAACGCCTTTGTCCATCTCTTTTTAAAATGCACTCTCTGTTTTTAAGCCTTTTGAGTTCAGCTTCCACAAATTTGGCTGCCAGCCTTGGCTCAGTAGTAGCACTCTGCTTCTGAAACAGGTTGTGTGTTGAAGCCCCACTCCAGAGCATTATTTAGGCTGATACTTCAGTGCAGTACTGAGGGAGTGCTGTAATGTCGGAGGTGCCATCTTATGGATGAGACATTAAACCAAGATCCTGTCTTCCTTTCAGGTGGGTGTAAAATAAAAATCCCATGTCACTATTTGTGGAACCTTGCTGTGTGCAATTACAACAATTACTTCATTACAACTGTGATTACACTTCAAAATTCCTCCTTTTTTCCCTTCCTCTCTTTATCACCAGGGTCCATAGATATGCAGTATCTAAAAGTAGACCGACCGTGCTAAATGTCCTCTGGCTATTTCATATCAAACATACCTTTTTGAAAGCAGACATTAGGTGGCACAGGGGAACAAATAGCAGAAATCTAACGTGTGTCTTTGTTGGTGTAATATGTGGAAAATAATTCACTTGAGGTGCCAGACTGCATATCTTGCTCTCCATTTGAGCTTAGAAATTAAACTTTCCAGTGTTCCTTGGAGTGCTGTTTTACATATTCCATCAATCACATACTTTATATACTAATTCCTTGGCTTTATAAGCTGTTTTTTTTTTTTTAATTCATTCACGGATGTGGGCATCGCTGGCAAGGCCAGCATTTAATGGCCACCCCTAATTGCCCTCGAAGGTGGTGGTGAGGGAAACAACAAGAAGAAATATTCTAAAATGTTGAGTATAACTTTTTTTTGTTTCTCTTAGGGGCAGTGTACTTGAATCCTCTTGGATTTCACCACCACATAAACATTTGTTTGTGGGGGCGAGGGGGGGTGGTAGCTTTAGTTTGACCATTTTCCTTATTTTGTTTTCTAATTGCTTCCTCAGAAAATTGCTGGTCATTTAGTTCAGAAATTTGTGGTCCCTGCAGGGAAATTCTCTCTGAACAGTTAAATTATAGCCTTGAGTGTATTTCACAATTAACTGTCAATTAAAGATTTCAGCGAATTATACTGTTTTGCTCTTTTTCTTGTTTGCTCCCCTCTCATTTTGCACAGATGCTCTCCTCCTTCCTCCAGCTGAGGCAGTGTGTGGGCAAACCACTGCACGCCACTCTGCAGAGACCTGTCTCAGTGAACCAGCAGCCGTCCGCTTTTGATTTTGATTAAAAAAAATGTTTTCAGTTGAAATGGTCTTCGTTGTGAATTTTAATTTTAATATCTGGCCGTGTTTTCCTTGCAGGTCTGTCCGTGCTGGAATTGTGCCTGATTATTGCCATGAAGCACTTAAATTCCATTTATGAAGGAGAGCCTTTTAACTTTGAAATGGTTTACAATGGTGAGCTTATTTAATTTTTAAAAAATCTTGGTTCCTAAATTTAAATTGTAAAATGGATAGAAGGACATCTGATAGCCAGAGTCCATTCTATTCCTTACAGAAATAAAAAAAATCTAATTATCCTGTCCGATTAAGAGCATTTCACGAAAAATGTAAGATTATAGTGTGTTGTCAAGAGAGGTCTATATTTTGTGATCAAGCTTTAAATTTCTAACATGTACAATCAAAGTTACATTTCTGTGAAGTGTAATTGTAGGGGGAGAGGAAAAAAAGTAAAACTTTTAATGTACTTAATTATTACAAACCAAATGAGTGCAACAGATTCCATGGTAGACCTGTCGCTGGAGGCTGGAATTTTTCCTCACTCTGCTCCAGGCATCCTGTAAGCCCAATGGTCTAATGGCTACGGTAGTTCTAGCTGGGCAAGATGGGAAGCTAGTCAGTGCTCTATTCTGGTAAGCTGTAAAAGAATTTTAGCTGATTAAACTCTGACAGTAATGCTAATTTGATTCTTGCTTTGGTGTGCAAGTGTGCCCCTACAGGGAGAGTTTATGGACTTGAAAATGAAAAACTGTGCTCATGGATTTCTCAGTAGTTTGGTTTGGAGACTCTTGAGCAAAGTGATTTGGTTTCTATATGTGTCATCCACATGGCTGACCCCAAAAAAATGTTTCAAAAGTGACAAAAGAAAATTGATGTGACAATTGGAAGCTGTGGAGGAAGCTAGTATTATACAACGTAGTTTGTTTTCCTTCTGCATCAGCGTCTTCCAGGTAACCTGGCTATTCTTCCCGGAGTCTCACATACAAAAATCACCTTTTTGAAATCCCCACTGCACAATTAGAATTCTATGGAGAGGAGAACATTCAGCTGGGAACACTAAAATCCTTGGACAGCTATTTTGAGTGTACTTCTCTCCACCGCCCCCCCCCCCCCCCCCACGCTGTATATACAAGGGTAAAGGGTTCCTGGAGAAAGGTCGCTCTGATTGACAAATCCCACAATCTTTTTACCAATCTATGTGAAATCCAACCTTCAGGCAAACAGCAGTGTATAATTTGGAGGCTTTTCATTTATTAAATGCCATTGCTGAAAGGTTATACCAAGTGATTCATAATTTAGAACTGAGGAAAATGAAGGATGTTAAGATGCACAGGAACCAGTCATGAAGAATTATGGTTCTTTTTAATACTTGGATAGTTGTCTGGCTGCTTATTGGTATAACTATTTTGAGAGATGTTTAATGTTGGCAAATCCACCAGACATTTAGTACTACTTGCTGCATTACAGAATTCCAGAAGTTCATTCAACGGAGGACTCATTCTATGCATAACTTTGAGAAACCAGTCGTCTTGAAGGTAGGGAAACTTGCAAACATCAAATTTAATGACCTTATTAATTGATTTTTTTCTTCTACTTTTCCCATTCTACTTTTCTTCCCTCTGCCCTTCCCAATCTCCTCACCACTCCTCTCCTGAAGGTAGAAACTCATGCACTTTCATGGGAGTTTCATAGACTGTGTGTGTGATTTGTGTGGATCAATGACAACCCAGCCAAATTCAGTCCTAATCTGATGTCCAGTGAAGCTCATTTCTAGTAAGTGTTACTGGATTGTAACCAAGACTAAGAACCCGAGCTGACTTGCCTGCAGATACTTGCAGTGCGTGATTAGCCAGATTATTTTATTCAGCAATGATTGAACCTCCAGCCAGAAGTAATACTTCCAGTATTTATCTACTCTCCAATTGGCTCTTCATAGAATAGTTTTCACTTTCACCAGTTGAGCAGTAGCTCCAGTTATAGTTATCTGTCCTTCCAGAGTTGCTCGACTCGAGGATTAACAATTAGCCTACTTGCAATAATCTGGATTAAATGTAATTTTATGCTGTTGCCACCACACTTTCTTTAGTGTGGCGGATACTAATCCTGGATGAAACTTAACAGGCTAAAAATAATTATTTACCATTGAAGTAAAAATATGAAACAAAAGTTTGGAAAACAGTGTATGGACAATATAAATGAAATATAACAAGTATATAATGTGTCATTTACCCATCATAGAATCTTCTCAGAATCCCTGACAATCTTTTGTTAAAAGTTCTGTTTGGAAATTTCTGCTCTCGGCTACCACTTTCAATATCAGTGTATCGACTTGAATCATAACATGATAATACCTAATCAACGCATAGGGAACAGACTGGAGTACTTTGTCTTATCGGATACCAATACTAGGAAGTACTGCTGCCCTGATCCAAACTCGTTTTTAACCTATTCAGTTTGCTTTTAAAGATGAACTACATGATATTTCATTAAAACATAATTGTTGCATACAGTATACAAAAAATATTATTTATGAGTATAGAATATGAAAAGATTCACGACCAAGTTAGCAGGAAATTATATCTGTATCTAAAATCCAGATTACATTAAGGAGGTTTCGGACAAACTGATCTATTAACTGTGTAATCAGACGGTGATAATCTCATGCATATTGAAGGGAATACCTGCTATTTCTAAAATAAAAACCGAAAATGCTGGAAAGACTCAGCAGGTCAGGCAAGCATCTGTGGAGAGAGAAACAGAGTTAACGTTCCAGCATTTCAGATTTCCAGCATCTGCAGTATTTTGCTTTTGTACCTGCTATTTCTATCAATTCAATGAAGGAACAGTAGCGTAGTGGTATTGTTACTGGGCGAGTAATCCAGAGGTTTGGACTAATGACCCAGAGACATGAGTTCAAATCCCACCACAGCAGCTGGGGAATTTAAATTCAGTTAATTAAATAAATCTGGAATAAAAAGCTAGTATCAGTAATGGTGACCATGAAACTATCGGATTGTCGTAAAAACCCATCTGGTTCACTAACGTCCTATTGGGAAGGAAATCTGCCATTCTTACCTGGTTTGGCCTATGTGACTCCAGACCCACAGCAATGTGGTTAACTGCCCTCTGAAATGGCCTAGCAAGCCACTCAGTTGTAACAAACCGCTACGAAACAAAATAATAAAAATGAAACCCAATGGACCAACATCTGGGGATTTGTGCCAAAATTGGGAGAGCTGTCCCACAGACTAGTCAAGCCACAGCCTGACCTAGTCATACTCACAGAATCATACCTTTCAGTCAATGTTCCAAACCCCTCCATCACCATCCCTGGGGTATGTCCTGTCCCACTGGCAGGACAGACCACCAGGGGTGGCAGCACAGTGGTATACAAGATTCAAGATCATTTTATTGCCATATGTAACTAGTACAATGGAATGCTTACTCCCCACTCACTCCCACAATACAAGCATATAAATATAAAAGCAAAAAAATAAAAACAAGTATAAATAAAAACAATAAGCAAATAAGCAGAAAGTATAGCAATAACAGTCCAAGTTGCAGGATATGATGAATAGTACAAAAAAGCCTCAATTACCACTGGAAATAATAGTAATGTAATATGATAAATATATGGTAATATGAATATAATATATATATTTACATAAACATATAACTATAATATATGGGGCAGTGCGATTAGCAGTTCAGTAGGAGCACTGCCTGTGGATAGAAACTGTTCTTAAACCTGCTGGTCCTGGTTCGGATGCTGCGGTACCGACGTCCGGACCGCAGGAGGGAGAACAGTTTGTGCCCAGGGTGATTGGGGTCCTGGATGATGGAGCGGGCCTTGTTCCGGCACCTGGTCTGGAAGATCTCCTCGATGGACGGAAGTGCGCACCCAATGATCTTTTCTGCCGTATTCACAACTCTCTGGATGGCTTTCTTGTTCTGTGCAGTGGTGTTACCATACCACACATTGACACCACTCATCAAGACACTCCCTATGGTGCCGCGGTAAAAGTTCACAAGCCACTGTGTGCTTATGCCACATTTCCTCAGGCACCGTAGAGGGTAAAGGCACTGGTGTGCCGCCTTCAGCATAGCCTCAGTATTATGGTTCCAGGCCAGGTCATCAGAGATCTGCAGACCCAGGAATCGGAAGCAACTGACGACTTCCACTGGTGTCCCGTCTATGCTGATGGGGCGATGGTTCCCTCGGTGGCTTCTGAAGTCCACGATGAGCTCCTTAGTTTTGCCAACGTTCAGGGCAAGGTTGTTGTCATTGCACCATCTCATCAGCTGGACTATCTCATCTCTGTACTCCGTCTCGTCATCGTTGCTTATCAGGCCAATTACTGTGGTGTCGTCGGCAAACTTGATAATCCGGTTATTGCTGTGTATGGCTGTACAGTCATGTGTAAACAGAGAGTACAGCCAAGGACTGAGGCAGCAGCCTTGTGGCGCTCCGGTTTGAGAACCAGAGTGGATGAGGTGTTGTTCCCTATTTTCACCACTTGAGGCCACTTGACAGTCAGTCATTGTGGAGACAAAGTCCTGTCTTCACACTGAGGACACCTTCCATTGTGTTGTGTGCTAAATGGGATAGATTCAAAACAGATCTAGCAGCTCAAAACTGGGCATCCATGAGGTGCTGTGGGCCATCAGCAGCAGCAGAATTGTATTCCACCACAATCTGTAACCTCATGGCCCAGCATATCGCTCCCTCTACCATTACCACCAAGCCAGGGGACCAACGAGTGTAGAAGAGCATGCCAGGAGCAGCACCAGGTGTACCTAAAAATGAGGTGCCAACCTGGGGAAGCTGCAACACAGGACTACATGCATGCTAAAAAGCAGAAGCAGCATGCTACAGATAGGGCTAAGCGATCCCACAATCAACGAATCAGATCAAAGCTCTGCAGTCGTGCCACATTCAGTCATGAATGGTGGTGGACCATTAAACAACTAACGGGAGGAGGAGACTCCATAAATATCCCCAACCTCAATGGTGATGGAGCCCAGCACGCGAGTGCAAAAGACAAGGCTGAAGCGTGTGCAACCATCTTCAGCCAGAAGTGCCGAGTGGATGATCCATATCGGCCTCCTCTTGAGGTCCCCACCATCACAGAAGCCAGTCTTCAGCCAATTCGATTCACTCCACGTGATATCAAGAAACTGCTCAGCGCACTGGATACAGCAAAAGCTATGGGCCCTGACAACATACCGGCTATCGTGCTGAAGACTTGTGCTCCAGAACTAGCCATGCCTCTAACCAAGCATTTCCAGTACAGCTACAACACTGGCATCTATCTCGCAATGTGGAAAACTGCCCAGGTATATCCTGTCCACAAAAAGCAGGACAAATCCAATCGAGCCAATTACCGCCCCATCAGTCTACTCTCAGTCATCAGCAAAGTGATGGAAGGCGTCATCGACAGTGCTATCAAGCGGCACTTATTCATCAATAATCTGCTCACTGATGCCCAGTTTGGGTTCTGCCAAGACTACTCGGCTCCCGACCTCATTACAGCCTTGGTCCCAACATGGACAAAAGAGCTGAATTCCAGAGGTGAGGTGAGACTGACTGCCCCTGACATCAAGGCGTCCTAGTAAAATTGAAGTCAATGGGAATCGGGGGGGGGGAAACTCTCCACTGGCTGGAGTCATACCTAGCACAAAGGAAGATGGTTGTGGTGATTGAAGGTCAATCATTGCAGCCTCAGGACATCGCTGCAGGAGTTCCTCAGGGCAGTGTCCTAGGCTCAACCATCTTCAGCTGCTTCATCTGTAAGGGGTCGTTTTAACGAGCTTATGGTGTGCTAGATCGGTTTTGAATTTCGCACTGCTTGTGAGCGGTTCCGAAGCGCTCCCCCCTCACCGGTTCTAGACACTGGGCTTATTGCCAGACAACCTTGATGTGTGGCCCAACTCGTGACTCGGAAGACAAATGGTCAGATGAGACAGATTGAGTTTTAAATCAAAACGATCTTTATTTTTGAAAGAGAATGTGCACAGAGAAAATGGCAAGAATAAATGCAGACGAAAAATAACGTTTCTCACAGAGGACTAAATTATACACTGAGAAAAATAACTTTAAAGCATATAAACAGTTCTAAAATAGCGATAAGCTAAAAGCGGGGGTGAGGGAAGCGCACAAACACATCGAGGGATAAATCACACTCCTGAATTACAAAACCCTTTAATGTTACAAACCCTCCCATTGCTAAAATATACCTCAACTATGTCAGTTAGGTAGAGTTGGGCCTTTATGCTCACCAGAATTTTAAAACCCTCCTGGACCTTGGTACTCCTTGTTACGTCTGGGATCTCCAGTCTTCCTTATGGGACCGGCTCCTGGACCCGCTCTCCTGCACAAACTTGGAAGTCCTCCGAACTCCTCGAGCCGTCTCCTCTTCCGCGCGGTCTTCGAACTCCTGATGGTATCTGGACTTGGACTTCACTGCTTCTGGTGAATCTTGTGGATCTGTCTGAGTCTGGCTGAATCTCTCTCCTGCACAATCTTGAAAGTCCTCCGAACTCCTCGAACCGTCTCCTCTCCACTCGGCCTTCGAACTCCTGATGGTCTTGGATCTGGACTGAACTTCTGAATCTCCTCTCCTGCACAATCTTGTGGGTCCTCCCTGCTCTGTCCTTGACCTCGTGTCTGTGTGAATCTGTGATGGATCTGTCTGAATCTCACTGAATGAAAGAGAGAACGCCTGCTGTCGAATTTCCCTCCACAGTTATACTGTTCCCTTGCCCTTATCTCGGCGCCAAATCAGGGGTTTTCTTTTGTCAAGGTAATGGGCAGGCTGCTTTGACAAAAGCAAGTACTTTATTTTAATGTCTTGTAAATGAAACTAATGGGATCAGTCCTGTGTCCCTCTGAGTTTGGTACAGATAATAGGTTTTGTCTTTGCTCTGTGATTTCAGAGATGGGTTTGCGTTTTGCTAGCAATTAACACACCTTGAGGTGTAAATACTTTTGTTTTGACTTCGTTACTACTGTAACCATATTATCATATCAATAGCAGTAAGTTCTGGAATCTTCTAATCGGTGATGACTCAGGCTGCTGTAAGATACTGCTGGTGTGTCCTTTTGAACTGAGCCATGAGAACTGCCAACTCCATCTTGTGTTCTCACAATGTGGCCATTTCAGGGGTCTTAACAATATACTGTATTTCATGGATTTTGCGAATCCTACACATCAATGACCTTCCCTCCAACATAAGGTCAGAAATGGGGATGTTCGCTGATGACTGCAGTGTTCAGTGCCATTCACAACTCCTCAGATAATGAAGCAGTCCATGCCCGCATGCAACAAGACCTGGATGACGTTCAGGCTTGGGCTGATAAGTGGCAAGTAACATTCGCGCCACAAGTGCCAGGCAATGACTATCTCCAACAAGCGAGCGTCTAACCAGTGCCCCTTGACATTCAATGGAATTATCATCCCCGAATTCCCCCGCCATCAACATCCTGGGGGTCACCATTGACCAGAAACTTAACTGGACCAACCACATATATACTATGGCAACAAGAGCACGTCAGAGGCTAGGTATTCTGCGGCAAGTGTCTCACCTCCTGACTCCCCAAAGCTTTTCTACCATCTACAAGGCACAAGTAAGGAGTGTGATAGAATCCTCTCCACTTGCCTGGATGAGTGCAGCTCCAACAACACTCAAGAAGCTCGACACCATCCAGGACAAAGCAGCCCGCTTGATTGGCACCCCATCCACCACCTTAAACATTCAATCCCTCCACCACCGGTGCACCGTGGCTGTAGTGTGTACCATCTACAAGATGCACTGCAGCCACTCGCCGAGGCTTCTTCGGCAGCACCTCCCAAACCCGCAATCTCTTCCACCTAGAAGGACAAGGGCAGCAGGCGCATGGGAACACCACCACCTCCAAGTTCCCCTCCAAGTCACACACCATCCTGACTTGGAAGTATATCGCCGTTCCTTCATCGTCGCTGGGTCAAAATCCTGGAACTCCCTAACCGCACTGTGGGAGTACTTTCACCACACGGACTGCAGCGGTTTGAGAAGGTGGCTCTTAACCACCTTGAGGGCAATTAGGGATGGGCAATAAATGCTGGCCTTGCCAGTGATGCCCACGTCCCATAAATGAATATATAAAAGTTGCAACATGGAAACAGGCCATTGAGCCAACTAGTCTGTCAGCCGTTACCCTCCACGCAGGCAAATAGTTCTAATCGTGTTTACCCACCTTCAATCACCTAATTTAATCCTGAATGTTGATATAGTTTCTTCCTCAAATGCTAACTCTGAAAATGAATTCCAGAACTGTCAAAAGAAGTTTCTTACTCTCTCTTCTAAATCTATTACTTTTAATCTTGACCCTCAACTAGTGGAAACAGTCTGCTTCTATCCCCTCCTTTCAACGTTTTAAACACTTCTGTAATATCGCTCCATAACCTTTGTTGTTTTAATGTCGGTGTCAGTTGTGGCTCAGTGGGTAGCACGCTCACCTCTGAGCCAGAAGTTTGTGGGTTCAAGTCCCACTCCAGGGACTTGAGTACAAAAATCTAGGCTAACACTTGAGTGCAGTGCTGAGAGAGTGCTGCACTGTTGGAGGTGCCGTTTTTCAGATGAGACGCTAAACCGAGGACCCGCCTCCTCTCTCGGGTGGACGTAAAAGATCCCATGACACTATTTTGAAGAGGAGCAGGGGAGTTATCCCCGATACAACAGAAAATGCTGGAAACATTCAACAGGTCAGGCAGCATCGAAGAGAGAGAAATAGTCAATGGTTTGGGTCGAGGACCCTTTGCCAGAACTCTGGTCCTCGACCCGAAACGTTGACTCTCTTTTTCTCTCTCTTCGATGCTGCCTGACCTGCTGAATGTTTCCAGCATTTTCTGTTTCAGATTTCCAGCATTCGCAGTATTTTGCTATTGGTTATCCCCCAGTGTCCTGGCCAATATTTATCCCTCAATCAACATAACAAAAACAGATTATCTGATCATTATCACATTGCTGTTTGTGGGAGCTTGCTGTGTGCAAATTGGCTGCCGCGTTTCCCACATTACAACAGTGAGTACACTCAAAAAAAAAAAAAAAAAGTACTTAATTGTCTGTAAAGCGCTTTGAGACGTCCGATGGTCGTGAAAGGCGTGATATAAATGTAAGTCTTTCAATGAAAGAAGACCCAGTTTTTCAACTTTTTTTTTGGCTCATGCTAGGCAGCATCCTAGTAAATCTGTCTTGTACTCTCGCTTAAAACTTCAATATACTTCCTGTGGTGTGGAGCTCAATACTGCACACTGAACTACAGTCCCCACCACTTACATCCTGCACACTTATCCCGGGCAGCTGCCTCAATGGGGCCATTTCCACTAAAGTCAATTACAAAGACACTGCTTATAACATTAAGGCGCGGGCTATTTTGTGCAATTCGGTAAGCTTTTCGCACCTCGTTATAATGCGATTAAGTGCTGTCAACGATTCACCTAAGGATCTGAGTCCCACTATAGTGCAAAATGTTTTAGCAAAAGGGAATCCATTTGGTGCAAATCTTGTCTATTGAAAGTGCTGTCCACTCTTTATCTGTTTTTAATGCCCCAGGAACAACTGATTGAAGCTGCCTGAAGTCGCCACTTTCTGACTGCCTCCCGTAATTATTAACCATGCAAACAGCTGATGGAGACTTCAGGCAGCTTAAATCAGCTGTTCGCTAAATTCAGATAATCTGTTGGTTATCATTATCCGATACGTTTTTACCAATCAGCACACAATCTGTACAGTTCACCTGTCTATAACCAGAAGAATTTCACTTTCACAAAGATCTTGCTACTCCAGTTGTTATTGCGGTCGATTTTTAACTGGAATGTTGAAGTGAAACCCCGGCCTTATTCTGTTATAGATTGAACAGTTACACTTTGAAATGTACCAGTTTGATAACTTTATGATCAAAAGGCATAAACTGCAATTTCTGACGAAGGGTCCCAGACCTGAAACGTTAACTCTGTTCCTCTCTCTCCACGGATGCTGCCTGGGCTGCTGAGTGTTTCCAGCATTTTCTGGTGTTTTAACTGAGTTCTGTTTCTGTCCTGTATTTTGCTCGGTGATGTGAATTGCATGGCCATTGATGCTAAAAGAGGCCCGAACATGCAAAACTCACCAGCCAGTTTTGTTTTGCACTAGGGAGATCGATGGATTTACTGTCCACAACATATAGCGGACAAATCGCGATAGCATGAACATCGCCAGCTTTATGCGGTGGGGAAATGTATATTCAAAAGATGCATGCTGTGGGGTACGATCTGATGGAAGTTAATTAATATACTCCTCTCGCAATACAGTGGCTGAGTCACCAATCTTCCTCTTCCACTTGTCTTTCAATAGGGCAATGACAATCACATTTCTCTTCAATTTCTCAATTAAAACTGAAATAAGGGAAACTAAACTAGTGACAACAATTGCTAGTGCCCGAGCTATGCTTTGAAGTGCTGGTCAGCAGACATTTTTGGTAAAATTCCTGCCTATTTATATGAACAGAGATGTTGTTTCTCCCAATACCCTACATTCATTGTCGGCCTGCTTTAGTTATTTTCCTTGCTGGCTCACTCTTCGATACTTGTTTGTAGATGGCCAAGTTATTGGTTTTGTAGATGGCCAAGTTATTGGTTTTGTAGATGGCCAAGTTATTGGTTTTGTAGATGGCCAAGTTATTGGTTTTCCCTTTGTCCTTTTAGGCATTTGAACACCTGCATCAGTTGGAATTGATGAAAGCAGTGGAGGGAGCGTCTGTCCGAACACAGAAAGAATACCAGCTGGTGAAACTGCTGCTGGACAGCAGTCAGATAATGGATGCACTGCAAAAGTATCCACAGTGCCCGACAGATGTCCGGCTTTGGGCATCATCATCTCTGGACTAAACCACTTGAAGTCGGAACTTGTGAATCAACTGAAGGAGTTTCTATTTGAGAAATATTTTTCTACATCTGTAATTACAAACAAGTGATTTTTTTTTTAACAAGTTGAAAATTGTACGAAACTTTTTTTTAGCTGCTGGAATGCAAGAAAGTAAAAAAAATCCAGGTTTTACGATCTATGTACAAAGTTATATTTTCCCCTTTAGAAATTGTTTCAGGAGGGAGAACTGTATATTTTTACCACTGACATTACATGCAAGCGTCACAATGAGTTATGTGTATTTTTAAATAAATGGAAATGGATTTTGCCCAGCACTTCTTTCATGAAGATAGAGCCCTGGTTAAAAATTACAGCATAGCCAAACTAGATTAGTGATTTTTTCAAATAATGGTGTTGTATTATTAGTGGTAACTTTACTGTGTTAACTATGGAGACATAGTAATTCCTGCCATTTATGCATTTAAAGATATTGGAGAATGTGAAAACTTTAAGATGGCAAATGTAGAAAAAGCTGGTATCTTCCCATGTAAAATTTTAAAGGGCAGTAGCTGCCCTGTGAAGATAATTAATTTTCTGTTAAAAGTACCATAATGTTGCGACGGTAACTGCCACTTTTTGCATTAGTGGTGCTCTAGTTTGGCTGATTGTTATTTTTGTGGCGATTGATCAGGGAGGTTTATAGAAGCTTTAGTTCCAGATTCATTCCAAACATTTGTAATATCAGGAATAAAAACAAAATGCTGGAGAAACTCAGCAGGTCAAGCAGCAGCTGTAGAGAGAGAGAGAGAAACAGAGTTAACGTTTCAGGTCGGTGTTCCTTCGTCTGAAACATTAATTCTGTTCTCTCTCCACAGATGCTGCCTGAGCTGCTGAGTATTTCCAGCATTTTCTGTTATTTCAGATTCCCAGCATCCGCAGTATTTTGCTTTTGTATTTGTAAAATCAGAGTTAATTTGTAAAATCAGAGTTAATTTGTAAAATCAGAGTTAATTCGTAAAATCAAGTTTCATCTTCAACACAAATTAGATTTTTTTTTGTTTTTATTTCTGTTCTGTTTGAAGTTCATATCAACTATGCGAGGTAGGATTTTGAAAGTGGAGTGAGGTATAAGTGCCAGAGAGTGAGGATTAAGGCTGTGGCATCAATGGTAGAGTGAAAGGGAGAGGGCTGGAGTAAAGTAGGAAAGGGAAAGCTGTGCAGAGATTTAATGAAGAGAATTTAAGTGGCTGTACTGAGGCATAGCTAGCTAACGAAGGTCAGTTAGAATGTGGGTGAGGCAGGCCAGGATGTGGGCAGCAAGAGTGGCTTGTGAAGAACAATTTCATACTAACTTGTGGTGGCCCTACACTGACTTAATTTTTTTGTGATCTGTGGAGATGTTTAAGATTAAGCTAAATTTAATCAAATAAAGAAATATGACTAGTTGTGCACAATGCTGAGTCTACAGATCCCTACCTCATCATAGCTGTTACCCAGCTGAATAAAGAGCAGATGGTAGATGACTAACAAAGATACCTGGTGAAAGGGCTGGGAAAGCCAAATATCTAATCGCTTTGTATAAAGACAATGCTCTCTATCCACACACTGATGCACATGGGTGGCTGTTGCCTTGCATTGCTTTTATGTTGTATTTCTCCCCTTTTCCCTGATCTTATGCAGTTTCCAAAAAGGGAAGGCAGGATGTTTTTGATGGCATTCTCAATTACTACCCTCCGTACTCTCTGGAGAACAGGCTAGGGATTCCTTGACCCCCATCCCTCTTTCTCTTCTCCCCACCCACCCCTGCCCTTCTAAAACGTAACATGGCTTAGTATCTTCTTCTTAGGCAGTCCCTCGGAACCAAGGATGACTTGCTTCCACACTAAAAATGAGTTCTCAGGTGACTGATGAGTCCAATGTGGGACCTACAGTCTCTGTCACAGGTGGGGCAGACGATGGTTGAAGGGGCAGGGTGCTTGGGTTGATGTGCACTGCCTGCGCTTGGCTTCCGCTTGCTCCTGGCGAAGAGACTCGAGGTGTTCGCCGCCTTCCTGGATGCTTCTCCTTCACTTTGTGCGGTCTTGGGCCAGGGATTCCCAGGTGTCAGTGGGGATGTTGCACTTTTTCAAGGAGGTTTTGAGGGTGTCCTTGAAGCGCCTCCTCTGCCCACCTGGGGCTCTCTTGCCGTGCCGGAGCTCCGAGTAGAGCGCTTGTTTTGGGAGTCTCGTATTGGGCATGCAGACAATGTGACCCGTCCATCGGAGCTGATCGAGCGTGGTCAAAGCTTCGATGCTGGGGATGTTGGCCTGAGCGAGAACACTGATGTTGGTGCGCCTATCCTGCCAATGGATTTGATGGATCTTGCAGAGGCAGTGTTGGTGGTACCTCTCCAGTGCTTTGAGGTGCCTGCTGTACATGGTCCATGTCTCTGAAGCATACAGGAGGGCGGGTTTCACTACTGCTCTGTAGGCCATGAGCTTGGTGCTGGGTTTGAGGTCCTGGTCTTCAAACACTCTCTTCCTCAGGCGACCGAAGGCTGCACTGGCACACTGAAGGCGGTGTTGGACTTCATCATCGACGTCTGCCCTTGTTGACAGTTGGCTCCCAAGGTATGAAAAGTGGTCCACGTTGTCCAAGGACTCGTCATGGATTTTGATAATCGGGGGGCAGTACTGTGTGGCGGGGGCAGGTTGGTAGAGGACCTTTGTCTTACGGATGTTTAGTGTGGGGCCCATGCTCTCGTACGCTTCGGTGAATGTTTCGGTGAGTGATAGTTTGGAGTTCGACCTCCGAGTGAGCGCAGACGGAAGCGTCGTCTGCATACTGTAATTCAACGACAGGATGGGACGACCTTCGATCTGGACTGGAGGTGATGGAGGTTGAACAGTTTCCCGTTTGTTCTGTAAATTAGCTCCACTCCATTTACACCTTTGATTGCTGTGATTATCTCTCTGCCGAGGTGTGATAAATGGCAGTTAGAAAGATTACCTGTAAACATCTGACATGATTCTCTGACTATATAAGCTGTGTTTGTATGCATCTCTCCACTTCACCTGACGAAGGAGCAGCACTCCGAAAGCTTGTGATTTCAAATAAAGCTGTTGGACTATAACCTGGTGTTGTGTGATTTCTTACATTTGTCCACCCCAGTCCAACACTGGCATCTCCACACCATGATCTTAATGAATGGCGGAGCAGGCTCGAGGGGCCATATGGCCCACTCCTGCTTCTTTTTCTTATGTTAGTACAGTATTAACAAAAAGAAATAGGGGAATGCAATTATAGGGTGCAGATTGGGATGTGGGGCTAGAGGCAGTTGCAGATGTGCGGTGTGGCAAAGCAATGGAACGATTTGTAAACCAGGGCATGGATTTGGACAAGTTAAAACTTTGTGTAGGGAGGAGATTGGTTCTATTTGAGAATTCAAGTCTCGAGTCAGCCAAATTGTGGATAAGTAATTTAGATCACAGGAGGGGAGAACCTCAACTGTCGAGGAAGGCAGATGGTGCTAATGCGCCACAATTAAGGTCACAAGATATGAGGTGGAGGATGGAATTAATGGAGGTGCAAAGGGTATTTTTGAATGGTAAGGGAACAGTACCTCAGCAAAGAAAACAATTATCATTGAGCACTGGAGCAGAAATGTTGTTGAGTATTCATGAATTCTTTTGCAGCATTATTGTTCTCCAGTGGTGTACAATCTTGATTGTAGTAACCAAATGGGAATCGAGGGTAAAGACTCCACTGGCTGGAGTCATACCTGGCACACAGGAAAATGGTGTTGGAGGCCAATTATCTCAGCCCCAGGACATCGCTGCAGGAGTTCCTCAGGGCAGTGTCCTAGGGCCAACCATCTGCAGCTGCCTCATCAATGACTTTCCCTCCCTCACAAGGTCAGAAGTGGGGATGTTCGCTGATGATTGCACAGTGTTCAGTTCCATTCCCAACTCCTCAGATAATGAAGCACTCCGTGCCCACATGCAGCAAGACCTGGGCAACATTAAGGCTTGGGTTGGTGAGTGGCAAGTAACACTGACGCCACACAAGTGCCAGGCAAAGACTATCTCCAACAAGAGAGAGTCTTAACCCCTCAACATTCAACGGCATTACCATCGTCAAATCCCCTACCATCAACATCCTTGGGGTTACCATTTACCAGAAACTCAACTGGACCAGCCCCATAAATACTATGGCTACAAGAGCAGGTCAGAAGCTGGGTATTCTGCAGCGAGTGACTCACCTCCTGACTCCCCAAAACCTTTCCACCATCTACAGGGCACAAGTCAGGAGTGGGATAGAAAACACTACACTTGCCTGGATGAGTCGTCTTCTTCGGCAGTCCCAAGGGTGACTTGCTTCCACATTAAAAATGAGTTCTCAGGTGACTGATGAGTCCAATGCGGGACCTGCAGTCTCTGTCACAGGTGGGGCAGACGATGGTTGAAGGGGCGGTTGGGTGGGGTGCTTGGGTTGACGCGCGCTCCTCCCGCTTGCTCCCGGCGAAGAGACTCCAGGTGTTCGGCGCCTTCCCGGATGCTTCTTCTCCACTTTGTGCGGTCTTGGGCCAGGGATTCGCAGGTGTCAGAGGGGATGTCGCACTTTTTCAAGGAGGTTTTGAGGGTGTCCTTGAAGCATTTCCTCTGCCCACCTGGGGCTTTCTTGCCGTGTCGGAGCTCCGAGTAGAGTGCTTGTTTTGGGAGTCGCATATGGGCGATGTGGCCCATCCATCGGAGCTGATCAAGCGTGATCAAAGCTTCGATGCTGGGGATGTTGGCCTGAGTAAGAACACTGACGTTGGTGCGCCTATCCTGCCAACGGATTTGCAGGATCTTGCGGAGGCAACGTTGGTGGTACCTCTCCAGTGCTTTGAGGTGCCTGCTGTACATGGTCCATGTCTCTGAAGCATACAGGAGGGCGGGTTTCACTACTGCTCTGTAGGCCATGAGCTTGGTGCTGGGTTTGAGGTCTTGGCCTTCAAACACTCTCTTCCTCAGGTGACCAAAGGCTGCACTGGCACACTGAAGGCGGTGTTGGACTTCGTCATCGACGTCTGCCCTTGTTGACAGTAGGCTCCCGAGGTATGGAAAGTGGTCCACGTTGTCCAAGGCCTCGTCATGGATTTTGATCATCGGGGAGCAGTACTGTGTGGCGGGGGCAGGTTGGTAGAGGACCTTTGTCTTACGGATGTTTAGTGTAAGGCCTATGCTTTGGTCAAGGTGTTGACGATGGTTTGGAGTTCAACCTCAGAGTGTGCGCAGACGCAAGCGTCGTCTGCATATTGTAATTCAATGACAGAGGATGGGACGACCTTGGATCTGGACTGGAGGCACCGGAGGTTGAAGAGTTTCCCATTTGTTCTGTAGATTAGCTCCACTCCAGCGGGGAGCTTGCGGATGGTGAGATCGAGCATTGCAGCCAGAAAGATCGAGAAGAGCGTTGGTGCGATGACACAGCCTTGCTTGACCCCGGTCCGTACGTGAATTGGGTCTGTTGTGGATCCGTTAGTCAGTATCATGGCTTGCATGTCGTTGTGAAGCAGGCGGAGGATGGTGACAAACTTTTGAGGGCAGCCGAATTTGAGGAGGACACTCCATAATCCCTCATAGTTGATGGTGTCGAAGGCCTTTGTGAGGTCAAAGAAGGCCATGTACAGCGGTTGGTGCTGCCCCCTGCATTTCTCTTGTAGTTGATGCACGGTGAAGATCATGTCCATTGTGCCCCTTAGTGGGCGGTATTCGCATTGCGACTCTGGGAGGAGCTATTTAGCCATTGGGAGAAGGCGATTGAGGAGGATTCTTGCTATGACTTACCCTGTGGCAGACAGCAGGGAGACTCCTCTGTAATTACCGCAATCGGACTTGTCACCTTTCTTGAAGATGGTCAGGATTACGGCATCTGAGATCCCCCTGGCATGCTCTCCTTCCAAATAAGAGAAATGAGTTCATGTATTCGCGCCAATAGTGCTTCTCCACCATGTTTTAGCGCCTCGGCGGGGATTCCATCTGCTCCTGAGGCTTTGTTATTATTCAGTTGTTGGATGTCCTTTTCAGCCTCATGCCGGGCTGGGGTTGTGCTGAGGTGGTGGCAGGTAGCATGCTGCGGGATGGAGTTGAGGGCACTCACGCCAAAGACAGAGTCTCAGTTAAGGAGATCTTCGAATTGCTCCTTCCAGTGGGCACTGACTGCCTCTCTGTCCTTGATGAGTAACTCTCCGTTCTTGGCCTGCAGTGGGATAGGACCTTGGGCGCTTGGGCCGTAGATGGTCTTGACTGCGCTAAAGAATCCACGCACATCGTGGTTGTCGGCTAGCTGCTGGGTCTCCTGCGCTTTCTCCACCCACCATCTGTTCTTTAGGTTGCGAGTTTTTTGTTGGACCTTGGCCTTCAGGTGTCTGTAGAGCTTCTTTCTTGCTCTCAAGTTCTGTTGCTGTTTTCAGGTATGGATGAATGCAGACAACAACACTCAAGAAGTCTGCTTGATTGGCACCCCATACACCGCCTTAAACATTCACTCCCTCCACCACTGGTGCACCATGTTTGCAGTGTGTACCATCGTCAAGTTGCACTGCAGCAACTCACCAGGGCTTCTTCAACAGCACCTCCCAAACTCGCAACCTCTACCATCTAGAAGGACAAGGGCAGAAGGCACATGGGAACACCAGCACCTGAAAGTTCCCCTCCAAGTCACACACAATCTTGACATGGAAATATATCGCTGTTCCTTCATCATTGTTGGGTCAAAATCCTGGAACTTCCTCCCTCACAGCACTGCGGGAGTACCTTCACAAGACGGACTGCAACGGTTCAAGAAAGTGGCTCACCACCACCAGGGCAATGAGGGATGGGCAATAAATGCTGGCCTTGGCAGCGAAGCCCACATCCCGTAAATGAAATTTAAAAAAATTATCCTTTATCCAGAATTCATCCTTGGTATGTATGATTGAACATGATGCATTCCATTCAAACAGCTGTGTGTATTTCATAAACAGCAATTAGAAAATGTGCATATGCACTGCTCTTGGAGATAAAAGAAAAATTACAAACATAATGGCCTAGAAATTTGTGTTTGCCATGAAAGTTGCCGGTGTGTTAACGGCTGCTGAAAATAGCCGCAATGCTAAGGAGAATAAATTCATCTGGGGAGCTGGAGATTGGTGGCGCATCCCTAACCTTCCGTGCAATGCCTTCCTGGTGGTGTTAGTGGAGACCTTCGAGGTGAAGTTCCTCTCCTGAAGCTGTTTTTGAGCTTCGGATAGCCTCTGGGAGCGAGGCTGTGGAGCTCACAAGGAATTCTGGGCAATTAAAAGGGCTATGAATTAAATGGGCAATGCACTCAGAACTTTCTTTTAAAAATTTGTTCATGGGAGCTGGGCGTCACTGGCAAGGTCAGCATTTATTGCCCATCCCTAATTGCCCTCGAGAAGGTGGTGGTGAGCCGCCTTCTTGAATCGCTGCAGTCGTGTGGTGAAGGTACTCCCACAGTGCTGTTAGGTAGGGAGTTCCAGGATTTTGATCCAGCGACGATGAAGGAACGCCGGTATATTTCCAAGTCAGGATGGTGTGTGACTTGGAGGGGAACTTGGACGTGTTCCCATGGGTCTTTCTAGTTGGAAGAGGTCACGGGTTTGGGAGGTGCTGCCAAAGAAGCCTTGGCAAGTTGCTGCAGTGCATCTTGTAGATGGCACACATTGCAGCCACGGTATGCTGGTGGTGGAGGGAGTGAATGTTTAAGGTGGTGGATGGGGTGCCAATCAAGCGGGCTGCTTTGTGCTGGATGGTGTCGAGCTTCTTGAGTGTTGTTGGAGCTGCACTCATCCAGGCAAGTGGAGAGTATTCCATCACACTCCTGACTTGTTCCTTGTAGATGGTAGAAAGGCTTTGGGGAATGGAGAGGTGAGACACTTGCCGCAGAATACCTAGCCTCTGACGTGCTCGTATTGCCACAATATTTGTGTGGCTGGTCCAGTTAAGTTTCTGGTCAATGGTGACCCCCAGGATATTGATGGTGGCGGATTCGGCGATGCTAATGCCACTGAATGTCAAGGGGTGGTGGTTAGAAACATAGAAGATAGGAGCAGGAGTAGGCCATTCAATGCGATCATGGCTGATCATCCAAATTCAGTACCCGGTCCCTGCTTTCTCCCCATACCCCTTGATCCCTTTAGCCTTAAGAAATATATCCAACTCCTTCTTGAATATATTTAATGTATTGGCCTCTACTGCCTTCTGTGGTAGAGATTCCACAGGTTCACCACTCTCTGGGTGAAGAAATTCCTCCTCATTTCTGTCCTACCCCTTATCCTTAGACTGTGACCCCTGGTTCTGGACTCCCCGACCATCAGGAACATCCTTCCTGCATCTAGTCTGTCCAGTCCTGTCAGAATTTTATAAGTTTCAATGAGATCCCCTCTCATTCTTCTAAACTCCAGCGAGTACAAGCCCAATCGACCCAATCTCTCCTCATACGTCATTCCTGCCATCCCAGGTATCAGCCTGGTGAATCTTCGCTGAACTCCTTCCGTGGCAAGAACATCCTTCCTCAGATAAGGCGACCAAAACTGCACACAATACTCAAGATGTGGTCTCACCAAGGCCCTGTATAACTGCAGCAAGACATCCTTGTTCCTGTACTCAAACCCTCTTGCTACAAAGGCCAACATGCCATTTGCCTTCTTAACCGCCTGCTGCACCTGCATGCTTACCTTCAGCGACTGGTGCACAAGGACACCCAGGTCTCGTTGCACTTCCTCTTCTCCCAATCTATTGCCATTCAGATAATAATCTGCCTTCCTGTTTTTGCCACCAAAGTGGCTAACCTCACATTTATCCACGTTATATTGCATCTGCCATGCTTCTGCCCAATCACCCAACCTGTCCTAGATTCTCGCTTGTTGGAGATAGTCATTGCCTGGCACTTCTGTGGCATGAATGTTACCTGACATTTATCAGCCCAAGCCTGAATGTCATCTGTTGAGTCTGTGTTTCCAAATGTAGTTATGCTGAATAACTGGACACAGACTACAGAAATAATTAAACAGGTCTTTAGTAATTGAGGGTCAGGGCTGAACTGGAATACACTTTGCTCCACAGGGTTTATATACCGGTGTGGTCACCACCGGTACTACAATGTACAGGAGCCATCAAAAAGTAGTCCATCACCTTAAGGTATCCTCTTAAGGTGGTACAGGTTACATACACTACAATTCCTCCCCGTTTAGCTTAACAGTGTACACCCCAATTTAAACATTACATGGATAACATATATACAACTTTCACACAAAACTGTTCAAAGATTCAGTCTCTGAGGAGGCCTCCTGATCCGGGCCGGATAACGCCTTTCAGGGGTCTCTGGTTCTCGTTGCTGGGGTGACTCATCCATTTGATCTCCTATGGATTGAACATCATCATGTACGTTCGAGTCTGAGGTAGATGCTACAGGCTCAATAACTTCTTCAACTGGTGTCTCTGCCGTAGACATGGGGTCGACCCTTGTTCTCGATTCCACAAGTTGGTCAGCATGACGTCGTATTACGTTCTCTCCAACGTCTACCGTGTACATCAAGGGTCCTTGTCGGGCACGAATTGTTCCGGATTGCCATTTATCATTCCTATAGTCCCTGGCCAACACTGGTTGTCCTATTTCGAAACTCCGAGTGGCCTTGTTATTTCCGTGCTGGAATTGCTTGTTTTCGACTTCCCTACGCACATTGGGTTTTAACAAATCCAACCGGGACCGCAACCTCCTGTTATAGAACATTATGGCAGGGCTTTGATTTGTCACTGCATGCGTGGCGTTTCGATATGCCATCAGGAAATTGTCCACCTTGTGTTGTAGTGGAATATGGTCTTCGCTCATGGCCTTTATCGCCTTTTTGAACATTTGTACAAATCTCTCGGCCAACCCATTTGTAGCCGGATGATATGGGGCAGATGTATAGTGTTTCACCCCATTCTTTTTCATGAATTTCTGGAATTCTTCTGACACGAACTGTGGTCCGTTGTCTGAACATATTTGTTCCGGCAACCCATTCCTTGCAAATATGGTTCTTAGAACTGCGATCGTCTTTTCAGAGGTAGTGGTCGACATCTTAATCACTTCTGGCCATTTAGAATGTGCGTCTACTGCTATCAAAAACATGGAATCCATGAATGGACCTGCAAAGTCGATATGCACACGTTGCCATGGGGTTGAAGGCCATTCCCACGGATGCAGCGGTGCAATTGGAGGTGCGTTTTGAACTTTTTGGCACCCTGAGCAGCTTTGAGTCAGATCCTCTATTTGTTTGTCGATACCTGGCCACCACACATAAGCCCCAGCAAGGCTTTTCATCTTGACTCCCCCCAGATGACCTTCATGCAATTCCTTCAGAACTCTCTCCCTTAATTTAGGAGGAATAATCACCCTTGTTCCATACATCAATGTTCCTTGACAGACGGACAGCTGTTCTCGTATGGCTGAGAATGCTGGTAACAGTGGGTCGCCATGTGCTGGCCATCCCTTCACTGTCAAATCGTAGACCCGAGACAGTGTCAGGTTGTTTCGGGTCTCTCTCTCAATACCCGCATTAGTGACTAATAAGCATTCGATGATGGTCGAGTGAAATATCTCGACAGGGTCAACTGCCGGTGCCTCTTCCGCTGTAGGTAGTGGCAGGCGCGACAGCCCATCAGCATTACCATGTTGCTTTGTACCTTTGAATTCGATATCATATTGATGTGCCCCTAGGAAAAGGGACCATCTCTGAAGCCTCTGCGCCGTCATAACCGGAACACCCTTCTTAGGGTTAAAAATGGAAACCAACGGCTGGTGATCTGTCAGCAGCGTAAACTTTTGGCCTTGCAGGTAATGGTTAAATTTCTTAACTCCCCACACGAGGCTGAGAGCCTCCCTATCTATCTGAGCATAGTTGCGCTCTGCGGAGGTCAATGATCTGGATGCGAACGCGACTGGCCTTTCCAAGCCATTTGGAAACTTATGTGAGAGCGCTGCCCCGATACCATATGGAGAAGCATCACAAGCTAAGCGAATAGGCAGCGTTGGGTTAAAGTGAGCCAACACTTCCTTAGAGGTGATCAGTGCCTTGCTTTTTTGAAAAGCCCGCTTACAATCATCGCTCCACTTCCATGGTATTCCCATTTGCAAAAGTGTGTTCAGCGGGTGTAACACAGTGGATAAATTTGGAAGAAACTTGTGGTAATAGTTAACCAACCCAAGGAACGACCGCAACTGGGATACATTTTTCGGAGCGGGAGCTTTCACAACAGCTTCGATCTTGTCAGGTGACTTATGGAGCCCCTCCTGGTCAATGACGTGGCCGCAGTACGAGATTCGCTTTTGAAAGAACTCACATTTCTGGCGATTAACTCTGAACCCATATTCTTTCAATCTGGTGAGCACCTGCTCCAAATTCGCGAGGTGATCCTTATCATCAGCTCCTGTAATCAGAATGTCATCCAGGTAGCATTGTGTGCCTGGAATTCCCTGCAATACCTGCTCCATGGCCCTTTGCCAAATCGCTGGAGCCGATGCCACTCCAAAAACCAGTCTATTATACCGAAATAAGCCCTTATGTGTGTTGATCGTGAGATACTAGCGTGACGCTTCATCAACTTCCATCTGTAGGTACGCCTGCGCCAGGTCTATCTTGGTGAAGTGTTTCCCGCCAGACAGCGAAGCGAAGATATCTTCAATCCGCGGAAGCGGATATTGCACCGTGTGAAGAACCGGATTAACAGTGATCTTGAAATCGCCACAGATGCGAACCTTCCCAGGTTCCCCCGGCTTGTTGCTCAACGAACGCTTCATGAAAGGAACAATGGGTGTGGCCCATTCGCTCCAGTCCACCTTGGACAGTACTCCTGAATGTTCTAGCCCTTCCAGCTCTGCTTCCACAGCAGGTCATATCGCATAAGGTACCGGTCTGGCTTTGAAAAATTTTGGGTTTGCATGTTCTTCAACCTTGATGTTTGCCGTAATTCCTTTCAGTGTTCCCAGTCCCTGTTAGAACACCTCCTTAGCATTGTCCAATATTTTGGACAGTCGTTTAGGTTTGACGTCGTCCTCTTTACAGGAATCTACAGTCAGTGCTTGTATGGAATGCCAGTCCACATTTATTCTCCGGATCCATTCCCGTCCCAGTAGTGGCGGACCTCCATCAGGTAACACATACAAGTCCATTTCCTGACTTTCTTTACCATTGTAGACCACATTTACTTTTATCTTTCCGATGGGGTATACTATTTGCCCCGTGTATGTTTTCAATACAATCTCCGTATCCCTCAGGGGAATGTGCGAGAATAACCTTTTGTAATCTTGCTTATTCATGACCGTCAATGCCGATCCAGTGTCCAATTCCATCTTCACTTGGACTCCTGCTATCCGAAGCATGGCCCAGATAGTTTGGTGGTCTGCTGTATTACCCACATTATGTATTTTTAGACAACCCAGTTCCTTACTGCTGGAGTCTGAATCCATCTTCTGTTCATCCGAACTGTTCTCCGTCACCTTGTGTACTTTTTTGTACTTCTCCTGCGGCGACTTTTTGCTGCTGGTCTTCTTTCCTGACCGGCATACTCTCGCTATGTGACCAAGTTTGCCACATTGCCTGCATTCTTTATCTTTGAACCAGCACTGGTTCTGGTCATGCGTTGTCCTTCCGCAACGATAACACTTTACTGCGCCCAATGCCATTTCATTGGTGCTGAATTCCAATGGCCTTTGCTGTATCTCTGCAGCGCCTCGTGCGACGCTGCAATGCTGAAAGCTTTGTCCAGCGTAAGATCCTTTTCCTCTAGCAGTCGCTTCTGGGTTCCTTCCCTTAGGAGCCCACACACAAACTTATCTCTCAGTGCGTCTGCTAGTCCTGTACCGAACTGACAGTACTTTGATAACTTGCGCAGTTCGATTAAGAATTCAGCGTTGCTTTCCTCTTTAAGTTGAATTCTTTTGTAGAATTTAAATCGTTCCGCTATCAGCAGCGGCGTGGGGTTTAAATGCTCTTGCAGGATAGTAACAATATCCGCGAAACTCTTTCCTACCGGTTTATCTGGTGTTACAAGGTTCCTTAATAACCCGTACGTCTTCGCACCCATCGAGTTTAATAGGGTTAGTGCTTTCTTATCCTCCGGTACCTCATTCGTTGTACAGTAAACTTCGATGCGTTCCACATAAGTGGCCCAATCTTCCACATCGTTATCAAAAGCAGTGATGTTACCCGTTTTTGGCATCCTTGTTGAGTTTCCTTTCCTTCGGATATGATTATTATTATTTTTTCTCAAAATGGCGGCTTCCCGCGCTTGGCGGCTTTTCCCGCACTTGTCTTCTTCCCCCGCCGACTCAAAATGGCGATTACCGCGCTGTTGCCGTTCTCGCCTCCCAGCGGTCCTTTATTTTCCCCTACGCTGCTGCTCTTGTTCCCCGCCGCTCCCGCGGTCCTTGTGGACATAAACGCTTTTCTGGCTGCTGCGCGTCTCTGCCCCGATTGCAGTCCGGCCCCTGACACCGGCTGCGGTCGTGTTCTCCTCCCTTTTCGTCGTTTCCCTCCCCTTCTCTTACTGACAACTCGGCCGACTTCCCCCCCGTGCCGCTCGATCGGGCTTACCCGCCGCTGTCGTCGAAGGGATGTTCACTGATGTTTGACTTCATGGCCAGAAACCAACCCGGGTTCCTGATTGCCTCCCGTGCTATGCAGTGCCCAGCAGGATGTTGAGGGTGGATGTCCTTGATCGACGCCCGTTTCAGAGGCAAAGCTTCCTTTGATGCAACTGCCGCTAGGTAAGATCAGACTCGTCGCCACTGTTGAGTCTGTGTTTTCAAATGTAGTTATGCTGAATAACTGGACACAGACTACAGAAATAATTAAACAGGTCTTTAGTAATTGAGGGTCAGGGCTGAACTGGAATACACTTTGCTCCACAGGGTTTATATACCGGTGTGGTCACCACCAGTACTACAATGTACAGGAGCCATCAAAAAGTAGTCCATCACCTTAAGGTATCCTCTTAAGGTGGTACAGGTTACATACACTACATCATCCAGGTCTTGTTGCATGCAGGCATGGACTGCTTCAGTATCTGAGGAGTTGCGAATGGCACTGAACACTGCAGTCATCAGCAAACATCCCCATTTCTGACCTTATGTTGGAGGGAAGGTCATTGATGAAGCAGCTGAAGATGGTTGGGCCTAGAGCACTGCCCTGAGGAACTCCCGCAGCGATGTCCTGGGGCTGTGATGATGGACCTCCAACCAGCACAACCATCTTCCTTTGTGCTAGGTATGACTCCAGCCAGTGGAGAGTTTCCCCCCCCCCCATTCCCATGGACGTCAGTTTTACTAGGGCTCCTTGATGCCACTCAGTCAAATATTGCCTTGATGTCAAGGGCAGTCAGTCTCACCTCACCTCTGGAATTTGGCTCCTTTGTCCATGTTTGGACCAAGGCTGTAATGAGGTTTGGAGCTGAGTGATCCTGGCGGAACCCAAACTGGGCATCAGTGAGCAAGTTATTAGTGAGTAAGTGCCGCTTGATAGTACTGTCGACGACACCTTCCATCGCTTTGCTGATGATTGAGAGTGGACTGATGAGGGGGCAATTGGCCGGATTGGATTTGTCCTGCTTTTTGTGGACAGGACATACCTGGGCAGTTTTCCACATTGTCAGATAGATGCCAGAGTTGTAGCTGTACTGGAACAGCTTAGCTAGAGGCGTGGTTAGTTCTGGAGCACAAGTCTTCAGCACAACAGCCGGAATGTTGTCAGGGCCCATCGCCTTTGCTGTATCCAGTGCGCTCAACTGTTTCTTGATATCACGTGGAGTGAATCAAATTGGCTGAAGACTAGCTTATGTGATGGTGGGGATCTCAGGAGGAGGCCATTATGGATTATCCACTCGGCCCTGGCTGAAGGTGGTTGCAAACGTTTCAGCTTTGTCTTTTGCACTCATGAGCTGGGCTCTACCATCATTGAGGATGGGGATATTCATGGAGCTTCCTCCTCCCGTTAGTTGTTTAATGGTCCACCGCCATTCATGAGTGGATGTGGCAGGACTGCAGAGCTTTGATGTGATCCGTTGATTGT
Organism: Somniosus microcephalus; assembly: GCF_052327205.1. Lineage (NCBI taxonomy): Eukaryota > Metazoa > Chordata > Chondrichthyes > Squaliformes > Somniosidae > Somniosus > Somniosus microcephalus. The sequence goes on along the minus strand of NC_140990.1, from coordinate 306,006,710 downwards.
GGGATCGCTTAGCCCTGTCTATAGCATGCCGCTTCCACTTTTTAAGCATACATATAGTCCTGTGTTGCATCTTCACCAGGTTAGCACCTCATTTCTAGATACGCCTGGTGCTGCTCCTGGCATGCTCTTCTGCACTCCTTAGTGAAACAGGGTTGGTCCCCTGACTTGGTGGTATTGGTAGAGTGAGGGATATACCACGGAATGAGTTTACAGATTATGGTGGAATTCAATTCTGCTGCTACTGATCGTCCACAGCGCCTCATGGATGCCCAGTTTTGAGCTGCTAGATCTGTTCTGAATCTATCCCATTTAGCACGGTGGTAGTGCCACACCAGATGATGGAGGGTGTCCTCAGTGTGAAGACGGGACTTCATCTCCACAATGACGGTGTGGTGGTCACTGCTACCAATGCTGTCAATGCTACAGATTAAGATGCAGTGAAAAAAATGCAGTTTTCAGCCCTTACTGCCTTTCGAAAAAAAATGTAACATTAAAAAATCTCAAATGTGATTACTCAGCTGAAAGCTGAATTCCCTTCCGAACCTTAAAAATGGGAAAAGTGCTTCAGCACTAACCCAAATGGCTCAGCAAGCCAGGGAAGGGGCACCCAGGGCCTTGCACACAGCACTCAAGCTTTGTGCAGGGGGTCAACACTGCAAGAGAGGTCCTCTACCCACAGGGGTCAGGAGGCCTTCCAGAAAGAAGGATGTGGGACTACATCACTGAGGCCATCCCGGGCAGCAGTGTCACCCCCACCACCTGACTCCAGTGCCCAAAGAAGCTTCATAACCTCAGACCACTGGTCAAGGTCAGTGAATGCATCTTCAAAAGTCATCTACCAACTACATCACTATATTCACTCACACTGCTCAATGCACGACCCCCCACTACCAATCACTCACCTACCAACAATCTACACCAATCACGAGGCACATCTCCCATTCCTAGCCTCACCTCACCCTCTTGTAGGAGACGGTGCAGGCCATTCTTGGCAGGGGCATGGCTAAGCCCTTGGCCAGCGGTAGGGCTGAAAGGATACAAGATGCTAGTATCCTCATGTTATCCTCTTTCTGACATGCACCTCTTGCTTTCCCACCCTCCCATCACACCACCACCCTAGTGCATTCCACACCAAAGAAATGCAGCCTGTCCAGCCAGTGATTGACCAAGTAGAGGGAGAGGAGAGTGAGGAAGAAGAAACACCGTCACTTGATTTGACACTCCCAGCCACCAGCTCAACCAGCAAGGCCATTTGCAGTGTCACCCAATGAAAATCAGCAGCCTTCCACCAGCTATGTAGCAGCCACTTTTGGAAACATTTTGGTCTAACTGGTAAACCAAGCCACTATATCTCCCTTTGTAGAAATGTCTCAAGTGATGAGGCTATAGTAAACTGGGGTGGTGGGAAAGGAGGTTCTGCCGAGGACTATTCCCACTCTTGTGCTAGCATGTTCAATTGAATGCATTGTGTATTGCTGTGATAAACAAAGACAGATTTCAATTAATGATTAATAATGACCTGATTAAGAATTGTTAACTTGTACACAGACAAAATACAAGCCAGATATCAAGTATTTGGAAAATATTCTTGGAATGTTCTAGCAATATCATAGTTAGTTGAAAATATTTAGTCACAGCCAATAAAGTACTTTGGAAGTGTAATTATTGTTGTAATGTACAAAACATGGCAACCAATTTGCACACAGCAAGGTCCCATCAACAACCAGTGAGATAAATGATCAGATAATCTTTTTGGTGGTGTTGCTTCAAAGACAAATGCTGGGCAGGACACCATGTGCACTCTGCTACTTTCTTCAAACATCGCCATGGAATCTTTTTTACGTCCTTTGAGAGGGCACATGGGGCCTCAATTTAACGTCACCTGAAAGATGGCACCTCCAACAGTGCAGTGCTTTCTCAGTACTACACTGTAGTGTCAGCCTAGATTATGTACTCAAGACTCTGGAGCCATTACCTCTGATTCAGAAGCAAGAATGCTACTGCTGATCCAAGGATGGCACCTCGTTTCAGATAGAGACCGATTCAAATTTTAACACCCTGCTAACCGATTCCTCCAGAGAAGGCTCCAAAGCTTTCTCTGAAATTCTTCATCTGGAACATGGAAGTATATATTTTAAACCCATGCAAAGGCAGTCTCCAAACATATTGCTTCCATCCATCACAGCCTTAAACACCATTTTGTTCAGGACAGGCAAATGCTCCTTGGGAAATTAAAATGTACTTTTGAGTATAATTCTGGCCTTACAGCTGGCTTAGTGCTTATAAGTTATCCGTAGCAATCCAACGGGTTGAACCATTTGCTGCTCAGGAGGTACCACATTGAGACCTGTGGGTGGATTGATAGGACCTTAACTGAATTACCTACAATATACAGCACAGAAACTGGTCATTCGGTTCAACTAGTGTGTGCTGGTGTTTATACCCACATGAGTTTCCTCCCATTCCATCTACCTTCATCTCAGACTTTCAGCATATCTTTCTATTTCCTTTTCTCTCATGTACTCTTTCTCTTGAAAGGATCTAAGCTATTTGTCTCGACCCCTTCCTGTGGTAGCATATTCCACATTCTAACCACTGCGTAAACAAATACAAAAGGGAAACAAGGAGGGTCTTTATTAGTAACTATCTTGTCGTTTTGGATTCGCCCAAGTGGAAACGTTCTCTTCACATCGACTGTCCAGCCCATTCATAATTTTAAAGACCTCGATCAGGTCTCCTCTTTTCTAAGAAAAAAAGCCCCAACCTGTTCAATCTTTCCCGATAGCTGTAATCTCTCAATTCTGGTAGTATCCTTATAGATCTTTTTGTACTTTCTCCAGTGCTTCCATGTCCTTTTTAATAGTATGGAGACCAGACTGTGCACAGTACTGACCAGGGTCCTATGCAAGTTTAACATAATTCCACTACTCTTGAATTGTGCACCCCATGAAATAAATCCCAATGCTTTTTGTTTAGCATTTTTAATGCATTTGTTGACCTGCAATGCCACTTTTAATGATTTGTTCACCTGTACCCCTAGATCCCTTTGCTCTTCTACCCCATTCCCATTCAGTTACTTATTTTCTACGGTATAGGTAATGTTTCTATTTTTCCTACCAAAGTGTATCATCTCACATTTATCTATGTTAAAAGTTCATTTGCCACTTAACTGTCTAGCCTTACGAGCCCAATTTCTTCTTTTAGCATATTACACAAAGTTTAAAAACTTAGTATAAAGCAGTGTTTGCAATCACAGGCAAAAAAAGGATGGCAGTAGTTACAGGAAACTTTTGTTTAACCGGAGGTTAAATGTCCGGAAAGCTCTATCTACCGGCAAAATTCAGGAGCCGTTTCCTGTAAGTTTTTTTACTTCTCGTTGCTTTTTTTTTTCCAGTCAGGCTCTGCAAGGTCCAGCTGAAGCCGTTGCTTAGCTACAGAGACGCTTTTAAGCTGCGGCCGACTGTTTTGAAGCTGTTGCTAAGCAACAGGGTTTGTTGATTCACACGGAGCTCAAAAGCGCCGTATGTTTTAACATTAGCGCTGGTTTCTACGGCAGTTTTGATGGTACTGAGTTGGTGCCGTACCATCAGTGCCGGATACCAGAAAGTTTCCTGTACATGGATTCAGTTGATGCATTGGTTTCATTATTTTTTCAGTTCTTTATAATGCTTACCCTTAAGTTTGTGTGTGTTTGGGGCTAGGCAGCAGACACTGTTCATTGCCATTCACTGATCAGAATATAAGAGCTTACATTCAATGTTCCCTTTCATTTCTTTTTGGGGTATGCAGCCCCTCTAAGGGGTTGTGCGGCCCATTCAAAATACTGCACATGCGTGGTTTTTCCTACTTAAAAGCCAATGAGCCTACTGCGAGGAAGCTGCAGAGTGCTAAGCTTAAAGGGAACATTGCTTGCATCCCATTACAGGCAATCAGTGCTAAGAAATGTGCACTGCTACAACATGCAGAAAATGGAAGACTGCTAATGAAGGAAGAGCAAAACATATGCTGATTGGTTACCAGTTTATACACAACATCAGGGTTAAAAAGCACAATTTACACTCAACTTTTTTTTAAAGTTTTTTTTTAAAATAGATAATTTTATACCACAGGGAAACTTTTACAGCGAGTGCAATGCTAAAGTGGAGTTTTAGCTTTTTAAATTAAATGCCAACTGTTTTTTGAACCTGGTGTACACAGGTGGGTTACACCAGTCGAGTCTACGTAGGACAAACTGCTAGCATTGAGGCGCCACCATTCTTAGCACCAACTTCCGCTTCCATGCAAGTCCGACACAGTGTTTTTGAACAAGGCAGCTGATGATTTCTTTTTGCATCTTGCTATTTACCGACTTGCAGCATTATTATTTACATCTACTGAAGTAGAGGGCACCATGAACGTGAAGGTAAATGCAACACTGCATAACCTCAGGATACGCAGCTTTTCTCAACAGAATATATTAATATATAATTAATATATACTCTGTATGCAATACAATAAAAAAGCTTCAAATACCAGCAAATGTACTCCATTTCATATACAGAATGTATGTCATACAGCAGTCACTATACAGTTTATTCTTAGGGAAACAGCAAAAGTTTCTTTACAATATTTAACAATCTCTTCCATCTATCCATCCAGGCCTTTCCCTGGGTCGCTTTGCTAGATATTTGCAAAAAAAAATCCCATGTACATATCCAGTATTACAGTAAATTGTGCCCACAAATGCACAGAACATTGATACAGACAAAAGCAAACATAACTGTTCAGAGGTAAGTGTATCACAAACTGCTTTAAGAACTCTCTGTTGGCAAGTTCTGAGGTAAGCAACACTTAATATAGAATGCCATTTGTATCATTCTGTCCACAAAGCATCTTATGAGTGGTCTAAGGATATTTAAACTTAATAGAAATAGTCATTATATTGCATAATTAATAACTTAACCCTATTTCAGGGCCATTTGTTCTCACTGTGAAGTGTAGGCTGCAAGGAAGAGTTGAAGTCTAAAATGTTACCAAAATCATTGCTGTGTAAAGTGATTAAAAAATCTTTCTATGGATGAATGATACAAACCACGCTCTACAGCACAAGAACCCAGAAGAGAAGATTCCTCCTGGCAGAAATCAACCTGTGTTTTTGAGACAGACACCAGCTGACAATCTAATCCAAGGTTGTACAAGTGGGCATGTAGAATATATACACCATTGCATTTGCCCTTTTCTCCCTCTCTGCTTGGAGTATGGGGACAGATTTCTCTTTTTTTTTTTGACATCACAATTTTCTTGTTCTGAGCCTATGCATAACATTTAGTGTTTTTCAGTATATTAAACAATTTATGATTTTAAAAGTAAGCACTTCATATATGCATAAAATATTAATTCACAGTGAGTTCCTGATTTGCAAACATTTTGTTTTTAAAGCTGCAATATATTCTAGGGGAAACAAATCAATATATTATAAGGAGGGGGAATGTTGCACAAATAAAATGCAGTTACCTGATAGAAATAACATTTTCAGCTAATTTCTCATTAATATTTTGGTGAAGAAACTGGTTATGTTGAAAACCTGTGTACAACATAAATTATTAAAATGTTGATTTTCTAAGTTTGCATAGCCTTAGCGTACTTCTTGTAATCGGAGATACCTGAAGTTTGTCGTTATACAGTGTTAATTGTTCATGGTCCACCAATTGAAGCAAGCTTGCAAGAGAAGCTACTGGTGCTAAAATTCAGGAACTGATGAGAATAAAGAATCCCCCAAATATTAAAAACGTTAGGAATGTTTAGCCCTAAATTACAAATTTGTGCTTAACAATAGATTTTAGTGGGGGCTTGTAGGAAATCATTATAGACTTTTAAGTTGCTTTTGTGATATACTGCAGCTTTAACTAATACTGTGTCACTTTTACAATAGATTATTGCTGAAATCTAAGTCAACCGTAACTGAGCAAACTCTTTATAATACTGTCAGTTCAGTCACAATCAGCTTCAATTTGATCAGTAATCCTATTGCAAAGTATAAAACTGCAGAAATGCAGTAAACACTTTATAGTGTCATCTATCTAAAACATTTGGCACCTAATCACTACTCACAGAGTCAGCGTAGTCTGTGATATCCCACATTGTGCAGTTTTGTACTGAAGCATTTAGCTATACTGCAACAATGCAATGCATGGTTAACACTTGGTTAAAGACAATCGAACCCTGGCCCTGAAAGGTAAATTGAGCAGCAATTGCAGTGGTTAGTTTTGACTTGCGTCAGTTTTGCTATAATGTATAAAACCATAGTATTTGTTTAGGAACAGAAGTCAGTACCAGTCACTTGTATGTGTATTGATTGCATATATTAAAATATTTTTATTTTATTTATTTTAAAAAGTACCTCTGTTGCCCTGCAAGTTCTTTTTTTAAACTTACTGAAATGGCACCAAAATTAGTGTAGGACTGTCACCACAACTCAAAACAGAGAGGGTTTGGGGTAACAAATTCCTGAGGTTATGTTGGTACAGCGACACAGTAGACTAATGACTGCACTTTAACAGGTATGCAAAATTACTTTACATGTGTAATGAGAGGAAAACAAAGGATATATTACTTTATACAAAATAAAAGCATTCAAATTTTAAAAACACCTCCAGTGTTAATTATATCTCGCAAGTTTAAAAACAGAAAAGCATGCGTACATCTCTGAATTCTCTACAGACACAGCAAATCTAAAATAAGGAAGTGCTTTTGAAAGCCAATTTTGGGGCAAAAGATATTTTCAAAGCTTCAAGTAGCAAAGGAGCTATTAAAAGCAGACAACTGCATGGTAAAAATTATTACATGGAGCTTGCACAAGAAAACAAGGCAGAAACACTTTTTTGAATGGCCTTCTCCCATTGGCATAGAAAGGTATAGTTTACTTTTTTTTTTAAATGCAGTGATTTAATACATAAAATTACATTAAGGAGGTCAACTGTCAATTCAAATCTGTTAGTGTTATCAAACTGAAAGTACTAATATAGTTTATCAAATATGGAAACTGAGGTATACCTTGTTGAGGGAGGTTTATGGTTATAATGTAATGCTTGAAGCTTCTTTGCTATGTCCCAAAAAACCTTGATTTGTTTATACATATAACAGCAGCACACTGAACATTCACAAGCTATGTCATATTGGCATTACAATAGTTCTTTTGTGAACGCAAATAGCAAATGCAATAAAAATGAATTGCCCTTCTTTCTGAAATGAAATGTACTGTTATTAAAATTTAACAGTAGTTCATCTGAGGGACTGAGACATCCTCACGAGAAGCCAGTTATCTGGTGCACTCCAGTTTTTAGCCACGCTCATGTTGCCAAATTTGAGAGCCACGCTCTTCTATGACTTGTTCTTAAAAGACTCATCTGTTACCTACTTAGCTTCACTTGCTGGAAGAAAACAGTTATCTTCCAGTATCTCGGGTGAAGCTTACTGAAGTGTCAAATGATCCATGCTACAACCACGTTGTCTTCTATACCACCTCTGACTGACTGACTGTGGTACCCGTTGCCTCCATTGTCCACTTGCCATTCCATTGGCTACCAGTTCTGTTAAGTGTGTAAGGACAAGATACTGAGTTGTTTGTTGTAACCAGTCAAATAAATTCAGCAGATAGCAGCTCTATTGTAGAGTCCCTTGGTCTGGTTTATGACCGCTGTAGCCATCATAGGCTAGATTCTTTGGGAGGAAAGTCAACATTTGTTACCATCGTAACTACTGTCACAATGTTGTCTGTAGTAATCGTGTTCATTAGTCTTTGCATCTGAGTGATGCGTTCTGCAACACAACCAGCAGATAGTCTTGCCTCTGCATCATGATCCCAACATTCTTCTATAGTCTCACACAACACAGCTAATCCCTATGAGGACAGAAACAAAAATTAGAAAAATTCTCTGTGGCATACAAATAAACAAAGTTAAGAAAAACTGCATATCTGAAATAAAAACAAATGCTGGAAATGCAGATAAAAGATCTGTCAGCCTGAAGTGAAATCCAGGTTAAAGGCAATTGAAGGTGCCAATAGGATTCTAGAATATATATCAGAAAGATGCAATATAAATCTGTAGGAGTTATCCTATCACTTTGCAATGCATCGATCAACCCGCAATTGTGTTAGGTACGGTTACCAGACTACATTATGCAAATAGAAGCATATACAAGGGTGATTGGAAAAGAGTAACAAGATTAATTCCAAGTGTAACGGGGGATGTGTTATAAGGAAATATTGAAGTCTAGAGTTCGAATTAAGGTGTCATTGGGGGACAAAATATTAAATGGTGTTAGCTTATCTTCCATAGCATTGCTCACTGATCACTAAAATTCATAGGAACAGGAGTAGGCCATTTATACCTTGAGCCTGTTCTGCCATTCAATGAGATCATGGCTCATCTGTGACCTAACTCCATATACCTGCCTTTGCCCCATATCCCTTAATACCTTTGGTTAACAGAAACCTATCAATCTCAGATTTAAAATTAACAATTGACCCAGCATCAACTACCATTTGCGGAAGTGTTCCAAACTTCTACCACCCTTTGTGCGTAGAAATGTTTCCTAACTTCACTCCTGAAAGGCATGGCTCTAAGTTTTAGGCTCTGTCCAATGTCCTAGATTCCCCAACCAGTGGAAATAATTTCTCTATCTATCCTATCGGTTCCCCTTAATATCTTGAAAACTTTGATCAAATCACCCCTTAATCTCCTAAATTCCAGGGAATACAACCCTAATTTGTGTAAATCTCCTCTTAATTTAACTCTTGGAGTCCAGGTATAATTCTGGTAAACCTACGCTGCACTCCCTGCAAGGTCAATATATCCTTCCTAAGGTGTGGTGCCCAGAACTAAACACAGTACAGGAAACTTTGGTTTATCCGGAGGTTATATGTCCGGAATACTCGATCTAACATCAAAAATCAGGAGCCGTTTTCTGTAAGTTTTTTTTTAGTTCTCGTTGCTTTCCCCCCCCCCCCCCCCCCCCAAAGTCAGGCACTGCAAGGTCTGTGGCTATAGCAACAGCTTCAGCTAGAGACGCTTGCAGCTGCAGCCGACTGTTTTGAAGCTGTTAAGCAACAGTGTTTGTTGATTCACACGGAACTTTTCAGTTCCGTATCTCTCAACATTAACGCTGGTATGTCCGGCACTTTTGATGGTACGGCACCAGCTCGGTCCAGTCAGTGCCGGATATCAGAAAGTTTCCTGTACTCCAAGGTGGTCTAACCAGGGCTTTGTATAGCTGCCACATGACTTACAACCCCTTGTATTCTAATCCTCTAGATGTAAAGGTCAGCATCCCATTAGCCTTTTTGATTATCTTTGGTACCCTTTAATGATCTATGTATATGGACCCCAATGTCTCTTTGGACCTCCACTGCTTCTAGCTTTTCACCATTTAGAATGTACTCTGACGTATCCTTTTTAGGTCCAAAGTGGATGGCCTCACACTTGCCTATATTGATATCCATTTGTCAGCTGAAAATTTCCAAGGTGTTCAGTCACTCCATCCTTAATTATAGACTCTAGTAATTTCCCCGACAACAGATGTTAGGCTAACCGGTCTATAATTCCCTGGTTTCCCTCTCACCTTTCTTAAATAACAGAATGACCTGCAGTTTTCCAATCTAAAGGAACAGTTCCTGAATCGAGAACACTTTGGAAGCTCAGTTAGAGCATCTGCAATGTTCTCACCTACTTCCTTTAAAACCCTGGGTTGAAAACCATCTGATCCTGGGAATTTGTCACTCTTTAGTGCCATTATTTCTACTACACTTTCCACCTGAGCCCTCCCCCGCCCCGCCCCCATTTACTAGTTTAAAGTCTTTATGACTGCCCTATCTATCCTTTCCGCCAGGACCCTGGTCTCAGCCCGATTCAGGAGCAGCCCGTCCCAATGGAACAGTTCCTTCCTGTCCAGTACTGATGCCAGTGTCCCATGACATAGAACCGCTCTTTCCCACACCACACATTCACCTCCCTAAGCTGCTTATTCCTATGCCAATTTCCATGTGGTTTGGGTAGATTATAATCCAGAGATTATAACCCTTGAGGCGTTTTTTTTTTTTTTAAATTCACTCTCCTAGCTCCTGGTACTCTGAACAGGACTTCTTGCCTACTCTTTCCTATGCTATTGGTCCCAACATGGCCCACAATGACTGGATCCTCCTGCTCCCTCTCCAATTACTTTCAAGCCAGTTCAAGATGTCCCTCACCCTAGCACCAGGTAGGCAACATACCATGTGGGACACTCGATCCTGCTTATATATTAATGACTTGGATGTGGGCACAATTTCAAAATTTGCAGATGACACAAAACTTGGAAGTAGTGAACAGTGAGGATGATAGTGATAGACTTCAAGAGGACATAGACAGGCTGGTGGAATGGGCGGATACGTGGCAGATGAAATTTAATGCAGAAAAGTGCAAAGTGATACATTTTGGTAGGAAGAACGAGGAGAGGCAATATAAACTAAATGGGACAATTCTAAAGGGGGTGCATAAACAGAGAGACCTGGAGGTATAGGTGCACAAATCGTTGAAGGTGGCAGGGCAAGTTGAGATAGCGGTTAAAAAAGTATACAGGATCCTGGACTTCATAAATAGAGGCATAGAGTACAAAAGCAAGGAAGTTATGATGAGCCTTTATAAAACACTGGTCCGACCTCAACTGGAGTATTGTCAAATTCTGGGCACCACACTTTAGGAAGGATGGGAAGGCCTTAGAGAGGGTGCAGAAAAGATTGACAAGAATGGTTCCAGGGATGAGGGACTTCAGGTACATGGACAGACTGGAGAAGCTGGTGTTGTTCTTAGAGCCGAGAAGGTCGAGAGGAGATTTGATAGAGGTGTTCAAAATCATGAGGGGTCTAGACAGAGTACAGGAAACACTCGTTTAAACGGCACCTAAATATCCGGAATTCTTTATTAACCAGCAAAATTCTCACTCCGAAAACACCTCCTCAATAACCGGCAATGTTGCCGAGTCACAGTCTCCCGCGGTGGCAGAGTTGGTCAGTGGGGGTAGTTCTCCAAACTGCCACTACTCGGCTTCTTGGCGCTGTTGGAAGTCAGAACACCTCAATACCCCTGTAACAGGAGTCTGACTCTCCTGCGCTGCCGGTAGTCTCTTCTGATCCGCCATTTTACAGGGGTACTGTGTGTCTCCCACGCTGCTGGTAGTCATTGCATTGCATTACCCTCAACTGGCAGTACTGTACTTAATCAAGCATCTTCCACCATCCATTTAACACAACATTCTGTAGGTGAGTACCCAATTACTGTATACTGCACATTTCTTGATTTTTTTTATTTTTCTTTGTTAAAAATAGCCTCGGTAGATAACCCTCTCCGTCATCCGGAATTTTTGATCAACCGGCAATACGCCGGTCCAGTCGGTGCTGGATACCAAAGAGTTTCCTGTAGATAGAGAAAAACTGTTCCCATTGGCGGAAGGGTCGAGAACCAGAGGACACAGATTTAAGGTGATTGGCAGAAGAACCAAAAGCGACATGAGGATAAACTTTTTTACGCAGCGAGTGGTTAGGAAATGGAATGCACTGCCTGAGAGCGTGGTGGAGGCAGATTCAATTGTGGCTTTCAAAAGGGAATTGGATAAGTACCTGAAGAAAAAAATTAGCAGGGCTCTGGGGAAAGGGCAGGGGAGTGGGACTAGCTGAAGTGCTCTTGCAGAGAGCCTGCACGGGCTCGACGGGACGAATGAAATAGAAAATAGGAGCAGGAGTAGGCAATTCGGCCCCTCGAGCCTGCTCTGCCATTCAATGAGATCATGGCTGATCATCCAAATTCAGTACCCTGTCCCTGCTTTCTCCCCATATCCCTTTAGCCTTAAGAAATATATCTAACTCCTTCTTGAATATATTTACTAAGTTGGCCTCAACTGCCTTCTGTGGTAGAGAATGCCACAGGTTCACCACTCTCTGGGTGAAGAAATTCCTCATCTCTGTCCTAAATGGCTTACCCCTTATCCTTAGACTGTGACCCCTGGTTCTGCACTCCCCCGCCATCGGAAATATCCTTCCTGCATCTAGTCCTGTTAGAATTTTATAAGTTTCAAAGAGATCCCTTCCCATTCTTCTAAACTCCAGCGAATATAAGCCCAATCGACCCAATCTCTCCTCATATGTCATTCTCCTGCCATCCCAGGTATCAGTCTGGTGAATCTTCGCTGCACTCCCTCCATGGTAAGAATATCCTTCCTCAGATAAGGCGACCAAAACTTCACACAATACTCAAGGTGTGGTCTCACCAAGGCCCTGTACAACTGCAGCAAGACATCCTTGTTCCTGTACTCAAACCCTCTCGCTATGAAGGCCAACATACCATTTGCCTTCTTAACCGCCTGCTGCACCTGCATGCTTACCTTCAATGACTGGTGCACAAGGACACCCAGGTCTCATTGCACTTCCCCTTCTCCCAATCTATTGCCGTTCAGATAATAATCTGCTTTCCTGTTATTGCCACCAAAGTGGATAACCTCACATTTATCCACATTAAACTGCATCTGCCATGCATCTGCCCAATCACTCAACCTGTCCAAATCATACGGACAAAAAAAATGGACTCATTCTGTGCTGTAACCATTCTATGATTCTACAAAGGATGCCATCAGTTCCCCCGATTATTGAATCCCCTACAACGATCACATTACACTTCCTCTCCTCCTCCCTCTGGACAGCCTCCTGCTCCAAGGTGCCAGAGTCAGCATCCTGGCTGTCCTTCCGACAGTTTTTATCCTTATCCACACAGGTAGCAAATACATTGTACCTGTTGGATAGGATCAGTTTCCATGGATCCTCGTTCTCTATCTCACCTGGGTTCCCTTACTTTGTACACTCTGTCTCACCAACCCCGTTCTGATCCTGCACCTCTCTACGAGGTGCCACTTGCACTGGTTCTGCACATTCAGTTCCTTCAATTTCAGACGCAGCTTCAACAAGTGAGCACAGCACGGCTGGTTGCGAGGCTTAAAGGGCTCAGGGACTTAACATTTTGCAGCAATGTGAAAACAGGCAGGGTAGAACCAGGAAGCAGGCTGGGATGGAGTAGTGCCTAAATGGCTGGAAGTGAACAGGGCCAAACCAGGATCATGGCTAGGATGTGAGTGGGGCTTAGTTGGGAACATGGAGTGTGCCACAACCAGGAGCGTAAATGGCCCAGGTTTTTTTTGTACTTTCAGCCAGACGTGGGGGCTAATCCTGGCTTAAATATTTAAAGTCTGGTGTGGGACTGGGCCTAAAAGGAGCATAGCAGTTCCAGCCAGAAGCAGGGCCTTGTTGTGGGACTGGTAGGGAGTGGAGCAGATCAAGGGGCAGGATATAAATGGCCCTGTATCTTAAATGTTGGAGCAGTCCCTGGTGGAACAAGGCAGAGCCCAGAGCAAGTACAACTTAAACTGGCCAGTATTTTAAAAGTTGAACATTTAAAAAATGCCTAATATTGCTTATGGTTTGTGTCACAGACTCTGGTTAAAGAAGAAATGGCAGGCAGACCAGCACGACTCACTGAACAGTGCCATCTATTGACCAGAGGACCATAACTGCAGTGTGGTAGCAAATGCTGATATATTATAAAGTGCTGCCATAAAAGCATGACTCAAAAACTGTGGCATCAGAAGTAAGCTTATCTGTCTATATATACAGATACCAATCACATGAAGTACAGGCACCTTATCCCATGTAACACAGAATATATTATTCTGCTGGTAAAACAAACTTGTGTCCCTTTAATGCCACACAGTTTCTGTTTCGTCAAGTAAGCAAAACCTCAGGTGAAGGATTTAATTGTTTGGTGAGGGAACTGTGCAGGATGAGGTCAGAGAGTAATTTGTCTTCAGGCAGCAGGTCAGAAACTAGGATTAAAAGCAAATAACAAACCTGGCACTGTAATATTCAAATGATTTATAAACAAATACACTTACAGGATGCTTTTGCCAGTACTCTCTAAAAATAGGTCTCATCTTCTTATGCACAACCACCTCTTGCATATCTTCAAGGGATGGATGCTGTCCAATTTCCTCTTCAAATGGCAACATGTATTCATCCACTGGACCTGAGTGTCAAACAGATCCAAGAGTACATTAATTGCTGTTTCTAAATGTTGGCAAAGGTGGCAGAAATTGTCCTTGAAATTTACATTGGTTTAAGGATTACAAATATAATACCAATACTGTATTAATTTCTAAAAAAAACTTGCAATCATTTAACAAACTACTGAATGCTGTAATAGTAGGATGTCAAGTTCTCTGTGGATGAATGAATTAAGATGGGCTGAATGGCCTTCCTCACCGTAATTATCTTGTGAAAGGTTTCTTTTAGTGAATCAAGTACTAGTCAATAAGACTTGCAATATAAAAAAAAACAGCCACTGTTTAGCAACAGTGCCAAGGATAGGTTAAATTTTGCAAGCTGGGGGCCCCAAAATCATGGCTGCTGACATCACATTTGAATATATTGAAGAAAAACAAACATTCAGATAAAAAAAGCTGTGTTAAGTATGCAGAAACCTTCCACCCAGCAACAAAGTTGCAAATTTGTACCAAATGCTCTCATGGTTTTTGGTATCGGGATGATGGATTTTCTTTCTCATCCTTTTCTATGTTGCCCCTACTTCACTTTTACTTTTTTTGTCTTCCCTTCCTGCTCATCCTTAAACCATTGGCCTGATCTGGAACTAAACCACAGATTATGGCCCAAGTAGTGTTGTACTGTAGTTGTACTCCAAGTTTTTCCACTAAATATTAAGACGGGTGATAACATTTACTATGCTAAAGTAAAACAGTACAACATTATGAACCATAATATTGTAATGAGGTTGTACTACAATAGTATGAGACTAAGAAGGTGGTATGTATAAAAACTCTCCATTTTCTCCTCCTGTGTCTCATGCCAAAATGATTATTTTAGGACTCCGGTACCTCGCTCAAGAGACTATACCTTGTACATGATCTTAGGTGAGTCACCAGGCTACTGAAAATGGAGCCCAATCACATCAACCAAATATAGACCATTGTTAATTAGAAGTTATTTAATTCAAATTATCCACTAATTCAAATAGAATTTTTGCTAAATTGAATAGGAATGTGCAAAAAAATCCTGTGCTGTTTGGTAAGATTGTTTAATTCATACTACTTTGAAGTGGGGAAACTTTGAGACAATAGTCCAGGACAAAATTAATTGGCATATGGAAAAATGAGTTAATAAATGAAAACCAGCACGGATTTGTTAAATGCAAATCCTGTTTGACTAACTTGATTGAGTTCTTTGATGAAGTAACGGAGAGGATTGATGAGGGTAGTGAAGTTGATATTGTGCATAGGGACTTTCAAAATTCATTCAGAAAGCAGAGAGTAACAGTGAATGGCTGTTTTTCAAACTGGAGGGAAGTGTGCAGTGATGTCTCCCAGGGGTCAGTGTTGGCACCAGTGCTTATTGACCTGGACTTGGGTATACAGGGCATAATTTTAAAGTTTGCAGATGACACAAAACTCAGCAATGTAGTAAACAGTGAAGAGGTCAGTAACAGACTCCAGAAGGACAACAGACTGCTGAAATGGGCAGGCATATGGCAGATGAAATTTAAATGCAAAGAAGGGCGAAGTGATTCATTTTGGTAGGCAATATAAACTAAATGGTACAATGTTAAAGAGGCTGCAGGAACAGACACCTGGGGGTGTACATACATGTCATCTGGACAGATTTATTCCCCAACCCCCTCTCCTTCCAGGACAGACCAATTGTAGAACCCCCACTTCTACCCTTGTGGATAACACATGGCTAAAAATAAGGCAGTGAGGGAGGTTTTCTGCACAGAGCGGGATTAAATGGAGTGGACTTGAACAGTGTTTTATTTGGGAATTTGGAAAGAGTGGGAATTCGGAGAAGAGGGGGAAGGAGTTGTTGCTTTTTGCCTACACTACTTGTAGTGCTTTGTGTTACAGGTAGATATATAATTTCAGTACCCTTAACTTAATCTAGATCAAGTAGTCAAGAAACTACACTGTAAACTAAGTTACCTAATTACAAATTTAATTAAATAAAACAAGGTCATATAGGGATGGCAGTGCAGGTGGTGTGCCACAACTGCAGAATGTGGGAGTTTGTGGAGAGCATTATGATCCCAGACAGCCACGTTTGCAGTAAGTGCCTGCATCTTGAGTTTTTGAGGTGCAGACATTGCAGGGCATCAGGGATGAGGAGAGTTACATAGATACATAGAAGATAGGAGCAGGAGTAGGCCATTCGGCCCTTCGTGCCTGCTCCGCCATTCGATGAGATCATGGCTGATCCTTTAATTCAGTATCCCGTCCCCGCCTTCTCTCCGTAACCCTTAACCCCTTTTGCCCGTAGAAATATATCTAATTCCCTCTTAAATATATTTAATGAGCTGGCGTACACTGCCCTCTGTGGCAATGAGTTCCACAGGTTCACCACTCTCTGAGTGAAGAAATTCCCCCTCATCTCTGTCCTAAATGGTTTAGCCCTTATCCTTAAATTATGTCCTCTAGTTCTGTTCTCACCCGCCAAGGGAAACATTCCTTCTGCATCCAGTCTGTCTAGACCTGTCAGAATTTTATACACTTCTATGAGGTCCCCTCTCAATCTTCTAAACTCCAGTGTGTACATCCCTAAACTACATAGTCTCTCCTCATAGGTCATTCCCGCCATTCCTGGTATCAGCCTGGTGAATCGCCGCTGCACCCCCTCCATGGCAAGAACATCCTTCCTCAGATGAGGCGACCAAAACTGTACACAGTACTCGAGGTGTGGTCTCACCAGTGCCCTGTACAGCTGCAGCAAGGTATCCCTGTTCCTGTATTCTAACCCTTTTGCTATGAAGGCCAGCATACCGTTTGCCTTCTTGACCGCCTGTTGCACCTGCATGCTCGCCTTCAGTGACTGGTGTACAAGAACACCCAGGTCTCTCTGTACTTCCCCCTCTCCCAATCTATTGCCATTTAAATAATAATTTGCCCTCCCGTTCCTGCACCCAAGGTGGATAACTTCGCACTTGTCCACATTATAGTGCATCTGCCATTTATCCGCCCAATCGCCCAGTCTGTCCAAATCGCTCTGGAGCTTCCTGGTCTCTTCCTCTGAGCCCACCCCCCCTCCTAGTTTAGTGTCGTCTGCAAATTTGGAAATGCTGCATCCGACTCCCTGATCCAGGTCATTAATGTAAATTGTGAACAGCTGGGGGCCCAGGACAGATCCCTGTGGTACCCCACTTGTTACTGCCTGCCATTCAGAAAATGAGCCGTTTATTCCAACTCTCTGTTTTCTATCTGACAGCCAGTTCCCTATCCACGCCAAAACTTTCCCCTTTATCCCATGAGCCTCAATTTTCCATGCTAATCTTTTATGTGGGACCTTATCGAAGGCCTTTTGGAAGTCCAGGTACACCACATCTACTGGCTCTCCCCCATCTATTCTACCAGTTACTCCCTCAAAAAATTCCAATAGATTAGTCAAGCACGATTTACCCTTTGTAAATCCATGTTGACTCTGTCCTATCCTGTCCCCATTTGCTAAGTGCTCCGCTATTTCATCCTTAATGATGGACTCCAGCATTTTGCCCACAACTGATGTAAGGCTTACAGGTCTGTAATTACCTGCTTTTTCCCTACCCCCCTTTTTGAATAGTGGGGTAACGTTAGCTACCCTCCAATCCATCGGTACTGTTCCCGAGTCTAATGAATTCTGAAAAATCATCCTTAGTGCATCCGCTATCTCTAGGGCCACCTCCTTCAGTACCCTAGGATGCATGTTATCAGGCCCTGGGGATTTGTCCACCTTCAATCCCTTTAGCTTCCTTAACACCATATCCTTAGAGATATTGATTTGCGTCAGTTCCTCCTTTGCCAATGTCCCTATTTTTCCCGATATCCCAGGGAGGTTTTTTGTGTCTTCCTTCGTAAAGACTGACCCAAAGTATGCATTTAGTTGATCTGCCATTTCCTTATTTCCCATTATATATTCCCCCGTATCTGACTGCAATGGACCAACTTTGGTTTTCACCAGTCTTTTCCTTTTGATATACTTATAAAAGCTTTTGGAGTTAGTTTTTATATTTTCCGCCAGCTTGTTTTCGTAAGCTATTTTGCCCCTCTTGATTATGCCCTTTGCCCTCCTTTGCTCTATCTTAAACTGTTCCCAATCTTCCGCTCTGGCGCTTTTTTTGGCTATTTTATACGCCCTATCTTTGGATTTTATGCTGTCTCTAATTTCCCCTGTTATCCACGGTTGAGTCACCTTTTTAGATTTCCTTTTATGCCAGATTGGTATAAACAATTTTTGCAATTTTGTCATTCTATCTTTAAATGTTTGCCATTGTTTATCTACCTCCAGTCCTCCCAGGAACGTTGTCCACTCAGACCTACTCAGTTCCCGTCTCATGGCATCATAATTCCCCTTGTTTAAATTCAGGACCTTAGTCTCTGAGTCAATTTCTTCGCTCTCCATTTCGAGTGAGAAATCGATCATGTTATGATCGCTCTGACCCAAGGGTCCCCGTACAACAAGATTACTGATTAGTCCCTTCTCATTGCACAGTACCCAGTCCAATATAGCCTGTTCCCGAGTTGGTTCCTCGACATATTGATCCAGATAACCATCCCTCAAACACTCAAGGAATTCCTCCTCCTCATTATTTTTACTGATTAGGCTAGTCCAATCTATATGTAAGTTAAAGTCACCTATGATGACAGCTGTGCTCTTATTGCACGCTTCTCTAATTTCCCTCGTGATGCCCTCCCTAACCTCTATTTTACTATTTGGAGGCCTATATACCACTCCTATTAATGTTTTTCGCCCCTCGCTATTTCTTAGCTCCACCCATATAGATTCTGTATTAACTGAGTTAATATCCTTCCTTTCAATTGCATTTATCCCCTCTTTTACTAGCAATGCTACCCCTCCTCCCTTTCTTTTTTGTCGATCCTTCCTAAATACTGAATACCCCTGTATGTTAAGCTCCCAGCCCTGCTCACCCTGCAACCATGTTTCCGTAATCCCAATTAGATCATAATTATTAACCTCTATTTCCACAGCTAATTCATCTACCTTGTTCCTGATGCTTCTCGCATTAAGGTATAAAACCCTCAGGCTTTTTTTATGCTCACATTTTTTATGAATTAGTTTGGCCCTTTGTTTTTTGTTCCTCACCCTTTTATCATTTATTTCTGTCTGCCTTTCACTTTCCTCTATTTCACTACATAGGTTTCTAGCCCCCTGCCATACTAGTTTAAATGCTCCCGAACTGCTTTATCAAAAATTACCCCGAGAACATCAGTTCCATCTCTGCACAGGTGTAGACCGTCCCTTTTGTATAGGTCACACCTACCACAAAACTGGTTCCAATGCCTCAAAAATTTAAAACCCTCCCTCTTACACCACTGCTCAAGCCACGTATTTAGCCTAACTATCCTGTTCTCTGTACTCTTACTAGCACGTGGCACTGGTAGTAATCCAGAGATTACTACCTTCGAGGTCCTACTTTTTAGTTTGGCTCCTAACTCCCTAAATTCTACTTGTAGGACCTCTTCCCTTTTTTTAGCTACGTCGTTGGTACCAACATGTATCACGACAACTGGCTGTTCCCCCTCCCCCTCCAGAATGTTCTGCACCCGCGCCGAGACATCCTTGACCCTTGCACCAGGGAGGCAACATACCATCCTGGAGTCTCGGTCGCGACCACAGAAACCCCTATCTATTCCCCTTACAATCGAATCCCCTATTACTATAGCCCTGCCACTCTTTTTCCCTCCCTTCTTTGCAACAGAGCCAGTCATGGTGCCATGAGCCTGGCTGCTGGTGCCTTCCCCCGATGTGTCACCCCCCCCGACAACAGTACCTAAGGCGGTGAACCTGTTGCTAAGGGAGACAACCCCAGGGGATTTCTGCACTACCTTCCTGGACAGTTTGATCCAGGAAGCAGTCACAGCCTTTAGGTTAGGTAGTGGTACAGGTCTGGTTAGTGGTCAGGGACAGGAGGGTGTGACTGCAACTCAGGCAGGTAAGGGGACCCCAGGTGCAGTGCTGGAGGAGCCTCAGCCTTTGCCCTTGTCCAATAGGTATGAGGTTCTTGTTGTCTATGTGGATAATGGAAAAGCCTGCAGTATGGATGAGCAAGCTGACCATGCCACCATGGTGCAGGAGGCCATTCAAGTGGAGGGAGTGAAAGGGAATGTAGTTGTGGTAGGGGACAGTATAGTCAGAGGGATAGATACTATTCCCTGCAGCCACGACTGAGAGTTCTGAAGGTTGTGTTGCCTGCCTGGTGCCAGGGTTAAAGACATCTCCTCGCGGCTGGAGAAGAACTTTGAGTGGGTGAGGGAGGATCCAGCTGCCGTGGTCCACGTAGGAACCAACGACATCTGTAGAACTAGGAATGAGGTTCTGCTAAGGGAGTTGAGAAGCTAGGATCCAAATTAAAAAGCAGAACCTCAAAAGGTAATAATCTCTGGATTGTTACCCGAGTCACGCGCAAATTGGCATAGGGACAAACAGATTAGAGGTTTAAATGCGTGGCTCAAAGAGTGGTGTGGGAGGAAGGGGTTTCAGTTCATGGGGCACTGACACCAGTACTGGGGGAAAAAGGGAGCTGTTCTTTGGGACGGGCTCCACTTAAACCAGGATGGGACCAGTGTCCTGGCAAACCGCATAACTAGGGCAGTAGACAGAGCTTTAAACTAATGAAGGGGGGTGGGTGGATTCAGGAAAGAGTAAGCTTAGAAGCAGCGAGAGAAATGTCAAGGCTCTAGAGCAGAGTAGAGTTTTGGGTAAAAATAAGCAAAGTGGGTCAGGACGGGACAGAGAGTAACAAAGGTAATAAGGCATCAGTGACTAAGGTGACATCAGGGAAAAATATAAATAAGTCAAAGCTAAAGGCACTATATCTGAATGCGCAAAGCAGTCGCAACAAAATAGATTAATTAATAGCGCCGATAGAAATGAACAGGTTTGATCTAATAGCCATAATGGAGACGTGGTTGCAAAGTGGCCAAGATTGGGAACTAAATATTCCAGGATACTTAAATTTTGGAAGAGATAGGCAAAATGGAAAAGGAGAAGGGATAGCCCTGATAATAAAGGATGGGATAAAGACAGTAGAGAGAAAGGATCTTCGCTCCGAAAGTCAAGAAGTAAAATCAGTTTGGCTGGAGCTAAGAAACAGCAAGGGGCAGAAAACATTGGTGGGAGTTGTTTATAGGCCCCCAAATAGTAGTTGCAATGTAGAGCAGAGTATAAATCAGGAAATTAGAGGCGCTTGTAACAAGGGTAATACAGTAATCATGGGGGACTTCAATCTACATAGAGACTGGGCAAACCAAATTTGCAGTAATAGTGTGAAGGACAAATTCATGGAATGTATGCAAGATAGTTTTCCAGATCAGTATGTTGAGGAACCAACTAGGGAACAGGCTATTTCAGATCTAGTATTGTGCAATGAGAAAGGGTTCATTAATAACCTTGTAGTAAAAGGGGCCTTTAGGGAAGAGTGATCATAATGATAGAATTTTATATTGAGTTTGAAAGTGATTTAATTAAATCCGATACTAGGGTCTTAAAATCTAAACAAAGTAAACTACGTAGGTATGAGGGGCAAGTTGGCCAAGGTAGATTGGGAAACTACATTAAAAGGTATGATGGTAGATAAACAATGGCTAGCATTAAAAAAATACATAATTTACAACAAATATACATTCCTTTAAGGCACAAAAACCCCACAGGAAAAGTGGTCCAACCATGGCTAACAAGAGAAGTTAAAGATAGTATTAGATCAAAGGACGAGACGTATAATGTTGCCAAAAAGAGTAGTAAGCCTGAGGATTGGGAGGATTTTAGAATTCAGCAAAGGAGGGCCAAGAAATTGATAAAGGGAAAATAGAATGAGAGTAAACTAGTGAGAGACATAAAACAGACTGTAAAAGCTTCTATTAGGTATGTAAAAAGGAAAAGATTAGCAAAAGTAAATGTGGGTCCCTTTAAGGCTGAGCCAGGAGAAATTATAATGGGGAATAAGAAAATGACAGAGAAATTAAACAAATACTTTGTGACTGTCTTCACGGAAGAAGACACAAAAAACTTCCTGGAAATAGTGGAGAACCAAGGGTCTAGCAAGAATGAGGAACTGAAAGAAATTAGTATTAGTAAAAAAAAAAATAGTACTGGAGAAATTAATGGGACTGAAAGCCAATAAATCCCCTGGACCTGATGGCCTACATCCTAGGGTTTTGAAAGAGTTGGCTATAGAGATAGTGGATGCATTGGTTGTCATTTTCCAAAATTCCATAGATTCTAGAACGTTTCCCGCAGATTGAAAGGTAGCAAATGTAACCCCCACTATTTAAGAAAGGAGGGCGTGAGAAAACGGGGGACTACAGGCCAGTTAGCCTGACATCAGTAGTAGGGAAAATACTAGAATCTATTATTAAGGACGTGGTAACAGGGCACTTAGAAAATAATAATAGGATTGGGCAGAGTCAACACGGATTTATGAAAGGGAAATTGTGTTTGACAAATCTTTTAGAATATTTTGAGGTTGTAACTAGCAGAATAGATAAGGGGGAACCAGTGGATGTGGTGTCTTTGAATTTTCAGAAGACATTCGATAAGGTGCCACACAAGAGGTTATTAAACAAAATTAGGGCTAATATACTAGAATGCATTGAGGATTGGTTAACGGACAGAAAACAGAGTAGGAATAAACATGTCATTTTTGGGTTGGCAGGCTGTAACTAGTGGGGTACTGCAAGGATCAGTGCTTGGGCCTCAGCTATTCACAATCTACATCAATGATTTGGATGAGGGGACCAAATGTAATATATCCAAGTTGCTGATGATACAAAGCTGGGCGGGAATGTAAGTTGTGAGGAGGATGCAAGGAGGCTTCAAGGGGATATAGACAGGCTAAGTGAGTGGGCAACAACATGGCAAGTGGAATATAATGTGGAGAAATGTGAAGTTATCCACTTTGGTAGGAAAAAAAGAAAAGCAGAGTATTTTTTAAATGGAGAGAGATTGGGAAATGTTGGTGTTCAGAGGGACTTGGGTGTCCTTTTACACAAATCACTGAAAGTTAACATGCAGGTACTGCAAGAAATTAGGAAAGCAAATGGTATGTTGGCCTTTATTACAAGAGGATTTGAGTATAAGAGTAAAGACGTCTTGCTGCAATTATATAGGGCCCTGGTGAGACTACACCTGGAGTATTGTGTACAGTTTTGGCCTCCTTACCTAAGGAAGGATATACTTGTTATAGAGGGAGTGCAACAAAGGTTCACCAGACTGGTTCCTTGGATGGGGGGATTGTCCTATGAGGAGAGATTGAGTAGACTAGGCCTATATTCTCTAGAGTTTAGAAGAATGAGAGATGATCTCATTGAAACATACAAAATTCTTACCGGGCTTGACAGGGTAGATGCAGAGAGGATGTTTCCCCTGGCTGGGGCGTTTAGAACCAGGGGTCACAGTCTCAGAATAAGGGGTCGGCCATTTAGGACTGAGATGAGGAGAAATTTCTTCACTCAGAGGGTGGTGAATCTTTGGAATTCTCTACCCCAGAGGGCTGTGGAGGCTCAGTCATTGAGTATGTTCAAGACAGAGATTGATAGATTTTTGAATATTAAGGGAATCAAGGGATATGGAGATAGTGCAGGAAAGTGGAGATGAGGTAGATCAGCCATGATCCTATTGAATGGTGGAGCAGGCTCGAAAGGCCAAATGGCCTACTCCTGCTCCTATGTCTTATGTTCTTATGGCAGTGAGGGAGGTTTTATGGAAGGTAGTGAAGTGGTAGTTCCTGACTTTGCCAATGCGTGCACTTTTTAAAACCTTAAATATTTTGAAGGAATTTTTCTTCTCCACTAGTGTAAAATGACCTGGGTTTCTCTGACTGCTAATTGTTGAAGTAGACCCATCAAGTGAAACTGCTTTACCACATTTGGAGATGTGACCACTAAGTTGGAAGTAAACTTCAAGCATGTCATAATCTTATTATAGTCAGGTGACATTAAAGTGCGTATTTTGTAGGTCACCAATGCAGACTCATAACTAAGGAAGGATATACTTGCCATAGAGGGAGTGCAACGAAGGTTCAAATTTAACCATGGTGGTGGCCAAGAGCGTAGAAATAAATTGTATAGGAGTACCAATGGGCAAGTTGAAGAACTTTCACAGCCTGATATGTGAATCTTGGCTCAACAATAATCTTTAACTCTGTAATTAGGGTTGGTGGATGGAGCAGGGGGAGTGAGGCTGGTCAGATGGCTCTTTCGGGAGGTTGGCACGGGGCATGATGGGAGGCGTGGCCTCCTCTGTGCTGTATGATTCTATGAAGACCATGACAGAGAGTGTGTGTGTGCATGCTAGTCAAGATGAAGGATGACTGACCTGGGAAATGGAAGGTTTATTTTACTACTTTTACATGCCTATCTTAAGTTAACTGTCTGCATTGCTGCCCTGGTGGTTTTCTATGCTGGCTGGCCCAGGCTTTGGCCAAGAAAGGCTGGGGTCAAGGGAATTGTGTAGGAGTGTGTTGTGCCTGAAGGTTGGGATGGTGGCACTTTTATATTAAAAAAAAAAAATGATTTGGGAATGGAACGCGTGGCCATTTGGTTGATGATAAAATTGGTCCAGTTCTCACAACAAAGTATGTTGGTTTGGGAGAATTTGGAACATATGAACAGGAGTAGGCCATTCAGCCCCTCGCCCCTGTTCCGCCATTCAATTAGATCATGGCTGATTTGTATCTTAACTTCATTGTATCACCTTGATTCCATAACCCTTAATATCATTACCCATCAAAAATCTATCACTCACTTTTAAAATTTTCAATTTACCCCCAGCCTCAACAGTTTTTTTTGGGAGAGTGTTCCAGATTTTCACTAGCCTTTGTGTGAAGAAGTTCTTCCCGACATCAGTTTCTGGACTGAGTGCAGAGGAGGTTTACTAGAATGGTACCGGGGTGATGGACTTCAGTTATGTGGAGAGATTTGAGAAGCTGGGGTTCTTCTCTTTAGAGCAAATAGGTTATGGTGCCATTTAATAGAGGTGTTCAAAATTATATGGGGTTTTGATAGAGTAAATAGGAGAACCTGTTTCCACAGGCAGGAGGGTCAGTAACCAGAGGACACAGATTTAAGGTAGTTGGCAAAAGAACCAGAGGAGAATCATTTTTTTATTTTTACATAGCGCAGCGATGATCTGGAATGCACTGCCTGAAAGGGTGGTGGAAGCCGATTCAATAGTAACTTTCAAAAGGGAATTGGATATATATTTGAAAAGGAAAAAATTGCAGGGCTACGGGGAAAGAGCAGGGGAGTGGGACTAATGGGATAGCTCTTTGATAGAGCCGGGACAGGCACGATGGGCCAAATGGTCTTGTTCGGCGCTGTATGATTCCATGATAACTCTGGTTAGCTGGTATGAATGTTCAATGGGAATTGTGTTGCACACTCACCTTTTTATATTTTTCAGGAAAAAAACTTGTGGAACTAAATTTATGGTACAGACTATGGAACAAAATATAAAACTTGTGTTTGGAAAAAAAAACACATAAGGTCAAGAAGTTCTCAGAAAGCTACATACAAATGGCTGTCCCTGATGGGACGGTGATTGTCCGGTGTGGTGTGAGATTGAGTGATACAGATCAGCTTGGACCCTTGGTTTAATCTGTGATCTGCAGAGCCATTTTAAATGACAGGGGAACTATATAGCAGCTGGGAACTGAAGTAATTTGCTCTACACAGAAATAATACTATTGTGGGAATGAAATGAAGAGGAGAACAGTTACATGGACCCAAGTTGCATTGAAGTGGAGTAAAAGCAGTAAAAGAAAAAAGACTTGCATTTATATAGCACCTTTCACGGCTGCTGGCTGTCCCACAGTGCTTTACAGCCAATGAAGTACTTCCGAAGTGTAGTCACTGTTGTAATGTAGGAAATGCAGCAGCCAATTTGAACACAAGCTCCCAAACAGCAATGTGATAATACCCAGATAATGTTTTTTTAAAAAAAAATGTTGATTGAGGGATAAATATGGGCCAGGACACCGGGGAGAACTCCCCTGCTCTTCTTCTAAATAGTGCCATGGGATCTTTTACGTCCACCTGAGAGAGCAGACAGGGACTCCGTTTAACGTCTCATCTGAAAGTTGGCACCAGTGCCGCGCTCCCTCGGTACTGCATTGGAAATGTCAGCCTAGATTTTGTGCTCAAGTCTCTGAACTTGAACCCATGACCTTGACTCAGAAGCGAGAGTTCTAACACTGAGCCACGGCTGACACCATTCAGACTGTGCAGACTGCCTTATGCAGCCCAAAAATGTGTCAAACTATACATTTTACTACTGCATGATCATTTTAATTGCACTTAAATTTACTATTGAAGTGTCAAATGATGAGGACAGGTTGCATAAACTCAGCATGTATTCCCTTGAGTATAGAAGACTAAGGGGTGAGCTGATTGAGGTGTTATGACGGGGTCCGATAGGATAGACGTAGAGAAGATAATTCCACTTGTGGGAGACCAAAGCTAGGAGCCATAAATATAAGATAGTCACCAATAAATCCAATAGGGAATTCAGGAAAAACTTCTTTACCTAAAGAGTGGTTAGAATGTGGAACTCGCTACCACAGGGAGTAGTTGAGATGAATCAAATAGCATAGATGCATTTGAGGGGAAGCTAGATAAAAACCATGAGGGAGAAAAGAAGGATATGCTGATGGGGTTAGATAAAGAGGGATAGGAGAAGCATAATCGCTGCATGGACCAGTTGGGTTGAATGGCCTGTTTCTGTGCTGCGAATTCGATGTAATTAAACTTTTCTGTACAGGTATTGAGTACCAGAGAGACAGTGCCTGGGAGAGTTCCACAGAAGGAAGCAGAATACAAAGCTTCATGATGGATATCATGTGTAAATAGAAGCAAACTAGACTAACCGTCTGTAGCTGTACACCTTGATGCCAATTCCCACAGCACAAGGCCCACTGAGTACATGTCTATCCTGAGGAATGCATCACGCTGGAAATTTATGGCACCTTCCAACACCTCTGGAGCCATGTACCTTCTGGTGCCAACCTTGAATGGAGAGAAAAATACATCTTAAAAATCTCTAATATGCCTATTTTTTATTAAAGTTTAAAAAAAACTTGCATTTATATAGCTTAATTTCAGGTCCTCAGGGCATTTCTAAACACGTTACAGCCAATTAATTGCTTTTGAAGTGTCATCACTGTTGTTTGGTAGGCAAATGCAGCAGCCAATTTGCACACATCAAGGTCCCACACACAGCAATGCAATATACATCAGTTAATCTGTTTTTACTGGTGTTGGTTGGGAAGATATTTTAGTCAGACAAAAATTTTCACACGTTCTTCCCCAAATCCAAGAATCATTACATGCATAAAATTAAACTGGCAATAGTAGTCAGGATTCCCATGAATATTGAGTCACATCAGACTATATTTAAGTTTTGGATAATTTCACTTAGCAACACAAGAAACTGACAGGAAAGGAATGAAGGAAAACTTTATATCCACACTGTACAAGCACCATTATGCACAATTTGAGAAAATACAACCACAACATGTGCTTAAAGGGAAAGGAGAACTAGTCTAGTTCTGTTCAAAGTACTGACCCAATACCCCCAAAAAGGAGTGTTAGAAAATACATTACCAGCTGCAATTTTCTGGCTTAACTCAAAAAATCTCCCAATGTTGAGTATGCAGACCTACCTAGCTCGCAGTGTTTGCCCCAGGGTTGGGCATCGCTAGATTGGCTCCCAGGCCAAATTTGCAGCCCCCCATTGAAATTAAGAATCACTAGGGCTCCATCCTTCTGACTTCACTGGAGAAGCCGAAGGGGCAAGGAGGTCCAAAATTGGAGGTCTCCATGGCTTAAAAAAATTTCCCCACTAGTAACATTTTTAATTTTTTGGAGATTGAGGAAGTACTTTTGTTATCAAAAAAATAAATTTGCACTCACGAAGATGAGGGATGTTGGTGCTCAGGAATGGAACACTGCTAAGTAACCGAGTACATGTAGATGGAGAATAAAGCTCCTTCTACTCTGCCCCAATAATATTCCTCAGCCCCCTTAGAAGAGTAGCTCTAATGTACTGTGTGGCTTTTACTCATTTCACACACTAGGCACCCAGGGAGTTGCCAAATTAAGGGCAGTTTTATGGTGTAGGCCCAATCTCATTTCATATAGGACTTTCTAGTCAGCAGACAGAAAAGGCTTCCCATCAGTCTGAGGTGACAGCCAATGTCTAACCCACTGGACCACCGGTCCCCCCAGGGAGTATACTTTGAACAGAAAATACTTTCTCTAGACTTTTCTTCACCTTTTTACTGATAGAAAACAGGTTGGGGAGTGGGGGGGGGGGGGGGGGGGGGTGGGAGAAAGAAACATTTATGAAGCTGGGTTGGTGAGTTACAAAGTTTAAGAGCTATAAGGCTGCTCATCAGCAAGTGCAATCAACTCAGGGATGTCTCAACTTCAAAAGGTAGTCAAATTTCAGATTTGGGTCTATACCAATTTAAGTAAACCATGGCATTTGTGACTACTTTAAAAAAGTTTTAATGCATTAGTATAGCTTAAAATGTATGCTCTTTGAACATGCTTTATACAGAAATTCTTGATTAAACCACATTTTAATAGTTCATACCTGGCCATGAGTATCACCTGCTGACTTCCCAGCTTCGAATCTCAGAGCTAAACCAAAGTCTCCTATACAAGCTGTGAGATTGTTCTTCAGCAGCACATTTTTACTTTTGAAGTCCCTGTTCAAACAGGACAGATATATTAGTACTTACAAAATAAACTAATACAAATATCTCATCAGTAAATGTAGATCATGCATCCACATTACTTCAAGAAATAAAATTTACTTTATGTAGTATCTTATATTGCAGAAACTTCCCAAAGTACTTCATATACAATGGATAATTTTGAAATGCAGTAACTTATGTATGCAAATGTGGCAGCCATTTTGCACAACTGCAAGATTCCACAAACAGCAACAAGGTGCATGGCAAGTTGATGTTTGTTTTGGTGATGGGAGTTGAGAAATAAATGTTGGCCAGGACATCAGAACTCCCCATTTGAATAATGTCACAGGATCTTTAACGTCCACCCAAACTTACTAGAATAGGCAGTCAGGACCTTGGTGTAATGTCTCAGCTGACATTGCAGCACTGTCACTACTACAGATGTGCGCCAATCTAGAAATATGGTCAAGTCCTGGAATATGGCTTGAACCCATAATTTTCTGACTCTGAGGTGAGTGTGCTACCAACAGAGAGAAGCAGACCAAGAACAATGGCAGCACAAGAAAGGAAACAAGACTACCAAACTGTCAGGATGGTCCATTAATGGATTTTGGACCAGATTCCAAATTTAACTGCTGTTAACAGGCATACCTGTGAGCAATAGCAGGTTTGTGTCCATCTTTTAAACCAGGTTTATCTTCGTGAAGATAAGCTAGGCCTCTGGCCATGCTCTCAGCAATATGGCATAATTCATTCCAAGTAACCACATTAGCTTTCAGATAATCTGTCAAGGAACCCTGAAAGGTACACAACAAAGCAAATACTTCTGGTAACTGTAGGCTTCAAGAAGGGAAAATCTTAGCTCCATAATTTTCTTCAAATTTCTAACAGGTAAAGTGATGGGCATGACATTAATCTAAATTACATTTAGATTTACTTCAAAAAAAAAATGTTTTATCTTCACATTTATTTTTAATTCGGTCCTTTTTAGGTTTCCTATAACACAAAGTTAATCTTCGGGCCAGAGGGTGGGTCAACAAGCAGCAAGCTTCCAGTTCTGCTTTGTAATCAACTACAAATGCTTGACCCATCCTCCAAATTTTGTGCAGAGAAATTTATTGCCCCATTTGGTGCCTCCTGAGTGGATCAGCTAAAATTGTGACTGTAACACAAGATCAAACAACTTTAATGATTAAAACTCTTCCATATTCCCTTTTTGTGTGTGCAAGAGAAAGGATCTCAATCATGAATGAGATTGAATCGGAGCCAATTATGGTCTAGCTCTCGGTCAATTCAACCCCCCCCCCCCCAAGAAAATATACCATAATTCCATCAGGTCTAACATTACACATTTTGAAAATTAGGTGAAAGTTAACGTGTAGGAGAAAACAGCAATTCCATAATATTTCATCACCACTGATCAAAAGCTAGAGGAAGGAAGATCAATACAAGCAATAAATTATACAAACTGCAAACGTTTAGGTACAGTTTCCGCTTTGGGCGCAATAGACAATCAAGGCGCAAATTGTGCCCAAAATTGCGTAAGTGTTCCAAAGTGATGTTAGGGTTCGAGTTTCTGCTCAAATTCATTTGCATAATCACAAACGTAAAATCTTCCATGAACCAGCGCAATCGGGGACTGTTTTGGAACGCAATTATTTATTTTTTCCCCTCGTATTAAAAAATATTCCTCAATATATTTAAGAGTGGCTTTATTAATACAGCTGAAAATGGGTTTCACACAAAAAGTAAGCATTTTTAATAAGTGTCTGGTACACCACCTGTGTGTAACCCAAATAATGGAAATTAAAAAAACTATATAGAACCATATGCTAGTTTCATTAGTATACACTAGCCAGTTTTAGTAAATTTAATTTTTTTTAAACTTTTCAAAAGGTGCCTATTAGTGCCCTTGCGCCTAAAAAAACTTAATTTTAAGAGCCTTCTCGAAAGGCCAAAAATGGGCACAAGTAGTGGAAACTCGCCAAGGTGATTAATTTGATCAGGGGAGCACGGTCAGTTTTGTGAGCGGGGCCAGCTTCTAGCATGATTTTTTTTTTTTTTAATAAAAAGAGCAGCGCAAAAGATTGCAGAATCTCTATTTGCACTGGACGTAACTTGTGCTTGAAATTCCACGATCGTTTGTGCTGGTTTGGCCGAAACTAGTGGAATCTCTACCCAGTTATGTTTAAAAAACACATTTTCATGATGGCAAGGAATACAATTTTTCTTTAAATGCATATATGTATTTTAAACAATTTGTCACCGGAGCCTCAAAATATGCTCCAATTCCAGTGGTTATCTATTCCAACACACTGCATCCATTCACTCACATTTAGTTCAAGCTAACGATTTCTAAAGAATTGTGATTACATTTTTTTCATCGATCCTGCATTTCGTTCTAACCAACTTGGTATTTCTAATTATCACACTTGGAGTTTCTAATCTTAAGACTTGACAGGTCCAGGGAAATTTCAGCTCACATACTGGGGCATTGAAATAAAAGAATCATATATTGTAGAAATGCCAGGATTAGCTTTGTTACAGTACTAACTCTAATACACTTAAAACATAATGTCAATTAAACATTAAAAAAAAACACCACTAATTCTACCCATCAACCCCATTCTCTGCTCTTTAAAATAGAATTCTATCGATTCTAATCTGTGCTTGTTTAATTCCTTTTTATAGCAAAAAGGATTTATTAAATCTTTACTCACTTTGGTTCTTCCCCCTTCTGACTCCTACTTTTAAGATTGGGGGGCTTTCAGTAGTTTAAAACCACCTTTGAAGGCATCATTAATGTCACCAGATCAATCTATCACCTGTTTTAATGCATCAAAACAGGGCGTTTACTTGTCCCAGCACCAACAAGTTCCTACGGCTGAATGAGCATACTCATCAGTTTGAGCCTTACAGTACCCAGAGTAAATATATCTGCAGTGCTGGAAGGGTCAGTTATTTTAGTGATGGCTACGCAGATTACTTTTGACAATTATCATGAATCAAATTCTGTTCCAAGTATCGTAACAAAACAGCCAAAAAGTACTGTCTCCCAAACCACAATACTCTACCTTTTCATGGAAGGAAGATATCAACCACAACTCCACGTCTATGTTTGTGCCTCTTTTCTCTGCACCAATGAAGTGCAAAAGATTTTCATGGTTCATTCCAGGTTGAGTGTATATTTCATATTCATTTTGCCAGGACTGTTTGTCCTACAAAAACAGAAACACTACAGCATTGTAAAATATTACCGAACACATTGTCCTGTACATATGAAGATAAATATTGGAATACAAAGGTTATCTTCCACCCCACCCCCCCAAAACAGGTGGGGGGAAAGTGAGGAGAGAATAACGAAGCACTGTACCTGAATTGGGAATATTTTAACTGCCACATACTCATTCAGCAGTTGAGCCTTCCATACACAACCAAAGCGCCCTCTGGCTTTAATCTCCAGTAACTGCAATGGTTTCAGACCAAGCAGAGGAGAAGGTGGTGTTGGCCCTGGATCCTACAATGGAAGATTGCAAAATAGTTCTAAGAATGAGTTGACAATTGCATATGAAAGCATCAAAGCAAAGGAAAGATCAATATCAGAATTCTCTCCCTAAAATTTCTGCTCAGTATTTTTTTCTGCAGTAATAATGCAAAAAAAATTATAACAGTTTGAGTGGTATGCAAGCTAAATGCTATGTCCTTTGAACTTTCTTTTAAAACAATTTGAAGAAGCAAAGATAAAAAGGTGAAGAATTTCAAGTGATCATAAAAAAGATCATATCACTTAAAATCTATTGCACATTAGCCAATTCACATTTAGAATTTTCCATTATGAAGATTTCTACCCAAAGATAGTTTCTTATATTCATTCATCAATTAGATTCTGCCTGGTTATTCCCCAAACCTGAAACCCGAACAGTAAATATCACTATATACCATACAAGTTTATTTCCTCATTACACTATAGTATTATAATTTTGAAAAATCAATTTTCAATATAGCACATCAAGTTGGTACCATGAAGTAATACAACAGTTTCATACTAGGGATTCCCCACATATGCGGCCCCACCCTGGATGTATTGTAAAGGAGGACAGTGAAGAAAGGCTAGATATTATTGCATAGCAGAAAATATGGGTGGCTACACGGGGAAATTTTCATGCACGGCCTAATAGATAGTTTATAGGAGTCACTGTCCAAAGAGCAGGTTTTTTGGCTACCTCATCAGCAATGAACCAGACCGGAGAAACGGTTTTACAATTCTCTCTGTGCAAAATGACCCAGTAATGATTTAGTTAATAGAAAGCTTTTCCACAAACCTCAAAAGCCTAATCAATTAAAGAGACATTGCAAAATGATTGCTACCTTCAGGTTTTGCACAATGAATCAAGTTAGGTTCAATGGAAAAATGTTGAAATCAAAAAAATGACAAAGAATCCATACACGACAAAATCTATTTATAATTGAAGGGCCACAGACAGCATTCCATCTCATGCTCCAAACTGTACAAGGAAGTTGGACACAACTTTTGTGAATTTACTGTATTGTTACTATAATGAAAATTATTTTATACTATTAAACAAACAAACAAACAAACAAACAATCAGTAACAAAGGTTTTCAAAACTATTCACCAGAGGTAGAGGATTTAAAGAGTTAGGTTCAGAATTGAGAATTTGCAGCATTATATTCTAATTCTGTAGTTAAAATAGCTATAGGTTAAAACAGGCTTTTTAGAAAAAGAACTATACAGGGTACCACTATTTCAGTCAACTATGTTCACATAATATACCTTTTGATTCTAAAAAAATATTTAATTCTGAAAATAGAATGAATGGCCTCATGCAGCAGTGTTGCTGTTGAAATAAAAATCTTCCTTGGTGCATTTGATATGAAAAAAAATGAATGCTTCAGATAATCTAATTTTAAAAGCCTTAAGAGTTAAACTTATCTTACCTCTATCTCTATATGAAAGGCATGCTTGAGAAAAGAAAAGCAAAGTAAATTACTGTTGGAGAAAGCATGAAGCCAAAACAGATAAAAAGTAGTTTAAGCAAATGATAAATGTTCTGGGAGGGGATATGATGTAATTTTACTATATAACTGCCATCTGGTTTCAGTGGTTGGCACAAGCTAACTTGCAGACCCATTTCAATATCTGCAAGATGAAAATATGGCACATAATAATGTATGGTTGATGCTCTCTACAGCACTACACTAGCGCACACAAGACAGAAAATTGTTAAAAGCTACATAGAGTGTGAAAATGATTAAATAGGCAAAATTATTTCAAGCACCAAAATCACATCCAAACTCTAATGTTTCTAGAAGAGTATCTTAATGGTAGATTCAGGACTACTGTGACTCTAGTTTCTAAAAAAGGCTCTCACTAATATTGATTGAAATGAAGGCGGATATCCAAACAAAAACAAAACTAAGGTGCTAAATTAGGACTGTACCAGAAGTTTAGTCATGCTGATTTAAATTGTTTAAAAGCTTCAAATTAAAATTGCTTTATGAGATAGGAGGTAAAGAATTGAGAGTTAAGAAAATATAATGGGCCTGAATTTGAGGTCGGAGGCTTCCCGCAGGCGGATGCCTCCGAACCGCAATAAAACTACGCACCTACCTTATGGTCCTGGATCCACAGAGACTCGGGCTATTGGGCCACTAAGTGTACGCATGCATTTGGCCCACATATCCCAGGGGCGCAGGCGGTTCGCAAGTGTCCCTGGGATCATGTGGGCCAGCCCAACCAATCAGAAAGGAGATTCCAATTATGCTTATGGGGATGTCATTTATGTACAGAATCCCCATAAGCTTAATGGGAATCACCCAAAAAATACATTTTAACACTAAAATAAAAAAAATTCATTACAGGAAACTGTGCTATCCGGCACCGACGGGACCGAGCTGTTGCCGTTCCCTCAAAACTGCTGGACACTCCAGCGCTAATGTTGAAAGATATGGAAGCTTCTGAGTTCCGTATCTGTCAACAAACCCTGTTGCTTACAGCTTCTAAACAGTTCAAGCGTCTCTGTAGCTTAGCAACAGCTTCAGCAGACCTTGCAGAGCTTGACTGTTGAGGAAAAAAGCAACGAGAAGAAAAAAAAACTAACGAAAACGGCACCTGATTTTTGCCGGTGGCTCGAGCATTCCGGACAGTTAGCCTCCGGATAAAACAAAGTTTCCTGTACATGTTTAAAATGAATGAAAATACAATTTAATTAAACATTTAAAACAAAAATTTAATTTTTGGGAAAAATAAATTTAAACATTTTTCAAGGGGCCAAAAATAAACTTATTTTACAGGTTTTTGAATGTTAAAATGATTAAAAATTTTATTTTAATATTTATTTTTACCCTTGCACTAATAAAAGGCGGCCTTACGCCTGCTTTTACCAGGTGTAAGTTTCATGGGCATTCACTGGGCAGTAGTTGGGCATTCACTGGGCAGTAGTTGGGCAAACAGCCCAACTCTCTGCCAGCAAATATCCATTACCCGGGGATGCGGAGGATCTTCTTGACAGATTGCTAGTTCTGGGTTTTCACGCATGCACAGCGCATGCGTAAACCCGGAACTTGCAAGCACTTGTCATAGGCCCTGGAAAATCAGGGCCACAATTTTTTTTTTTTTTTTTTTTTTTTTTAAATGTAGAGCATTGATAAAATCAGTGGACTGCACAAGAGTTACCAAGTTCAAAAGTATAAGGGAAGTGAATCAAAAGCTTATATTTAGAAGTCCTTTTAAACTGTGTTAATATAGGGATTTTCACACTATTAGGCTGCAATTCCAACTACTTACCCATTTTTGTAAGTGCTTATAATTGGCATCCTTTTTGATTAAATAGAAGTTCTAAAAACATGTTTTACAGTCTTAAAAAGATTCCATTTCAAAGGGTGAAAATTCAGGGAAAATACTTTTTATGCATTTCATATTATTTATATACTGTAACGTGCAATGCACAAGTCACAACTTCATTAAAACTAAAAGGTGCAATTTAATTACTGGCACAAGCAATTGTTTGCCAAACTAAAAGTCACGGTTGTGACTGAAAGTAATTTCTGTGGAACCTATTTTTCCCTGCAGAAAAAAGTTGTTAAATTATACCTCGATACAGCATTAAAAAAAAAAAAAAAAAAATTGTCTCTGTAAATAGATGCACTCAAACGATGCCAGTCAAAAGATGAATCTGGAGTACATCTGAAACTCCGTATTCATTTGAGTGCAGCTAGTTCACTTTCAGACTAATTAGATACTGGCACATTATTCTGAAATCTGTCCGTACAATTGATTGGGAATGCAATTAAAACATAAAGTTGATAGTTTGGAAACAAATTTAACTATGCTCAATTGAATAGCAGATTGTTTTCTTTACAGGAATCATCTATTGATTGGAGCCAGCATTTTTTTAATTATTCATTCTCAGGATGTGAGCATTACTGGCCAGGCCTGAATTTATTGCCAATCTCTAGTTGCCCTGGTTTTGCAGCGGTTTGATATACCACTTCCAAGAACAGTTAAGAGTCAGCCATGCTGGTGTGGGATTGGAGTCACATATAGGCTGGACTGAGTAAAGATGACTAGTTTCCTTACCTAAAAGCCAGTTGGGAGTTTATAATAATCAGCCAGTTTCATGGTCACTTTTACTGATGCCAGCTTTTTACTTCCAGGTGTTTGAAACTTAATTCAAATTCTCTCAGATTGCCATGGTGGGATTTGAACTCTCATTCTCTGAATTACTAGTCCAGTAACAGAGCCATATTCACCATCATACCCAAAGAAAACTTTACAGCACAGAAACAGGTCCATACGAGCCTCCTCCCACCCTTCTAAGCCCATCAACATATCCTTCGATTCCTTTCTCCCTCGTGTTTATCGAGCTTCCCCTTAAATCTGGAACAAGTTTTCCCTTTTGCAGTTCCCAGTCTCAAAAAAATGGCTTCCCAGTAAATGTTGTGTGTAGTATGGTACTAATCCATGAACACTAGAAAGGTAACCCAGCTGATAAAGCAAAATGACTATGGATTGAAACTTGTGGGTTTGGGGAAAAGGGGGAGGAGGGGAAATAGAGTGAGGGGAGGGTGGGGGGGTGGGGGAGATTGAGCAAGAGGGAGGGTGAAAAAAAAAGGTGCTTTAAATGTCTGCAAACATTAAAAAAACTTTTACTGTAAATTCACACCAGACCACATACGGAAAAATTTGGACATCTTAAAAACTATATGGAGAATGCTCTTCTTTCTCCCCTCGGATAGATTTTCACTTTGGGCAGTGGTGGAAAATGGGTGGTAGTGGATCGGCCACCCCACTAGAACTTGCAGTGATTAGAAACCCAAAAGTGTGGCGCCATCTACAGGGGATCTGGGACCTGTGTGAACAGGACAGGTCTAGACAGACTGGATGCAGAAGGAATGTTTCCCTTGGCGGGTGAGAACAGAACTAGAGGACATAATTTAAGGATAAGGGCTAAACCATTTAGGACAGAGATGAGGGGGAATTTCTTCACTCAGAGAGTGGTGAACCTGTGGAACTCATTGCCACAGAGGGCAGTGTACGCCAGCTCATTAAATATATTTAAGAGGGAATTAGATATATTTCTACGGGCAAAAGGGGTTAAGGGTTACGGAGAGAAGGCGGGGACGGGATACTGAATTAAAGGATCAGCCATGATCTCATCGAATGGCGGAGCAGGCACGAAGGGCCGAATGGCCTACTCCTGCTCCTATCTTCTATGTATCTATATATGTATCTATGTAACAGGGAAAGCAACGGTGTATCTCCTTAACCAATCAGATTGAAGAATCGTTAATGAGCAGCGCAGAGTCTGAACCAGGAAGTGCAAGTTAGAATAGTTAATTCAATGACAGAAAGCAAAATAACAAGAGAAAGATGGGATTAAGAGAGTGCGATAAAGGAGACAAAGAAAAAGTAAAAGAAAATTGTAAAGGTTATAATTTAAAAAAAAATTCCTTTGAAGGAATGAGACTCCACACTTGTAAAAAATTAATTTTCAGTGCTAGAGAGCTTGTTTGGCAGTAATTTAGACTTATCACACCGTTAAAAATTCACTTACACTTAAATAGACAAGCCGTAGCTTTTTCTGGTGTGTTTAGTGGTTAAGTACCACAACGTCACGCCCTTCCATGTATTTAAATGCGGATTTTCTTGGCAATACTCTCTGGTATCCGGCACCAACATGGTGCCGGTTGATTAAAAATTCCGGATGACGGAGAGGGTTATCTACCGAGGCTATTTTTAATAAACAGAGTCAGACTCCTGTTAGAGGTGTTCGGACTTCCGACAGCGCCAGGAAGCCGAGTAGTGGCAGTTTGGAGAACTACCCCCACTGACTAACTCGGTCACCGCGGGAGACTCGGACTCTGCAACAATTCCGGTTATTGAGGTGTTTTCGGAGTATGAATTTTGCCGGTTAATAGAGAATTCCAGATATTTAGGTGCCGTTTAAACGAGAGTTTCCTGTACTGTTACAGTGCAGCTTTTGGAGGAGCAGGGCGACTCAGACTGCAACTTCCTGATTTCTGGGTTTAACTGTGCAGGTGCAGTTGCTGGAAGTTGCTGTCCAATTTGGTCTTTAATAACTGTGAGCGCTGATAGTATCACTTATTTTTACTGCAAAATCCTAGCCAATAAAAGTCATGGTCAATGTGGTCCCCTAGAATTGTTCTGATCGCCTAAGGATCGGAGAGGAATTTTTCAGATTTCCCCCTCCAATTGGCCTTGGATTTTTGATCTGGTTTTTCGCCTCTCCCAGGGGATTACATGGCAACTAGGTGATAAGGAGTCTCTTGATGGCATCTCAACTGTAAGGGACAGGTTACGGGGACCAGCTGGTCTTTTCCTATCCAAACATTTTGTAAATTTGTATGTTTTTAAAAAAAAACTTAGCACTTTTTCCCCTCCCATATAATATTTTTTTATTTACAGATACTTGTTTACCAGGACAATTTGTATAATGCAGAATCAAATTCTGTCTTCCATGGCACCTGTTAGGAGGAGGATAAAAGGCCACGGTTTCTGAAGGAATACAAATTTAGGTAACTGAAATAATTAGCTATAGAATGATTTGCAGTGCCGATTATATCCTTAGATCAAAACTTAAAGAAACCCTAACCCTATTACATGCAAAACCTCCAGTAAAGGGCATACTTTACAATTTGGGCTGGTCACCTAGAAAAACTAGTCAGGCCATGTTTTGTATTGCTCACCTTGCTAAGTAAACGAAAATAGCAGTATCAATAGTGTCCATGGATGTAAATGCTAAAAGGACCAGCCCACCTACATTATGATGGTAGTGGAGAGATGTAACGGGTGGAGAGCAATGTTCCCTCTAAATTGTCTTTGTTGTGCGCAGCCTGTTAATTTCAATGCATGGTCACTTTAAATTTCGGCGCATGTGCAGTATTTCAAATGGAAAAGCTTGAGCGGCCTGCACGGTACCTTGCAGATTACTGCGTGGCTGCGCATTGGTTGAGAGGACAAAGGTCTTCTGTAAATGTCGTTAACAGAGCGTTACAAATTTTGGGTCTGCCTTCAATACTCGCTCAGGTTCAGAAACGTCTGCGTCTCATGTTCAGGAATGTGCACATGCTGTGTAACGTGAGGGTGTAACATCAGTATCCTCGTGATCTGAACTGGACATTATTTCTTTCACACATGCCCTCGTGCACTTCCCCAATCTTTCAGTAGGTGGACTGAAAACATTTACTGAGACAAAACCAGATACAAATTGGTAAGCTGCTTTATTTTACAGACAGCTAGTGAATGTACACATTGACAGTTACATTCAAAGCTTACTTAATTTAACTTCAAACTCCTCCTTGAGATGAAGAAAAAAAATACTAAACCACACCACACTATCCCACATTAGTGAGCGAACTGAACTTTTCCTGGTTTGCCTTGTGGTTCTGACTGGCCCAAAGCTTGAGCAGAGTTGAGTTTTCTCTCACCAGCTGGGCTTCCTTCTCAGACTGACTGACTAACCACGTGTCCCCTATGCTGAGGTAATGAAATGCTCAGCCGACCCATTTTCTGTTCAGGAATTTGCCAATAAGCCAGTCAACCAAACAGACCACCTCTTACCCAGAAGTATATTCTAAGCAGACAATCTCCTGATGGGTATCCCAAGAATACAGTCTCTCATGTATGACCTACTGGTAAGCCGGAAGTGAGATAATGAATTACTTACTGTCCCTGATCATTGTGGAAAACAGAAAGGATAGCTGGCTCATTAACACAATCAATCCCCTCCGTCTTAGCAGCTGTAAGCAGAACGTTAAACCTGTGACCTCACTTAACTTTAAACCTCAACACTTCAATGTAACTCATTCCCAAATTTGTTGTGTTGAAAATGGTCAAAAAAGAAAATCCTGAATTGTGACACTTACCTTGGATGAAAGTTCATTGACTTTAGACAGACCACTATTCTATCACTATAGTAATACACTGTATATTAATATATTTTATTAATATATAAATTGGTATTTAGCACAGAATTTATGTAGACATTACAAAGCAAAAAAAATTAAAATCTAAACTTTGATAAACTTATCTAAGGAAAGAATTACATTTCTACAAATACAGAAATAAGTACAGCTCCAGGCTACAAGGTCAACTGAATGTATTTTCACAAACAGCAGAGGGCACTAGCACCTTATAGAATTAATCCTAACCGGTCCAGCAATGACCAAATTCTGGTAACCTGACATGCAGCAAATGCACCAGTCTGTCATTTTAAGATTATCTTATTGCCGACCAGTTCTGACAAAGCATCTACATTTGAAACATTAACTGAGTCTTCCTCTTAGAAATGACAACAACCCTGTTCTCCCAACACTTCAGTTTTTATTTCAGATTCAAACCTCCAGTATTAGCATTTTCTTCTTTTTAATTATAGCCTGCGTCTTACTTCTGTTGGCTTCGCTTTGAAGTGGTCGCACTCAATACAGTCACGGAGAAGTACTTATACTATTACTACCATTATTACCATTTATATAGCACAGCTTCAACAGAGCAACAAACAAGGCCAAGAAGCAAAGACAGGGAAGATTAAGGTTGCGCAAGCCCAGTATACGAACACAATGTGCGCATGTGACATCTAACTTGTGCTTGCTAAGTTATACTGATTCTACTCAAGATGCTAAGGAGAGAATAAGGAGGCTTTGCTGCTATTCATTCAATGGGCTGTTCTTTTGAGGCTGGTGGCAAAATTATGT
This sequence comes from Somniosus microcephalus, assembly GCF_052327205.1. Classification (NCBI taxonomy): domain Eukaryota; kingdom Metazoa; phylum Chordata; class Chondrichthyes; order Squaliformes; family Somniosidae; genus Somniosus; species Somniosus microcephalus. The sequence goes on along the minus strand of NC_140990.1, from coordinate 305,965,672 downwards.
TGAATGATCCATTAACCAATTCAATTTGCTTTAAACCTTCAACTGTATAGACAGTGATTACACTTAGGATAACATAGGAACAGGAGTATGTCATTCAGCCCTTCGAGCCTGTTCCGCCATTCAATAAGATCATGGCTGATCTGTATCTTAACTCCACCCACCTGCCTTGGTTCCATATCTTTTCATATCCTCAAACCCGGTTACAACTGGGTAAGAGAATGAAGAAAGGGGAGAAAATTCTACAAGGCAGAAAATTAATAAAGACAAAGGTGTTGATTTCAAGAACTGTCGCTCCTGGTAACGAGCTCTGGTTAATGGTAACATATATCATGAATTTGGACAACAAGTTCAGCATTCCAATGATTTTGTCTCAGTTTATGGATGGAGCTGCACACCAGAATTTCCAATAATGAATTAGAGTATGCAAAGATGAAGTATCAAATAAGAGGACTTGAAGCCATACCTGAGTTGGTACGAGTACCGGTGGATATGCCAACTTGTGATGTCTATACATCCAGAAAGAGAATAACACAACCACAGCAAATCCCATGATGGGTACCAGTGAATAAAGCAAAGTGTTGAACAGTGGTGGTCTCTGTGTAACCGGGTTTGACGTTGCTGCGGAGGAAAGGAGAAAATAATGAAGAGTTTTGTAGGAAATATTGCAGCCATACCCACAAACAAATTCTAAAGATTTAGGAGGATAGATTTGGTTGGTTAGCGCCTTCAGGGGGTTGCTAGGAACTTAGCGCCCAAGCGCAGTGATTTTAGCGGCGTTCACAATATTGACTAGTCGTTTTGCGGCGGCACTAAACACTACCGCCACGATATCCTGTGCCTGCAGATCATGAGGTCAGTCAAGCGTGCAACGCCCCTGTAGCGCCCCAGACCGGGTATTGAAACATAGACATAGAAACATAGAAGATAGGAGCAGGAGTAGGCCATTCGGCCCTTCGAGCCTGCTCCGCCATTCAATGTGATCATGGCTGATCATCTAAATTCAGTACCCTGTCCCTGCCTTTTCCCCATATCCCTTGATCCCTTTAGCCTCAAGAAATATATCCAACTCTTTCTTGAATATAGTTAATGAACTAGCCTCCACCGCCCTCTGTGGCAGAGAATGTCACAGGTTCACCACTCTCTGGGTGAAGAAATTCCTCCTCATTTCAGTCCTAAATGGCTTACCCCTTATCCTTAGACTATGACCCCTGGTTCTGGACTCCCCGGCCATCAGAAACATCCTTCCTGCATCTAGTCTGTCCAGACCTGACAGAATTTTATAGGTTTCGATGAGATCCCTTCTCAATCTTCTAAACTCCAGTGAGTATAAGCCCAATCGACACAATCTCTCCTCATACGTCATTCCTGCCATCCCATGTATCAGCCTGGTGAATCTTCGCTGCACTCCCTCCATGGCAAGAACGTCCTTCCTCAGGTAAGGTGACCAAAACTGCACACAATACTCAAGGTATGGTCTTACCAAGGCCCTGTACAACTGTAGCAAGACATCCTTGTTCCTGTACTCGAACCCTCTTGCTACAAAGGCCAACATACCATTTGCCTTCTTAACCGCCTGCTGCACCTGCATGCTTACCTTCAGCGGCTGGTGCAGAAGGACACCCGGGTCTCTTTGCACTTCCCCTTCTCCCAATCTATTGCCATTCAAATAATAATCTGCCTTCCTGTTTTTGCCACCAAAGTGGATAACCTCACATTTATCCACATTATAGTGCATTTGCCATGTTTCTGCCCAATCACCCAACCTGTCCAAATCGTACTGGAGTTTCCTGACATCCTCCTCGCAGCTTACCCTCCCGCCCAGCTTTGTGTCGTCTGCAAATTTGGAGATATTACATCCAATTCCCTCGTCCAGATCATTAATATATAGTGTGAACAGCTGGGGTCCTAGGACCGATCCTTGCGGTACCCCACTAGTCACTGCCTGCCACTCGGAAAACGACCCGTTTATTCCAACTCTTTGCTTTCTGTCCGCCAAGCAGTTCTCTATCCAAGTCAATACCTTGCCCAATCCCATGTGCCTTAATTTTGCACGCTAATCTCTTATGTGGGACCTTATCGAAAGCCTTCTGGAAGTCCAAATACACCACATCCACTGGTTCTCCCTTATCTATTTTACCAGTTACATCCTCAAAAAATTCCAGTAGATTAGTCAAGCATGATTTACCTTTTGTAAATCCATGGTGACTTTGTCCGATCCTGTCACTGCTTTCCAAGTGCTCTGCTATTACATCTTTTATAATAGGCTCTAGCATTTTCCCCAATACCGATGTCAGGCTTACCGGTCTATAATTCCCCGCTTTTTCTCTACCACCTTTTTTGAATAGTGGGGTAACATTAGCTACCCTCCAATCCATGGGTACCGTGCCAGAGTCTATAGAGTTCTGGAAGATGACCAGTAATGCATCTACTATCTCTAAGGCCACTTCCTTAAGTACCCTGGGATGTAGACCATCAGGCCCTGGGGATTTATTGGCCTTCAGTCCCATCAATTTTCCTAGAATATAAGAGCAAGGAGGTTATGATGGAGCTGTATAAAACACTGGTTAGGCCACAGCTGGAATACTGTGTGCAGTTCTGGTCGCCACACTACAGGAAGGATGTGATCGCTTTGGAGAGGGTGCAGAGGAGATTCACCAGGATGTTACCAGGGCTGGAGCGCTTCAGCTATGAAGAAAGACTGGGCAGATTGGGTTTGTTTTCCTTGGAGCAGAGGAGGCTGAGGGGGGACATGATTGAGGTGTACAAAATTATGAGGGGCATAGATAGGATGGATACTGAGGAGCTTTTTCCCTTAGTAGAAGGGTCAATAACTAGGGGGCATAGATTCAAGGTAAAGGGCGGGAGGTTTAGAGGGGATTTGAGAAAGAACTTTTTCACCCAGAGGGTGGTTGGAGTCTGGAACTCACTGCCTGAAAGGGTTGTGGAGGCAGGAGCCCTCACAACATTTAAGAAGCATTTGGATGAGCACTTGAAATGCCATAACATACAAGGCTACGGACCAAATGCTGGAATATGGGATTAGATTAGACAGGGCTTGATGGCCGGCACGGACACGATGGGCCGAAGGGCCTCTATCCGTGCTGTATAACTCTATGACTAACACCATTTTCCTACAAATACTGATTTCTTTCAGTTCCTCTCTTTCATCAGACCCTATGTTCTCCAGCATCTCTGGGAGGTTATTTGTGTCCTCCTTTGTGAAGACAGAACCAAAGTATGTATTTAGTTGGTCTGCCATTTCCTTGTTTCCCATTATAAATTCCCCTGATTCTGACTGTAAGGGACCTACGCTTGACTTCACCAATCTTTTTCTCTTCACATATCTATAAAAGCTTTTAGTCAGTCAGTTTTTATGTTCCCTGCAAGCTTACTCTCATATTCTATTTTCCCTTTCTTAATTAATCCCTTTGTCCTCCTTTGTTGACTCCTAAACTGCTCCCAATCCTCAGGATTATTGCTTTTTCTAGCCAATTTATATGTCCGCTCCTTGGATCTTATGCTATCCCTAATTTCCCTTGTTAGCCACGGTTGAGTCACCTTTTTTGTTTTATTTTTATGCCAAACTGGGATGAATAAATTCTGTAGCTCATCCATTCGGTCTTTGAATGTTTGCCATTGCCTATCCACCGTCAACCCTTTGAGTGCCATTCCCCACTCAATCCTACCCAACTCGCTCCTCAGACCATCGTAGTTTCCTTTATTTAAATTGAGGACCCTTGTCTCTGAGCCAACTACTTCATTCTCCATCTTAATGAAGAATTCGATCATATTATGATCGCTCCGACCCAAGGGGCCTCGTACAACAAGATTGCTAATTAATCCTTTCTCGTTACATAATACCCAGTCTAAGATGGCCTGATCTCTGGTTGGTTCCTCGACATATTGGTCCAGGAAACCATCCCGTAAACACTCCAGGAATTCCTCCTCCACAGTATTGTTACTAATTTGGTTGGCCCAATCTATATGTAGATTAGTCACCCATGATGACTGCTGTGCCCTTATTGCACGCTTCTTTAATTTCCCTTTTAATGCCATCCCCAACCTCCACCTTACTGTTTGGAGGTCTATATACCACGCCCACTAATGTTTTTTTCCCCTTAGTATTTCTCAATTCTACCCATACAGATTCCACATCATCAGAGCTAATATCCTTCATTACAATTGTATTAATCCCTTCTTTAACCAGTAATGCTACCCCACCTCCCTTTCCTTTTTGCCTATCTTTCCTGAATATCCAATACCCCTGGATGTTGAGTTCCCAGTCTGGGCCATCCTTGAGCCACGTTTCTGTAATCCCAACCAAATCGTATTCGTTTACCTCTATTTGCGCAGCCAATTCATCCACGCTCCTCGTATTAAGACACAAAGCCTTCAGGCTTGTTTTTTTAAACGCTCTTAGACCTATTAGAATTATTACTTACTGTAGCCACGTTTGATTTAAACCGTTGATTTCTCTGACTGCCACTTTTGTTTTTCTCCTTCCTATCTTTTGCTTTTATCCCTGTTTTCCTTTCCTCTGTCTCCCTGCTCAGGTTCCCAACCCCCTGCCATTTTAGTTTAAACCCCCCCGAACAGTGCTAGCAAACCTCCCCGCAAGGATATTTGTCCCGCTCTGGTTCAGGTGCAACCCGTCCGACTTGTACAAGTCCCACCTTTCCCAGAAGCAGGCCCAGTGATCCAAGAAACTAAAGCCCTCCCTCCTGCACCAACTCTTTAGCCACGCATTCATCTGCTCTATCCTCCTATTCCTATACTCACTAGCACGTGGCACCGGGAGTAATCCAGAGATTACAACCTTTGAGGTCCTGCTCTTTAATCTTGCTACCTAAATTCTTGTTGCAGGACCTCATCCCTCTTCCTACCTATGTCGTTGGTCCCAATGTGAACCACGACCTCTGCCTGTTCACCCTCCCCCTTCAGAATGCCCTGCAGCCGTTCAGTTGCGCCCCTACCTTAGCGCCTGCCGCTAGGAACGACAGGTAGAGGGGAACATTTTCAAGTTGGGAAGGGGCTGGGGGAGCGCTATTTAAAGGCGGGCGCTTCCTGCCTTTTCTTGTCAGCAAAATTTTTGGTACCCGCAGGTTGAGACACACACTTCTGGAGAGATTTAACGCTGTCCTAAGGAGTTTTAGCCCTCAGCACCACTTTTGAGGTTCCTAAGTGCCGAGCTCTTTCCCTGGGCCTATCCATTAGTGCTTCCAACACAATTGCTTTAGAGGTCTCTCCCAGGCCAAAATTCAAGGCAGAATGAGCAGGGTGTGGCTGGCCAGCAAGATGGCCCCTCCGCTTTAAGAACTGGACGGCGCCGGTCTGGCTTCCATGGTAACTGACATTGCCTAGCTTCGGTAGCGTTCGGAGGTAGCTCCTCGTTCCGACATTTGCACTTGCGAGGTGTGTAGCGCCTGATTTAGCGCTCAAATCACCTCCGGGGCAATAGAGGCAAATTTTGCGCCCGGCTGATATTAGTGCCCCAAAATTGGCAGTACCAAATTTTTCCCCCTTAATCACTTCAACAGCTCTCAGCACTGGTATGAAGTAGGTTTGAAACTCTTTTACAATACAGAAAACTTTGTGCTATCTGGCACCCACGGGACCGAGCTGCTGCCGCCGTTGCCTCAAAACTTCCGTACTCTCTAGAGTTAATGTTGAGAGATACGGAGATTCTTATCTCCGTATTTGACAACAAACACTGTTGCTTAGCAACAGCTTCTAAACACTCGGGTGTGGCCCTAAAGCTCTGTAGCTGAAGCTGTTGCTATAGCTACAGACCTTGCACAGCTTGACTGTTCAAACAAAGCAAAAAAAAAACAAAGAATAAAAAACGGTTGCTGATTTTTGCCGGTGGCTCGAGATTGCCGGATAGCTCACCTCCGGATAGCACAAAGTTTCCTGTAACTTAAGTGTCCCATTTCAGTTACTGTATACATGACTCCAGTTTATAATTAAATTACTAACCAATTGTGAACCTCAGATACTAAACTTCAGCTGTTTAACCTCAACACAGATGAAGGATTTTTTCATTATAGCATGACAATTCAGTTAGCATCGATACATGTGGAGCAATTCCAGCACGTCTATTCTAGAATCTAAACCAGAATCTAATGAACGGAATTTAGTTATGAAGTTTATTAAAAATCTGATACAAATTGATTTTAAGGCAATTACTGATGTTGGTCCAAGAAATAACCGTAGTTCAGGTGGCGTGGGCTTTTACTTTACTAAACAGTTCCTGGAATATCACATAACATGTTTGAGGAGCCATTTAACTTGAAAGTGGATTTCGAGCTTACGGTTTTATCCCCAAAACAAAATCTTGCCTAGAATTAAACATACCCTTAATCCTACTAATACTGATTCTTCAGCAGCAGGGCAATATTTGTTTCTCATACATGGGACCAAAAGAACAGTGGTTACCAATTTAGATTTGCACAAACAGGGCCAATGTTTGCATGGGAGGGAGATAGGAAAAGGAGAGAACCCAATGCTGGGTACAAATAGCCACAATTTCAACTCTCTCATCTCTTCCCACAAACCTACTATTTAATGGGAGTTAGAAAAGCCAAAATGTATATAAATAAATTCTGTACTTTTGTAGGAGAAAACAAGGCCCTACATTTTCTGGAAAACAAGAATAATGAAATTCCACACACAAATCATCTTATTGCAAAACATTTCAAGGTGATTTAGCAGCAGAACAGATCACCACTCGTCACCAAAATGCAGAATGGAACTTTATCATGAAAATCTGCTAAAAGTGAAATTATGACAATGCTGACTGGTAACACAAATCCTGGCACTTCTGTATTCAGAATTTTGTCATAAAACTAGATATTGGAAGGTACACCAAGTTCCCCAATTAAAAAAAAAATGTTACCAAATTATTGTGCGAAGTTCAGCATGCTATTATTTATCAGTGTTACAGGTTCTTGCTCAAATGGCCTATATTTCCGTAAGCAGACCACATTCCTTACAAATCAAAAATCTGTATCTTGCACTTCCTCCCTTGCAGATAACACAGCCTAGATCCAAATATTACTAACTGCAGTAATCTGCACAGTAGAATGTACATACAATGGGCCGTAATTTGCAGCCCCTACGGGTGCGTATGCGAGGACCTCGCAGGTTCCGGGTTTAAGCATGCACTAAAACCCGGAACTTGCGATTGGTCAAGAATTTGCATCCGTGGGTGGAGAGTTGCACTATTTGCCCAATTTCTGCCCAGCGAATGCCTGTGAAATTCTTACACCTGGCAGTGTAAGAAAGAGTTTTAAAAAACATTTTATCAATAATTTATGCATTTAAAAACTTGTGAAATAAGGTAAGTTTATTTTTAGCCCCTTTAAAACATGTAAATTTATTTTTCAAAAAACTTAATTTGTTTTAAATATTTAATTAATGCCATTTTAAATGTGTGATTTTTAAAATTTTTATTTGAAGTGTAGAGGTATTTTTGGGGGTATTCCATTCATACTTATGGGAATTCCGTATGTACAGAAACCCCATAAGTATGAATGGGGATTCCCCTTCTGTCATTCGTTGGGCCGGCCCACGTGATCCCAGGGGTGCTTGCGAACCACCTGCGCCCCGGCGCATGTCGATGCATAGAGGCCCAGGAGCGCAAGCCTTCGTGGATCCAGAGGCAGAAAGTAAGTTCGTAGATTTTTTGCCGGTTAGAGGAATCTGTCCGCGGAAAGCCTCCGACCGCAAAATCAGGCCCAGTGTCTTCAGTCTGCTGCACGACAGAAAATACTATGTGCAAAATCAGATTTGTATAGGCTAACTCAAATATAGAACAAAATGAATATACGCTACAGCCCAATAAATATATACAAAAGACCTTGAAACAGTCTATCCTTTTTCAAGCTTCCCTTCATTTCCAGTTACAAAAGTCCAGCAAATAATTCTTCCAGGATCATCTTTCATGACTTCCTTTGTGGTAACTTAAGCGTCAGACAGCGACTAGAGCTCCTCAGTCTTTCGGAAATCTAACAGAACATAACGCAAAAAAATTCTCTTCTCTTACACCATTAATTCCTTTGAAAGTGGAATGGTAAATCAATCAGGATCAAAATAACAATACCATTTTGACACCTGAAAAAAGTAGAGATTCTGGTAAAATTTCTATAGCAATTAGACAACCATAAAGCATGGACTGCTAATGAGAAGGTGAACACAGAGTTTGGAATCTTAGCTTCACACAGCATCTGCAGCAACAGGATTGTGTGACATCTGCTGACATTCTCAGTTATCAAATTCACAACAAACTGAAACGCACAATCCACACCTAGATCAAACGATTATATGGCTGCAAGCTAAAGCATCTCTGTGCAACTATTTTAGCAGATTCATCTTAGATTTGGGTTACCACAACCTTTTAAACAGGACAAAAATTCCTGTATGTCATATTCTTGTTTGACCAGTTTCTCAAACAAAAATCCAGACTCAAGTCTGTTAGCTGTTGCAAGATAAGATTAAACACTGTTGTGGATAATTCATCAACTTCAAAGAGAATTAACTAATTATATTAATTTGGATGTAACCACTATAGTCATTAAAAACTCAGAACAAAGCACTTCTCTTTATTAAGCCATGCACTGAGCACTTCTCTTTATTAAGCCATGACTGATTGCAGACAGTATTTTAATAAAATAGCACAAATTTCACAACTCTCCTATAACCGAATAATCAAGCCTAGAGAATGGACCAATAATGTAGCTGATGCAATTAAAACGGCAAAAATCTTAATTATATAATGAAACTTTCTAGCGTCCAAATGAATTAACAGCATGAACATTGTACGTGCAACAAGAGAAAAACAGGAAATAACAACGGAAAATGCTGGAAAAACTCAGCAGCCCAGGCAGCATCCATGGAGAGAGAAACAGAGTTAATGTTTCAGGTCTGGGACCCTTCATCAGAACTGGAAAAAGCTGGCGATGTAACAGATATTAAGCAGGTGCAGAGACAGGGGGGTTGGGAGGGGAGGAAGGAATTGAAGGAATATACTGTGCTTTTGCAAGAGGCAGGAAAGATAAAATGTTGCAAATGGGAATGGCAAAAATCACAGCATAAAAAATGGGGGCAGGGGTTATAGTTTGAAATTGCTGAACTCAATGTCGAGTCCAAAAGGCTGTAAAGTGCCTAATCGAAAGATGAGGTGCTGTTCCTCGAGCTTACGTTGAGCTACATTGGAATAATGTGATAGGCCGAGGACAGAGAGATCAGAGTGGGAGTGAAGCGGTGAATTAAAGTGACAGGCGACCGGAAGCTCAGGGTCACCCTTACGGACTGAACGGAGGTGTTCCGCAAAGCGGTTGCCCAATCTGCGTTTGGTCTCCCCAATGTAGAGGAGACCGCATCGTGAGCAGCGAATACAATATATTAAATTGCAAGTAGTACAAGTATATTGCTGTTTCACCTGGAAGGGGTGTTTGGGGCCCTGGCCAGTGGGAAGGGAGGAGGTAAAAGGGCATGTGTTGCATCTCCTGCGCTTGCATGGGAAGGTGCCAGGCGAAGGGGAAGGGCTGTTAGGGGTGATTGAGGAGTGGCCCAGGGTGTCGCGGAGGGAGCGGTCCCTTCGGAATGCTGAAAGGGGAGGTGAGGGGAAGATGCGTTTGGTGGTGGGATCACGTTGGAGGTGGTGGAAATGGCGGATGATGATCCGTTGAATGTGGAGGCTGGTGGGGTGAAAGGTGAGGACAAGGGGAACCCTTTCATAGTTCTGGGAGGGAAGGGAAGGGGTGAGAGCAGAAGAGCGGGAAATGGAACGGACACGGTCAAGGGCCGTGTCAACCACAGTAGAGGGGAATTCTTGGTTGAGGAAAAAGGAAGACATGTCGGAAGTACTGGTATGGAAGGTGGCATCGTCAGAACAGATGCGGCGGAGACGGAGAAACTGGGAGAATGGAATAGTCCTTACAGGAAGCGGGGTGGGAGGAAGTGTAGTCCAGTTAGCTGTGGGAGTCAGTGGGCTTGTAGTGGATGTTTGTCGAAAGCCGATCGCCAGAAATGGAGACGGAGAAGTCAGGGAAGGGAAGAGAAGAGTTGGAGATGGACCATGTGAAGGTGAGGGAAGGGTGGAAATTGGAAGTAAAGTAAATGAACTTATCTAGTTCAGGGCGAGAGCAGGAAACGGCACCGATACAGTCATCAATGTACCGGAAAAAGAGGTGAGGGAGGGGACCCGAGTAGGACTGGAACAAAGAATGTTCCACATATCCCATGAAAAGGCAGGGATAGCTAGGGCCCATGCGGGTTCCCATAGCAACACCTTTAATTTGGAGGAAGTGAGTGGAGTCAGAGGAGAAGTTGTTCAATGTGAGAACAAGTTCAGCCAGGCGGAGGAGGGTGGTGGTGGTGATGGATGGGGACTGGTTGGGCCGCTGTTCAAGGAAGAAGCGGAGCGCCCTCAGGCCGTCCTGGTGGGGGATGGAGGTATAGAGGGATTGGACGTCCAGTGAAAAGGAGACGGTTGGGGCCAGGAAACTGGAAACTGTTAAAGTGGCGGAGGGCGTCGGAAGAGTCGCGAATGTAGGAGGGAAGTGACTGGACACGGGGAGAAAAAAGAGTCGAGATGGGAAGAGATAATTTCCGTGGGGCAAGAACAGGCTGAAACGATGGGTCTACCAGGGCAGTCCCGTTTGTGGATCTTGGGAAGAAGGTAGAAGCGGGCTGTGCGGGGTTGGGGGACTATGAGGTTGGCAGCCATGGAGGGAAGATCTCCAGAGGAGATGAGGTCAGTGACAGTCTTGGAATCAATGGCTTGATGTTTGCTAGTGAGGTCATGGTCCAGGCGGGGGTAGGAGGAGGAGTCAGAGAGTTGGCGTTCAGCTTCCGCACAGTAGAGGTCGGTTCACCAAACAACAGCACCAGCCTTATCAGCAGGTTTAATGACAATGTTAGGGTTGGATCGGAGAGAACGGAGTGCTGCAAGTTCAGAGGGAGGTAGGTTGGAGTGAGAGAGGGGAGCAGAGAAATTGAGACGGCCGATGTCACGTCGGCAGTTAGCAATGAAAAGATCTAGAGGAGGGCAAGAGGCCAGAGGAAGGGTTCAGGTAGAACGAGAAGTTTGAAAGCAGGAGAAAAGGGTCAGCTGTGCGGGGGGGGGGGGCGGGGGGGGAGACTCCTGGCCAAAGAAGTGGGCACGGAGATGAAGGCGATGGAAAAAGAGCTCAGCATCGTGCCGAGCTCGAAATTCATTGAGATGGGGGCGTAAGGGGATGAAGCTCAGGCCTTTGCTGAGGACTGATCGTTCGGGGTCAGAGAGGGGAAGGTCAGAGGGGATAGTGAAAATGCGGCAGGGGGTGAGATTGGAAGAAGGGATAGGGTCAGAGGAAAGTGAAGGGGGAAGGAGGTTCCGGAGGGGCGTTGGTGTTCACGAGTTGATGAAGCTTGTGATCCTTGACATCAGAAAGGAAGAGAGAGTTTTTTTGTTGAAGCGTCGGATGAGTCGAAGGATGAAATGGAACTGTGGACCCGGACAGCTTTGAGATAGAGTGCGTCGGTGCTGCTGAAGAGAGAGGTCAAAAGTGTTCATGTGGCGCCGCATGGTGTTGAGCGTGGATCTCAAGATGCGGCGAGAGCAGTATTCGAGGAACGATGAATATCTTGGAGATGTCTGTAATCCTGGGTGGATCCAAAACACGAAGGGTGGAAGTTTAGTTGGAATCCACGTGGAATAAGTCGGAACCGGAGACAGTTGCTGAGGAAAGAGATGTGGCTGTGAAACCAAGTCCTGGCAGATACCTGATCAAACACGAGAAGGGAAACTGAAAGCAATGAAGATGACCACGGTTGAAGAGACAAATGGAAATCCCGTCGGAGAGAAGAGCAGAATTTCTTCAAGGTGGGTATTCCTAGAAGAGAGGTGGCAGTGAACTAAACACTAATACAATAGCAAAATACTGCGGATGCTGGAAATCTGAAACAACAGAAAACGCTGGAAAAACTCAGCAGGCCAGGCAGCATCCGTGGAGAGAGAAACAGAGTTAACGGTTCAGGTCTGGGACCCTTCATCAGAACTGGGAAAAGCTGGAGATGTAACGGATATTAAGCAGGTGCAGAGACAGGGAGGGGGGGGGGGGGGGGTTGAGGAAGGAATTGAAGGATCATGCTGTGCTTTTGTAAGAGGCAGGGAAGATAAAATGTTGCAAATGGAAATGGCAAAATCATACAGCATGAAAAATGGGGGCAGGGGTTATAGTTTGAAATTGTTGAACTCAATGTTGAGTCCAAAAGGCTGTAAAGTGCCTAATCGAAAGATGAGGTGCTGTTCCTCAAGCTTACGTTGAGCTACATTGGAACAATGTAATAGGCCGAGGAGAGAGAGATCAGAGTGGGAGTGAAGCGGTGAATTAAAGTGACAGGCGACCGGAAGCTCAGGGTCACCCCATACGGACTGAATTGGAGGTGTTCCGCAAAGCGGTCAACCAATCTGTGTTTGGTCTCCCCAATGTAGAGGAGACCGCATCGTGAGCAACGAATACATTATACAAAATTGCAAGAAGTACAAGTACATCGCTGTTTCACCTGGAAGGGGTGTTTGGGGCCCTGGACAGTGGGAAGGGAGGAGGTAAAAGGGCATGTGTTGCATCGCCTGCGCTTGCACGGGAAGGTGCCAGGCGAAGGGGAAGGGCTGTTAGGGGTGATTGAGGAGTGGACCAGGGTGTCACGGAGGGAGCGGTCCCTTCGGAATGCTGAAAGGGGAGGCGAGGGGAAGATGCGTTTGGTGGTGGGATCACGTTGGAAGTGGCGGAAATGGCAGAGGATGATCCGTTGAATGTGGAGGCTGGTGGGGTGAAAAACATGCTTGTGATTCAGTTGCTTGAACGGATGCTGCACAAATTTTAACACCATCAGCAGTAACTAAGTCCTATAACTGAAGTTGCTTTATGGTCTACCCTCTGAAGCACAGTAGAAGTCAACACAACCAACTCCACAAAATTACAAAGTAAAGTCATTTAGAACTTTTAACTCAGGAAAACAAAAAAGTTGTTTATTCCCTCAAAGTACCTCGGACTATAAATTGTTCTCAATAGGAGTAACTGATGCCACACCCATAACCACATACCAAAAGGTCACAAACACTACCCTGTAAAAATAATTTAGCATTTTCAGAAACCTGCAAATGTACACAATACAACTTTGAAGTTGAATGTTTCTGTGGAGGAGTGTTCAGTATAAAGTACTTGCTTTGTTTCTCAGAATAATTTTGTTCTGAACTAGTGCATCTTCCTTGGCTTTGCTCACAGAAAGTTGGAGAATACATTAATTTTAAGAACAGGTACATTATATCACGTAATGCACAGCATATTATTCTACTGCTAAGATATCACTGTATGCAAGACCAAATTCTTTAAGCTGTAAGGATTAACTGCTATGCATTTTTGAGGTAAGTTAGAGGCCAATTGCTCCCAGAACTTAGAAACCAACAGGAAGTGTGGCTTTTTTTTTACTGAAATCTTTATACGCAACAAAGTATGATAACTGAGGGTGGCCCCACCCCCACCCCACAAACAATTTGTTCCAGATGCGCCCAAATAAATTTCTGTGCACACTTTTAAAAATAAAAGTACAACCCAGCCAGGCATTTATATATAGATGGATGCTCCACAGCTACTAACAGATTAGCATAAAATAAAAGCCTTTATTTCCAACATCAGGTATCAGATACAAGTCAAGGAGTGTATTTGTTGTTGGGTGGGAAAATGAAATCAAAATGCTGAAACAGAGCAAGAGTGCTGAAACAGAAAGAGTGAAAATATTGTGTGAAGACTTACGAAAAAATATTTTACAAAGGACTTGCAAATGTAAACCATGAAGAGAAAGACTTTTCTTCCTTTGGCTCAGTGGTAGCATTCTTGCCTGAGGGAGTGTTGCACCGTCAGTAGTGCCGCTTTTGACGGAGACGTTAAACCGAGGTCTCGCCTGCCCTTTTAGGTGAACGCAAGAGATCTCATGGCACTGTTTGAAGAGGAGATGGGGAGTTCTGTGTCCTGGCCAAAATTTATACCTCAACCAACATCAAACAAATTATTTGGTGATTATCTTATTGCTGTGTGAAAATTGGCTGCCACATTTCCCTACATTACAACAGTGACGACACTTTAAAATTCCCCCCTTTCCCTTCCTCTCATCCTCACCAGGGACCAGAGGTAGTGAAAGGTGCTATATAAATGCAAGTTCTTTCTTTTCTTTCTTACTAGCTCTATACCATATTAAAAAAAAGGCTCAAATCCAGATCAAGCTGTTAAAAGCACTGCAAGCTGGGAGCAGACGGCAGGACAAGGGAGAAAAATAGCTCGAGTCCAGGGCACAGCAATTCCATTTGTATAATGTTTTACACACAAGATGAACAAATGGGAAAGACTGCAATGAGTTTCAATGAATTGAATGATAAAGCTTAGAACTTTTTTTAGGAATCCAACACTCCAAAAAAAGTATGCAGTTTCCATTATTGCACCTGCTGATGAACATGCACAATAGACCAATCTATTGCACAATTAAATTGAGACAAAAATCTAGCATTTTTAAAATTTGAATTTCAGACCCCTCCTTGCATCTTTTCATTCATATAGGCCATTCATTTAAACATTCAATACATTTCACCATAAAGATAAGGAAGATAAAACCTACATGGTAGATCCTGAATGACTGGGACATAAAAGAACCTCTCATTGCACTTGCTGCCTTCACAGCAACAGAAGAACACTTCAGGGCTTTCTTTTGTTTCCACACATTCACCCCTACAAAACAAAATTATACAGGTCACTGACATTTGATCACAGCCAAGTGGTTACAATGGACCTTAATAAAACTTACTTTTGCTGGAGAATGCTAACTTTAAGAATTAAGCTATTCTGAAATTCAAGAGTACAGATAGCTACATTTTTAGAAAAAGATCTTATGAAAAGATAAAAGCAGCAGTGTTTTTGCGTACTTGTCATAGCAGTTCCAATCATCCAGCCAACAGCCTCGTTTCACAATTTCTATAGAGCCAGAGTTGTTCTTCCATGTAGCAAAACAGTGTCGCCGTTTATCTTTTTCTCCAATACAGTGCTCAATCCCACTGTGATTTGTTTGCTCTTTCTCCCAGTCTGCATTATAGAAAATGCATAGTTGCTTCTCGGATCGCCCAAGTATAGCACCTAAAAGAAAAGTGAACTTGGATTTGGTATGATCAATTTGGAAAAAAAATACTGTATAGCATTTAAACAAAAATCAACTGCATGTCACATAAACACTGGATACTATCCAATAAAAATATGATCTAGAACCAGTTAAAACAGCTGTACATTGAATGCTGTATTTCTCATTTAAATTGGTAATTTGTTTTGTGCTGCAAGTCACAATTAAGATTATGGAAATATGGAATGATCATACAATGATGAAACTAAAAGGAAGTCAAGTAAACACTAGATAAAAATACTGCAGTTCATGCATATAACATAAGCAGCAGGAGCAGGCTATACCTGGGATGGCAGGAATGACGTATGAGGAGAGATTGCGTCGATTGGGCTTATACTCGCTGGAGTTTAGAAGATTGAGAGGGGATCTCATCGAAACCTATAAAATTCTGTCAGGTCTGGACAGACTAGATACTGGAAGGATGTTCCCGATGGTCGGGGAGTCCAGAACCAGGGGTCATAGTCTAAGGATAAGGGGTAGGACATTTAGGACTGAAATGAGGAGGAATTTCTTCACCCAAAGAGTGGTGAACCTGTGGAATTCTCTGCCACAGAGGGTGGTGGAGGCCAGTTCATTAAGTATATTCAAGGAAGAGTTGGATATATTTCTTAAGGCTAAAGGGATCAAGGGATATGGGGAGAAGGCAGGGACAGGGTACTGAATTTGAATGATCAGCTATGATCTCATTGAATGGCGGAGCAGGCTCGAAGGACCGAATGGCCTACTCCTGCTCCTATCTTCTACGTTTCTATGTTTCTATTCTGCCCCTCGAGCCTGCTCCGCCATTTAATGAGATCATGGCTGATCCGATTTTGGCCTCAACTCCACTTTCCTGCCCGCTCCCCATAACCCTTAACCCCCCCATTGCTCAAAAATCTGTCCATCTCAGCCTTGAATATATTCAATCAATGACTCCGCTTCCACAGCTCTCTGGGGTAAAGAATTCCAAAGATTCACGACCCCGAGAGAAGAAATTCCTCCTCATCAAAGTTTTAAATGGGCGGCCCTTTATTCTGAGACTATGCCCCCTAGTTCTAGATTCCCCCACGAGGGGCAATATCCGCTCTGCATCTACCCTGTCCAACCCCCTCAGAATCTTATATGTATCAATAAGATCACCTCTCATTCTTTTAAACTCCAATGAGTATAGGCCCAACCTTTCCTCATAAGACAACCCCTTCATCTCAGGAATCAACCTAGTGAACCTTCTCTGAACTGCCTCCATTGCAAGTATATCGCTCCTTAAATAAGGGGACTAAAACTGTATGCCGTACTCTAGGTGTGGTCTCACCAGCTCCCTGTACAGTTGTAGCAAGACTTCCCTACTTTTATGCTCTATCCCCCTTGAAATAAAGGCCAACATTCCATTTGCCTTTCTAATTACTTGTTTCATGTATGAGGACACCCAAATCCCTCTGTACCACCACATTCTGTAGTCTTTCGCCATTTAAATAATATTTTTCTTTTCTATTCTTCCTACAAAATGGATAACTTCACATTTTCCCACATTATACTCCATCTGCCAAAATCTTGCCCACTCACTTAACCTATCTATATCCCTTTGCAGACTCTCTGTACTTCTCGCAACGTGCTTTCCCACCCATCTTTGTATTGTCCGCAAATTTGGCTACAATACACCCGCTTCCTTCATCCAAGTCATTAATATAGATTGAAAATAGTTGAGGCCCCAGCACTGATCCCTGTAGCACCCCACTAGTTACATAGAAACATAGAAGATAGGAGCAGGAGTAGGCCATTCCGCCATTTAATGCGATCATGGTTGATCATCCAAATTCAGTACCCTATCCCTGCTTTCGCCCCATATCCCTTTAGCCTTAAGAAATATATCTAACTCCTTCTTGGAATATATTTAATGAATTGGCCTCAACTGCCTTCTGTGGTCAAAAATTCCACAGGTTCACCACTCTCGGTGAAGAAATTTCTCCTCATCTCAGTCCTAAATGGCTTACCCCTTATCCTTAGACTGTGACCCCTGGTTCTGGACTCCCCCGCCGTCGGGAACATCCTTCCTGCATCTAGTCTGTCTAGTCCTGTTAGAATTTTATAAGTTTCAATGAGATCCCCTCTCATTCCTCTAAACTCTAGCGAATATAAGCCTAATCGACCCAATCTCTCCTCATACGCCATTCCTGCCATCCGTCTTGTGAATCTTCACTGCACTCCCTCCATGGCAAGAACATCCTTCCTCAGGTAAGGCGACCAAAACTGCACACAATACTCAAGATGTGGTCTCAACAAGGCCCTGTACAACTGCAGCAAGACATCCTTGCTCCTGTACTCGAATCCTCTCGCTATGAAGGCCAACATACCATTCGCCTTCTTAATCACCTGCTTACCTTCAGCGATTGGTGCACAAGGACACCCAGGTCTCATTGCACTTCCCCTTCTCCCAATCTATTGCCGTTCAGATAATAATCTGCCTTCCTGTTTTTGCCACCAAAGTGGATAACCTCGCATTTATCCACATTATACTGCATCTGCCATATCACCCAACCTGTCCAAATTATACTGGAGTTTCTCGGCATCCTCCTCACAGCACACACGCCCACCCAGCTTTGTGTCGTCTGCAAACTTGGAGATATTACATCTAGTTCCCTCGTCTAGATCATTTATATATATTGTGAATAGCTGGGGTCCTAGCACCGATCCCTGCGGTACCCCACTAGTCACTGCCTGCCACTCGGAAAAAGACCAGTTTATTCCAACTCTTTGCTTCCTGTCTGCCAACCAGTTCCATATCCAAGTCAGTACCTTACCCCCAATCCCATGTGCTTTAACTTTGCATGCCAATCTCTTATGCGGGACCTTATCGAAAGCCTTCTGAAAGTCCAAATACACCACATCCACTGGTTCTCCCTTATTCTATTCTACCAGTTACATCCTCAAAAAATTCCAGTAGATTAGTCAAGCATGATTTACCTTTTGTAAATCCATGTTGACTTTGTCCGATCCCGTCACTGTTTTCCAAGTGCTCTGCTATTACCTCTTTTATAATGGACTCTAGCATTTTCCCCACGACAGACGTCAGGCATAATTCCTCGTTTTCTCTCTACCACCTTTTTTAAATAGTGGGGTTACATTAGCTACCCTCCAATCCATGGGAACTATTCCAGAGTCTATAGAATTTTGGAAGATGACCAGCAATGCATCTACTATTTCTAGGGCCACTTCCTTAAGTACCCTAGGATGTAGATCATCAGGCCCTGGGGATTTACCGGCCTTACAGATTGCCATCCTGAAAATGACCCATTTTTCCCCGACTCTCTGCTTTCTGTTAGTTAACCAATCCTCTATCCAATCTAATATATTACCCCCAACACCATGAGCTCTTATCTTATGCAGTAACCTTTTATGTGGCACCTTGTCGAATGCTTTTTGGAAATCCAAATACACTACATCTACTGGTTCCCCTTTATCCACCCTGCTCGTTACCTCCTCAAAGAACTCTAATAGATTTGTCAAACACGATTTCCCTTTCATAAAACCACGTTGACTCTGTTTGATTGTATTATGATTTTCTAAATGCCCTGCTATTACTTCCTTAATAATGAATTCGAGCATTTTGCCAATGACAGATGTTAGGATAACTGGCCTATAGTTTCCTGCTTTCCGTCTCCCTCCTTTTTTGAATAAGGGCATTATATTTGTGGTTTTCCAATCCGCAGGGACTTTTCCAGAGTCAAGGGAATTTTGGAAGATTATAACCAATGCATCCACTATCTCTATAGCATCTTCTTTTAAGACCCTAGGCTGCAGGCCATCAGGTCCAGGGGACTTGTCAGCCTTTAGACCCATAAGTTTGCCTAGCACTTTTTCCTCTAGTGAGTGATTGTTTTAAGTTCCTCCCTCCCTTTTGCCCCTTGATTTTCTACTATTACTGGGATGTTTTTAAGTGTCCTCTACTGTGAAGACAGATACAAAATATTTGTTCAATGCCTCTGCCATTTCCTTGTTTCCTTATATAAAGATAATAACTGAAGTGATCACATAAGTCATCAATTCTGCAACCTTGTATAAAAAGGATCCATATTTGAAGAGCATCTAACATGCAACATAAAGTACAGTGCTACAGCAGAGAGAGATTAATTCCACTATGAATTCCCCCTCTTTGTGTGCTGTCGGGAACTGACAGAGGATAGGTGGTATTTCTCTTGAGGATTTAAAAACCACACAACTCAAGCTGGGCCACTCACTGTCTGAAGAGTGTCATTAGCAGAGGTCTGGGAATAGAGGCCCTGTCTACCATTTTGGTCATGCAGAGAAATCGGAAGACAGGATAAATAAAATAAAATAAGGAAGAGGGAAAGAGTTAGTTTTACTCCGGTTTGGAGGAGAGCGGCCATTGTGGTCAGCTTGACTAATTGGAACAACCTCTCCAGCCAAGGAGCAAGCAAGCCCAACCAATAACAAGCAGCTCCAACAGGGCAGGTCAGGATGGAGTTCTCGATGCATTCTGGATGGAGAGCGAGAGTCAGTCTGGCACATCTCGCTGTGCGAATCAACATTCTCACTCTGATGAAGTCAAACTATCACTTGCAATTTCTGGACAAAAAACTAGAAGATAAATTCATGCCAGAACTCCTAACTTTGGTGAAAGAAAAATACTGTCAAGTTTCACACCGAATGGTGGCAGATTTCTGTCAAGTAAATATACACATCAAGTATAATGTCATTTTCTACTAAATTAATTTGCACGTGGTTAAAACCGTGTCGCCATAGTCACACCTGTGGCTGGTCAACAATTTCTATTGGGCAAAACTGCAGTAAGGTGGGTTTTTAAAAAAAAGTGTTATTTAGCATTGGCAGTAGATTACATAATTACAACCATAGTGGCAATTTTAACTTTCCATTTTCAGGTCGTGTTGAAAAGTACTTCAGCTACCTTCCCAGAGATAGTATTTGTAACACAGTTGGGCTGAACAGACTGCAAATATGCATTTCCACCCACCGAGAGCTTGAGCCTAATAGCCAGGCACAATAGTGAGCATATTACCTCTATCACTTTATTTGACCCAGAGACAAATACAAAACAAAAAATGGCTTGGCTACGAATGGGGTAAACTATATCGTAACAGATTTTTGTTGTTGTTGCATGCCATCCGCTCCCCCCCCACCCCCCAGCAGTTTTATTTAACCTTGCCCAATTAGCTGTATTTATGTAAAATGTGTGATCCTATACAGTGAATTTTGTCAGACTATCCAGGGCAAGTGGCATCACAGCCAGGCCCAGACCCAATCTGTTGGTCATCCAGCATCCACATATGTGCACTTCTCAGTAGGGCTCACTGGACAGTAGACGGTGAGCAGAAGTTAAAACGCTGGTTGATTATTCCCCCTTTCTATTCCTATCCCAGAAACAAGCCAATTGGGTACCCTTATCACCACCCAGTTGAGGTCAGCTAATGCAGCACAGACATTGGATCAAATATTGGATATTCCTGGTCTGGGCGGCCAAATAGGATAGTACGCTCTGCATTTACCCAGAAGGAGCCCCAAAAATGAAATCATCAGATTTCAAAAGGAACAAAACACTTTCAAAACTAACATGGCGAGCTGCAAATTGGATAAAGAGAAACAGGAAAACTGGCATTCAGCAGTTTTATTTTGTGGTTTACAAAGAGTGGTATCACTCATTTTACACCCTTGCCAATATTGAAAGTTTGCCAATGTCCCCTCTTACAATTGTAATATCTGAACCAGACTGAAGGAACCCAGAATATTTTTTTGAAGCTGGTTTTATGGTCAACATTAATACCAATTAGAACCAAGTGCAAATGTGGTCAACTAAATAACACTTTTGCCTGTAACAAAAAGAGTGTTGCATTATGAAATGTGTGTGCTCAATTTATACATGTAAACAAGGGTACCTACATAATACACTTTGCAACAATTCAGAAGCCTGAATGAAGGTCCTTCTTTTTACTTTTTTTAAACCCTGCTTTTACATTGAACATCTCTGGTATAAAACTTTCACACTTAAGTCAAATTATAAGACTAATCTATCTAAACTCAGAGCCACCACTGGGAGTAGCTTATTGTAATCATTCTTCCAAAATTTATAGTTATGTCACTTTGTCAGACAAGAGAAATCTTGCTTAAACAGATCAACTACAGTACCAATAGTAGCAGTCAGCGGGTGTATTTTGAGAGTCTCTACAAGTCATAAAATACTGGATAGTTCTACAGCTACAAGTCATCACGTCAATGTTGAGAACACTTCCACTCTGATCAAAAATATTTATCAAATTTACAGCACATTTTATCAGATGAAGTGAGTGAATATTTTGGATCAATTAGTTGCTATATACCTCAAAATGCCAATTAAACTCCAAACCATAGAAATGCTGGATTATATTAAGTCAATGTGTTTTTTTTTTGAATGAGTCAAAAAAAATTGCATCATGTTTATAGATTTGCTAATTGTAAAAGTTTGGTGCATATATTCTGTATTGTTCTATTTCATTAATTCCTTTGGTCAAAGATTAAAATCTAGTTTACTAAAAAGTCCTTACCACATAACTTGGTCTTAAGAATGTTTTAGTAGTATGCCAAGGACGGCATTAGCCTGGTATGAGGTTAATAAGTCTATTTAGGTAAGGTTGAAGTCCTGCACGCAATTTGAATTCATTAATGCATAGCACTATATAGATTCAACTTGTTCTCTAATGTCTGACTTGTGATCTACTGTTCCTGAATCAAAGCTGCTTCAACTTCCTTCCAGATATTCCCAATGGGACGGAGCTAAACACACTCCTTGGCAACATTCCCAGAAAATGTCCCTACGGTTAAAATGCATTATGCTCCAAAGCACAGTGTGTACAACACAAGGTCCAACTGCACCCATTAATTGAAGCTTCTGCTATATACACAGATAACATAGTACTGTACTATATTGTACACAGTACAGCACCAGAAGCTTCTTTGCATTAACACTTGTACCGTATTTAATATCTTTATGCATGACAGCAGCCTTAATGTTTAAGGCAAACAAGTTTCAATATTGAAAGTTACCATTTTTAAAACTCAAATTTAAATGCAGTTTAAATACAGCCCTCTAGCTCCAGATCTTGGACAACCAACTTGAAAGGTTCAAATCCAAATCCTAACAATTCAAACCGATACTTTTCCAATGGAGCCTGTCCAGTCCTCAGCCAAGCTGTTGGGAGTACCTTGCAATAGTACAGGACTTGTCTCCGGAAAATTGAAACGTCACTAGGTCCATTATACCTTGCAAAGTGCGTGGCTAGTCTACTGATAACAGAATATTGGCTTGAACTGCATAAAATGTTCACACACTATTTCAACCTCACAACTAAGTGAGCTAAGCAGTGAAGAGGTTTAAAAGTTTTTAAATACTAAAATACTGATGACGATTTACATAGAATCATTACAGCACAGTAGGAGGCCAATCAGCCCGTGCCGGCTCTCTGCAAGCGTACTTCAGCTAGTCCCAATCCCCCACCCTTTCCCCGTAGCCCTGTACATTTTTCCCCTTCAGGTACTTATCCAATTCCCTTTTGAAAGCCACAATTGAATCTGCCTTCACCACCCTTTCATGCAGTGCATTCCAGATCATAACCACTCGCTGCGTAAAAGTTTTTCCTCATGTCACCTTTGGATCTTCTGCCAATCACCTTAAATCTGTGCCTCTGGTTCTCGACCTTTCCGCCAATGGGAACAGTTTCTCTCTATCTACTCCTTCTAGACCCCTCATGATTTTGAGCACCTCTACCAAATCCCCTCTCAATCTTCTCTGCTCTAAAGGAGAACAACCCCAGCTTCTCCAGTCTACCCACGTAACTAAAGTCCCTCATCCTATAGTACATGCTACTGCAAGATTCTGCATTTTACTGAAGCATTAAAGTGTATTTTTGGCCATTAAAGCAGTTTTCAAACTGCTCATTAGAAAAAAATAAAATCACATGTATTTAAAAGATGACTAATTATCTTCAAAAAAAATCCAGGTCTTGGATATACCAAAGAAGGGGAGTGGGGGAGGAAGAGAGCTTCAAGTCAAGTCTTGCATTTTTAAGCAGGTATGTGCAGTACTATTTTCTCCTCAGAGCAGAGGGATTAATGCAACTGTGAACTAGTGGGGGGGTTTTTTGGGGGGGGGGGCAGGGGAGGAGGAGGAAGAAGAGAGGATGGAGGGCAAACTGACATGTAGCATACAGAGGAAGCTTAAATTACCTCAGTTTGGTTTTACTTTGCAAAGTAAAATGCCAATTAATCCTGTATCATATCCAATTCAGCTTCAAGATGTGGAACTATTTGAAACAAAGCAAATAGAATGATGCTATGAATAAAATTATCCCAAAGCCATGCACTAAATGTGTATTTTGCATTGTCTTAGTGTTAACAGAAAAAAATGGCCCTAGCGAATTCACAACACCTCAAAGACTCAGATATCCAGATTGCTGAAACTTAATTTAATGGATTAAAAAATACTTCAGATGTCACAATAAGTAGGAAGCGATATATTTATTAGTCATTTAAAATATTTCCTTTGTTTCAGTAACATTGTCTGTTTAACAGCTTCGAGTTGAATAATGTTCATAATAGGTTTTAGTTCATTAAAGTTACCAGCTCATTCTGGTATTCTCACAATGACTACTTCTGTGGTCTAACATTTTGTTAGCCATCAAGTTATTTTTGTGCAATAACTGGAATTTAAAAAAGTTAGATACAATTTCTTTGGAATGTATTTAAGCTCAAATACAATTTCCATTTGTAATTGGCATTAACATGTTACACAGTTGCCTTATTTCTTGCTCTGAGTCAATAGCAGAACATATAATGAAGTGTTGCGAGAGACTGGTCCTGGCTCACATCAAAGCCAGTGTTCCCGCCTCTCTTGACCAACACCAGTTTGCCTATCGTGCAAACAGATCAACAGAGGATGCAATCACAACTGCTCTACACTCGGCACTGAATCACTTAGACGGTAAAGAGACCTACATCAGAATGCTGTTCATAGACTACAGCTCAGCATTCAACACTATCGTCCCCAACAAGCTGGCCACCAAACTCCACACTCTTGGCCTGAACACTTCCCTCTGCAACTGGACCCTGGACTTCCTAACAGACAGACCCCAGTCTGTCAAATTAGGTAACCACACCTCCTTCCCCCCCCCCCCCCCCCCCCCGACCCGGAACACGGGGGCCCCACAAGGATGTGTGCTGAGCCCCCTCCTCTACTCCCTCTTCACCCACGACTGTGTGGCTGCTCATGGTTCCAACACCATCATCAAGTTTGCGGATGATACCACGGTGGTAGGCCAGATCACCAACAACGATGAGTCAGCCTACAGGGAGGAGGTCCAGCATCTCGTGAAGTGGTGCGCCGATAACAACTTGGCCCTTAACATCAAGAAAACCAAAGAAATCATTGTGGACTTCAGGAAGTCTAAAGGCCGAAGTCACACCCCCATCCACATCCATGGGGCTGTGGTGGAAAGGGTGGACAGCTTTAAGTTCCTCGGAGTCCACATCACAGAAGACCTCTCCTGGTCCCTCAATACCTCCTCTCTGGTGAAGGCGGCCCAGCAGCGCCTATATTTCCTAAGGAGGCTGAAGGGATGTAACCTGTCACCCCTGACCCTCTCTAACTTTTACCGCTGCACAATAGAGAGCATCCTGACGAACTGTATCACAGTATGGTATGTCAGCTGTAGCTACTATGACCGGAAAGCCCTGCAGCGGGTAGTCAAAACTGCCCAATGCATTACCGGCACCCGGCTACCGACCATAGAGCACATATACAGAAACGCTGTTTTACGGAGGTCACGGACCATCATCAAAGACCCTACCCACCCCAGCCACAGTCTGTTCGCCCTCCTGCCATCTGGGAGACGCTACAGATGCATTCGCACCCGAACGACCAGATTTAGGAACAGCTTCTTTCCCAGGGCTGTCATCCTACTGAACTCCACAAATAAACTCCAAAGCCTGCACATCTGCCAATGCACTTTATTATGTTTATGTTAATGTATTACAAGCCAAATGAATGTTGAATGTTTAAATGTCTTAATCTAAATGTACACTCTCGGGAGCCGCAAGCCTACATTTCGTTGTACTGCACTTGTGCACTAACAATGACAATAAAGTTGATTATTATTATGGGAATACAGTGCAAAGACTGTTCCTATACAATTTATATTGCTTCATTCAAATGATCTACCATCGTGTGACTGAAGTCAACACACTATAAAAAGCTTCTATAAAGAAACATGGTCAACTATAAGTGTGCTTTTCTGTGACTGGCATCATTATGCAATACCCATGATAAGCAGTGGAGCACAAATCAAACAATTAATATATTGCACTGTACTGATCACAGGGACTTATATTCAACTTTTTTTTAAATTCATTGATGGGATGTGGGCGTCGCTGGCTAGGCCTGCATTTAGTGCCCATCCCTAATTGCCCTTGAGAAGATGGTGGTGAGCCGCCTTCTTGAACCGCTGCAGTCCATATGGTGTAGGTACACCCACAATGCTGTTAGGAAGGAAGTTCCAGGATTTTGGCCCAGCGACAGTGAAGGAACGGCAATACAGGTCCAAGTCAGGATGGTGTGTGGCTTGGAGGGGAACTTGTAGGTGGTGATCACAGAATCACAGAAACCCCACAGTGCAGATAGAGGCCATTTCGGCCCATCGAGCCTGCACCGACATATCCCACCCGATCCCCGTAACCCCTACACCAACACATATCCCACCCTATCCCTGTAACCCCACGTATTTAATCCCCCTAACACCAAGGGTCAATTTATCATAGCCAATCAACCTAACCCGCACATCTTTGGACTGTGGTAGAGGTCGCGGGTTTGGAAGGTGTTGTTGAAGGAGCTTTGGCGAGTTGCTGCAGTGCATCTTGTAGATGGTACACACTGCAGCCACAGTGCGCCAGTGGTGGAGGGAGTGAATGTTGAAGGTGGTGGATGGAGTGCCAATCAAGCGGGCTGCTTTATCCTGAATGGTGTCGAGCTTCGAGTGTTGTTGGAGCTGCACTCATCCAGGCAAGTGGAGAGTATTCCATCACACTCCTGACTTGTGCCTTGTAGATGGTGGAAAGGCTTTGGGGAGTCAGGAGGTGAGACACTCGCCGCAGAATTCCCAGCCTCTGGCCTGCTCTTGTAGCCACAGTATTTATATGGCTGGTCCAGTTCAGTTTCTGATCAATGGTAACCCCCAGGATGTTGATAGTGGGGGATTCAGCGATGGTAATGCCATTGAATGTCAAGGGGAGATTACAGTGGCTGCTCGTGGAACTTCCAACAGACAAATTGTCCAGGTAGAAATTGTTTTCAGACGGTCACTGTTTATCTAATATTCTAGATCAATTAGATTTCTATACCATCTGACTGAAATTAAAACAAGTGGACATATGGGCAGGTTAACTATCATGTAGAAAACAAAAACAGCGTCGTCAGGTATCCTATGAAAGTACTTTAAAAAAAAATAAATGTCCCATTTCCTGAATTGAACAGATTTGCAGAGGTAGAAAGAGAAAATGTGTTAGAGAGCGCGCGAGAAAGCAAGGGTTTCTCCCTTTCTGAGAGAAGACAAAGGGAGAACAAGAGAAAGTGAGGAGGAGAAAAAAATATATAGATGGGCAAAACAGCTTGTAAAGAGAAATAAATACAGCTCTGCTTTTGAAATCTAAGTCAAAGATAAAGATTTAATAAAGACCTGAACTTGGATGTACACGAGGTTTCTAGAATTAGGTCTGGGAATCCAGGATTTTTTTTTTTTTGGGGTACAGTAATTTTTTCTTGGTGGGGATGAGGAGAAAGAGAAAATGCATCTGAAGTACTTAAATTGACTTATATTACTTACATTTTCATCAGTATATAACTGTACTTCCTTAATTTATTCCATCATAATTTCATATATAAATCCTTCAACCGCAGATTCAATGTGCAGGCCAAAGTGTGCTACATTCGCTGGTAATAACATAGCTAAAGGAAAGATATTGTGCCAATGATGTGTTTGTGCAATCCTGGACTGATTTTTTTTCCTGCATTAAAACTCATTAATGGTGACTTTTATTGCTGAATGCAATAGCACCATTTAGTGGACAAAAATTAGTACTGCCAATAATTTTATAAAACATTCAAATATAGATATCATTTTATTGCTAGCTTATGCTGTTAACAGAGTTCAGTTTGGGGCAGAGATAGGAACATTATAATGCCCATGGTTCTATTCCCAATTTTGTTTCCTGCTGAAGCTACATGTGTGGACATCCAATGAGGATAGAGTCGGAGTCTGGCAAATCTCCGCATCTAGGCTCACGGGTGAATAATTATCACTTGGCTACTGAATCATTCCTCTTCAGTCCATTGTCCACTAGAGAAGGGGAGGGGAGGAAATTGACAGAATAAAAACAAAAAAAAACTCATGCAAATATCAGTTGCATGTTCCACTTGGAGTGGTGTGGCTTCCCTACACCAGAATTCGGCACCTTGTAGATCCTTGAAGTGGAGCACTATAGAATTCACAAGATTAACCATATGCTTAAATGGCTCAAAGCTGCCATTTGGTCAGAAGGAAAACAGAAATGTGGGTTTACCCTCCACCCCCATTTTTGTCCCCATGGCCCTCAAGGCATTGATTTATGTGGAGGTGTAGTTCCACGCGTGCCAGGAATCATTCTTCATTTATGAGCCTAGAAAATGTCAGCTAGCTATTCAGATAGGGTGGCACCTCAGCTCAGTCAGACCCACATTAAACAAACTACAGTATAAGCTTACAGCTACTTCTGCTCAAACTACTACTAAAGACACAGAAGACTGCTCAAGATCAACTATTTCAGGCTTTTAAAAAATTCATTCACAGGCAAGGCCAGCATTTATTGCCCATCCCTAATTGCCCAAGGTGGTGGTGGTGAGCTGCTTTCTTGAACCGCTGCAGTCCATGTGGTGAAGGTACTCCCACAGTGCTGTTAGGTAGGGAGTTCCAGGATTTTGACCCAGCGACGATGAAGGAACGACGATATATTTCCAAGGCATGATGGTGTGTGACTTGGAGGGGAACTTGGAGGTGGTGATGTTCCCATGCGCCTGCTGTCCTTGTCCTTCTAGGTGGTAGAGGTCGCGGGTTTGGGAGGTGTTGTCGAAGTAGCTTTGGCAAGTTGCTGCAGTGCATCTGTAGATGGTACACACTGCAGTCACGGTGCACCGGTGGTGGAGGGAGTGAATGTTTAAGGTGGTGGATGAAGTGCCAATCAAGCGGGCTGCTTTGTCCTGGATGGCGTCAAGCTTCTCGAGTGTTGTTGGAGCTGCACTCATCCAGGCAAGTGGAGAGGATTCTATCGCACTCCTGACTGGTCCAGTTAGGTTTATGGTTAATGGTGATCCCCGGGATGTTGATGGTGGGGGATTAGACGATGCCACTCCCTCCCAACTGTATACCACTGGGCCGCCACCTCTGGTGGGTCTGTCCTGCTGGTGGGACATACCCAGGGATGGTGATGGAGGAGGTATGATTCCGTGAGTGTCTGTGGGGCAGCTTTCCCAATTTTTGCACAACTCCCCAGATGTTAGTGAGGAGGACTTTGCAGGGTTGACTAGGCTAGGGTGTGCCTTTGTCGTGTCCAAATCGCCTAGGTTGCTGCTGGATGGTCTGTCCAGGTTTATTCTTCTTGTTCCTCATAGCGGTTTTGGTTCAACTCAGGACAGTTAAGAGTCAACTGCATTGCTGTGGGTCTGGAGCCAGATGGATTTCCAATAGTTTCATGGTCACCATTACTGATACTAGCTTTTTATTCCAGATTTATTTAATTAACTGAATTTAAATTCCCCAGCTGCAGTGGTGGGATTTGAACTCATGTCTCCAGCTCATTAGCCAAGGCTTCTGGATTACTAGTCTAGTAACGTAACCAGTATGCTAGCATACCCAGTACAATTTTAGGATGTCCTGAGGATGTGATGAACTGCTACAAAAATGAGTGTTCTTTTCTTTTAATCACTAGCAGTTGCCAGGCCTGTTGACATCAAGCCATCAATACATTAGAACCAGTGCCAATTACAGCAAGTCTTTCGTTTTATTTTCAATGAGGGATTTGAACTCATCTCTTCAGATCATTCTCTTCAGCCCTGCCTCCGATCCATCTTTTCTTTCCAGTTTTGAAGAAGGGTTCGACCCGAAACGTCAACTCAAATTTCTGGCCACGGATGTTGCCTGACCTGCTGAGTTTTTCCAGCATTTTCTGTTGTTACTTCAGATCATTAGTCCAGGCCTCTGGATTACTAGTGTAGTACGATAATCACCATGCTTTGTGGACCCCCAGTGTACAAGAGGATAGAAGAATTTTGCCAATATGAAAATCATGAAACCAAGAAAGTGATGTACAGTACAAATGCTTCAAGTCAGTTCTGAATAATAAGTGTTATCTAACCCTTTTTACATTGCAGATGATCAATGAATCTGAATGCCATTAGGTTATGGAGCAGTATAATTTGCTGCAACCTTCTTCCTGGGTTTGATGCTGAAAAATGCAACACAAATCAACAGGAATGATATAATCCTGTCAATTTGCAGCTAGTTTTAAAGCCAAAATAGTATTTTTTGTACAGTTAATACCATGTGAAAACAAAGGAAGATACAGGGCTTGAGAATCAGTGCAGAAAGGTGCTATTATTTTGGATTGTTCTAGCAAAGAATCAGCATCAACACGATGAGCCAAGTGGCCTCCTTCTGTGTTGTAAACGTTTATGGATACAAAATGGACTGCATGAATAGAAATGTGCAAAAAGATACAAAATATTTAAGTTAAAATTAAAGACAGGATGGACAAATGGAAGAGCGGAGTTTTTTTATTACAAAGAGTAAAAAGGTATGACAGGAAGAGCGTAGGTAGTTCATTTTTAAACTTATGTAAAATAGTTTTATTTTAGTCTTACAAGGTTACAGAATATAAGTATTTGAGTAGCTTTATTACTGTATTAGTATATTTTCAGCATCACACTATATGAACTGAAAACAAACAAAACCCATGGCGATGGTAGCTTCTTTGAACCTGCTGGTAGACTAAAGGTTTATTAATAGCCCTTTCAGTTCAGTTTGCAGTATTCCACAAGGGCACTTATTTTGGTCTCAGTTTTCATTTTTTTCTGACAAATCAATAAGGAAGCCAGTTTCTGCAGTTCAGAGCATTAAACAAAAAACTCTACTTTTATGACAGGCTAAGCAATTTTAGAAAAAGGGACTATAGTAACTAGCTCAAATGCAGTTATAGAATCATACAATGATAGTCACTCAGCCCATCATGCCTACAGCACAGAAACAGGCCATTTGGTCCAACAGATCCATGCTAGCGTTTATGCTCCACACGCACCTTCATCTAACCCCATCAACATATTTTCCTATATTCCTTTCGCCTTCTTGTGTTTATCTAGCTTCCCCTTAAATGCGTCTATGCTAGTTGCCTCAACTGCTCCTTGTGGTAGCATGTACTCTCTGGGTAAAGAAGTTTCTCCTGAATTCCCAAGTGGAACCATCTTCTCTGTCTATCCTATCAAACCCTTTCATAATCTTAAAGACCTCTATCAGGTCTCTCCGGCTACTCTTTTCCCAGCCTATTCAATCTTTCCTGATGGGTATAACCCCTCAGCTCTTGCATCATCCTAGTACATCATCTTTGCACCTTCTCCAGTGCCTCTATATCCTTTTTATAATATGGAGACCAGAGTGTTCACAGTACTCCAAGTCTGGTGTAACCAAAGTCCTATACAAGTTTAACATAACTTCACTGCCTTTCAATTCTATCCCTCTAGAAATGAACCCCAATGCTTTTTTTTTTTGCATTAACTTGTTGCTACTTTGTAATTTGTGTATCTGTACCTCCAGATTCCTCTGCTCCTCGACCCCATTTAGACACTTATTTTCCAAGGAGTATGTGGTCGTCTTATTCTTCCTACCAAAATGTACCACCTGACACTTACCTATATTGAAGTTCATTACATGTCCATTCTGCAAGTTTATTAATGTCTTCCTGTATTTTGTCTCAGTCCTCCTGTCTTAACAATACCCCCCTCAATTTGGTGGTGTCCTCAAATTTTTAAATTGTACTTCAGATTCCAGAGTCCAAATCGTTCATGTAAATGGTGAAGAGGTCCCAGCACTGATCCTTGTGGAAAACCACTTCCCACCTTTTACCAGTCTGAGTAACTACCTTTAACACCTACTCTCTTTTCTGTTTTGTAGCCAGCTTGCTACCCATTCTGCTACTTGTCCTTTGACTCCACATGCTCTGACCTTAGTCATGAGTCTATATTGTGGTACCTTATCGAAGGCATTTTGAAAATCCAAACATATTACATCTACAGCATTGCCCTCATCTGTCCTTTGTTACTTATTCAAAGAATTTAATAAGGTTGGTGAAGCATGGCCTTCCTTATTGGAATCAGTTTGACTGTTCTTTATTATGTAATATCTCCAAATTTGCAGACGACACAAAGCTGGGTGGGAGGGTAAGCTGTGAGGAGGATGTCGTGAAACTCCAGTACGATTTGGACAAGTTGGGTGATTTGCCATGTTTCTGCCCAATGCACTATAATGTGGATAAATGTGAGGTTATCCACTTTGGTGGCAAAAACAGGAAGGCAGATTATTTGAATGGCAATAGATTGGGAGAAGGGGAAGTGCAAAGAGACCTGGGTGTTATTGTGTACCAGTCGCTGAAGGTAAGCATGCAGGTGCAGCAGGCGGTTAAGAAGGCAAATGGTATGTTGGCCTTCGTAGCAAGAGGGTTCGAGTACAGGAACAAGGATGTCTTGCTACAGTTGTACAGGGCCTTGGTGAGACCGCACCTTGAGTATGGCGTGCAGTTTTGGTCACCTTACCTGAGGAAGGACGTTCTTGCCATGGAAGGAGTGCAGCGAAGATTCACCAGGCTGATACCTGGGATGGCAGGAATGACACATGAGGAGAGATTGTGTCGATTGGGCTTATACTCACTGGAGTTTAGAAGATTGAGAGGGGATCTCATCGAAACCTATACAATTCTGTCAGGCCTGGACAGACTAGATGCAGGAAGGATGTTTCTGATGGCCAGGGAGTCCAGAACCAGGGGTCATAGTCTAAGGATAAGGGGTAAGCCATTTAGGACTGAAATGAGGAGGAATTTCTTCACCCAGAGAATGGTGAACCTGTGGCATTCTCTGCCACAGAGGGCGGTGGAGGCCAGTTCATTAAATATATTCAAGAAAGAGTTGGATATATTTCTTAAGGCTAAAGGGATCAAGGGATATGGGGAGAAGGCAGGGACAGGGTACTGAATTTGGATGATCAGCCATGATCTCATTGAATGGTGGAACAGGCTCGAGGGGCCGAATGGCCTACTCCTGCTCCTATCTTCTATGTTTCTATACCTGTATTATATTTTCAGTTCTTGGATGTTATTCTATTTCATCTTAGAGTAAAGATTCCATTATCGTTCCGACCACCGACTGTTAAACTAATTGGTCTATAGTTCCCTGGACTTGTTCTATCTCCCTTTTTAAATATAGGAATCACATTAGCTTAATATACAAGAATCAATTAGTCCCACTCTCCTGCTCTTACTACATAGCGCTGTATTTTTTTTCTCTTCAAGTATTTATCCAATTCTCTTTTGAAAGTTACTACAGTATTCAATCTGCTTCCACCACTCTTCCAGGCAGTGCATTCCAGATCACAACAACTGTGTAATAAAACATTTCCTCACGTTGCCTCTGGTTCTTTTGCCAATCACCTTAAATCTGTGCCATCTGGTTACCGACCCTTCTGCCACTGGAAAGAGTTTCGCCTCATTTATTCTATCAAAGCCGTTTGTGATTTTGAACTATCAAATCTCCTCTTAACCGTCTCTGCTCAAGTAGAACAATCCCTGCTTCTCCAGTCTCTCCACATAACTGAAGTCCCACATCCCTGGTACCATTCTCGTAAAGCTCATCTGCACCCTCTCCAAGGCCGACATCCTTCCTAATGTGTGTTGCGCAGAATTAAACACAATATTCCAGCTGAGGCCGAACCAGTGATTATTGAAGGTTTAGCATAACATCCTTGCTCTTGTACTCTATGCCTCTATTAATAAAGCCAAGGATCCCATATGCTTTTTTAAAAAGCCTTCTCAACTTGTCCTGCCACCTTCAAGAATCTGTGTACATACACCCTATTGTATTAAGTTCATATTGCCTCTCCTCATTTTCCTACCAAAATGTATCATTTCATACTTCTCTGCATTAAAATTTAATCTTCCATGTGTCTGCCCATTTCACCAGTCTGTCACTATCATCCTCATTGTTTACTACATTTCCAAATTTCATGCCATCAGCAAACTTTGAAATTATGCCCTGTATACCCAAGTCCAGGTCATTAATATATATTAAAAGGAGCTGTGATCCTAATACCAACCATTGGGGAACACTGTTGTACACATCCCTCCAGTCTGAAAAACAACTGTTCACCACTATTTTGTCACTTGGCCAATTTCGTGTCCACACTACCACTTTCCCTTTAATACCATGGGTTTCAATTTTACTAACAAATCTATTGTGGTACTTTGTCAAATGCCTTTTGAAAGTCTATATACAGTAGACAACATCAACCGCATTACCCTATTAATGACCTGGACTTGGGTATACAGGTACTACAGTTTGGTAAGAAAAATAGGGAGGTCACATATTACTTGGAAAATAAGAATCTAAATGGGGTAAGGAGCAAAGGGATTTCGGAGTACAAATACACTAATCACAAAGTCTCGACACAGGTTAACAAAGTCATAAAAAAAGCAAACCAAGCACTAAGGTTTATTTCTAGAGGGATAGAATTGAAAAGTAGTGAAGTTATGCTAAACTTTTATCAAACCTTGGTTAGACCACACTTGGAGTACTGCGTGCAGTTCTGGATGCTATATTATAAAAAGGATATAAAGGCACTGGAGAGGGTGCAGAGATTTACAAGGATGATACCAGAAATATGAGGGTATACCTATCAGGAAAGGATGAACAGGCTGGGTCTCTCTTCTCTTTGGAAAAAAGGCTGAGGGGTGACCTAATAGAGGTCTTTAAAATTATGAAAGGTTTTGATAGAGTGGAGAGAGAGAGAGAGAATGTTTCCACTTGTGGGGAAGAGCATAACTAGAGGCCATCAATATAAGATAGTCCCCAAGAAATCCAATAGGGAATTCAGAAGAAACTTCTTTACCCAGAGAGTGGTGAGAATGTGGAACTCGCTAACACTGGGAGTGGTTGAAGCGAATAGTATAGATGCATTTAAGGGGAGGTTAGTTAAGCATATGAGGGAGAAGGAAATAGAGGGTTATGCTGAGGAGTTAGATGAGGAAAGGCAGGAGGCAGCTCAAGTGGAGCATAAACGCCGGCACAGATTAGTTGGGCCGAATGGCCGGTTTTTGTGCTGTATATCCTATGTAATGTAATCCTATGTAATCCTCATCAACCCTCTCCATTACTTCATCAGAGCTCGATCAAGTTAGTCAAACACTATTTTCCTTTAACAAATCTGTGCTGACCTGCATTTATTAGCCCATACTTTTCCAAATGCTAATTAATTTTGTCCCGGATTATTGTCTCTAAAGGTCTCCTCACCAGCAACGTTAAGCTGACTGGCCTGTGGTTGCCGGATTTATCCCTCTCCCCTTTTTTAAACTGGTTCGTAACATTTGCAATCCTCTCGTCCTCTGGAACTACCCCCATATCAAAGAAGGATTGGGGCCAGAGCCTCTAATTTCCACCCTTGCTTCCTTCAGTAACTTTGGATGCATCCCATCCAGACTGGGTGACTTTTCTACTTTTGCCAAATGCTAGGGTTCATTATAAAAGATGCAATAGCAGAGCACTTGGAAAGCAGTGACAGGATCGGAAAAAGTCAACATGGATTTACAAAAGGTAAATCGTGCTTGACTAATCTACTGGAATTTTTTTGAGAATGTAACTGGTAAAATAGATAAGGGAGAACCAGTGGATGTGGTGTATTTGGACTTTCAGAAGGCTTTCAATAAGGTCCCGCATAAGAGATTAGCTTGTAAAATTAAGGCACATGGGATTGGGGGCAAGGTATTGACTTGGATAGAGAACTGGTTGGCAGATAGAAAGCAAAGAGTTGGAATAAACGAGTTGTTTTCCAAGTGGCAGGCAGTGACTAGTGGGGTACCGCAAGGATCGGTCCTAGGACCCCAGCTGTTCACTATATTAATGATCTGGACGAGGGAATTGGATGTAGTATCTCCAAATTTGCAGACGACACAAAGCTGGGTGGGAGGGTATGCTGTGAGGCGGATGTTGTGAAACTCCAGTACAATTTGGACAGGTTGGGTGATTGGGCAGAAACATGGCAAATGCACTATAATGTGGATAAATGTGAGGTTATCCACTTTGGTGGCAAAAACAGGAAGGCAGATTATTATTTGAATGGCAATAGATTGGGAGAAGGGAAGTGCAAAGAGACCTGGGTGTTCTTGTGCACCAGTCACTGAAGGGAAGCATGCAGGTGCAGCAGGCGGTTAAGGCGGCAAATGGTATGTTGGCCTTCGTAGCAAGAGGGTTCGAGTACAGGAACAAGGATGTCTTGCTACAGTTGTACAGGGCCTTGGTGAGACCGCACCTTGAGTATTGCGTGCAGTTTTGGTCGCCTTATCTGAGGAAGGACGTTCTTGCCATGGAAGGAGTGCAGCGAAGATTCACCAGGCTAATACCTGGGATGGCAGGAATGACGTACGAGATTGGGCTTGTACTCACTGGAGTTTAGAAGAATGAGAGGGGATCTCATCGAAACCTATAAAATTCTGTCAGGCCTGGCAGACTAGATGCAGGAAGGATGTTCCCGATGGCTGGGAAGTCCAGAACCAGGGGTCATAGTCTAAGGATAAGGGGTAAGCCATTTAGGACTGAGATGAGGAGGAATTTCTTCACCCAGAGAGTGGTGAACCTGTGGAATTCTCTACTACAGAAGGCAGTAGAGGCCAATTCATTAAATATATTCAAGAAGGAGTTGGATATATTTCTTAAGGCTAAAGGGATCAAGGGCTATGGGGAAAAGGCAGGAACGGGGTACTGAGTTTGGATGATCAGCCATGATCTCATTGAATGGCGGAGCAGGCTCAAGGGGCCGAATGGCCTACTCCTGCTCCTATCTTCTATGTTTTAAGTACCTCTTTATTTTTATCCTATCCAATATTGCTACTACCTCCTCCTGTACTGCTACATTGGGAGCATCTGCTTCTCTAGTGAAGACTGATACAAAGTACTCATTTAGTACCTCAGCCATTGCCCTCTGCCTCCACAAGGTGATCTCCTTTTTGATCCCTAATTGGCCCCACTCCCCTTCCTTTGACTACCCTTTTACTATTTTTATGTTTATAAAAGACTTTTGGGTTCCCTTTATGTTTGTTGCTAATCTATTCTCATATACTCTCTCTGCCACTTTTGTTCCCTTTTTAGATTTTCTCTGTACTTTCTATATTCAGCTTGGTCCTCTACTGTATATGTACCTTACATGTCAGAAGCCTCCTTTTTTTCCATCTTATTTTAATCTCTATATCTTTTGTCATCTAGGGAGCTCCAAGCTTTGGATGCCCTTCCATTCGCCCTTGTGGGAATGTGTCTTTTGCACCTGAACCATCTCCTCCTTGAAGGCCTCCCATTGTTCAATTACGGTTTGGCCGACCAATTTTTGATTCCAAACCACCTGTGCTAGATTCCTTTTCAACTCAATGAAGTTAACTCTCCTCCAGTTAAGTATTTTTACATTTGATTGTTCCTTGTCCTTTTCCATAACTATTCTAAACCTGATATATGATGTGATCATTGTTCCCCAAATGCTCCCCCATTGAAACATGCTCCGCTTCATTCCTCAGAACTTGATCCAATACTGCTTCCTTCCTCATTGGGCTAGAGACTCTGATCAATAAAGTTCTTTTGCACACATTTCAGGAATTCCTCCCGCTCTTTGCCCTTTACACAATTACTATCCCAGTCTATATTAGGTTAGCTGAAATCCTCCATTATCACTACTCTGTAGTTCTTGCATTTTTCTGTAACTTACCTGCAAATTTGCTTCCCCAGCTCCTTCCCACTATTTGGTGGCCTGTAGTATACACCCAGTAGCGTACTAGCTCCTCTTGTTCCTTACTTCGAACCAAATAGATCCCGTCTTTGACCCCTCAACTACATCATCCCTCTTCAGTGTTATAAAAGTTTCTTTGATCAATACTGCCACCCTCGCTCGTTTTTTTCACTTCCCTATCTTTCCTGAAGACCTTGTAGCCAGGAATATTAAGTTCCCAATCATCCCCTTCTTTGCCCCACAGTGCCGTGGATGTACTCTAGACTACACTCCCCCAAGGTGTTCACATATTCAGCGCTGAAAACTGGTTTGAGCGCCACACTCCCAGGGGATTCCTGCACTGCCTGCCTCTTCCTATCCTGCTGGATGGCCACCCACTTACTATACTCCTGAACTCTGTAGCTGCAGGGTGATCACCTCCTGGAACATGGCTCTAGGAAATTCTCAGCCTCCCATAAGCCCTGCAGTGACTCCAGCCAGCTCAGAAACCCTGAGCTTGAGTTCAAGCAACTGGAGGCACTTCCTGCACACATGATTATCCAAGACACTTGAAGCACCCTGGAGTTCCCACATGGCACAGGAATTCCAGGCAATGGGTCTCAGCTGTTGCATCATTTTATATAAATATATAAAAATAAAAATTATATATTTTTAGTTTAGTATTCCCTTGCTCCTATTTATTATTCAATTATTTATGTATACCAGATTTTTAATAATTCAATTTAATGTTGGTAACCTCTACTTGGTTAATTTTAATTCTATCCCCATTGATCTAATTAATTACTCTCATTATTTATACATGTACTTATTTACTGCTGCCACTTGGTTTAAAGTACTTAGCACCTCCGTACCCCTCTGCACCCAATTCTTACTCTCACCAAAGTCTCATTGGCACTCTATTTAGGGCTGGAAGAGGTTACTGAGCTAGGAAGGGGCAAGGCCATGAATGTATTTAAACACAAGGATGAGTGTTTTAAATTTGCGGCGTTGGGGAACTGGGAACCA
The DNA here is from genome assembly GCF_052327205.1 of Somniosus microcephalus. Classification (NCBI taxonomy): domain Eukaryota; kingdom Metazoa; phylum Chordata; class Chondrichthyes; order Squaliformes; family Somniosidae; genus Somniosus; species Somniosus microcephalus. The sequence goes on along the minus strand of NC_140990.1, from coordinate 305,927,372 downwards.
ATGTAATTCAGAGAGGACAGGGGTGATGAGCCATCATAAGACTTGGTGCAAGATAGGATTTGGGCATGTAGATCAATGTTTACAAGCCCATAAAAAGTCAATTTTTACTGAAGTATAACTCTTTGAAATTAGTTGATTGTAAATAAAGACAGTGCATTGTAACAATGGCATACATGCTTTACGTTGTGCATGTGCGCGTGATAATACAAGGAGATTTCTGGATTTTATTTTACATAATGTCAGATAGGATAATTCAGAATTAAAAATTGGTTCCAGCCAGATACAACTCTGGGAGCACACCATTCTTCATGGTGACCAATACATGTAAGTAACTGCACAAATCAGACCTCAATGGGAAATGCCTGTCTTAATGAAACAAAGTCCACTTAGGTTTGTTCAGAAACTAAGTCAAAGTTGGTTGGTGGCGGAAAGAGCCTAGTCAAATATTAACTTATTTTGATTGACAAACAGTTCAATAAACAATATAATCTGACTGCGGAGTCATTAAAAGGAAGTGGAAAGAGGTTAGCAGCGAGCATCCAAACATTAACACCTCACTGTGTGACATTGATTATAAACTCTCCGTCTGTTTGTTTACATCAAGGAAATGATTTTAACATAAAAGACACCCCACAACATACATCACAGGTCTAATTTCTCAGCTTCAGCAGGAGATTAAAACTCTGGATGAATTGGTTTTCAGATCATTCACATACAACTTGGCATCTGTCAAATCTACTAAGAGACAAGCCTGACGCTCTCAAAGGTTCTGTTTGTTGAAGAAATTCATTCTGGAAAGGCTATATTAACCCCTAATGGATGGATTCCAATTTAACTTTTTTTTTTAAAAAGCACTGTGCCAATTCAGTATCTTGGGCATTCTTTGGCTACAAATATTTAGCCTGTACTCACTAGTGTGACAACGTGGTATTTTCCACCTTACAGAAGGGACAGGGAAGGATGATATTTTCTAATATAACAACAGAAAATGCTGGAAAAACTCAGGTGGTCAGGCAACATCCGTGGAGAGAAATTTGAGTTGACGTTTCGGGTTGGACCCTTCTTCAAAACTGGAAAGAAAAGAAACTAGATCGGAGGCAGGGCTGCGATCGGACAAAAGAATAAAAGAAACAAAAGAAGTAAAAGAGATTAGAAGCTAGACGAGATGGTGATAGGCTGGGATTAGGTGTAAAGTGTACTGGCAGGGCAAAAGATAGCTGCCAGGTGTGAGAGAGAAACAAAAGGAAAGGGGGGGGGGGGGGGGGAAAGGAGTGGAACAATTACAAGAGAAAATGAAATGGGGGCCGAGCTTATGATCTGAAATTGTTGAACTCGATATTGAGTTCGGAAGGCTGCAGAGTGCCTAATCGGAAGATGAGGTGCTGTTCCTCGAGTTTACGTTGAGCTTCCATGGAACAATACAAGAGGCCAAGGACGGTGAGGTCCGAGTGGGAATGGAGCGGTGAATTAAAATGACAGGCGACCGGAAGCTCGGGGTCACCCTTACGGACTGAACGGAGGTGTTCCGCAAAGCGGTCACCCAATCTGCGTTTGGTCTCCCCAATGTAGAGGAGACCGCATCGTGAGCAGCGAATACAGTATACTAGATTGCGAGAAGTACAAGTAAATCGCTGTTTCACCTGGAAGGGGTGTTTGGGGCCCTGGATAGTGGGAAGGGGGGAGGTATAGGGGCAGGTGTTACATCTCCTCCCCTTGCACGGGAAGGTGCCAGGCGAAGAGGAAGGGCTGTTTGGGGTGATAGAGGAGTGGACTAGGGTGTCTCGGAGGGAGCGGTCCCTGCGGAATGCTGAAAGGGGAGGGGAGGGGAAGATACGTTTGGTGGTGGGATCACTTTGGAGGTAGCGGAAATGCCGGAGGATGATCCGTTGAATGTGGAGGCTGGTGGGGTGAAAGGTGAGGACAAGGGGAACCCTATCGTGGTTCCGGGAGGGAGGGGCAGGGGTGAGGGCAGAAGTGCGGGAGATAGAACTGACACGGTCGAGGGCAGTGTCAACCACGGTAGAGGGGAATCCTCGGTTGCGGAAAAAGACTTGTCTGAAGCACTGGTGTGGAAGGTGGCATCGTCTGAGCAGATACGGCGGAGGCGGAGAATGGAATAGAGTCCTTACAGGAAGCGGGGTGGGAGGAAGTGTAGTCCAGGTAGCTGTGGGAGTCAGTGGGCTTGTAGTAAATATTGGTCGATAACCTATCCCCAGAGATGGAGACGGAGAAGTTGAGGAAGGGAAGGGAAGAGTCCGAGATGGACCATGTGAAGGTGAGGGAAGGGTGGAAATTGGAGGCAAAGTGAATGAAATTGTCAAGTTCGGGGCGAGAGCAGGAAACGGCACCGATACAGTCATCAATGTATCGGAAAAAGAGGTGAGGGAGGGGACCCGAGTGGGACTGGAACAAAGATTGTTCCACATAGCCCACGAAAAGGCAGGCATAGCTAGGACCCATGCGGGTACCCATGGCAACACCTTTGATTTGGAGGAAATGAGTGGAGTTAAAGGAGAAGTTGTTCAATGTGAGAACAAGTTCAGCCAGGCGGAGGAGGGTCGTGGTGGATGGGGACTGGTCGGGCCTCTGTTCAAGGAAGAAGCGGAGCGCCCTCAGGCCATCCGGGTGGGGGATGGAGGTGTAGAGGGATTGTACGTCCATGGTGAAAAGGAAGCGGTTGGGGCCAGGAAACTGTTAAAGTGGCGGAGGGCGTCCGAAGAGTCGCGGATGTAGGTGGGAAGAGACTGGACAAGGGGAGAAAAGATAGAGTCAAAATAGGAAGAGATAAGTTCTGTAGGGCAAGAACAGGCTGAAACGATGGGTCTACCAGGGCAGTCCTGTTTGTGGATCTTGGGAAGGAGGTAGAAGCGGGCTGTGCGGGGTTGGGGAACTATGAGGTTGGTGGCAGCAGGGGGAAGATCTCCAGAGGAGATGAGGTCAGTGACAGTCTTGGAAACGGTGGTTTGATGTTCGGTAGTGGGGTCATGGTCCAGGTGGAGGTAGGAGGTGGTGTCGGAGAGTTGGCGTTCAGCTTCTAATGATTGATTTGTGGTGGTGGGGGGGGGGGGGGGGAAATGAAAGCCAAAATAGCAAAACCAGCTTTGCTATTTTACACATTATTCCCGACCACTCCTTTCTCCACATGGGACACCCTGGCCAATGGACCCATGACTGCACGTACCTGGCACAGAATGCATTGGAATCTGACCAAAGGTGAAAACCTCAGCAACTTTACCTCCCTCACTCCTAATAGCAGGGATACAGTGTCAGATTTGGAATGGAGGAAGAGAAGAATGTACACAAGTGCACCTGTTAGTAGAGGCTGCAGATTAAACCCAGGTCACCCTCCACTTGCTGCAGTATACTAAGTTACTGCATTCCCAAAGCAGCCTCTTGATGACATTTGTAATTAAACATAGTTTAGCTCAGGCCACATAGCACAGATATCTCAACTGAGCACTAGTTTTCAGGAGCGCACAAAATTAAAAGCTGTACTGGGATGCTAATGGGAAAAACATACTAATACAGCTTTCTCCAAATTTTAGAACTCTTCAGCTTAACGTCTGCATACACGAGCCAAAGGTTCATGAAACAATGCTGCCTGTAAGAGAATTTCAAGGTTTGGATAATGCTGGTAAAATAAAAAATAACTTTCTAATTGGTAATTAACCTCAGTTCACCACAGCAGACTACCAAATAATCAATGTTACATGAGCTTGGAAAGATTGTTTTTAGCTTTCAAATGAGAAAATATTTGCCTTCCTCCAATTCGAAAGACTATGACTGATGCCAAGAAGTCAACATGTTATTCAACTGTGAATGGTTTAGAAAGGAAGGGAACAGACAGGCGTTTCTGTGGCCGTAGACGTGAATCCAGGATGGTTTGTTGCCTCCCTGGTGCCAGGGTCAAGGATATCACTGAGCGGCTGCAGGGCATTCTGGAGGGGGAGGGTGAACAGCCAGAGGTCGTGGTCCACATTGGTACCAACGACATAGATCACTGGGTCTGCTTCTGGGAAAGGTGGGACTTGTACAAGTCGGACGGTTTACACCTGAACCAGAGGGGAACTAATATCCTTGCAGGGAGGTTTGCTAGCATTGCTGGGGGGGGTGGGGGGGGGTTTAAACTAACTTGGCAGGGGGATGGGGTACAGAGTGGAGCTATAGTAGGGGGTGATTTACAGCCAAATACAGAGGAAAAAACAAGTCAGCTGGGAAGGCAGAGCAAATATGTGAAGGCAAAAGGGAATATGGCAGGGCTGGAAGGCATTTATTTTAATGCAAGGAGTCTTGCAAATAAGGTGGATGAACTGAAGTTGTTGTTGAACACATGGGAGTACGATATTGTTGCCATCACGGAGACATGGTTGAGGGAGGGTCAGGACTGGCAGCTCAATATTCCGGGGTACAGAATCTTCAGGCGAGACAGAGGGGGGTGTAAAAGGGGAGGGGGTGTTGCAATATTAATTAAGGAGTCAATTACTGCTGTAAGGAGGGATGATATATTAGCGGGTTCCTCAAATGAGGCGAACTTAAAAACAAAAAGGGGGCAAGCACTTTGCTGGGAGTGTACTATAGGCCCCCAAACAGTCAGGGGGAGATAGAGGAACAGATATGTAGGCAAATCTCAGAGAAGTGTGAAAATAATAGGGTAATAATAGTGGGGGATTTCAACTTCCCCAATATAAATTGGGATAGTCAGAGTGTGAAAGGCTTAGAGGGTGCAGAATTCTTAAAGTGCATCCAGGAGAGCTTTTTGAGCCAACATGTAGAAAGTCCTACAAGAGAGGGGGCGGTACTGGACCTAATTCTGGGGAATGTAGCCGGGCAAGTGGTGGAAGTATCAGTAGGAGAGCATTTTGGCGACAGTGACCATAATTCGGTGAGATTTAAGGTGGTCATGGAAAAAGACAAAGACGGCCCGGAAATAAGGGTTCTAAATTGGGGGAAGGCCGATTTTAATATGATAAGGCAGGATCTGGCCAAAGTGGACTGGGAGCAGCTACTTATAGGAAAATCCACATCAAAACAGTGGGAGACTTTCAGAAGGGAAATAGAGAGAGTACAGCGCCAACATGTTCCTGTAAAGGTCAAGGGTGGGACCAACAAGCAAAGGGAACCTTGGATGACAAGGGAGATACAAAAATGCATTAGAAATAAAAGGGGGGCTTTTGGCAGTTACAAAAGACTAAAGACGGAAGAAGCCCTAGAGGAGTATAAAAAGTGCAGGGGCATACTTAAAAAAGAAATTAGGAGGGCGAGGAGGGGCCATGAAATAACACTGGCGAGCAAAATAAAGGAAAATCCTAAGATGTTTTATAAGTATATTAAGGGCAAGAGGATAACCAGGGAAAGGGTAGGGCCCATTAGGGACCAAAGTGGCAATGTGTGTAGAGCCAGATGATGTAGGCGGGGTTTTAAATGAATTTTTTGCATCTGTGTTCACTATGGAGAAAGACAATGCAGACATAGAAATCGGGCAAGGGGACTGTGACATACTTGAACATATTAACATCGAGAGGGAGGAGGTGCTAGCGGTTTTAGCAGGCCAAAAAGTGGATAAATCCCCAGGCCCGGACGAGATGTATCCCAGGCTGCTGTGGGAGGCAAAGGAGGAGATTGCAGGGGCTCTTGACAAAAATTTTCAGAACCTCTCTGGCCACAGGGGATGTACCAGAGGACTGGAGAACAGCTAATGTAGTACCATTATACAAGAAGGGTAGCAGGGATAAACCAGGGAATTACAGGCCAGTGAGCCTAACATCTGTGGTAGGGAAATTATTGGAAAAAATTCTGAGGGACAAAATTAGTCTCCACTTGGAGAGGCAAGGATTAATCGGGGATAGTCAGCATGGCTTTGTCAAGGGTAAATCATGTCTGACAAATCTGATTGAATTTTTCGAGGGGGTGACTAGTGGGGTGGATGAGGGAAATGCTGTGGATGTGGTTTACATGGACTTCAGTAAAGCTTTTGACAAAGTCCCGCATAGGAGACTGGTCAAGAAGGTAAGAGCCCATGGGATCCAGGGTGCCTTGGCGCGTTGGATCCTAAACTGGCTGAGTGGCAGGAGGCAGAGGGTGATGGTCGAAGGTTGCTTTTGTGACTGGAAGCCTGTGTCCAGTGGGGTACCTCAGGGATCGGTGCTGGGTCCCTTGTTGTTTGTGATCTACATAAATGATTTGGATGAGAATGTAAAAGGTATGATCAGTAAGTTTGCAGATGACACGAAAATTGGTGGGGTGGTAAATTGCAAGGAGGAAAGCCTCAGGCTACAGGACGATATAGACAGGTTGGTCAGTTGGGCGCAAAAGTGGCAAATGGAATTTAACCCTGAAAAGTGCGAGGTGATGCATTTTGGACGGACAAATAAGGCAAGGGAATACACAATGAGTGGTAGGACCCTAGGAAGTACAGAGGGTCAGAGGGACCTTGGTGTACATGTACATAGATCCCTGAAGGCAGCGGAACAGGTAGATAAGGTGGTTAAAAAGGCATATGGGATACTTGCCTTCATTAGCCGAGGCATAGAATATAAGAGCAGGGAGGTTATGATGGAGCTGTACAAAACGCTGGTGAGGCCACAGCTGGAGTACTGTGTGCAGTTCTGGTCGCCTCACTATAGGAAGGATGTGATTGCTTTGGAGGGGGTGCAGAGAAGATTCACCAGGATGTTACCTGGGATGGAGCGCCTCAGCTATGAAGAAAGACTAAACAGGCTGGGGTTGTTTTCCTTGGAGCAAAGAAGGCTGAGGGGGGACCTGATTGAGGTGTACAAAATGATGAGGGGCATAGATAGGGTAGACAAAGAGGAACTTTTCCCCTTAGTAGGGGGGTCAATAACAAGGGGGCATGGATTCAGGGTAAGGGGCAGGAGATTTAGAGGGGATTTGAGGAGGAACTTTTTCACCCAGAGGGTGGTTGGAATGTGGAACTCAATGCCTAAAAGGGTGGTAGAGGCAGGAACCCTCACAACATTCAAGAAGCATTTGGATGAGCACTTGAAATGCCATTGCATACAGGGCTATGGACCAAATGCTGGAAAATGGGATTAGACTGGACAGGGATGGATGGGCGGCGCAGACACGATGGGCCGAAGGGCCTCTTTCTGTGCTGTAAAACTCTATGACTCTAATTCACAGTGCCAACAAGATTTCTCCGAATTCCGCACCAAATGGCAACTGATATCTTTACCATAATGGGCACAAAAATTACACCTCCAAATCCAAAAGCGGTTTGGAGAAATCTGAATTGAAGAGGAGTAAACAGGGCAGGGAATGGGATCGTGGCTTGAGTTGAGATTTGCTTTGCTGAAAATTAGTTGAAAGCCCTCCACCTCAATGAATCGCTTCACATCATATAAACTGGATTGGAAATTTCTCTCAGCTCAGTCAAAAGCAGGACAATCCAGTCTAAAACTAGACAGGTGGCAACACTAATCAGCCAAAAGGGATACTAAACTATTGAATGCAAAATAAAAACACAACACTAGAATTGATTATACCAAAATGAATCATCACTTATTTCAAATTTCAACTTACCCTGTTCTGATTTTTTCCTTTTGGTTATGCTACATTATTAAAACTCTACAGGAAATGGGCAAATACTGTAAATACTTGTGCAAGAACACACCCTAAGAGGCTATCTAGGTTATAATGATTAGAGTTTGCGGACACAACATTCCTGAGCTTTAATACTTCCTCCAAACATATTGCTGTGCATGTGGCAGTGGATTGTAAAAATTTAAACCGAAACCTTGTTAACAAAAGGATTAATCTTAAGTACCTTAACGCAACATAATCTTTAAACTAGTACAATTTGCACAAGAGCTTGCAAAAGCTATAGCATTATACTTAGAAACAGGGATTTTCTAAAACTATACGGAAGTACATTTTGCAAAATAAATTCAGAATACACAAGTGGATAATACTGTACAGACAAACTGAAAATTCTAGGAATTATTTTAAGTGGATCTGCCCCCCCTTTGCCAGTAGCAGATCATATCGCTGATGGTTAAAATTACTATAACTACAGGCCTCTATCTAGGCAACATTCTATAAACCAAACCTGCCACAAAAAATTCACGTAACATTAAACTTAGAGCAATATTGGTATCAATATACAGTACACATGTATTTTCGACCCTAGAATTCCATTCATCATTCTTTTTAAAACAAATGGGTAGGGAGGGAGAAAGAGGAGTGGGAGGGAGAGTGGGGGTGAAAGAGCGAGCGAGAGAGAGAGCGCGCAAGAGATTCTATTCATATAGAGCCTTTCATGACCACCGGGTGTCCCAAATTGCTTTACAGCCAGTACTTTTGAAGTGTAGTCACTGTTGTAATTTAGGAAAACCGGCAGCCAATTTACACACAGCAAGCTCCCACAAATAGCAGTGTCCAGAGAATCTGTTTTTGTTGTGTTGATTGAGGGGTAAATATTGGCCAGAAAGAGCAAAATAACCTAGAAGCCAACTAAGGTTGCTTCTACGTGCTTCGGCAGTAAATATACTAAAATTGGAATGACTGAAGATTAGCGTGGCCCCTAAATCTCCTAAAAACTGCTACACATCAGGAGGATAGATGACCTTCTGGCCAACAGTTGCACGAAGGCCTAAGCAACACGTCCTTATTTCCAGCTAGTTCACAATGCAATGTTTGGCACAGAAATAAAGATTACTTTTTGCCTTGAAAATATCAAGGCTGGGTAGCTAAAGTTAGCCCATGCTACAGCAACAGTGCACAAATGTTTTACAACTCAGTTGCCATGCTGAACAACCTCAAATAATTGATCCATCAGCAGCATATTCTTATCTCCAGTACTAACTCTTGCACTGTGAGCCTTCACTTGTTGAGCTTTTCTGCACTGCACCCGACCAGCCCTGAGAATTCACTGCAACAAATCAGTTTGCAATGCAGTCCGGTTTTGATTGGCACTATATATATATCAGTCAACTGCCATGGTCTTCAAATATTCTTTGCTGCTTTTTCATTCCTCCGATCCTCTACCTGTGCTTGTGAGGTAGCTGAAATGCTATGAAATAGTCTAAATGGTATGAAAGGCTTAGTATCTCATTCTTCCTCAGTCAGATCTGATACATCTTTGTTCGATGATGCCTGCAGATTTGGTACTATATGCCTGTTATTCTGCGATCTCTTGAAAATAAAATTCTGCCCATTGTACATGTAACTTTGGTCAACCCCCAAGTATCCAAGCCAGCTTTATCTCTGCTTCTAACTGTTTTAAACTCATTACTTAGCGCTGATAAACTACAATATTATTGAGCAGAAAGTTCCGTTGCTGTGTTACTGGCTCCCCACAGCCACTTCTTGTAATCCCTTAATAAAGCTGCATCTCTTTCATCCCTCTTCCACTGGATGGCAGCATCACATGTGCCAGCTTTATACGGACAGTTAGCATTTGATGTTGAGGTCGGTGGAGGAAAACCTTCTATCACTTCATTATTCGCCACATCCGAGTCTCTCTGCACTGTATCACATGGCTCCCATATATCTAACAGTATTGAAATCCCAGTTATGGCAGATGGGACTTCAGAGAGAAAGCTCAAGCAACTCCAAATAGTAGGTTATCAAACTACTGATCTGCTCTTTCCATAGGAACAGGAATAGATCATTCAGCCCATTGAGCGTATTCAACCATTTCATTAGCCATAGTGACACTTTTTATCCCAGTTTCACACTCTTTCTCTATACCCCTTACTTCCCAAATAACTACCCCCCACCCCCCCCAACCACCATTTTAAGCACTTTGTTTGATTCTCCATCTATGGCCTTCCTAGGCAGTGCATCCACATTTTAACAACCCTTTATGTGAAGGATGTTTTTGTATTTGCCTTTAATGGACTTAGTTTAGGTATCATATCCCCTTGTTCTAGATTTTGCTGCCGGAGTAAGAGAGTTATTCATAACCTACCCCGTCATTTAATGTCATTCTTTTAAAGAACTCAATCAGATTATCCTTTTACCTCAGCTGAGGGTATATCTCCCCCCAGGTTTACTCAGTCTCTCACCCTAGTTAAATCCCTTCATACCAATTAACACCCTGGTGATTGGCGAATCTTGTTGCACTAAAGGCCAGTATATCCTTCCTAAGGTGCAGCATCCAAAACTGAACTGAATACGCCAACTGAGGTTTGATCAGCATGCTCTAACTACAGTGCTACTTCCTCGCTTTTATATTCCATACCTCTTGATGAAGCCCACCATCCAATTTGCCTATTTGCAGCTGAAAACTAGCCTTTAAATCACTTAAATTACCTGGTCCCCTTAAAGCATTTGTTAATTTACCACAATACTTCCCCATTAAGACTGCATTCCCATCTGCTATTCTGGTGTCTGAATTATAATACCCCAGTTTGTAATGTTAAACTGCATCTACCATCCTGCCATTTGCTTAATCTAAGTCCTTCTGCAATTCCTTGCAATCTTCAATTCAGTATACCTCCTAGCTTGATATCATACACATATTCTCCTCTCTATTCTGAAATCTAAGTCATTTATATACCAATTGAACAGATGGGTCCCTCAGCAATAATCTGCTTGCAATGTGTTGGAGGGAATGTTCAGTCATTTAACTGAATTTGTTGGCGGCAGCATATGGGAAAATAGTGGTTATGAAAATTAGAATAATTGACATTAAAACACTTTATTTCAAGGGTTACACTACGTATAAAATATGTACAAAGCACAGTTGCATACATGCCAACTGTGACCATTTTATCCAGGCAGTCACTGTTTGGAACTCTGCCTGATTTTGTAGCTGGGGTCCCATTCAAACAGTCAATGCTCCATGGAGCTGTCCCATTTTACACTTTTGCATGGATACATAAGCATGTTACTGTCAACAATGGAGCTTGGTACAGCCTATTCTGTGCACTGCTTGTACTAGTGTCCGCCACTCACCTTAATCTGGTTGGTTTTATTGTTGTGTTCCAAAAGGTTTCAGTTTACAAATCAACACAGCGTATCTGGGATTAAATCGGACCCGTAAAGTTGTACTGAAACCTGCACCAGTATTTGTTGGAAAATGTACCAAAAAGTTTTAAAATTCTAAATTTCAGAGGGCGGTTGGGGGGGGAAGGGAAACTAGAAAATAAATCGTGTTTTCAAATGCTCACAGGAATTCCTCAAATTGCCATTGCTTCAAGTCATGCTCTCATAGTTTAAAAAAAATCTGCAACAGAATTGATGAAATTGAGTTTACCCGCAACTTAAATTTAGCAAGACCAAGTCTCAATGCACTTGGTGTTTTCACGTATCATAGGCGTATATAGAGCTTGATTTTTGAATTGACAGCTTTTTGAAATTGTAATTATCTTTGGTAACTTTCTAGGTTGAGTATATGTACAGTTGCTAGCTGTTTTCCTGTCCTAAAAAGAGAAAGCTGACCTTTAATTTCATCTTTCACCTCAAATTCTAATCTATATAGTCTTGGTAAAGAACTTCCTTCCATATGTTTGACTGTTACGACATCATGTTTATCCTGCCAGATCCTCCAGCCTTTCAGTACATCTGACATTACTGGATGAGACACAAAAAAGGCACAATGCATTAATTTGTGTTCAACATTACATCCAAAAACAAATCTTGCCTGTCATTTTAAATTTACAATGTGAGTCAATCATGATTAAGACCTTAAGAGGATCTACTCACTTATTAACTCAAAATACTAAAAAAAGGCACATGGGTCCCTTCAACTGAGATTACAGCTTCTGTACCCGACATGCTGCCACCATAGCCCCCTCTGTTGCAAGTTATGAGGGTAATCCTTCTAATTAAAGAAGTAAATAACCAGTTTCCATATTTCTGCCTTAAGAAAAGACATAAACCCCCAGACAAATGATGGGGATTTCATGTCCTGTAGCAGAATGCATGAATACATTTTCATGCTGCTGGGCTGGACTGCTAACAGAATGGCCTGGATTTTGCTGTCAGAAGCAAATGAACGGCACTCTCCATTATGCGTCCCACAGACTTAAAGCTTTTGTACTGAACCAGAGAGCCAAAACAGCATTTTCTTTACCTGTGTGAACAGGTAAAGCAACTGCTCGTCTCCTCAACCAGATTGAAGAACCCTGAATGAGACATAATCCTGAATGAGCCTGATTTAAACAGCCAAAAACGGGTGGGCTGGGGTCGAATCAGAGGTTAAAATTTAAAAAATCTCAAACCCAACACCAACCTGCCCACTTCTGGGTTTAACAGAGGCAGGACAAGGGGCGGGCAGCCAACCTGCTCCCAGGAAGTGGGTTGGGAATTTAAATATTTTAATGAGGCTGGCAGCCTCTAAAATTTAACCTGTTTTAGAGGTTGCCCAGGCCTCGAGGAAACCCGACAGCTGAAGGGAGGCAAGGACAGCTTTAGGGAGAAGATAAATGCCCTTATAGCACTGCTTGTGGACCAGGAGTGCTTCATCCCAGCCCCCCAAACTCATTCCCCCATTCAAAGACCCTGGGGTCGGGGATCGGAGATTTCCCTCCCCGTACGGGATCGGACCTACCTGGTCCTGTGGCCTGCTCCGGAGTCCTCCCGGCCCGACTGGAAGCTAAGCCCGTCAATCAGGCGGACACCCGGGCGGGAAACCGGTCAAGGACAAAAGACGCACGCTGTGGAGTTAAAACGCCACGTCTCCTGCCTATGTAACCCGCTCCTGTTAATATCTAGGCAGCAGAGTCTAAACCAGGAAGTGCAAGTTAATTCAATGTCAAATCATGTATAGAAAGCGAAATAGAGGGTATGGGATGAGAGAGACAAAAAGTAAAAAAAAACATTTTTTAATTTCTTAAAATTTCCAACAATAATTAAAATTTACAGGAGTAAAGTTGATTTTCAGTGGCAGCAATCACGACTAATCGCGCCGTTAAAAATTCACTTATTCTTGAATGGACAAACCCCAATGTTTTCTGGCGGGTTTATTGGGTATCTATCATGCAAGTACCGCAACTTCACGTTGTTCAATGTATTTGAATGCAGAGTTTCTCAGCGAGATTCTGGTGGAGCATGGCAACTTGGATAGCAACTTCCCGATTGCCACGTTTAACTGCGCATGTGCAATCGCGAATAACTTTGTTATTTTTACCGCAAAATCCAGGCCAATATCATTCTTTATGCAAGCCAGCCATTTGAACTTAACTTTTTTCTTTCTTGTACTCGGACACAAAACATATTTTCTTACACAACTCACAAATTATCCATCAGCATAAACTGCCTCAAAAGAAACCACACTTGATCTCTCTTGCAAACTACCATCTCCAACCTCCCTTTCCTCTCCAAAGTCCTTGAACATGTTGTTGCCTCCCAAAGCCATGCCCACCTTTCCCGCAACTCCAATCAGGTTTCCGCCCTGCACTGCCCTAATCAAAGTTACAAATGACATCTTATGTGACTGTGACATACTAGCCCTCATCCTTTTTGACCTGTCTGCAGCTTTTGACACTGTTGACCACACCATCATCCTCCAAAGCCTCTCCTCCATTGTCCAGCTGGGCGGGACTGCCCTCTCCTGGTTCCATTCCTATCTATCCAGTTATAGCCAGAGAATCACCTACAATGGCTTCTCCACTACCACCTTAAACATTCACTCCCTCCACCACCGGCGCAGCATGTCTGCGGTGTGTACCATCTACAAGATGCACTGCAGCAACGCGCCAAGGCTTCTTTAACAGCATCTCCCAAACCCACGACCTCTGCCACCTAGAAGGACAAGGGCAGCAGGCACGTGGTAACACCAGCACCTCCAAGTTCCCCATCAAGTCACATACCATCCTGACTTGGAAATATATTGTCGTTCCTTCATCGTCGCTGGGTCAAAAACCTGGCACTCCCTCCCTAACAGCACGGTGGGAGTAACTTCACAGGGACTGCAGCAGTTCAAGGCGGCGGCTCACCACTACCTTCGCTCAAGGGCAATTAGGGATGGGCAATAAATGCTGGCCTTGCCAGCGACGCCCACATCCTGTGAATGGATAAAAAATAGACACTCCACAATATAAGATTAGCTTTTCACGGCCAGCAGTAATTATGACTTAGTACATCGTTAAAACTCAGTTACACCTCATTCAACAAGGGTCAACTTTTTTTTTTGGGGGGGGGGGGGGGGCTTTTACAGCAAGAATACTGCGTAAAAAGTTGAGGTTCACGTCAAATCAGTGATTTCTACTTGATTGCCATTGCGAAGACTGCAACAGTGCACCTTGTGGAGGAGCAGGGTATCACTGACAGCAACTTCCAGACTTCCGCATTTAACTGCGCAAGTGCGGACGACTGAAGTTGCCGTCAGTTTTACAGAGTAATAACGGCAAACGCCGACAAGTTACACAGTAATTACAACCGCAAATTCTGGGTCAATGGCTTCTAGTCCGGCAATGCCTCAACTTTAACATTTTCGTTCTGGTTTTCAAACCCCGCCATGGCTTCGCACCTCCCTATCTCTGGAACCACCTCCAGCCCTACAAGATATCTGCACTCCAATTCTGGCCACTTGCACATCCCCTTCAGCTGCCTAGGCTCCAAGCTCTGGAACTCCCTCCCTAAACCTCTGTCTATCTACCTCTCTCCCATCCTTTAAGACACTCTTCAAAACTTACCTCTTTGACCAAGCTTTTGGTTCCATTTCAAAAGGGGAGTCAGGGAACAGGTAGCAGAATGCATAGCAAGGCTGGCTACAAAACAGAAAGCATGGATTAAGGGCAGCTACTTATAGGGAATTCAGGAGAAACTTCTTTACCCAAAGAGTGGTAAGAATGTGGAACGTGCTACCACAAGTAGTAGTTGAGGCAAACAGCATAGATGCATTTAGGAGGAAGTTAGATAAGCACACGGGGTTAGAAGAGGGGAGGGAGGCAGCTAACGTGGAGCATAAACGCCAGCATAGACCAGTTGGGCCAAATGACTAGTTTCTTTGCTGTGGACTCGATGTAGTATCTCATGCGGCTCGGTTACAAATTTTATTTGAGAACGCTCCTCTGACGTGCCTTGGGATGTTTTACTACGTTAAAGGCGCTATATAAATAAAAGTTTTTGTTGCAATATATTTCATGGCTATCCAGGACAGACTTCATTTATCTCACAATGTAGGAAAGTCTGGGTGCAAACCCACATCCTATAGTGTAGTACAACACCAACTCTGTAGCATAAATAGAAATGATTTATACCTCTAATCGTGGCTCAATTAGACAAGTACAGTTTTATCTTTAAGTGTGTTGGCCTAAGAAATTCCATTATAGGTCTTCTTACTCCCTCCCTTTGCAACTGGAGCACTTCATCTGACTTCTTTGATTAAGTTGGCCTTTTAACTCATCCCCAGCTAGGCAATACAAGCTAGACACACCATATACAGAGTACACAACATTCTGAAATTACCATCCAATTAAACTATTTAAACACCTTTATAAATCTACACCAGTTAGAACTGTCATCAGCTGTCAAGGGCTTAGAATGTAACAAAACTGCCATTTAAAATGTAACCATCACCAGAGAATAAATTCAATGCCTAATCTAATCAAAGTTCAAAGGACAATTATAAAAACCTGGTTCTGTCGGTTTGTCACCTGAACTCATAATTAGAACGGTCATTATTTTGTCAAGTCACTGGACCAGTGCTCTGAACAGAACAATTACACTATACCACTAACTCAAATTTCATGCATACTGCCTAGGACAAGAGTTAGCAATTACAGAAAATTCAATTCCAAAACACCTCCAAGTATCCCAGAATTCCATGTACAGTACCAGAGTTTGACAGTTACTCGGAATCAGCGGTCCTGTTTAAGGTTCACTCTTGAATAGTGATACCACATAAATTTGCACTCTAGTAATAAAACACTCAACCTTTCCAGACAGCCGAGATTATTCCAATTACAGCAAGAAATGAAGTGCATAATTTCTAAATTGTAACCATTAATGAAATCCTACTCCAATTAAGAGATGTACTATGAATTCCAATTACATTTCAGTGGTTCTGGTTCAAACTATGGGGTGCACCCCAGGGTGTGAAAAAAGAGTTCAGAGCAGAACCATCAATCTCTTCCTGCTTGATGTTGTTGGATGATACTATCACACCACTGAAAATAGCTACTATGGTATGCTCAGAGTTGAAAATCTTTTATTTCTTGTACTCTGCATTTTGATCACTGCTTTGTTTGGCAAACTATAGCAACATTCTTCCCAATTATCCTCCAACTTAAAGTGTAACTGATCAGCACTGGAATTAAATGAGACTTTAAAACACACTATTCTATCAGAGGGGATGTTTGTTACCATTCTAGCACTTTGACTGCAAAATCCCCTTAACAACACGTGTTGGTGTCTGCTGCAGTGCCATGTTTGTTGGATCCAACTCATTCATGTGGGGGAGAATCCCATGTTGCCATTTTAAGTGGAGGTTAAAATGTAATGATAAAAAACCTGTTATTTGTAAATTAACACAGTCATCCTAGAAAGCAATTCATCTATGAAAAGAGATTGATCAAGTGGCATATTTTGAGTAGTAAAAAGCAAACTGAGCATGTGCTGTTAAGCGAGAAGGCCAGATGTCATGATTTATGATCACGGTTTTAGACAACTTATTCAGTTCCAGTGATTAATTCCTTTCATAATTAAATTATCAGATAGGAATATTTGTGGTGTCAGAACAATGATGATTAACAATATGATTCTGTTCCTAAAAGTTTATAGTAACAGGACATGAAATACCAAAATATTTTTTGCTGGGGCATGGACCAAACTACTCCAGTCAAGGATGAACACAAATAGTAAAAGGGTAGTCAAAAGGCGGCTGGGGGCAATTAGGGACCAAAAAAGAGATATTCTTGGAGGCAGAGAGCATGGCTGAAGTACGAAGTTCGTATTTTGCATCTGCCTTCACTAGAGAAGAGGACGCTGCCAGTGTAGCAATAGAGGAGGAGGCAGTAGCAATATTGGATAGGATAAAAATAGAGAGAGGATGTACTTGGATAGCTCTACCAAAGGGCCAGCACAGGCTCCTTTGCCAAATGGCCTCCTTCTGTGCTGTATCATTCTATGATTCTATAATGCAGGTCAGTTCATTTACACCTACATGACTTCCCTACACTTCAATAAGTAGCATAGATGATAACTTTACCTCACCAAACAATGGAATTCAGTAATTTGCAACTTAATGTTGTAGCAATTTGAAGGGAAAAAAGTAATCCTCTTTTAAAATTAAGATTTCTGTTGCATAACAAAGAAATAAGAAGTTTAAAGATTGAGCACAAGGAGATGATAATTTTAATGGACAAAGAGTGTTAAATTGGCAAATTAAGCATTACAGGAGGAAGTCTTACAAATATTGTTTTATCTGCAGGAAACTCCACCAAAACCTGCATACGGCAAACCGTATCAGCAAATCAAAAGTTATTTGCTCAGATTTTCACAATGATCTGGAAATTGCTGGGAAAATAATGGCGAGTTTAATGCACACAATGTTATCATGTGTAAATAATCCAGTAATTTGCAGCGAGGAGGAGATACCCCATGAGTTGCAAATCACCACAAATTTCTCGATTTGCACCGCTCCGTTAGCCTCACGAAAATGGGAGCTCGCCGTCAACCTCTCTGCGAGTTTCAAAATATTCCTGCATTTTCCGCTGCTCAAACAAATTAAACCCACTGCAGAGTTAGGACTGGTACTTAATGATGCAAGGACCCTTTAAATAGCGAGATTTATGTTACTGCAGTGCCACTCAACCTGTCCAGCCCAGAAAGGGAACAACAAACTGTGGAGTCTCAAGCCCGCAGGTATTAAATTGTTCTTGGAGCTTTTAAAAATTCTAAATTAATTTTTTTCCCTTACTTTTCCTTTGTCTTTTTTTCTCTCTCAATCCAATTTTTCTTTCCCTCTCTATTGCTCTTCTGTACCTAATTAGACTCTGATTTGCTCCATTTCCATCGTTCCTGTCTTTCTTTCTCTATCCTTAATTCGCATTAGTTAAGGAGATAGACTGTTGGTCCTATCATCCACCAAGGTTCCAACAATTTGTGGCACAAAAATCTTCGAGCTGAAGAGTAAAAAAAAATCCAACAGAGCACTCTGCAAGCTGCCCCGCTCCAGCAAATTCGGTGCCAATATTTCTTAATACGGTATTGTATTAAAGCACTGCAAAGTTGAAGATATTAAATGTAATACAAGAGCGTCCATCAAGCACTCAACATGCATGTTTTACTAGCTTCCATAGATTTTTCGGTACTGTATTTTAATCTTTAAAACAATTTCTCTTATGTACATCATAATTAAAAGGTTGGCAATAAGGATAACTTTTAGATTTTTGTGATGCAAGGAAATACTGCACACTAAAACCTAGAAACAATGTACAGTACAAATTGGCGTTAAACCTTCAATTTCATTTTTATAAAAATATACATCCTTTTGCACTTTTAGTTGCTGCCTGTAACTATCTTGAATCAGCTCCTGCAGAGCTAATAATTGACTTTAAAGGGAGCAAAATAGTCCACTGGTTGCTGCATCATGCCAAATATAATGAAGGATTAGATCTGTATTTGTACCATCATCTCTCAGTTACCCACTGCTGCTCTATTTTATCCTTTAGAAATGCTGGATAGAAGCAGCCTGGAACTGAATTTCTGTAAAACTCAAGTAGGGAGAGTGGAGGGAAGAGCCCATTCAAGATATCACTTGAGTAAAACTTCATGCTGTCACACACAAAATGTCTGTCCTCATGCTCCCTCTCATAACAAAGTAATGAGAAGCAACAGATATACCATTTAGCATACAAGTTTTAAATGTTTGGAATTATTTGACTAGGCAGTGGAATATACTTCCCTTTAAACGAAATGGGAGTTTAGAAAGAGTTGTTTTTGGAGATGGGGGTTTGCAACATTTTCAGCCAAAAGGAATTCATCTTTATCCCTTCCCATTATCCAAATCAGTTACAAACCCTACAAAATGATGTTACTTACTGCCATGTTGAATATGCCACATTAAATGCGTATGGATCACCGGCAGGCTCAGCTACCCATTCACATCCTATTCAGTAAGAGATGCAAGTACAGTATAACTTCGATACCCCTGAATTATTCTAGTGTAAACAAACTGTATCTAGTCAGACGCTGATGACTTCTTTCAATAATTTGGTCAGTTTCAAAATAAAATTCTAATTCAACCCAATTTGACTTGGTTTAGAAGATCTAGAGTTCTGCAGCAAAAGAAAAATTGATTACGGACAGTAGCAACCAATGAGAAACTACAATTAAATTGGGTTGAATACATATTGGTGGATGATAATTATTGAAACAAAGACCTACGGAAGGTAAGTAGGGGTCTATATTGGGGAGAAGAGGTTGCTACAAGGCCCTCTCCTTCACTGGGACAGACCAAGAAAGTCAAGAGACCGGATCCTGCAACCTCAACACTATTTACAGGTGATAGGCAAGAAAGGATCAGCCAGCGGTGGTCCCAGTGGTGAGATGGCAGTAGGCTGCATTGTGAAGAACAATCCAGCCCACAGTGTTTTTGCGATTTTGTGAACTTGGGCTTGAAACACAGATCTATGCAAATTATTAATTATTGATTTAAATTGAAGTTCCTGACCAGCACTGCTTGGGAGCACTGCTCTTTGCCAGGAGTGCCCATGCGAGGAATATATTTTAAATCACACATCAATGTACAAAGGCCATCATCTGAAGAACTAAGTTAAAAGACTGTAAATGATTGACTATTGAAAATCCACATCTCACTCGAAACATAATGGATTACAGATTTATAAAATCTTTTAAGTACAGCAGCTTCATTCCCATTCAGTCTCATGTTAGGACTTGGTCCATAAATACGTGCAGAGAAACGATGTGGAAGCTTTCCAAATGATTTTCCTCTGCTGTACATTTTTAAATGAGCTTCTAAATTTCAATACCAATGGATCATAAATGACAAGTAGCCTCAAACCAACCTACATATAACCTTTAGTTACACAAATCAACCTGTGCCCATTTTCTCCCATATTTATTTCCACCTTTCACTAGCTAAGTGCAAACCCCCAAAGAATATACTGTTGCAGGGAAAAAAAACAATTCCGAAAATACAGATATAAGCCATAAAAGAGCTAGGTCGATGAGAAAACCAAAACTGAAGAGTTAGGAAATAAAGCCATAATTAGAACATGGACACCACCAGTTTGTTGGTAGAAGCACTGCAATCAATCTGCATAGATGAAGGGCCTGGACGAGCATCTCGTTTACAGTAAAATTAAACTGTAGATTGCTGGACTATCACACAGCTATTTACAACTTATCCAGAAGCAATTATTTCTATAATTTTTTATAAAACAGCCAACATGGAGACATTTTCTTGACTTGCCAGAAATTCACAAAACACCTGACAATCATCAAACTTCCCGCACCAAATAGCAACTCAGGACTTTTAGACCACTTCTCCATGGGGTACTTCAGCACCGACCTTAAAAAGCAACAAGCAGCTTAGCAATTTAATTTCTTAAGCATACTCCAGACCACCTCTGAGCAATGCTACAGGCAGTTAGTATTCTTCACATATTATGGTCAAAAATCACAAAGGAAATAATCCTATTCAATAATCCCTGTTCGAAGGATGCAACCTATAAAATGGTATGAGAAAAATGTAACATTTCCTCTTTCTGATATGGGGGTGTATCCTACAGAGTTTATGAAATGCAAAGAATGTTCCTTTAAAACTCTGAAAAAAAGTTACAGTAAGATGTCAGCAAATAGAAATATGGAAAGTAAAGTCTAGGAAGACACTGCCCATTATCGATCATAGACTACATACAATTCACTATTTTGGATGTTACCCAATCCATTTAAATTTTCAGAAGCAAGCAAAATTCCAGAATATCTAGCCTTACATCCTACACTATTCATCCTTGACTGGTTGCATTCCTTTCATGACATTTCTACTTTAGCTGGGGTCTATCCAACATATCCATGCCTCAGAGTAATTTTTTTGTAAAATGCTTTTAATTTCAAAGCCCTGTTTGAGGCTCATTAACTTTATACCCATGTCCTCAATTTCATTGCTCGCAATCATATTATATAATAACCTGTGTGCTTCCACATTATCCATTCTTCACAGCATTTAGAAAAAAATGGACAATGGCTCCTCGGAGAAAACTAGCTGAACTCTAAATCTTCATAACACAGGGCAGCGAGTCCCCAAAATCATCCTTCTCTGAACCTTTCCAATGCACCAATGCCCTTTTGTAAACAAGGTAATCAAAACAATTAAAAGTTTAAAAATGATAGTTGAAAAAGTTTGATTAATACCAGTGCAACCACTGTCCAACCAGAGAGGTGTAACAGTTTTTAAGTACAGAGGCAGGGAAGGAAAGCAGTGTGACACTAGCTCATATCAATTGGCAGAATTATGAGATTGCCAATTTCACTTAATAATCCTTTAGTTTTTGACGTACAAAAAACTATTGATGTAATGCGACGATTAGTATTTAAATGTCCTCAAAATCTATCCCAGATGTGCAATTACACCCAAGAGCTAGCTTCTTATCTATTTTTTCTAATGAATACATGACGTTAGAAGAGATTTTTAAAAATGCCTATATAAAAATTCATTAGAAAAAAAGAGCACCAGAGGACTGCAAACGTTATTCCTAGATTTAAAAAAGGGAGAGAACACAAGTCCAGGGAACTATAAACCTATTATCTTAATGTCTATGGTAGGAAAGATAATGGAATTTTTACTGAAAGATCAATAGATAACATCTAGAAACCAAAAATATAATAGTGTAGTCAGCACTGATTTCAAAAGGGAAGGTCATGCTTGACCAATCTTATTGAATTCTTTGAGGAAGTAACAGAGTAGAGAAGGGTCTTTGATAAGGTACCACATAGTAGAGTCAGGATTAAGGTCAGAGCATGTGGAGTCAGGAGACAAGTAGCAGAATGGATAGAAAGCTGGCTACACAACAGAAAGCAGAGAGTAGGGGTTAAAGGTATTTACTCAGACTGGCAGTAGGTGGGAAGTGGTGTTCCACAGGCAGTGGTGCTGTGACCACTGTTGTTCAGTATTTACATAAACGATCTGGACTTGGAAAACAGAAGTACAATTTCAAAATTTGCAGATGACACCAAATTGGGAGGTATAGTTAATACGGAGGTAGACTGAGACAATACAAGATGACAACAAACTTGAAGAGTGGGCATGTAAATAGCAAATTAATTTCAATATCGAGAAGTGTGAAGTGGCACATTTTGGCAGGGGGAATAAGGAAGCCACATACTCCTTGGAAAATAAGGGTAGAGGAGCAAAGGGATTTAGGGGTACAGACTCACAGATCATTAAAAGTAGCGATAACAACAGAAATCACAGAAACCACACAGTGCAGATAGAGGCCATTTCGGCCCATCGAGCCTGCACCGACACATATCCCACCCGATCCCCGTAACCCCTACACCAACACATATCCCACCCTATCCCCGTAACCCCACGTATTTAATCCCCCTAACACTAAGGGTCAATTTATCATAGCCAATCAACCTAACCCGCACATCTTTGGACTGTGGGAGGAAACCGGAGCACCCGGAGTAAACCCACGCAAACACGGGGAGAATGTGCAAACTCCACACAGACAGTCGCCCGAGGCCGGATTCGAACCCGGGTCCCTGGCGCTGTGAGGCAACAGTGCTAACCACTATGCCACCGTGCTGCCCATGCTGGAAATACTCAGGCCAGGCAGCATCTGTGAAGAGAGAATCAGTTAATGTTTTGGGTCGATGACCTTTCGTCGGAACTGGAAGATGTTAGAGGTGTAACAGTTTTTAAGCAAGTACAGAGGCAGGGAAGGGGGAAGAGAGGAGGAAAGAACAAAAGGCAACGTTTGAGAGAGGGTGGAAGGCAAGAGTGATTAAATGACAAAAAAGATTATGGTGCAAAGCAAAAGGGGGACAAGTAAAGAAACAAAAAGATGGGTCTAGAGGAGCTGTCAATGACAATAGCAGAATCATTAGTAGCACCTGCTGTCTTGGTTTTGGATGCGCTTAAGTTTATGGAGGGTAGAAGACGGGAGGCTGGCCAGGAGAGTATTGGAATAGTCAAGTCTAGAGGTAACAAAGTCTTGGGCGAGGGTTTCTGCAACCTATAAGCTGAGGCAGGGGCAGAGTCCGTCGATGTTAGGTGGAAGTAGGTGGTCTTAGTGATGGAGCGGAGATGTGGACGGAAGCTCAGCTCGGGGTCAAATACAACACCAAGGATGCGAACGGTCTGGTTGAGCCTCAGACAATTCCCAGAGAGAGGGATGGAGTTGGTGGCGGCAAGCAAAGACAATGGTTTCGGTCTTCCTAATATTTAGTTGGAGGAAATTTCTGCTCATCCAGCACTGGATGTCGGACAAGCAGTGTGACAAATTTAAAAAGGACATTAGGAAAGCAAAGAGAGCGCATGAAAAAATGTTGGCAGGTAAAAATCAAGGAAAACCCAAAGATGTTTTATAAATACATTAAGAGCAAGAGGATAACTAAAGAAAGATTAGGGCCTATTAGAGACCATGAAGGTAATGTGTGTGTGGAGGCGGAAGACGCGAGTATGGTCCTTAATGAATACTTTGCGTCTGTTTTCACAAGAGAGACGATGCAGACATTGCAATCAGGGAGGAGGAGTGTGAAATATTAGATGAAATAAACCGTGAGAGGGGAAGTATTAAGGGGTTTAGCATCTTTGAAAGTGGATAAATCCCCAGGCCCGGAAGAAATGTATCCCAGGCTGTTAAGAAAAGCAAGAGAGGAAACAGCAGAGGCTCTGGCCATCATTTTCCAATCCTCTCTGACTACAGGTGTGGTGCCAGAGGACTGGAAATGCCGTACCCTTGTTTAAAAAAAGGAGAAAGGGATAGGCCGAGTAATTACAGGCCAGTCAGCCTAACCTCGGTGGTGGGAAAATTATTGGAAAAAATTCTGAGGGACAGGATAAATCTTCACTTAGAAAGACACGGATTAATCAAGGACAATCAGCATGGATTTGTTATGGAGAGGTCATGTCTGACTAACTTGATTGAATTTTTTGAGGAGGTAACAAGGAGGGTTGAAGAGGGTTGTGTGTTTGATGTAGAGTATAGGGATTTTAGGAAGGCTTTTGATATGGTCCCACATGGCAGACTGGTCACGAAAGTAAAAGCCCATGGGATCCACGGCAAAGTGGCAAGTTGGATCCAAAATTGGCTCAGACGCAGGAAGCAAAGCATTATGGTCGATGGGTGTTTGTGTGACTGGAAGGCTGTTTCCAGTGGGGTTCCACAGGGCTCAGTACTAGGTCCCTTGCTTGTGAGAAACTGTGTATCAATGATTTAGACTTGAATGTAGTGGGTATGATTAAGAAGTTTGCAGACAATACAAAAATTAGCCGTGTGGTGGATAATGAAGAAGGAAGCTGCAGACTGCAGGAAGATATCAATGGACTGGTCAGGTGGGTAGAACAGTGGCAAATGGAATTCAATCCAGACAAGTGCAAGGTAATGCATTTGGGGAGGGCTAACAAGGCAAGGGAATACAGAATAAACGGTAGGACACTGAAGTGCAGAGGTACAGAGGGACCTTGGAGCGCATGTCCACAGATCCCTGAAGGTAGGACAGGTAGATAAGGATGTTAAGGCAGCATACGGGATACTTGCCTTTATTAGCTGAGGCACAGAATGAGAGAGCAGGGAGGTTATGCTTGAACTGTATAAAGCACTAGTTAGGCCTCCGCTCGAGTACTGCGTGCAGTTCTGGTCACCACATTACAGGAAAGATGCGATTGCACTAGAGAGGGTACAGAGGAGATTTACGAGGATGTTGCCAGGACTGGAGAATTTTAGCTATGAAGAAAGATTGGATAGGCTGGGGTTGTTTTCTTTGGAACAGGGTAGGCCGAGGGGAGACTTAATTGAGGTGTATAAAATTATGAGAGACCTAGAAAGAATGGATAGGAAGGAACTGTTTCCCTTGGCAGCGGGGTGAACATAAGAAACAGGAGCGGGAGTAGGCCAATCAGCCCCTCGAGCCTGCTCCGCCATTTAATAAGATCATGGTTGATCCAATCTTGGCCTCAACACCACTTTCCCGCTCTCCCCATACCCCTTGACTCCCTTGTAGTTCAAATGTCTGAATATATTCAAGGCGGAGATTGACAGTGACTCAGCCTCCACAGATCTCCAGGGTAGAGAATTCCAAAGATTCACGACCCTCTGAGAAGAAATTCCTTCTCATCTCCATCTTAAATGGGCGACCCCTTATTCGGAAACTATGCCCCCTAGTTCTAGATACCCCCATTAGGGGAAACATCCTCTCAGCATCTACCCTGTCAATCCCCCTCAGAATCTTATATAAGATCCCCTCTCATTCTTCTGAACTCCAGTGAGTATAGGCCCAACCTGCCCAACCTTTCGTCATACATCAACCTCTTCATCCCAGGAATCAACCTAGTGAACCTTCTCTGTACTGCCTCCAATGCAAGTATATCCTTCCTTAAATATGGAGACCACAACTGTACACAGTACTCCAGGTGCGGTCTCACCAACGCCCTGTAAAGTTGCATCAAAACTTCCCTACTTTTATACTCCATACCCCTTGCAATAAAGGCCAACATTCCATTAGCCTTCCTAATTACTTGCTGTACCTGCATGCTAACTTTGTGTGTTTCATGTACTAGGACCCCCAAATCCCTTTGTCCCGCAGCATTTTGTAGTTGCACTCCATTTAAATAATAATTTGCTTTTTCATTCTTCCTTCCAAAGTGGATAACCTCACGTTTTCCCACATTGTACTCCATCTGCCAAATTTTTGCCCACTCACTTAACCTGTCTATATCCCTTTGCAGACTGTGTCCTCCTCACAACTTGCTAACCCACCTATCTTTGTATCAGCAGCAAATTTGGCTACATTACACTCTGTCTCTTCATCCAAGTCATTAATATAGATTGTAAATAGTTGAGGCCCCAGCACTGATCCCTGTGGTACCCCACTAGTTACTGATTGCTAAACGGAAAATGACCCATTTATCCCGACTCTCTGTTTTCTGTTAGTTAGCCAATCCCCTATCCATGCCAAAATATTACCCCCAACCCCATGCGTCTTATCTTGTGCATTAACCTTTTATGTGGCACCTTATCGAATGCCTTCTGGAAATCCAAATACACCACATCCACTGGTTCCCCTTTATCCACCCCGTTTGTTACATCCTCAAAGAACTCTAGCAAATTTGTCAAACATGATTTCCCTTTCATAAAACCATATTGACTTTGCTTGATTGTCTTATGATTTTCTAAATGTCCTGCTATTACCTCCTTAATACTGGATTCCAGCATTTTCCCAATGACAGACGTTAGGCTAACTGGCCTGTAGTTTCCTGCTTTCTGTCTCCCTCCTTTCTTGAATAGTGGCATTACATTTGCAGTTTTCCAATCTGCTGGGACCTCTCCAGAATCCAGGGAATTTTGGTAGATTACAACCAACGCATCCACCAACTCTGCAGCCACTTCTTTTAAGACCCTAGGATGCAGGCCATCAGGTCATGGGGACTTGTCGGCCTTTAGCCCAATTAGTTTGCCTAGTACTTTTTCTCTAGTGATAGAGATTGTTTTAAGTTCCTCCCTCCCTATAGCCCCTTGATTATCTATTATTATTGGGATGTTTTTAGTGTCTTCTACCGTGAAGACTGATCCAAAATAATTGTTGAGTCTCTGCCATTTCTCTATCTCCCATTATTAATTCCCCAGTCTCATCCTCTAAGGGACCAACGTTTACTTTAGCTACTCTCTTCCTTTTTATATACTTGAAGAAGCTCTTACTGTCTGTTTTTATATTATTTGCTAGTTTACTCTCGTACTCTATCTTCTCCCTCTTTATAATTTTTTTAGTCATCCTTTGCTGATTTCTAAAAATTTCCCAATCCCCTGGCCTACCACTAATCTTCACAACATTGTATGCCTTTTCTTTCAATTTGATACCATCCTTAACTTCTTTAGTTCGCCATGGATGGTGCATCCTTCCCATAGAGCCTTTCTTTCTCACTGGAATACACCTTTGCTGAGATTTATGAAATATCTCCTTAAATGTCTGCCACTACTGATCTACCGTCTTGCCCTTTAATCTATTTTCCCAGTCCACTTTAGTCAACTCTGTCCTCATACCCTTGTAATTGCCTTTATTTAAGTTTAGGACACTAGTTTCAGACCCAAGTTTCCCAGGGATGTAGATGGGAAATAAGAGGGGGCCAAGGATAGATCCTTGGAGGACTCCATAAGTAATGGTGCAGAAGTGGGAAGAGAACCAGGAGTATAGATTTAAAGTAAATGGTAGAAGGTTTAGAGGGGATTTGAGGGTGGTGGGGGTCTGGAACTCTGCCTGAAAGGGTGGTAGAGGCAGAAACTCTCACCACATTCAAAATGAACTTGATGTGCACTTGAAGTGCCGTGGCCTACAAGGCTACAAAGCAAGAGCTAGGCTGGATAGCTCTTTGTTGACTGGTGCGGACATGATGGGCCGAATGGCCTCCTTCCGTGCTGTAAATTTCTATGATTCTATGATGAAATCAGAGATAGTGGAGGGGTCAAGAGAGGTGGTGGTGGTGAGTTAGAGTTGGGTGCAGTCAGCGTACATGTGGAACCTGACATGTTTTTGGATGTAGATGAGAAATAAGAGGGGGCCAAGGATAGATCCTTGGGAGGACTCCATAAGTAATGGTGCAGGAGTGGGAAGAGAAGCCATTGTAGATGGTTCTCTGACTACGACTGGATAGATAAGAATGGAACTGGGCTGGACGACGGAGGAGAGGCGTTGGAGGAGGATGGTGTGGTCAACTGTGTCAAAGGCTGCAGACATGTCAAAAAGGATGAAGAGGGACAGTTTACCTCTGTCACAGTCACATAGATGTCATTTGTGACTTTGATAAAGGCCGTTTCAGTGCTGTGGCAGCAACCCGATTGGAGGGATTCAAATACTATACACTGAACTGGCTGCTCATATTCCCCATAATACATACACGTTACATTGACTGTACCTGCCCATTACTAAAGACTATATGTACTATGCAGTCTCCAACATGCCCATATAATTTAGCAGGAATTGCCCCCTGAGCTAACAGCTTATACACAGAAGAGGCAGACACTTGAAAGAAATCTAATCCCATGACGACTTAGAGGAATATGATAAATGTAAAGCCAGTTTTAATCAGAGATCAAAGTCAAAACAGAGGGCCGTCTAGACTATAGTCTTCTCCAGCAAGTTCTGAAACAGTATGAAACATCTGTAAGGATATATATAGATTTAAAAACCATTTCTGTATGCCATCAGGCACTCCAAAACTATGAGCAGACATTTAACGGGAACATTCAAATTTTAATCCTTCTAAATCTGTGAACTTTTGCTTTTTTAGGTTTCTTCAAAAGCCTTTCGTATAGGTATTTACTTCAAAAGTATAACATTTCTGTCACCAGTCCCAACATGTTCTAGTCAACTTGATTTCATTTGTATCTTAAACAAGAGTACATCATGCTTTGCATTTTTAGCTATGCAAGATCACCTTTGAGATGTGAATGTACAAGAATCTTCTACTGTACAGTTTATGCAGGATACACAAAGCAGTATCAGCTGATACGCCTGAAATTAGCTATGAAAGACAATTAACGTAACCAACAGTCTGAAAAATGTGCTGGATCAGACAGTGATAGCACTGGCTCTAAATAAAATACAGAAAGCAATGGACCCAGTTTTACATAAATTTAAAAACAAGTATTCTACAGATCAATGCAATCCGAAAACAAATCTTGCTGAAAGAAGATTTTAACATGAATGGATCTATGTAGCTGCCAGTATTGTTAGAAAGCATCCAATAAGTTATCTTATTTAGAAAGTAGGTTAGTAAATTTGCTCAGATCAGGGATTGAACTTGGCCTTCCTTGTCTGTACAGCTCAATGCCACGCCATGCATCAGGGAGCTAGCATTAACCTAGGAGTAGATAAAACATACCCAAAATTAAGCTGATCAGTGTTCAGGCGTGACCAAAATATAGTAACTATATTTGTAACGAGAGAAGGGACAAGCTGAAGAAAAATTCTCCATTTTTAGTTTTTGCCTTATTACCACGCCTAGAAACGAAGGTAACTTTCTTTCAAGCTCTTGCTAAATGACACTTGAAAAATCCACTAGGAAATGAATTATTATTTCTTACCCTTAAGAGTTAACGGAGGAAAAATTCAGTTGGTTTGCGCCTCCAGTTAGCGCCTTAAGAGGGCACTAATGGGGCACAAAGCAACTAATGCCCGTGCGCAGCAATGTTTGCGCCGCTCACGAAATTAACTAGACATTTTGCGGCGGCGCTAAACACTCCCGCCACGATCTCCTGCGCTGGCAGATCCCAACGTCAGTTGAGTGTGCAACGCCCCGGACCGGATATTGAGCAGCACCCCCTGCCTTACCACCAGCAACAACAGGTTGAGGGGAGCGTTTTGCAGT
Source organism: Somniosus microcephalus (assembly GCF_052327205.1). Classification (NCBI taxonomy): domain Eukaryota; kingdom Metazoa; phylum Chordata; class Chondrichthyes; order Squaliformes; family Somniosidae; genus Somniosus; species Somniosus microcephalus. The sequence continues at coordinate 305,897,911 of NC_140990.1, read as the reverse complement.
CAGGAAGGGGCTGGGGGGGGAGCGTTACTTAAAGGCCACTGCTTCCTGCCTATTTTTGTTGGTGACATTTTTGCACCACGCATTCTGAGAGACAGAGAGAGACTTCTGGAGAGATTCAACGCTGTGTGAAGGAGTTTTGGGTACCGAGCAGCACTTTGCAGGTTCATTTTGATTTGCTCTTCCTTGTATCGATTTAGAAGAGACTGCACTCTGAGCTCTTTCCCTGGGCCTCTCCATTGTTCTTTCCAGCAGATTTGATGTACAGATCTCTCCAGGCCGAGATTCAAGGCTGCAATGAGCAGGATGTGGCTGAAGAGCAAAATCAACCATCCCCTTTAAGAACTGGTCAGCGCCAGTGTGTCTGTGTTCCATTGCTGACTGACATCACATGAGCTTTGCCAGCACTCTGAGGTAGCGCCTCGCTCCTCGGCCTTTGCGCCTTAAGACAGGTGTGTAGCACCTGATTTAGCGCTCCAATCACCTCCAGGGGCAATAAAAGCCAAGTTTGCAGTCGGAGGCGATAATTAGCACCAGGTGCTAATCTTTTGCCCGGCCGATTAATTGCGCCCCAAATGGGGCGATACTGAATTTCTCCCCCAACAAGCCTACATATCATTAGCACCTAGGAAAGGGTGGCCAGCTTTAAGTTCCTCGGAGTCCACATCACGGAAGACCTCTCCTGGTCCCTCAACACCTCCTCTCTGGTGAAGAAGGCCCAGCAGCGCCTATATTTCTTGAGGAGGCTGAAGGGATGTAATGTCACCCCCGATCCTCTCTAACTTCTACCGCTGCACTATAGAGAGCATCCTGACAAACTGTATCACGGTATGGTACGGCAGCTGTAGCTCCCATGACCGGAAAGCCCTGCAGCGGGTAGTCAAAACTGCCCAACGCATTACCGGCACCCGGCTACCGACCATAGAACATATATATCAGAAACGCTGCCTACGGAGGGCACGGTCCATCATCGAAGACCCTACCCACCCCAGCCACAGTCTGTTCGCCCTCCTACCATCTGGAAGACGCTACAGATGCATTCGCACCCGTACGACCAGATTTAGGAACAGCTTCTTTCCCAGGGCTGTCATCCTACTGAACTCCACAAATAAACACTAAAGCCTGCACATCTGCCGATGCACTTTATTATGGTCATATTTATGCTAATATATATGTACAAATGTATGTTGAAATGTTTAAGTGTCCTAATCCAAATTGTACACTCGGGAGCCGCAAGCCTACATTTCGTTGTACTGCACTTGTGCACTAACAATGACAATAAAAGTTGATTTGATTTGATTTGATTTGTAGTACAACCAAAAGCCCTACTACTGCTTCACCTGTGGACCTCCTGGTTTATATGTTTTTAGGCCTCCAGTTGTGGGATATTGCTAAAGCTGAAAAAAAAACATTTTCCCTCCATTACAGGAACTAGTTTTAAATGAAACACAGTCCTGTTATTTTCTTCATCTTCCTGACCACTTGGCAACTGCCCAGTGTCCCATTTGACATTAGACAATAAACAAGCAACAAGCTATTTAACTTGGACAATCAGTACAGAATCGAGGACACATGTAGAAAATTCACCTTTGCCTTGAACAAAGTTAGAGATTTTAAAAAATCCCACAGGATATAGAACATACTTCCAGAACAGATAGCTGAGTCAACTGAAATCTTAAAAAATGGAGCCAGATACCTTTTGAGCAGAGATTTATGTCCACAACAGTATCATATATGGGTTGGGGAAGAATGAGCTTTTCTTACTCCAGGCTGTTTTAACTTCTGGTCATTGTATTGCACGGCATTATATTGCTAGGCTACCTTAACTCTTCACTAACACAGTACTGAAGACCTAGAATGCGCCTATTTAGCTGTCAAATGGCACAAAAAATACATTGGCATCAGAATTCTTATTTGTATACTATTAAACTGTTTTTCATGCACTGTTAAAACAGTTTAGTTCAAGCTATGGCAAGTACATTGGAATTAAAGTTCTAAAAAAAACTTTGATGCCTGTGTGGTAGGGTTGCAAAATTCTGGGAATTTTTAAGAGGAAACTTTCCATGGGAAATTTCGGGAATTTTGAGTTTTTTTGCACACTGATGGTTTTTGTCTCTGACCCTTATATTATCTTTGTCGTCAAAATAGACATACTGTTCCATACAAATAAAAACAGGCTTTCAAAACTTTATTTAGGTTATAATTTTGAACTTTATTGAACCCCCACAAAAAAGACCCATCTAAAATAAAAAGAGCGTCAGCTTATTTAGCCTGTAATTTGTCCTTATTTTGTCCCTTTGAGTCTTCTACTCATGAGTCTTCTACTCCTCATTGCTCCTCCTGATTCTCTGATGTGTCCATTTCCTCCTGTGTCAGTGTCTAGCTGTGTGGTGGACACTTCTGTATCTGGCTCAATAAGTTGTAGGTTCACCCGGATAGCCACCAGTTTCTCCACTCTCTTGTTAGTCAGCCTGTTACGCACCTTTGTATGCGTATTCCCAAAAAGTGACCAGTTTCGTTCAGAGGCCGCTGATGAAGGTGGGATTTGGAGTATCACCGATGCAATAGGTGACAGGGCCTCAGATGCACAAAGTCCCTTCCACCAGGTATGTGCACTGATATGCTTGCATGATTCCCATATCCCATCCCCATTCCAAAGACCTTGCTTGGTAAAGAACTTTGCCAGACTTCCCAGAACTTTGCCCACATCCAGATTGAGATGGTGTGAGAGGGTAGAAATCACACTAAGCGCTGTTGATCTGTTCTCCAGAAAGTATTGGTCTCCCAACATGCTTTGGGTCCATCATGTATGCTGCAGCATGAATCGGCTTGACACAAAATTCTTGACGCGTCTGTATGAATTGAACAATTGCCTTCTCCTCTGCTTTGAGCAGCAGGGATGTGGGTAGGGCAATGCTGATTTGTTCTTTTAAATCAGTAAAAAGCCTGAACATCTGACAAGACAGCGTCATCTCCTTCAATCTGAGCAATTGCAGATGCTACTGGAGAGAATAGTTTAAGGCTGCTAACTACTCTCTCCCAAAACACATCATCCAGCAGTATTTTCTTGATGGTGGTTTCCATATCCCCAGACTGGGATATTGCCATTTCTTGCAGCGACTCCTTACCCTCCAGAAGGCTGTTGTACATTATGACACCACCACCCCATCTAGTGTTGTTGGGCAGCTTCAGTGTGGTGTTCTTGTTCTTTGTCATTTGCTTGGAGTTGTAGGTTGCTGCAACTACCTGTTTTTCCCTGACATACCTTAACAACTTGCTTGGCTCTCTTGTACAGTGCTTCCATGGTTCTCAAACCCATGATGTCCTTGAGGAGCAGGTTAAGCCCATGAGCTGCGCACCCAATAGACGTAATGGGAGGGTAGGCCTCCTCCACTTGAGCCCAAGCAGCCTTCATATTCGCAGCATTGTCAGTAACTACTGCAAAGACCTTTTGTGATCCAAGATCGTTGGATAAATGCTGCTGCATCTTTGTGGCATTCTTTACATATGGCTTTCTACAGTGTTTGCACATGTACACAGTCTTTCCATCTTTAATGCCTGGGGTAAAATGCTTCCACACATCAGACGGTAAACGTGGCATTGTTCTATGCAGAGAAATAAAGGGCATTCATCTCTGTCGAACTGTGGTCGATCAGCACGATTGCAACAGGGCGAGTACATTTTTGCTGATGCTCCATGTGATGGAAGCATGACCTGTACACACACGACGCTACATCACCAATAGTGTATTATTTTGTATATTTTAAATTGAAGGACAGAGTTCAACAAGTAACTGGTTTATTTGGTATAAAGTCTGATTTACTTACTGCATCATCACAACATCAACAGAAAACAAAATGACTACCCTCAGGACCCCTAACCTGGATCTTAAAAAAACTATAGCAGTCTTATAGATGCCTGCAGGCCAATCACAATTTGATATGCAAATATTACAAATAGAGGGAGCTAATTGCTCATCCACCCAATCAGGACACATTTGTTCACAGTCACACACAAAACTTGTAATTATTAAAACAAGCCAAGTAAGAAGGTAAACATATATTGATTAAGAAATTCCTTAATAATTAAGATTCCATCTCTGTTAGTAATTTTAAGAGAGGACCTGTGGAAAAAAAAAAGAAACACAAAAAAATTATGCTAGCATGTGCTTTTTTGGGCAAAATTCCCATGCCAAACTTCCCGTGGAAAATTTCCAGAAATTTACCAGAAACTTTCCACCCCTTTGCAACCCTACTGTGTGGCAAAAAAACTATTATTTTCAATAACTGCAAGTTGAAATATTTGCAACTGTGTGCTTGTTTACCAAACAGCTGTATAATGATTAAAAAATGTATACATTATGTAAATAAGGTAGGGGACCAGAGCACCAGCTTAGATTTCAGACACAGGAAGATAAAAACGGTCAGTAGTGTACATAACTCTGTCGTTCAATTAAGCCATCCTTGATGTCAATCACTATATAAAGTGGAATTGCTCAGTATCTCCCAAAAACCACAGTTTATAGAGACTTAAATTTTATATGCACCATGATGGGAGGTGGACACTGCTGAAGAATGTTATGTAACTGCGGGCACGGTTTTCTAATTTCTATAAATGCAATTGAACTGCGTGTATAATTAGGAAAATGAACAAGGAAGAAAAAAAAAATCACTAAAGATGCTGCCCCTTAAAGCTTGCATCACATGCTCCTCCCCCCATTGTGAATCTTTGGAATTCTCTACCTCAGAGGGCTGTGGATCCTTAGGCAGAGTATATTCAAGACAGAGATCGAGAGAGTTTAGGGCAATAAGGGAATCAAGGGCTATGGGGATAGGATGGGAAAGTGGAGTTCATGTAGAAGTTCAGCCATGATCTTATTGAATGGCGGAGCAGGCTTGATGGGCTGTATGGCCTACTCCTGCTCCTATTTCTTATTCCATTATACAAGATCTTGTAAGCCACATCCACATTTCTTGACCAGCAGAGGCCAGAGTATTCAATGAGGCTATGCACATATATAAAACAACTCCCGGCAGCACAAAGTATAAAGAAAAACAGAGGCAGGAAAGTTAGGAACTTTGTATGTGAAAGTGGAACTTTCCACAAAAAAAGGGAGAAGACCTAAAGATAAATCTAATCATTTCCTAACTGATAAAAGACCATACCAAAATATACAAAATCTAGGGGTGAATTCTGAGGAATTAAATGCAGAAACTAACTCACTGCAACCAAGAAAATAAAGCTTAATAAAAAGCACCAAAATTCTATTTACCAATAGCATTGCTATCTTTCACTCCTGGCAAATGGCACTGCCACAGCACTAGTGAAGCAGGCTAACCTTTCCTACTAAATGAAAGGATAATTCAGCTGCATTCTGCTACGCAGTTTGTTAACTTTTGCTCAACAGCGAGTTTACATAGGATCAATATTCTATATGAAATTGATTTGAAGATCCTTTTAGTCCCATCTACAAAAAAAAACTAAAACCAAGTACAATTTAAATTATATTTTTCCTCAGTCGAAGATTTGAAGAAATGCACAAAATGTCACCACTGCATTCTTCGGAGATGAATTAAACAAGTACAATTTTCAGCCAAAATAATGGATGTGATCTTATGGTGGCCCTATCTGCACACTTAAAATAAACAGTTCATTAATTTCACATGCAGCAATATCTACCTTAAGTGTATGAAATTTAAGCTTGCACAAAAACAAATTTAAATAGTTCTGACAACAAGGACAAGGTTGAAACTCTAGGCAGGAGTTACCAAGTAAACAAATGGAGTCAATTTCTAACCTCCTTTCGTGAACCTAGAGACCAAATGGTGTTCAACTGAATTCTCAGCACAGATTAGTTTCTGGCATGGTTAAGAGAGAGGGGGGAAAAAGGGAGTACAGGTTGAAATGGCTGTCAGATGAAGAACATTTAGGCTGTTTATACCACTAATCTGGTGCCAGATTTGTACTGGCATTGGAATAAATCCAGTACTAAATTAGTGGTACACCGCAATACTATATTGATTCATCTGGAATTCGTGTCCCAAAGTGCTTCAGTTATGCTCTCCCATCACAGGGATTTGACTGCACATTCACACTAGGTTGGTACCAACATAACACACTGCAAATGACTGGTCACTATTTACCAGTATAATTACCTGTGCTGACCAACTTCCCAGGTTGCTAGACTCATGTTAGTCAATATATGTTCAGTATACCTCCCTAGGTGAAGTGGGCCACACATTATGGGCACTCCAAAACACAGTGCACCACTCTACAATTACAGATGCAAGTCTAAAGGAAACTGGAGCACTAAATAAGTATACTTAAGTGAGGTGGCATTATTTAAATACAGTATTGACTCATTCATCCCAATCTGGTTCTGTTGTGACAGCAGCTTAAATGCACTAGTTAAGTGATTCTAAACCTTAAGTTACAGGGAGAATGCTATTGGATTACAAAACCATTTTCCAGAAATGTACCTTTAACTCCTAACATTAGTTCCTTAATTGAGGTCTCACCCAAGCAAATAAAGAGAGTCCCACAGAGGGTGTAAACCTGACCCTTAAGTTTTTTTTGATAAAAGCCAGTCTTATTTCCTAATTCACACAAACACACTCCATCCCATACTGTTGCAGTGAAAATGATAGACTTGGCAATGTAGTGGTTATAACAAAATGACCTACAAGTGGAAAAATATGGAGTTTTATTAACATCTGTATCTCATCTTGATCAATTTTAATTTGATTCAACAAAAGGATTTTGCAGAGTTTTATTTTACAATACTACGCTGTACTTCAACATCAAGTAACAATATCAAAAACAATTTATATGCAACCTGATCCCTTGTATTATTGTATTTACATAGACATGATTGGAAACATGCATCTTCTGGGGCATCAAGTAATTGACAAGGAGTACAGACTACTGTTTTATACAAAAAAAAGAGAATCCATTTGGAAGCACTACCAATGTTATGCTAAAATACTAATTAATAAACCCAGTTCTCAACAGTTCAGAATCACTCAAATGTAATATTAGAGCGATGATTTTTAAAACATATTTAATTATGTGCCTTTAGTGTGAAAAGGAGAAACAAGTACCAAGGAGTACAAATGCTTTGAAGTACAGGTTTTGGCAAAAGCTATGTTTCCATCTGAAGGAAACCCAATAAGCCCTTTGCCTAAGGAAACAAAATGAAGCATGACATTCAAAGATGCTGCATAGCAAAAAACAAGACAGCATTTGACCAAGGATCACCTGCCCTAATATCTCCTTATGTGGCTCGGTGTCAGATTTTGTTTTATAACCCTCCCTGTGAAGCGCCTTGGGATGTTTTACTACGTTAAATGCACTATATAGTAGTACAATACAAGTTGTTGTTGTGGTGGTGGGAGAGAAAGCAGAGCTTCACATTTGCTTGGACTTGTGATTAGTAGCTTCAAAGCTGATGATATTTCTAATTATAGGAATGAACAAAATAGCTAGCTCTCGTTAATAAATATTCAAAAAGGTGGTACAACACGCTATCTGATTTTTAAAAGTTAACTGCATACAGACTGTGGTTATCCTATAGCCAATATACAAATGTGATGGTGCAAAACCACTAGGCTGCTGATTTATGAAAATTGACAGCATTATACGGTACGTTTGGACTTAGTGCAGTGCAAAAGATGGCAGTGTAATTGGAGCATGAATCTCATTCTACCGAGTATTGTAACCAAGGGCTGAATATTCAATTCCATCAATAAGTACTGGGAAAAAGGCAAAGGAATTAGTCTCCAGTTCCTTTCAATAACTAGGATCTATGATGCACGATGCATAGTGCATCAATGAATTTCATTGAGGTGTCTGCGACACAAGGCTTCTGTAGGATTGAAGCCTATGATCTTACACCAACATGCCAAAACTGCTACTGAAAGCAACAGTTTAATTTTGGCTGCCCCTAAAATCCAGTCATAGTACATAAGCAGTTTAAACTACAACTCAAATTTTTGCACCAAGCTTGTTTCAATATAATGTTGCAAGTTTTGTCGGTTACAGGCTTGAACAGTACTGTGTGTTTGGTTCAGTTTGTGTGTGAGCGATTAATTATTCACACCCAAGAATTCCTGCTAATTCTTTGCCGGGATAGAAGAGCTTTTCTACTTGAATACAAGAGTCACTGAAAATTTTAAGATTGAATGGTCACTTTCAAACACGAGAGTGTGTTTCGAAACTTCAAAACGATAATTTAAGAAATACCAACATAAAAGTTTAGAAAGGGTTAGCTTACTCAAATTAGAGGATTTCTACCGTAAAAAGGCATGACAATCGACATGCTCAAATACTACAGAAATCCTATGAAAGCATAGGATCATAATATTACAGCACAGGAGGCCGCCATTCAGCCCGAGTCAGCGCCAGCTCTTTTCAAGAGCAATCCCGTTAGTCCCACTCCCCACTCTATCCCCATATCCATGCAATTCTTTTCTCCAAGTATTTATCCAATTCCCTTTGGAAGGTTAATCTTGAATCTGTATCCACCACCCTATTAGGCAATGCATTCCAAATCCTAACCACTCATTGCTTAGAAAGGGTTTTCTTCACGTTGCCTCGGCTTCTTTTGCCAATCACCTTAAATCGGTGCACTCTGCTTATCGACCCTTCAGCAATTGGAAACAATTTCTTTTTATTTACTCTATCTAAACCCTTCATGATTTTAAACACTTCTATCCAATCTCCTCTTGGCCTTCTCTGCTCGAAGGAGACCCACCCCAGGAGGGAGACAGAAAGCAGGCAATTATAGACCAGTTAGCCGAACATCTGTCATTGGGAAAATGCTGGAGTCCATCATTAAGGAAATGGTAGCAGAACATTTAGAAAATCATAATAGTCAAGCAGAGTCAGCATGGTTTTATGAAAGGGAAACCATGTTTGCCAAATGTGTTGGAGTTCTTTGAGCAGGGTGGATAAAGGAGAACCAGTAGATGTTGTGTATTTGGATTTCCAGAAGGCATTCGATAAGGGACCACATAAAAGGTTACTACACAAGATAAGAGCTCACGGGGTTGGGGGTTATATATTAGCATGGATAGAAGATTGGCTAACTAACAGAAAAGAGAGTCGGGAAAAAGGGTCATTTTCAGGTTGGCAAACTAACTAGTGGTGTGCCGCAGGGATCAGTGCTGGGGCCTCAACTATTTACAATCTATGTTAATGACTTGGATGAAGGGACAGAGTGTAATGTGGCCAAATTTGCTGATGATACAAAGATAGGTGGGAAAGCAAATTGTGGGGAGGACGCAAAGAATCTCCAAAGGGAATCGGTGCACTCTGGTTATCGACCCTTCAGCAATTGGAAACAATTTCTTTTTATTTACTCTATCTAAACCCAAAGCAAACTCAATTGCTACTTGGCCCTAAACAGACAATACAACATGGCTGATTACCTGACCATGGTAAAGGATAGCAAACTGAGAAAAACCTTGACAATGTACAGACTTAGTGAACATAGCCTGGCGATCGAAAAAGGTAGACACAGGCAGACCCGGTTACCAAGAGAGGACAGGATATGCTCTCACTGCAGTCAGGGAGTGGTGGAGACAGAGATGCACTTCCTCACAGCTTGTAGAAAATATCAGGGCATAAGGGAGAATTTCTACCCAAAATTCACAAAAATATGCCCGGAATTCAGAAATTTGAATGACGACCAAAAACTCCCATACCTACTAGGGGAAGAGAGAAATTGTGTAACCTTAGCGGCACACTATGTTACAGCTTGCCATAAACAGAGGGACAACCACTAAATATAAGAAAAAGAGAGTATATACAAATTATATGAATGTATATTTATACACTCAGGGATATATCTGTTTATACACTGTATGGATAGATCTGTATTTTTGTGTACAACCATGAATGTTTTTCGATGCTTTGGCAACATAAGATGTACCTTGTCATGCCAATAAAGCGATTTGAATTGAATTGATATAGATAGGCTAAGTGAGTGAGCAAAAATCTGGCAGATGGAGTATAATGTGGGAAAATGTGAGGTTATCCACTTTGGTAAGAAAAATAAAGAAGCAAATTATTTAAATGGGGAGAGATTACAAAATGCTGAGGTACAGAGGGATCTGGGGGTCCTTGTACATGAATCTCAAAGTTAGCATTCAGGTACAGCAAGTAATTAGGAAGACAAATAGAATGTTGGCCTTTATTGCAAAGGGAATGGAGTATAAAAGTAAGGAAGTCCTGTTACAACTGTTGGCGAGACCACACCTGGAGTACTGTGTACAGTTTCGGTCTCCTTATTTAAAAGGAAGGATATACTTGCATTGGAGGCAGTTCAGAGAAGGTTCTCGAGGTTGATTCCAGAGATGAAGGGGTTGTCTTATGAAGAAAGGTTGAGCAGGTTGGGCCTATACTCATTGGAGTTTAGATGAGAGGGGATCTTATTGAAACATAAGATTCTGATGATGGGGCTTGACAGGGTAGATGCAGAAAGGATGTTTCCCCTTGTGGGGGAATCCAAAACTAGGGGGCATAATTTCAGAATAAGGGGGCACCCATTTAAAACGGAAATGAGGAGTCATAGAGTCATAGAGTTTTACAGCACAGAAAGAGGCCCTTCGGCCCATCGTGTCTGCGCCGCCCATCCATCCCTGTCCAGTCTAATCCCATTTTCCAGCATTTGGTCCATAGCCTTGTATGCAATGGCATTTCAAGTGCTCATCCAAATGCTTCTTGAATGTTGTGAGGGTTCCTGCCTCTACCACCCTTTCAGGCATTGAGTTCCACATTCCAACCACCCTCTGGGTGAAAAAGTTCCTCCTCAAATCCCCTCTAAATCTCCTGCCCCTTACCCTGAATCTATGCCCCCTTGTTATTGACCCCCCTACTAAGGGGAAAAGTTCCTCTTTGTCTACCCTATCTATGCCCCTCATCATTTTGTACACCTCAATCAGGTCCCCCCTCAGCCTTCTTTGCTCCAAGGAAAACAACCCCAGCCTGTTTAGTCTTTCTTCATAGCTGAGGCGCTCCATCCCAGGTAACATCCTGGTGAATCTTCTCTGCACCCTCTCCAAAGCAATCACATCCTTCCTAATAGTGAGGCGACCAGAACTGCACACAGTACTCCAGCTGTGGCCTCACCAGCGTTTTGTACAGTTCCATCATAACCTCCCTGCTCTTATATTCTATGCCTCGGCTAATGAAGGCAAGTATCCCATATGCCTTTTTAACCACCTTATCTACCTGTTCCGCTGCCTTCAGGGATCTATGTACATGTACACCAAGGTCCCTCTGACCCTCTGTACTTCCTAGGGTCCTACCACTCATTGTGTATTCCCTTGCCTTATTTGTCCGTCCAAAATGCATCACCTCGCACTTTTCAGGGTTAAATTCCATTTGCCACTTTTCCGCCCATCTGACCAACCCGTTTATATCGTCCTGTAGCCTGAGGCTTTCCTCCTCACAATTTACCACCCCACCAATTTTCGTGTCATCTGCGAACTTACTGATCATACCTTTTACATTCTCATCCAAATCATTTATGTAGATCACAAACAACAAGGGACCCAGCACCGATCCCGGAGGTACCCCACTGGACACAGGCTTCCAGTCACAAAAGCAACCTTCGACCATCACCCTCTGCCTCCTGCCACTCAGCCAGTTTAGGATCCAACGCGCCAAGGCACCCTGGATCCCATGGGCTCTTACCTTCTTGACCAGTCTCCTATGCGGGACTTTGTCAAAAGCTTTACTGAAGTCCATGTAAACCACATCCACAGCATTTCCCTCATCCACCTCCCTAGTCACCCCCTCGAAAAATTCAATCAGATTTGTCAGACATGATTTACCCTTGACAAAGCCATGCTGACTATCCCCGATTAATCCTTGCCTCTCCAAGTGGAGACTAATTTTGTCCCTCAGAATTTTTTCCAATAATTTCCCTACCACAGATGTTAGGCTCACTGGCCTGTAATTCCCTGGTTTATCCCTGCTACCCTTCTTGAATAATGGTACTACATTAGCTGTTCTCCAGTCCTCTGGTACATCCCCTGTGGCCAGAGAGGTTCTGAAAATTTGTGTCAGAGCCCCTGCAATCTCCTCCTTTGCCTCCCACAGCAGCCTGGGATACATCTCGTCTGGGCCTGGGGATTTATCCACTTTTTGGCCTGCTAAAACCGCTAGCACCTCCTCCCTCTCGATGCTAATATGTTCAAGTATGTCACAGCCCCCTTGCCCGATTTCTATGTCTGCATCGTCTTTCTCCATAGTGAACACAGATGCAAAAAATTTATTTAAAACCCCGCCTACATCCTCTGGCTCTACACACAGATTGCCACTTTGGTCCCTAATGGGCCCTACCCTTTCCCTGGTTATCCTCTTGCCCTTAATATACTTATAAAACATCTTAGGATTTTCCTTTATTTTGCTCGCCAGTGTTATTTCATGGCCCCTCCTCGCCCTCCTAATTTCTTTTTTAAGTATGCCCCTGCATTTTTTATACTCCTCTAGGGCTTCTTCCGTCTTTAGTCTTTTGTAACTGCCAAAAGCCCCCCTTTTATTTCTAATGCATTTTTGTATATCCCTTGTCATCCAAGGTTCCCTTTGCTTGTTGGTCCCACCCTTGACCTTTACAGGAACATGTTGGCGTTGTACTCTCTCTATTTCCCTTCTGAAAGTCTCCCACTGTTTTGATGCGGATTTTCCTATAAGTAGCTGCTTCCAGTCCAATTTGGCCAGATCCTGCCTTATCATATTAAAATCGGCCTTCCCCCAATTTAGAACCCTTATTTCCGGGCCGTCTTTGTCTTTTTCCATGACCACCTTAAATCTCACCGAATTGTGGTCACTGTCGCTTCCACCACTTGCCCGGCTACATTCCCCAGAATTAGGTCCAGTACCGCCCCCTCTCTTGTAGGACTTTCTACATGTTGGCTCAAAAAGCTCTCCTGGATGCACTTTAAGAATTCTGCACCCTCTAAGCCTTTCACACTCTGACTATCCCAATTTATATTGGGGAAGTTGAAATCCCCCACTATTATTACCCTATTATTTTCGCACTTTTCTGAGATTTGCCTACATATCTGTTCCTCTATCTCCCCCTGACTGTTTGGGGGCCTATAGTACACTCCCAGCAAAGTGCTTGCCCCCTTTTTGTTTTTAAGTTCTACCCATATGGCCTCATTAGAGGAACCCGCTAATATATCATCCCTCCTTACAGCAGTAATTGACTCCTTAATTAATATTGCAACACCCCCTCCCCTTTTACACCCCCCTCTGTCTCGCCTGAAGATTCTATACCCCGGAATATTGAGCTGCCAGTCCTGACCCTCCCTCAACCATGTCTCCGTGATAGCAACAATATCGTACTCCCATGTGTTCAACAACAACTTCAGTTCATCCACCTTATTTGCAAGACTCCTTGCATTAAAATAAATGCCTTCCAGCCCTGCCATATTCTCTTTTGCCTTCACATATTTGCTTTGCCTTCCCAGCTGACTTGTTTTTCCCTCTGTATTTGGCTGTAAATCACCCCCTACTATAGCTCCACTCTGTACCCCATCCCCCTGCCAAGTTAGTTTAAACCCCCCCCAGCAGTGCTAGCAAACCTCCCCGCAAGGATATTGGTTCCCCTCTGGTTCAGGTGTAAACCGTCCGACTTGTACAAGTCCCACCTTTCCCAGAAGCAGACCCAGTGATCCAGGAAACTAAAGCCCTCCCCCCTGCACCATCCCTTTAGCCACGCATTCATCTGTTCTATCTTCCTATTTCTATACTTACTAGCACGTGGCACCGGGAGTAATCCAGAGATTACAACCCTTGAGGTCCTGCTCTTTAATCCTTCACCTAGCTCCCTAAATTCTTGCTGCAGGACCTCATCCCTCTTTTTACCTATGTCGTTGGTACCAATGTGGACCACGACCACTGGCTGTTCACCCTCCCCCTCCAGAATGCCCTGCAGCCGCTCAGTGACATCCTTGACCCTGGCACCAGGGAGGCAACAAACCATCCTGGATTCACGTCTACGGCCACAGAAACGCCTATCTGTTCCCCTTACTATAGAATCCCCTACCACTATTGCTCTCCCACTCTTTTTCCCCCCTTCCTGGGCAGCAGGAGCACCGCCAGTGCCAGGAAGCTGGCTGCTGCTGCCTTCCCCTGGTGAGTCATCCCCCTCAACAGTATCCAAAGCGGTATACTTGTTTGAAAGGGGGATGTCCGCAGGGGTTCCCTGCACTACCTGCCTGCCTTTGTTGCTCCGCCTGATGGTCACCCCCTGTGCTGCCCTACCCTGAGGCGTGAACAACTCGCTAAACGTGCTATCCACGAGCCTCTCAGCATCGCGTATGCTCCAAAATTCATCCACCCGCAGCTCGAGCGCCACAATGCGGTCTACAAGTAGCTGCAGCTGGATGCATTTCCCGCACACATGGTCGCCAGGGACACTGGCAGCGTCCCTGATTTCCCACATAGAGCAGGAGGAGCAGAACACGGGTCTGAGCTCTCCTGCCATGACTTACTCCTTTAATTAATCTAAAAATTTATTCAATACCCCAGTTACAGGTATACTCTAGGGCGCTTTATTTACCAACTGTCCTCACCACAACAGAGCCCCTAGAAATTTAACACCACAGAATTCAAGCTTGTAATGAAAAGAGAGAAATACTCACCAACCAATCACTTACCTGCTCCCTGGTGACGTCACACCCCGATTACTTTTTACCTCCCTGCAACTACCGAGCTCGCAGACTGGAGTTTGGTATGCCTCTCCTGGCCTCGCTGCCGCTTTTATACCTCGCCGCCGAGTCTCCCACAGGTCCCGCCTCTCGCTGCCTGCCGCCGCTGCTCTGAGGCCTCTCCTGGCCTCGCTGCCGCTTTTATACCTCGCCGCCGAGTCTCCCACAGGTCCCGCCTCTCGCTGCCTGCCGCTGCTGCTCTGAGGCCTCTCCTGGCCTCGCTGCCGCTTTTATACCTCGCCGCCGAGTCTCCCACAGGTCCCGCCTCTCGCTGCCTGCCGCCGCTGCTCTGAGGCCTCTCCTGGCCTCGCTGCCGCTCAGAGGGTCGTGAATCCTTGGAATTCTCTTCCCCAGAGAGCTATGGAGGCTGGGTCATATTTAAAGGTGGAGATAGACAGATTTTCGAATGGTAAGGGAGTCAAGGGTTATGGGGAGCGGGCAGGGAAGTGGAGTTGCGGCCAAGATCAGATCAGCCATGATCTTATTGAATGACGGAGCAGGCTCAAGGGGCCAAATGACCTACTCCTGCTCCTACGTCTTATGTTCTCCAGTCTATCCATGTAACTAATACCTCATTCCTGGAATCATTCTAGTAAATCTCTTCTACACCCTCTTCAAAGCCTTCACATCCTTCCTAAAGTGCCCAGAATTGGACACAATACTCCAGCTGGGGCCGAACTAGAGAGTTTAATATAGGTTTAGTTTCCTGGCTTTTGTACTCTATGGCTCTATTTATAAAGCCCAGGATCCCATGCTTTATTAACTGCCTTGTTAACTTGTCCTGCCACCTTCAAAGATTTGTGCACAAGCACCACTAGGACTCCCTCTTCTTGCACCCACTTTAAAAATTGTACCATTTAGCAAGTATTGTCTGTCTCTATTTATTCGCTTATGGGATCTGGGCGTTGCTGGCAAGGCCAGCATTTATTGCCCATCCCTAGTTGCCCTTGAGAAGGTGGTGGTGAACTGCCTTCGTGAACTGCTGCAGTCCGTGTGGTGATGGTACTCCCACAGTGCTGTTAGATAGGGAGTTCCAGGATTTTGACACAGCGACGATGAAGGATTGGCGATATACTTCTAAGTCAGGATGGTGTGTGATTTGGAGGGGAACTTGCAGATGGTGGAGTTCCTATGCGCCTGCTGCCCTTGTCCTTCTAGGTGGAAGAGGTCACGGGTTTGGGAGGTGCTGCTGAAGAAGCCTTGGCAAGTTGCTACAGTGCATCTTGTACATGGTACACACTGCAGCCACGTTACACCGGTGATGGAGGGAGTGAATGTTTAAGGTGGTGGATGGGGTGCCAATCAAACGGGCTGCTTTGTCCTGGATGGTGTCGAGCTTCTTGTGTTGTTGGAGCTGCACTCATCCAGGCAAGTGGAGAGAGTATTCCATCACACTCCTTACTTGTGCCTTGTAGATGGTGGAAAGGCTTTGGGGAGTCAGGTGGTGAGACAGTCGCTGCAGAATACCTAGCCTCTGACCTGCTCTTGTTGCCACAGTATTTATGTGGCTGGTCCAGTTAAGTTTCTGGTCAATGGTGACCCCCAGGATGGCGATGGTTGGGGATTTGGCGATGGTAATGCCATTGAATGTCATAGGGAGGTGGTTAGACTCTTGCTTGTTGGAGATAGTCATTGCCTGGCACTTCTGTGGCACGAATGTTACCTGCCACTTATCAGCCCAAGCCTGAACGTCATCCAGGTCTTGTTGCATGCGGGCATGGACTGCTTCATTATCTGAGGAGTTGTGAATGGCGCGGAACACTGCAGTCATCAGCGAACATCCCCATTTCTGACCTTATGTTGGAGGGAAAGTCATTGATGAAGCAGCTGAAGATGGTTGGGCCTTGGACACTGCCCTGAGGAACTCCTGCAGCGATGTCCTGGGGCTGTGATGATTGACCTTCAACCGCCACAACCATCTTCCTTTGCGCTAGGTATGACTCCAGCCAGTGGAGCGTTTTCCCCCAATTCCCATTGACTTCAGTTTTACTAGGGCTCCTTGATGCTACACTCAGTCAAATGCTGCCTTGATGTCAAGGGCAGTCACTCTCACCTCACCTCTGGAATTCAGCTCCTTTGTTCATGTTTGGACCAAGGCTGTAATGAGGTCAGGAGCTGAGTGGTCTTGGCAGAACCCAAACTGGGCATCAGTGAGCAGGTTATTGGTGGGTAAATGCCACTTGATAGCACTGTCAATGACACCTTCTATCACTTTGCTGATGGAGAGTAGACTGATGGCGCAGTAATTGGCCAGATTGGATTTGTCCTGCTTTTTGTGGACACGACATACCTGGGCAGTTTTCCATTGTCGGATAGACGCCAGTGTTGTAGCTGTACTGAAACAGCTTGGCTAGAGGCGTGGCTAGTTCTGGAGCACAAGTCTTCAGCACGATAGCCGGGATGTTGTCTGGGCCCATAGCCTTTGCTGTAGCCAGTGTGCTCAGCAATTTCTTGATATCACGGAGTGAATCGAATTGGCTGAAGACTGGCTTCTGTGATGGTGGGAACCTTGGGAGTAGGCCAATATGGATCATCCACTCGGCACTTCTGGCTGAAGATGGTTACAAACGCTTCAGCCTCGTATTTTGCACTCACGTGCTGGGCTCTACCATCAAGGATGGGGATATCCCATTAGTTGTTTAATGGTCCACCACCATTCATGACGATGTGGCAGGACTGCAAAGCTTTGATCTGATCCGTTGATTGTGGGATCGCTTAGCCCTATCTGCAGCATGCTGCTTCCGCTTTTTAACATGCATGTAGTCCTGTGTTGCAGCTTCCCCAGTTTTAGTTACGCCTGGTGCTGCTCATGGCATGCTCTTCTACACTCCTTAATTGAACCAGGGTTGATCCCCTGGCTTGGTGGTAATGGTAAAGTGAGGGATATGCCAGGCCATGAGGTTACAGATTGTGGTGGAATACAGTTCTGCTGCGGCCTCACAGCACCTCATGGATGCCCAGTTTTGAGCTGCTAGATCTGTTCGGAATCTATCCCATTTAGCACGGTGGTAGTGCCACACAACACGATGGAGAGTGTTCCAAGTGTGAAGACAGGACTTAGTCTCCACAATGGCTGTGCTGTGGTCACTGCTGTCATGGACAGATGCATCTGCGACAGGTAGATTGGGGAGGATGAGGTCAAGTAGGTTTTACCCTCGTGTTGGTTCTCTCACCACCTGTTGCAGGCCCAGACTGGCAGTTACGTCCTTCAGGACTCTCCTGCCAAAATGCATCACCTCACGCTTTTCTATGTTCAATTTCATCTGCCACGTGTCTGCCCATTCCACCAGCCTGCCCATGTCCTTTTGTAGTCTGTTACTAACTTCCAAATTTTATGTCATCTGCAAATTTCGAAATGGTGCCCTGAACCCAAGCCCAAGTTATTGATGTGTATCAAAAACAGCAGTGGTCCTGGTACTGAACCTTGGGAACACCACTGTGTACCTCCCTCCAGTCTGGAAAAACAGCCATTCACCACACTTCTCTTTACTATCCCTTAGCCAATTTTGTATCCATGCTGCTACTGCCCCTTTTATCCCATGGGTTTTAATTTTGCTAACCAGCTTAATATGCAGTACTTTATCAAAACTCCCTTTGAAAGTCCATATACATATCAACTTCACCGCCCTGATCCACCTAGAATCATAGAAACTTACAGCACAGAGGGAGGCCATTCAGCCAGTTGTGCTTGTGGTGGCTCTTTGAACGAGCAGTCGTGATTCATCCCACATCTCCACTTTTTAATCAGTAACCCTGTAAGTTCCTCCTCCTCCTCCAATACCTGTCCAACTCACTTTTAAAATTGATGGAATCAGCTTCCACCTTTTCAGGTAGAGCATTCTAGATCCCGACAACTCTGAAAAAAATTCCCCTCATCTCCCCTCTAGATCTTTTGCCAATGATTTTGGATCTATGACCTCTAGTTATTGACCCAAGTAATTTTTCTCTATCTACTCGAACAAAACCGCTCATCTTGAAAACCTCTATTAAGTACCCTCCTAACCTTCTCTGTTCAAAGGAGAACAGTCCTAACTTTTCCAACCTCTCCTCATAACTGAAGTCCCTCATCTCTGGTAACATCCTGGTAAACCTCCTCTGTACCCCCTCCAAGACCTTTGAATCTTTCCTGAAATGTGGTGCTCAGAATTGTCCACAACACTCGAGCTGAGGCTTAACCACTGAGTTCTAAAGTTCTGGCATGATCTCAGTGCTTTTATATTCTACTAGCTGGGGGGGCCCGGCGTTGCCAGGGCTTTTTTGGGCCTGGTCGATGTCTGGGCCGGGAGCCTGGGACTGGATTTGGGCTGTCGGCAGTTGGAGAAGCCTAGGCCCTGGGGTATTTTCCACTGTTTAACCTAAACATTTCTAGCTTTTAATACCTTCAAAGGTGAAAGTTAAAGTACTTATAAAACATTTTTGGTAAATCTTATTTTTTTGAAAAAAGATACTGACCTCGATTACCATATTTTTAGCTTCAGGCCCGGCTGGTGTATAATGACTGCCACATCCCTGAGCTAAGAATGATTATCCCCGCCCACACACGCACCGATTGGTCAACCATCAGGTGGCTGAACTGTATGATTGGTCAACTTTCACGTCACTCAATGCTAATGAGTGGATAATGAGTGGAATTTTGAAGGTTTTTTGGATACCGTCGGCACAATTTTTGTCTGACCAAGAAGTAAATACGCTTATGACCATTCCGGAATCGTAAGCTTTCTTTTGATGTAACACACGTGTAGGTACGCTCTATAACTTTTGAGTGTATAGCCGGACAGACAGACAGACGGAAGGACAGATCAACCGCTTTTATATATAGAGAGATAGATGCCTCTATTTATAAACCCAAGTAACCCATATGGTTTTTTAACCACCTTCTGAACTTGCCCTGCCACCTTTAAGGATTTATGTATATGGACTCCAAGGTCTTGATGCTCATCTACACTTCTCAAAATCGTGCCATTTATAGTACAGGAAACTCTCATTTAAATGGCACCTAAATATCCGGAATTCTCTATTAACCGGCAAAATTCATACTTCGAAAACACCACCTCAATAACCGGAAATGTTGCTGTGGTAAACCACTGTTTGTATTCCACTGTGTACATGCCTGGACATGCCTCGGCTGACTCCTCCCACAAGTCCTAGTATAAAGGTGACTGCTCCCCAGCCCTTTGTATTTCTGGACCGGTTGACCACTCGAGGCAGACCTTCATTCTTTTGTTAATAAAAGCCTTTAGTTACTCTCTTAACTCAGTCTTTTATGAGTAATTGATAGCGCATCAGTTGCCAAGTCCGAGTCTCCTGCGGTGGCCGAGTTAGTCAGTGGGGGGTAGTTCTCCAAACTGCCACTACTCGGCTTCTTGGCACTGTCGGAAGACCTCAATAACAGGAGTCTGACTCTCCCGCGCTGTATACAGTCGTTTAATTACTTTACTGTAGAAGTTTTGTTTTACTGTTGAGTTATGGATTACTCAACTGGCAGTATTGTACTTAATCAAGCATCTTCCACCATCCATTTAACACAACATTCTGTAGGTGAGTACCCAATTACTGTATACTGCACATTTTGATTTTTTTTATTTTTGTTTGTAAAAATAGCCTCGGTAGACAACCCTCTCCGTCAGCCGGAATTTTTAATCAACCGGCACCATCGCTGGCCCGGATACCAAAGAGTGTCCTGTTCTGTCTTTCCATATTAGTCCTTCCAAAGTGGATCACTTCATACTTCTCTGCATTGAACTCCATCTGCCATGCTTCTGCCCATTTTACCATCCTGAAGTTAGTATCATCTGAAAACTTTATAATGCTGCTCCCTACACCAGAGTCTAGGTCATTTATAAAAACTGAAGAGTAATGGACCCAAAACTGACCCTTGGGGAACAGCACTGCAAACCACCTCCCAGTCTGAAAAACATCCATCCACCACCACCCTTTGCTTTCGGTCACTGTGCCAATTTTGTATCCATACTGCCATTTTCCACTTAATTCCATGGATTTCCATCTTAATTAAGCTTCCTGTATGGCACTTTGTTCAATGCCTTCTGAAAGTCCATATATAAACATCTTGCAGTACCTTGATCAACGCTGTTAAGAATTCAATCAAATTAGTCAGACACAATTTGCCTTTAACAAATCCATTCTCCTTGATTAAACCATGCCTTTCCAAAAGAAAGTTTATTTTGTCCCATACAAGTTTCCAATTACTTCCCTACCACTGATGTTAGGCTGACTGGCTATTGGATAAGTCCAATAACTAAAACTAACAGACAGGGCATTACAAACTTCAGGTCGGCCCTAGAAACTTTCCACATCACTGGTCTCCCCTGCAAGAGGATTTTGTGCCCCTTATGTTCAGCAGTTTGCCTGTACAGCTCAATATCTAGTTATATGTCCCAGGTGTAACAATCTTCCAAAAGGTGAACCAATTAAAACTCGAGAGGAGGCCAGATACTAAATCAATGTTGCTTTATTTACATTCATGAAGTGTACATAGGGTAAGTTATTGCAAATCTCACATTACTTAACTTAATTTCAGTCCCAGCTTGTAATTAAAAATAACATGTCAGACTGTTAGTGGAATAAGAAATAATTTTATTTGGCCAGCCCCATCACTGAATCAGACAAAAGCTTGCTGTGAGCCTGGTAGGCTCTCTCCTTAAGTGTAGATTGGCCCAAGTCCTTGCGCCTCTCTGCAGAACTTACTAAATGAACCAGCACATGCATTTTTCGGTCCTATTCCTCCCTCTCTCGACAGCAAGTTGAGGACTTAATATCTGATCCCTTCCCTGCCCAGGGGTTGGCAAGTAGAGCTGCTAATTAAAACAACTACGACCCCACTGGGTGACGACTCTCGAAATGTATAAAATTCTTAAAGGGCTCGACAGGATAGATGCAGAGAGGCTGCTTCCCCTGGCTGGAGAGTCTAGAACTAGAGATCAGTGTCTCAGGACATTGGGTCGGCGATTTAGGACTAAGGGGAGGAAAAATTTCTTCACTCAGGGTTGTGAATCTTTGGAATTCTCTACCCCAGAGGGCTGTGGATGCTCAGTCGACGAGTATATTCAAAATGGAGATTGATTTTGGGCACCAAGGGAATCAAGAGATATGGGGAATCAGGTGGGAAAGTGGAACTAATGTAGAAGTTCAGTGAATGGCGGAGCAAGCTCGAGGGGACGTATGGTCTACTCCTGCTCCTATTTATGTTCTTCTGAAACTAATTGTTACTGTTTCCAAAATGCATAGGACAAATCCAACATAGAGCCTGCATGATTCACAGGCAAGATTAAGGGATCTTCATTGTTCCTGGCTAGAGCAGTATGAGAGAAACAACATTCCATACACCAGTGCGGCTGGCTTTCATACTGCCAACATGTACAGACTTCCACAAATTAAATCAAACCAAATCTTTTATTGTCATTGTTAGTGCACAAGTGCAGTACATCGAAATGTAGGCTTGCGGCTCCAGAGAGTGTACATTTAGATTAAGACATTTAAACATTCAACATACATTTGGCTTGTAATACATTAACATAAACATAACCATAATAAAGTGCATTGGCAGATGTGCAGGCTTTAGAGTTTATTTGTGGAGTTTAGTAGGATGACAGCCCTGGGAAAGCTGTTCCTAAATCTGGTCGTACGGGTGCGAATGCATCTGTAGCGTCTCCCAGATGGCAGGAGGGCGAACAGACTGTGGCTGGGGTGGGTAGGGTCTTCGATGATGGACCGTGACCTCCGTAAAACAGCGTTTCTGGTATATGTGCTCTATGGTCGGTAGCCGGGTGCCGGTAATGCGTTGGGCAGTTTTGACTACCCGCTGCAAGGCTTTCCGGTCATAGTAGCTGCAGCTGCCATACCATACCATGATACAGTTTGTCAGGATGCTCTCTATTGTGCAGCGGTAAAAGTTAGAGAGGATCAGGGGTGACAGGTTACATCCCTTCAGCCTCCTTAGGAAATAAAGGTGCTGCTGGGCCTTCTTCACCAGAGAACATCTGTGAACTGGAAATAAATTTTGCGCCAATCTCAATTGGGATTGTGCCAAACATCCCAAATGGAATAATGTAGTCCATCAAGTAGGAGTCTTGTAAATCGTTAACCTCTTTTAACCCATGACTTAGCAAGTCCAGGAAAAATGACAACCTCCACAGGTCGTCAGTGGTGCACATTTTCAGTTCATAGATTGCACAGTTGAAACGAAGTAACAGCCCATTTACTTTAACCTATCAACGATATACAGAATGTTTTTACAGTTTGGTAAAGTAAATAAGGCAGCACTCCTGCCCCAGATCCATCAATACCTGTAGAAGTACTAGGGAAACTCTTCTCTTGGGCATCACTATCCTCAGTGGTAATACAAGCACCACTGGAGGCACAAGTTACCATTTTTTCCTGGCTGCTGGCAGGCCAAGTGACTCAGCATGCTTGTGTACTGGCCATCAATGCAATTTTTTTAAGCTAATGGGAAGGCACAGTACTCAGAAACAAAGTTTTAAAACTACTTTTCAAAAGCTGTGCAATGCAAGCTTACACATGCATAATTCTTTTGTCTGTTCCAGTGCTATGGAACACCCCACAAAAAAATGGCTAGATTCCACTGCACTGGGTCCATCAGACAATACTGCAGACCCCACTTCAAGCAGTTCTGCCATATAAATATTTACAAAGTTATCCAAATTGAGGAGTAGCATTATAATAATTTTTTCAAATATAAATTTTAAATAAAAGACACTAATGTTGCTTAAAATAAAAACAGGAAATGCTGGAAGCACAGAGTCAGGTAGCATCTGTAAAGTGAGAAGCAGAGTTAATGTTTCAGCTCCATGACCTTTGATCAGAACTCTCAGCAACAAGTGGTGGATAACCTTGCCGGTAGAGAGGAACAGCTTTTAAGCAAATATAGAGCCAGAGAAAAAGGAGGACAGGAAAAGAACGATAGAGAAAGGTCTGTAGTAGTGTGGAGTGGAGGACAGATGTGATTAAACGACAAAAGGGATGATGGTGCAAGGCAAAAGGTGATAATGGATAAAAACAAGATGGGTCCACAGGAGGTGTAAATGGTTACAGAAGACTAGCAGAGGGGGAGGGAAGCATGGAAAATCTGGCAGAGGGGGATGCCATGGCCTGGGAATGTGGCGGAAGAAAGGCAGGTAGACCCCAGGGGAGTGGACTACCCCGCCAGCCATGTACCGATAGGGGATCCCCACCACAAGCACCAGCCCACACCTCCTCTACTCCGTGCTCTGATACAACCATCCTTCATTACCAGCATCTGCTGTCCATAGCAATTTTGCTTGTCTAGCCCCCCCCCCCAATTTTATTGTCTCTGGACTATTTATTTTACATTTTCCCCATCTTATCTTTTCTACAAATTCTCTCAAAAGAATATATACTTGACTTACTATTTTCGTGTGGCGGTGTGAGCAACTTCCAGATAAAATTGGGTTTTTATTGGCTGTAAATGTGCTTTAAAACTCAGTTTTTCCAGGAAAACAAAAGTTCAAACACTGACTGGCATGTGACATTACAGATGAGTGCACACACTATAGTTACACATCGTTTTTTCCCATCATTCCACCCCCCCCCCCCAACCAAGTCTCCTCCCTCCCCTACCCAAAAGGTCCAATCAATCTGCTTCAAATCTCTACAATTAGAAATCATAAAACTGGCCCATGGCAATTTGCCTGATAATATTCAGGAGCTTATACACTCTGCACAAACACACATACCAGTCACAGGCAGCACACAATGGAACACAAACATGCCACCATGATATTGTAAAAATGGCAAATAGTGACAGGATTGACAGCACTAAAATCTCTTCTTTGGAATGTTTATTGTATCGAGATTGGCAATGCAGTACAAAAATGTTTCATTTTTGGCAGGAAAATTGTAATCATAATTTAATTCTACAACACACTGTAGAAATGACAGGCATGAAACTTCTACACATGGAGAGAAAACATTTATTACAACATTGTAGCTCTCCACAATTTAATTCATGTTAAAATGAGGAATGCAAACTAACAAGGATATGCATGGAGAATAAACTGATAAAACCCTACAGTGATTACAGCCTCAATTTTATAGCAATTTATTTTAATTATATTCAAGGACTTCAGTAATTAAATCGGCTGAGGAATGTGGGCTCATTTTACAAAAAAAATTAATATTTCCTCAATTTTAAATTTTTCTATCCAACTTCTAATGAGCAAGAAATAAATAACGCATTTATTTAGCATTATTCACAACCACAGAACATCCCAAAGTATTCCAAAACCCAATTAAGTATTTTTGAAGTGCAGTCACTGTTACAATGCAAAGAAACAGCAGCCAATTTGCACATAGCAAATGAGGTAAATGACCAGATAATCTTAGTGTAGGAAACGTCTACAACTCGACTAAACTGATTCCAGGGATGAGAGGGTTGTCCTATGAGGAGAGATTGAGCCTACACTCTCTGGAGTTTAGAAGAATGAGAGGTGATCTCATTGAAACATACAAGATTCTGAGAGGGATTGAAAGGGTAGGGGCAGAGTCTCAGGATAAGGGGTCGGCCATTTAAGGCTGAGATGAGGAGGAATTTCTTCACAAAGAGTTGTGAATCTTTGGAATTCTCTCCCTGAAAGGGGTGTGGATGCTGAATCGTTGAGTATATTCAAGGCGGAGATAGATGTTTGGATTCTAGGGGAATCAAGGGATATAGAGATCAGGTGAGAAAGTGGAGTTGAGGTCAAAGATCAATTATGATTTTATTGAATGGCGGAGCAGGCTCGTGGGGCTGTATGGCCTACTCCTGCTCCTAATTATGTTCTTAGGAGATGATTGGGTAATAATGATGATGTTGGTAATATTTGGAAAAGTATAACTTGAAAGGTCTATCAGCATGGCTTTTGAAATTAACTTGCTGGAATTTGTTTTTGAAGATATTACTGACAGTGGACAAGAAACATGTAATTCATGTTTTGCACTTAGATTTGAGAAGCTCATTAGCAAGGCTCTGTACAAGTGATTAATGGCTATGGTAAGGAATCCTGAAACAGTGGGTCATTACGATTCTGGATAGATGTAGCCAGCTTATAAACAGAAAACACGTAGCGTAGCCACCAATGGGAACTTTTACATTAGAAAAATAGCATGATACTCTGGGGATAATTATAGGGGCCTCCTACTATTAATATAGAGCAGTGACTTAGGTGAGGGCTTCATGAACAAAACTTCAAGTCTGTAAACCATACAAAACCAGGAAGAGACAGCAAATATTTGAAGCAATACAACCAGAGTTGGAAGAATTAACATCTCTTTGGGATCTGTTGACTCAGTTACCAAATGTGGAATGGTAGCATAGTGGTTATGTTACTGGACTAATAATCCAGAGTCACAAGTTCAAATCCCACCATGGAAGCTGGGGAATTTAAATTCAGTTAATAAATACATTTGGAATAAAAAGCTAGCATCAGTAATGGTGACCATGCAACTACTGGATTGTCGTAAAAACACATCTGGTTCACTAATGTCCTTCAGGGAAGGAAATCTGCTGTCCTTATATATGACTGCAGACCCACAGCAATGTGATTGACTCTTAACTGCCTTCTGAAATGGCCTAGCAAACCACTGAGTTAAGGGCATTTCGGGATGGGCAATAAATGCTGGCCTTGCCAGCAATGCCCACATCCCGTGAAGGAAAACAAAGTTCAATGTGGACAGTGTAAATTAGTGTGGGTGCAAGATACAAAAAAAAAAGGAGTATGCATTAAATGGTACAGTCATGAAGTGTGCTAATCAGTTAAGAGATTGAGGTAGTATTGTGGATAATAATGAAATGATCAGCCCAGTCCTTTGGTGTAGCGAGTACAATTCAGGAGCTTGTATTGCCACTGTATAAGAAACAATTTAGAGCCACAACCCCCACCAAACTCTCTACTTCTGCATCCCCCTCTCCATTTGTCCCATCTCTGGCAGCTATACTTTCAGGCACATGGGTCCAACTCATGTGTCCTCTGCCTCTCCACCACCTCCTTCCGCTTGAAGACCCTCCTTAAAAGTCATCTCTTCAGCCAAACTTTTATTAGCCAACCTCCACAAAACTTTTCTTCTTTGGCTCTCCTTGGCATGATGGGGTGTTTTTCTATGGTGTACCATGTCATTCTGGTCACCTAAATATAGGAAGGTTATTCTTGCTCAAAATACTAAAAAAGACAATAATGGGGATCAATTTAAAAGATTTTACAATAGCTTGTTAGTATAGAACCATTGTTCAAGTGTATGCCTAGTCTGAATTTTAATGGGTAAGGTGGGTTTGGAGCGCGCGGGCTCCGAAGCAGTCGGGAAACCAGCGAGAACGGGATTCCCCACAGGGTCTAATTTGCATGGGAAGCCTGTGTTTCCCACTTGCAGCCAGCCAGGGTGGGTAGACTTGCAGCACTAGGCCGCAGAGGGAGGGATTGATTGTGGGGGGGCCAGGTCCAGCTGGAGGAGTAAATTAGCAATCGTGGGCCGGGGTGGGGGGGGGGGGGGGCGCGTCGGAAGATTTTTAAATTATTCGTTCATGGGATCTGGGCGTCGCTGG
Organism: Somniosus microcephalus; assembly: GCF_052327205.1. Taxonomy (NCBI): domain Eukaryota; kingdom Metazoa; phylum Chordata; class Chondrichthyes; order Squaliformes; family Somniosidae; genus Somniosus; species Somniosus microcephalus. Next base: position 305,870,620 of record NC_140990.1, on the reverse strand, counting down.
CAAGGCCAGCATTTATTGCCCATCCCCAATTGCTTGAGAAGGTGGTGGCGAGTCGCCTTCTTGAACTGCTGCAGTCCATGTGGTGAAGGTACTCCCACAGTGCTGTTCGGGAGATCCAGGATTTTGACCCAGCGACGATGAAGAAACGGTGATACACTTCCAAGTCAGGATGGTGTGTGACTTGGAGGGGGTGGTGTTCCCATTCGCCTGCTGCCCTTGTCCTTCTAGGTGGTAGAGGTCGCAGGTTTGGGGAAGTGCTGCCGAAGGAGCCTTGGTGAGGTGTGGGGGGGGGGGGGGGGGGGGAGATCTGAAGATCGGGGGCCGCAGAGATTTTGTGGGGGCAATTGGAGGCCTTAGATTACGGGGAGTGGGTTAGACAAGTACCCTCCCTGGATCCAGGAGGTAAGGTGTAAAGGCACTTACCTCCTGGATCCAGCAGTTCTTGCCTTGCATTAGCTGGCAGGTTTCATGAGGGTTGCAAAACCTGACCAGCTAAAGTGAAGTACAAAATGGAGGTTAAAAGGCAGAGGCTTCCTGCCCCATTAGAATATTTAAATAGACGACCCGCCTCCTGGCAGCCCGCCCCACCTCTTACAACTGGAAGTGGGCGGGTTGGAGGCAGCTTCAGGTCAGGATTCAGATTTTTAACATTAACTTCCCACATGCCCCCAACCCCCCAGTTTCTTTTTTTTTTTTTTTTTAAAAGGTTAAAATTCCTCCCTGCCCCCCACCCAAATGTCAGCAGACTATTCATTTAGGGATAAGCTAAGCCTGCTCCTGTCCTCTCCAGAAGTCTTTACACAGTCTGTGGATACAACTAGATAGCAATCAGGAGTGGAAACCATGGTCAATCTTCCCTCCTTTGCCCAGGAGTTAGCATGTCAATTGTGAAATTAGCAAACGCAGTACAGAGTGTGTCCCAGTCTGTATTTCTCAGTACTACACCAAGCTGTGCATTTACTCACTGAAACATCAGGGAACCTATAATTCACTTCTATTATAAGCTTAACATCCCAAGCTAATAGTAAAATTCAAACCTCCATGTAGTGTTCGTGTGTAGATAAAGACACTGAAGACAGGAGTTGGTTCATAGGTATTTACTAAGCAAGTCTTTGGGGGGGGGGGGGGGGGGGGTTTCTAAAGGATGTACACAATATACAGGCTTATATAGCCCAAGTGGCAATTACCGGCATTACGCACACCTGGGGCTCTTAAAGGCGCATACACCACAATTCCTCCCCTTCTAGCTAACTAGTACATCATATTTTAAGTAATTATTAATTACATGTTATATGCAAAATAATATACATTGCTGTATTAATTAATTATAAGTTAGTCTCTCAGGAGGCTTCCTGACTCGGTCCGGATAACGCCTCGGGGGTGTAGTAGTTTCTGGTGGTGTAGTAGGTTCTTCTGGCAAGGCTGATTCAGCTTGAAGGCCAGTGTCGGGTTCATCGGGCTCCAGTATCACCGGATCGTAGATATGGGTATCTCTACCTCATCGTTAGATGTATAGAGTGGTGGTGTAGGTTGTCCCTTTTCGGATGACTTGATGATGGTCAGCATGGCGCCTTATTATGCTGTCTCCGATGTCCACAGTATACATCAGTGGTCCTAATCGTGTGCAGATTAGTTCCAGGCTGCCATTTCTCGGTACGGTAGTCCCGGACCAAAACCGGTTGGCCTATCTGGAAGGCCCTAGTTGGCCTTTCATTCATGCCCTGAAACGGCCGGTTCTCCACGTCCCTTCGGATGTTGGGCTTGACCAAATCCAGCCGGCATCTTAGGTTTCTATTGTAGAACATCATGGCGGGAGTTTGGTTAGTAACCATATGCGTTGCATTCCTATATGCAAATAAGAAGTTATCCACCTTGTGCTGAAGTTTTGTGTCTTCATTACCCATGGCCTTGATGGCCTTCTTGAAGGTCTGGACAAACCTTTCAGCCAATCCATTGGTGGCGGGATGGTATGGGGCGGACGTGTAGTGCTTTACCCCATTGTTCTTTAAGAACTTTCTGAATTCTTCGGACACAAATTGCGGTCCATTATCAGAACATCTGCGCTCCGGCAGCCCATTCCTGGCAAATATGGTCCTTAATACTGTGATGGTTTTTTCCCGTGGTGGTGGAGGACATCTTTATTACCTCCGGCCCCTTGGAGTGTGCATCAACTGCGATTAAGAGCATCGAGTCCATAAATGGACCAGCAAAGTCGATGTGCACCCTTTGCCAGGGAGATGAGGGCCACTCCCATGGATGTAGAGGGGCCTGTGGCGGAGCATTTTGGACCTTCTGGCATCCTAGGCAGCTCTTGGTCATGTCTTCGATGTCTCCATCGATACCTGGCCACCATACAAACGCCCTAGCTAGGTTCTTCATTTTCACTCCACCCAGATGCCCCTCGTGAAGCTCCTTTAGCACTTTATCCTGGAGTTTGGGTGGAATCACCACTCTGGATCCACACATCAAGGTTCCTCGGCACACTGACAGCTGTTCTCTTCTTTGCGAGAATGCTGGCAACAGTGGTTCGCCATGTGCTGGCCATCCCTTCATTGTTAAATCGTAGACCCGTGAGAGAGTAGGGTCATTTCCGGTCTCCCTTTCAATGGCAGAATTTGTCACCGGTAGACATTCCACTATGGTAGAGTGGAATATCTCTACTGGGTCTACTGTAGGTGCCTCTTCTATCGTTGGCAACGGCAGGCGCAATAAACCGTCAGCATTCCCATGCTGTTTTGACCCTTTGTATTCAATGTTGTATTGGTGTGCCCCTAGAAAAAGGGACCACCTCTGTAGTCTTTGTGCCGTCATAATGGGGACACCTTTCTTAGGGTTGAATATGGAGATGAGGGGTTGATGGTCAGTCAGCAAGGTAAATTTTTGTCCGTGTAGGTAATGGTTGAATTTCTTCACTCCCCATACCAGGCTGAGTGCTTCCCTGTCTATCTGGGCATAGTTACGCTCAGCTGAGTTCAATGAGCGTGACGCAAAAGCTATCGGCCGTTCCGAGCCATCAGGGAATCTATGGGACAATACCGCTCCTATGCCGTAAGGGGATGCATCGCACGCCAGTCTGATTGGTAGTGATGGGTTGTAATGAGCCAAAATTTTCTCGGATGTGATTAAGTCTTTACATTTATGGAAGGCACGTTTACAGTCTTCGTTCCATTTCCAAATCACTCCTGTCTGTAGAAGATCATTAAGAGGGTGTAGAATAGTTGATAAGTTCGGTAAAAATTTATGATAGTAATTTATTAATCCCAGGAATGACCTTAATTGTGAAACATTTTCAGGTGCTGGGGCTTTTATAACTGCTTCAATTTTCTCAGGTGACTTATGCAACCCTTCCTTATTAATTATGTGGCCACAATAGGATATCTGATTTTGGAAAAATTCGCATTGGGGCGATTTGCTCGTAGGCCCCGTTCTTTCAGCCTAGTGAGCACCTGCTCCAAATTGGCAAGGTGCTCGTTGTCGTTTTCTCCTGTTATAAGGATGTCATCTAGGTAGCATTGAGTCCCCGGAATCCCTTGCAGGACTTGCTCCATAGCTCTTTGCCAGATAGCTGGAGCTGATGCTATTCCAAAAACCAGTCGATTGTACTGGTACAGGCCTTTGTGTGTGTTTATTGTGAGATCATTTTTAGAGGTCTCCTCAACCTCCATCTGTAGATATGCGTGTGCCAAGTCAATTTTTGTGAAACGTTTCCCTCCGGATAGTGAGGCGAAAATATCTTCTATCCTCGGAAGAGGATACTGTACCGTGTACCGGAAGAGGATACTGTACCGTGTGAAGGACCGGGTTTACAGTCACCTTAAAGTCCCCACAGATGCGAATTTTTTTCTGTTCCTCAGAGTTATTTTTCAATGTTTTTTTCATGACTGGAACGATGGGTGTTGCCTATTCGCTCCAATCTATTTTGGATAATACGCCTGCCTTTTCCAAATTCTTCAGCTCTGCCTCGACTGCCGGACGTATTGCGTATGGCACCGGTCTTGCCTTAAAATTTTTTGGAATTGCTGTATCTTCCACTTTTATTGAGGCGGTGATGCCTTTCAAGGTTCCTAGTTTCTCTTGAAACACTTATCTTGGCCAACGCCAAAGGTCTTTTAATCGTTCAGGTATGATGTCATCATTGTTTTTTTTCCTTACTGGTCACCGTCAGTGCCTGAATGGAGTGCCAGTCTAAACTATCTTCCTTATCCATTCACGTCCCAACAACGGTGGACCACCATCTTGTAGAATGTATAAATACAACTTTTGTATTTCTTTGCCGTTGTATACCACAGGCACCCTTATTTTTCCTTTGGGGTAGACTTTCTGCCCCGTATAGGTTTTTAAGATAATGGATGTGTCTTTTAGAGGTATATGCGAAAATAGCCTCTCGTAATCTCGTCGATTTATTACGGTTAGAGCTGATCCTGTATCTAGCTCCATTTTAACTGGGGACCCTGCTATTGTGAGGGTAACCCAAATGGTTTGGTAATCCTCTTTGGCAAGTACATTATGTAATTTGAGACAGCTTAGTCTCTTGTTTCCGGAGTCGCTATCGCTATTCTGGTCTTCGGAGCTAGTGTCCGTCATCATTTGTACCTTCCTGTACTTTTCTTTATTGATTTTTTGTTTTCTGTCAGTGGATTTATTTTGTCCAGATTGGCATACCCGTGCAATGTGTCCAATCTTACCACATTGCCTGCATGCTTTGCCCTTGAACCAGCAGTCCTTCTGGTTATGGGTGGATCTGCCGCAGCGATAACATCTTCCGAACTCCTGTGTCATTTTATGGGTGCCGAAGTCCTGTGTCTCTTGTTGTATCTCTGCAGCTCCTTTTGCTGCTGCTTCTTATGATACAGCCATACTGAAAGCTTTGTCCAATGTTAAATCTTTTTCAGAAAGCAGTCTTTTTTGTGTTCCTTCACTTAAGAGACCGCAAACAAATTTGTCTCAAAGATAATCCGATAGTCCTGCTCCAAATTGGCAGTACTTTGATAGCTTTCTTAATTCGGCTAGGTAATCAGCGTTACTTTCATTCTTGTGTTGATTTCTCTTGAAGAACTTGAATCGTTCCGCTATCAGCAGCGGTGTTGGGTTTAAATGCTCCTGCAGGGTATCAACAATTTCTTTAAAAGTCTTGTCCTTTGGTTTGGCTGGAGTGATTAAATTTCGTAACAGCCCGTATGTCTTCGCGCCCATTAAGTTCAGAAGTACTGAAACTTTTTCTTCATCTGTTATTCCATTTGCAGTGCAATAAACCTCTACTCTTTCCACGTATGTGGTCCAATCTTCTATTTCGCCATCAAAAGCCTCAATATTACCAGATTTAGGCATTTCAGAAAAGATATGGCGCTTCCCGCGTTTTTTTTTTCTCTCTCTGTAGCAACGATATGGCGCTTCCCGCGCTTTCCCGCCGCTGCTACCGATAACAATGCTGTTTTACTGTGGTTTCTGTTTATTCACTGTTGGAGACTCGTTCCCGACGGAGGTCTAAACGCTGACCTGCTTGCCGCGCCAGCCGTCTCTCGAGTGCACCCTCCCAGTCCGTTATTGCTTGCCTCCGATTTCGCTGCCTGTCTCAGCTGTAGAGCCCGCCGCTGGAGCTCCAGCCTGACGCCCAGGAAGGATTAGCGCAGTACCTGTCACCAGCTTGGCCAGCTGGTGAAACCACAGTTTCTCTTACTTCCTTGAGTCTTCTGGACGCTGGAGGAATCGATGTCCTTGAGGTGCTGCCGAATTGCAGGTAAGTCCGTTTCCACTTCGTCGCCACTGTAGTGTTCGTGTGTAGATAAAGACACTGAAGACAGGAGTTGGTTCATAGGTATTTACTAAGCAAGTCTGGGGGGGGGGGGGGGGGGGGGTGGTTTCTAAAGGATATACACAATACACAGGCTTATATAGCCCAAGTGGCAATTACCGGCATTACGCACACCTGGGGCTCTTAAAGGCACATACACCACACTCCAGTGTACATCTTTCACAGATACTATTCAAAGACTGTTGTGTCTAAACAGGTTTGGGAAAGGAGTCTGGCAAAGACAACCAGAAGATACAATGGAGGTACCAGAAATATATTTGTCTATATTACTTTCTCTCACCCACCATGTACAGTTACGTTGAGACCACATTCCCCAACCAATTTAATGGAAAAGTTAGATATTCTAACACCCATTTTACTATCAACACTATCACATTCATTTTGAGTCAGACTGACCTTAACAAGATCCCTCAGAATTTAATAGGAGGGCTATCCCAGAGTCAGCTAGTGTACCAAGAGTAGCATGTTACCGATCCAACATGTTTGCTGACAGTTTTCTTGGGCTAAACCCAGTCATAACTGAGGTCAGGCTTTTTGTTGCAGCAGTATACTTTCAAAAGATCCAGAGCAATAGTATAAAACAGGAGTTTCTACCGACATTAGTACTGTTAAATGCTTTTTACGAAGTAGAGTGGTTAATGGATATCTGCAAGCTACCCGACTAAAATGAAAGCATTTACAGTTCAGACTAGAGTACATTTAAATAGAAAAACACTAAATAGTTGCACTTTGGCCATTTTTGACATCAAATTTGTGCCAGAGTGAATCAAATACAGAATGTGCTTGTGAAAATGGCAGTGCAACTAGACAGGAAGTCTGACATCTAATGTCTCTAACCTGACATGAAATTGGAAGATCTGAACCTGCTGGTTTTATACTATAGTATTTACATTGGATATACGGCACAGAAACAGGCCATTCGGCCCAACCAGCCCATGCTGGCGTTTAGGCTCCACTCGAGCCTCCTCCCGTCTCTCCTCATCTAAATCTATCAGCATAACCCTCTATTCCTCTTCTGAATTCCCTATTGGATTTCTTGGGGACTATCTTATATTGATGGCCTCTAGTTATGCTCTTCCCCACAAGTGGAAACAGTCTCTCTGTATCCACTCTATCAAAACCATTCATAATTTTAAAGGCCTCTATTAGGTCACCCCTCAGCCTCCTTATTTCAAAAGAGAGACCCAGCCTGTTCATCCTTTCCAGATAGGTATACCCTCACATTTCTGGTATCATCCTTGTAAAGCCTCTCTGCATCCTCTCCAGTGCCTCTATAATCCTTTTTATAATATGGCGACCAGAACTGGAGTGTGTTCTGGTCAACAAAGGTTCAGTACAGGTTTAGCATAACTTCCCTACTTTTCAATTCTATCCCTCTAGAAATAAACCCTAGTGCTTGGTTTGCTTTTTTTTTATAAATGGCTTTGCTAACCTGTGTTGCTACTTTCAGTGATTTGTGTATTTGTACTCAGAGATCCCTTTGTTCCTCTACCCCACCCAGACTTCCACCCAAGTCATGGGATCTCCCTATTCTTCCTACCAAAATGTAATCTCACATTTAATCGGTGAACTTCATTTGCCAATTATATGCCCATTCTGCAGGTTTATTAACATCCTCCTGTAATTTGTTGCAGCCCTCCTCAGTATTGACTAACCCACCCCCCCCCACCAAAATTTGGTATCATCTGTAAATTTAGAAATTGTGTTTTTGATTGGAAGTCTAAATCATTAATGTAAATTGTGAACAGTGGTCCCAGCACTGATCGTTGTGGGACACCACTACCCACCTTCTACCACTGAATAGCTACCCTTTACCCCATCTCTTGCTTTCTGTCTTGAAGCCAGCTAGCTAGCCACTCTGCTACTTATCCCCTGACTCCACATTCTCTGACCTTATTCATCAGTCTTTTATGGGGTACCTTATCAAAGGCCTTTTGAAAAATCTAGATAAATTACATCTACTGCAGTCCTATTATTGACTCTGTTACTTCTACTAAATAGTTCACCATATTTCTTATGGGGGGGGGGGGGGGGGGGGGGGGGGGAGGAAAGAGAGAGAGAAAGAGAAAGAGGAGAAAAATGGATGGTAGAACTAGTCATGAAAACAAAACTAGTTTTCATAACCACTGCTCCCATTTTTTCCCCGGACAGCAGGTGCTGGCAATGGTTCTGCTGTTGCCATTTACAATTTCTCTAGACCGATCTTTTGTTTCTTTACTTGTCTTATCACCACCTTTCACCATCATCCCTTTTGTCATTTAATCACTCCTGCCTTCCATCCCATCATAGACCATCCCTTTTGTTCTTTCCTCCCCTCCCACCTTTTCCTGCCTCTGTACTTGCTGTTTCATCCGAACTGGGAAAAAGTTAAAGATGTAAGGTCATTGACCTGAAACGTTTACCGTTTCTCTCTTCACAGATGCTGCCTGACCTGCTGAGTATTTCCAGCATTTTGTCATGAAAACAACTTGCTTGGTTACTTCTCCCATTCAAAAATCTGCAGAGGAAACTGTGAATGTCTTTTTCATATACATAGCTTGTGCTAGTAATAGGTAGCTTTGAATTTCAACTTCTGCATACAAAAATCAAGAGTTAAAAGTCACAGCATCAAAGTTGGTTTCACAATCAGGAAAAACCACCCTGTTGAACTTTGTCAATCCAAAAAGTCTTAAAATAAAGCTACAGCAGTTGTTGTATTCCAGGTATAAGAAGCATGGAATACCAGTTTAAGCTCCTCGCTGACAAAACCAGCCCACTTCTCAGTTGTTGGGAGACACAAAGGACGCACGTTCACTAGTTTACCAAGTCCAGGAACAAGACTAAACTGGCATACAGTTCTATGGCAACCCTCTGGCATGTTCTAAAATTGGCCATTTTTCATAATTAAACCTGGAAAGTAAACATTAACAACTTGCATTTATAAGAACACAAGATTTAGGAGCAGGAGTAAGCCATGCAACCACTTGAGCCTGCTCCGCCATTCATAGAATTATACAGCACTGGAGGCCATTCGGCCCATTGAGTCTGCACTGGCTCTTTCGAAGAGCAATTCAGTGAGTCCCACTCTTTCCTTTCCTTTAAGTAATTATTCAATTCCCTTTTGAAGGCTACTATTGAATCAGTGTCCACCACCCCATCAGGCAGCGCATTCCAAATCCTAATCACTCGTTGCGTAAAAAGGTTTTTCCTCAGATCATCTCTGGTTCTTTTGCCAATCACCTTAACTCTGCACTCTGGTTATCGACCCTCCAGCAATTAGAAACTTCTCTTTATTTACTCTATCCAAGCCCTTCATTTTAAACACCTCTATCAAATCTCCTTGTAGCCTTCTCTGCGCCAAGGGAAACACCCCCAGATTCTTCAGTCTATCCACGCAACTGTAATCCCTCATTCCTGAACCATTCTAGTAAATCTCTCTGTACCCTCTCCAAAGCCTTCATGTCCTTCCTGAAGTGTGGTGCCCAAAATTGGACACAATCCAACTGGGGCCGAACTAGTGTTTTATATAGATTTAGCAAAACTTCCTGGCTTTTGTACTCTATGCCTCTATTTAAAAAGCCCAGGGTCCCATATGCTTTATTAACCTGTCCTGTCATCTTCAAAGATTTGTGCACAAACACCACCAGGTCTCTCTTCTCACACCCGCTTTAAAATTGTACCATTTAGCATGCGCGGTCTCTGCTCATTCTGCCTACCAAAAATTTATCACCTCACACTTTTGTGTTGAATTTCATCTGCCACGTGACCACCCATTCCACCAGCCTGTCTATGTACTTTTGAAGTCTATTACTATCTACCTCACAGTTTACTGCACTTCCAAGTGGCGTCATCTGCACATTTCAAAATTGTGCCCTGTACCCCCAAGTCCAAGTATTTAATGTATATCAAAAACAGCATTGGTCCTAGTCCTATACATTCCTCCAGTCTGAAAAACAGCCACTCACCACAACTTTGTTTTCTATCCTGTAGCCAATTTTGTATCCATGCCGCTGCTGCCCCTTTTATCTCATGGGCTTCAAATTTTGTTAACAAGCCCAATATGTGGTACTTTATCAAACGACTTTTGAAATTCTCTTCTACATCAACTCCACTTTCCCGCTCTATCCCCATATCCCTTGATACCATTAGTGTCCAAAAAAATCTATTGATCTTGGTTGTGAATATACTCAATGACTGGAATTCATAGGGCTGTGGATGCTCAAAGATTCATAACCCTGAGTGAAGAAATTGCTCATTTCAGTCCTAAATGGGCCACCCCTTATCCAGAGACCGTGACCCCTAGTTCTGGACTCTTCAGCCAGGGGAAGCAGCCTCTCAGCTTCTAGCCCATCAAGCCCTCTAAGAATTTTATATATTTCGATGAGATCACCTCATTCTTTTAAACTCCAGAGAATATAGGCCCATTCTACTTAATCGCTCCTCAGGACAACCCACTCATCCCAGGAATAAATCTAGTTGCACCTGCTCCAAGGCAAGTATATCCTTCCTTCTTAGGTAAGGAGACCAAAATTGTACACCGTACTCCAGGTGTGGTCTCACTAAAGCCCTATATAATTGCAGCAAGACTTTCCTATTCTTACACTCCAACCCCTTTGCAATAAAGGCCTTCCCAACTGCTTGCTGTACCTGTATGTTAACTTTGTGATTCATGTACAAGAACAAGGCACCCAAATCTAGAATGCCTTTAACGTAGTAAACATCCCAAGGCGCTTCTAGGAGTGTAATAAGACTAAAATTGACACCAAGTCAAAGGAGGAGACATTAGGACAGGTGATCAAAAGCTTGGTCAAAGAGCTAAATTTTCAGGAACATGTATTTATTATACAGCGCTTTTAACATAGTAAATCGTCCCAAGGCACAGCATAGGAGTATTTTAAGACAAAAAATTTGACACTGATCCACATAAGAATAAATTAGGGCAGGTGCCCAAAAGCTTGGTCAAAGAGGTAGGTTTTAAACGAGCGTCTTAAAGGAGGAAAGAGAGGCAGAGAGGCGGCCAGGTTTAGGCAGGGAATTCCAAAGCTTAGGGCCTAGGCAACAGAACATCTTAAGAGGAAGAGAGGGAGAGGGAGAGGGAGGAGAGAATTGCAGAACTTGGGACCTGGATGGTTGAATACACAGCCACTAATGGCAGGGATACACAAGAGTCCAGAGTTGGAGGAACAGAGTTCTCAGAAGGTTGTAGGGCTGGAGAAGATTAGAGATAGGGAGGAGTGAGGCAATGGAGGGTTTTTAACACTGATGAGAATTTTTATATCTCATCATTAAGCAGGCTACTTAATGGTGGAAGCATCAAAACTAATCCCAATCCTATTCTCATGTGTACTTTCCAGCGTAAGCAATGCAATTCTGACCAACTTTTCCCCTCCCTAGGTTTGGGACGTTCAAGGCCAGTGGTCATGTTTACACTACTAACCCAATGGAAAAAAATAGCTCAGCAGAAGCCAAAGACTGAACTTCCTGAGACCTTCCTCATTTGTGTAGCTCAAGGCATACGATGACACATTTACCTCTTGAGTAATCAAGGTACAGTAGCCGGATTTCCTATACTTCGTCATGCTATCCATATATATGCCAAAAAGACCATTTTCAAGTCTTTGTAAAATGACCTCTCCACCAAACAGAAAACACTTGGACAATTTGGAAGAATTGCTCGATTACTCAGCTTGCGTACTGTGGCAAATGTTTCTTCCCCCACTCCCTCCAAAAAAAAGAGTAAACCTACTGTATAGACTAAAACAGGTCAGTGCACTATTGAGAGACTGTTGGGCAATGAATTATGAACATCCAACTTATTCTCATTTATTTTCCATCAAATCAAGCCATGTTATATTGATAATATTTAATACGATAAAGTACAGGACTTACCACTAACCTGCTGCAATCAAGCTGCATTTATTGCCTATGCCCCAAGTTGGTGGGCCTTGAATTACTACAGTTCTTGTGGCAATGGTACTCAGTGATGATAGGTAGGGAAATCCAGGATATGGAACCAGTGATGCAGGAACAGCCTTTGCGTCGGAGTCAGAAGGGTGCGTGACCTGGCGGAGAACTTGTAGGCACTGGTGTTCCCATAATAGTGCTGCTCTTGTTTTTCTTGGTAGTTGAGGTCGTAAGTCTGGTAGAGGTTGAAGTAAGCTGGGCAAGTTGCTGCAGTGCATCCTGTGGACAACACATATTGCAGTCACAGAGCGCCAGTGATGGGGAGTGTGAATATTGTGTCCAGAGGCGGGGGTACCAATCAAATAAACTGCCGTCTTGGATGATGTCACGCTTAAGAGCGTTGTTGGAGTTACACCCATCCAGGCAAGTGTCGAGTATCCCATTGCACTCCTGATGAGTCTTCTAGCTGGTGAAGAGACTGGGGTCAGGATGCGAGCCACCCATCACACAGTACCCAGCCTGTGGCCTACGCTTGCAACCAGTGTTGATATGGCTGGATCAGTTATGCTTTTGGTGACCAACAACCCCCAAGATGTTTACAGTGGAGGACTCAGCAAAAGTGGTCCTGTTGAAAAGGTGGGGTGGGGGAAAGCTGGGCTCACATTCAAGATGGTCATTACCTAGCACTTGTGATGTTACTGTTACTTGCCACAAGTCAGCCCAAGCCTAGATGTTTTCCAGGTCCTGCTGTAGGCTGGCATGGGCTGATTCATTAACTGAGGAGTTAGAATGGAGATGAACCCAGGAATCGCCTGTAATAGCCCACTCTTGACTTTATGACAGAGGCAAGGTCATTAACAAAGCAGCTGATGATGGTTGGGGTGAGGATCCTTCCACGAGGATATCCACAGGTTGCAATCATTAGCTTATGACAACCCCAACCATCTCCCTTGGAGTCATAAACTGACAGAGGTTTCCCTTTGACCCCAATTGACTTCAGTTTTGCTTGGTGCCATAAATCAGTTGAATGCTGCCTTGACAGCTGCTACTCACCTCTCCATCATTTGACTGTTGCATCTGTCTGCATCAAGGCTGCGATGAGGTCCAGAGTCAATTGGTTCTGGCAGAACCCAAACTGAGTGTTAGGTTAGTAAGTACATGTTGCTTGATGGCACTTTCAATCACTTTACTGATGTTTGGGCCAATAGGGCAGGAATGGGTTGGATTCGATTTATCCTGTTTGTGGCAAGGACATACCTAGGCAATCTTAGAATCATACAGCACAGGAGATGGCCGCTCGGTCCACTGTCTGTGCTAGCTCCTTGACAGAGCTAGCCAATTAGTCCCACTCCCCTGCAAGTATATCAATTCCCTTTTGAAAGTTACTATTGAATCTGCTTCCACAACCCTTTCAGGTAGTGCATTCCAGATTGTAACAACTTGCTACATAAAAAGAACTCTCCCAATTCCCTCCCTGGTTTTCTGTCAATTACAGGAAACTCGCTTTTAACCGGTACCTAAATATCCAGAAATCTTTCTTAACCGGCAAAATTCAGGAGCAGGTTCAGGTAAGTTTTACTATATATTAGTGGCCATGTAACTGGGGTTCCTGCACCTGTGGCTATGCAACAAGGACTCCTGGATCTGTGGTCATGTAACCGGGACCCCTGCACAAGTGCCGTGTAACTGGGGCTCTTGTACCTTGGTAAGTATACCTCTCTAATCCGGACTTTTTGATCAACCAGCACCACGTCGGTCCCATATAAAAAAAGTGTTTCCTGTACAGGAAACTTTGGTTTATCCGGAGGTTGCATGCCCGGAAACCTCGATCTAACAGCAGAAATCAGCAGCAGTTTTGGTTAGGTTTTTTTTCTTCTCCTAGCATTTTTTAAACAGTCAGGCTCTGGAAAGCGTCTCTGTAGCTTAGCAACAGCTTCAGAGACACTTCCAAGGTACGGGCCGAGTGTTTACAAGCTGTTGCTAAGCAACAGTGTTTGTTGTCAGATACGGAGATGAAAACCTCCGTATCCTTCAACATTAGCGCTGGTCTATCCGGAAGTTTTGATAGATCGGCAACAGCTCGGTCCCGTCGGTGCTGGATCTCAGAACTTTTCCTGCATATTAAATCTGTGTCCTCTGGTTATCGACCGTTCTGCCAGTGGAAACAGTTTGTCCCTATCTAATCTACCAAAACCCCTTAACTTTGAGCACCTCTATCAAATCTCCTCTTAACCTTCTCTGCGCCAAGAGAACAATCCCAGCTTCTCTAGTCTTTACGGATAACTGAAACCCCTCATCCTTGGTACCATTCCAGTAAACCTCCGCTGCACCCTCAAGGCTTTGACATCCTTCCTCAAGTGTGGTGCCCAGAATTGGACAATACTCTAGCCAAGGCCTAACCAGTGAATTATAAGAGGTTTAGCATAACTTCCTTGCTTTTGTACTCAATGAATTTATTTTTTATGAAGCCAAGGATACCATGTTTGTTTTTTTTAAAAAACAGCTTTCTCAACTTGTCCTGCCACCTTCAATGATTTGTGTAGGTGAACCCCCAGGTCTCTGTTCCTGTATCCCATTAAAATTGTACCATTTAATTTATATTACCTCCTCTCAATTTTCCTTCCAAAATGTATCACTTCACACTTCTCTGCATTAAATTTCATGAGTCATGTGTCTGCCCATTTCACCAGTCTGTTTGTCTTCTTAAAGTCTGCTATCATTTTACTACATTTCCAAGCTTCGTGTCATCGCAAACTTTGAAATTATGCCCCCTAGGCCCAAGTCATGAATATACATCAAATAGAGCAGTCGTCCCAATACTGAGCCCTGGGGAACACCACTGTATACTGCCCTCCAGTCTGAAACAACTGTTCACCACTGCTCTTTTGTCTCTTAGCCAATTTCATATCCATGCTGCCACTGCCCCTTTAATCCCATGGACTTTAACAATGTGGAAGTGCTACATATAGACTTATAGCAAAATTAGTTAGGTGCCATGTCATAGGTTAGGGGAGCAGCTAGCTCTGGTGCACAGATCTTCAGCATTGCAGCCAGGATCTCATCACGGCTGGTAGTCTTTGCAGTAACCAGTATACTCAGCTTTGCTCTGATCCATTCATTGTAGGACCGCTTGGCTCGTTCTGTAGCCTGTTGCTTTTGGCGTTTAGCTGTCAGGTAGCCCTAGGCAGTAGCTTTACTAGGTTGATCTCATTTTAACTAATTCCTGGTGCTCCTCCTAGCATGCTCTTCTACACTCTATTGAACAGAGTTCAGCTCCCAGCTTGGTGAGGAATGTGCTGGGTCATTAGTTAGATTGCAGTGGGTAGTATAGAATTCTGCTGCTGCTGGTGGCCCACTGTGTCTCATGGATCCAGTTTTTCGCTGCTAGAACTGTTCCTAGTCTGTTGCCCTTCGCACTGCAGTAGTGCCACACTCGATAATGGAGAATATCCTCATGCTGAAGAGGATAGTGAAATAGGTATATTACTTCTTCGTTTTGGTTTCCTCACCATCGAAGGCAGGCCCAGTCTGGCTAGCTCAGGCAATGGTGGTACTACCGAGCCACTCAGCAGTAGATGGTGAGCAGCAGAAGGTTTTCCAGATATTGTTTGATCCAAAGCAGAGATTTAATGGGGTTCAGAGACAATGTTAAGAACACTTCCACTTGACCATATGCTGCACTCCCACCTCTGGTGGGCCTATCCTGCTAGTGGGAAGAACATTGCAGTGTCAGCTGGGCTGAGTTTGCCTCAGCCTTGTTCAGATATGATGCCTGGCTTGTTGCCGACAGGTTCATCCACATGTTCCTTATTTTTAACCTTGGTAGCAAGTGTTTACAACCAAGTGGCTTGCTAGGCCACTAGAGGGCATTTGTATAATCACATGTAACCAGACCAGGTAGGACACATTAGTGAACCAGTTCAGATTTTTTTAAATTATTAAAAAACACCCACTTTTTTTTAATTTTTTTTTTTAAACTTGCCATCACAATTGGAACTCCGGGCCTCGGAGCTGTTACTCTTGTACCATAACCAATAGCCTACCATACACTTCTGTTCATGTCTTAGTTCAGCATTATTAGTTTGAGGCTTAAAGATCATCATTTTGTGGCCTAGAGTTTCTTCCATGGGCACAACCCAGAAGTGTCCATGTTGAATAAAACACCCATGTATCCTCCCAGCCTCATTAGAATGTCTGAACTCAAAATGGGCGTAAATTAGCATAAATCAGCAGATACAAATCGGGGACAAGAAAACGCCGAACCCACACCAGTATATTTCTTCTTTGAGTCTTAATATTTAAAGTTTCAACTCATGTAATCATCATTCATGCTCATCAGGCACACCAATTTTAAGAACCTGCAATCGGGGTAGCGTTTCAATTTTTGTGGCTTATACTTTGCCATAAAAATGCATTAAAAGAAACAAACAGATAATACAAAAAGGTCTCAGAATAAATTTTCAAAACTCAAAATATTGCAATTAAAAGACTTAGACGCAATGTTGGGAAACCTCCGAACAAGCACAATTGGAGGATACTCAAAGGGGCTTGGCCAGTTTTCTGGGTGGAGATTCGTCTGGACTGACAGTTTGATGGGCCAACCTAAAAGAGAGAGAGATTTGGGCGCATTGTAGTTACATATGTAACTTATGCCCACAATTTTATAAGCCATGCAATTAGTTTGCACCAAAATTACATGTCTCTCTCAAGCAGTCCCTCGGAACAGAGGATGACTTGCTTCTGCACTAAAAATGAGTTCTCAGGTGACTGACGAGTCCAATGCAGGACCTACAGTCACAGGTGGGGCAGACGGTGGTTGAAGGGCCGGGTGGGTGCGGTGCTTGGGTTGACGTGCGCTCCTTCTGCTTGCTCCCAAAGAGACTCTAGGTGTTTGGCGCCTTCCCGGATGCTTCTCCACTTTGTGCGGTCTTGGGCTAGGGATTCCCAGGTGTCGTTGGGGATGTTGCACTTTTTCCAAGGAGGCTTTGAGTGTCCTTGAAGCGTTTCCCTCTGCCCACCTGGGGCTCTCTTGGCGTGTCGGAGCTCTGAGTAGAGCGCTTGTTTTGGGAGTCTCGTATCGGGCATGTGGCCCGTCCATCGGAGCTGATCGAGTGTGGTCAAAGCTTCAATGCTGGGGATGTTGGCCTGAGCAAGAACAGACGTTGGTATGCCTATCCTGCCAATGGATTAACAGGATCTTGTGGAGGCAGCGTTGGTGGTACCTCTCTAATGCTTTGAGGTGCCTGCTGCATGTCTCCGAAGCATACAGCAGGGCGAGTATTACTACTGCTCTGTAGACCATGAGCTTGGTGCTGGGTTTGAGGTCCTGGTCTTCAAAAACTCTTCCTCAGGCGACCGAAGGCTGCACCGGCACACTGTAGGCAGTGTTGGACCTAGTCATAGACGTCTGCCCTTGTTGACAGTAGGCTCCACATGTATGGAAAGTGGTCCAAGTTGTCCAAGGCCTCGTCATGGATTTTGATAATCAGGGAGCAGTACTGTGTGGCGGGGGCAGGTTGGTAGAGGACCTTTGTCTTACGGATGTTTAGTGTAAGGCCTATGCTCTCATACGCTTTGGTCAAGGTGTTGACTATGGTTTGGAGTTCAACCTCAGTGTGCGCAGACGCAAGCATCGTCTGCATACTGTAATGCGATGACAGAGGATGGGACGACCTTGGATCTGGACTGGAGGCGACGGAGGTTGAACAGTTTCCCGTTTGTTCTGCAGATTAGCTCCAATCCAGCGCGGAAGCTTAATGAGGGTGAGATGGAGCATTGCAGCCAAGAAGATCGAGAAGAGCATTGGTGCGATGACACAGCCTTGCTTGACCCTTGATTACGTGTGTATCTGGATGCAAATGCAGAGGAAACTGCAGGCCAGTGTTTTGAATTGCATCAGACTGTTCTTGCTGTGGTGCTCAGCACAAAAAAAAAGGGTACTATGGTAGCACTGGAGTTTGCTTAAATTGGGCACGAAGAGAGACTAGAAGCTAATCGTAGTTGCTTTGATTGATAGAATGAATAAATTCACATCAGATCAAGGTTATGGGTTGAAAATAAAAACTCTGCAGGTTACAAACATACATGCCTTGTTGTGAAAAATCAGCACATCAATAAAAATTATAATGCTGCAAATCATCCCTTTTGTCTTTTAATCTCTGTCTTCCATCCGATCACAGACCTTCCCTTTTGTTCTTTCCTCCCCTCCCCCCTTTCCCTGCCCCTACACTTGCTTAAAAATCTGTTACATCTCTAACTTTTTCCAGTTCTGACAAAGGGTCATCGACCTGAAACGTTAACTTGTTTCTCTCCACGATGCTGCCTGACCGGCTGAGTGTTTCCAGCATTTTCTGTTGTTATTTCAGCTTTAAATACAGGAGGTAGCTGCTTGCAGGTTATTTTCTTAACCAAGCTGACTAGTACAGTAGTCGTACACTGAAGGTGAATATGCTTCTTCAAACTTGCTTCACATCATGCAAGCAGTATGCTCATTTAAGAGATAATCAATTCCAGGCCCAAGACCTAGAGATGAATTTAAATGCACCTGCCAGAAACATGGCATTATTAACTGGCTTGCCAAATGAAACAGCTCACAACAGTGCATTTGACCCCAGGAGGGGAAAACTCTCCGCCTAGCTAAAATTAGCACATTAGCTTAGAGTAGGTAGGCATATGGGTTGTGCATTGATCTGTAAATGGGGCCACTAATTCCTAAAAGGAATGAATGAATTCAGATGGCCAAATCAATTTGGCTGGCCAAGAGTAGAGAAAGGGGATTATAAAAAGGTAACAAAATGTGTTTCAAACTAGTTCCCACAAAATAAAGCCATGCCAACAGTATATTTTTAGTATAAAGTGTAGACATTTTACACCAAGAAAGTAATTTTCAGAGTTAGCACTTCTGGCAGGGAACCTTGCTCAACAGCAGTGCACATTGGATATTCAGGCATGCAATGCACAGGATTTTCCTACCGAGATGGCACAATTTGTCTCTGACCTTAAGTGGTACGTTATTGATCATAACCACAGGAGTGTGGCTTGATAACCAAGTATGGGTTGGCCAATAACTCCAGTCTTTAGCTTGCTTTGGATAATCAACTTGAGCACCTTTTCCTTCAAAGCAGCTTAGATAAACTAGAAAACTGTTCACTGGATCCCAGAGTATAGAATTTTAATTTTATACAAGATGATTTGAAATCTCTATTGTACTCAACACTAGCCATGTGTCACTTCTCCTGGAAAATATGCTAATTCAGTGTTTGGGCTTTCAGGGTTAACCAAGCAGTTAGGCCACTATTCTTTCTGCAATCCCATCTGTTTGAAAGGCCATAGCAAACAGAAAGGTCAGTGGTCTAGTTATAAAAATTTACATAAAATATAGACCAAATACATTACTTCTTTTGAAGAATGCCTACAAGTCTGATGTCTACACTACACCATGTGCAGGGACACCTGTGGCTATAAGCATAATTTATTTAAGGCCCACTGATTAGACTGTATGTACTCCATACTCAGGATTCTGAAATTACACTTATTTGCCATATCAAAGTGAACTTGGATGGGAAAATTAATATTAAAAAAATGATACAAGAGTGAGGGATAGATAGCTCAAGGCATTTGTCTGAAGTTTTCAATTTCTAGTATCAGGATTCTAAATCCTTCAAATTTCCCAAAACCACACATGGACTGTGTTGTTAACAAGAAAATATAGGGTCTCTACCTCACTGAAAACTGAAGGGCTGGTATTATTTGCAGCTATTCATAAATGTAACTGCTCAAAAAAGTTTACTTCAAGGAAACGGATTTGTTTTCTATCAGGCAATTGATGAAATCAGTGATATAACCATATAAGACACAATGACATGATAATTAATGTGATGCAAGGCCAAACTACTGTGCATTTACTATTCTGTTTATTGTATTTGTTGATTGTAGTAAGTGGACATATGGAACAATGGTACTTTAAAAAAAAAAAAAAATCTTGATATGCTTTAACTACTGAATTTCTAAAAAAGTGTTAATGTAAAAACTTAACAAATCAAATTCAAACTAGTTAAGTACAACAGATACTGAAAACCAAATGCTACATACAGCATTTTCAGTACAATTCCAAGTGCAAAAGGCCATCTGATGGAGAACCAAACATTCGCCTATATACTCTACCAGGTTTTCCTAGTTTAATTTTTTGGTTGCAAAAATATATTTTAAAGTATGACAAAAATGCACCCATTTGATCTCTAGCATAGCAAGCAACTCATTAAATAAGCTTTTTTTCTTGGGTACATTTCCCTTCCCACATGACTTTAATCATTTTCTTAAATGGGAAATTTTATATTGCCTAAAAAGGAATTATTAACTGGCTTACAGGGGAAGCTAGATAAGCACGAGGGCAAAGGAGATGTTGATGGGGCTAGATGAAGAGGGATGGGAGGAGGCGCGTGTGCAGCATAAACACTGGCATGGGCCTATTGGCCCGAATGGCCTATTTCTATGCTGTAAATACTTTGCAATACTTGTAAAATCATCAAAATTACAACAGTTTCATGAACAAAGTTATGGTGCTCGAGGAATTGCTCTCATCCAAATTGCATTTAATCCAATATTATAAAGCAAGGTGTCTATACATTCACTAATGTTTTCCAGCTCTGTTATTTTACACTGCTTATTAGTGGTAGCCTAGAAACAGATATTTATCAAATATCCTCGAGTAGCATAATGCTGTGACAGGAATCCCAATTCAAAATATCAATGAAGATAACTCTCAGAACCCTTCCACAATTTATTAGAAAAGAAATCAAATTTTTGGGGAATGCTCCCAACTCCTATATGGCAAGAGAGGAGGAAATTCGGTAAATTTTTAGCCCACTCCCTCCCTCCTGAGGGAACAAAAAAAGTATTTGAACAAAGACTTCAGGTTAGTTTAAATCAAATGAGAATGGAGGACAGCAAATGGGATGAGGAATAGCAGAGGGAATGAAGAGACGTTTAAAATTTTGATTTTTAAAGTATTTTTTTAGCATAGGAATTAATATTGGTGATAAAGCTAATCCTTGTGTGGAGTAACTTTTTTTGTTTGTTTGTTCCAAGGATATAGGCAACACTGGCAAAGCCACATTTATTACCCATCCCTACTTGCTGAGAAGGTAGTGGGACCTTTACCCGGAACCGTTGCGGTCCTTGTGATCGGAAATTCTATTTTCCTTCAAAAACATATGCCCAATTAGATCTGGGGAAAGATAAACATCATAATCTCATGTCAAACATTTCCTTTGTTCTTGTTGCAATTAATTTGCAGTAAAGTAAACCACTAAAGCCCAAATTTGTAAAGGACCTCGAGGGATTAAAACTTGCTATTTTCTGCCTTGCACAAAATGAAAGGGTTTGATTTTTGGACATGTTTTGCAAACCTTTTTCCAATCAATATAATTTATTTCAAGTAGCTGTATAAATTTGATATGCAAGGGTGCTACAGTAACTATTTAGATTCCTCTCTACGCAATAAAATTGTAATGCACACACACACCCTGGTCCCCGACCCCGCTGCTGGTCCACGCTCGATCAGCTCCGATGGACGGGTCACATTGTCCGCAAGCCCGATAAGAGACTCCCAAAACAAGCGCTCTACTCAGAGCTCCGGCACGGCAAGAGAGCCCCAGGTGGGCAGAGGAACCACTTCAAGGACACCCTCAAAGCCTCCTTGAAAAAGTGTAACATCCCCACCGACACCTGGGAATCCCTGGCCCAAGACCGCACAAAGTGGAGGAGAAGCATCCGGGAAGGCGCCGAACACCGAGTCTCTTCGCCGGGAGCAAGCAGAAGCCAAGCGCAGGCAGCGGAAGGAGCGCACGTCAACCCAAGCACCCCACCCACCCGCCCCTTCAACCACTGTCTGCCCCACCTGTGACAGAGACTGTAGGTCCCGCATTGGACTCAGTCACCTGCAAACTCATTTTTAATGTGGAAGCAAGTCATCTTCGGTTCCGAGGGACTGTCGAAGAAGAATATTGTTGAAGAATTCTGATGTCCAACCACTCAAGAAAGCACGCAACAGATTTAGAATAGAAAAATTGGATTAGACACCTTGAAGGTTGCGAGTTGAAGGGAAACAGGTGATGCAGAGGGTTGGGGAGTGGCAGGAGTGTTGGTCAGACAGCTTGGGCATGGGGAGTTCTGGGGTCTTGTGTTTAGTGAAGAAGCAGCTTGAATGTGTTGACTGATCAAAAGGTGCGGAACACAGAGATGTTTGGTCAGAGAGCTGAAAGTGAAGACAGAATAGCCATGACCAAATTCATTTATCTGCAGATTAGAGTTGGAAAGCATAGCGGTGGAGGATTTGGCGTAGATAGTCTGGGTTTTGCTCAATCCAGACCCTTTGCACAGCCAGAACCAGGACCCAAGGACAGAGATGTTTATAACTCCAGTCAATGTGCATCCAGTTGTGTGAGGAGGTTCTTGGAGCAATTAGATGTAACAAATAGGATAAATAATTTAATAAATTGTTGGTTGTGTTATAAATATTAGAGAGAGTCGCAAAAGACTTTTTTTTTAAACCTCAGTTTTAATTAGCTGCTTTTCTGGCAGTTGCTGGTTGCTCACTGGTTTGTTTGTGAATTTTGCTTTTACAAATTGTGAAATATGAACTAGTTAGGGTTTGATAGTGAAGTGTTTGGCTCAAGTTGCACCAAAACAAATGTTGATTACTTTTTTGGTCATTGTGAAATTTGAGCTAATTAATCAGTATGCTTTGTGCTGGATACAAGAATACACAAACGTGGCTTACTCACATCTTCCAAAATTCTATAGACTCTGGAATAGTTCCCATGGATTGGAGGGTAGCTAATGTAACCCCACTATTTAAAAAAGGTGGTAGAGAGAAAACGAGGAATTATGCCTGACGTCTGTCGTGGGGAAAATGCTAGAGTCCATTATAAAAGAGGTAATAGCAGAGCACTTGGAAAACAGTGACAGGATCAGACAAAGTCAACATGGATTTACAAAAAAGGTAAATCGTGCTCGACTAATCTACTGGAAAAATTTTTGAGGATGTAACTGGTAGAATAGACAAGGGAGAACCAGTGGATGTGGTGTATTTGGACTTCCAGAAGGCATTCGATAAGGTCCCACATAAGAGATTGGCGTGCAAAGTTAAAGCACATGGGATTGGGGGTAAGGTACTGACTTGGACAGAGAACTGGTTGGCAGACAGGAAGCAAAGAGTTGGAATAAACGGGCCTTTTTCCGAGTAGCAGGCAGTGACTAGCGCGGTACTGCAGGGATCGGTGCTAGGACCCCAGCTATTCACAATATATATTAAATGATCTAGACAAGGGAACTAGATGTAATATCTCCAAGTTTGCAGACGACACAAAGCTGGGTGGGTGTGTGTGCTGTGAGGAGGATGCAGAGAAACTCCAGGATGATTTGGACAGGTTGAGTGATTATACTGCATCTGCCCAATGTGGACAAATGAGAGGTTATCCACTTTGGTGGCAAAAACAGGAAGACAGATTATCTGAACGGCAATAGATTGGGAAAAGAGGAAGTGCAACGAGACCTGGGTGTCCTTGTGCACCAGTCGCTGAAGGTAAGCATGCCGGTGCAGCAGGCGGTTCAGAAGGCAAATTGTATATTGGCTTGCAGAGAGAGAGAGGATTCGAGTACAGGAGCAAGGATGTCTTGCTGCAGTTGTACAGGGCCTTGGTGAGACCGCACCTTGAGTATTGTGTGCAGTTTTGGTCACCTTATCTGAGGAAGGATGTTCTTGCCATGGAGGGAGTGCAGCGAAGATTCACCAGGCTGATACCTGGGATGGCAGGAATGACGTGAGGCGAGATTGGGTCGCTTGGGCTTATTTCGCTGGAGTTTAGATGAGAGAGAGGGGATCTCATTGAAACTTATAAAATTCCAACAGGACTAGATGCAGGAAGAATGTTCCCAATGGCAGGGGAGTCCAGAACCAGGGGTCACAGTCTAAGGATAAGGGGTAAGCCATTTAGGACAGAGATGAGGAGGAATTTCTTCACCCAGAGTGGTGAACCTGTGGAATTCTCTACTACAGAAGGCAGTTGAGGCCAACTTAAGAAATATATCTAACTCCTTCTTGAATATATTTAATAAGGCTAAAGGGATATGGGGAGAAAGCAGCGACAGGGTACTGAATTTGGATGATCAGCCATGATCTCATTAAATGGCGGAGCAGGCTCGAGGGGCCGATTGGCCTACTCGTCGTGGTGGTGGAGGAGGGAAAAAGAGAGGCGTTGATGTGTAGGGTTGGCAATGAAAAGTATTTAAACATGAGCTTGAGAATTTTAATTTTGGGGTGTTGGGAGGACCGGGGGCCAATGTATGTCAGAAAGGCCAGGAATGTTGGGTGAGCAGCATTATAGGATATGGGCAGCAGAGTTTTCAATGGACTGAAATTTACAGATGTCAAGGAAGTGGCCAAGCCAAGAAAGCACCCAACAGTCAAATCTGAAGGTGATAAAAACAGGGATAACAGTTTTGGCAGCAGGTGGACAAAGGCAGGACCAGATGGAGAGGTGGAAGAAGTTGGTCTTTGTGATGGTGAGGAGATCTGTGCAGCATAATAGAACTAATCAGAATAAAGTGTATTGCGATTCAGCAGCTCAGCAGTAACTGAACAGAGAGTTTCCCCAACTATGCAAGACACCATTCTCAGAGATGCTAAAGATAATAGAGCCACTCATTTAGGGGATAAAACAGCCCCCCACCCCCCAATCAATGAGAAAGTACTGGCATATTGAACTGTTGGCAAATTTGACCCTTACTAAGGCATGGTACAATATATCAGCACAACAACTGTGGCACTGGACCATCTAGCAAAATATTTTGTATTGTAGTCCAAAACAATCTAAGATTTCCCTGTTCAGAGCTTTATCAGAATTTAACATTGTCAACTGGAAATGCTGAATATACCTCATTCTTTTTTCAAAAATAAAAAAGATGCAACTGTTCACACCAGAATTACTGATATGTTGCAAAAACACTAGTACATTATAAACCTTTAAAATTCAGGGAACTAACAAACTTGCACAGTTGTAAAGCTTTATTCTAAACTATATTCTATTAGGAAATATGCAAGGGTTAAGAATTCTGCTGATCAAAGGCCTGGGAGCTGTTCATTTGGAATTTGCACCAATCGCTAATAATTCTTAGTAACCTGATGAGGGAAATGACTATTCCATGCCCTTTGTGATAAAGATGCAAATCTTTGCCATTTGATAGCTAAGTATGAAAATGCAATGCAGTATGGTTCCCTTTCATCTGCTACATTTTGAAAGCCAGTATACTCCATGGTGTTGGCAGTTGCATCATGGATTGCAATTTAATACAAACGTTGGATTTTTTTAAAATATAAAAGTGGGAATGACTAGCTGAACTATTTGAGAGCAAACAAAATAACAATTCCTATATACCAAAGCAAATGCTGTTTTAAGTCCAGAGAATATGGAACTACAAAAATATGTAGTTTTTAAAAAGTGACATATAGTGAGGGAAAAAAATAGGAAAATATATCAGGCTAAATCTTCAGCTGGTGAACAGTTGCAGGTGTCATTTACATCAAAATCAGTCCTTTATGCATTGTTAAACCTCTAGTGTTATTTGAAGTTAAGAGTTGCTAATTGACACTACCGCCTTGCAACATTTTGACACTTTGTCACTCATCAGCTTTTGCATGAATCTTCAAAATAAGCCATTCCATTAGAGACAATACAACTCCCCTAATGGCTTAGTCACAGGATGCAGCACAGAGCTATGTAGAGCTGGAATGTCCTAAGCCCAATACTTGGCCTCTACAGAGTTAGTCAAATCTCAAGCAGAGTAAGGAGAAACAAAGATTTCAAGGCATTGAGTACAAGGCACTTGTTCTGAACACATTATGCATACCCAGTCAAAAGGCAAAATGTGCAAATTGGATATTTAAGTATTTTTAATTATTTCCTTCATCGCCTTTAAATTAGGTTTCATCAAAAAACTACCAAATGAGCGTTACCAATTCAAAGACTTCCATTTATTTAGTGCCTTATCACATCTCGGAAATGGCTCGAAGCATGAATTAGTGACTATTGCAAGTTAATACTTAAGTTTACAAAGTTCAGTTTTTTCAACCATGTGTGTCTATTGCTCTCATTCCAAAAACAAATTATTAAACCCTACTAGTCCCCAATCTCAAAACTCTTACCTAAATTTAAACCTCTTATTTTAATTGATTGATCAAGAGTAAGAAATATATGGAGATAAAACACGGTCTTTTTCACCTCTAGGTTATAAGCTCAAATTTAGCAAAGACTGATGGATTAAAAAAAAGTGTCATTCTCTTGGTTGGGAGGGTCTTGAAGAGTTCTGGCAGTCTCAACTGTGTGTATAAAAGTTGGCAAAGTAACCAAGTTATTTAGCACTAATTGGTAGTCTCACTTACTCAGAAGGATGAAAAAATATTAAAATTCCCATTGTCTATGCTGAACTGGGACTGCTCAATGCTGCAACAGTGGGTGCCAGAAGTAGAACATTTTCCACTTGCTTACAAAACAATTCTCACATAGCAACAAAATGTGTTACATTTAGCCTACATGTGAACTTTGAAGGCTTCCTTACTGGTTGTGTACTGCAACATAGATCTGTAGTCATTTTGTCCAATTCCAACTATTATAAACTGGTTTTGGGGGGGGGGGGGGGGGCGGGGAGAAACGGTTGGTTTAGAGATTTGAGAATGCACCGAATTCTTTCCCACGCTCCCGATCTCCTCCAGCAATGCATTAATTCTGACCTGCCCAAAACTTTCTCCCTCCTCCCAGAGTCCCCACCCCACACATGGGTGTGACTGGCCCTTAACTAGCTGCCACCCAGTGTGATACAGCAATCACTGATATTAGAACCCTATTCCAGTTTATGAATGCTGAAAAAAAAAAGTGGCTAAAGTACAGAGTTATAGTTAGTGTGCTTGCCATTAGTCAGAAAAGGATACTTGGCTCTGCAAATAGAGTGAGATTGAGCATCCCCATAGTTCAGTTAAAGTAAAATGAGACTGCTGGTAGTATGGTATACTGGAGATGTAAAAGTGGAGAAGATAGTGTTCTGACTGAAGATACTGTAAATGGTGTACCAGACAAATGAGAGATAAAATGAGAATAGTAGATTTAGTGATGGTTAATTAATTGCCCAAGCCATAAACATTCTTTCAATTTTATTCAAAAATTGTGAAATGGGTCAAAGCTTGTAGAACACTAACTGATGCAACTGAAATGCCTGTACCACCGTATGCAATTATTTTCTCTAAAGTAAACCTTCCTGGCAGCCACATCGGTCGTACTTGCCAACACATTCAGTGTGGCTTTATTCTAGAAATAGAGTACACACATTTTGGCACGCTGGGGGAAGAAAAACACCAAAAGATGGCACACTTGGTATTTGACAAATGCCTTAAATTATCACTATTGATGTAATCAATAATAGCACTTGCTCTAAGTTAATGTAAATGTACAGAAACACATTAGTGTATACACATACAATGCTGAAGAATTTAAACAAAAATTCAGATTCAAACTTCTGCTCGTGTGAATAGAGCAGAAATTTGCTAATATCAGCATCAGTCAACTATAGATGAACGGTAGCAAAGCAAATTTTTAAAACACTTCAAACTAATGTTTAAATTGTTTCATTTAAGGAGTGCCAGATTCCACTCAGTCGTCACCAAATGAGTTTATACAAAAACCTATCGTTAGTGCATGTTTATAATTAGTTAGATTCAACTCTAAGCACAATGTCAAATATATTTTGTTGAAGTATAAAGAATCCAAAACCAGAGTCCAGTATAACAGCTATTTTCTGTAGTAAGAACTTGCTAGATACTTGCCTAGTTAGATGAATTGATTTATTAGGGTCACTGTTTTATAGTAGTCCAGTGGAACATAGACTGTGCTGGTTTATGAAATGAACAGCAAGATCTGACATTTTTCATGTGTGTCACTTTTATCAGGCATTAATGCTCAACCACCCATGCTCGTGTGAAATAGGATCACCACAGGATTCAACAACATGGAAAAAATGCATCTATTTTGGCGACATCCAGTTATTTAATTTTAATCACTGCTAAAAGCATAAAACCCCAATGCTGAAGATTTACCATCAGAGAAAGTTGAACAAAAATACCACTGATGCTGTATCAGTAGTGATACCTGCAACATTCATGTCATTTTATTTTAAGGAAGTACCTCATGGGGGTTATTGCGAGAGAGATTTACTTCAGAATCTATCAGACTAAACAAGTTTACTGTTATTTGATTCTATGGTAATAGAGCAACATGAAGCAAGACTTGCATTTATATAGCACCCTTCACAACCTCAGGACATCCCAAGCATTTTACAGCCAATGAAATATTTTTGAAGTGTAGTCACTGCTACATGTAAAGATACTCTATATCCCATCCTGCAGATCAGCACCATTGTGCTTATTGAACTCAAGTGAGTATTCACTTTAAAGCTACACAATAATATGACATGACATGAATGTCCTGGACACAGTTTTTCACTCCAGACTTAAAACGTTATATACATACCACACACCAGCCTCCCCGTGAACAATTTTAATTGTATGTAGTGTTTGGTTTGAGGGAGGGGGCACTGAATGGATGAGATCAAGATTTAAACAGCAATTTTGAAGAAAAATGATGATGAATACAATAAACATAACATTTGTGGAATAAAAATGTAAGAAATTTTTAATAAGGCAGAACATTTTAGGTACTATGTAAAAAATAGGAAACTTGAAAGTTCATTTCAGGCAAATGAAACTTATACGTTTAGCAGTGCATCACTATATTTACAAAAAAGTGTTCCAAAAAAAAAAGGTATTCCTGGAGAGCGACAAGTTGTCACTCACGCACACAATCTGTACCTTGTGCCATCAATTATTCCCAGGGCAAAAGATTAAAGCTTCCATTTCATTACACCAATGCACCTTAACCCTTTATCACAGCAATAACGGTCCTTCCCACAATAAAGGGAAGGGGCGGAACAGTTCAGTGGGATTGGTAGATGGTCCTGTTACAGTTGAAGATGTAGTACTGTATGACTATTGCAATAGTGCAGTGATTAGATGTTGCACAATAGCTTTAAAAAAATTTAATTTTACACTTTGAACTTAAAGATTTATGAGATTAAGTCATAGTGAAATTTATATTTATTAGTGCAGTACAATATTTCCACTTCCTACACCAGCAGTTCTGGCTCCAAATTAAAACTGCCTAGCAGTTCTAGAATAAGGGATTCTTTTGCACTTTGGATTGTATTCACTGTGAACTCAGTTGAAATACTCATACCACTTTGGACTTTTAAAACCATCAGGAAAAGATACATTTATTATCCTGGGATGGCTTTGAATTCAAATTCCAGGGTTAAAAAGGGCAATAATCTAACCCACAGTACCAATCGCCATTTGCTGCATTTTCCTCCAAAGTATGAAATTGTAGTCTTGATGTATTTAAATGTATACAAGTACAACTGACCCTAAAGGTGAACAGCTAATCAAATACATGTAATGGAACCAGTCATAAAACACAACTTTTGATGGGGATATACACTGTACTAAGGATATTTATAGATCTGCATTAGGATAATAATGTAAATTACACCATGACAATCTCTGTAGTTGCATCCTTTATGATTTCTCCACCGCTCCCAGCCCCCAACACACAAATCTCATATCTGTTCTAAATCTGCATCTACAGTGCATAACTAGAAGTTTATTTTAAAACATTATGAAACTAACAGTGGTCATTAAGTAGTGCAATGGTGATACAGTACTACAGCGTGAACTGTAACCGAAATGCATGCCAACCACACAAGTGTGCAGCCACATGTCTTTTACTATGTGGAAGGGCCAGACTATGACACCATTTCAACACTGCAATGCTAAATCCTGTGACCTGAAGTAGTTCAATAATTTTAATATAGAGGATGACATCAAAGTTATGCATGATGTATATAGCAAAGTCCTATTTCAGTAAATTAAGTCATCCAGTTACACTTCTGGAAGTCTGTATGATTACATCACAATATCTTAAAATCAGATCACAGTTTCTTCATCACCTGATTCTAGCATGACCAAATAAATCAATGTCCACAATCATTAAAGACTAGAGTCAACAGAATTTGGAGAATATCTTACAATTGGTGACTTAAATATTGTCCATACGCAATGCAAAGGAATGCACAACTCAAGTAAATGAAAATAAAAATACTAGCATTTTAAATGGTCGACTGCTGGCTACTTTAAAGTTTAGATGTATTGTCATGGAGTATTACAAAATGTTTTTTCTGGTATAAAAACAAATACGCAAAAACAATTCCAAGAGAAAAATGAAATCTAAATCACATGTTAAGCTTGAGCTGCTGACTAGAATCAGATTTGCAGTAGTAAGTTACCAATGTTAACCACTTTAAATGCTGTAAATTAAATATTGTAATAGGCTGGTTGCACAGAAACTATTAAAACAGCCTCTAAATTACTTTTCTTAAAATGTTTCTTTTCATAAACTAAACTTCATTATTATGTATGCATAGTATCCTGTTTCACACATTTGAGCTAAACTCAAGACTTCAAAAAAAAAATCGCAGCCTGTACTTTAAAAAAAAATAAACTTAGTGAAAAGCAATATGCAAAAGCTCTATGCAATTAGACAGTCTC
The DNA here is from genome assembly GCF_052327205.1 of Somniosus microcephalus. NCBI lineage: Eukaryota > Metazoa > Chordata > Chondrichthyes > Squaliformes > Somniosidae > Somniosus > Somniosus microcephalus. Next base: position 305,840,219 of record NC_140990.1, on the reverse strand, counting down.
GTTAGCCACGTTTCCCACTCCATACCACAAAAAGGCACACTCAAAACAATGTTTACGCATGTCGCCTCGTTTTATTAAACAAAAAGTTACAAAAGTCACTGTACCCTGTAGAAAATAATTAATAGATAAAATCCATCAGAAAATAATCTTAATTATGCTCAGTAAATTGTGAGTAGGCCTGCGTGCCGGAACAGTGTGGTTTAGGTCTGAAAATGTGTCTACTACAATTTAACAACATGGTTACTTTTATAAACAAACCCGTTACTAGAATTGCTGGCAAAGTCAATTTACTAAATCTTTTTGACTGTTATTTTGTATCGATTTTACATTCATCTTTGTATACAAGCATACCATTCCCCGCGCAAATATGGAAACAATCATTTTCCTCAAACTATAACAGTTTCAGACAAGATTAAATGCGTCCAAATGCTTCATAAAGGAAGAGGAATGTTACAATTGACAGTAAATTACATCCATGGGGTATTCCGTACTAACTCTGTCTTCATCTACAATCAGCTTCAGCTACACTCTTCAAACGTTTGGAAAAAAAAGACTTTCCACAAAACGTCGATCTATCCCCAAGCATTGCAGAGGCTTCATATATGTCTTGCAGTTTAAGATTGAAGCGAGCAATATGAACTCAAAAGGATATTTGAAGAAACTGCCAGTTTGCTACCATTAAGCATTTAAACCAACTTCCAAGTAGTGATTAAATCGTCTAATGACTACGAGTGAAACAAATATTCAATTACAAAAGAACATGCGTAACATAAACCAGCTATTTGTCACCGATTTTCCTCTCATCGACTGTTTTTACATTTAACGTCCACATGGAACATATTGATATATACAAATCGGCTATGCACCCTGTCAACCTGCACAACAGTTCCAACAGCCTCGCAAAAAGCATTTGTTTTGTAACAGTTCGTTTCTCTGGCACAATGGCTGTTGCACACGTTTTATAACTCAAAATAAAGAGCATAATATTTTCTAAATAGCAAAACAAAATGAAGTGAAAAAAGGACTAAATCGGTTGCAATGCTGCTCGTGGAAAGCTTGCTTTAAAAACAGAGCACATAAACACTTAAAATTAAATGTGGTATTTTCAGTAATCGATATACATTTGACCGTATGTCTAAATCATTTACTTAACAAAAACAACCCAATTAAAAATTCTGGCATAACAAAGTTTAATTTAATGGGCGGAGACCTAAAGGCTTTGTACACTGTCTCTTCATCTGTCATTTTTTACAACAATATTCATAAAATGGTTATTCTCATGGGGATTGTTAGGGGGGGGGAAGGAAAAAAAGGAAAAAATAAAAACTTTTCACAATAAAATTGTTAGGGGGGGGCTTTAAAAGTAGCCCACTTAATACAAATGACTAAACCTTAAAACGGGAGATGTTAACTTAAATAAACCACAAAATTATTCCCAATAATTAAATTGCTTGTTCTTTTTAAAAATAAATAAACGAGTAAAATCGTGGAATCATAAAAATCTGATATTTGCAATGAAAGAGCTATTCCCAATTATGCAAATTGCTGACACGTTTTCTACAATAGTGTTGAGGGAAACTTTGATTTTAGTAAATTGTACAAATATCACGAGAAAATAAATTGCAGATATACACAGTAGTAATTTTCAAAATCAAGTATGGCTTGTGGTTTAGCCAAGCTATGTTCAGAACCATTTGCCGAAACCAAAGTCAACCCTCAGCCGTTTGTGTGCGTATTTAGTAAGTTTGCCTTTGTACCGAACAGTCACCTTGAGCGAGTAGATACAACACAAAAAAAAACACACAACACCACACTACAGAAACTCGCACATGCACGCCACAAACTGGCTGAATTTACTCTATTAAATCATGCCGAATTACAACGTGGGGTTTTTCTTTGCAACACTTTTGATTTCAACAACAACAAAAATCACAAGTCATTTAAGATTTAGAAAAGAGTAATAAAAAAAAGCAATTTCTAGGACAAACCGAGTCAAAACCCCCAAAACAAAACTATCACCTACCTGAAGAGCACGAAATAAGAAAAACAGCAAATGCAAGCTTGGTACCAGCTCCCATGATCGGGTTTTTTTTTTTGGATATGTTTAAAAGAAAATAGGTTAATTAAAACAAAAACGCTCGTTGTTTTGCTACCAAGAAGAGGAGGAAAAAAATCTCTTTACGACTCCACCACGTCTCCGGACTTGCTGCTGGCAACGATCCACCTTATATCATTTTTTTCCAACACCACCCCCCCCCTCTCTCTTCAGTGGGCAATTTCATTCAAAAAAGATGGGGAATTTAAGCGCAACATTAGACTTCGGCTGTCAATTTGTTTTCCACGAAAAATAGAGAGAATCGACAGCGTCGTCAAAAGATTTTTTTTTTTTTAAACAACCGTAATTCACATATAAAAAGGTGGGAGAAAAGCTACGGTGCAAATCCTCAGCTCGTTTGACGGGAATGGTGTACTTGAAGTCTCCCGGAATTCATAATTAGCGAAGTAGGCCGAAGTCCAAAATGGCGTTGAGTTGTTTTTGTTTCCTTCCCCCCTCCCCCTCACACCGACCCGGGAGTTTAAAAAAAACCGACAGGACGCCTGGCTCGCGAGAGGCCCGCCTCCCTCGACAGCGAAAGGGGGGGTGGTGGCTTTGATTGACACCCCGCTTTGACCATTCTCCGCCGGGCCTCAGTTTGATTGACGTCTCTCTCGGCCATATAGGGAAAACCCTCGTGCCCGCCACTTCTTCCGACGTCGTCGTAGTCCGGAAAAAAAACACAGGGGCCGCGTTTATTATTGGAACCCCGGACCAATCATCTTCAAGCAGGTGGGCGGGGTTTCTTTTTTTTGTTGTTGTTGGCGCTCAGATTCGGGTTCCCCGACTGGCGGAAGCAACCGAACTTGATGGCGACTAATGATTGACGTGCGCGGGATCCATTCAGAAATCAGGAGCGCGGCGGGTTTGCGAATGGGTTGGCCGGCCAGAGGGCGGGGAAATCCCAGATTTACGATCGAGATACTATTAAAGAAATTTGATGATTGGATGGAGGCGGTGCGCAAAAAACATGCACGGGATAGGTGCACAACATTGGAATGCTGTTGCAGCCCAAGTGCGGTGCCAAAAAAGTTACTACTTTTCATAAAACATTAGCAATTATCTTGAAAGATTATTAAAGTTGTTGTATCAGCCTGAGACACAACAATAGAACGCCTCTCCCCCCCCCCATTATCCTTGTCCTCTAGCCTACTCCGAGGCTGAGCTAAATCAATATTCAGGTTATAAGATTCCTCGACTAGCTGTCTCTTGTCGAAATATATTCTTTCAATGCCAGCCCAGTGGCTTTCAACCCAATGCTGTTACGAGTTATTTTTTTTCTGCAGAGGGAAGGGGCTGCGACGGTAATACATCAAGTGCAAATTAGACCGAGTGTGTTTTCGAATAATCCGCTATTTTAAGAGCAGACGATTTGGTGCAATAACTCACCAGGAACTTATACTGACATCGATTCTTCCTGTGTCGGAGCTCGAGTCTCTGCAATTAGAGGTGTGTGTTAGGTTCGTGCAGCCACCTTTTATGTAAGTGGCTAGCTCTACTTCTGAATTATTTTTCTGCTACAATTCCTCGCGCTCATAAAATTCGCAGCAAGAATTTACTGAAGGTAACTGAAAACCTTCGATTAATCACTCGGTAAGCAATTTAAAAAAATTAATGGTGACCCTTAGATGCAGTTCCGAAATGGCGTACACATTACACAAGACATGCCCACACTGACATTTGACGAAGAATGCCACTACAGGGCATATGTATTAGTGGATTTGATAGCTCTCTCAATTCCTGTTGATGGGGAGGAAGAAACGAGTGAGTGAGTGTGTGTGGTAGGGAGAGGGGTGGGGGAGATAGACTGGAATCCCTGAGAGCCAACCATTTCCACAATTACAAAAACATTGTGGGTTTGGTACTGTGCTAATTAACGCAGTGGATAACAAACTGAGAAGAACCTTGACAAGGTACAGACTTAGCGAACATAGCCTAGCGATCGAAAAAGGCAGACACAGGCAGACCAGGCTGCCAAGAGAAGACAGGATATGCTCTCACTGCAGTCAGGGAGTAGTTGAGACAGAGATGCACTTCCTCACAGCCTGTGGAAAATATCAGGGCATCAGAGAGAATTTCTACCAAAAATTCTCACAAATATGCCCTGAATTCAGAAATCTGACACAACCAAAAACTCCCATTCCTACTGGGGGAGGAGAGAAGCTGTGTAACACTGGCAGCACACTATGTTACAGCTTGCCATGAACAGAGGGACAACCAGTAAACTAAGACAAGAGTATATTGTATATTTATAAACTCAGGGATATACCTGTTTATACACTGTATGAATGGAACCGCGTTTATGTGTTCAACCATAAATGTATTTTGATGCTTTGGCAACATAAGATGTACCTTATTATGCCAATAAAGCGATTTGTATTGTATTGTATTGTATTGGATGGGAGTGTTGGGGAATCATAGAATGGTTACAGCATAGAAGGAGCCCATGCCAGCTCTCTGGAAGAGCACTTCAGCTAGTCCCACTCCCCTGCCCTTTCCCCGTAGCCCTGCAAATTTCTTTCCTTCAGGTACTTATCCAACTCCCTTTTGAAAGATGAGATTGAGTCTGCCTTCACCACCCTTTCAGGTAGTGCATTCCAGATCTTAACCACTCGCTGCGTAAAAAAGTTTTTTCTTACGTCGCCTTTGGTTCTTTTGCCAATCACCTTAAATCTGTGTCCTTTGGTTCGCGACCCTTCTGCTAATGGGAACAGCTTCCCTCTATCTACTCTGTCTAGACCCCTCATGATATTGAACACCTCTATCAAATCTCCTCTCAATCTTCTCTGCTCCAAGGAGAACAACCCCAGCTTCTCTAGTCTATCAACGTAACTGAAGTCCCTCATTCCTGGAATCATTCTCGTAAATCCTTTCTGCACCCTCTCTAAGGCCTTCACATCCTTCCTAAAGTGTGGTGCCCAGAATTGGACAAAGTACTCCAGTTGGGGCCGAACCAGTGTTTTATACAGGTTCATCATAATTTCCACACTTTTGTACTCTATACCTCTATTTATGAAGTCCGGGATCTCGTAAGCCTTTTTGACTGCTTTCTCAACCTGCCCTGCCACCTTCAACGATTTGTGCACACATACCCCCAGGTTTCTCTGTTTGTGCACCCACTTCAGGATTGTACCATTTAGTTTATATGTCTTCTTCTCATTAATTCTACTTAAATGCATCACTTCACACTTTTCTGCGTTAAATTCCATCTGCCACACGTCCACCGATTTCACCAGCCTGTCTGTGTCTTCCTGAAGTCTATCACTCTCCTCCTCACTGTTCACTATACTTCCAAGTTTTGTGTCATCTGCAAATTTTGAAATTGTGCCCTGCACACCCACGTCCAAGTCATTAATATATACCAAGAAAAGCAGTGGTCCTAGAACAGACCCCTGGGGAACACCACTGTATACCTCCCTCCAGTCCTAAAAACAACCGTTCACCACTACTCTATGGGCTCGATTTTGCCGCTGGGGGGGGGGGCGTGTTAGCCACCTGATTCCAATTTGATGTGGGAAAAATATGTGATTTTCCCCTAATTGGGCAATTGATTTCCAGCATGTGGGAACCCTTGGCCCGAGGGTGTTGCACAGAGCAGTCCCGTGCAATAGATTTTTAAGTAGGTTTACGGACTCCCAGACCGCCTGTTTGTTTTGCGGTCTGGAGGAGTCCGTCTTTCACGTCTACACGGGGTGTGAGAGGTTGCAGCCCCTCTTCCATTTTTTGAGGGGGCTGCTCCTCAAATTTTGGTTGCACTTCAGTCCCACGCTCCTGATCTACGGTCACCCCGTGCGGAGGGGAGCGGGCGGGTCGGAGGACCTCCTCGTGGGCCTGCTCCTGGGCCTGGCCAAGAAAGCCATCAATTGGTCCTGGCAGCGGGCGAGCGAGGGGGTCGTCCGACCGGATTGCCTCCCCCTCTTCCGTGGCCATGTTCGCGCCCGGGTGGCCCTGGAGATGGAGCACGCGGTGTCCGCCGGCACGCTCGAGCTCTTTCGTGACCGGTGGGCGCCGCGGGGACTGGAGTGCATTGTTAATCGGGACAACCAAATTTTAATTTGATTGGTGGAGGGTTATTTAAAAGGGTAATTGGGTTGTTGTCACCTTATTTGTGAAATTGTTTCTTTTTTATTTGGGTCCAATGAAAAGAGAGGGGTAACCACTCATGAATGAAAAGAGAGGGAACCCTTGGCCCGAGGGTGTTGCACAGAGCAGTCCCGTGCAATAGATTTTTAAGTAGGTTTACGGACTCCCAGACCGCCTGTTTGTTTTGCGGTCTGGAGGAGTCCGTCTTTCACGTCTACACGGGGTGTGAGAGGTTGCAGCCCCTCTTCCATTTTTTGAGGGGGCTGCTCCTCAAATTTTGGTTGCACTTCAGTCCCACGCTCCTGATCTACGGTCACCCCGTGCGGAGGGGGGCGGGCGGGTCGGAGGACCTCCTCGTGGGCCTGCTCCTGGGCCTGGCCAAGAAAGCCATCAATTGGTCCTGGCAGCGGGCGAGCGAGGGGGTCGTCCGACCGGATTGCCTCCCCCTCTTCCGTGGCCATGTTCGCGCCCGGGTGGCCCTAGAGATGGAGCACGCGGTGTCCGCCGGCACGCTCGAGCTCTTTCGTGACCGGTGGGCGCCGCGGGGACTGGAGTGCATTGTTAATCGGGACAACCAAATTTTAATTTGATTGGTGGAGGGTTATTTAAAAGGGTAATTGGGTTGTTGTCACCTTATTTGTGAAATTGTTTCTTTTTTTGGGTCCAATGAAAAGAGAGGGAACCCTTGGCCCGAGGGTGTTGCACAGAGCAGTCCCGTGCAATAGATTTTTAAGTAGGTTTACGGACTCCCAGACCGCCTGTTTGTTTTGCGGTCTGGAGGAGTCCGTCTTTCACGTTTACACGGGGTGTGAGAGGTTGCAGCCCCTCTTCCATTTTTTGAGGGGGCTGCTCCTCAAATTTTGGTTGCACTTCAGTCCCACGCTCCTGATCTACGGTCACCCCGTGCGGAGGGGAGCGGGCGGGTCGGAGGACCTCCTCGTGGGCCTGCTCCTGGGCCTGGCCAAGAAAGCCATCAATTGGTCCTGGCAGCGGGCGAGCGAGGGGGTCGTCCGACCGGATTGCCTCCCCCTCTTCCGTGGCCATGTTCGCGCCCGGGTGGCCCTAGAGATGGAGCACGCGGTGTCCGCCGGCGCGCTCGAGCTCTTTCGTGACCGGTGGGCGCCGCGGGGACTGGAGTGCATTGTTAATCGGGACAACCAAATTTTAATTTGATTGGTGGAGGGTTATTTAAAAGGGTAATTGGGTTGTTTTGTCACCTTATTTGTGAAATTGTTTCTTTTTTTGGGTCCAATGAAAAGAGAGGGAACCCTTGGCCCAAGGGTGTTGCACAGAGCAGTCCCGTGCAATAGATTTTTAAGTAGGTTTACGGACTCCCAGACCGCCTGTTTGTTTTGCGGTCTGGAGGAGTCCGTCTTTCACGTTTACACGGGGTGTGAGAGGTTGCAGCCCCTCTTCCATTTTTTGAGGGGGCTGCTCCTCAAATTTTGGTTGCACTTCAGTCCCACGCTCCTGATCTACGGTCACCCCGTGCGGAGGGGAGCGGGCGGGTCGGAGGACCTCCTCGTGGGCCTGCTCCTGGGCCTGGCCAAGAAAGCCATCAATTGGTCCTGGCAGCGGGCGAGCGAGGGGGTCGTCCGACCGGATTGCCTCCCCCTCTTCCGTGGCCATGTTCGCGCCCGGGTGGCCCTAGAGATGGAGCACGCGGTGTCCGCCGGCACGCTCGAGCTCTTTCGTGACCGGTGGGCGCCGCGGGGACTGGAGTGCATTGTTAATCGGGACAACCAAATTTTAATTTGATTGGTGGAGGATTATTTAAAAGGGTAATTGGGTTTTTTGTCACCTTATTTGTGAAATTGTTTCTTTTTTTTTTGGGTCCAATGAAAAGAGAGGGAACCCTTGGCCCACTTAGTCTTTCCATCCTGAAAGTCGCCTCCGATGACGTCATCAATGCTGCTGGATTTAAGGCCTGCAAGCAGCCTTGCTTCTTCTGCAGACTGCAAACCTTCTACCCTTTGCTGTGATAGATTCCTCCAGCCAATATGTCCAGCAGTAGATCAAAGTCTGCACCAAGGTTCGATGACGCCGCCCTGCAAGCTCTGGTGGAGGGAACAAGAGGAAATAAGGAGGTGCTCTTCCCTTCCTCAGGGAGGAAGAAGCCTCCCCAGCAGACGAAAGCTGTGTGGATGCAAGTGGCCCAGGAGGTCAACTCTTTGTCTATGTGCCGCAGAACCTGGCTGCAGTGCAGGAAGAGGTTTCATGACCTGCACACTGGAAAAGTGAGTATGACTTTCCCATCACCCTCAATCTGATCCCCATTGCCTCTCCTCACCAGCACTCAGCTTTGACAACCTCTTCCTCCACATCCCACTTGACACTGACATCCCTGCACCCTTACCCATTCCCTCTCTCTCTATGGTCACATTCACCTAACTATTCGACTATGCAGCCCTCACACTCCCTATCGCTGTGATGCTATGAAAACAACTTACAACACACAGGGAGGGCCCTTGGTCTTGCCACCTCACTCCATCTTTGTCTCCTTCTAACCATCAATGATATGGATTCTATACACTCAATCCTTCATTCTCACTCAAACTCCACTTGTCTCCCTCATTGCAGGAAAAGAGAGCTCACAATAAGAGGGAAAGAGCGAGGACAGGAGGAGGACCACCCTCAGTAGCCCAGCTCACCCTGGGAGGAGGCGGCCCTGGAGATCATGGGAGTGGAGGAGGATGCGCAAGTGGGGGACGGGCAGACGGGTGCATCAGAGAAAGTTGGTGACAGAATAGTTTATCATCTCTCTCATTGACATTCCATGAGTCACTGATAATGATTCTGATGCTCTAACAGATTGACTTTTGATCATCTGCAATATTCAATGTGCATGTAACCTTGGCCTCACAGCTCTGACTCTTTCCTTTACTCCCCAACAGGACCATCGAAAGCCCACATCCCCACTGTCCAGGAGGAACAGCCTGAGCCTCCAGACTCCTCAGAGGAAGCTACAACCTCTGAGGGCGCAGCGTCAGCAGAATTCAGCGCACCCAGCACCAGTGCAGACACTCACACCTCGGTGGTACCTTCGCAAGATAGTGCAGTGTTGTCACCTGGTGTATCACAGCTCACAAGTGAGCATCAGCAGATGGTGGAGACAGGGACAGCAGTGGAGAGTCTTAGTCAGAGGGCGCAGGACTCTGCCAGCTCGGCTCAGCTGCATGTCGACCCTCTGCCTCTGGGTCCATCCAGAAGAAGAGCGGTGCTGGAACTCCAGGAAGAGGTGCAGGAGTCCCTGGCAGGTTTTGTCTCCAAGGTCGCTGCGAGTGTGGAGCGAATGGAGGACTCCATCGCTAACATGAGCAGAGCCTTTGTGGAGGCGTTTGCGCATGAACGCATCACCATGGAAAGGATGGCAACCTCCGTGGAAAGGATGGCTACGTCCACTGAGGAGCTTAGTCACCAGGGTATGGAAAACATGGTATTTGTTCAGAATAGACTGACATCTCTTGAGGAGCGATGGTGAGCTCTTGAGCAAACAAACCAGATCTTCAGGCAAGTCCTCGGGAGTTGGACTGCCAGTACAGAATGGTTTCTCCTGGCCCCCTGAATTGCAGCAATGTCCTGTCAAGCCACTTGCTAGCTCTGAAGTGGGGCTGACCCATGAGAGGGATGTTGGTGGCATATAACAAGGAAGTGGGGGCTCCTCTGCAAGCGCTCACACGACCATGCCACTGCAGAGCCCCTGGTCAGAGCCTCACCAGAGTCCCCACCCAACTGAGATCAGCATCTCAACCCCTGCACAGCCGCAGGAGCAGCAGACTGCTGCCAAGCCCTCACAGGTTCGCAACCCCAGAGGACGCCCGCCAAAGGTGTCGAGACAGGAGCAGCAAGAAAGTGAGCAAGGGGCCTCCACATCTGCTGAAGCCACAGGGGAAGCACCACGTAGGAGCACGTGTAAGAGGAAGATAATGCACAAGTAGTCACAAGGGTAGTCACTTGGGTGAAATGTTATGTTTAATGTTGAAAAGCCATCAGTTGGTTATTGTCATTAAAAATTCTGATGTCAACTGTTGCAGTTGTGGCATGTGTCATATCACTAATGGGACTTCCACATTGAGGGCTTAGGATGACTTGCAATTGTCAGTATGGTGGTCAGAGTGGTAGGAACCGCACGTTCTTGGCCATTGTCGATGCTCTGATAAGAAGCTGTGAGGCAACAGTACTTGATTGGCTAGGCTAAGCAAACCTGGCCAAGATGAGTGCGTTCCTTGCATCCCGGCCAGCAATGTGCTCGCATGCTGCTGGCGCTGGTTGATGCGCCTCTGCAAGCTGGTCGTTGTCGCTCTCCTCCTCTTCCCCCTCCTCCTCATCTGAGGAGGCTATGTGATGAGCCACTTATTTCTCGGGCATCTGCAAGCCACGATGCAGTGCCATGTTGTGAAGTGCACAGCAAACCACGACGATTCTGGAGACCCTGGCTGCTGAGTACTGCAGGGCTGCACCTGATCTACCCAGGCATCTGAGAAGCGCATCTTCAGCAAGCCGATGGTTTGCTTGATTATGGATCTGGTGGAAATGTGGCTTGAGTTGTAGCGCTCCTCAGCTTCATTGGCTGGCCTCCTCAATGGTGTCATTAGCCACGTCTTCAGGGGATAGCCCTTGTCTCCAAGTAGCCATCCGTTAAGTTGGTCTGGCGGACTGAAGAGCGGAGGCACACTAGACTGGCGCAGGATGAAGGAGTCACAGCAACTACTAGGGTACTTGGCACAAACATGCAAAATTTCCTTCTTGTGGTCACACACCAGCTGTACGTTGAGGGAGTGGAAGCCCTTGCGGGTGACAAAAATACCTAGATTGTGATGGGGTGTCTTAAGGGCCACATGTGTGCAGACAACGACGCCCTGCACCCTTGGAACGCCTGCCAGATTCTCAAACCCAACCGCACGCGCCGTTACACTGGCTTGATCCTTGGAGAAATGCATGTGATTGTGTGCGATGGCAAAGAGGGCATTGGTTACCTGCGTGATGCAAGTGTGTGCGGCCGCCTGTGAGATGCCACTGATGTCTGCTGCTGATCCCTGGAATGAGCCTGAAGCAAAAAAGTTGAGTGCGGTGGTGACTTTGACGGCCACTGATAAGGGGTGTCCACCTGCTGCTCTGGGCTCCAGGTCTTGCTGCAGCATTGCGCAGATGTCACCCACTACCTCTCGCGAAAGTCTGAGCCTCCTTTTGGCACTGCTGCTCAGTCATGTTGAGGTAGCTGATCCTCTGTCTGTAGACCCTGTTTGGGGGGTATCTCCTGCGCCGACGGGCTTCCATGCGCTGGCGCCTTCTGGCCTGTGCAGCTTCAGGTGGGTGAGCAGCAGCTTGGAGCTCCTGCTGTTGCTCCTGCAGTTGGTGCTGCTGTTGTTCAGGGTTCTGCTGCTGCCGTGGCTGGTCTTCATCCAAATCTGATGTCCAGGAGGAAAGGAAATAAATGGTTCCCATTCTTCTGGTATATGCCTCAGTTGAGGAAGCACTCATTCAAGGTGGGGAGAGGGGTTTCCCAGGAGGTCATACTGGAGATGGGTGTCAGGCTTTAAACTTCCACAACAATGAGTAGGCCTGTTAGAAGTTCCCCCAGGCCTGAGACAACAAAGTTCTGCCACCTGCAAATGATGATTGGTGAAAACTCCTTTTTAATGGTGGAGCTGTAGCTGTTAGTAAGCAATCCACTTGTGCTGCCACCAGGTTTCACTGGCGTGTTTCAGAGGAGGTGTGGAGCATGTGGGAAAACTGTTAAAATCGGAAAGGCCTCTCAAAATGAGATTATAAAGGCACTTAACTGGTTGTTAAGGGCCTTAAGGGCCTATCCCGCCTCTTGGAGGTGGGATGGAGATGGGGGTCAGAAAACTCGCATGTGGGAAAATTGCTCGGAGGCGGGATCGGGCCCGCCCACCAGTTTTTGCGATTTTTAACACCTCACACGCCTCCAATCCCGCCTCCTCGAGCCTGGCAAAATCAAGCCCTCTGTCTCCTATCACTTAGCCAATTCTGTATCCATGCTGCCACTGTCCCTTTTATTCCATGGGCTTCAACTTTACTGGCAAGCCTATTATGTGGCACTTTGTCGAATGCCTTTTGGAAATCCATGTGCACTATGTCAACTGCATTACCCTCATCAACCCTCTCTGTTACCTCATCAAAGAACTCAATCATTGTTTCTTGTTCTACCCCATCTCAACATCTAACACTGAAAGGTCAGCAATGCTACAGGTAATTCTGAGTTCTAACTAGACTACCCCTACAATAATCATTAGCTCAAAGATCTGACATGCAAGTTATATCTTTCAGAGTTGTTCTTATACCCTTTTCACCTTGTCGATCACACCTTTGATAGATGCAAATCTAGATTCCTGGGATGAGAGGGTTGTCCTATGAGGAGAGATTGAGTAGATTAGGCCAATACTCTCTGGACTTTAGAAGAATCAGAGGTGATCTCATTGAAACATATAAGATTCTGAGGGGGATTGACAGGATAAATGCTGAGAGATTGTTTCTCCTGGCTGGAAAGTCTAGAACAAGGGGGCATAGTCTCGGGATAAGGAGCTGGCCTTTTACGATTGAGATGAGGAGGAATTTCTTCATTCAGAGGGTGGTGAATCTTTGGAATTCTCTGCCCCAAGTGCTGTGGATGCTCAGTCGTTAATTATATTCAAGGCTGAGATAGGTAGATTTTTGGACTCCAGAGGAATCAAGGGCTATGGGATAGGGCAGGAAAGTGGAGTTGAGGTTGAAGATCAACCATGATCTCATTGAATGGCGGAGCAGGCTTGAGGGGCCGTATGGCCTACCCCTGCTCCTAATTCTTATGTTCTTATAAACTGGTGTTTTTAGGCGTGGGAGGGGAGAATGTGGGCTTGCCTGAAACCTTTTCCACATCTATGATGTATTACAGGTTATAGACCTCATTAACTCAATTTCACATATTTGTGACCTAATTTGAAAGTTTTAAAATAAGCATCTGGTTATAAAATAAATAACAAAATGAAGCCATGGCATCAGTCAGTCAGCTGCCATAGCTTGGCTGAGCAGAGACATCCCAAGACCTTGCCACTTTGTTCTCCCTTCTGCCAACTCCCACAGCCTTTTGTCACTCTTTCATTCTGATCTTCCCATATACATTTCCATCATTTCAATTGGAAATTTCAATGTGATCTTTTCCCAGGTGGGACCCATCACCTGTCAAGTCTTCCCTTAGAAAATGCAATGGCCTCTGCCTCAATTACTCCCTGGTGCAAAGCATTCCATACTCCAACAAGTTTCTACGTAAAGCAATCTCTCCTTTCTTCACTCTCATAGTGGCAATTTTAAATTCATGTCCCCTTGTCACTGACTCCCAACCAGAAGAAATAGCCTATCAACCCTTTTAAAATCCTTCATAATTTTAGAAATTGTGAAATTTAAAAGAAACATGTAGGTCCCAGGTTTAATCCTTGGTCCACGCTGAGTTAGCTGAGCACTGGTAGGGATGCTACAATTGGGCTCAATGTCTTTGGGTTAGAGAGGATCAAATCAGATAAAGTTTAGATTCCCGATTGTTATCTCGTGACTCCTGCTGGAAGGGTGTGAGAGTGTATACATCGATGAGGGGAAAATCGGGTTTAGTTGCGAGTCACCTTGTGACTACCAGTAATCAATTAGCTTGCTGACACTATAAAGGCTCACACATGAATAATAGCTCCCCGAACACGGTACCAGAGGATAACTGGCACCCATGACAGGGAGTTAACAGCTTCAGGAGCTGAGAAAGGTGGGGAAGACAGTTGTCTGGATGAAAAACAATCTTAACTTATCCTATTGATATAAATATAAAACAGGGCTTTTTCCTCACATCTATAAGCTCTGTTTCAGTACTGCAGTGTATTTGTTGATGAAAATTGGTTGGGAACTCAATATGCATTCACTGTAATTCCAAACTTAAAATGGAAAGAAATGCACATGTTTTAAAGCATTATATGTTATTCACCAAATATCATATTTGAATTATTTTTTTAATTGTTCATTAGAGATAGAGGATCTGAACATTCTTTTATTCAAAAATCATACTGATTTCTGTTTTGCAGAGCTGGTTTTATGCTATGCAACAACTAGGAATGTGAAGTGGAGGCTTACACCATTTACAAATAAAATATGTGGCTTGGGATTTTGATCTACACTATTTACATTTTATTTAAGAAACACCCCTGAATGTACTATTTCTTTTCTTTTTTTTCTGCCAGTCTTCTTCCTTCCTTTCTTGAAGATGGGGTTATGATCCTTGTGACACTGGCAGCACTCTTGCACTTCACCCAAATGGCCATTCTTTAGATCTGAGCCAGTCAGAGTGTGTTAGCAGGCTATTCAAGCTTGGGGGTTATCACTGCCTAACTCAACAATCACAACAACTAGCATTTATATAGTGCCTTTAACGTGGTAATACGTCCCACGGCTCTTATTCCTGTTTATATCTAACGTTCCCTGAAAGGTACTTTCCAGCAGGGGTTGCTGGATAGTGATCAGGAGCAGGAAACATTGGTGATCCCCACCACCACCACCCCTCCCCCGTCCGACCCCCGCTCTTAGATAGGGGCACAAGGCTAAATTTAGTGTTTTCACAGCTGCCCTGATCGAAAACAATACACTGCTGGTCATTTTATATTCCTATCAGTGAAATGTTCCCATTGCCAGTATCTGAAGAACTGTTCTCACATAGCCAGCAGTAACCCCTATGAAAACTTGCTGGATTCACTACATCGGGCCATGAGGAAGACCTGGTTAAAAAGTGAGTCCTGGCAGGCAGATTTAGCAAATCTGGCAAACTTATATTGGGGTTGCTACCAGCTAAGTGAGGTCTGCGCTGTGGGAATTGGTTGCACAAACACTCCACCGACATCAAACCAAAAGCAGCTAGTATTTCAAATAAAATTTTGGGTGAAAGATATTATTTCATAATTACCTTTAAATGTGTAATTTTTTTTATTTACAGCATTGGATCTTTAAAAAAAATCACACATTTGTACACAAATGTTGACACTCATTATGTATAAGTATGTTAAAATAAAATAGGATGTTTACAAACTTAATTTCCTCAAAATGGCACAAATTGCAAATTGATCATTCCAGCCCATTTTAGCAACCTTTGTTTTCAACATTAACTTATCCCAAGTTTCATCAAATGCATTAAACAGACTATTACAATAATACATCCACATTAAACTGTATAGGATGCTTTTTGAGGTCCTGCGATTTGGTTTGCAGTCATGGAGGGGAGCTGCTGAGTATCAATTTGAAAAGATAGGAATGGCATTGTTAGAGTGTTGGAATGGAGATGCAATAAAAGTTGTGATATTTATTTTGGAGCTCGTTAGTGATTTATATTAAATTATTGCCACTTGAGAGGGATAAATTGCAACACATGTAAAAAAAAAACCTGAAGCTGTAGCCTTATGTGTAGGGGTAGTTAATGTGGTTTCATTTTCCATAGTTACACTCCGTGTAGTCGTGGGAAGTACTACATTATCTTACATAATAAAAATGCCAACACACATTAGTAACAGAGGGCAGTACAATCCAAATCACAGGACCTCAAAAGTTTAAATATATATTAGCTTGTAAACAACTTCTCAGTTTTAAACAATACTCTGGTCTATTTTCTATTCAAACATCCTATACAGTTTAGTGTGAATGTCTTATCGTATAGTCTGTTTAATGCATTTGATGAAACTAGGGATAAGTTAATATAGATGCTGCAAGTAATTCTGCCACAAAAATAAACCATCACAGAAAATAACCACACACTTTGTCTAAAAATCATTTTATCCACACCTAACAGCAATTCTAAATCCCCAAGATCTTTAAATAACTCTCCGAGTCAAAGCAATGAAAGTTACTAATTGGCCTATGACATGTTCCAGTACTGCCCATATAAGTTAAAGGAGTAATTGTCAATGTAATATTTCTGTAATTGTTAAATCTACCTTGGTCAAAAAGAGCACAAAATGTAGATATCTCTGTAATAGGAGACAATTTGCTATTTGGTTTGACCTCCACCTTATTTGAAAGAGCCAATGTAAATGAGAAGATCAAATAATAATGGTCAGATTTTAAATTATATTGTTCTTTTCCTGTATGCCCTATTCGGCAGATCACCCTTCAGTAATTAGGGCCAATGCAGTGAAGTAAATTTTCATGCTCCACCATGATGGCACTGTATTGTCATTACATGTGCTAATATGTCAATATTGTCATTACATGCATGCAATGTACTTGTAGTCAATCAGTGCGTATTGACACATCGAGCTCCACCTTTGCACCCGCTCATCCCAGTAAGCACTGACCCTGGCAGACTTTCCAAAGTCAGACTCACTATAATTGTGGGGGGAGGGGGGGGGCTCTAGTTGCCATTTGCATTGCTGCCCTATTGTCTGTCTCAGTTGAGAGGGGAGGGAAATGGCCACAGCACCCGCTGCAGAGCTGTCTGAAGAAAAATAATAAATTATTAAAATAATTCCTTCAACTCTCCTCCCTTGCTTGGTGCAATGATTGCACCAGGCAAGGTGACCCTTTAAATTTAAACCCTCACTCCCAACGCTAACTTAGCAACAATGTTGCCAGAAATGAACCAATATTCCTGACACCCAGCATTGCTAAGGCATTAGTGATGGGACATCCATTGGATAACATTTTATTGCCGTTAGCCTCCAATTTGAATATTCTGCCCAAATAACAGCGGGACATTTTACAAGTGGCAGTGGACTCCAGGGAGATGGCAGAACAGCAAACCCGCTGTGTTATTGCCTCATATTAGTGGTAGCAGGTTGTCAAATCCACCCCATTGATATAACATATTGTCCAAATCATAAAATATATGATTAATACAGTATAAATCAATAGTTCTGTGCATCACTATAGTGCTGCACTGTTGGAGGTGCCGTCTTTCGGATGAGACGTTAAACCGAGGCCCCGTCTGCCCTCTCAGGTGGACGTAAAAGATCCCATCACACTATTTCGAAGAAGGGTAGGGGAGTTATCCCCAGTGTCCTGGCCAATATTTCTCCCTCAACCAACATAATAAAAACAGATTATCTGGTCATTTTCACATTGCTGTTTGTGGGAGCTTGCTGTGCGCAAATTGGCTGACGCGTTTCCCACATTACAACAGTGACTACACTTCAAAAGTACTTCATTGGCTGTAAAGTGCTTTGAGATGTCCGGTGGTCGTGAAAGGCGCCATATAAATGCAAGTCTTTCTTTTCTTTTTACCTCTTCAATGTCCACATTTTCCAGACTCTCCTTCCTGAATAACTCAACTACTCTTTCTTCAGTACAGCGCGAGTTGATTCTGGTTTTAGTGTCCACCTCCTTTTCTATGTCAGTTTTACCTTTAGACATAAGAGTAGTGGGATTGAGACAAGGTGATTTAATCCATAAAAATTCCTCCCTCCCATACTCTTTATCCCTGCATATATAATGTAATCTGCATAATTTCTCCATTTTCACATCTATTACCTCACTTGCTAAAATTTTTCGAGGGCAGTACAGCATTTTTAACAAATTCCACTTTCCTTTATTCCATATGTGTTTTGTGCAGCTACTTTACAATAATATTCATGCTTTGCTTTTGTGCTCTTTTTGAAGTTGTGCAACTTCTCCTGCCAGTTCCTCTGTGTCATTGACATCACTTTGCTTCTTTTTGTGATAATTGCCACGCTGGTTGCCTTTAAATAATTAGGGGCTATCCTCCCCCAGCAAAAATCTGCTCATCTCATTCCATTACAGTGGTTATTAGTGCTTCAGGGCCCTGATTGGCAAAATGAGCTTTTCAGATTTGGCATTACGCCCCAAATTCTGAGCACTTCACAGCTGGATTAATGAATATTTCGACATTTATGCTGGTTAATTGGCTGATTAACTGCTTGAAAGTGTTAAAGGATAATTATTACAGGTAGGTCATGATTGTCTCCTTTTTCCTGTTCCTGTTGCTGAAATTGCTTTCTGAAGAATTGCATTCTGCAAAACAAATTGCATTCCCGTGATTGAATTAGAGGTTGAAATTTATAATTAAAAACAGTCATTTCCCCTTTTTTCAAAATACAAACTTTAGTGTATTTAGTGCATTCAACTACATTATGAGTTTCAGTGATGGTGACCTCCTCCTCTGTTTTTTAATTTTACTAAGCATTTACTGTAACCACGTATTAATCTTTTTCTCTGCCATCACGGCACGGGGAGAGTCATGGCTGTGGTAACTGGCAACGCTGGAGGAGACATTGCACAGTGTTTTGTCACACTTTATCCTCCTTCTCCCTTATTACTTCTATCTCACTCTACACACTCTGCATGACAAACTACAGATGCGTTCACCAGCCACTTCTCTCTCTCTCTGCTCTCCCTCCACACAAAAAGCTAACCCTTGTCCCTCTCTTTCATTTCAGGTGCTGAAGATGTGGACATATTCTGCAAGTGGAGGAAGAGGAGGACATCCTCCCTGATGATGCAGCGTCACTCGATCCCACCCTCGCAAGCACCAGCTCAGATACTGGCACCACGTGTACTTTAGGGGCTAGACTAGAGGAGGGGTCTTCACATAGTGAATCACTGGGCGCAAGTATGCAGGAGCTAGGGCAGGGGGACAGGGCACCACATGTGCCATGTTGCTGGAGGGCGAGATTGCATACTAGCTCTGCTGCAAAGGACTCGGATGCTAACTTTGAGGGCCCAGCCTACCGAAGAAGGCTGATGGGCATATACCAGGAAATGCTAGATGCACCGGTGATCGATACCTCTCCTCCTCTTCTTCATGCTGCCCGTGCTGCAATTCTCATTGCCCAGGTGGTGGTAAGGGCTGGTTCCTTCTTAATGGCAAAGTGGGGAGCATGCAGCAGACGACCACAAATCTGGATGCACACTAAGGGATGTACTGCAAAGTTCCTCTAGAACGGTCTGGGCAGCGGAAATGTTGCTTGAGCAAGCCGATTACTTGCTTGATGATTTTTCTGATGGTGGTAAGGAGCTTGTTGTCAGCCAGCTCTGCAGCTGTGCCCAGGTTCCTGACAGGAGTCATGAGCTATGTCCGAATGGCATATCCCTTGTTGCCAAGTAGCCAGCCTGCAACTTGACGGCCTGGTTGGAATTAAGGTGGCACAGAGGACTGGAGCAGAATGAAAGAGTCATGACTGCTGTCAGGATAGCGGGCATAGATCAGCATGATGTGCTGCCTGTGGTCGCAAACCAGCTGTACGTTGATAGAGTGGAATCCCTTATGATTGATAAAGGTGCCTGGCTGGTGATTGGGGGCACGCAAGGCAATGTGGATGCCGTCTATGGTTCTTTGCACCCTGGAGAAGCCTGCCATGCAGGCAAAGCCTAGTGCTCTCTCATGACATGCAACAGGGCTAAGGATTGCTACAATGAGGCACGTGCCAAAATCAGGATGCTTATTGTGCAGTAATTTGGAGTCTTGAAGACATGATTCCATTGCCTGGATCACTCAAAGGATACCTTATGCACCAGAGAAGGTGTGCAAGATGCTGTATGTCTGATTAAATAGCAATTGAGAGAAACATCAGCAAGCATGACTGTGATCAGATACAGCCTCCAGGGAATGACCAGAATGGAGAGAAACCCACGGTTGTGGTTGCTGTGGATGAGGCTTCACTATCAGTCACCCAGCAACATCAGGACATAATTGCCACATTCTTCAGCTGAGTCCTGACACACATTATTGAAATGTCTGGGAGGCAATGTTGAATATCTATTCTGCTCCTTTGTAGTGCTGATGCTGTCCTGCAGCTTACACTAAAGGGATGATCCTTCACGTCAGCTGAAGACTGCTGGATGTTTTCAAATATTCAAAGGCAATATTTACTATGGTGTTGCACTAATTTCATGGTCTCCTGCTTGTTTCTAGGATGCCAACCATCTTAACTCTTACTGTGTGCAGTGGTCAAAATGTGTCAAACTCACTCTCCCTGAAACCAAGACTCCGAATATTACACATGGTGACTATATAGCAAGTGTAGGTACTTGTGTGCTAAGGGGAACGCCAAAAGGAGAATTCTTTGTAACGTTCACGGAGGAGATGGAGTTGGAGCATAGCAGGAATTGCACCCTCTGGAATTACCCTTTCCCATTCCCTCAATGTCCATTGAGCTAATGATCTCCAAGGTGACTTCTTTGAATGCTCTCAATTGTTTCATACTACTGGCCTTACTCCAGTCCACTTATGTTGCAGCAGATGCATGCCAAAGTGCATATACCAAGGCACCTGCTTCAGCAGAGCACTGGTGACATTGTGGATGCATTGCTGCAGCTAACTCTTGTCAAATCCACCATGGCAACTTGTAAGGAGCCAAAAGCATAAAAAAGTAGGTCCGTGATCACTTCAAGAGCCACAGGCAGAGCTGTTCTTACTGTGGATTGTCCCTGGGAGCCATGTGCCAAAAGATGACAGGATACAATGAAAACTTTGCTTGTTACGCACAGGCATGGCATGCTGCGCTTGGCAGTCATATGGAAATAGCTGGTCCTGAGATGGTAGGTGCACTTCTGTGGGTGACTAATGCCAGGCGCTGTGAGAGTTCTATGTTTTCAGCCCATGACTTTTGGATCTAAAAAGCAAAAAATTGCAATGCTGGTCATGCTGAAAACTGCCTGGTGTTTGCACAAATTCCTGCTCAAAACAGGTGGAAATAATGAGTGGAGTATTTAAGTAAAACTTAGTTGAGGGCAGTCCTGGTGCAAATAATGCTGCACGCAGGCCTTAATAAGCTTATTAGTGTGAAAAAACCCCAAAATTCTTGTCAAAGATTTTAGCTTGACTTTGAAACTGCTTGAGGTCTACAGTGCTATTTGCCACCACTTCATTTTCCGTGTTTGCTGCTAGCCTTAGAATCTATGGCAGTGAGCCCTGGTCAAAAAATCCAGTGAAAAACGTAGCCTCTGAGAGCATGTCTGTGATCAGCTACTACTAGACCAGTTGAAAAATGTTTCTTTAATAAATCTTATATAGTTGCCATTGATACTTTGTGCCCCTTAAGGACATTGTACTAATCAGGGCACCTTTAACAACATACCATTGCACACTATAAGATGTGGTGTGGTAAACAATACACTGGCTCAGTAAAGTTCTGCTGGAAGTGATCTAAATAAAGATTTTATCTGAGCATTTTGTCCAAAGGCCGCCTCAATTTTACTAAATTCAATTGGATTATCTCTCTAAAGCCTTTGACAATATTCCCCAGAATACAATCTGTGTAAATCTCTTTCAAAAGGATTACATTATGAGATTAGCAATCCATATAAAAATTGGCAAACTCCATTAGTATCAATCAGTTCCATCTACTGTCCTTCTTTACAATTTTTGCATTTGGATACCCTTATCTAAGTTGTTGTTGTTTGCACCTTTCATAAAAGATGCCCCATATAAATGAGGCAGCCATTTTGTGACTCACATTGACATTCTTGTCCTACATCTATCCTGTGCTCCTTCTTGTTTTCCAAAGCAGCTGAAAACACTACACTAGACTTTATTTTGGGTGGCAACTGCCAAACAAGTTTATTAAAAGTGATGGAACACATGAAGAATAGGAACATATATTTTTCGAAAGAAGAAAGAACTTGCATTTATATAGTGCCTTTCACACCCTCATCCCAAAGTGCTTCAAAGCCAATTAAGTACTTTTGAGGAGTAGTCACTGTTGTTATGTAGACAAATGCAGCAGCCAATTTTCACACAGCAAGGTTCCACAAACATCAATGAGATAGATGAACATTTCATTTGTTTTGGTGGTGTTGATTGAAAGATAAATGTTGGTCAGGACACTGGGTGAACTTCAGCTGTGTGGGATCTTTTATGTCTACATGAACAGGCAGTGGTTTAACATCTCAACTGAAAGACAACCCCTCTGACAATGCAGCACTCCCTCAGTAGCACAATGAAGTATCAGCCTAGGTTATGTGCTCAAGTCCTGGAGTGGGCCTTGAACCCACGACTGTCTGGCTCAGAGGTGAGTGTGCTACCACTGAACCAAGCTGACAAGTTTACAGTAGTTGCTAAACTTTTCTAGCTGCTGATATAATAGAAAAAAATAAAGTCTGCAACCCTGCGCTAAAACTATGTTGTAATTAATTTTCTTACATAGTGGTTTTTATTTTCTTTTTCATCAATTATGGGAGTTGCTATCTCAATTAAACCTCTTCAGGAGTTGCACACAATTTTGTGTCTAGACTGGGTATTCTCTTAGGTTTAGTGGCACTGGTCACTCATGCAAGTGGGCCCGTCTCCCTTATGAGCAGGCGTTTACCTTCATGAATCACAGAATCACAGAAACCTCACAGTGCAGATAGAGGCCATTTCGGCCCATCGAGCCTGCACCGACACATATCCCACCCGATCCCCGTAACCCCTACACCAACACATATCCCACCCTATCCCCGTAACCCCACGTATTTAATCCCCCTAACACTAAGGGTCAATTTTATCACTCTAGACATATGATATTATCAATTGGGAATAATGGAAAAGCCTTTATGTGAGCTGGATACTTTAATCTCGCACATGCTGCTATGTTCACCTCCTATTTTCTGAAAGACAGATTGATGACTACGTTAGTGAGCTAAGGCCATTTGTAAACCAACGGGCTGATTTATTTTATAAACAGTATGTGAATGTACAGAAAAATGTTTATAATGAATATAAAAAAAATAAAGCACATTACATTGCCCCTGTTAGTGAGCTAAATGCTTTTTTTTGGTCAAGTAATTTCTCCAAAACTGGTCGGGACTAAGCTTAAGGGGAGAACTTTCTGTAGCCTTGACTAACTACCAGCTCCTACAGACTGTCATGTTTTCAGTGTGTGCTTTGTTAGCTGGACATGTCGCTAAAAGCTTGACCTCTGACCCTCTCAGATTTCATGCACAGGTTTGGCTGGTTGAGTTGTTAATCAAACTGGCTACTGCCCTTCTAGGTGTGAGCTTCCCTGGAAGCAATCGCTGCTGGGGTCACAAAGAAAACCATATCAGCCTATCACCCAATCTCATTGTCTCAAACTGATGTGGTATGTGAGAAATATTATCCCAGATAAATATTTTGATTGCCTCTAATTCCTTAATATGCTGAATCCTAATCCGAATCCCCAGATGCTCTACTGAACTAAATTGAACTTAAATGCAATATCTAACTGTGACAGAGAAAGTAACCACAGCTTTTTTATTCTGTAATGCAAGTGAGTGCCAGACACCCAGAAAGCTGACTGGATGGGTTAATTATGCTGCTGCCTTGGTTACTCACTCACTTTCATCAACCTAGAGTGCGCTCTGAGAGAAGATATACAAACACCCATGCCTCTAGAAGGACCATCATAGAGAACATAATTAGCATTCTAAAACAGTACTTCCAGTGTTTGGATAGGTCAGAGGACATGCTGCAGTACAGCATGCAAAGTCTTCAGCACCATCATTGCTTGTTGTATCCTTTCCATCGAAAGAGAAATCTATCTTGAGGACCAACAACAGGATGACAAAGCTCAGAAAAAAGCAAAATATTGCTGTTGCTGGAAATCTGAAATAAAAGCAGAAAATGCTGGAAGGACTCAGCAGCTCAGGCTGCATGTGTGGAGAGAGAGAGAGAGAGACAGAGGCCGGAATTTTTCAGGGTCCGTGCGCGTGTGATCGGAGGTGGGTTGGGTGGGAAAGTTGACATTTCTTGGAGCGGGTTGGGAACCTGCCGTCATCCCACCTCCACATGCCTTTCCCTTGGGTGCATCTGTCAGCATGGCAGCGACCTGACTGGCAGAGGTGGCCAATCCAATTTAAAGGATTATTAGATTGTTGTCAGACCCTTAGGAGTCTTTTTAACCTTATCTTTCCAATTTCACTGGATGCCCACGGGACTCATGCAGCTCAGGAACCACGTCTGTCAACCTGAGGTGGGAGTTCAGTGGCCATTGATCCAGCTGATCAGTTGACAGCATCAAATGTAGTATTAACGCTCCCATCACACAGCTGATCACTTTCCTCAGGCAGAAGCTGTTGCTGACTGCATTCCCAGCACAGCTTTCTGCAGGCTGCAAGTCTTTCCAGCAAAGTCCCCATCCAGTGTCACCCCATTGGAAGAATTCTCTCACCATTGACAGATTGCTTCTGTCATCTCTACTTGACCTGCCATCTATTCCATCAGCATGGGTGCCGTTTATACTGTCTCACCTTGGTCCTCAGAATCGGACCACGATGAGCCCCAACATCAGCAACACCAGACACACCAGCAGCACCAACAACAACTCCACCAACCTTCTCTGATTCAACAGGACAGAGGGCATCAGTGCAGGGCTGCACCACGCTGGAGGCGATACCTGCAACACGGGATACAGGCATAGGATGAGCTTCCTCAACATGACTGAGCAGCAGTGCCAAAGGAGCTCGGGCTATCATGTCAGGTCATCGCAGACATTTGCACATTGCTGGAGCAAAACCTGCAGCCCAGTGGAGCAGGTGGAGACAACTTATCAGTGGCTGTCAAAATCACCAGCGCTCTCAACTTCTTTGCCTCAGGCTCTTTCCAGGAAGCTGTAGCAGACATTTGCAGTGTCTCGCAGTGGGCTACCCACAGATGCATCACACAGGTCACCGATGCCATGTTTGACATGTCAGCCAATTATATCAACTTTGCCACTGATGAAGCCAGTGTTACTGAGTGAGTGCTCGGCTTTATCACTCCGGCTGATTTCCCATGGGTGCAGGGTGTCATCGACTGCACACATGTGGTCATCAGGGCACCCCATCATTACCCATGAGTGTTTGTGAACTGCAAGGGCTTCCACTCCCTCAATGTGCAGCTGGTGTGCAACCATAGGAAGATTATCATGCATGGGTGTGCCAAATTCCCTGGCAGCTGCCACGACTCTTTTGTCCTTCACTAATCCACCCTCCCTCAGCTCTTCGCTCCTCCAAACAGACTTTCCGCTGGCTGCTTGGAGACAAGGGCTATCCACTGACGACGTGGCTCATGACACCCTTGAAGAAGCCAAGTACTGAGGCTGAGGAGAGATATAATGAAAGCCACTTCTCCACCAGATGTGTCATAGTGCAGACAATAGGCATGCTCAAAATGCACTTCAGGTGCCTTGACATAACTGGAGGAGTCTTTCAGTATGACCAGCCAGGGTCTCCAGAATCGTTGTGGTCTGCTGCGCCCTGCACAAGATTGCGCAGCAGCGAGGATTAGTGCTGAATGAGGAGCAAGACTCTGAGCGCACAGCCTCTTCAGCGGAGGAGGAGCAGGAGGAGGAGGAAGAGCATCAGCTGGAAGATGAGGGGGAGCAGGAGCTGGTGCAGATGGCACCAGCACTTGAGCACATTGCTGCCCGGGAGGCCAGGGATGGCCTCACCATGGCCAGATTTACTTAACTTTACACAGTGCACCAATATGGCTGCCACATGCTTCTCCAGGTTGGCAACACCCCACAGCCACACCATGACCAATCCATTCCTTTCACAGTCACCATCATTGCTGGAGGTAATGTTATGTCTGACCCTTCACTCTAACTAACTATGCTACTTCCAAAGGTGCACACAAATCTGTCCAAGACTGGAAAGCTTTGAAAATAAAGAAATGTATGCTTCACATGACAGTAACTGAAAGTTCACATTAACATTGCATAAAACACCCAAGTGGCTACCCTTGTGAATCTACTTGTGTGTCATCTTTCTCTTCTGCATGCTTCTACATGGTGCTACCCTTGTGGCTTCACCAGAGGTAGAGGCAGCCTGCTGCGACTGCTTAGACACTTTTGGCAGATGTCCTCTGGGGTTTGGAGCCTCTGATGGCCCCGCCAAAGTCAGCTCCTCCTGTGACTGTGCAGGGGCAGACTTGGCCATCGCTGTCCAGGAAGGCATCTGGGGCTCTGACTGAGGGGGTGGCAATGGGGGAGAAGTTTTGAGAGGAGCCCCAACTTCCATGTCCCCTCTCACCATCATCCCTCTCATGGGCCACCCGCACTTAGCAAGGAGTTGGAGAGCACCTTGCTGCACATCAGTGGGGCCATGAGGACCCACTTCTACACTGACATCCCTCCTAGAGGGGAGGTCTATGAGCCTCTGCCATCTATTCTCCATAGATAGCCATCAACCCTCCATAGATAGCCACCTATGCTCCATAGAGACCACATGCTCCTGTGAGTGGCGCATTAGCTGCTCCATGTAGGTGGCCATCCTATCCATGGAGGAACCTACAGTCAACATCGCCTACGACACAGTGGTGCTCATGTTGGAGGTGGACTCCTCCATTCTCTGAACAGTGGCAGCCATCGCGCTCGCAAAACCTGTCAGAGCCTCCTGCACTTCTTCCTGCAGCTCCAGGATTGCCCTCTTTCTGCATGGCCCCCGAGGCTCAGCATCTGCATGCAGCTGAGCAGAGCTGGGAGAGTCCTACGCCCTCTGACGAGGACTCTCCACTGCTGTCCCTGTCTCCACCATCTGCTCTTGCTCGGTTGTGATTTGTGAGAAACCAGTCGACAACACTATATCTTGCGTGGGACCCACCGAGGTGTGCGTCACTGCGCTGGTGCTGGGTGCGTTTATGTCTGGTGACGGTGCGCCCTCAGAGGCTGGAGGCTCATTTGAGGAGTCATCTTCCTCTTGCTCCTGGAGGGATGCCTCTTGATGGACCTGTGGGAGAGTAAAGAGATGAATTAGATATGTCATATGTAGATTGGGTACACATACCATTATGCACATGATGACCATTCAATGGCTGCTGACATCAGTCCCCATATGAGTGACTGATGTATGCCATGTAGCTGTATAATATGTAATTCTGTCACCAGGTTGCTGAGATGTTCCCCTGTCTCTGTCTCCCACCTCCAGGTGCTTGGCGACTACCGACAGCTCTAATGCGGCCTCCTCTGCTGGTGTTGTTGAGTCTGTGTTTCCAAATGTAGTTATGCTGAATAACTGGACACAGACTACAGAAATAATTAAACAGGTCTTTAGTAATTGAGGGTCAGGGCTGAACTGGAATACACTTTGCTCCACAGGGTTTATATACCGGTGTGGTCACCACCGGTACTACAATGTACAGGAGCCATCAAAAAGTAGTCCATCACCTTAAGGTATCCTCTTAAGGTGGTACAGGTTACACACACTACAATTCCTCCCCTTTTAGCTTAACAGTGTACACCCCAATTTAAACATTACATGGATAACATATATACAACTTTCACACAAAACTGTTCAAAGATTCAGTCTCTGAGGAGGCCTCCTGATCCGGGCCGGATAACGCCTTTCAGGGGTCTCTGGTTCTCGTTGCTGGGGTGACTCATCCATTTGATCTCCTATGGATTGAACATCATCATGTACGTTCGAGTCTGAGGTAGATGCTACAGGCTCAGTAACTTCTTCAACTGGTGTCTCTGCCGTAGACATGGGGTCGACCCTTGTTCTCGATTCCACAAGTTGGTCAGCATGACGTCGTATTACGTTCTCTCCAACGTCTACCGTGTACATCAAGGGTCCTTGTCGGGCACGAATTGTTCCGGATTGCCATTTATCATTCCTATAGTCCCTGGCCAACACTGGTTGTCCTATTTCGAAACTCCGAGTGGCCTTGTTATTTACGTGCTGGAATTGCTTGTTTTCGACTTCCCTACGCACATTGGGTTTTAACAAATCCAACCGGGACCGCAACCTCCTGTTATAGAACATTATGGCAGGGCTTTGATTTGTCACTGCATGCGTGGCGTTTCGATATGCCATCAGGAAATTGTCCACCTTGTGTTGTAGTGGAATATGGTCTTCGCTCATGGCCTTTATCGCCTTTTTGAACATTTGTACAAATCTCTCGGCCAACCCATTTGTAGCCGGATGATATGGGGCAGATGTATAGTGTTTCACCCCATTCTTTTTCATGAATTTCTGGAATTCTTCTGACACGAACTGTGGTCCGTTGTCTGAACATATTTGTTCCGGCAACCCATTCCTTGCAAATATGGTTCTTAGAACTGCGATCGTCTTTTCAGAGGTAGTGGTCGACATCTTAATCACTTCTGGCCATTTAGAATGTGCGTCTACTGCTATCAAAAACATGGAATCCATGAATGGACCTGCAAAGTCGATATGCACACGTTGCCATGGGGTTGAAGGCCATTCCCACGGATGCAGCGGTGCAATTGGAGGTGCGTTTTGAACTTTTTGGCACCCTGAGCAGCTTTTAGTCAGATCCTCTATTTGTTTGTCGATGCCTGGCCACCACACATAAGCCCTAGCAAGGCTTTTCATCTTGACTCCCCCCAGATGACCTTCATGCAATTCCTTCAGAACTCTCTCCCTTAATTTAGGAGGAATAATCACCCTTGTTCCATACATCAATGTTCCTTGACAGACGGACAGCTGTTCTCGTATGGCTGAGAATGCTGGTAACAGTGGGTCGCCATGTGCTGGCCATCCCTTCACTGTCAAATCGTAGACCCGAGACAGTGTCGGGTCGTTTCGGGTCTCTCTCTCAATACCCGCATTGGTGACTGGTAACCATTCGATGATGGTCGAGTGAAATATCTCGACAGGGTCAACTGCCGGTGCCTCTTCTGCTGTAGGTAGTGGCAGGCGCGACAGCCCATCAGCATTACCATGTTGCTTTGTACCTTTGAGTTCGATATCATATTGATGTGCCCCTAGGAAAAGGGACCATCTCTGAAGCCTCTGCGCCGTCATAACCGGAACACCCTTCTTAGGGTTAAAAATGGAAACCAACGGCTGGTGATCTGTCAGCAGCGTAAACTTTTGGCCTTGCAGGTAATGGTTAAATTTCTTAACTCCCCACACGAAGCTGAGAGCCTCCCTATCTATCTGAGCATAGTTGCGCTCTGCGGAGGTCAATGATCTGGATGCGAACGCGACTGGCCTTTCCAAGCCATTTGGAAACTTATGTGAGAGCACTGCCCCGATACCATATGGAGAAGCATCACAAGCTAAGCGAATAGGCAGCGTTGGGTTAAAGTGAGCCAACACTTCCTTAGAGGTGATCAGTGCCTTGCTTTTTTGAAAAGCCCGCTTACAATCATCACTCCACTTCCATGGTATTCCCATTTGCAAAAGAGTGTTCAGCGGGTGTAACACCGTGGATAAATTTGGAAGAAACTTGTGGTAATAGTTAACCAACCCAAGGAACGACCTCAACTGGGATACATTTTCCGGAGCGGGAGCTTTCACAACAGCTTCGATCTTGTCAGGTGACTTATGGAGCCCCTCCTGGTCAATGACGTGGCCACAGTACGAGATTCGCTTTTGAAAGAACTCACATTTCTGGTGATTAACTCTGAGCCCATATTCTTTCAATCTGGTGAGCACCTGCTCCAAATTCGCGAGGTGATCCTTATCATCAGCTCCTGTAATCAGAATGTCGTCCAGGTAGCATTGTGTGCCTGGAATTCCCTGCAATACCTGCTCCATGGCCCTTTGCCAAATCGCTGGAGCCGATGCCACTCCCAAAACCAGTCTATTATACCGAAATAAGCCCTTATGTGTGTTGATCGTGAGATACTGGCGTGACGCTTCATCAACTTCCATCTGTAGGTACACCTGCGCCAGGTCTATCTTGGTGAAGTGTTTCCCGCCAGACAGCGAAGCGAAGATATCTTCAATCCGCGGAAGCGGATATTGCACCGTGTGAAGAACCGGATTAACAGTGATCTTGAAATCACCACAGATGCGAACCTTCCCAGGTTCCCCCGGCTTGTTGCTCAACGAACGCTTCATGACAGGAACAATGGGTGTGGCCCATTCGCTCCAGTCCACCTTTGACAGTACTCCTGAACGTTCTAGCCCTTCCAGCTCTGCTTCCACAGCAGGTCGTATCGCATAAGGTACCGGTCTGGCTTTGAAAAATTTTGGGTTTGCATGTTCTTCAACCTTGATGTTTGCCGTAATTCCTTTCAGTGTTCCCAGTCCCTGTTGGAACACCTCCTTAGCATCGTCCAATATTTTGGACAGTCGTTTAGGTTTGACGTCGTCCTCTTTACAGGAATCTACAGTCAGTGCTTGTATGGAATGCCAGTCCACATTTATTCTCCGGATCCATTCCCATCCCAGTAGTGGCGGACCTCCATCAGGTAACACATACAAGTCCATTTCCTGACTTTCTTTACCATTGTAGACCACATTTACTTTTATCTTTCCGATGGGGTATACTATTTGCCCCGTGTATGTTTTCAATACAATCTCCGTATCCCTCAGGGGAATGTGCGAGAATAACCTTTTGTAATCTTGCTTATTCATGACCGTCAATGCCGATCCAGTGTCCAATTCCATCTTCACTTGGACTCCTGCTATCCGAAGCATGACCCAGATAGTTTGGTGGTCTGCTGTGTTACCCACATTATGTATTTTTAGACAACCCAGTTCCTTACTGCTGGAGTCTGAATCCATCTTCTGTTCATCCGAACTGTTCTCCGTCACCTTGTGTACTTTTTTGTACTTCTCCTGCGGCGACTTTTTGCTGCTGGTCTTCTTTCCTGACCGGCATACTCTCGCTATGTGACCAAGTTTGCCACATTGCCTGCATTCTTTATCTTTGAACCAGCACTGGTTCTGGTCATGCGTTGTCCTTCCGCAACGATAGCACTTTACTGCGCCTAATGCCATTTCATTGGTGCTGAATTCCAATGGCCTTTGCTGTATCTCTGCAGCGCCTCGTGCTGCTGCCTCGTGCGATGCTGCAATGCTGAAAGCTTTGTTCAGCGTAAGATCCTTTTCCTCTAGCAGTCGCTTCTGGGTTCCTTCCCTTAGGAGCCCACACACAAACTTATCTCTCAGTGCGTCTGCTAGTCCTGTACCGAACTGACAGTACTTTGATAACTTGCGCAGTTCGATTAAGAATTCAGCGTTGCTTTCCTCTTTAAGTTGAATTCTTTTGTAGAATTTAAATCGTTCCGCTATCAGCAGCGGCGTGGGGTTTAAATGCTCTTGCAGGATAGTAACAATATCCGCGAAACTCTTTCCTACCAGTTTATCTGGTGTTACAAGGTTCCTTAATAACCCGTACGTCTTCACACCCATCGAGTTTAATAGGGTTCGTGCTTTCTTATCCTCCGGTACCTCATTCGTTGTACAGTAAACTTCGACGTGTTCCACATAAGTGGCCCAATCTTCCACATCGCTATCAAAAGCAGTGATGTTACCCGTTTTTGGCATCCTTGTTGAGTTTCCTTTCCTTCGGATATGATTATTGTTTTATTTTATTTTTTTCAAAATGGCGGCTTCCCGCGCTTGGCGGCTTTTCCCGCGCTTGTCTTCTTCCCCCGCCAACTCAAAATGGCGATTACCATGCTGTTGCCGTTCTCGCCTCCCAGCGGTCCTTTGTTTTCCCCTACGCTGCTGCTCTTGTTCCCCGCCGCTCCCGCGGTCCTTGTGGACATAAACGCTTTTCTGGCTGCTGCGCGTCTCTGCCCCGATTGCAGTCCGGCCCCTGACACCGGCTGCAGTCATGTTCTCCGCCCTTTTCGTCGTTTCCCTCCCCTTCTCTTACTGACAACTCGGCCGACTTCCCCCCCCCCGTGCCGCTCGATCGGGCTTACCCGCCGCTGTCGTCGAAGGGATGTTCACTGATGTTTGACTTCGTGGCCAGAAACCAACCCGGGTTCCCGATTGCCTCCCGTGCTATGCAGTGCCCAGCAGGATGTTGAGGGTGGATGTCCTTGATCGACGCCCGTTTCAGAGGTGAAGCTTCCTTTGACGCAACTGCCGCTAGGTAAGATCAGACTCATCGCCACTGCTGAGTCTGTGTTTCCAAATGTAGTTATGCTGAATAACTGGACACAGACTACAGAAATAATTAAACAGGTCTTTAGTAATTGAGGGTCAGGGCTGAACTGGAATACACTTTGCTCCACAGGGTTTATATACCGGTGTGGTCACCACCGGTACTACAATGTACAGGAGCCATCAAATAGTAGTCCATCACCTTAAGGTATCCTCTTAAGGTGGTACAGGTTACATACACTACAGGTGTGAGGGTAGCCATTGATGGGGTTCCACCACCAGTTCTATCCCCCACCCTCTTATTGTGCATTCTCTTTTCCTGCAAGGAGGGAAAGAAGAGAAGGTTGAGTTAGAATGATGGAATGAGTGTAAGGAATGGACGGGTTACATCTGTAGAGGGTGACTATGATGGAGTGGGGTGGCAATTCCAAGTGGCATCCTTGTGTGTTGTTAGTTGGTATGATTGCATTAGGATGAGGGTGAGTGTGAGGGGTGGCTAGTCAGATGGGCATGTGATAATGTAGATAGAGAGAGAGAGGGATGGGCGGAAGTGCAGAGTATGTTGGTGTGAGTTAGGAAGTGCAGGAGTAGCGTTGGAAAGGCAGAGTGATGGGGATGTGATGAGAGACACAGCAGGATGAAGGTGAGTGTAGCTTTGGACACACCTTTCCTGATCTAACACGATCATTGAAACATTTGTGGCACTGCACCCAGGTCCTCCTGATGACATCCCTGCTACTGAGCTCCTCTGCAATTTAGAGCCATGCTGTCTTGGTTTGCTGAGGAGGTCTAATCTGGCATTCAGCAAGGAAGAGGACCTCCTGCGTGCTCTGACTCTCTCCACAAGCATATGGAGGGAGTCATCGGAGAACCTGGGTGCAGCCCTCTGCCTCTGTGCAGTCATGTTTGCTGGTCTGGGCAGCAGTGGAATTGTGCAGTGCACTGACTGCACTTTCCTAGATCAACCTTCAACTGCAATGTGGCCATGGCTCCTTTAAATATCCCGGCTGAAAACGCATCGTTGATGGCGTCACCAGACCTGTACCATTTAATTGGTCCAGGTAACGCACAAAGGGTGGGCTTCAGAGGCCCTATAGACGTAAAGTTATTTTGTGGAGCGGGATGGAACCAGCAATGGGCTCGCGATCCGCCATGGTGAATGCCCGCACCGGACCCGTCCAATTAGGGAAAATTCCAGCCAGAGTTAACATTTTTGGTCTATGACCCTTTGTCAGAACCAGTTAAATGTACACCTGAAACGCTAACCCTACCTTCCCATCTCCGCAGGTGATGCCTGACCTGCTGAGTGTTTCCAGCGTCTTCTGACCGTGAGATATAGCCTACACTACAGCTGTCATTTTCACGAGTTCCTAGGCCGGCACTCAATGCTGCATGCTACGTGCACATGGTCAGTAGCCAATGCAAATCACGTGGGCCAGCAAGGTGTTGTGATCCTGCAGTGCTTCCCAATTAAATGTACATCTGATGTGCAATGCTGTTGTTGCACTTCGTTGCACCCTCCCCAGAAAATCAGCCCTATGATGTAATCCCCATATCTTAATGATTATTAGTTAGATCTGCTTATTTCTCTTTGAAGCTGTGATGTTTTATTGTCCTTTAGTAATAACCTATTAACTTTGTTTTTGTATGCTGTAGTCTTTATAAAGAAATAACTGTAGAGGAAAAATGGTATGTGCTTTTTTGGTAGTAAAGGCCCACTAATGCATTTGTCTCGGCTGGTCAAATGTCTCGCCCAGAACTGATTTATTGTAGCGGTTCGTGTAGATCGCCACTAAATAAGAGAGTTTGACTTCGACGAACTATTAACAAGTTGTTTATTTACAGGAACAGGCTAATTACATCAGGTAAGATAGCAGGTAAGATGGCTGACTGTAGGAGCACCGTGGTGTAGGTCTTGTCCCAGCGGGGACTCCACGAGGACTGAGTTCGCAGTCCTGTGGGGAGCGTGATGACGTCATCACGTTTGTGTTGTGAAGTCATCACGTTGCTCGCGTTTCCCGCACTTAGGGCATCACGTGATTTGCGTCGCTGGCCGTTGAGGCCGAAGTCAGGAGGCCGGGCTGTGCCGGTGCTTGCCGCGGGAGCGGAAGATTGCATCGCTCCTGTCGGCTGGCCGTTGAGGCCGAAGACGCTAGGCCGGGCTGTGCCGGCGCACGCACATCACGTCGTACGTGACGTGACGTCAGCGCGCTAGGGCGCGCCTTAAAGGGGCAATGGCCCCAACAGGTAAGTTAAAAGGGCAACGGCCCCAAAAGGTAAGTTAAAGGGAATTATGTGTCTCAATGTAAGGGACAACCAGTGGTACCGCCACATAGGCCCCCCCAGAATTCGCTTTAACGAAAGTCCAAGGATGAGATGGTCTGACGAGCTGGTGGTCTCGGCGGTCGTGCTGTCTCAGCTTGGTAGGCGAGGTATGAAGATGCTGCTCGTGAGCGGATCCTTACGCGCGTCGTGGTGAATAAAACGTATCCGCCAGGCGAAGGACCGTGGAGACGTGCGAAACAGCAGGCCTTGTCAGAGTGACAGGCAGGTTGGGCGGACGCGGGCGATGTCTCCGTTGGCTGGTGAGCGAAATCTTCGGGAGGCTGGAACGCACGGAACGGTGCGTGCCATAGTGCTACGACGTGAACACAACGGAGGGTGAAGAGTTGCTGCGTTGATCAGTGATCGGTGAGGCTAGCAACTTTCACGTGGCTGATCACGGCCGCAGGATGCCCGTTGGACCCGTCCTTGATGTGTGCAGCTTCAGTCGACGTTTGCGCTCTGCCTGGAGGGCGGCAACACTTGTAACAGTTGTAGATTTAGGAGAAAACAGCAGGGAGGGCGGCACGCCTTTTGTTCACGCCGAATCGTGCAGTAGGTAACACAACCAGCAGGCTGAAGGGCTGGTGCGTCGTCGGCAGGGAAAGAGTCATCGGTGTTCACGAGGGATGGGTTCTCGTGGTTCGCGAGGGATGGATCCTCGTGCGCGAGGAGTGCGTCCTCGTGTTTTGCGGGGGTGAGTCCTCGTGGTATCCCCGCGGGGCGCGCTCTGATCTTGTGGGCTCGAACATGCTGTACCCCGCGCTTGGAGAGATGTATACTTGCTGTTGCTTTGGATGTAGAGGCGGACGATCCGTGTGGCAGTAGAAGAGTCGAATACGGAGACCGTGAGCACGTGCGTGGTCTGTGCCGCATCGATGTTCTCGGCGAACAGGGCTTCTACCTGCATAAAGCACGAGGGAGACCGTGGCTCCCTGGATTGCGGTAGCGACAGCAGAACGGCTGATGCTTCCATAGCGTGCTTTGTTTGTGAAAGACGTTCACAAACCCACCAACTGTAGCGCTGGTGGATGACGGTTGCCGTTGGTCGTGCTCTACCTCTGTGACATCGTTCGTGAAAAACGGGCTCACCTCCAAGCTGCGCTTCCATTGCGAAGACGTTCGCAAAGACGGGGTCGCTTGTGGTGGAATCGGCGTTAGGCGGTTGCTGTTCCATGGTTGTTCGTCGGTTGTGCGTTGGTCGTCTTGTGGGAAGACGAGGGTCAGGCTGCGTTGCTACCGTGAAAATCGTTCACGGATACGGGTTCACCAATTGTAGCGTTGGAATTGATGAGCTCCCGTACTCACGTCGTGGGGTCACCAATGTAGCGGTTCGTGTAGATCGGCACTAAATAAGAGAGTTTGACTTCGACGAACTATTAACAAGTTGTTTATTTACAGGAACAGGCTAATTACATCAGGTAAGATAGCAGGTAAGGTGGCTGACTGTAGGAGCACCGTGGTGTAGGTCTTGTCCCAGCGGGGACTCCACGAGGACTGAGTTCGCAGTCCTGTGGGGAGCGTGATGACGTCATCGCGTTTGTGTTGTGACGTCATCACGTTGCTCGCGTTTCCCGCGCTTAGGGCATCACGTGATTTGCGTCGCTGGCCGTTGAGGCCGAAGTCGGGAGGCCGGGCTGTGCCGGTGCTTGCCGCGGGAGCGGAAGATTGCGTCGCTCCTGTCGGCTGGCCGTTGAGGCCGAAGACGCTAGGCCGGGCTGTGCCGGCGCACGCACATCACGTCGTACGTGACGTGACGTCAGCGCGCTAGGGCGCGCCTTAAAGGGGCAATGGCCCCAACAGGCAAGTTAAAAGGGCAACGGCCCCAAAAGGTAAGTTAAAGGGAATTATGTGTCTCAATGTAAGGGACAACCAGTGGTACCGCCACATTATCATCAAAAAATAGCATGCGGTGAAAATCTTCCAATGTTTGTGCTGTCTTTTGTATTATTTCTATTGTATTATTTTAATCATTGCTTTTATGTATTGGTTCCATGTGTACTTCAAAGTATATCTTATACAAAAACTCTTTAGCTAGACCAAAATAAATATAGAAATAAATAAACTCTCTTGTGGCTTTTCCAAAACCTAAGAACGCACTATGTGACATTGAGTGATATTTGTTTCTTAAATTCTGTTCTGCAAAAGTTTGCCCTGGGTGCTAATTATGTGTGTACTCCCTGCTCTGCACACCAAGTACTGATCTATTGAATTTCCACAGAAACATCTAGTTAGTTACATATTTCACACACATTCCTCCCTTTAGGGAACTTCCAAATTATCACCGTGTTGCATCCTACTAAACAGCACAAACTGTTTATTCTTTATGAATGCACTGTAATTCCATCAAACAAAATCTCCATGCAAACAATGTTGATATAGTATGAGTAACTTAGTAGAAGAGAAAAATATAATCAGACAGCCATTATGTTCACATATTGATGTCTGTCCACTGCTTGATACCTATCTTTTCAAATGATTGTTTTGTTGTATTCCCTAAACTTTTACACAAGGCTGTGCCAATTATATGCTAGGACACCTCAATACTTTTGTACTTGAGTGTACTAGTAGCACCTTATTCCCTTTTACAGAGTAACTAGCTTTAACCTCATAATGACAGGGGTTAGAACAGGTGGAAGAGAAGGTTACCAACATTTGTACAGCTTGCATTTATCACAAATTCTGGTTGAATAATCTTCTATTTTGAATATACTGTAGTGAATCAAACAATCACTCATTCTTTACTTATGCGCAGCTGATATATATGGCATTTATTATAAATGAAATAATTAAAGCATGGCAAGTAAATGACTGCCTGATGTGGTATTGAGCCACATGGTTGATAGTTTGTGTGTGTGAGCAGAGTACAGGATCAGATTTGGCTGTCAACATTCCTGTCTGGTCTGATGCATGAAGAATGCCCCTTCGAATCAAATACACTAGTAAGAGTCAGGGCGAGAGAACCCTTGTAACGTGCTTACTTATTTGCTAGAACCCTGTGTTTAACCAAAGCTGGTTACAGGCATTCTAGCCCATCAGCTGTGCTGGAAAAAAACAATTAATTTGCTTTCTTGTAAATATGCTGAAATGTACCTTTAAGTAAAGCAGCACATACTTACATGAATATAAAGTATTTTTCTGTTCAGTGAATAGATACTAAAAGCTGTAACCAGTTTTGTGTCTTGTGCTTGTTGCATCAATTGTTGCTATCAGTTCTGTTAACGATCAATTTCTATTAGGACCATTGCCAAGATTATACAGTCGGCAGCTCAAATGACACATTCACTTTCTACAACATGCCCTTGTTATGATAATATATGTTTGCTTATCAGCCTGGGCATAGAAAGCTAAACATTGTATTTTATAAGTAGTGTAGATGACTTGCATTTAAAGTTAAGATGCACGGCTCTCTGCCAAAATGCACAAGAATTTGCTGCATTGGCTTTTATCTGCATTGGGTAATATATTGAAGATATGCCAATAGAGTTGAAATTATCATACTGGTGAAACATTATTTATCTTTATTGGGTATTTCAGAGGTCAATTACTTTTATTGACAAATGCCACTGAATGTTTTGAAGCAGATGAATAAAAGAAAGACTTGCATTTATATAGCGCCATTCACGACCAACGGATGTCTCAAAGCACTTTAAAGCCAATGAAGTAGAATGGGTTGATTAGGTCTACATTCTCTGGAGTTTAGAAGAATGAGAGGTGATCTCATTGAAACATACCAGATTCTGAAGGGGATTGACAGGGTAGATGCTGAGAGGTTGTTTTCCCCTGGCTGGAGTGTCTAGAACTAGGGGGCACAGTCTCAGGATAAGGGGTCGGCCATTTAAGGCTGAGATGAGGAGGAATTTCTTCACTCAGAGGGTTGTGAATCTTTAGAATTCTCTGCCCCAGAGGGCTGTGAATGCTGAGTCTTTGAGTATATCCAAGGCTGAGATAGATAGATTTTTGAACTCTAGGGGAATCAAGGAATATGGAGATCGGGCGGGAAAGTGGAGTTGAGGCCGATGATCAGCCATGATCTTATTGAATGGTAAAGCAGGCTCGAGGGGCCGTATGGCCTACTCCTGCTCCTATTTCTTATGTTCTAAGTACTTTTTGAAGTGTAGTCACTGTTGTAATGTAGTTTAAATATTAACAGGAAAACTGTTTCAATAACCATGCAAAAAGGACAATGTTCAACATACCGTATCTTTTTAATGTTTGTAGAAAAGGTATGTCAAGGTTTTATTTTCATTTAATAGGGCATGAGAGACATGACCGGAAAGCCCTGCAGCGGGTAGTCAAAACTGCCCAACGCATTACCGGCACCCGGCTACCGACCATAGAACATATATATCAGAAACGCTGCCTACGGAGGGCACGGACCATCGTCAAAGACCCTACCCACCCCAGCCACAGTCTGTTCGCCCTACTACCATCTGGAAGACGCTACAGATGCATTCGCACCCGTACGACCAGATTTAGGAACAGCTTCTTTCCCAGGGCTGTCATCCTACTGAACTCCACAAATAAACACTAAAGCCTGCACATCTGCCGATGCACTTTATTCACTTTATTATGGTCATATTTATGCTAATATATATGTACAAATGTATGTTGAAATGTTTAAGTGTCCTAATCCAAATTGTACACTCTCGGGAGCCGCAAGCCTACATTTCGTTGTACTGCACTTGTGCACTAACAATGACAATAAAAGTTGATTTGATTTGATTTGATTGATTTGATTGAATCTTTCTCCCTTTACTACATTGTTCCACCAGTTCAAGCCAAATATGGTTCAGGAACTCATCCTGCATAGGCATAGTTGGTTGGCTTTTATGTCAGGGATGGTCTATGTCTGCACCTAACCCTGTACAAGTCACTGAACCCATCGTGTCTAAAGGTAGTGAGCCCTCCGTGAATTGACCAAAGAAGCACCCTCCCATCCATACAGGTTCATCGGACAAAGTCGCAGATGAAAGTCGCTATCTAGTTGCTTGAACAGTCACCCACCACTTCTACTCCCTTAGCTATGGGAGCACAGAGCAGTGGGCATCAAATCCGTCGACTTGTCACCAAGAAGCACATTGTCTGAAAAATGAAAAATGCAGCAGAAAAATACATTGAATATTTAGAAGACATACACACAAACACCATACACACTCACAAACTGCAGAGGTGATTCTGCGCTCCCAAGCTGGGAAGCCCTGCTCCTGGGGAGTGCCGGTGAGAGATCGGAATACAACATTGTAGCCCCAATTCATTGTCCCGTGATCCCTGCAGCAATTCTCCTTGCTGCAAACCCAGTAACATGGAATTACCCTTTACATTTACTGGACTACAATGAAAAAAAATTGCTTTCTAGCTAAGTTTTGGCTTTTCATTCTTTTATGGTGCAAGAAAATAGTTATTTGCCAGAGGAGTAAAGCAAACTAAATGCATTTGGTTCACTTTTGAGATGAAGCAGAAAAATAAACTGTCAGCTCAGCTGCTATATTGCCCAACTACACAGCTCACTGAACATGGGCAAAGTACCAAGCAATAACATCCTCATGCATCTGTCTCCCTGGCTACTGTGCCTAATCTATTCCTGCTGCCTGCTGCACACCATCGTCCTCCTGCTGTTTCACGGACCGCTGCTCTTCTCCATGGCTACGGTATAGAGCTGTAAGCGGTTTTGATCCTAGCCCAATTGCTAGACGGAGGGTTCAAATCGCCCCCGCCTTACGAAAGTTCTATACCCGGGAATTATTATTCAGAGTGTAAATGGAATAAGCCACGGACAGGAATGCTTTGGTGAAAAATCATACTTATATTTATTTGGTCTAACATACACTGGCTAAAACATGCACTACTAAACGAAATCACTATCTCTGTGGAGAATAAGATCCAGGTTACAAACAACATACATACAGTACGCAACTGGGGACTATAACATGCAGTAATTCCCTTGTTGCTATGGTGGACTCTAACTCCACTCTTACCAACGAATTACCCAGTCGCATAAGCCCCTTCACCTGGCTGAACCAAACGAAGCTTCCACCCCGGAATAGCCCAAAAACTTCACTTCTGAGAAAAACCCTGAGCCCTTACACCTCACCCAGCTCACCTGGGATATCTGGTTACCGGCATGGGACACTCGAGATCGTGCTTACCACCACACACAGCCGGTCTCGATCGCTCCGTACAGCTGTGGAAAGTCACTGCCTGGAGGCCGTTCCCTGTGCGGGGTTTGCAGTTCTCAGTCTCAGCAGCTTCTTCCTCTGGTACTTCTTCTTGTTAGGTCGATCTTGGTGGAGCGAGAGAGAGAGAGAATGGTGGAAAAGGATCTATCTTTATAGGAGTCTTGCTACCCCTATCTTTCCCGCCAATCTTTAAAATCCTTTTGTTTTTAAGCACTCCGGTGCTTAGTCAGTGATGTGCCATCATCAGACCCATGAGTATTCCTTGATTGGACTAATGGTCCTAAGTCTGCGACATCTCTCGGTCTTTGTGTTAGGAAAAACTGGCTCCTCTTTGGCTGGCTAGGCTAGTGGGTTCATGATTCTGCTTCTCTTCTGAGATGGAGGTGAGAAGTGCTTTTGCATATTAGAGTGGCTTTCTAATAGGTTCAAGTTTAACGGGTGCCTCAGGGTCCTCAGCCCCTTCGTCAATGGGCCCCTCTCCTTTTTCTAGGGCTGTCGGGCGAACCCATACATTCTGGATGACTGACAGTTCTTTTGTCACAGCCAACTGCCATGCGTTCTCTGGAGTTTTAACAAACCAGTTTTTCACGTATCTGCACAGGGCGATCCCATCACAGGGAAAATACCCTCAGAAAAATCCTATAAAGTCCACAAAATATTCTCGACTGAGTCCATTCTTCAAACAGAGACTTTGCGATCTCTTCAACAGCATAATATTGCAATTATCTCTGGTGCATGTAGTAAGACTGCCTCTGAGCTGTCCAAGCATGTTTTTTTAAAGAATCCCAAATATCTTTTTGATGGAGGCCCTGGTTTGTGCATGATATCTGCTTATGTAAGGGATGTGAAAAGTTATCATCAGCCATGTGTGCACACACTGACCCATATCTTTTTGAAGCCATCCTTCCTTCCTTCTCTCTCAAACATCTATGTGATTTCCTCAGAATGAAACCATTATATGGACTCCTTGGAAGTTGTGCATTAGTTTCTGAAGGAAATTGCATAGACTTTGTAAATTAATATTAGGGGAAATTCACATAAGGCTCTGTCTGCTCCAGGAGAGCAGCCTTGATCAATTTACCTCAATATCCCTTCAATGAAAGTGGGCTTCAGTTGCCTGCTTAATCTAGCAGTGGATGACATAGTGAATGATTCTGGTGGTACCTCCCCTGCACCACCCCCCCACCCCCACTGCCCCGTGCCTGGAAAGTTTCTGTGGTATGAAAGATCGTGCAGTACTAATGTTTGGTTGTGTCTGCAGGTCTTTGTGCGCATCTCAGTCACTTTGGAGCCAGAGCCTCATCATATACTGCTCCTCTGTCTTACCCATGTGACTGAGTTCATTGACTTAGACCGTCTTACTGGGGCAGATGGTTCTGCCTGTTGCCTCTCACCTATGCTATCTGTTGTCTTAGGTCATTCTGTCCTAAAGTTAATGCTGAACTCTAATAGAGCTGACAATGGGAGTAAAAAAAAAATCAATTTATTTTCTCTTATTTCACCCCTGAGGGGAATTATGTTGGGGTGGGGGTGGGGGGGGGGGATGAATTTCAGTGGGGTTCTCCCGCTCCTCCACCATAACCTCGGCAGAAGAACCATGAAACCCCAGAAAACAGCATAAGTGGTGTTTATGCCTTTTATTTCTGGGTTTTTGCAGTCCTTCCGCCAAAGTTTCAGCAGACAAGTGGCAGAACCACTGTGGAAATTCATCCCCGCAATTTGCTTCATAACGCAGCCTTCAATGAACTCGTAACACTCACCACCAAGCCCTTGAAAAGCTTTTATTCACATCTCTTCTTAATCTTGTTGCACCTATTTTAGACTGTGAGCAAACATGGCTGATCGTGGAAGACAATTCTGTCACTGATTTTGCTGATGGGGAGAGTGAGAAATTCCTCTGACCACTGTGTGCCAGTGACATTATGAGCGTTGTGGGATTTCCTCTGATCACCATTACTAACAAAGTCATAAACGTGTTCTTTTGGAATACTTTTAAAATATAACTAGAAATAGAGACCATAGGACATTGTCCCAATAGGTTAACAATGTCGCTGATACATAATGACCTGTGAAAATCTTCCATGCAGTTTAGTCACATCTACATTTTTTAACAGTAACACTCAAACCAAAATTTAGCCTCTGGTGACTGAGCATTACACAGAATTAAATAGAAATGACAACAATCAGTACTGTATCAGACATCTAGGAAATTAATAAAACAGCAAAAAATAGGTTGGTGCTGTGATGGCAATAGTTTTCCCTTATTCTTTTTGCCTAACAAAAATCTATCAATCTCAGTTTTGAAATTTTCAATTGTCCTAGCTCAACAGCTTTTTGGGATAGAGATTTCTAGATTTCCACTACCCTTTGTGTGAAGAATGGGCAGAAGCATGGCAGATGGAGTTCAATGTGGAGAAGTGTGAGGGCTAA
This sequence comes from Somniosus microcephalus, assembly GCF_052327205.1. NCBI lineage: Eukaryota > Metazoa > Chordata > Chondrichthyes > Squaliformes > Somniosidae > Somniosus > Somniosus microcephalus. The sequence goes on along the minus strand of NC_140990.1, from coordinate 305,797,382 downwards.
AATGGAAAGACAGTGTACTATAAATGGCACGTTTTTGAAAAGTGTAGATGAGCAGAGAGACCTTGGTGTCTATATACACAAATCCTTAAAGGTGGCAGGGCAAATTGATAAGGTGGTCAAAAAACAATATGGGTTACTTGGTTTTATAAATAGAGGAATAGAATCTAAAAGCAAAAAGATCATGCTAGAACTTTATAAATCACTGATTAGGCCTCGGCTGGTGTATTGTGGACAATTCTGGGCCCCATGCTTCAGGAAAGAAGTAAAGGCCTAGAAATTCAGTATAGCCACTTTTGGGGCGGTAAAGTCGGGCGGCCGCTAAAGTTTGCGCCCGGCACAAAGTCGAGCCCCCTGCGCCGATATTCAGTCGCATCGCCCTAAGAGGTTGCTGCTGCGCTAAAACAGGCGATGCACGACTATCATTAGGCGCTAAGCCGGCGGGCCGGGGCGAAACCCCGGAAGTCGGGCGCAGGGCAGGTGCGACAAGCTGCTGATTGACGGCAGACACTCTGCCGCCGGTCAGCTCTTAAAGGGGGAGGGTGCATTTGTGTTTCTGAAAGGCCGACATTAGTTTGTTATGTGGTATGGGCAGTCCTCCTCCTCCTCCTCCTCCTCCTCCAAACCAGAAGATCCGTCTCCCACAAAGACGGAGTGTTGCAACACGGCTGCCGTTTCTACTGCAGGAGGAGTGCCCTTTAATTTGCGCCCCCCGTGCCCCACATCGGCTGAGCACCGTTCCACTCAACAGTCGCTAGGGGCACCAGGCGCACAATGGGGCGGCGCGACTCAAGTTCCGGATCGGGGCGCACAAAGGGCGTTGCACGAGGAAATTACGTCATGATCTGCGCGCGCAGCTGAGCGCGCGCAAAGACTTTGCGCCGGCGCTAAATCTCTACTGAAGTTGGGGCGAGGCGCAGATCGCACAGCGCCCGGGCGCTAGCCACCTAGCGCTCGACATCTACTCCTCCTAAGGCGCTAACGGCTGGCGCAACCAACTGAATTTCTAGCCCAAAGGCTTTAGAAAGGGTACAGAGGAGGTTTACCAGGATGTTACCAGGGATGAGGGACTTCAGTTATGAGGAGAGGTTGGAAAAGTTAGGACTGTTCTCCTTTGAACAGAGAAGGTTAAGAGGTGACCGAATAGAGGTTTTCAAGATGATGACAGGTTTTAAAGGAGTAAATAGGGGAAAAAATATTCCCTCTGGCGAGTGGGTCAATAACTAGAGGTCACAGATTCAAAATCATTGGCAAAAGATCTAGAGGGGAGATGAGGAGAAATGTTTTCACTCAAAGAGTTGTCAGGATCTGGAACGCTCGACCTGAAAAGATGGTGGAAGCTGATTCCATCAATAATTTTAAAACAGATTTGAATAGGTACTTGAGGATGAGCAACTTACAGGGTTATGGACAAAAAGCGAAGATGTGGGACAAGCACGACTGCTCTTTCAAAGAGCCAGCACAGGAATGATGGACCGAATGGCTTCCTTTGTGCTGTAAGTTTCTATGAATCTATAAGAAGTGCTTCCTGACATCACCCCTGAACGGCCTAGCGGTAATTTTATGGTCATGCCCTCTTGTTCTGGACTCCCCCACCAGAGGAAACAGTTTCTATCTACCCTATCAATTCATTTAATCATCTTAAACACCTCAATTATATCACCCCTCAATCTTCCATACTCGAGGGAATACAAGCCAGGCTATGCAACCTTTCCTCATAATTTAACCCCTTTAGTCCTCATATAATTCTGGTAAATCTGTGCTACACTCCCTTCAAGGCCAATATATCCTTCCTGACATGTGGTGCCCAGAACTGAACACAGTACTCCAGATGTGGTTTAACCAGAGCTTTATGCAGCAGTTTTATGAGGGATTGCTGGTGAGGAGAACCAAGACTACCAGAACTCATAAATTTATGATTCTTATTTATACTTACATTACATTTGTACTATCGCTTTTGTGTCAGTATAAAGTGATTTGGTTGAACATCAATGAAAAAATGGCAGTGTGATTCAAAAGACTACTTAGTGCACTAAAGCCTTAAGGTCTGAGATCTTTTAGAACAAACAGTTGAAGATTGGTTGAAGGTTTACAAAGAGAGCAGTATAATTCCAGCCTCAGGCTGTTAATTTGGATGAATGTAGTTCCAAACAATATGGGCAATAGGTTACATTGTAAATGGTGAATTCAGTCCATTCAGAATCAACGCAAGGTAAAAGTACTCTAATGAACTCACTCTTTCATTCTCAGTTGCTGGTTTTCATGTGAAGATTGTGGAGTGAAGAAATGGTTTGCATCTATGTTGCTCTTCCCATTACTAAACAATGGTTTTTGCATGATCTTCGTAATCTAAACCTAGCAGTGGAGATAAATTTAAGATAAAAAGAGCAGTGAGTGATAGGATTTTAGAGGCAAGAATTAAATGAATAAGCACAGCAAAAGGAAGACATCTGTGCTTGTACATACCATCCTACACCAAGAAGGCAGACAGGTGACCTGCTCTCAGGGTCCTGCTAAAGCTGCTTTTGTTAACTAGCCTTTGAGATGTAAGTGAGAGAGTCCCTGGGTTGATTTACCCTTCAATTTTTCCTTTCTCTTTCTGTTGAGAAGCACAACTCCCACTGTGAAATGGTTGAAATCAGAAACTCACCTGGGGTGGAGAGTGGAAGGTAATCACAGGAAACTGGCAACTAATTGGGCTTCACAGAACAACAGCAAGTAAGGGCTTTAATGTGCTGTGCCACCATGCTGCCCTCAAAACCGTTCATTAAGTATTGGCGGGATCAATTTTAAAATTCTCATCCTTGTTTTCAAATCCCTCCATGGCCTCGCCCCTTCCTTTCTCTGTAATTTCCTCCAGCCCCACAACCCTCCAAGACATCTGCGCTCCTCCAATTCTAGCCTCGTGAGCACCCCCGATTTTAATTGCTGCACCATTGTTAGTCGTGCCTTCAGCTGCCAAGGCCCTAAGCTCTGAAATTCCCTCCCTAAACATCTCTGCCTCTCTACCTCTCTTTCCTCCTTTAAGGCGCTCCTTAAAACCTATAACCCATCTGCCCTAATATCTACTTATGTGGCTCGGTGTCAAATTTTGTTTGATAACGCTCCTGTGAAGCGCCCTGGGACATTTTACTACATTAAAGGTGCTATATAAATACAAGTTGTTGTTGTTGAATGTCTGCTCCCATGCAGATTTGTAGGAGTGCCCAGAAGCAATGACATGACTGGAGCAAGCACTGATGGGGTTGTTTACCTCTCAAGTCAATGCCACATCTCTGTGCAAATGACAGTAGATGACAGTGAAAAGTGGAGAGTACCAGCCAAATGCAGCTGCATTGGGCCTGCCTGAATCAGCTGTAGGCGATCTCATGAACCACAAGGAGGTACAGGGCAAACAGAATTCCAACCAGTTGTTGCTGAGTCCTTGCCAGTCAGTACATTTACTCCTTCTACAGGAGAAGCTCTCAGAAATCATAAGTTAGGCATTAGAAGGCACACAACATAATCCACCAGCACTAACCAGAGGCACAGTGAGAAAGGACAATAACATCATTCACACTTGTCCTAAAGAAGGGTAACAAATTGATTGCACTGTATTTGTCCATGACTTCTCTGTTTGTCATTAGCCAGCATGAAGAGGGTAGTCTTCGCCTCCAAGGAGTCATCCTTCCAGGCTCCCATTATCTTCAAATAAGCCTTGTACAGATAAGTGGTGCAAATTTAAAACATTGTGGCCTAGAAATTGGGTTCTGGTCTTGCCAGGGCTGTAGCGCCAGAAAGTTTGCGCCAGCGGTAATGTGGCAGCGCCCGACGAAAATTCGGGTGCGCCGGGCCCAGACGGCGGCGGGCGCTAAAACCCTCCTTTAGCGCCTCAAAACGGGCGTGAACTTGGGTTTCCCGGCGCTAATCCCCCGCTGCGGCACCCGATGCGGTGCGGCAGGCGGGGGAACTGCAGGCCTCCTCCTCCTGTTAAGGAGGAGCTGCCTGCAGCCGACAACTGTCCGGCGGATTGACCCGACATCTGAGCCCGGCACCTCGGGGAAGTGCCGGGCTTGCATGAGACACTGATCAGGGCCGCGGGGGGGGAATGCAGGAGTCCGGGAAGGGAGGTGCGGGCAGGTGGCCGCCGGGAACGCGGCCGGCCGCTGCTCCACCTTTATGCGCCGGCGCACACTGGGGGAAGACTCTGTTGCCAGAGTCTTAGTTGCGCCTGCCACGGGCGAGGCGGGCGCAACTGAATTTCGGCTTGGGGCCGGGTTACCACGGCAACCGGGACGCTGCGCACACCGATGACGTCATCGGTGCCGGCGCAGCGCTACCGGTCTACCGCCGCGGAAGGGCCCCAGGCAATTTAGGAACCGGCGCCAATTGCAGCGCTAGGCCCTCTAGCGCCGCAAAAATCGGTGCTAAGGGCACTGAATTTCTAGGCCTGTGAGTCCAAAGATGTGCGGGTTAGGTTGATTGGCTATGATAAATTGACCCTTAGTGTTAGGGGGATTAAATGCGTGGGGTTACAGGGATAGGGTGGGATATGTGTTGGTGTAGGGGTTACGGGGATCGGGTGGGACATGTGTCGGTGCAGGCTTGATGGGCCGAAATGGCCTCTATCTGCACTGTGGGGTTTCTGTGATTCTGTGATACTTCTTCTTCTTAGGCAGTCCCTCGGAACCGAGGATGATTTGCTTCCACATTAAAAATGAGTTCTCAGGTGACTGATGAGTCCAATGCGGGACCTACAGTCCCGGGCGAGCCCCGCCGCATTTATGGGGGGAAAGCAGGGACCGGGTACTGAATTTGGATGATCAGCCATGATCGAATTGAATGGTGGAGCAGGCTCGAGGGGCCGAATGGCCTACTCCTGCTCCTATCTTCTATGTTTCTATGTTTCTGTCACAGGTGGGGCAGATGGTAGTTGAAGGGGCGGGTGGGTGGGGTGCTTGGGTTGACGTGCGCCCCTTGCGCTTGGCTTCCGCTTGCTCCTGGTGAAGAGACTTGAGGTGTTCGGCGCCTTCTCGGATGCTTCTTCTCCACTTTGTGCGGTCTTGGGCCAGGGATTCCCAGGTGCCAGTGGGGATGTTGCACTTTTTCAAGGAGGCTTTGAGGGTGTTCTTGAAGCGTTTCCTCTGCCCACCTGGCGCTCTCTTGCCAGGCATTGACATCCATGATTTGGTGTTGGTGGTCCTTGATCAGCTGCACATTGATGGAGTAGAACCACTTTCTGTTCATATAGCCCATTACATTATGGCCACCTGGGTGCCATCAATCATCCCATGTAGTTTAGGTAAACCACCAATCTGGTGGAATTGTTACTATTGCTGTTCAGTGGGAAAGGCGATAAAGCAGTTGGGCCTTCTAAATAAAGGATCTATCATCTGTTTAATGCATATATGTATAGCAAACCGACTGTTTACATCTATGCTCCTGCACTAGTCTGGATGGAGCAAGAGGCAGAAAAAGTGATGGCCATGGTCACCTTGAAGGTGTCCCCTTTTTCATCCTGAAGCAGGTAGCAGCGCTCTGTAATCGCCTCCCTGCTAAACATGAGTTTCTAGAGTTAGTGCTCTGCAGGCATTGTCAGGTAACTGTTCTTGGGCCTTCCGATACACTGATGGCATAATGATGGGGCTGGACATCTCTGGCAGCCCTTCTCTACTTCTGCTCAACCTTTTTTTCCTAAACTGTGACAAAAAGGCACTCTGAAAACAATCCCCATGGTAATGAATTTTCCGTGTGCACAAAACTAATTGAAACTGTAGCAGTTCCCTTCTGAATCCTGGCAGGTGAATACCCACCTCAGCTGCAACATCCATTCATATGGGCAGAATTAGTGCATCTCACGTGTGATGTGTGAAGATTGTAATTTTCTGGGCTCCCTCTTAAGAAACAATAATCTTGTTAATAGTGAGTACAACACTACTAATGCTACAGTGCACAGGCAACAATTTTAGGACCCAAAGGGAATCGCAGGTAACGACACACTCCCCAAATTGCTGTCACGTAATAATTTTATGTCACCAGCAATTTCTGGGCTAATGCATTAAGTCAAAAAATGCTACAAGAAACCATGCACTAATACTTGCATTTAAATAGCACATCAAAACATCTAAAGCTTTTCAAACAGTGAGGTGCAGCAACTATTGCTGTGTAGGTAAATGTGACAGCCATTCTATGTCATGAAATCCCACAAACAGCACTGAGATGAATGACCAAGTGATCTGTCTTTTGGTAGTATTGTTTGAAGGAGAAATCTTGACAGGACACAGGGAATAGTGCCATGGGATGTGTAACATCCATCTGAACCATAGAGCTAAACCTACGTTTAAGGTCCAACGTGAAGTACAGCAGCTCCAACAATACAGCATTCCCTCAACACTGTTCTGGAGTATCAGCCTCTTTTATGAACTTTAGTCCTTATTATAGGACTCAAACCCACAACCATTTGAGCCAACTTAACCCATGCAATATAGGTGTACAGAATATAGAAGAAAGAAAGAACTTGCATTTATATAGCATCTTTCACAACCTCAGGATATCCCAAAGCACTTCACAATGAAGTACTTTTGAAGTGTTGTCACTGTTGTAATGTAGAGAAACATGGGAGCCAATTTGCGTATAACAAGGTCCCACAAACAGTAATGACCTATTTTAGTGATGTTTGAGGGATAAATATTGGTCGGGACACTAGGAGACTTCCCCGCTTTTACATCTACCTGAGAGGGTGGATCAGGCCTCGTTTTAGCATCTTAACCGAAAGATGGCACCTCTGACAGTGCAGCACTTCCTCAGTACTGTACGGATAACTGTAGCTGTTGTAAAGACAGCGGGGTTTGATTGACAGCTGGTTGACGGCTGACATCATATCCGGGGGCGGGATCTGACGCCATCTTGGCCATGCTTGAGGTACTATACTAGGAGACACAGAGTCAGGACTGAATAAATGGCACTCCACTACAACTGCTTGGGAGACTCGTAATTACGTTATTAAGATAACATTACATGGTACCAGGATTTATAGAATTCACGATAAGGACATACTACAACAATGGAAGGAATAAAATCTCCGGCTAGCCTGCAACTAGAAGGAAATGTGGATGAAAATTGGTGTGTCTTCAAGCAACGCTTTCTTCTCTACCTCACAGCGATTGACGCTTCGACTAGCTCTGGAACATGTAAAGTAGCTTTGTTGCTAACAGTGGCTGGCTCGCAGGCAATCGAGCTGTTTAATACATTTACGTTTGCAGCCAAAGATGATAAAAATGATCTGGACAAGGTGATAGAATGGTTCGACGAATACTGCACTCCAAAAAAGAATGAAATGTATGAGAGATTCGTGTTTTGCTCCCGCGTGCAAAAGCAAGGAGAATCCTTTGATGTTTTTTTGATGGATTTGAAAATAAAAGCACAAACATGCAACTTTAGGGACCTGAAGGAATCGATGATACGCGATCAAGTCATTTTTGGAATACTCGACAAGAAGGTGAGGGAGAGAATGCTTAGAGACAATGACCTAAATTTGGATGCAGCAGTGAAAATATGTCATGCTAGTGAACTCACAGCCATGCACACGAAAACTTTCGAAGGGAGCAGCACAGCAGTAGGCGGGAGTGCCCTGGGGCTGAAAAACCTGCCGGTGGATGTGGTACACAAAAGGGACACAAGAGGGCCCACGGAGTTCAAGACGATGATACCTTACGAATGCAGACGGTGTGGTAATAAACACGTAGCCAGACAGTGTCCTGCTTATGGGAAGAACTGTGCAAAATGTAAAGGCAGGAATCACTTTGCCAAGATGTGTTTTTGGGAAGAGAAAACTGAAGGTAAAAAGACAGTGCATGCTATTGAGACTGAAGAGACAGGAGCAGAGACTTTGTTTGTTGGAATGGTGCAAAATGAGTCAAAACAGGGCAAAAATGCTAATGAAGTGCATTCTGTAGGACCAAAGACTGAAGTTTGGATAGCTCCCTTGCTGGTAAATGGCTTCATTGTTCCCTTTACGCTAGATACAGGTGATAAGGCAAACCTCATAAGTTGGAGTGATGCATGGAATCTCAAAGTGCGACCTAAAATACTGAACAAGACAGTGTCTTTGAAGGCACACAATGGACAAAGCATTGAAACAAAAGGAACGTGTAGGCTGAATGTTAAGGTAAAAAATCACATTCACCCTTTGACCTTTGTTATAGTGCCTGAAGGACATGAGTCACTGTTGGGGGATAAGGCCTGTGTGGATTTGGGCTTGGTAAAACGAGTCTATACTATCAATGAACTGAACTGTGTGCAGAATGCCCCCCAAGATAGTACAAATCTGACTCATGAGACTATAGCACACAAATATGCAGATGTATTTCAGGGTTTCGGAGCACTGCCCTTTACATACTCCATCAAACTGAGAGAGGATGCACAACCTGTGATTCACGCACCCAGGAGAGTTCCAGTGGCTCTCCGTGAAAAACTGAGGAAAGAGCTAGACCACATGGAGGGACTAGCTGTCATAAAGAAGATTGAGCAACCGACTGACTGGGTAAATTCCATGGTCTGCGTCAATTCAAAGAAAACTGATAAATTGTGTGTCTGCATGGATCCCAAGGACCTTAACGCCAATATCAAAAGAGAGCACTACCAAATTCCAAAGAGAGGGGAAATAGTCAGCGAAATGACAGAAGTGAAAGTCTTCTCCAAGATGGGCGCCTCGCATGGTTTCTGGCAGTTGAAACTTGATGAAGAAAGTGCTAAGCTGTGCACTTTTAACACCCTGTTTGGTCGATACTCCTACCAGCGTCTGCCCTTTGGTATTAGCTCTGCCCCAGAAATCTTTCACAGAGCAATGGAGCAAATCATCGAGGGCCTGGAGGGAGTGCGGGTGTACGTGGATGATCTGGTAGTATGGGGCTCCACTCAGGGGGAGCATGACACCAGACTGGAGAAAACACTTCAGAGAATACAGCAGTATGGACTCAAACTAAATAAAGACAAATGTCAGTTCAGTGTCAATGAAATCACATTCCTCGGAGACAAGATCTCTACAGAGGGGATTCAGCCAGACAAGTCAAAGGTAAAGGCCATACATGACATGGAGAAACCAAAGGACAAGAAAGGGGTTCAGTGGGCCCTTGGCATGGTTAACTACCTAGGAAAATTCATTCCAAATCTAGCAGTGAAAACTGTTCATCTGAGAAAACTGCTGCACCAAGAGACAGAGTTCCAATGGGGACATGAACATGAGAGAGAATGGAAGGGGCTGCTACACATTCTAGCAAGTGAACCCCTACTGAAGTTTTTCTGCCCTAAAAGGAGGACAAAAGTGTTCACAGATGCCTCTAAGAATGGATTAGGGGCTGTCCTTCTACAGGAAGATGAAGGAGAATGGCGACCAGTGGCGTATGCGTCACGCTCCATGACGGCTACAGAGTGCCGGTATGCGCAAATCGAGAAGGAGTGCCTTGGCTTGGCATTTGGGTGTGAAAAATTTCATACCTACATCTATGGTCTTCCCAAGGTTATCCTAAAAATGGACCATAAGCCACTGCTAGGGATCGCAAAGAAGAATCTGTGTAACATGTCACCACGGATACAACGCCTAATGATGAGACTTCAACATTACGATTTTGAGCTAACATATGTGCCAGGGACACAAATGTTCATTGCAGACACACTATCCAGGGCTGTGCCTTACGTCACACAAAACAGTGAATCAGAAGAGGATGTGGCTCTTCATCTGGATATGGTCTACGCAGCATTGCCCGCCACACAGGAACAACTATCAGTGATAGTCACAGAGACATCAAAGGAACCAGTCCTGAGTAAAGTAATGAGAAATCTTCAAGAGGGCTGGAAGAAAGGGTCATGTAAACAATATTATCACATTCAGTCTGAGCTCTCTGTGGTCAATGGACTACTGCTTAAGTGTGACAGGATAGTAGTGCCCACCTCTGCGACGAGAAATGCTCAACAGGATGCATGAAGGGCACCTGGGTGCAGAAAAGTCAAAAAGGAGAGCACGTGAGGCACTCTACTGGCCAAACATGAACTCTGATATTGACCTGTTGATCAGCGAGTGTGCTACATGTCAGGAGTATCACTACAAGCAACCAAAAGAGCCCCTCATTACCACAGAGCTCCCATCACAACCTTGAAAAAAGGTCGGAACTGATATATTTCACTATGAAGGAAAAGACTATTTGTTAGTTATTGATTATTATTCCAATTATCCGGAGATGGCTCTCTTGTCCAGTACCACATCAAGAGCTGTGATAACTCACCTGAAGTCAATCTTTGCCAGGAAAGGCATCCCTCTAACCCTGGTCTCTGATAATGGCCCTCCCTATGCCAGTCATGAGTTTCAGTCATTTGCTTCAGAGTATGAGTTTAATCATGTAACCTCCAGTCCGCTCTATCCTCAGGCTAATGGAAAAGCAGAGAAGGGGGTATAGATTGTGAAAAGACTATTAAAGAAAGCAGCACACAGCAACACTGACCCATATCTGGCCCTGATGTCGTACAGGGCCCGCTAGCAAGTGGCAAGTCTCCAGCTGAGCTCTTACTGGGTCGGAAAATCCGTACACGACTTCCCAGTTATGTCACACCTGACCACAGAGACGAGGTGTGGGCAGACAAGGCTCGGAAACTACAACAGAAACAAAAAGCACTTCATGACCGCACAGCCACTACACTAGTGCCTCTACAGGAGAAGGATATAGTTTGCATTGAAGGGCCTGAGTCATGGCCTAAAAGAGCCACTGTTCTACAACAGGTCGCCCCCAGGACATACAGTGTCATGACAGAGAATGGCAATGTGTTTCGCAGAAACAGGAGGCACCTACTGAAAACCACAGAGACCTTTCAGCCTCAGGAGGACAGAGAGGATGACGAGATGAGGGAAATGCCACAAAGAGACGAGATGAGGGAAATGCCACAAAGTGACGAAGGACACAGTAGTGATAATGTGACACCATTCACACCTTTGATCGCTGTGATTATCTCTCTGCCGAGGTGTGATAAATGGCAGTTAGAAAGATTACCTGTAATCATCTGGCATTATTCTCTGACTATATAAGCTGTGTCTTTATGCATCTCTCCACTTCACCTGACGAAGGAGCAGCGCTCCGAAAGCTTGTGATTTCAAATAAAACTGTTGGACTATAACCTGGTGTTGTGTGACTCCTTACATAATGTGACAAGGGACCTGTGTGGTACAGACATGAACTTAAGGGATACAACTGGGGTGGTTCAGAAAACACCTGTTCAGCCACGCAGGTCACAGCGCACCAGAAAGCCTGTAGTTAAACTTGACCTGTAGACAGGGATTGATAAGACTGTAAACAGTTAATGGACTCCTGGGTGTGGGTAAGGTTTATACCTACCTGCAATTAGTTCAATGGTGTAGTTACACTGACTGTTTCTATATGATGTTAACAAGTGTTCTATGTTATGTTATGTTATGTTGTTACTGTGTTATGTCTTCATTGAAGGGGGAAGATGTACGGATAACCGTAGCTGTCGTAAAGACAGTGGGGTTTGATTGACAGCTGGTTGACGGCTGACATCATATCTGGGGGCGGGATCCGACGCCATCTTGGCCATGCTTGAGGTACTGTACTAGGAGACACAGAGTCAGGACTGAATTAATGGCACTCCACTACAACTGCTTGGGAGACTTGTAATTACGTTATTAAGATAACATTACAAGTACTACACCTATGTTATGTGCTTAAGTCTCCAGAGTGGGGCTTTAATCCACAACCTTCTTACTTGGAGGCGAGAGTGCTACCACTGAGCTGAATATTATAATTTAAGCAAATGTATATTTCAATGTCTTATGCAGCAAACTTCAAAAACATTTGTTCAGATGACGCAGAGTCCAAAGTCAAATATTCTTTAATCTTGCTTTCATATCTACATGCATGATTCATCTGCAGTACAAACTATGGCTTATTTATTTAAAGAAAATATGGAGATTTAGAGAAGAGTGATTGCGGTAAGAATGTGGATCTAGAGAGGAGAGGCTGCTGTGCAGCTGCAAACCAAGAAAGAAACAAGGAAAGAATGAAAGAAATTTGCTTTGATACATTGGGCAGGATTTTCATTCAGCTGCGGGTTGGTGTCGTGTAATCCGCATTTCGTGTTATCCACACGAATCTAATTCGATGTGGGAGATTGATGCTATTTTAACTAAATTGCCCAATTGAGTTCCAGCATGTGGGAACCCATGGCAAATGAGTTTCTCCAGTCTGAAGGTCGCCTCCGATGATGTTATCATTGCGGCTGCATTTAAGGTCTGCAAGCTGCCAACCTTTTGGCATTAGCTGATACACTGAGCTGGAAGCAGAATGGCAAGAGAAAGACCGAGGTCTGCACCCGTTTCGACGACGTTGCCCTGCAGGCTTTAGTGGAGGGAGCAAGAGCTCACAAGGAGGTGCTCTTCCCTTCATCAGGGAGGAAGAAGCCTCCCCAGCAGACAAAGGCTGCGTGGCTGCAAGTGGCAGAGGAGGTCAACTCCTTATCGGCTACCCGCAGAACCTGGATACAGCGCAGGAAGAGATTTCATGACCTTCAGTGCACTGGAAAAGTGAGTATGAATTTCCCATCACTCTCAATCTGATCCTCATTGCCTTTCCTCACCAGCACTCAGCTTTAGCAATCTCTTCCTTCACATCCCACTTGACACTGACATCCATGCACCCTTACCCATTCCCTCTCTCACTATGGTCACATTCACCTAACTATTCGACTATGGAGCCCTTACACTCCCTATCACTCTGATGCTATGAAAACAACTGACAACACACAGGGAGGGCCCTTGGTCTTGCCACCTCACTCCATCTTTGTCTCCTTCTAAGCATCTATGCTATGGATTCTCTACACTCACTCCTTTATTCTCACTCAACCTCCACTTGTCTCCCTCATTGCAGGAAAAGAGAGCTCACAATAAAAGAGAATGAGCGAGGACAGGAGGAGGGCCACCATCAGTAGCCCACCTCACCCCCTGGGAAGAGGTGGTCCTGGAGATCGTAGGAGTGGAGGATGACGCGCAAGTGGGGGACGGACAGACGGGTGCATCACAGCAAGCTGGTGACAGAATAGTTTTCCATCTCTCTCATTGACATTGCATGAGTCGCTGATAATGTTTCGGAAGCTCTAACAGATGGACTAATGATCATCTGCAATATGCAATGTGCATGTAACCTTGGCATCACATCTCTGACTCTTTCCTTTACTCCCCCACAGGACCATCGCAAGCACCCGTCCCCACTAGCCAGAAGGAACAGGCTGAGCCTCCAGACTCCTCAGAGGAAGCTGCAACCTCTGAGGGCGCAGCGTCAGCAGAATTATGTGCACCCAGTACCAGCGCAGACACTCACACCTCGGTGGGACCTTCGGGACATAGAGTAGTGCTGTCACCTGGTGTATCACAGCTCACAGGTGAGCATCAGCAGATTGTGGAGACAGGGACAGCAGTGGAGAGTCCTAGTCAGAGGGCGCAGGACTCTGCCAGCTTGGCTCAGCTGCATGTCGACCCTCTGCCTCTGGGTCCATCCACAGTATCAGCGGTGATGGCACTCCAGGAAAAGATGCAGGAGTCTCTGGCAGATTTTGTCTCCAGGGTCGCTGCGAGTGTGGAGTGAATGGAGGAGTCCCTCGCTAACATGAGCAGAGCCTTTGTGGAGTCATTGGCGCATGAACGCATCACCACGGAAAGGATGGCAACCTCCGTGGAAAGGATGGCTACAGTAGACAAGAGGATGGCTATGGCCATGGAGGAGCTAAGTCGCCAGAGTGTTGAAAACATGGTGAATGTTCAGAATAGACTGACATCTCTGGAGGAGCAATGGTCAGCTATTGAACAGAGAAACCAGACCTTCATGGCAGTCCCTCTGAGTAGGACTGCCAGTGCAGATACGGGTCCCCATGGCCCCCCTGATGTGCAGCAAGGTGCTCTCAAGCCACTTGCAAGCGCTGAGAGGGACCTGACCCATGAGAGGGAAGTTGGTGGCAGACATCAAGGAAGTGGGGGCTCCTCTCCAAGCGCTCACACTTCCATGCCACTGCAGAGCCCTCGGTCAGAGCCCCACCAGAGTCCACACCCAACTGAGATCGGCATCTCAACCCCTGCACAGCCGCAGGAGCAGCAGACTGTTGACGAGCCCTCACAGGTTCGCAACCCCAGAGGACACCCGCCAAAGGTGTCGAGATAGAAGCAGCAAGAAACTGAGCAAGGGGCCTCCACATCTGCTGAAGCCACAGGGGAAGCACCACGTAGGAGCACATGTAAGAGAAAGATACTGCACAAATAGTCACAAGGGTAGTCACTTGGGTGAAATTTGATGTTTTATGTGCAAAAGCCATCATATGAATCATGTACATAAAAAATCTGATGGCTACTGCTGTAGTTGTGACGTGTGTCATTTCGCGAATGGGACTTCCACATTGAGGGCTTAGGATTACTTGCAATTGTCAGTATGGTGGTCAAATTGCTAGGAATCAGCAGGTTCGTGGCCATTGTCGATGCTCAGGTAAGAAGATGCAAGGCAAAAGTGCTTGAGTGGCTAGGCTAAGCAAATCTGGCCAAGATGAGTGCGTTCCTTGCATCCCGGGCAGCTATGTTCTCGCGTACTGCTGCCGCTGGTTGATGGGCCTCTGCAGGATGTTCATTTTTGCTCTCCTCCTCCTCCTCCTCCTCATCTGAGGAGGATATGTGAGGAGCCACTTGGTCCTCAGGAATTAGCAAGCCATGTTGTGAAGTGCACAGCAAACCATGACGATTCTGGAGACCCTGGCTGCTGAGTACTGCAGAGCTCCACCTGATCTATCCAGGCATCTGAAGCGCATCTTCAGCAAACTGATGGTTTGCTCATTTATGGCTCTGATGGACATGTGGCTGGAGTTGTAGCTCTCCTCAGCTTCGTTGGATGGTCTCCTCAACGGCGTCATTAGCCATGTCCTCAGGGGATAGCCCTTGTCTCCAAGTAGCCATCTGTTAAGTTGGTCTGGCGGACTGAAGAGCGGAGGCACACTAGACTGGCGCAGTATGAAGGAGTCATTGCAACTGCCAGGGTACTTGGCACAAACATGCAAAATTTCCTTCTTGTGGTCACACACCAGCTGAACGTTAAGGGAGTGGAAGCCCTTGCGATTGACAAAAATACCTGGATTGAGATAGGGTGCCTTAAGGGCCACATGTGTGCAGTCAACGACGCCCTGCACCCTTGGAAAGCCTGCCAGATGAGCTAATCCAACCGCCCGCGCTGTGACACTTGCTCGACCCTTGGTGAAATGGATGTGATTGTGCGCGAGGGCAAAGAGGGCATCAGTTACCTGCATGATGCAGGTGTGTGCGGCCACCTGGGAGATGCCGCTGATGTCTGCTGTTGATCCCTGGAATGAGCCTGAGGCAAAAAAGTTGAGTGCGGTGGTGACTTTGATGGCCACTGGTAAGGGTTGTCCACCTGGTCCTCTGGGCTGCAGGTCTTGTTGCACCATTGCGCAGATGTCAGTCACTACCTCTCGCTAAACTCAGAGCCGCCTTTGGCACTGCTGCTCAGACATGTTGAGATTGCTGACCCTGTGTCTGTAGACCCTGTTTGGGGGGTATCTCCTGTGCCGACGAGCTTCCATGCGCTGGCCCCTTCTGGCCTGTGCATCTTCAGGTGGGTGAGCAGCAGCTTGGTGTGCCTGTTGTTGCTGCTGCTGTTGGGGCTGCTGTTGTTGTTGCTGCTGCTGTTGGGGCTGCTGTTGTTGTTGCTGCTGTTGTTCGGCCTCATCTAATATCCAGAAGGGAAGGAAATAATGTCTCCCATGCTTCTGGTAGATGCCTCAGTTGAGGAAGCGCTCAGTGAAGGTGGCAAGAGGGGTTTCCCAGGAGGTCACACTGGAGATGGGTGTCAGGCTCCAAACTTCCACAGCTGTGGTTATGCCTTCTAAAAGTTCCCCAGACCTGAGACTACAAAGTCCTGCCACCTGCAAATGATGGCTGATCAAATCTCCTCTTTAATGGTTGACCTGCAGCTGATAGTCAGCAATCCAATTGTGCTCCCGCCAGGTTTCACCGTCGTGTTTCAGAACAGGCGTGTTTCATGTGGGAAAAGGGTTAAAATTGCAATGGCCATTCAAAATGGCATTATAGAGGCTTGTTAAGGGCCTTAATGGCCTATCCCGCCTCTTGAAGGCGCGACGGAGATGGGACCATCAGACACGAATTTTTGAAAATTGTGTGGAGGCGGGATGGAGGCGGGGCCGGGCCCGCCTGCCAGTTTTTGCACTTTTAACCACCCGCACGCCTCCAATCCCGCCTCCACGGCCCAATGAAAATCCTGCCCATTGCCTTTATCAAGTCTCTCAGAAATGTCCCAAAGCACTTCACAAAGAATGAATTACACTGTGCAACTACTGTTGTTATGTGGGTAAAATTCTCATCCTTGTTTTAAAATCCCTCCATGGCCTCACCCCTCCCTATCTCGATAGTCTCCTCCAGTCCTACAACCCTCCAAGACATCTGCACTCCTCTAATTCTGGCATCTTGAGCATCCCTGATTATAATTGCTCCACCATTGGTGGCCGTGCCTTCAGCTGCTAAGGCCCTAAGCTCTGGAATTCCCTCCCTAAACCTCTCCACCTCTCTGCCTCTCTTTCCTCCTTCAAGACACTCTTTAAAAACTACCTCTTTGACCAAGCTTTTGGTTACCTGCCCTAATATCTGCTTATGTGCCTTGGTGTCAAATTTATTGTGAAGCGCCTTGGGGTGTTAAAGGCGCTATATAAGTTGTTGTTGTTGTTGTTGTTAATGCAGCTGTGATTTTTCACACAGCAAGTTGTTGCTTTGAGAGCTGCAGAGGAGGAGAAGAGGAGTTGTGAGAACCCTGGAGTGCAGGAGGTGTGAGGGAGGTAGAAATGCAGAGGCATATCAGCTATGTGGGATGTTTATCTGGATAAGAACAACTGTTGTATTAAAGTGTTTTATATTTTTTGTTAGTAATACTTTAGTACCATTTTTGTTGCAAATTTATATTGAGCAGTAATGGGCATATATGCCTTTATGTATGTGAATTTTGCATCTGAGTGCATGAAAAAACATGGGGTAAACTCATCTAGCCAGATGTGTGAGAAGTTATGGCTACTTTCTAATTTATGGCGCTAAGGAGCAGTGAATGACAATTATTCTGACTGTCTCAGACTGCAGCTATGTCACTATTGTTTCAGAATGGTTACACTAAATCATACACGATAGTTCCACTGAAGCAAGTAGAATCAATTGAATCCAAATAGAAAAGTCAACAGAAACCAAGCAAACTTACAGTGCGCTATTGTTAGAGTTGTATCCTTTGCATTTCTCAGAGTCTGAGCTAAATTAATGAAATTTTCCCAATTATTGGTGTTCTTTATTGACACTGTTAGATCTTTTTTCCATGTAATGCTCGGCTATAATTCTGTTACTGTCTTGCACTGGGAATGTTAATGGTCAGATTGAACCACATAAGGTGCAATATTTCATACAGTTATACTCTTGAATTTGAACAGAAGCAAAGTTTAACGAAAATATCTGTCAGAAAAGTACTATTATGACATTTAATAAAACCATTTGCAGACATCATGCATATAGGTAACAAGAATTTGTTAATTTAACCCTTGTCTATCAGTAAGGGAGTGTGGAAGGTAAGATAATGTCAGAATTGGTCCTTAATACAATTATCCAAGGTGACCATGCTATTTTACATTACTTACTGTACATTCTTGCTTGGTCAAATCAGAAATAAGAACATAAGAAATAAGGAATAGGCCGTATGGCCCCTCAAGCCTGCTCTGCCATTCAATAAGATCATGGCTGATCTTCGACCGCAACTCTACTTTCCTGCCCTATCCTCATATCCCTTAATTCCGCTAGAGTCCAAAAATCTCTCTATCTCCCTATCTCAGCCATGAATATAATCAATGACTGAGAATCCACAGCACTTTGGGGTAGAAAATTCCAAAGATTCACCATCCTCTGAGTGAAGAAATTCCTCCTCGTCTCAGCCTTAAATGGCCAACCCCTTATCCTGAGACTATGCCCCCTAGCTCGAGACACTCCAGCCAGGGGAAACAATCTCTCAGCATCTACCCTGTCAATCCCCCTTAGAATCTTATATGTTTCAATGAGATCACCTCTCATTCTTCTAAACTCCAGAGAGTATGGGCCCAATCTGCTTGATCTCTCCTCATAGGACAACCCTCTCATCCCAGGGATCAATCCAGTGAACCTTTGTTGCACCGCCTCTAAGGCAAGTATATCCATCCTTAAATTAGAAGACCAAAACTGTGCACAGTACTCCAAGTGTGGTCTCACCAGAGCCCTGTGCAATTGTAGCAAGACTTCCTTACTCTTGTACTCCAACCCCCTTACAATAAAGGCCAACATGCCATTTGCCTTCCTAATTGCTTGTTGTACCTGCACGCTAACTCTCTGTGTTTCTTGAACTAGGACACCCAAATCTCTCTGAACACTAACATTTAATAGTTTCTCACCATTTAAAAAAGATTCTGTTTTTCTATTCTTCCTACAAAGTGAATAACCTCACGTTTCCTCACATTATACACCATCTGCCACCTCATCGCCCACTCACTTAACTTGTCTACATCCCTTTGCAGGCTCTTTGCATCCTCCTCACATCTTACTTTTCCACCTAGCATTGTATCATCAGCAAACTTGAATACATTGCACTCAGTTGCTTCATCTAAGTCATTAATATAGATTAGAAATAGCTGAGGTCCAAGCATTGATCCTTGTGGCACCCCACTAGTTACAGCCTACCAATCTGAAAATGACCCGTTTATCCCTACTCTCTGTTTTCTGTCTGTTAACCAATCCTTTAGTCATGCTAATACCTTACCCCCAACCCCATGTGCCCTTATCTTGCTTAACAACCTTTTATGTGGCCCCTTATCGAATGCCTTTTGGAAATCCAAATATACTACATCCATTGGTTTCCCTTTACCTACCCTACTAGTTACATCCTCAAAAACTCTAATAAATTTGTCAAACACAATTTACCTTTCATAAAACCATGTTGACTCTGCCTAATCATATTATGATTTTCTACGTATCCTGTTACCACTTCCTTAATAATGGATTCCAGCATTTTTCCGATGACTGATGTCAGACTAACTGGCCAGTAGTTCCCGGTTTTCTCTCTCCCTCCTTTCTTGAATAGTGGGGTTACATTTGCTACCTTCCAATCCGCTGGGATCTTTCCTGAATCTAGGGAATTTTAGAAGATCACAATCAATGCATCCACTATCTCCTCTTTTAGGACCCTAGGATGTAGGCCATCAGGTCCAGGGGATTTGTCGGCTTTTAGTCCCATTAGCTTCTCTAGTACTTTTTCTCTATTGATAATAATTACTTGATGTTCCTCGCTCTCATTAGCCCCTTGGTTCCCCACTATTTTTGGTATACTTCTTGTGTCTTCTACTGTGAAAACAGATACAAAATATTTGTTTAAAGCCTCTGCCATTTCCATGTTCCCCAATATAATTTCTCTTGCCTCAGCCTTTAAGGGACCAATGCTTCCTTTTTACATACTTGTAGAAGCTGTTACAATCTGTTTTTATATTTCTTGCTAATTTACTCTCATTCTATTTTCTCCCTTTTTATCAGTTTTTTGGTCATCCTTTGCTGGTTTCTAAAGCTCTCCCAATCCTCAGGCTTTCTACTATTCTTTGCAATGTTATAAGCCTCTTCTTTTAATCTAATACTATCCTTAACTTCTTTAGTTAGCCACGGATAGATCACTTTTCCCGTGGAGTTTTTATTTCTCAATGGAATGTATAATCGTTGAGAATTTTGGAAGATTTTTTTAAGTGATTGCCACTGCTTATCTACTGTCATACCTTTTAATCTAATTTCCCAATCTACCTTAGCCAACTTGCCCCTCATACCTACATAATTGGCTTTGTTTAAGTTGAAGACTCTAGTGTCAGACTTAAGAATGTCACTTTCAAACTCAATGTGAAATTCTACCATATTATGATCACTCTTTCCTGGAGGATCCTTTACTGTAAGTTTACTAATTAACCCTGTCTCATTACACATAACAAGATCTAAAATAACCTGTTCCCTGGTTGGTTCCATGATGTATTGTTCTAGGAAACTATTTTGAATACATTCCATGAACTCATCTTCCAGGCTAACCTTGCCAATTTGATTTGCCCAGTCTATATGAAGATTAAAGTCCCCCACGATTATTGTATTACCTTTGTTACAAGCTCCTTTTATTTCTTGATTAATACTCTGTCTAACAGTATAGCTACTGTTAGGGGGCCTATAAACTACTCCCACCACTGTTTTCTGCCCCTTGTTATTTCTTATCTCCACCCATACGGATTCTACTTCCTGATCTTCTGAGCCAAGATCCTTTCTCACTACTGTTAGATCCATGACTCTGAGGGTATTCTGTTTTTCAATAACCACACGGATGCTGTAACTTAACAATAAAACAGGCATTTACTGGAGGAGGGTAGTCTCAAGACAGGGGGAACAGAGGCATGCGCAAAGCTTATATACAGGTGTGGCCACTGCCGGTACTACAGTATACAGGAGCTGTAAAAGTAGTTTTGTCTTAAAGGCACATACACTACAATTCCTCCCCTTTTAGATTAGTAGTACCCCTAATATTCAAATAACAATTAACACTTTAACATGTACATTAAACAACAATAGTCCATTTATAGATTCAGTCTTTGGGGCGGCTTCCTGACCCTTTCGGGATAGCGCCTTTCTTGAGGTTCTTGTTCTTGGTGCAGAGGCAATTCTGACCCCTTTTCATCGGGTAGTTCATCGGGTTCCACTGCTACTGGTTCTGAGGTAGATGCTACCGGTATGTCGGGTTCATCCCCAGGTACTCGAGACATGAGGTTGACGCGTTCCTGTGACGCTAAGATCTGATCGACGTGGCGTCTCACAATGTTCTCCCCGACATCCACTGTGTACATTAATGGCCCCTGCCTTGTGCATATCGTTCCGGGTTGCCATTTCTCTGTTCGATAGTCACGGGCCAAGACTGGTTGCCCTACATTGAAGCTCCTTGTCGGCTTCTCATTGATGTACTGGAATTGTTTGTCCTCAACATTTCTTCGCACATTTGGTCTGAGCAAGTCCAGAGGAGATCTCAACCTTCGGTTAAAGAACATCATGGCCAGGGTCTGGTTGGTAACTGCATGTGTCGCGTTTCGGTAGGCTAATAAGAAATTGTCCATCTTATGCTGTAGTGGAATTTTATCGTCGCACATGGCATTTATCACCTTCTTAAAGGTTTGTACGAACCTCTCAGCCAATCCATTTGTGGCTGGATGATACGGGGCGGATGTGTAATGCCTTACCCCATTCCTTCTCATAAATTTTTGAAACTCTTCGGACACAAACTGTCGTCCATTATCAGAGCAAATCTGCTCTGGCAACCCGTTTCTGGCAAATATGGTCCGTAGGACTGCAATCATTTTCTCTGTAGTGGTTGAAGACATTTTTATCACCTCAGGCCACTTTGAATGAGCATCCACTGCTATTAAGAACATTGAGTACATGAATGGACCAGCAAAATCAATATGCACCCGTTGCCATGGAGAGGTGAGCCACTCCCCTGGGTGTAGAGGGGCATGTGGTGGTGAATTTTGGACCTTCTGGCATCCTAAGCAGCTCTTAGTTAGGTCTTCGATTTGTTGATCAATTCCCGGCCACCACACATAAGCCCGAGCAAGGCTTTTCATTTTCACTCCCCCCAGATGACCTTCATGTAGCTCATTTAGCACTCTCTCCCTTAACTTGGGTGGAATCACCACTCTGGATCCACACATCACTGTCCCCTGGCATACTGACAGCTGTTCTCTTCTTGATGAGAATGCTGGCAACGGTGAGTCGCCATGTGTTGGCCATCCCCTCACTGTCAAATCATATACCCGAGACAGCGTTGGATCATTGCGGGTCTCCTTCTTTATATCCGCGTTCGTTACTGGCAATCGTTCAATTATTGACGAATAAAATATCTCGATAGGGTCCACTGCTGGTGCTTCCTCCACAGTAGGCAGTGGCAGGCGCGATAGCCCATCAGCGTTCCCATGCTTTTTCGTGCCTTTATATTCTATTTCATATTGATTCGCCCCTAGAAATAGGGACCATCTTTGTAACCGTTGTGCAGTCGTCACTGGAACGCCCTTCTTAGGATTAAAGATGGAGACAAGTGATTGGTGGTCAGTCAGCAAGGTGAACTTCTGCCCATGCAGATAGTGGTTGAATTTTTTTACTCCCCATACTAGGCTGAGGGCCTCCCTGTCAATCTGGGCGTAGATGCGCTCGGCTGAGGTTAGTGACCGAGACGCAAAGGCTACTGGCCTCTCCAACCCGTCTGGGAATTTGTGCGACAGCACTGCTCCAATACCATAGGGTGATGCATTACATGCCAAACGAATTGGTAGTGCTGGGTTGAAATGGGCCAACACCTCTTTTGATGTGATCAATTCTTTACACTTCTGGAAAGCTCGTCTACGTTCGTCATCCCACTTCCATGGTACCCCTGTTTGCAGTAGGGTGTTCAGTGGGTGTAATACCGTGGACAAATTTGGTAAGAACTTGTGGTAGTAGTTTACCAGCCCGAGGAACGACCTCAGTTGTGACACATTTTCCAGTGCTGGAGCCTTAACTACTGCCTCAATCTTTTCAGGGGACTTATGTAACCCCTCTTCATCGATGACATGGCCACAATACGAGATCTGTTTCTGGAAAAACTCGCACTTGTGGCGATTAGCTCATAGCCCATACTCCTTTAATCTGGTGAGCACCTTCTCCAAGTTGGCGAGGTGATCACTGTCATTTTCGCCCGTGACCAAGATGTCGTCCAAATAACACTGGGTCCCTGGAATCCCTTGCAGGACCTGATCCATCGCCCTTTGCCAGATAGCCGGAGCCGAGGCTACTCCGAACACCAGCCGGTTGTATTGAAAGAGACCTTTATGAGTGTTAATCGTAAGGTATTGTTTTGAAGCTTCTTCTACCTCCATTTGCAAGTACGCCTGGGCTAGATCAATTTTGGTGAAGCGTTTACCTCCAGATAGCGAGGCGAAAATATCCTCAATTCGTGGAAGCGGATATTGTACCGTGTGAAGGACTGGGTTCACTGTCACCTTAAAATCCCCACAGATGCGGACCTTCTTTGGTTCCCCAGGCGTATTACTCAACGACCTCTTCATTACAGGAACGATGGGTGTAGCCCACTCGCTCCAGTCCACTTTGGACAGTACTCCTGAACGTTCCAACCCTTCCAGCTCTGCTTTAACAGCTGGTCTGATCGCATAAGGCACTGGTCTGGCCTTCAGAAACTTTGGGCTTGCATTTTCCTCTATTTTAATCGTTGCTGTTATGCCTCATGGAACACTTCTTTTGCGTCAGTTAGCATTTTTGACAGTCGTCCAGGTGTGATGTCGTCATCCTTTTTGGTCTCAACCTTCAGTGCCTATATGGAATGCCAATCTAATTGTATCTTCCGGATCCATTCACGTCCTAGCAGTGGTGGTCCTCCATCTGGCAATACATATATATCCATTTGAGGTATTTCCTGGCCTTTATACAGGTAGACTATCCTTTATCCGAAAGCCTCGGGACCAGCCGTGTTTTGGTTTTCGGAAAATTTCGGATTTCGGAAGGTGGGTCGGCAGGGGTCCGCGGGAGGGTTGGCGGGGGTCGGGGTCGGCGGGGGTCCGCGCGGGGGTCGAGGTCGGCGGGGGTCCGCGGGGGGGTTGGCGTCCGCGGGGGTCCGCGGGGGGGTCCACAGTCGTGGCTTGTCCGTCGCTGCTAGCCTGGAATGCAATGAAGTTCCGCATTTCCACCAACAGGTCGTCGTGCTCGGTCGGAACAGGGGCCGGCACCGCCGCGGGCTCAGAGCTCTCGTTGCTTTCGAGCCTTTGGAAGAGAGTCAGGTGGTTCCGCGGGGGGGTCGGCGGGGGGTCGTGCGCACGACTTACGCTGACCCTCTGCTCAGTGTAAGTCGGCGGGGGTCGGGGTCGGCGGGGGTCCGCGGGGGGGTCGGCGGGGGTTGGGGTCGGGGGGGGTCCGTGGGGGGGTCGGCGGGGGGGTCGGCGGGGGTCCGCGGGGGGTCGTGCGCACGACTTACGCTGACCCTCTGCTCAGCGTAAGTCGGCGGGGGTCGGGGTCGGCGGGGGTCCGTGGGGGGGTCGGCGGGGCTCGGGGTCTGGTGGTGTCCGCGGGGGGGTCAGCAGGGGTCGGGGTCGGCGAGGGGGTCGGCGGGGGTCCGCGGGGGGTCGTGCGCACGACTTACGCTGACCCTCTGCTCAGCGTAAGTCGTGCGCCACTCTGGTCATGTCGTGCGCACGACTTACGCTGACTGAAAAAACCTTCGGTTTTTAGAGAGTTTCGGTTTTCGGAAGTTCGGATAAAGGGTAGTCTACCTGTATATCACTTTCACCCTTATTTTTCCTTTGGGGTAGACTTTTTGCCCCGTATACGTCTTCAAGACAATCTCTGTAGCTTTCAAGGGTATATGTGAAAATAGCTGCTTGTAGTCCCTTTGGTTTATGACTGTTAGGGCTGATCCTGTGTCCAATTCCATTTTCACTTGGACTCCGTCTATCTTGAGTGTAACCCAGATAGTCTGGTGATCCTCCATTTCGGTTACCTTATGCAGTTTCAGACAACCCAGCTCCTTGCTTCCGGAGTCTGTTTCACTTTTCTGTTCGTCTGAACTACTGTCCATCACCTTGTGTACCTTTTTGTACTTCTCCTGTGGAGATTTCTTACTGTTGGTTTTCTTCCCAGACCTGCAGACTCTTGCTATGTGTCCTGCTTTCCCACACTGTCTGCACACTTGGTCCTTGAACTAACAATCCTTCTGATCATGTGTTTTTCTGCCGCAGCGATAGCGCTTCCCTGTTCCATAGGACATTTCATTGGTGCCATATTCTTGCGGTCCCCATTGTATCTCTGCAGCGCCCCTTGCGGCTGCTTCGTGTGATACTGCCATACTGAAAGCCTTGTCCAGCGTAAGATCCTTTTCTGATAGAAGCCGTTTCTGGGTTCCTTCACTTTGTAGCCCACACACAAACTTGTCCCTTAACGTATCTGCTAGTCCCGCTCCAAACTGGCAGTGTTTCGATAGCTTGCGCAGTTCCGTTAGGTACTCAGCATTGCTTTCGTCTTTGTGTTGGTTCCTTTTATGGAACTTAAATTGTTCTGCTATCAGCAGCGGTGTGGGGTTTAAGTGGTCCTGTAGGATTTCTACTATGCTTTCGAAATTCTTGTTCACCAGCTTCTCTGGGGTTATTAGATTTCGCAGTAACCCATAAGTTTTTGCACCCATGGAATTTAACAAAACCAGTGCTTTATTAGCATCTGGCACTTCATTCGCCCTGCAGTACACCTCAATACATTCCACATATGTCGCCCAATCTTCGACTTCATTGTCGAACGTAGAGATACTGCCACTCTTCGGCATCCCTGGGTGTGATTTAACTGTCAAAAATGGCGTCTCCCGCGCTTCCCCTTCTTCTCCGCTGGCACAAAATGGCGTCTCCCGCGCTTTCCTTCCTTCCCGCGCTCGCCCTTCTTCTCCGCTGCGGCTTCTAAAAATGGCGTCTCCCGCGCTCTTCCTTCTTCTCCGCGGCTCAATGGCGTCTCCCGCGCTGTCCCTTCTTCTCCCCGTCGACCCTGTTCAGCCCGTGAGCCCTGGCTGTGCTCTGCGCGTTCTTCTTTTTATTTTTATTTATTTATTTATTTCTCGACGCCGCTTGGTCTTGAACCCGGCTGTTTCTTTACCCTCTCTCTCTCCGCTTTTTTTTTGTGTCGACGCCTCTCGGTTTTCAACCCCTGGCTGCGCCCTGTGCAGTTCACTCTCTGTCTTACCCCGTCGACGCTGCTCGACTTTCTCTCTGCCGTCGGTCGGCTCCAGCCGCCGCTGCCCGGGAAGGGTCTGCGCTGGACCTGTCGTCAGTCTCTTGCTGATCGTCGTGGCTGGGGAACCAAGCCCGGCTCTCCACAGCCTCCCCTGCGCTGTTCACTCTCTGCCTGACGACTGGGCGGTTGCTCGTGGTCGACGCCCGTGTTCCTGGCCTCGACTTTTTTTTTTAGTTGCAGGTAGATTCAAATCGACACTCGTCGCCACTGTTAGATCCGTGATTCTGAGGGTATGCTGTTTTTCAATAACCACACGGATGCTGTAACTTAACAATAAAACAGGTATTTACTGGAGGAGGGTAGTCTCAAGACTGGGGGTACAGAGGCATGCGCAAAGCTTATATACAAGTGTGGCCACTGCCGGTACTACAGTATACAGGAGCTGTAAAAGTAGTTCTGTCTTAAAGGCACATACACTACAACTACTGTCCTTATGTCATCCTTAATTATCAGGGCTACCTGCACCCCCACCCCCTCCTGTTCCAGTCTGCCTTTTCGATAAGTCAAGTACCCTGCAATATTTAGTTCCTAAACTTGGTCACCTTGCAACCATATCTTTGTAATGGCTATTTGATCATATCCATTTATTACTATTTGTGCCACTAATTTGTTTACCTTGTTACGAATGCTTCATGCATACAGGTAAAGAGCCTTTAGTTTTAACCTTTTACCATTATTTCCTGCTTTCATCTTATTTGATGATAAGAACATAAGAAATAGAAGCAGGAATAGGCCACTTGGCCCCTCGCGCCTGCTCCGCCATTCAATAAAATCATGGCTGATCTTGGGCTCAAAGCCACTTCCGTGCCTGCTCCCCATAACCCTTCACTCCTTTATCTTGTAAAAATCTGTCTCTCTCCACCTTAAATGTATTTAATGACCCAGCCTCCATGGCTCTCTGGGGCCATTTACGACCCTCTGAGAGAAGAAATTCCTCTTCATCTCAGTTCTAAAAGGGCGACCCTTTATTCTGAAACTATGCCCCCGAGTTCTAGATTTCCCCACGAGGGGAAACATCCTCTCTGCATCTATCTTGTCGAGCCCCCTCAGTATCTTATATGTCTCAATAAGATGACCTCTCATTCTTCTAAATTCCAATGAGTATAGGCCCAACCTGCTCAACCTTTCTTCATTAGTCAACCCCCTCATCTCAGGAACCAACTGTGTGAATCGTCTTTGAACTGCCTCCAATGCAAGTATATCCTTCCTTAAATAAGGAGGCCAAAACTGTACACAGTACTCAAGGTGTGGTCTCACTCATACCCTGTACAGTTGTAGCAGGACTTCCCTGCTTTTATACTCCAACCCTCTTACAATAAAGGTCAACATTCCATTTGCCTTTTAGATTACTTGCTGTGCCTGCATGCTAACTTTTTGTGTTTCATGTACAAGGACCCCCAGGTCCCTCTGAACTGTAGCATTTTGTAATCTCTCTCCATTTAAATAATAATTTGCTTTTTTATTTTTCCTGCCAAAGTGGAAAATCTCGCACTTTCCCACATTATACTCCATCTGCCAAATGTTTGTCCACTCACCTAGCCTGTCTATATCCCTTTGCAGATTTTTTGAGTCCTCTGCACAACTTGCTTTCCCACCCATCTTTGTATCATCCGCAAACATGGCTACATTATACTCGGTCCCTTCATCCAAGTCATTAATGTAGATTGTAAATAGTTGAGGCCCCAGCACCGATTCCTGTGGCACCCCATGAGTTACCGTTTGCCAACCGTAAAATTACCCATTTATCTTATGCATGATTACCTTTAAACTCTCTGTCCCTTCCTGTCACACGCTACTTATCTTTACCCAAATTGCTGCATTGCTCCATTGCCTTAACTTTTCTCTTTAGATTTCTAAATTTCCCCTCACCTGACATGCCCCCCCTGCCTTTTTAGTTTAAAGCCCTATCTACAGCCCTAGTTATTCGATTCGCTAGGACGCTGGTCCCAGCCCGGTTTAAGTGGAGACCGTCCCAACGGAACAACTCCCTCTTTCCCCAGTACTGGTGCCAGTGCACCATAAATCAAAACCCTTTCCTCCCATGCCACTCTTTGAGCCATGCATTTAACTCTCTGATCTGCTTGTCCCTATGCCAATTTGTGTGTGGCTCAGGTAACAATCCAGAGATTATTACCTTTGAGGTTCTGCTTTTTAATTTGGACCCTAGACCCTTAAACTCTCTCAGCAGAACCTCATTCCTAGTTCTACCTATGTTGTTGGTTCCTACATGGACCACAACAACTGGATCCTCCCCCTCCCACTCCATGTTCTTCTCCAGCCACGAGGAGATATTCTTAACCCTGGCACCGGGCAGGCAACACAGCCACTGGAACTCCCGGTTGCAGCTGCAGAGAACTGTATCTATCCCCTTGGCTATACTGTCCCCTACCACAACTACAGTCCTTTTCACTCCCCTCATGGTGCCGTGGTCAGTTTACTCATCCACCCTGCAGACTTTGCCCTCATCCACACAGGCAGCAAGAACCTCATACCTGTTGGATAAAGGCAAAGGCTGAGACTCCTCCAGCATTGCACCTGGGTTCCCCTTGCCTGCCTGAGTTGCAGTCACACCCTCCTGTCCCTGACCACTAACCAGACCTGTACTACTACCTAACCTAAGGGGTGTGATTGCCTCCTGGATCAAAGTGTCCAGATAACTCTCCCCATTCCCGATGCCCTGCAATGTCTGCACCTCGGGCTCCAGCTCAACAACTCTGAGCTGAAGTTCCTCGAGTTGCACACATTTACTGCAGACGTAGTTGCCTGGGATCGCAATGCTCGCCACAAACTCCCACATGCTGCAGTTGCGGCACACCACCTGCACTGCCATCCCTTTATAACCTTGTTTTAAGTATTTAGTTAATTAAAGCTTATGGGGTAGAAATTCGGTATCGCCCCGTTTGGGGCGCAATTATCAGCCGGGCACAAAGTTTAGCGCCTGGCGCTAATTATTGCCTCCGACTGCAAACTTGGCTTCTATCGCCCCAGGAGGTGATTGGAGCGCTAAATCAGGCGCTATACACCTCTCTTAAGGTGCTAATGCCGAGGAGCGAGGCGCTAACTCAGAGCGCTGGCAAAGCTCATGTGATGTCAGTCAGCAATGGAACATAGACACACTGGCGCCGGCCAGTTCTTAAAGGGGAGGGTCAAACTTGCTCTCCATCCAAACCCTACTCATTACAGCCTTGAATCTCAGCCTGGAGAGACCTGTACATCAAATCTACTGGAAAGAACAATGGAGAAGCCCAGGGAAAGAGCTCCGAGTGCAAGCCCCAAAGTCTCTTCTAAATCGATGCAAGGAAGATCAAATCAAAATGAACCTGCAAGGTGCTGCTCAGTACCCAAAACTCCTCAACACAGCTTTGAATATCTCCAGAAGTCTCTCTCTCTCACTCAGAATGCGTGGTGCAAAAATGTCGCCGACAAAAAAAGGCAGGAAGCGGTCGCCTTTAAATAGCGCTCCCCCAGCCCCTTCCCAACTGCAAAATGCTCCCCTCAACCTGTCGTTGCTAGCGGCAGGCGGTAAGGCAAGGGGCGCCACGCAATATCCGGTCCGGGTTGCTACCGGGGCGTTGCACGCTCGATTGACGTCATGATCTGCGGGCGCAGGAGATCGTGGCGGTAGTGTTTAACGCCGCCTCAAAATGTCTGGTCAATTTCGCGAGCGGCGCAAACATCGCTGCACCCAGGCGCTAGGTGCTTTCTGCCCCATTAGCGCCCTCTTAAGGCGCCAATGGGAGGCGCAAACCAACCGAATTTTTTCCCCATATGTATTTAATTAACTTAGCTTATAGTTTAGTTTTTAACTAATTACTAGATCTAGTTTAAGTTCTAGGTAGATGAAATTAAATATTTACCTCTAACACAAAGCACTACAAGTATTGGAGGCAAAAAGCAACACCTCCTTCCCCCTCTGCTCCAAATTCCCACTTGTTGCGGCCGTGTATAATAAGACACAGACTGCAGGAGAACGGTAAAACAGGTGTTTACTCAACGTGGCTCAAACGGGAACTGATCTGTACAGATTACTACTCAACATAATATACGGTGTGGTCACTGCCGGTACTACAGTGTACATGAGCTGTAAAAAGTAGTTCCCCCCCTTAAAGGTATATACATTACAATTCCTCCCCTTTTAGATTAACAGTACCATAACACTCATTTAACAATTAAATATCAAACTAATTACAATTAACACTTTTAACATGCAACATTAGCTGAAAATAGTCTATTTATAAATTCAGTCTTTGGGGAGGCTTCCTGATCCTTTCTGGAGAGTGCCTTTCCCGAGTGTCTTGCCCTTGGTGCGGAGGCGATTCTGGCCCCCTGTTGTCGGTTGGTTCATCAGCTTCCGATGCTACTGTTTCTGGGGTAGATGCGACCTGTACGTCGGGTTCATCACCAGGTACGTATGGGCGAGGCATGGGGTTGACTTGTTCCTGTGACTCTAGGATCTGGTCAGCATGGCGTCTCACGATGCTCTCCCCAACGTCCACTGTGTACATTAGTGGGCCCTGCGTGTGCATATCGTTCCTGGCTGCCATTTTTCTGTTCGGTAGTCGCGGGCCAAAACTGGTTGCCCTACATTGAAGCTCCTTGTTGGCTTCTCATGGATGTGCTGGAATTGCTTACTCTCAACATCTCTTCATACGTTTGGTCTGAGCAAATCCAGGCGAGATCTTAACCTTCGGTTAAAGAACATCATGGCTGGGGCCTGGTTGGTGACTGCATGTGTCGCATTCCGGTAGGCGAACAGGAAATTGTCCACCTTGTGCTGCAGCGGAATGTTGTCATTGTACATAGCCTTTATTGCCTTCTTAAAGGTTTGTACGAACCTCTCAGCCAATCCATTT
This sequence comes from Somniosus microcephalus, assembly GCF_052327205.1. Lineage (NCBI taxonomy): Eukaryota > Metazoa > Chordata > Chondrichthyes > Squaliformes > Somniosidae > Somniosus > Somniosus microcephalus. The sequence goes on along the minus strand of NC_140990.1, from coordinate 305,766,608 downwards.
GTGGCTGGATGATACGGGGCGGATGTGTAATGCCTTACCCCATTCTTTTTCAAGAACCTCCGGAACTCTTCGGACACAAACTGTGGTCCATTGTCGGAGCAAATCTGTTCTGGCAAGCCATTCCTGGCAAAAATGGTCCGTAGGACTGCAATAGTTTTCTCCGTGGTGGTGGAGGACATTTTGATGACCTCAGGCCATTTCGAGTGCGCATCCACGGCTATTAAAAACATTGAGTCCATGAATGGACCAGCAAAATCAATATGCACCCGTTGCCATGGAGATGAGGGCCACTCCCATGGGTGTAGAGGGGCCTGTGGTAGTGCATTTTGGACTTTCTGGCATCCTGAGCAGTTCTTGGTCAGGTCCTCGATTTGTTTATCGATTCCCGGCCACCACACATAAGCCCCGGCTAGGCTTTTCATTTTTACCCCTCCCAGATGACCCTCATGAAGCTCATTGAGCACTCTATCCCTTAACTTGGGTGGAATTACCACTTGGGATCCACACATCAATGTCCCCCGGCACACTGACAGCTGTTCTCTCCTTGTCAAGAATGCTGGCAACAGTGAGTCGCCATGTGCTGGCCATCCCTTCACCGTCAAATCATATACCTGAGACAGTGTCGGGTCATTTCGGGTTTCCTTTTCGATACAAGCGTTAGTTACCGGTAGGTATTCAACTATAGTCGAATGGAATATTTCGACAGGATCCACTGCTGGTGCTTCCTCCGCAGTAGGCAGTGGCAGGCGTGATAGCCCATCAGCATTTCCATGCTGTCTCGTGCCCTTATATTCAATCTCATAGTGGTGCGCCCCTAGAAAAAGTGACCATCTTTGTAGTCGTTGCGCAGTCATCATCGGAACGCCCTTCTTCGGATTAAAAATGGAGACAAGAGGCTGGTGATCAGTCAGCAAGGTGAATTTCTGCTCGTGCAGATAGTGATTGAACTTTTTCACTCCTCACACTAGGCTGAGGGCCTCCCTGTCAATCTGGGCGTAGTTACGCTCGGCTGAGGTTAGTGATCGTGACGCAAAGGCTATTGGCCTCTCTGAGCCGTCCGAGAATTTGTGCGACAGCACCGCTCCAATGCCGTAGGGTGACGCATCACATGCCAACCGAATTGGTAATGCCGGGTTGTAATGGGCCAATACCTCTTTCGATGTGATTAGTGTTTTGCTCTTCTGGAAAGCTCGTCTACATTCGTCACTCCACTTCCATGGCACCCCAGTTTGCAGTAGGGTGTTCAGTGGGTGTAGTATTGTAGACAAATTTGGCAAGAACTTATGGTAGTAGTTTACCAGCCCGAGGAACGACCTCAGTTGTGACACATTTTCCGGTGCTGGAGCCTTGACTACTGCCTCAATCTTCTCTGGGGACTTATGTAACCCCTCTTTATCGATAACGTGGCCACAATATGAGATCTGTTTTCTAAAAAACTCGCATTTGGGGCGGTTAGCTCGGAGCCCATATTCCTGCAATCTAGTGAGCACCTGCTCCAGGTTGGCAAGGTGATCACTGTCATTTTCGCCCGTGACCAGGATGTCGTCCAAATAACACTGGGTCCCTGGGATCCCTTGCAGGACTTGTTCCATTGCCCTCTGCCAAATAGCCAGAGCTGATGCTACTCCGAATACCAGCCGGTTGTATTGGTAGAGACCTTTATGGGTGTTGATTGTGAGGTATTTTTTTGATGCTTCTTCTACCTCCATTTGCAGATACGCCTGGGCCAGATCAATCTTAGTGAAACGTTTCCCTCCAGATAGCGAGGCGAAAATATCTTCAATCCGCGGAAGTGGATATTGTACGGTGTGAAGGACCGGGTTCACGGTTACCTCAAAGTCCCCACAGATGCGAACCTTCCTTGGTTCCCCAGGCGTGCTGCTCAATGACTTTTTCATCACAGGGATGATGGGTGTAGCCCACTCGCTCCAGTCTACCTTGGACAGTACACCTGAACGTTCCAGACTCTCCAGCTCTGCTTCAACGGCTGGGCGGATCGCATAAGGTACCGGTCTGGCCTTAAAAAATTTTGGGCTTGCGTTTTCTTCAATTTTAATCATCGCTGTCATGCCTTTCAGTGTTCCGAGTCCTTGCTGGAACACTTCTTTCGCGTCAGTTAGGATCTTTGACAGTCGCCCAGGTGTGACGTCGTCATCCTTTTTGTCAGCCACAGTCAGTGCCTGTATGGAATGCCAATCCAGTTGTATTTTCCGGATCCATTCACGTCCCAGTAATGGTGGTCCTCCATCTTGCAATACATACAGGTCTAATTTTGGTGTTTCCTTACCGTTATATATAACGGTCACCCTTATTTTTCCTTTGGGGTAGACTTTTTGCCCCGTGTACGTCTTCAAAATAATTTTTGTGTTTCTCAAGGATATGTGTGAGAATAGCCGCTCGTAGTCCCGTTGGTTTATGACTGTTTGGGCTGATCCTGTGTCCAATTCCATCTGTACCTGAACTCCTGCTATCTTGAGAGTGACCCAAATGGTTCGGTGATCCTCCATTGTGATCACATTATGTAGTTTCAGACAACTCAGTTCCCTGCTTTCGGAGTTGTTATCACTCTTTTGTTCGTCTGAACTATTCTCCGTCATCTTATGTACCTTCTGGTACTTTCCTTTGGTAGGTTTCTTATTGCTGGTTTTCTTTCCTGACCTGCAGACTCGTGCTATGTGTCCTACTTTTCCACACTGTCTGCACACTTTGTCTTTGAACCAGCAATCATTCTGGTCGTGTGTTGTTCTGCCGCAGCGATAGCACTTCTCTGTTCCATATGACATTTCGTTTGTGCCATATTCTTGTGGTCTCTGTTGTATCTCTGCAGCGCCCCGTGCTGCTGCTTCATATGATACCGCAATGCTGAAAACCTTTTCTAGCGTAAGGTCCTTTTCAGATAAAAGCCGTTTCTGGGTTCCTTCACTTTGAAGCCCACACACAAACTTGTCCCTTAAGGTATCTGCCAGTCCCGCTCCAAACTGGCAGTGTTTCGATAGTTTGTGCAGTTCTGTTAAATAATCAGCATTGCTTTCACCCTTATGCTGGTTCCGTTTGTGAAACTTGAATCTCTCTGCTATCAGCAGCGGTGTGGGGTTTAAATGTTCCTGTAGTATTGTTACTATGTCTTCAAAACTCTTTTCCATTGGCTTCGTTGGGGTTACTAGATTTTGTAATAAACCATACGTCTTTGCACCCATTAAATTTAACAATACCGATGCTTTCTTGTCATCTGACACCTCATTTGCCTTGCAGTACACCTCTATTCGTTTGACATATGTAGTCCAATCTTTGACTTCATTGTCAAATGCGGTGATACTGCCACTCTTCGGCATTTTGGGTGTGGTTTAAAATGGCGTCTCCCAATGGCTTAAAATGGCGTCTCTCGCGCTTTCCTTCCTCCCCCGCTGCTGCCAACGCCGCTCCCGGTGATTCTCGTGGCAATGGCGGCGCCCTGTAGGTTTCGCGTGCTTCTCTCTCCCTCTCTCCGACGCTGCTCGGCCCCTGAACACCGGCTGCGCTCTGTGCGCTCTGCCCTCTCTCTCTCTCCGCCGTCGACGCTGCTCGGCCCTTTGCTGTGCCGCTCGGTCGGGCTCTAGCCCGCCGCTGTCCGGCAAGGGTCTGCGCACTACCTGTTGCCAGCCCGTTTTGCTGGACCACCTCGACTGGAAAGCCAAGCCTGGCTCTCGACAGCCTCCCCCGCAATACTCGAGTCTCTGCTGGATGACTGGGCGGTTGCCCGTGGTCGACGCCCGAGTCTCTGGCCTTGACCTCCAATCCACTGATCTCCAGGAACGAATCCCCGGGAGGTGATGCAGAGTTGCAGGTAGGTTTGAACTTGCCTGGTCGCCAATGTTGCGTCCGTGTATAATAAGACACAGACTGCAGGAGAACGGTAAAACAGGTGTTTACTCAACGTTGGTCAAACGGGAACTGAGCTGTACAGATTACTACTCAGCGTTATATACGGTGTGGTCACTGCCGGTACTACAGTATACATGAGCTGTAAAAAGTAGTTCCCCCCCTTAAAGGTATATACATTACACCACTCTCTCCAAATTCCCAAGTTTCAACACCCTGTTTAAGTGCACGCCATTTAAGACACTTTGTGCTGACCACTCTTTTAGTTATATTGTTTGTTTTTAGAGTTTCCTGCTTCTATTGTGTACTAACATGTGTAATATAATTATGGTTATCATTGCATTAAGCCATAACTACTAGTGAATCATGCTGTCAGGACAGCTATAGTACTTTAAATGGGACTTGGGCTGTTCACTCTCTAAAACCTCTGAAATGAGTAGAGACAGGTCATTTTAACTTTTATTTAACTTTAAAAGAGAATTTCACGGTGTACTACAAATACAACGATGGGGGAAAAAACTGGAAGAGTGGTCTTAATCTTCAACCTTTGTGGAAAATGGCAAAGTCAATTCATCATGGATGAACACAGTCAAGAGGCACAGTTCAGTTTTAATACGATAACACTGGAATGTAAATGACAAATGCAAATTCAAGAAAAGTCTATGGATATTGATATGGACATTCAGAAAGCATTTGATAACGTTCGTTGATTGGCGGAATGTGACAAGTATTGATCCTCAGGGATCTGTATTGTGGCCTCAGCTTTTCGCCATATACATTAATGACTGGAATGAAGGAATTGAGAGATGTATATACAAGTTTGCAGATGGCACTAAATTAGGAGGCACAGTAAGTTGTGTAGATGGGAGCAGGAAGTTACAACGGGACATAGACAGACTAAGTGAGTGGGCAAAACTATGGCAGATGGAGTTCAATGTGGGGAAGTGTGAGGCCATCCAAGTCGGATGAGTGAAAGAGAAATCAGAATAATTTCATAATGGTGGGAGACTAGGAATTGAGAGAAGGGGCAAAGGGATTTGGCTGTCTATGTGCACAGATCACTGAACGAAAGTGCATAGGTGCAAAAAGTAAACAAGAAGGATAATGGTATGTTGGACTTTATCTCAAGAGGGTTCCAATTCAAAAGTGAGGAAGTGATGCTTCAGTTGTACAGAGCCTTGGTCAGACCGCATCTGGAGTACTGCCATCAGAATTGGACACCACATCGCAGGAAAAATATATTGGCCTTGGCGACTCAGTGTAGTGCAGGTTCACTAAAATGTAACCAGGGCTTAAAGGGTTAAGTTATGAGGACAGATTGCATTAGCTTGGTTCTATTTCTTTGAGTTTAGATGGTTGAGGGGTAATGTAATCAAGGTCCTTAAAATGGTAAAAGGATTTGATAGGGCAGGTACAGAGAAATTATTTCCTCTGGTGGGAGAATCCAGAACGGCGTGGGGGGGGGTGGGGGGGGGCGGGGGGGCGGGGTGGAGGATGTGGCATAATCTTAAAATTAAAATTAGGTCATGTAGGAGTGAAATCATGAAGCACTTTTTCACACAAAAGGTAATGGAAACCTGGAACTCTCCCCCCCAAAAAGCTGTGGATGCTGGGTCAATTGAAATTTTCAAGACTGAGATCGACAGATTTTTGTTAGGTAAGGATATTAAGGGATATGGAGCAAAGGTGGGTAAATTAAGTTGAGGTACAGATCAGCCATGGTCTGATTGAATGGCAGAACAAGCTTCAGGGGCTGAATGACCTACTCCCGTTCCTTGTTCCTATGAGTGCATTAAAATGCCTGAAACTTTGCTGCACAGGTAATTTATTTTTAATGTAGAGGGAAATTGTGTTGTTAAAAGTAATACAACTATAAGAATACAAAGTCAAATATTCTGTATTTTCAATTGTGCACATTGCACTACAAAATTAATGCTAAATATATTCTAAGAAGAAAGACTTGCATTTATATAATGCCTTTCACGACCACCGGACATCTCAAAGCGCTTTACAGCCAATTAAGTACTTTTGAAGTGGAGTCACTGTTGCAATGTGGGAAATGCGGCAGCCAATTTGCGCACAGCAAGGTCCCACAAACAGCAATGTGATAATGACCAGATAATCTGTTTTTGTTATGTTGATTGGGTGATCAGTATTGGCCAGGACACCTGGGATAACTCCTCTGCTCTTCTTCGAAACGGTGCCATGGGATCTTTTACGTCCACCTGAGAGAGCAGACGGGGCCTCGGTTTGATGTCACATCTGAAAGACGGCACCTCCGACAGTGCAGCACAACTAAAGTAAAATAGTTTTGTCTAAGAACCACATTATACACATGAAAATTAGTTGATGGAAAATACAAAACTTATAGTTTGAACAGCATTTAGTGTATAAATTACTTTTTAAAAAATAAAATAAAGAAAGGTAATTTATACCTTTCGTTGTTTCTCTGCCACACTTCCTGGCCAAGAGGAACAGGCAGCCTGCTTCCTGTTTTTTATTTATGTAGGACTACAACAAACCACAAGAAGATATGAAAATGTGGCATGTGGTAACAATATTCTGGTTTTGTCATACCTCCTTGCACCATTTCTACGCTCGGCACCTCCCCATATAAACTCAGCATACAAAGCAATCATCTAGGTGAACCAAAATTGTAACCACTCATTGGCAATAAACCAATTAACTGAGCTACAGGGCTTTGCTAAAAATAACCTGTTAGGTTTAGGAAAAAGATAGCAAGGATATTAATTTTTTCATCAGTGTTGACTCCCCAACTAATTTATTACGCTATATTAAAGTCCATATTCAATGAGAAAGGTGGGCTCGGCAAACAAAAATTAATTCTTGACGAACAGACCTCTTTCAAATTGGCAGTAAAATAAAAATAAATAAATTGCTATATGTTTTTTGCATTGTACAGAAGCAAATTGCCAAGCACGTATGCATCAGAAAAAAATGATGTTGCCGGAGACAAAGTCAAGTATCCATTCAAATGCTAAAGTAGGGCATGTTAACTCAAAACCTCATAAGCGTTTCATTTTCTACACCGGATAACATTTTCTTGCCCACCTAATTCCTAGAAATCTTAGAATTGCAAAAATGTCAAGGACTGCGGTGCATTTTGACAATGAAGCCACATCTCAAAAGTACCAAAGCTTCATCTTTTGAGCTTTATTGTTTGAACTGGAATCTTTTAAGCAGGATATGCCGTGGATAAATCAAGATTTTCTGAAAGCAGGAGTGAGTGATGTGATGGAAGAAGTAGTTCAGAGGCTGACATGCCAACAAACCATGAAAATATTCTTTTGTTATGAGAAAAAAAACCTCATCTTTTTGAACCATTCCTAAATGTAAAGCAAATTGAAATCTTGAAATCTGTCCTTTTGAGATGAAGTTGCAGGTAAATAAGATAAATACTTTGGGTTGGAAGAAGGCAGATGATATAACTTAGAATGTTGATGAAGACTTCTAAATGATTCACTGAGAGAGGGAGTACAGAGAATCATAGACTCATAGAATGGTTACAGTACGGAAGAAGGCCATTCGGCCCGTCGAACCCGTGCCGGCTCCCCGCAAGAGCACTTCAGCTAGTCCCACTCCCCCGCCCTTTTCCCGTAGCCCTGCAAATTTTTTTCTTTCAGGTACTTATCTAACTCCCTTTTGAAAGCAGTGATTGAGTCTGCCTCCACCACCCTTTCAAGCAGTGCATTCCAGATCCTAACCACTCGCTGCGTAAAAAAGCTTTTCCTCATGTCGCCTTTGGATCTTTTGCCAATCACCTTAAATCTGTGTCCTCTGGTTCTCGACCCTTCTGCCAATGGGAACAGTTTCTCTCTATCTACTCTGTCCAGACCCCTCATGATTTTGAACACCTCTATCAAATCTCCTCTTAATCTTCTCTGCTCTAAGGAGAACATAAGAACATAAGAAATAGGAGCAGGAGTAGGCCATTTGGCCCCTCGAGCCTGCGCCGCCATTCAATAGGATCATGGCTGATTTGATCTTGGTCTCAAGTACACTTTCCCGCCTGCTCCCCATAACCCTTGAACAACTCCAGCTTCTCCAGTCTTACACGTAACTGAAGTCCCTCATCCCTGGAATCATTCTCATAAATCTTTTCGGCACCCTCTCTAAGGCCTTCACATCCTTCCTAAAGTGCAGTGCCCAGAATTGGACACAATACTCCAGTTGAGGCCGAACCAGTGTTTTATACAGGTTCATCATAATTTTGTACTCTATGGGCAGGATTTTCATTGGGCCGTGGAGAGGGGATTGGAGGCGTGCGGGGGGTTAAAATCCCGAAATCAGGGGTCCTGACCCCATCCCACACCCAAACCCGCCTCCATGCCAGTTTCAAAGGAGGCGGGTACCTGCCCCACACTGGGACCCGCCTACCCGAGACGGGAAGGGATTAGTGCCAACTAACTGCCTGTTAACAGGAAGTTAACAGGCAGTTTTTAGCCTAATCCCTATTTTTAAGGTTGAAGTGTGGGATTCCCGATGGCTCCAAACCACGCCAAGTTAGAGGAGGCAGGCCGTCGGGTTGAAGGACTTGGAGGGGTCGAGATGTCGGTGTTCAGGTGAGTGATGTGTGCATGAGTGCAAAGATAAGTGTGTTTGGTGTGTCTAAAGTGATTAAATAAGTTTTACATACCTTTTCTTACCTTTTCAGCCTTCCTTTAGGTCTCGGGAGTCCCTCATCTCACCGGCACAGAAAGCAGAATGGCTGCGAACTGTCAAAAGTGACAGCCTGCAGCTTTCTGTGCAGGAGAGATTTCTAACTGAGTCTGTGGAGAAGGACTCATGTTAGAAGTAAGACTGTCAGTGTTTGACAGCTTCAAATAGCTGTGAAACGCTGATATTTCATCTCTTGACAGATGAAATTTCAGCCTGTGACAGCACCTGTTGCCAGGTGGCCCTTAATTGGCCTGCTGAGCCCGCTGGGTGGGCTCAACAAGGTCAATCAAGTTAAAATGGCGTGGATTGGCTGTATCTCGATGGAGACGGGACTACAACCCCAAAAGTTGTAGTCCCGCCTCCTACCCGACTCCTGAGTGAAAATCCTACCCTATACCTCTATTCATGAAGCCCAGGATCCCAAAAGCTTTTTTAATTGCTTTCTCAACCTGCCCTGCCACCTTCAATGATTTGTGCACATGTACCCCCCAGGTCTCTCTGTTCATGCACCCCTTTAGGATTGTACCCTTTAGTTTATATGTCCTATCTTCATTCTTTCTACCAAAATGTAACTCTTCACACTTTTCTGCGTTGAATTTCATTTGCCACAAATCTGCCCATTCCACCAGCCTGTCTATGTCCTCTTGAAGTCTATCACTATCGTCCTATCCTCCTCACTGTTCACTATACTTCCAAGTTTTGTGTCATCTGCAAATTTTGAAATTCTGCCCTGTACACCAAGTCCAAGTCATTAATATATATCAAGAAAAGCAGTGGTTCTAGTACTGACCCCTGGGGAACACCACTGTATAACTTCCTCCAGTCCGAAAAACAACCGTTCACCATTACTCTCTGTTTCCTGTCACTTAGCCAATTCTTATCCATGCTGCCACTGTCCCTTTTATTCCATGGGCTTCAACTTTGCTGGCAAGCCTATTATGTGGCACTTTGTCGAATGCCTTTTGGAAATCCATGTACACCACGTCACTCAGAAGACACATTCTGGTTATTAAAAAAAGAGGGTAGAAGGAAATGGGAAAAGAGAAGCAAATACCAATACTGATTTATTTGCTGATATTGGTTAATTCAAAATTATTTATAATGGTCAAGGTGGTTCAGAAATAACTTTTACCCTTTAGATTATTTCCAAATGATTTAAATCATTCCTAATATGGTAAATTCATGCAATAGTTAGATATATTGTATGAACAAAGGTACAGATTTCTCTGTACATTTTTGAAATTTACTGAAATGTCTGACATAAGCATCCACGTTCCTATTTGTGCTCTCATTTAGGTCTCTGGCCATGCCATATCTCATTTCCTGATAGAGAAAAACAGGCAGGCCAAATAATTCCCAGCTTCTGCCGATAGAGCTTTGTTGCTGGCCGTCAAATATGTGCATAGGAGCAGCAGAAGCTGACTCACCCATTGTTTTTCCTAAAGCCTTGTCTTTGCTCAGCATTTCTCTCCCCGGTTCGGTTTGTGAATTCACCATGTATGGGATCAGCAGCACTAACATTCATCCAATTGCTCTGAGGTACAACTCACCTGTACACAAGTGAGGGACACCACCAAATAAGACATTGATAGTTACTTCACTAATCTCTAAAGCATTGCTTCGAAGATTATGGCTAACAAGCAATGAATCACAGCACCTACCTTTCCATCTGATAGGGCATTCCCTGTTTTAGGTTTGCTAATTGAAAGAAACAGGTCCCCTCCTATTTCTCATCTACAAGCTGCCACTTACGACATTATAAGAAGACATGGGGCTGAATTTTCCGTGGTGGTAGCGGGCACGATCGGTGGCGGGTCGGGTGGGAAAGTTGTTTTTTTTTGACAGCGGGGCAGGAACCTCTGACAGGTGCGTCTGTCAGCGTGGAGCCGAACCGACCTGCAGCGGCGGGGGATCCAATTGAAATCATTATGAGGTACTTTACCGGCACTTAAGATCCTTTCTTCCCCCTACTTTTTAAATTTTCCCTGCATGGCCACGGGATTCACACAGCTCGGGAACCATGAGGCATGAGTTTCGAGGCCATTGTTCCAGCTGATTAATTGACAGCATGGAAAAGAAACCAAAATAAAAACATGTTGATTACATCAGCTAACAGATTGATGGAGATTCTGTTCTACTTGAAAAGCTACTGGTAAATGTTAATTTTTCACTGGCCATTCTCGGCTGTTGCCTTCCAACTGAACAGTAATTGCAGTGAATTAATCTGCACTATACAAAATGACATATACCATTTAAATAAATTTTTGTGTTGTTTCTGGTCGGGCTTTTCTTACAGTATACTGTGATTGTCCAGTTACACCTTAAATCAAGTCATCATCTGTAACAATTTCATTCTCATCACTCATTTCACTGGTTCAATTTGCTTTCAGTCTCTGAATATGACTAATTTAATTTTTCAGTTTGAGACTAGGGTGAATTTCTGTGGAGGTTCTCTCACTCGGCCATTGTTAACTTCAACGGAAGAGCTGCAGAAATCCCAGAAACACATTGTAAGCAACACTTACACTGTTTGTCAGGGATTCCGCAGCTCTTCCGCTGAACTTGCATAAGGTTGTAAATCCATCCTTTACAATTACATTTAAAATCTGCTTAATTTTATGTATTACTTACACACATACATCTTTTATTTGTACCAGTTACTGATACAAAAGTCTAGGGCTAGAAATTCGTTATAGCTAAGGAATGGGTGGTGTCAGTAGAAAAGTTGGAGAATTAGTGCCAGGCGTAAATGCTTTAGATTGCACGCAAAATTCATCCTCACTGCTCAATAAAATGATTGGAGTTCTAAATCAAGTTTTAAAACCCAAGCTCATTGGCGTTAGACTTAAAGGGTAGACCAACATCGGGTGCAGTCTAATTGCAATGCATCATTGCCACAGGCTTTTTTCACTACTTAAATGGGAGGTTCATTGACACTGCAGCACCTCATTCTCAGCATTGTTGGCTGTGCAGCTGCCTCAGCAAGCAGAAGCAGAACAAGAAGAAAGAACCGGAGGACTGAACCAACTGTGCTCATGGCAGGTCCATGCCCCAGGGAGAGAGCCCGTAGATTCTCCGATGAAGCATTGGAGGCATTGGTTTTTGCTGTGGAGAGATGGAGGGCGGTGCTCTACCCAGCAAGTGGCAGGAGGCCCTCGTCACAAGTCTCCCACACTATATGGAGGGAGATAGCGCAGCACATCTCAGGCAGCACCGTGGACCCCAGGACACACACAGTGCCGGAAGAAATTTAACAACCTCACTTGGGTAGTCAAGGTGAGTGAATGCTTCAACAAATGCTACATACCACCATCTGTACCGCAACCTTCACACACTGCCCAAAGAACCACACCCCCAGCACTCAACCACCAACAATCTCGACCTAGCAACACTCACACCCACATCTCACACATTGCACAAAATGACAGCTATTCAACTATGGCGGGCACAAGGGTCATTAGTTATTAGAATTCATGTGCTATGTGTGATAAGTTTATAGGTAAATTTATTAATGGTCTTTGGAATATTTTGTGGTCTCTCTCATTTCACCTTTGCGCCCAGGAGGATGCTGTGATACGCCATGAGACAGGGATTGTATGATGGGGTTCTGGTGAGCTACGGGGATCTGGGGTATCATTCATGTGAATTGGAGTCTGGTGAGCTGGTCACGGACAGCCTGTCCAGAAGGCCGATTGTCTCGCTGCCTCCTCCCTCCCTCCTGTTCTCCTCCTCATCCTCTTCCTCCTCGTCCTCCTCCCGATCCTCATCCTCCTCTGCCTCATCCTCCTCTTGAGGTGCTCCCACAATCCCTGCTGGCAAGGGCTGCGCCCTCATGATGGCCAAGTTGTGCAGCATGCAGCAGACCACCACGAAACGGGACACCTGCTCAGCCGAGTACTGGAGGGCCTCCTCCCGAGCGGTCAAGGCAGCGGAACCGTTGCTTCAATAAGCCGATGTTCTGCTCAATGATGTTCCTGGTGGCAGCATGGCTCTCATTATATGAGTGCTGAGCACAAGTGTTGGGGTTGCGGAGGGGAGTCATGAGCCAGGTGGAGGGTGGATAGCTCTTGTCTCTGAGCAGTCACCCTCGAGCTTGGCACGGTGGCTGGAAGAGTGCTAGCACACTGGTCTGGCGCAGGATGAAGGCATCGTGGCTGCTGCCAGGATAGTGGGCATTGATACTAAGGATTCGCTGTGTGTGGTCGCACACCAACTGCACATTAAGTGAGTGGTAGTCTTTGCGGTTACAGAAGATCTCAGGATTTTTATGCGGCGCCCGCAAAGCCACATGGGTGCAGTCGATGACCCCCTGCACCCTGGGAAAACCCACTATCCTGGCAAAGCCACATGCATGCTCATCCTGCTTCTCTCTGGTGATCAGGAAGCCAAAGTAATCCCTTCTCCTGCTGTAGAGAGCCTCAGTGACCCCCCCGGATGCAGCGACGGACGGCAAACTGTGAGATGTTAGCTATGTTTCCTGTTGCAGACTGGGAGGATTCGCTGGCAAAGAAATTGAGGGCCACAGTGACCTTGACTGCCACTGGGAGAGCCATGGTCGCCCCGGTCTGAGGCTGGAGGTATGGTTGCAGAAGGTGGCAGAGTTCTGTGACCACCTCCTTGGTGAAGCAAAGCCTTCTAATACACTGCTCCTGGCTTAATTGAAGGTAGGAGAAGTGCTCTTAGAATACCCTCAGTGGGTAGGGCCTCCTGGTGAGAGCCCTGATGGCCCTCCTTCTCCCTCTGCACACATGTTCCCAGATTTCTCGCTGCCTACACTCCCTCCACCATACAGCCCCCATTAATTTTACCAAGTGAAGCAGGTTGAATCTTTGAAGAATAAATGTAACTACTTTTTAGTTGCCAGAAGACTCCTGATATAAAAGAACTTTGAAATTACTGAAAGAAACTGTTGCAGTGGGTGCAACTAACAAAAAAATACTGAAACTGCACTAACTCGACCACTATGAGTTATTACTCATGATCCCTTTAAATAACGTCCCTGGAGCCGGCTTCCTGTTGCTGCACACCAGCTCTTCCTTTCGGTGTTTACTCCAAGCGGTGAGGTGAGTGGCGAGAATCAATTTTGCGAATTGGGCAGTCAGTGAGCGTTGCACATTCAGTGACCGTCACGATCTACCTGGCTTTGATGTTCCCGGCACTACCTCTTACTGGTAGTGCTCCGGGGGGGGGGGGGGTTTGGCGTGCGGCACTGGATTTGCCTTGCCCCAGTGATACTGGTCTTGTGCCCTATTAGCGCCATCTACTGGTGCTAACGGGAGGCGCTAAGGGGACAAATTTCCCCCCCTATAGATTTGTGACTAAAACACCAATAACTTCCCAATTAATGTACTTTTTAAATTATGTTCTTGACCGTATTTGTAGATATATTGTAGAGTCATATTGCTTGATGATAATTTTATTTAAATATTTCTTTGTCACTCATATATAACTTTTATTATATTTGTGGCCAGGGTTCCTTTAAGGATCCCGGCTTAAAACGCTTCATGAGTGACATCACCAGACCCACTCCATCTAAGTGGGCCGGGTAACGTGTTGGGTGGGCTTAATCGGCCCCATTAAGGTAAGTTCATTTTGTACAGTGGGATGGAGTTAGCAGCGGGGTTGGGACCCACCAAGGTAAGGAAAATTCCAGTCATGATGTCAGGTTTCACATATATTCTAACAACATAGGTTGTTGACTGGCGGGTTAGGTTGATTGGCTATGATAAATTGACCCTTAGTGTTAGGGGGATTAAATATGTGGGGTTACGGGGATAGGGTGGGATATGTGTTGGTGTAGGGGTTATGGGGATTGGGTGGGATATATGTCGGTGCAGGCTCGATGGGCCGAAATGGCCTCTATCTGCACTGTGGGGTTTCTGTGATTCTGTGAACATCTAGCTGTACCTCACTACCACATCTTGTAAAGGAAATAGCCATAATTCAGAAAAATACACCATCCTATGAACAGAATTCTGACTATATTAAAACATGATAAACTGGGGTTAAAAATCTAAAAAGCCTCAATGACACAAGCTGTAAACAGAAATACAGGCTTCTGAGATAAGATGAAGTGTTAACACAAGCTATAAACACCACACAAGCTTTTGAAATGGGAATTGACTGTTAATACTAAGACAATGGCCCTATTGAAGCAAAGGGTTGGAGGTTCCTCTATGCCTGAACATTGGAACCAACACAATAGCAATGCCCAAGTAAAGTGTTAAAAACCAACACTTCGAACAGAAATACAGAATATTAAAAAACCATGTGCCTTTGATAAAAGTAACATCAAATGAAAGACAGGAAACATAAGTCTGTAATATAACCAACTAAGATGGCTAGGAAAACAAACACCCTGGTTGAAGTGGTTTTGATTTACATATTGTAAAAAGTACCTACAGAAGACTTTGAAAATATGACTTCAATAGATGACGCCAAGCAATCACATTGTGTTTGTGTTGAACTTAGATCACATAGGAGTCACGACATCTGCTTCCAAACAGCTAGGTGATTTTAGGATTGAATGGAAGACCTTCGATAAAAATGGCATCAAATAGATACATAAGTTATAACCATTTTTTATGATAAGTTTTGAAACATCTATACAGCAGACAGGATTCTGAGAGTTGGCAGCTGAAATGACATTAAGAATAGAAAATAATTCAATAGAGAATGACTAGAGGTAATTAGCTTACATCATCAGAAAACTTCAAAGAATAAACCACTAAAAAAGGTATAAAAATAGAGCTTTTCAGATGGAAAGTCAGAAGTCACTGGAAAGGGCAAGTGATTCTCAACTTCAGAGGCAGGCTCTGTAAGTTTTTAATTCTTTGAGTCTCGGGGATCAAGAGGTAATCTTATTTGATTTTGGTGGATATTCTGGATTAGAAATAATAAGAAATGTAAAAATGTATGAAGTTAAGATTTGAGAATAAGGATCTCTGAGAATAGGAAATGTAAGCTATTTGTATTTTGAACTGTTAAAATCATTATTGACTCACAAGCTGTTAACTGTATGTTGGCTCTGAAATAAATCTATATATTTTTAGAATTGTCTCAAATAGTATTTCTGTATCAAACTCGCGAACTCAATTTCTGTACACTCTTTTTATGAGGAGTTGCAGAATTCTGGGGGGTGGGGTTTTCTGGACCCTCATAATATCCGGAAGGTTACAGTCTAGTTAAACTTATTAAAGTGCTATCTGGAGGACGGTAACATCTTCAAGTCGCTCCTTTCCTTTAGAGAGAGATAGCCTGGACGTTTAGACTCAATTAAGCGTCTTATAGAATTCGTCTATCTCTAACTTTAGTTGAAGGTGAACGTTTGGGGATTACGCCTGATCTGGGATAGCCCAAAAAGGGCTAGGACTAGTAATTATCCCTTCAATCTCACAACCTCTCTAGTTTCTCTGCATTGTCAGACTGCTTGCCAAACATCCAGTCCTAGATGAGCTGCAATTACTCCCAATTAAACCTAGGGGAGACCGAAGCCATTGTCTTTGATTCCTGCCACAAACTCCGTTCCCTCACTATTGATTCCATCCCGCTCCCTGGTCATAGGCTGAACCAAACTGTTCACAATCTCGGCGTCCTATTTGACCCTGCGCTGAGCTTCCAACCCTATATTCTCTCCACCAAAACGCCTGCCTACTTCTACCTCCATAACATTGCCTTCTCCTCCCCTGCCTCAGCTATCTGCTGCTGAAACCCTAGTCAGGGTTAACCATGTTTTTGATACCTCCAGACTCCAATTAACAAATTACTACATATAGCCACATCATAAATATGTTCCAAAAGAGCATTTTACAATATTGCTACACAGAGCAGCCAAAGCAATTCTTCCCCATGTGTGAAAACTTGGGCCGAAGTTTTGCCTACCTGGGCGGAACCGGTGCGGGTGGTGGCCCTGCTGCTGGCTCCATCCCACTGCTGAAAACGACTTTCACTTAATAAGGCCTATTAAGCCCGCCCCACGTGTTACCCGGCCCAATTAAATGGTGCGGGTCTGGTGATGTCAACGATGATGCGTTTTCAGCCGGATCTTTAAAGGGGCCATGGCCACATTGGATTTGAATGTCAATGTAATATAGTGCTGTCAGTGCACTACAGCATAGAGTGCTGCAAACAATGATAATGACTGCACAGAGGCAGAGGGCTTCACCTAGGTTCTCCGATTACTCCCTCCATATGCTTATGGAGGAAGCCAGAGCACGTAGGGAGGTCCTCTTCCCTTCCAATGGGCGGAAGAGAACTCCCCAGGAGACCAAAACAGCCTGGTTGGAGATTGCAGAGGAGGTCAGTAGCAGGGATGTGGTCAGGAGGACCTGGGTGCAGTGCTGTAAATGTTTCACTGATCTCATTAGGTCAGGAAACATAAGTACAAAGCCACACTCACCTTCATCCTGCTGTGCCTCTCATCACATCCCCATCACTCTACCTTCCCAACCTTACCCCTGCACATCCTTACTCTCACCAACATACCTTGTACGTTGACCTATCCCTCTCTCTATCTACATTATCACATCTCCATCTCACTAGCCACCCCTCACACTCACCCTCATCCTAATGCAATCATACCAACTAACAACACACAAGGAGGACACTTGGCTTTGGCACCCCACTCCACCATAGTCTCCCTCTAAAGATCTAACCCATCCATTCCTTACACTCATTCCATCAATCTCACTCAACCTTCTCATCTTTCCCTCATGGAAGAAAAGAGAGCCCAAAATAAGAGGGAGAGGGGAGAACCAGCGGTGGCCCTCCATCATTTGCAAACCCTACATCAGCAGAGGAGGCTGCTTTAGAAATATCTGGAGTCGCTGAGCAGCTGGAGGTGGGAGACGGAGAGAGTGGGACATCTCAGCAGCCTGGTGGCAGAGTTACATCTCATACAGCTACATGGCATACATCAGTCACTCATATGGGCACTGATGTCTGCAGCCACTGAATGGTCATCCTGTGCATAATGGTATCTGTACCCATTCTTCATATGACATATCTAACTCAGCTCTTTACTCTCCCACAAGTCCACCAAGAGCAGCCCGCACCCCCACTGTCCAGGAGGAAGAGGAAGACAACTCCTCAGAGGAGCCTCCAGTTTCTGAGGGTACACCGTCACCAGACATAAGCGCACCTTGCACCAGCGCAGATACGCACACCTCGGTGGGCCCCACGTGAGATAGAGTAGTGTTGTCACCTGGTGTCTCACATCTCACAAGTGAGGAAGAGCAGATGGTGGAGACAGGGATAGCAGTGAAGACTCATCGCTGGAGGGTGCAGGACGCTCCTAACTCTGTTCAGCTGCATGCAGGCGCTGAGTCTCAGGGACCATCCAGGAAGAGGACGATTCTGGAGGTGCAGGAAGAAGTGCAGGTGGCTCTGACAGGTTTTGTGAGCGCGATGTATGCAAATGTTCAGAGAATGGAGGAGTCCCTCTCCAACACGAGCTCTACCATGTTGTAGGCGATGGTGACTGTAGGCTCCTCCATGGATGGGATGGCCACCTACATGGAGCAGCTAATGCGCCACTCACAGGAGGACATAGAGGGAGATATTGGGCACCTTAGCACCTCCCGTTAGCGCCTTCGGGGGCACTAACCGGGCACTACTGGCTCTGCGACTGGGCGCGGCGATAGTACCGACACCCACGAAATTGAGGTGGAGGTTTGTGGCGGTGGCAACTGTAGTGTATGTGCCTTTAAGTCAGAACTACTTTTACAGCTCCTGTATACTGTAGTACCGGCAGTGACCACACCGGTATATAAGCTTTGCGCATGCCTCTGTACCCCCAGTCTAGAGCCTACCCTCCTCCAGTAAAGACCTGTTTATTGTTACTGTACAGCATCCGTGTGATTATTTAATAATAGCATATCCACTGAACCACGGATCTAACAGTGGCGACGAGTGTCGATTCGAATCTACCTGCAACATAAAAAAAAATAGTCGAGGCCAGGAACACGGGCGTCGACCACGAGCAACCGCCCAGCAGTCAGGCAGAGATTGAACTTCGCAGGGGAGGCTGTGGAGAGCCGGGCTTGGTTCCCCAGCCATGACGAGCAGTAAGAGACTGACGACAGGTCCAGCGCAGACCCTTCCCGAGCAGCAGCGGCTGGAGCCGACTGACGGCGGAGAGAAAGCCAAGCAGCGTCGACGGGGTAAGACAGAGGGTGAAGAGCGCAGGGCGCAGCCGGGGGTTGAACACCGAGCGGCGTCGAGAAAAAGAAAACAAACCGGAGAGAGAGAGGGTAAAGAAACAGCCGGGTTCTAGACTGAGCGGCGTCGAAAAATATAAAAAGAAGAACGCGCAGAGCACAGCCAGGGCTCACGGGC
Source organism: Somniosus microcephalus (assembly GCF_052327205.1). Lineage (NCBI taxonomy): Eukaryota > Metazoa > Chordata > Chondrichthyes > Squaliformes > Somniosidae > Somniosus > Somniosus microcephalus. The sequence goes on along the minus strand of NC_140990.1, from coordinate 305,747,735 downwards.
TGAACAGGGTCCGCGGGGCGAAGAAAGGGGAGACGCCATTGAGCCGCGGAGAAGGAAGAGCGCGGGAGGCACCATTTTTAGAAGCCGCAGCGGAGAAGAAGGGCGAGCGTGGGAAGGAAGGAAAGCGCGGGAGATGCCATTTTGTGCCAACGGAGAAGAAGGGGAAGCGCGGGAGGCGCCACTTGTGACAGTTAACTCACACCCAAGGATGCCAAAGAGTGGCAGTATCTCTACATTCGACAATGAAGTCGAAGATTGGGCGATATATGTGGAATGTATTGAGGTGTACTGCAGGGCGAATGAAGTGCCAGATGCTAATAAAGCACTGGTTCTGTTAAATTCCATGGGTGCAAAAACTTATGGGTTACTGCGAAATCTAATAACCCCAGAGAAGCCGGTAAACAAGAATTTTGAAAGCATAGTAGAAATCCTACAGGACCACTTAAACCCCACACCGCTGCTGATAGCAGAATGACTTAAGTTCCATAAAAGGAACCAACACAAAGACGAAAGCAATGCTGACCTAACGGAACTGCGCAAGCTATCGAAACACTGTCAGTTTGGAGCGGGACTAGCAGATACGTTAAGGGACAAGTTTGTGTGTGGGCTACAAAGAGAAGGAACCCAGAAACGGCTTCTATCAGAAAAGGACCTTACGCTGGACAAGGCTTTCAGTATGGCAGTATCACACGAAGCAGCCGCAAGGGGCGCTGCAGAGATACAACGGAGACTGCAAGAATATGGCACCAATGAAATGTCCTATGGAACAGGGAAGTGCTATCGCTGTGGCAGAACAACACATGACCAGAAAGATTGTTGGTTCAAGGACCAAGGCCTAGAAATTCAGTATAGCCACTTTTGGGGCGGTAAAGTCGGGCGGCCGCTAAAGTTTGCGCCCGGCGCAAAGTCGAGCCCCCTCCGCCGATATTCAGTTGCATCGCCCTAAGAGGATGCTGCTGCGCTAAAACAGGTGATGCACGGCTATCATTAGGCGCTAAGCCGGCAGCCCGGGGCGCTAACACCGGAAGTTGGGCGCAGGGCAGGTGCGGCGAGCTGCTGATTGCCGGCAGACACTCTGGCTCCGGTGAGCTCTTAAAAGGGGGAGGGTGGATTTGTTTTTTTGGACAGGCCGAGACTAGTGTATTTGTGTTTTTGGGGAGGCCTCCTCCTCCTCCTCCTCCTCCTCCTCCCCCTCCCACTCCCACTCCCACTCCCAAAGAGTGTTGCAAAACGGCTGCCTTTTCTACTGCAGGAGTGCCCTTTAATTTGCGCTCCCCGCGGCCCGCCTCGGCTGTGTACTGTTCCACTTCACAGTCGTTCGGGCCACCAGGTGCACAATGGGGCGGCGCGAGTGAAGTTCCGGTTCCGGGCGCACAAAGGGCGTTGCACGATGAAATGACGTCATGATCTGCACGCGCAGATGAGCGCGCGCAATGACTTTGCGCCGGCGCTAAATGTCTACTGAAGTTGGGGCGAGGCGCAGATCGCGCTGCGCCCGGGCGCTAAGCGCCTAGCGCTCGAGATCTACTCCTCCTAAGGCGCTAACGGCTGGCGCAGCCAACTGAATTTCTAGGCCCAAGTGTGCAGACAGTGTGGGAAAGCAGGACACATAGCAAGAGTCTGCAGGTCTGGGAAGAAAACCAACAGTAAGAAATCTCCACAGGAGAAGTACAAAAAGGTACACCAGGTGATGGACAGTGGTTCAGACGAACAGAAAAGTGACATAGACTCCGGAAGCAAGGAGCTGGGTTGTCTGAAACTACATAAGGTAACAGAAATGGAGGATCACCAGACTATCTGGGTTACACTCAAGATAGAAGGAGTCCAAGTGAAAATGGAATTGGACACAGGGTCAGCTCTAACAGTCATAAATCAAAGAGACTACAAGCGGCTATTTTCACACATACCCTTGAAAGCTACAGAGATTGTCTTGAAGACGTATACGGGGCAAAAAGTCTACCCCAAAGGAAAAATAATGGTGAAAGTGACATATAAAGGCCAGGAAATACCTAAAATGGATATATATGTATTGCCAAATGGAGGACCACCACTGCTAGGATGTGAATGGATCCGGAAGATACAATTAGATTGGCATTCCATACAGGCACTGAAGGCTGAGGCCAAAAAGGATGATGACGTCACACCTGGACGACTGTCAAAAATGCTAACTGACGCAAAAGAAGTGTTCCAGGAGGGACTAGGAACACTAAAAGGAATAACAGCAATGATTAAAATAGAGGAAAATGCAAGCCCAAAGTTTCTGAAGGCCAGACCAGTGCCTTATGCGATCAGACCAGCTGTTGAAGCAGAGCTGGAAGGGTTGGAACGTTCAGGAGTACTGTCCAAAGTGGACTGGAGCGAGTGGGCTACACCCATCGTTCCTGTAATGAAGAGGGCGTTGAGTAATACGCCTGGGGAACCAAAGAAGGTTCGCATCTGTGGGGATTTTAAGGTGACAGTGAACCCAGTCCTTCACATGGTGCAATATCCGCTTCCATGAATTGAGGATATTTCCGCCTCGCTATCTGGAGGTAAACGCTTCACCAAAATTGATCTAGCCCAGGCGTACTTGCAAATGGAGGTAGAAGAAGCTTCGAAACATTACCTTACGATCAACACTCATAAAGGTCTCTATCAATACAACCGGCTGGTGTTTGGAGTAGCCTCGGCTCCGGCTATCTGGCAAAGGGCGATGGATCAGGTCCTGCAAGGGATTCCAGGGACCCAGTGTTATTTGGACGACATCTTGGTCACGGGCGAAAATGACGGTGATCACCTCGCCAACTTGGAGAAGGTGCTCACCAGATTAAAGGAGTATGGGCTACGAGCTAATCGCCACAAGTGCGAGTTTTTCCAGAAACAGATCTCGTATTGTGGCCACGTCCTCGATGAAGAGGGGTTACATAAGACCCCTGACAAGATTGAGGCAGTAGTCAAGGCTCCAGCACCGGAAAATGTGTCACAACTGAGGTCGTTCCTCAGGCTGGTAAACTACTACCACAAGTTCTTACCAAATTTGTCTATGGTATTACACCCACTGAACACCCTACTGCAAACAGGGGTACCATGGAAGTGGGATGACGAATGTAGACAAGCTTTCCAGAAGTGTAAAGAATTGATCACATCAAAAGAGGTGTTGGCCCATTTCAACCCAGCACTACCAATTCATTTGGCATGTGATGCATCACCCTATGGCATTGGAGCGGTGCTGTCGCACAAATTCCCAGACGGGTTGGAGAGGCCAGTAGCCTTTGCGTCTCGGTCACTAACCTCAGCCGAGCGCAACTACGCCCAGATTGACAGGGAGGCCCTCAGCCTAGTATGGGGAGTAAAAAAATTCAACCACTATCTGCATGGGCAGAAGTTTACCTTGCTGACTGACCACCAACCACTTGTCTCCATCTTTAATCCTAAGAAGGGCGTTCCAGTGATGACTGCACAGCGGTTACAAAGATGGTCCCTGTTTCTAGGGGCGAATCAATATGCAATAGAATATAAAGGCATGAAACAGCATGGGAATGCTGATGGGCTATCACACCTGCCACTGCCTACTGTGGAGGAGGCACCAGCAGTGGACCCTATCGAGATATTTTATTCGTCAATAATTGAACGATTGCCAGTAACAAACGCGGATATAGAGAAGGAGACCCGCAATGATCCGACGCTGTCGCGGGTATTTGAATTGACGGTGAGGGGATGGCCAACACATGGCGACTCACTGTTGCCAGCATTCTCATCCAGAAGAGAACAGCTGTCAGTATGCCAGGGGACAGTGATGTGTGGATCCAGAGTGGTGATTCCACCCAAGTTAAGGGAGAGAGTGCTAAATGAGCTACATGAAGGTCATCTGGGGGGAGTGAAAATGAAAAGCCTTGCTAGGGCTTATGTGTGGTGGCCGGGAATCGATCAACAAATCGAAGACCTAACTAAGAGCTGCTTAGGATGCCAGAAGGTCCAAAATGCACCACCACATGCCCCTCTACACCCATGGGAGTGGCCCTCCTCTCCATGGCAACGGGTGCATATTGATTTCGCTGGTCCATTCATGGACTCAATGTTCTTAATAGCAGTGGATGCTCATTCAAAGTGGCCTGAGGTGATAAAAATGTCTTCAACCACTACAGAGAAAATGATTGCAGTCCTACAGACCATATTTGCCAGAAACGGTTTGCCAGTGCAGATTTGCTCTGATAATGGACCACAGTTTGTGTCCGACGAGTTCCAAAAATTTATGAGAAGGAATGGGGTAAGGCATTACACCTCCGCCCCGTATCATCCAGCCACCAATGGATTGGCTGAGAGGTTCGTACAAACCTTTAAGAAGGCGATAAAGGCCATGTGCGACGAGGAAATTCCACTACAGCATAAGATGGACAATTTCTTATTAGCCTACCGAAACGCGACACATGCAGTTACCAACCAGACCCCGGCCATGATGTTCTTTAACCGAAGGTTGAGATCTCGTCTGGACTTGCTCAGACCAAATGTGCGAAGAAATGTTGAGGACAAACAATTCCAGCACATCAATGAGAAGCCGACAAGGAGCTTCAATGTAGGGCAACCAGTCTTGGCCCGTGACTATCGAACAGAGAAATGGCAACCCGGAACGATATGCACAAGGCAGGGGCCATTAATGTACACAGTGGATGTCGGGGAGAATATTGTGAGACGCCACGTCGATCAGATCTTAGCGTCACAGGAACGCATCAACCCCATGTCTCGAGTACCTAGGGATGAACCCGACATACCGGTAGCATCTACTTCAGACCCAGTAGCAGTGGAACCCGATGAACTACCCGATGAAAAGGGGTCAGGATCGCCTCTGCACCAAGAACAAGAACCTCCGGAAAGGCGCTATCCCGAAAGGGTCAGGAAGCCGCCCCAAAGACTGAATCTATAAATGGACTTTTGTTGTTTAATGTATATGTTGAAATGTTAATTGTTATTTGAATATTAGGGGTACCACTAATCTAAAAGGGGAGGAATTGTAGTGTATGTGCCTTTAAGTCAGAACTACTTTTACAGCTCATGTATACTGTAGTACCGGCAGTGACCACACCGGTATATAAGCTTTGCGCATGCCTCTGTACCCCCAGTCTAGAGACTACCCTCCTCCAGTAAAGACCTGTTTATTGTTAATGTACAGCATCCGTGTTATTATTTAATAATAGCATATCCACTGAACCACGGATCTAACAGCAACCACTAGCGTCAGGATCTCTTCTGCCTGGAGGTCGTGATGTCATCCGGGTGCGCAGTGCCCTGGTAGCGCCCCGGCTCTGAAATTCACTCTCGCCCCCTGCCTGAGTGCCTGCAGTTAGCAACGACAGGCAGAGGAGGTGGTATGCAGTCACATGAGTGCTGGAGGAGCGCTATATAAAGGCGTCAACATCCATTTTTTTTTAGTCAGCAAAGAATGCTGCTTTGTCAGTTTAACAAAAGCAAACAGGCGTTTTGAACGATTTCAGCATTTTCAACTTGATGGAGTATTCTGACTGAGAAAAATTTATCGCTTTCATTTGGGTTACATTTGATAGTACAACATTTCCATCATTTAATGGGGGCTGTACTGGCACTGGACCTCACCCTCCAGCATCACCATCGGAGGCAGCGGAGGCAGAAAGAAAGATTGCAAAATATAGAAACATAGAAGATAGGAGCAGGAGTAGGCCATTCGGCCCCTCGAGCCTGCTCCGCCATTCAATGCGATCATGGCTGATCACCCAAGTTCAGTACCCAGTACCTGCTTTCTCCCCATACCCCTTGATCCCTTTAGCCTTAAGAAATATATCCAACTCCTTCTTGAATATATTTAATGAATTGGCCTCTACTGCCTTCTGTGGTAGAGAATTCCACAGGTTCACCACTCTCTGGGTGAAGAAATTCCTCCTCATTTCTGTCCTAAAAGGCCTACCCCTTATCCTTAGATTGTGACCCCTGGTTCTGGATTCCCCGTCCATCGAGGAACATCCTCCCTGCATCTAGTCTGTCCAGTCCTGCCAGAATTTTATAAGTTTCAATGAGATCCCCTCTCATTCTTTTAAACTCCAGCGAGCACAAGCCCAATCGACCCAATCTCTCCTCATACGTCATTCCTGCTATCCCAGGTATCAGCCTGGTGAATCTTTGCTGAACTCCTTCCATGGCAAGAATATCCTTCCTCAGATAAGGCGACCAAAACTGCACATAATACTCAAGATGTGGTCTCACCAAGGCTCTGTACAACTGCAGCAAGACATCTTTGTTCCTGTACTCAAACCCTCTCGCTATGAAGGCCAACATACCATTTGCCTTCTTAACCGCCTGCTGCACCTGCATGCTTACCTTCAGCGACTGGTGCACAAGGACACCCAGGTCTCATTGCACTTCCCCTTCTCCCAATCTATTGCCATTCAGATAATAATCTGCCTTCCTGTTTTTGACACCAAAGTGGATAACCTCACATTTATCCACGTTATATTGCATCTGACATGCTTCTGCCCAATCACCCAACCTGTCCAAATCATCCTGTAGTTTTTTGGCATCCACCTCACAGCACACATGTCCACCCAGCTTTGTGTCATCTGCAAATTTGGAGATATTACATCTAGTTCCCTTGTTTAGATCATTAATATAAAATGTGGCCAGAGGGAGGAGGGCCAACAGTGCTCTCAACGGGAGGCCTTACCCTCCCAGGGTATTCCGGCAGCATTTCTTCTACATCAATCTCACTGAGGGGCAGTGTCTTAGAAGGCTCCGCTTCACCAAGGACATGGCCACAGAGCTCTGCCACCTCCTGCCGCAGACCTCGAGCTTCAGATCAGCAGCACCACATCTCTTTCAGTGGCAGTCAAGGTCACCATCGCCCTCAATTTCTACGCCAGCGGATCCCTTCAGTGTGCAACAGGAGACATATCTAACATATCGCAGTTCGTCGTCCATTGCTGCATCCGCGAGGTCATAGATACTCTCTACCGAAGGAGAAGGGACTACATTTCCTTCCCCATGACCAGAGAGAAGCAGCGCGAGTGTGCATATGCACACACGTCGCTTTGCGGACTTCTCATAACAACCTTGATGTATTCCGTAACCGCAAAGGCTTCCATTCACCTAATATGCAGTTGGTGCGCGGCCACACACAGCGCATCATCACCGTCAATTCCTGTTATCCTGGCAGCAGCCACGATGCCTTCATCCTGCGCCAGACTCTGTTCCAGCCACCACATCAAGCTAGCGGATGGCTGCTGGGAGACAAGGGCTATCCGCTCTCCACCTGGCTCATGACTCCCCTCCGCAACCCCAGCACTTGTGCCCAACACTCAGACAATGAGAGAGACATGCTGACACCAGGAACATCATTGAGCAGACCATCGAAGTGCTCAAGCAATGGTTCCGCTGACTTGACTGTTCGGGAGTAGCCCTCCAGTACTCGGTTAAGCGCGTGTTCCTTTTCGTCGTCGTCTGCTGCATGCTGCACAACTTGGCCATCATGAGGGCACAACCATTGCCACCAGGCATAGCCGCACCACCTCAGGAGGAGTAAGAGGAGGAGGAGGAGTAGGAGTAGGAGGAGGATGAGGACGAGGACGGGGATGAGGACGAGGAACAGGAGCACAAACACCAGTGACGGAGGATCCAGCCACTTCATCGGCCTTGTGGAAGGGCGGTCCATGACCACCTCAGCAGACTGCGGTTCCAATGAATTCAAGGCCACTTCCCGGTTGCTCATCCAGTCCCCATCATTCCATCAATTTCTCATTCAATACCACACCCCAAAGCTGAAATGAGACACAGATTCATTTCTGCAACATTCCAGTAATAAATTTATACACAATCAGTAACCACATATATACAACAACAATATTAACTAATGAAGCTTGTGCAAGCCCTTACTTGCCCTCTTTACAGTGCCTTTTCCTAATCTAGTGCTCCTATGTAGTGTCTCCCCAGTGGCTGCAGCAGGGCTGGTGGAAGGCTGCTGAGTGTCGGTGCCAGAAACTACAGATGGCCTTGCAGGATGCCCTCGACCAGCTCTGGGCCTGGAAGGCCTGGCTGTAAACTATGCCACCTCAGGATGGGCGGCGGCAGTCTGGGCTGGCACAAGCGCAATGGCAGAGTGGCAGCAGTGGGAGCAGGAATGCTGTCATCCCGAGAGAGGACAGCAGGTTCCTGCTCCATTGACACACTGCCACTACCCCAGAGCAGCACTTTAGCATCCCTACCAATCTGCCAATGCACAGATTGCTGGGCTGCTGCGACACTGTGAAAGCCCCGGTGGACTGTGATGGTCCCAACGATGATGGCAGCAGTCAGAGCTTTCATGGCATCAAGCTGAGACTGCATGAGTGCAGTCTGACACTGGATGGCATCAACCATTGACTGCATTATAGCATTAAGACGTTGTGTAGCTTCCGTCTGTGCTGCAATGGATGCTGCCTCATCGCCCATGACACGCACCATGAGGTCTGGGTCCCTACGATCTCTCAGGGAGTCCACCATCCTTTGCAGACTGCCAAGGATGGGCTCCATGGTGTGTGCAGAGCTCTGTGCAATGTTGGAGGTGGACTCCTCCAAGCTCCTTACCATTACTAACAGGCTCTCAGGCATCCTTGCCATTGCATGCCCATCATCCTTCTTATGAACGCCTCCCCATCGAGGTCCTCATCTGAGTCCTGTGCAGCAGAACTCGTGTGTGAACTCGCCCTCCGGGGAGCTGGCTCCGAGCTACCCTTTCCCCCTGGCCTTGTTGCAGCCCGCTCGTCCCCGGTGCATCACCCAGTGCAGACCCCTCTACTAAACTTGCCTCTAAAGATCGCATAGTGCCAGTATCTGAGGTGGTGCCTGCGGGTGAGAGATGCAGTGCTTTGCTCCTCCTCCTCTCCTCCTTCCTCATTCTCAGTGGGAGGCTGAGGGATAGGCTGGTCATCTTGTTGCTGATTCTCTGAAAGCATAAAGGCAGAAGACTCGCTTTAAGGTGAGGGCAGGGAGGCAGGAAGGGAGCAAGGAATGCAGACAGTATCAGGAGCTGGAAAGTGGGAAAGGCTTGTGGTGTGAGGGGGAAGTGGGATGAGAGAAGGAGAGAGGATGAACATACTGTTGTTGCCCCCAAGGGGGTCGTCGTTGCTGAGGGCCATGGCGCCCACCACCTGCTGCCCAATGAGTCGTAGCACTCGCTCCTCCAGGTTTGAAAACCGCTGGAGCTGTGCATCACCCCCACCTGTTCCCTGCTGCTCCCTCCTATTGTGGGCCATCTTGGCCTGCAAGTGAAATTAATGTGTGTGAGTCAGAATCCAGCTGTGTGTTTGGTAGATTTACCTGCCGTAGTTGAATAGCTGTGATTGTAGGCAAGGCGTGACATCTGGATGTGAGTTTGAGTAGGTGCAGATGCCTGGTGGGTGAGTGGTGGGGATGTGGTGGTTTGTGCAGTGTGTACAGACTAAGATTCAGATGGTGGTATGTAGGACCTGTTGAAGCATGTACTCACCTTGACCACCCAAGTGAGGTCGTTGAATTTCTTCCAGCACTGTGTCTGGCTGCGTACGCCCACACTACTGGCCGAGACCTCCTGGGCCACTTCCCTCCACATTGCCCTGAAGACCTGGGGCAATGGCCTCCTTCCAGGGTCCGGGAACAGCACTGCCCTTCTCTGCTCCACTCCCACGACCAATGCCTCCAATGCCTTGTCTGTGAAATGACGAGCTCTCTCCCTGGGAGTGGGATCAGCCATTATGATCAGGGGATTGAGTTCCTTGCAGGTCGCCTTCACAGCCAGCAATACTGATAATGAGGATCTGCACAATGATGCAACCTCCCTTTCAACAGCTGGAAGGGGCCAGTGTGAAGGATCATTCCTAATTGCCTAGCATCTGAAATTCATTATCGCTCAGCTGGTAGCGCCCCTGTAGCACCCTGCTTAGGTCATTAGCGCTTGATTTAGTGCTCCACCTCTTTCCAGGAGCGCTAACACCCAATTTAGGGAAACCTCAGATTCATTAGTGCCTGGTGCTAATTTTTCACGATTTCAAAATTTAGCGCCCCAAGCAGGGCGATACCGAATTTCTTCCCCATGGTCTTTATGGAGAATAGATGGCTAGGTATGGAGAATAGATGGCAGAGGCTCACAGACCTCCCCCCTCTAGGAGGGATGTCAGTGTAGACGTGGGTCCTCATGGCCCCACTGATGTGTAGCAAGGTGCTCTCCAGTTCTGTGGCAGCAGGGAAGTGAGCAGGCTACCTCTACCTCTGCTGAAGCCACACGGTTAGCGCCTCGTAGAAGCACGCGGAAGAGAAAGATGACACACAAGTAGATTCACAAGGGTAGCCACTTGGATGTTTTATCCAATGTTTATGTAAAGTTTCTGTTAATGTTGCGTCAAACATAAAAATCTTTATTTTCAACACTTTCCAGTCTTGGACTGATTTGTGTGCACCTTTGTAAGTGGATTAATGAGTTGCAGTGAATGGTGAGACATAATGGTACCCCCCGCAATGGTGGTGAGTGTGGGGTGGTGCCAACCTGGCGCATCATGTGGCAGCCATATGGGTGTACAGCGTCAAGTGAATAAATCTGGCCAAGATGAGGCCAACCCTGGCCTCCCAGGCAGAAATGTGCTCGGGTGCTGATGCCCTCTGTCCTGTGCAGCATCAGGTGATTGCGGAGAATGTTGGTGGTGTTGTTGGTGTTGTTGTTGTTGGTGCTGCTGGTGTTGGGGCTGATCGTGGTCTGATTCTGAGGACCAAGGTGAGACAGTATAAACGGCATCCATGTTGATGGAATAGATGACAGAAGCAATCTGTCAATGGTGAGAGAGGGTCTTCCAATGAGGTGACACTGGATGGAGACTTTGCTGGAAAGACTGCAGCCTGCAGAATCTGTGCCGGGAAAGCAGTGAGAAACAGCTCCTGCCTGAGGAAAGTGATCATCTATCAGGTGGGAGCTTTTATAGTACATTTGATGCTGTCAACAAATCAGCTGGAGCAATGGCCACTGAACTCCCGCCTCAGGTTGACAGACATAGTTCCGGAGCAACATGTTTCCCGTGGCCATCCAGTTAAATTTAAAAGGTAAGCTTAAAACCACTCTTAAAGGTCTGACGGCTAGCTACCAATAATTTAAATTGGGTCACCCGCCTCTGCCGGCTGGGTTGGGTCTGCACGGACAGATGCGCCTGGGGGAAAGGCGCGTGGGAGTGGGATGACAGCGGGTTGCCGACCCGCTCCCAAAAAGAACAATTTTCCCACCCGACCCTCGTCTGATCGCACCTGCTGCCACCCTGGAAAACTCCGGCCTTGTTTTCTTTTTGATAGGTGTTACATGACCCCTTCGAAAACCTTGCGGTTACAAACAAAAGCTATTTTAATATTAAAGGCCTAAAGCCTTACACTTTAGTTACAGAACTGAAGACATTTCAGTGTAGGATAATGCAAAGTGCATGGTAAAGATTGAATAATTTTTTGTTTTGTTTTGATACATTCTGAAAGAAAAAACTTGTCTTTCTTGCATATTATTTGCTTTGGTCGGGCTGTAATTGTGACGAAGCTCATTTAGTATGGCTGTATTGGGAACAAATGTAAGTTTGAAAGTCAAAACAAGTTCAGGCTACAAGCAGGCCTTAGGCAGTCCTTGCAGGAAATGAATTCAGCTTAACAAAGCGTCAATCACATGTGGAATAAAGTGGATTTTGAAAAGCTGCAGGAAACACCTTTAGAGCTCTATAGATGACAAATACAACCTCTTTGGCCCCATTAACACATTTTTTGCTGATGAGCTAAAATCATTTTTTGTGCAAATGTTTTCACAAATAACCAACTGCAGAATTTTTGAGGGGAAAAGTAGATTTATAGCAAAATGTAGAAAAGTTGATTTTATGAGATCAGTACAAACTTTCTAAACATGTCAGATGAGCACACAGATATAAAACCAACATTCAATTTTCAAGTCTAAGTTGATCATAAGATGGATTTAATTTTAGATATAAAATGTATCTAATGTTATATGATTCATTATTACTGTAAAAAAATACCATTAAAGTCAAATCTAACATTAGACATTATTTGTACAATTAAGTAATAGATGACAGTCTTTTTATTTCAGATTGTATTGACAAGCGCTTTGCTGTCTTTGTGTTGCTCAACACTTCTTTATCTTGCTGTCTTGAGAAAATGCATTTCATCACATGAAACCAGCCTGACTGGACTGAAAGATTTCACTCAACCATCTATTTCATATTCCTTGAGCAGTGATATTCTGAAGCATTATTGATTTCTGTCACTGTTTATTTTATATTAAAAAACTACGTTAAGGCAAGCTGTATATCATCTGAAATAAAGAAGGCTGCAGTATTAGTTCCATGCCCATTTGACTTTCAAACTTACATTTGTTCCCAATAGAGCCATACTAAATGAGCTTCGTCACAATTACAGCCCGGCCAAAGCAAATAATATGCAAGAAAGACAAGTTTTTTCTTTCAGAATGTATCAAAACAAAAAAAATATCTATTCAATCTTTACCATGCACTTTGCATTATCCTACACTGAAATTTCTTCAGTTCTGTAACTAAAGTGTAAGGCTTTAGGCCTTTAATATTAAAATAGCTTTTGTTTGTAACCACAAGGTTTTCGAAGGGGTCATGTAACACCTATCAAAAAGAAAACAAGGCCGGAATCTTCCGGGGTGGCAGCAGGTGCGATCGGACGAGGGTCGGGTGGGAAAATTGTTCTTTTTGGGAGCGGGTCGGCAACCCGCTGTCATCCCACTCCCGTGCCCATTAACCCTTAAAGTACTGGTCATTTGCACCCTCAGTTCCAAGGTGGCAGGAATTAGCTGATTGCATCACCAGACATTGTTGTACAGCTGAAAATCAGGAGGGTTCCATTGATGTGTGAGTATTTCACATAGTGTGTTAACTTAAAAAGATTGTTTTTCAAACCAATTGCATCATATTTTAGCCATAATAATTTGGGTTTTAAAACTATTGGTGTTCCATGCTATACACTATTCTCACAAATTCAAAAGCAGGGCCCCGTGTATAAAAGTTTATTTGCCTTACCTTTCTAATTATTGCAAACTTCTCCAATATATCAGCACCGTTGCAATAAATCTGTGGCACCCAAGTCCCCGCATGATGAATCTATGTGAATACATAAAGATGTAATTGGAACAAATAAGTGTCATATGTATTGTTACATGGAATGGCAAATTCCGAAAGTTGCAACTTAGAAACATTGTCAAATGGGACTATTAATCACAGAATATATCATATAAACAACCTTAAGCCTGTTTCAAGTGAGCAGCCTTCAAGTGAGCAGGCTGCTCGCCCATTTATAGGCCTCCCTGATTATCACATTGCGCGAGCCTTGGTGTCAAACGGGAGACCGAGCTGCCTTCCTCCCGAGACTCAACTGTTAACCACCCGCCCATTGTTCAAGTGCGAAATGGGCAGCCATGAGTTGAATTTCACCACCTATGTTTTTCCAAAGTGAATAATCCATATCTCTAAGCGTATCCTCTTAACTAAGAGATCTAAGTTTAAGTCTCATCCTTGTAGTCCTCTTCTGAATCCTCTCCTGAACTTCAATATTCAGCACTAGATGTGCAAACTAAAATTCCACACAATACTTCAATTGTGGAAGTATCTAATCTTTACATACTGTATGTATAAGTGCTCTTAATTTTGTACTTTGTTGACTAGTAATACCTCAAGTCCTACAGTTATCTGACAGTGCTTGTGAACTGTGCGGCTTACTAATGACTACCTTCCAAATCCCTTTTATTCTTTTAATGGACACCCATGCATGAAATGGACATGCCTTGAATTGGCTGGCCCCATGTGCATAACACAGCATTTCACCACATTAAATGACACCTGACATTTCTGAGCCCATTCACTTATCATATCTAAATCCTCTTTCAAACGCTTCCTTATAGCCAACCCTTGCACACATTTTCATATCATCCACAATTTAATAAAATTGATCCTCTCAAGATCACTGATAAAAGTAGTGAAGAATAAAGTACACAATGCAGAACGCCACTCAGTACTAAACCTCAGTTTGAAACTTTTCCATTAATAATCACTCTGTTTACACAATTTCAACCATTTTTAAATAGCTATATATACAGAACTTTATTTAAAAGTTTTCTGGAAATCCAAGTAGACAATATCCACTTGATTTTCTTCATTCCTCTGTTTTAGTCGTTCTTAAAAAAAAAATCAGTAAAATTAGTGAGTCATGACCTGTGTCTCTTAAAAGCATATCGGTTTGTTCCAATAATGATTTTCTTCTTTTGAATCTAACTCCCCTTTACTGTTCTCCTGTCCTGAAAGCATGCCTACATATACACCAATGTGGCTCACCAATGTGGCCATTCTTCATGTGTCATCTCAAAGTGTAAACATCTGTAGGCTATTTTATCATGGTTATGAGTGTTATAATAGCTGAGAATGTGATACAGGGTAAAACAGAGAAAGTGTACGAGAGGCATACAGAGTGACAGACATATAGAGAGATAAATGAAAGAAAGTCATAGAGAGAGATAGAAAGTGTGAATGACACAAAAAGAATAAAAAAGATACAGAAGAGAGGAGACAGAGACAAAGAGAGACTTACAGAAAGGGAGACAGCATTAGGACAGAGCATAGGGAGGAGGGAACACACAATAAACCAGAACTGGAAGAACGAAGAATGCAAGTAGGTTTGGGGGAGGTTGCAGAGATAAGTAGAGAAATTTGTAGATGAGAATGAGGGTTTTGAGGTTGATGCACTGAAGAAAGGGAAGTCAATGAAAGTTGGCAAGGATAAGTGTCATAGGTTATTGGGGCGTTGTGTAAGATAGAATGGGGAGGGGGAATAGTTCTTGATGAGTTTCACTTTATGTAGGAAGGAGCTCAGGAGGACTGCATGGTGGAATTGGAACAGTTGAGTCTGCAGGTAAAAAATGTATAAACTGTTGTGTATGTACCTTTAAGAGAGAACTGCTTTTATACTGTAGTACCGGCAGTGACCACACCTGTATATAAAGCCATAGCAGGCTTCTGTACGTTCAGTTCCAGCATACCCTCTGTTCAGTAAACATCTGTTATTACCATTTCCCTGCAGTCCGTGTGTTATTGATACGCGGACACTACACTGGCGACGAGCAGGTTAGAACTCACCTGCAGTACTGCATCACCTCACGGGGATCCATCCCTGAAAAGAAGCTTCTTGGAGGTCGAAGTCAGAGCAACGGGCGTCGACCGCGGGCAACCGCCCAGTGATCCATCGGAGTGCAGAGAATCGCAGGGGAGGCTGTGGAGAGCTGGGCTTGGCTCCCCAGTCAAGGTGTTCCAGCAAATCGTGCTGGTAGCAGGTAGTGCGCTGACCCTTCCGGACTGCGGCGGGCTTGAGCTCGATCGAGCGGCTCTGCAAAGGGGCCGTGCAGCGTCGTCGGGAAGGAAAAGAGAGAGAGAGGGTGGAGCGCACAGGGCGCGGTCGGTGCTCAAGAGCCGGGCAGCGTTAGAGAAAATAAAACGAGGGGAAGGAAAAGAGACGTGCAGTGGACAGCGTCGAAGAAGAATAAAACTAAGGAATTTAACTAACAAAAGAGAGACGCGCCGAAGCCGCGGGGCGCCGCCATTACTATTCAGAACGCTAGGAGCAGCATTGGCAGCAAGGGGAAGAAGGAAAAGTGCGGGAGGCGCCATTTTAATCCATTGGGGAAGAAGGAAAAGCGTGGGAGGCGCCATTTTAAACCACCCAAGATGCCGAAGAGTGGCAGTATCACTGCTTTCGACAACGAAATAGAAGACTGGACCACGTATGTGGAAAGAATTGAAGTGTACTGCAAGGCAAATGAGGTGGCCGATGGAAAGAAGGCGTCGGTATTATTAAATTTGATGGGCGCGAGAATGTACGGCCTATTGCGGAATTTAATTACCCCAGCTAAACCAATGGAGAAAAGCTTTGAAGAGATTGTCAATATCTTACAGGAACATCTAAACCCTACACCGCTGCTGATAGCAGAAAGATTCAAGTTCCATAAAAGAAACCAGCACAAAGATGAGAGCAATGCTGACTATCTTACGGAACTACGCAAGTTATCGAAGCACTGCCAGTTCGGAGCAGGACTGGCAGATACCTTAAGGGATAAGTTTGTCTGCAGGCTCCAGAGTGAAGGAACCCAGAAACGACTACTTTCGGAAAAGGACCTGACGCTAGAACAGGCTTTCAGCGTGGCCGTATCCTACGAAGCAGCAGCACGGGGAGCTGCGGAAATACAACAGAAACCGCAAGAATATAGCACCAACGAAATGGCATATGGAGCAGAAAAGTGCTATCGCTGCGGCAGAACAACCCATGACCAGAAGGACTGCTGGTTTAAGGACAAAGTATGCAGGCAATGTGGAAAAGTGGGACACATAGCAAGAGTCTGCAGGTCGGGAAAGAAAACCAACACTAAAAGAACTACTAAGGAAAAGTACAAGAAAGTAAAAAAAATGACAGACTGTAGTTCAGAAGATCAGGAGAGTGATAATGACTCCGGGAGCAGGAGACTAAGTTGTCTAAAGTTACACAACGTGATCGCAAAGGAGGATCACCGAACCATTTGGGTCAGCCTCATGATAGCAGGCTCCCAAGTAAAGATGGAATTGGACACAGGATCAGCCCTAACTGTCATGAATCGATGAGACTATGAGCGGCTGTTCTCACACATACCCTTGAAGGACACGTCCATTGTATTGAAGACATATATGGGGCAAAAAGTCTACCCCAGAGGAAAAATAAGGGTGCCCGTGAAATACAACGGCAAGGAAACACAGAAACTGTATCTATATATACTACAAGATGGAGGACCACCATTATTGGGACGTGAATGGATCCGAGAAATACAATTGGATTGGTATTCCATTCAGGCGCTAACTGTGGCTGACAAAAAGGATGACGACGTCACACCTGGACGACTGTCAAAAATTCTAACTGTCGCGAAAGAGGTGTTCCAACAAGGACTTGGGACTCTAAAAGGAGTAACGGCAACGATAAAAATTGAAGATAACGCAAACCCAAAATTTTTTAAGGCCAGTACCTTACGCGATCCGCCCAGCCGTCGAAGCAGAGCTGGAGAGTCTGGAGCTTTCGGGTGTGCTGTCCAAGCTGGACTGGAGCAAGTGGGCCACACCCATCATTCCTTTAATGAAGAAATCATTGAGCAGCACGCCTGGGGAGCCGAAGAAGGTTCGCATCTGTGGGGACTTTAAGGTAACTGTGAACCCAGTCCTGCACACAGTACAATATCCACTTCCACGGATAAATTTTCGCCTCACTATCTGGAGGGAAACGCTTTACGAAGATTGATCTGGCCCAAGCGTATCTACAAATGGAGGTAGAAGAAGCATCTAGAAAATACCTCACGATAAACACTCACAAAGGTCTTTACCAGTACAACCGACTGGTATTCGGGGTAGCATCAGCTCCGGCTATTTGGCAGAGGGCGATGGAACAAGTCCTGCAAGGGATCCCGGGACCCAGTGTTATTTGGACGACATCCTGGTTACGGGCGAAAATGACAGTGAACACCTTGCCAACCTGGAGCAGGTGCTCACTAGATTACAAGAATATGGGCTACGAGCCAACCGCCCCAAATAAGAGTTTTTCAGGAAACAAATCTCGTATTGTGGCCACGTGATTGATGAGGAGGGGTTGCATAAGTCCCCAGACAAGATTGAGGCAGTAGTCAAGGCTCCAGCACCGGAGAATGTGTCGCAACTGAGGTCGTTCCTCGGGTTGGTGAACTGCTACCATAAGCTCTTGCCGAATTTATCTACAATTCTGCACCCACTGAATGCCCTGTTGCAAACTGGAGTAGCATGGAAATGGAGTGATGAGTGTAAGCGTGCCTTTCAGAAATGTAAGTGCCTAATCACTTCAAAAGAAGTATTGGCCCACTACAATCCAACACTACCGATTCGGTTGGCATGTGATGCGTCTCCCTACGGCATTGGAGCGGTGCTGTCACACAAATTCCTTGACGGTTCAGAGAGGCCAATAGCCTTTGCGTTGCGCTCGTTAACCTCAGCCGAGCGTAACTATGCCCAGATTGACAGGGAGGCCCTCAGCCTGGTGTGGGGGGTGAAGAAGTTCAATCACTATCTGCACGGGCAGAAATTCACCCTACTGACTGATCATCAGCCTCTGGTCTCCATTTTTAACCCAAAGAAGGGCGTTCCGGTGATGACGGCGCAACGGCTGCAAAGATGGTCCCTTTTTCTAGGGGCACATCAATACGACATAGAGTACAAGGGTATGAAACAGCATGGAAACGCTGATGGGCTGTCGCACCTACCATTGCCTACGGTGGAGGAAGCACCTGCAGTGGACCCTGTTGAGATATTCCATGCGACCATAGTCGAATGTCTACCTGTTACAAACTCAAGTATAGAGAAGGAAACCCGAAACGACCCGACACTCTCTCGGGTCTATGATTTGACGGTGAACGGATGGCCAGCACATGCCGACTCACTGTTGCCAGCATTCTCGCCAAGGAGAGAACAGCTGTCAGTGTGCCGGGGGACCTTGATGTGTGGATCCCGAGTGGTAATTCCACCCAAGTTGAGAGATAGAGTGCTCAATGAGCTTCATGAGGGTCATCTGGGAGGGGTAAAAATGAAGAGCCTAGCCAGGGCATTTGTGTGGTGGCCGGGAATCGATAAAGAAATCAAGGATATGACCAAGAGATGCACAGGATGCCAGAAAGTCCAAAACGCTCCACCACAGGCCCCGCTACACCCATGGGAGTGGCCCTCATCTCCATGGCAACGGGTACACATTGATTTTGCTGGTCCATTTATGGACTCAATGTTTTTAATCGCCGTGGATGCACATTTAAAATGGCCAGAGGTCATCAAAATGTCCTCCACCACCACGGAGAAAACTATTGCAGTCCTATGGACCATCTTCGCCAGGAATGGCTTGCCAGAACAGATTTGTTCCGACAATGGACCACAGTTTGTGTCCGAGGATTTCCGGAGGTTTTTGAGGAATAATGGGGTACAACCTTACACATCTGCCCCATATCACCTAGCCACAAATGGATTGGCTGAGAGGTTTGTTCAGACCTTTAAAAAAGCAATAAAGGCGATGTATAACGACGACATACCACTACAACACAAGGTGGATAATTTCTTGTTTGCTTACCGGAATGCGACACATGCAGTCACCAACCAAGCTCCAGCCATAATGTTCTTTAACTGAAGGTTAAGATGTCGCCTGGATTTGCTCAAACCAAACATAAGACGAGATGTTGAGGATAAGCAATTCCAGCACATCAATGAAAAGCCAACCAGGAGCTTCAAGATAGGGCAACCAGTCTTGGCCCGCGAGTACCGAACAGAAAAATGGCAGCCAGGAACGATATGCACACAGCAGGGACCACTAATGTACACAGTGGACGTTGGAGAGAGCATCGTGAGACGCCATGCTGACCAGATTCTAGAGTCACAGGAGCAAGTCAAGCCCATACCACGAGCATGCGCTCCTGGTGATGAACCCGAAGTACAGATTGCGTCTACCTCAGAATCAGTGGTATTGGAAGCTGACGAACCAACCAATGACAATGAGCCAGAATCGACTCCGCCGCAAGAATAGGATACTCGAGAAAGGCGCTATCCAGACAGGATCAGGAAGCCTCCTCAAAGACTGAATTTATAAATGATTACTTCAGTTGATTTATATAGTACAGAGAAAATTGTAATTGTAATTAGTTATTATTTAATTGTTAAATGAATGTTATGTACTGTTTATCTAAAAGGGGAGGAATTGTTGTGTATGTACCTTTAAGAGAGAACTGCTTTTATACTGTAGTACCGGCAGTGACCACACCTGTGTATAAAGCCGTAGCAGGCTTCTGTACGTTCAGTTCCAGCATACCCTCTGTTCAGTAAACACCTGTTATTACCGTTTCCCTGCAGTCCGTGTGTTATTGATATGCGGCCACTACATAAACAAGGGTTTCAGCAGCAGTGACGATGAGGTAGAGATGGAGGTAGGTGATATTTTGGAGGTGGAAGTAGATGGTCTTTGTGGTGTATGTAACCTGTTCCACCTTAAGAGAACTTAAGCCTGTTCCACCTTAAGAGATGTACTACTTTCTCTGGCTGCTGTATACGTTATATAAGTACTGTGTAGTGATATTGTATTTAGTATAGTCCTGACCTCCAACTAGTAAAGACCTGTTGAAACTTTATTCTTGTAGTCTGTGTCAGTAATTAATCTTAATACAACTGGAACACACAGACTTAACAGTGGCGACGAGTCCGATTCTTACCCTGCGGCAGTTTATATCCACGACGGCTTCGTCCACAGAACGGGCGTCGAAGAGAGGCATCCACCCTCATCACCCTGCTGGAAGACACGTCGCGCGACAAGCATCGAGAACCCGGAGTGCAGAAGACATCCTGAACTCGAAGCCTCCATCAGCGGCAGTCAGCTATCTTCTTTCTACCTCGGTGGTGGGTAATCCGGTCAGCGACGTGAGCAGAAAGTCGGCCGCGTTGGCTGTACAGACGGGGGGGGAGGAAGACGGAGGAATAAGGGCGGTGAGATCGATCGCGACCGGAGATAAGGACCGGGCCGCATTCGGGCCGAAAGGCGCAGCGCGGGGACATCGATCGCGGCTGGTGATAAGGGCCGGGCCGCTTTCGGGCCAAAAAGGCGCAGCGTCTGGGGCGACTGAAGGCGCGAGAGCCACGGTGAAGGTGAACGCAGCCGGTGCTAATAACCGGGCTGCAAGAAGGGCTGCGAGGCGCGACATCGGGGAAGCATGAATGCCCGAGGGAGCCGCGGTGAAGCGGAGACAGCGTCGGGGGAGTTACTAACCGCTGGGAAAGGGGAGCAGCAGCGGCACGCCAAACGCCATTGCAGCCAGTGGGTGAAGACCGCCAAGCGTGGGAAAACCGCCATTTTGTAGGCGGAGGACGAAGACAAGAGCGGGAAGCCGCCATCTTGGAATAAAATAAATTGCAACGATGCCGAAACATGGGAACATTAATACCTTTGATAGCGACATCGAAGATTGGGCCATGTATGTAGAACGCATACAAAATTATTGTAAAGCAAATAAATTCCCAGATGCAGAGAAAGCACTAACTTTATTGAACTTAATGGGTGCGAAGACATACGGGCAATTGAAACACCTTTTATCACCAGATGAACCGGCGGATAAGACGTTCGAGGAGATTGTTACTGTCCTGAAAAATCATCTAAACCCCACGCCGCTGATGCCAGCGGAACGATTTAAATTTTACAGCAGAAGGCAGCTGAAGGATGAAAGCAATGCTGAATATTTAATGGAATTGCGTAAGCTGGCGAGGTACTGTCAGTTTGGAACGGGACTGACAGACGCGCTAAGGGATAAATTTGTGTGTGGATTATTAAAAGAAGATACACAAAAGCGACTGCTTGAGGAGAATGAGCTGACGCTTGAGAAAGCGGTCACTATGGCAGCAGCACACGAAGCCGCAGCGAGAGGCACGGCAGTAATGCAGCTACGGTCACCGGAACTCAGTACAAATAAATTGGGTTTGAGTACTGTAAAATGTTATCGTTGTGGAAAGACAACACACGATCAGAACCAGTGTTGGTTTAAAAACCAAGAATGCAGAACGTGTGGCAGGCTTGGCCACATAGCTAAAGTATGCCGGTCAGGAAAGAAGACCAGCAACAAAAAGTCACCGCAAGGAAAATACATAAAGGTGCACAAGGTGACAAAGACCAGTTCGAACGAACAGAAGTCAGATTCAGACGCTAGCAGTAATGAACTGGGTAGCTTAAGAGTACACAACGTTGGTAAGGAGGCAGATCTCCAGACAATTTGGGTCACTCTTCAGATAGCAGGAGTCCAAGTAAAGATGGAATTGGGCACTGGATCGGCATTGATGGTCATGAATAAGAAAGATTACAAAAGGTTATTCCAACATATTCCCCTACGGGATACGGAGATTATATTGAAAACATACACGGGGCAAAGAGTGTACCCCATCGGAAAGATAGAGGTAAAAGTGGTCCACAAGGGCGAAGAAAGCCAAGTAATGGACTTATATGTGCTACCTGAAGGAGGTCCACCACTACTGGGACGGGAGTGGATTAGGAAAATGAATATGGAGTGGCACTCCTTAAAAGCACTAACGGTAGATTCCGGGGAAACAGATGTCAAACCTAAACGATTGTCCAAAATATTGGATGATGCTAAAGAGGTGTTCCAGCAAGGACTGGGAACACTGAAAGGAATTACGGCAAACATCAAGATTGATGAACATGCACAACCAAAATTTTTCAAAGCCAGACCGGTACCCTATGCAATACGACCTACTGTAGAAGCGGAACTGGAAGCGCTAGAACGTTCAGGTGTACTGTCTAAGGTAGATTGGAGTGAGTGGGCTACGCCCATTGTTCCCGTTATGAAACGTCCTTCGAGCAACAAGCCAGGAGAACCAGGAAAGGTTCGCATCTGTGGAGATTTCAAGATCACCGTTAATCCGGTGCTTCACACGGTGCAGTATCCGCTTCCGCGGATTGAGGATATTTTAGCTTCGTTGTCTGGCGGGAAACACTTCACCAAGATAGACCTGGCGCAGGCGTACTTGCAGGTGGAGGTTGAAGAAGAGTCACGCCAGTACCTCACGATCAACACGCATAGAGGTTTGTACCGGTATAATAGGCTGGTTTTTGGAGTGGCATCGGCTCCGGCAATTTGGCAGAGGGCCATGGAGCAGGTATTACAGGGAATTCCAGGCACACAATGTTACCTGGACGATATTCTGATTACAGGTGATGGTGATGAAGAACACCTCGCAAACTTGGAACTGGTGCTCAACAGACTGAAAGAGTATGGACTTAGAGTTAATCGGCAGAAATGTGAGTTCTTTCAGAAGCGGATCTCGTACTGTGGTCATGTCATTGACCGGGAGGGGCTTCATAAGTCTCCTGACAAGATAGAGGCAGTTGTAAAGGCTCCCGCTCCGGATAATGTCTCTCAGTTGAGGTCGTTTCTGGGATTGATTAACTATTACCATAAGTTTCTACCGAATCTATCCACGGTACTGCACCCGCTGAACGCTCTTTTACAGAAGGGGGTACCATGGGAATGGAGCGAAAACTGTAAGAAGGCATTTCGCAAAAGCAAAGAATTGATCACCTCAGAGGAAGTGTTGGCTCACTTCAACCCGACACTGCCTATACGGTTGGCTTGTGATGCTTCTCCATATGGTATTGGGGCAGTACTCTCACACAAGTTGCCAAATGGCACGGAAAGGCCAGTCGCGTTTGCATCCAGATCGTTGACCTCCGCTGAGCGCAATTATGCGCAGATCGATAGGGAGGCTCTCAGCCTTGTATGGGGAGTGAAGAAGTTTAATCATTACCTGCAGGGCCAAAAATTCACACTTCTGACAGACCATCAGCCGTTGGTATCCACTATAAATTGATCCTTAGTGTTAGGGGGATTAAATACGTGGGGTTACGGGGATAGGGTGGGATATGTGTTGGTGTAGGGGTTATGGGGATCGGGTGGGATATGTGTCGGTGCAGGCTCGATGGGCCGAAATGGCCTCTATCTGCACTGTGGGGTTTCTGTGATTCTGTGAAGGGTGTTTCGGTGATGACAGCACAGCGACTCCAGAGATGGTCCCTTTTCCTAGGGGCACATGAATATCAAATAGAATTCAAAGGTACAAAGCAGCATGGCAATGCTGATGGGCTGTCGCACCTGCCACTACCTGAAGCGGAAGAGACGACGAAAGTTGACCCTGTTGAGTTATTTCATTCGACCATCATCGAGTGTTTACCAGTCACCAATGCAAGTATTGAAAGAGAAACCAGGAACGACCCGACACTGTCCCGAGTTTACGAGGTGACAATAAAGGGATGGCCAACACATGGTGATCCTCTGTTACCGGCATTCTCGGCAAGGCGAGACCAGCTGTCCGCCTGCCATGGTACTTTGATGTACGGGACAAGAGTGATTATTCCTCCCAAGTTACGGGAAAGAGTTCTAAAGGAACTGCATGAAGGTCATCTGCGGGGAGTTAAGATGAAAAGTCTTGCTAGGGCTTATGTATGGTGGCCGGGCATTGACCAACAGATAGAGGAGTTGACAAAAAGCTGCGCTGGGTGCCAAAAAGTGCAAAATGCACCTCCGATCGCACCGCTACACCCATGGGAATGGCCTTCAGCCCCATGGCAACGCGTACATATTGACTTTGCTGGTCCATTCATGGACTCCATGTTCCTAATTGCGGTGGACACACATTCCAAATGGCCAGAAGTGATCAAGATGAATACCACTACTTCAGAAAAGACAATTGCGGTGTTAAGAACAATATTCGCAAGGAATGGATTGCCAGAACAGATATGTTCGGACAACGGACCACAGTTCGTGTCGGAAGAATTCCAAAAATTCTTAAAGAAGAATGGGGTGAAACATTATACCTCTGCCCCATATCATCCGGCGACAAACGGGTTGGCCGAGAGATTTGTCCAAACATTCAAAAAGGCAATAAAGGCCATGAACGATGATCAGATTCCGTTACAACACAAGGTGGACAATTTCCTAATGGCATATCGAAACGCCGCTCATGCAGTGACTAACCAAAGTCCTGCCATGATGTTTTATAACAGGAGGTTGCGGTCCAGGTTGGACTTGTTAAAACCAAATGTGCGGAGGGAAGTGGAAAACAAACAGTTCCGGCATATTAATAACAAGTCCACTCGAAGTTTCGACGTAGGACAACCAGTGTTGACAAGGGGCTAGGGAAACGAAAAATGGCAGTCCGGAACAATTCGGGCCAGACAAGGACCTCTGATGTACACAGTAGATATTGGTAACAATGTGATAAGGCGTCATGCGGATCACCTGGTAGAATCAAGAGCAAGGGTCGAACCCATGGTTGCGACAGAGACAACTGTGGAAGACGTTAATGAACCTGAAGCATCTACCTCGGCAGGGACTGTACCTGATGATGACGTCCAATACATAGGAAACCAACAAGAAGAGTCACCTCAGCAACAAGAATCAGAGACCACTGAAAGGCGTTATCCAAACCGAATCAGAAGGCCTCCTGAGAGACTGAACCTTTGAACTGTTTATACCTGAAGTTATATATGTATATATGTTATGATGTTATGTTAAATGGGGATATGACTGTTAAGCTAAAAAGGGAGGATTGTGGTGTATGTAACCTGTTCCACCTTAAGAGAACTTAAGCCTGTTCCACCTTAAGAGATGTACTACTTTCTCTGGCTGCTGTATACGTAATACCGGTGGTGACCACCGGTATATAAGTACTGTGTAGTGATATTGTATTTAGTATAGTCCTGACCTCCAACTAGTAAAGACCTGTTGAAACTTTATTCTTGTAGTCTGTGTCAGTAATTCTAAATCAGGGGCTACACACCTCTCTTACGGTGCAAAGGCCGAGGAGCGAGGCGCTAACTCAGAGCGCGGGCGCAGCGCAGGTGATGTCAGTTAGCGACGGAACACAGACACACTGGCGCCGGACAGTTCTTAAAGGGGAGGGTCAATCTTGCTCTCCAGTCACACCCTGCTCATTGGAGCCTTGAATCTCGGCCTGGAGAGACCTGTGCCTAAATCTTGCAGCCAAGGACTATGGAGAGGGCCAGGGAACGAGCACAGCACTTCAGCGAGCGGGCCTTGGAGGCTCTGGTTAGTGCGGTGAGTCATAGAGTCATAGAGTTATACAGCACAGAAAGAGGCCCTTCGGCCCATTGTGTCTGCGCCGTCCATCAAGCCCTGTCCAATCTAATCCCATTTTCCAGCATTTGGTCCATAGCCTTGTATGCAATGGCATTTCAAGTGCTCATCCAAATGCTTCTTGAATGTTGTGAGGGTTCCTGCCTCTACCACCCTTTCAGGCAGTGAGTTCCAGACTCCAACCACCCTCTGGGTGAAAAAGTTCCTCCTCAAATCCCCTCTAAACCTCCTGCCCCTTACCTTGAATCTATGCCCCCTTGTTATTGACCCCCCTACTAAGGGGAAAAGTTCCTCTTTATCTACCCTATCTATGCCCCTCATCATTTTGTACACCTCAATCAGGTCCCCCCTCAGCCTTCTTTGCTCCAAGGGCAGCACGGTGGCTTAGTGGTTAGCACTGTTGCCTCACAGTGCCAGGGACCCAGGTTCGAATCCGGCCTCGGGCGACTGTCTGTGTGGAGTTTGCACATTCTCCCCGTGTTTGCGTGGGTTTCCTCCGGGTGCTCCGGTTTCCTCCCACAGTCCAAAGATGTGCGGGTTAGGTTGATTGGCTATGATAAATTGACCCTTAGTGTTAGGGGGATTAAATATGTGGGGTTACGGGGATAGGGTGGGATATGTGTTGGTGTAGGGGTTACGGGGATCGGGTGGGGTATGTGTTGGTGCAGGCTCGATGGGCCGAAATGGCCTCTATCTGCACTGTGGGGTTTCTGTGATTCTGTGATTCTGTGAAAACAACCCCAGCCTGTTTAGTCTTTCTTCATAGCTGAGGCGCTCCATCCCAGGTAACATCCTGGTGAATCTTCTCTGCACCCTCTCCAAAGCAATCACATCCTTCCTATAGTGAGGCGACCAGAATTGCACACAGTACTCCAGCTGTGGCCTTACCAGCGTTTTGTACAGCTCCATCATAACCTCCCTGCTCTTATATTCTATGCCTCGGCTAATGAAGGCAAGTATCCCATATGCCTTTTTAACCACCTTATCTACCTGATCCGCTGCCTTCGGGGATCTATGTACATGTACACCAAGGTCCCTCTGACCCTCTGTGCTTCCTACAGCCCTACCACTCATTGTGTATTCCCTTGCCTTATTTGTCCATCCAAAATGCATCACCTCGCACTTTTCAGGGTTAAATTCCATTTGCCACTTTTCCGCCCATCTGACCAACCCGTTTATATCGTCCTGTAGCCTGAGGCTTTCCTCCTCGCAATTTACCACCCCACCAATTTTCGTGTCATCTGCGAACTTACTGATCATACCTTTTACATTCTCATCCAAATCATTTATGTAGATCACAAACAGCAAGGGACCCAGCACTGATCCCTGAGGTACCCCACTGGACACAGGCTTCCAGTCACAAAAGCAACCTTCGACCATCACCCTCTGCCTCCTGCCACTCAGCCAGTTTAGGATCCAACGTGCCAAGGCACCCTGGATCCCATGGGCTCTTACCTTCTTGACGAGTCTCCTATGCGGGACTTTGTCAAAAGCCTTACTGAAGTCCATGTATACCACATCCACAGCATTTCCCTCATCCACACACCTTGTCACCCCCTCGAAAAATTCAATCAGATTGGTCAGACATGATTTACCCTTGACAAAGCCATGCTGACTATCCCCGATTAATCCTTGCCTCTCCAAGTGGAGACTAATTTTGTCCCTCAGAATTTTTTCCAATAATTTCCCTACCACAGATGTTAGGCTTACTGGCCTGTAATTCCCTGGTTTATCTCTGCTACCCTTCTTGAATAATGGTACTACGTTAGCTGTTCTCCAGTCCTCTGGTACATCCCCTGTGGTCAGAGAGGTTCTGAAAATTTGTGTCAGAGCCCCTGCAATCTCCTCCTTTGCCTCACACAGCAGCCTGGGATACATCTCGTCCGGGCCTGGGGATTTACCCACTTTTTGGCCTGCTAAAACCGCTAGTACCTCCTCCCTCTCGATGCTAATATGTTCAAGTATATCACAGTCCCCTTGCCCGATTTCTATGTCTACATCGTCTTCCTCCATAGTGAACACAGATGCAAAAAATTCATTTAAAACCCCGCCTACATCATCTGGCTCTACACACAGATTGCCACTTTGGTCCCTAATGGGCCCTACCCTTTCCCTGGTTATCCTCTTGCCCTTAATATACTTATAAAACATCTTAGGATTTTCCTTTATTTTGCTCGCCAGTGTTATTTCATGGCCCCTCCTCGCTCTCCTAATTTCTTTTTTAAGTATGCCCCTGCACTTTTTATACTCCTCTCGGGCTTCTTCCGTCTTTAGTCTTTTGTAACTGCCAAAAGCCCCCCTTTTTTTCCTAATGCATTTTTGTATATCCCTTGTCATCCAAGGTTCCCTTTGCTTGTTGGTACCACCCTTGACCTTTACGGGAACATGTTGGCGTTGTACTCTCTCTATTTCCCTTCTGAAAGTCTCCCACTGCTTTGATGTGGATTTTCCTATAAGTAGCTGCTCCCAGTCCACTTTGGCCAGATCCTGCCTTATCATATTAAAATCGGCCTTCCCCCAATTTAGAACCCTTATATCCGGGCCGTCTTTGTCTTTTTCCATGACCACCTTAAATCTCACCGAATTATGGTCACTGTCGCCAAAATGCTCTCCTACTGACACTTCCACCACTTGCCCGGCTACATTCCCTAGAATTAGGTCCAGTACCGCCCCTTCTCATGTAGGACTTTCTACACGCTGGCTCAAAAAGCTCTCCTGGATGCACTTTAAGAATTCTGCACCCTCTAAGCCTTTCACACTCTGACTATCCCAATTAATATTGGGGAAGTTGAAATCCCCCACTATTATTACCCTATTATTTTCGCACTTCTCTGAGATTTGCCTACATATCTGTTCCTCTATCTCCCCCTGACTGTTTGGGGGCCTATAGTACACTCCCAGCAAAGTGCTTGCCCCCTTTTTGTTTTTAAGTTCTACCCATATGGCCTCATTAGAGGAACCCGCTAATATATCATCCCTCCTTACAGCAGTAATTGACTCCTTAATTAATATTGCAACACCCCCTCCCCTTTTACACCCCCCTCTGTCTCGCCTGAAGATTCTATACCCCGGAATATTGAGCTGCCAGTCCTGACCCTCCCTCAACCATGTCTCCGTGATAGCAACAATATCGTACTCCCATGTGTTCAACAACAACTTCAGTTCATCCACCTTATTTGCAAGACTCCTTGCATTAAAATAAATGCCTTCCAGCCTTGCCATATTCTCTTTTGCCTTCACATATTTGCTCTGCCTTCCCAGCTGACTTGTTTTTTCCTCCGTATTTGGCTGTAATTCACCTCCTACTATAGCTCCACTCTGTATCCCATCCCCCTGCCAAGTTAGTTTAAACCCCCCCCCAACAGTGCTAGCAAACCTCCCCGCAAGGATATTGGTCCCCCTCTGGTTCAGGTGTAAACCGTCCGACTTGTACAAGCGCAGAAGATCAATACTGTACCTGGAGAGTGGCAGGAAGCCTTTGCTGCGTGATTACAGAAGAGTGTGGATGGAGGTGGCACAGAGCATCTCCTCCAGGAGCATGGTGCCCAGGACCCACATACTGTGAGGGTGCCAGTCAGTTCCTTTTTGTAACCTCTAGATGGCACCTTCACTTGTCAGTCTCCTGTGTTAATTGTTTCTCGTTCTCTGGTGTTAATTGTTCCTAACCCTGTGTTAGTTTTTAATCAGCCTGTTAGCTGTTTATAGTTGGCACCTGGTTTTCTTGGTATATAAGTTCTGTTGTTGTTTCACTCAGTGCTCAGTCCTCACTAGGGTGAACCAGGGAGTTAGTCTTGACAATGTTTCTTGTCTTGACTAGGTTCTCTGTGTGACTAGCCTTTCCTCTATGGCAGTTTACCTTCACAAGCTGGCTGCCATAGTTCTCTTGAGCTATGTATCTAAGTCTGTGCCATAGTTCTCTTGAGTTATGTATCTAAGTCTGTGTTCTAGTTCTCTTGAGTTATGTATTTAAGTCTGTGCCATAGTTCTTTCGAGTTATGTATCTAAGTCTGTGTTCTAGTTCTCTCGAGCTATGTACCTAAATCTGTGTTCTAGTTCTCTCGAGCTAGGTATCTAAGTCTGTGTTCTAGTTCTCTCGAGCTATGTACCTATATCTGTGTTCTAGTTCTCGAGCTATGTATCTAAGTCTGTGTTCTTGTCTCTGGATTTAAGATGTATTTAAGTCTTGTTCTGTTGAGCTGCTTGCCTTGGTAAGGTGCTGTTTGGACTAGCGTGTTGCCATGTGGGAGCCGTTGGGATCTTGTCTTGAGCCTTGCATTAGTAAGCCGATTACCCTTGGGGTAGCTTGTCTGGAGCTGTGTCTCGGCAAGCCGGTTGCTCCTTGTGGTAGCTTGTCGCAAGCTCAGTATAGACAAGTGGGCTTCCTCATGGAAGCTGTCCTGAGTTCCTATCTTGACTAGCCGTCTTGTAACTTGTCTCTAGTTCTCTTGTCTCTAGTTTTTATGTATATTGCTGTGTCCCTTGTGTTAATCTGGTTATGTGTAAATCTAGTAAAGTTCAAACAAAGTATTGTATATTTGTCTCTTGTCTGGTTTCTGCACTTGGGTCCAGAACCTACCTCGCCCGGAGAGCACGGCCTTGTATTTATACGGCCCCGTGGCTCCCCAACCCTGACACATACAATGTAGAAAAAAGTTCAACGACCTCGCTCGGGTTGTCAGGGTGAGTGGCTTTTTTTCAATACCTCTCCATCCCTCGATCTCAACCTCACTCTATGGCCAGAAGGTCTTAAAACCCCAATGCCCAACACTCATCCAACACCTATGGCCCTCTCATGAAACACACACGCACATTCAACACTTTGCATACAGTAAGGGCTATTCACCTATGGGAGGCACATTAGGCAAGACCATAGCTGCATATAGTAAGGGCTATTCACCTATGGGAGGCACATCAGGCAAGACCATGGCTGCATACAGGAAGGGCTATTCACCTATGGGAGGCACATCAGGCAAGACCATGGCTGTATATTTACACAGACGCCGTCCTTTTTCTTGCAGGCCATGCTATCTCATAATAGGAGACAGCAGCAACGGACCGGTGGAGGGCGGCCTCAGCTGCAACCCCTCAGCGATCTTGAGGAGCGTGTCCACAGGATTGTGGCAAGCTGGGTGATCGGTCCCGTCGCCACTGGAGAGGCCGACCCCGTTCTCGACAGCAATGGTAAGGTCATCACCTATTTGTCCTCTCTCCTTCCACTTGTCCCTCAGAACACCAGCCTTTGACACTTTCAATCCAAATCACTAAATCGCTGCACTCCTGCCTCCCTTGCTGCCACCCTGTCCTCACGCTAAAGCCACTCTTGTACCTCCCTGCTTTCAGATGGTGATTCACCAGCTGAGGAGACGGGTCCTCAAGCTGCCAGTGGGAGTGAAGATGCAGGCGAGGAGGAAGATGAAGCTGGAACATCAGCGCCACCATCTCCCGAGGAAGCCCATGCCCACGCTGGGAACACACCTTCCCTGGAGGGGAGCAGGGGGGAAGGGTCTGATGAGGGTGAAGCTCCAGGACCCAGCTGGCTGCAGCAACGTGATGGGGGTAGGGAAGTTCGGCAGCCTCCTCCCCGGAGGGAAAGTATGCCAGCGAGTCCTACTGCACTGGACGCAGAGGAGGAGTGGCTGATCGCTGAAATGAACACCCAGGCGGCGGACATGCACACTGAGCTCATGGGTGCAGTGGGAAGGGTGCCCGAATGCATTGAATCACTGTCAAGGAGTGTGGAGCACTTTGCTGTAGGACAGGTGGAAGCCACGCAAATGTTTAGTGCTGCAGTTCAGTCACTGGCTGCCATGACCCCATCTCTGACTGCTCTCATGCAGACTCAGATTGAGGCCATGCGAGCACTGACTGCTGCCATCCTCGCTGGTTTGGACACTTTTCCCTGGGGCTCTCACCACGCTGCAGCAGGCCAGCAATCTGTGCTCCAGCAGATTGCTCCGGATGCTGAAGTGTTGCCCCGTGGGAGTGCCGATGTGTCGGTCGAGCAGGGAGTTGCTGTCCTCTCTCAAGATGACAGCATTCCTGCTGCCACCACTGTCACTTCCCCATTGCACTTGCCACCGCCTGTAGCCCAGACTGCTGCCGCCCATGCAGAGTTGGTGCAGTCGGCAGCCGGGCCCTCCAGGCCCAGAGCTGGTCGAGGCCGTCCTTCAAGTGCATCTGCAGTCTCAGGTTCTGACAATCAGCAGCCTTCCACCAGCCTTGCTGCAGCCACTGGGGTCCCATTACGGAGGAGCAGTAGGGTGGGAAGGGGGGAAGTGCGCAAGGGAAGGAGATCACCCTCGAAAGGCAAAAAGTAGGAGGTGTGACAAAATGTTGTTCATTCTTTTATTAAAGGCCGAGGTTCGTGGTCAAACTTTTGTTTAGTGTTTTGGACATTATCTCCAGGTTGTGAGAACTGTGGTGTATGTGCCTTTAAGAGCAATTGTGGTGTATGTGCCTTTAAGAGCCCCAGGTGTGCGTAATGCCGGTAATTCCCACTTGGGCTATATAAGCCTGTGTATTGTGTATATCCTTTAGAAACCCAAACTCCAGGATAAAGTGCTAAAGGAGCTTCACGAGGGGCATCTGGGTGGAGTGAAAATGAAGAACCTAGCTAGGGCGTTTGTATGGTGGCCAGGTATCGATGGAGACATCGAAGACATGACCAAGAGCTGCCTAGGATGCCAGAAGGTCCAAAATGCTCCGCCACAGGCCCCTCTACATCCATGGGAGTGGCCCTCATCTCCCTGGCAAAGGGTGCACATCGACTTTGCTGGTCCATTTATGGACTCGATGCTCTTAATCGCAGTTGATGCACACTCCAAGGGGCCGGAGGTAATAAAGATGTCCTCCACCACCACGGAAAAAACCATCACAGTATTAAGGACCATATTTGCCAGTAATGGGCTGCCGGAACAGATATGTTCTGATAATGGACCGCAATTTGTGTCCGAAGAATTCAGAAAGTTCTTAAAGAACAATGGGGTAAAGCACTACACGTCCGCCCCATACCATCCCGCCACCAATGGATTGGCTGAAAGGTTTGTCCAGACCTTTAAGAAGGCCATAAAGGCCATGGGTAATGAAGACATAAAACTTCAGCACAAGGTGGATAACTTCTTATTTGCATATAGGAATGCAACACATATGGTTACAAACCAAACTCCCGCCATGATGTTCTACAATAGAAACCTAAGATGCCGGCTGGATTTGGTCAAGCCCAACATCCGAAGGGACGTGGAGAACCGGCAGTTTCAGGGCATGAATGAAAGGCCAACTAGGGCCTTCCAGATAGGCCAACCGGTTTTGGCCCGGGACTACCGTACCGAGAAATGGCAGCCTGGAACTATCTGCACACGATTAGGACCACTGATGTATACCGTGGACATCGGAGAAAGCATAATAAGGCGCCATGCTGACCAAATCATCAAGTCATCCGAAAAGGGACAACCTACACCACCACGCTATACATCTAACGATGAAGTAGAGATACCCATATCTACCTCCGATCCGGTGATACTGGAACCCGATGAACCCGACACTGGCCTTCAAGCCGAATCAGCCTTGCCAGAAGAACCTACTACACCACCAGAAACTACTACACCCCCGAAGCGTTATCCGGACCGAGTCAGGAAGCCTCCTGAGAGACTAACTTATAATTAATTAATACAGCAATGTATATTATTTTGCATCTATATATATAAATCGGTACTTCTG
Source organism: Somniosus microcephalus (assembly GCF_052327205.1). Taxonomy (NCBI): domain Eukaryota; kingdom Metazoa; phylum Chordata; class Chondrichthyes; order Squaliformes; family Somniosidae; genus Somniosus; species Somniosus microcephalus. The sequence continues at coordinate 305,714,299 of NC_140990.1, read as the reverse complement.
TCATTCTGTCTGTCTATCTGTCTATCTGTCCATCTGTCTATCTGTCTATCTGTCTATCATCGCGTGTGCGTTGCGGGTATGCACTCGAAAGTTACAGGGCGTACCTACGCGCGCGTTACCTCCAAAGAAAGCTTATGCTTCCGAGACGGTTTTAAGCGTATTTACGTTTCAGCCGGGCTAAAATTGCGCCCGCGGTATCCCAAAAACCTTCAACATTCCGCTCATTAGCATCTCATTATCCGCTCATTAGCGACAGAGTGACCTCGAGCTCGACCAATCGTACGCCGGGTTGCTGGCGTGTGCCGCCGGGCCAATCGGTGCGCGTGTGGCCGGGCTTTATCGTTCTGAACCGAGGTGAGTCGCCGCCATCTTGATTCCAAACTTTTCCTTTCTTTTTCCCGCTTTCTGCGTCTTAAAAAAAAACGTTGCTTTTAAAACACATATTGTTTTAAAAAAAAATGATTTAGAAAGTAATTAACTTATCTAATCTCATTAATTTTCCTACCTTTCCCCGTTTTTCCAGGTAGGCCTAGAAGCCTCGGCGTCTCCTCCGCACCCACGCCCGAGCTAGGCACCTCCCGGCCCCACTCGAAGGCTGGAGGGCCGAGCCTCAGCCCAGCGCCGCCAGGGTGCGCGCGCAGCAGGAGCTGAGACGTCTCTCCCTGCCGGGGCTTGCTGAGCGTCCAGCGTTACCCTGGCAACGGGCGCAATCGGCGGTCTTCAGCTCGGGGGGGAGGGGGGGCGGCCGCGACCCTCGGGGGGGTGGGGGGGCCGCGACCCTCGGGGGGGGGGGGGGGGGGGGGGGGGGGGGGGGGGGCCGCGCGCGCAGCAGGAGCAGCTGAGACGCGGCGTCTCTCTCTCGCTGGCTTGGTCAGCGTCACGGTTGCCCTGGCAACCGGGCTCGCCGGCCGAGAGAGACGCCGCGTCTCAGCTCCTGCTGCGCGCGCAATCGGCGGTCTTCGCCTCGGGGGGGGGGGGGGGCGCGACCCTCGGGGGGGCGCCCGCCGCCCTCCCTCCCTCCCCTCCCTCCCTTCCCCTCCCCTGTCCTCCCTTCCCCCCCCTCCCTCCCTTCCTTCCTCCCTCCCCTCCCCCCGCCCCTCCCTTCCCCGCCCTCCCCCTCCCTCCCTTCCCCGCCCTCCCCCTCGCCCTCCCCCCCGCCCTCCCTTCCCCTCCCCCTCCCCTCCCTCTCTTCCCCCCACCCCTCCCCTCTCTCTCTTCCCCCCAGTCGCTCTCTCTCTTCCCCCCAGTCGCTCTCTCTCTCTCTCTTCCAACAACAACATGCCCTCAAAAAAGCCTCGGCACCGCCGGGCACTTCAGCTAGTATAACATGTAATTAATAATTACTTAAAATATGATGTACTAGTTAGCTAGAAGGGGAGGAATTGTGGTGTATGTGCCTTTAAGAGCCCCAGGTGTGCGTAATGCCGGTAATTGCCACTTGGGCTATATAAGCCTGTGTATTGTGTATATCCTTTAGAACCCCCCCCCAGAATTGCTTAGTAAATACCTATGAACCAACTCCTGTCTTCAGTGTCTTTATCTACACACGGACACTACAAGAACCAGTTATGTTAATGACTTTTTTTTGTGTTTCTTTCTATTAGTTTGTCATGAGGAAATGACACACACAGAGTTTGTAAAATAACTCAGTTTTTGTATTCAAAATGTACATGTTTGGTCTTTGCAATCATTGCTGCCTTGGCCAGCTTAGGGGTTGCGGGTTGGTTTCATTCATGTTGTTCTCAATGGCAGAAGCCATTTCCTCAGCAGGGGCCAAGAAGCGGCTTGCTATCAGCCGTTGACGGACGGCCCTTCCAGTTTCTACATTGTGGGCCTCCCTCCCGCCTTGGTGCTGCTGATGCTCATCCTCCTCTTCCTCCTCCTCTTCCTCCTCCTCCTCTGGTGGTGCTCCAATGCCTGGTGGCATTGGCTGGGTCCTGAGGATTGCCAGGTTATGCAGCATGCAGCACACAACAACAAAGTGGGAGACTCGCTCAGCCGAGTACTGCAGGGCTCCTCCAGAATGGTCCAGACAGCGGAACCATTGCTTGAGCACGCCGATTGTGTGCTCAACGATGTTCCTGGTAGCTTGATGGCTCTTGTACCGCAGCTCAGCAGGGGTGTTGGGCGTACGGAGCGGTGTCATCAGCCAGGTGCACAGTGGATATCCCTTGTCCCGAGAAGCCAACCACCTGGGTGATGTGGTGCCTGGAAAAGTTCTGCCACAGTAGTCTGGCGCAGGATGTATGCATCATGGCTGCTGCAAGGATAGCAGGCATTGACAACGAGTATCAGCTGTCTGTGGTCACAGACCAACTGCACGTTTAAGGAATGGAACCCCCCTTCGGTTGCGGAAATCCTCTGCATTCTCATGCGGAGCACGCAAAGCCTCATGCATGCAGTCAATGGTGCCCTGCACCATGGGGAAGCCTGCTATCCTCACAAAGCCCATAGCACGTTCATGCTGCTTGGCCGGGGTCATGGGGAAAGAGATGTACTCTCGTCTCCTTTTATAGAGGGCATTTGTGACCTGACGGCTGCAGCAATGGACCGCGAACTGGGAGATATTGGCGATGTCCCCAGTAGCTGATTGAAATGAGCCGATGGCATAAAAGTTCAGAGCCACTGTTATCTTCACTGCCACCAACAGAGATGGCCTGCTTCTCAGTTGAGACTGCAGATTTGGCTGCAGCAGGTGGCAGAGCTCAGTGACCACCTCCTTGCTGAAGCACAGCCTTCACAAACACTGCTCCTCAGACATATTAATGTATGAGAATTGTTGGCGAAATACCCTGGGAGGGTAAGGTCTCCTGTACAGAGGCCTGTTGGCCCTCCTCCATCTGGCCATGATTGCCACTCTCTGCGTCTCTGTGGCCTCCAAATCTGCTGGCGCAGGATGACGCCCCCAATTAGTGCAGCCCCCATAGTCTCTTGGCAATCAAAGTAATGAAGGTCAAAAACCAAAGTACCTGCAAAGTTATGGTCAGAAGCCAAAACTACTTCACACAGCGTTGACTCAATGCAGAAGTCTCTCTTTCTCTCTCTCTCTCTCAGAACGAGTGGTGCAAGAATGTCTACCACACAAAAAGCCAGGAAGAGGCCCCCTTTAAATAGCGCCCCCCCCCCAGCCCACAGCGGCTGGGAAGCATTCCAGTCTACCTGTCGTTGGTTGCGCCAGGCGGAAATGAGTGGGGCGCCACTCAATTTCCGTTCCGGGGCGCCACAAGGGGGTTGCACACTTGAATGACGTCAAGATCTGCATGCGCAGGAAATCGGGCGGTATTGTTTAGCGCCGCCGCAAAATGTCCGGTCAATTTCGCGAGAGGCGCAGATACCGCCGCGCCCGGGCGCTAGTTGCTTTGCGCCCCATTAGCGCCCTCTTAAGGTGCTAACGGGAGGCGCAAACCAACTGAATTTCCCCCCCCCAAGTGTTTTCTAAACATGAGAAATGGCCTTGCAGTTCTGTTCAACAATTGCACTCTCTGGCACTCCTCGTCTCATCCTAAGGAGAAAAGGTGAAGTTTGAAAAAAAAATATCAGATCAATCTTCAGCTGCTGTTTTGCAGTTGTAATCTATCTTTTGCTGTAGAGCAGTATTGCAACACACCCAGAGTATTGGGTGTATTGCCCTAGAGCAAGTATACTTCAAAAGAGACTTATGAAAGTTGAGTCATTGACTAAATGTACTTTTTTGCATCGAGGCATTAAGAGGGAGGTTACATGAGCAATCATGACTTCTAGTGTCATAACCAAAATGCAAGTGATCATTAAAAACTACATACAGGGTTAACCCTTATCCTGCTGGTTTGTGGACTAACACTGTAAGCATGCTTTGTACAGCTTTATAATCCAGCTTGATCTATACAAGTCATAGTGATTCTTTTTTAATGTTAATAAATAGTTTGAGATATACATACACAATTTTGTTTTTTTTTACAATATTAGTATTATTGCCTGTTTACTTAGAAAAGCACAAAGCAGATCCAGCGCTATTGATCCTCCTGCTGAAAATCTAACAGTACCACTTTGTGCATAAATCAATCGGGCATCAAAGTGCACAGTAGACTGATAACCCATTGCTACCAATACAGTATCTAGGCTACTAAGTTTCAACAGCTAGGAGCTTAATTGCCTGACAAATGTTATTATATAAAATATCTGTGCCAAGATATCAATACTGCATCTGTATCTTCTGGTGGTTCAGTGCACCGTGTGGTGCGGTACTGAGCCATATAGGCCAGTATAGGCCTCAGTTCAATTCCTGATCTGTGCTGAGTGAGAGGACACCAGCCCCACAACCCCCTGAGATATCTGCACTCCTCTAATTCTGCCCTCTTGAGCATCTCTGATTATAATCGCTCAACCATTGGTGGCCGTGCCTTAAGTTGCCTAGGCCCTAAGCTCTGGAATTCCCTTCCTAAGCTTCTCCACCTCTCTACCTCTCTTTCCTCCTTTAAGATGCTCCTTAGAACCTACATCCTTGACCAAGCTTTTGGTCACCTGCCCTAATTTCTCCTTATGTGGCTCGGTGTCAAATTTTTTGTCTTATACTACTCCTGTGAAGCGCCTTGGGACGTTTTACTACATAAAAGGCACTATATAAATACAAGTTGTTGTTGTTGCAGTTGTTGTTGGAGCAGTGAAGGTTGGCTGCACTTGGTTGGTTGAAGGTTTGAAGAACAGCAGGGGAGTTATCCCCAGTGTCCTGGCCAATATTTATTCCTTAATGAACATAACGAAAACAGATTATCTGGTCGTTATCTCATTGCTGTTTGTGGGAGCTTGCTGTGCGCAAATTGGCTGCTGCATTTCCCACATTACAACAGTGATTACACTCCAAAAGTACTTAATTGGCTGTAAAGCGCTTTGAGACATCCAGTAGTCGTGAAAGGTGCTATAGAAATGCAAGCCTTTGTTTTTTTCTTTTGCAGTATCCCTGGGTGAAAATAATCCGTCAAAATTCCCATTCCTGATTGCTATTTAGTGGCCCCCTACCTAAAAGTGCATAAGTGCAGAGGTGAGGAAAGGATGAGGGTCAGCTATGATACCCCCATTCCTCTCAACCAAAAGCCTGTCAACATTTACTGACAAGTTTCACACATGAGGAATGGTCATTTAAGTGACACCCTGGAGGGCTTCTGGTATCAGTGGAAATGTATCCAAGTGTGAATCACTGGCTTCATGAAAGGAGAAGAAAACATTGAAAAAGATAGTTGCCTTTGATCTCTGCACAGGAAAATAGCCCCAGTAAAAAATGCTTTTAAGAATGGATAGAATTTTGCTTCCACAGTAATATATCATCTGAAACCGTCAGTCATGGTTATCAGCTTAACACTCTTCTTAAACATGTTATTCTATATTTACTGTGACACACCTGCACATCTCAACATAGTAGCTGAATTGTCTAAGGATGTGCCTGAAGATATGGGTTCACTGTTTATTATTCAGATGGTAAATAATATGCCAGAGCAATCTTCAAATAATGAGCAAGATTAAACTTAAGGATCAAAGTTAAACATTGGGCAGACCGAAGCAATCGTCCTCAGCCCCTGCCACAAATTCCATTCCCTTGCCTCAGATCCCATCCTCCTGCCTGGCCACCATCTCAGGTGGAAGCTCACTGTTCGCAACCTTGGCATCCTATTTGACCTTGAACTGAGCTTGTGTCCCTATATTGTCTCCATCACAAAGACTGCCTACTCCCACCTCTGTAACGTCACCCCTGCCTTAGTCCATCTGCTGCCGAGACCCTCATCCCTGCCTTTGTCACATCCAGACTTGACTATTCCAATTCTCTCCTGGGCAGCCAGCCCCTCATCCTCCAGCCTCCATAAACTTCAGCTAATCCAGAACTCTGCTGTTGCATTCTATTCTGCACCGTCCCACTTATGCATCATTGTTGTAGGAGTAGTAGCAGTAGTAATAGAAGAATAAGATGAAGAATAAAAAGAGGAAGAAGATAAAGAAGGAAAGATATTGGGCCGAATTTTGCGAACCCTATGGGTGTGTACGAGGTGTGTACGCACCCGTAGGGGCCGCGCAAGTGCTGGGTGTAGGCATGAGAAACACATGCGCTAAAACCCAGAACTTGCGATCTGTCAAGAATCCTCTTAACAAATCCTCCGCCTGCCCAGGAGAAGAGCCTCCACGGGCAGGGAGTTCCGCTTTCTGTACAACTTCCACTTGCTGAAAGCCTTTAAAAATTTTACGCCTGGTAAAAGCAGCGTAAAGCCTGCTTTTACCAGCATAAGAGTTTTAAAAAAAATTAAAAAAAATTTCACTCATTTATAATTTTAAAATACTTTTATAAAAGGTAAGTTTATTTTTAGCCCCGTAAAAAACTTAAATTTTTTTTTCAAAAAATTAAATTTTTGTTTAAAATATTTAATTTAATGTAATTTTAACTAATTTTAAATATGTGATTTAAAAAAAAAGGTATTTAACGTTTAACTGTTTTTTAAGTGACCCCCATTCATACTTTTACATAGAGGCCTGTCAAAAGTGTGAAGGGGGATTCCCTTCTTTGATTGGTTCCCCATGGCCCACGTGATCCCAGGAGCGTGGATTCTTTACCAACGTGTGTGGATTCTTTAGCGCAGTCAAGACTGCCTACGGCCCAAGCACCCAAGGTCCTACCCCACTATGGGCCAAGAACGGAGAGGTACTCATCAAGTACAGGGAGGCAGTCAGCGCCCGTTGGAAGGAGCACATCGAAGATCTCCTTAACCGAGACTCTGTCTTCGACGTGAGTGTCCTCAACTCCATCACGCAGCATGCTACCCGTCACCAACTCAGCACATCCCCAGCCCGGCATGAGGTTGAAAAGGCCATCTGACAATTGAAGAACAACAAGGCCTCAGGAGCAGATGGAATCCCTGCCGAGGCGCTAAAGCATAGCGGAGAACCACTACTGGCACGAATTCATGAACTCATTTCTCTTATCTGGAAGGAGGAGAGCATGCCAGGGGATCTCAGAGACGCCGTAATTATGACTATCTTCAAGAAAGGTGACAAGTCCGATTGCGGTAATTACAGAGGAGTTTCCCTGCTGTCTGCCACAGGGAAAGTCATCGCAAGAATCCTCCTCAATTGCCTTCTCCCACTGGCTGAAGAGCTCCTCCCAGAGTCGCAATGCAGATTCTGCCTACTAAGGGGCACAATGGACATGATCTTCACCGCGTGCTAATTACAAGAGAAATGCTGGGAACAACGCCGACTGCTGTACATGGCCTTCGTTGACCTCACAAAGGCCTTTGACACTGTCAACTGTGAGGGATTATGGAGTGTCCTCCTCAAATTCGGCTGCCCTCAAAAGTTAGTCACCATCCTCCGCCTGCTTCACGACGACATGCAAGCCGTGATCCTGACCAACAGTTCCACCACAGACCCAATTTATGTATGGACTGGGGTCAAGCAAGGCTGTGTCATCGCTCTTCTCGATCTTCCTTGCGGCAATGCTCCATCTCACCCTCAGTAAGCTCCCTGCTGGAGTGGAGCTAATTTACAGAACAAACAGGAAACTGGTCAACCTCCGTCGCCTCCAGTCCAGATCCAAGGTCATCCCTTCCTCTGTAATCAAATTACAGTATGCAGACGATGCTTGCGCCTGCGCACACTCGGAGGTCAAACTCCAAACCATCGTTAACACCTTCACTGAAGCGTACGAGAGCATGGGCCTTAAACTAAACATTCGTAAGACAAAGGTCCTCTACCAACCTGCCCCTGCCACACAGTACTACTCCCCGATTATCAAAATCCACGACAAGGCCTTGGACAACGTGGACCACTTTCCATACCTTGGGAGCCTACTGTCAACAAGGGCAGACGTCGATGACGAAGTCCAACACCGCCTTCAGTGTGCCAGTGCAGCCTTCGGTCACCTGAGGAAGGGAGTGTTTGAAGACCAGGACCTCAAACCCGGTACCAAGCTCATGGTCTACAGTAATACCTGCCCTCCTGTATGCCTCAGAGACATGGACCATGTACAGCAGGCACCTCAAAGCACTGGAGAGGTACCACCAACGCTGCCTCTGCAAGATCCTGCAAATCCATTGGCAGGATAGGCGCACCAACATCAGTGTTCTCGCTCAGGCCAACAGCCCCAGCATCGAAGCTTTGACCACGCTCGATCAGCTCCGCTGGATGGGTCACATTGTCCGCATACCCGATACGAGACTCCCAAAACAAACGCTCTACTTGGAGCTCCGACACGGCAAGAGAGCCCCAGGTGGGCAGAGAAAACACTTCAATGACACCATCAAAGCCTCCTTGAAAAAGTGCAACATCCCCACCGACACCTGGGAATCCCTGGCCCAAGACCATACAAAGTGGAGAAGAAGCAACCGGGAAGGCGCCGAATACCTCGTGTCTCTTCGCCAGGAGCAACCGGAAGCCAAGTGCAAACAGCGCAAGGAGTGCACTTCAACCCAAGCACACCACCCACCCGCCCCTTCAACCACCATCTGCCCCACCTGTGACAGAGACTGTCGGTCCCGCATTGGACTCATCAGTCACCTGAGAACTCATTTTTAATGTGGAAGCAAGTCATCTTTGGTTCTGAGGCACTGCCTAAGAAGAAAAGATCCCAGGAGCGCTTGCGCACCACATGGGATACCTGGGCTTCTGCGCATTTCGTAGTGGAGAGGCCCAGGATCGGAAGTCTCTGGACCTACGGAGCCAGCAGGTAGTGCGTAGATTTTTCCCGATCGGGGGCACCCGCACGCAGGAAGCCTCCGATCGGAAATTCAGGCCCATTGTTCTTAGTATCCTACCTTGCTACTAGAACTACAATAGAATAATTTTGTCACTGTACAGTGTTGTCACATTGTACTGACAGGAGAACACATATTGCGGCTGGCAGTACAGTGCAGATGCTGAGAAAATTGCTGGTCTGAGGTCAAGATAATTTAGCTATGGGTTCAGCTGGGTCAGAGAAATATTAAAATGCTTGCCTAGTCAGAAAGGGGTCTGCCAAGGTTGTGTTGCCCTTTGTAAGGCTTTAGGAAGAAGATGCTTTAAGATTTTGTGATCCAATTATGAGTCGGTTCATTCTTACCATCTGGGGTGGAGCCTGTGTGAGTTTATGGGATGTCTGGGTAGCATAGGCTTCCAGCAAAGAGGGCTGGTGCATCCTGAGCTCTATCAGTCATCCCCAGGAAGGATGTAATTTGTAAAGCATCTGCATGTTACGCTTAATATAACTTGTTTTGGTCTTGTGCATTCTCCATTCCCCCTCTGCTATCTGAAAGTTTGAGTCTCATTTGCTCTGACGTCTTGGTCTCTGTGCTCAGCCATGGGTTGCAGGGCAGACCACGTACCAGGGCATGATTCCTCAGTTTTAGCCATCCAACAGTGGTATATGAGACTGGGAAAATGGAGCCCGTCTTCAGGTTTGTGGAGCTTCAGGCTTATGAGATGTATTTTTAGTTCCTTGTACATCTATAGGGACCTGAAGATGTGGCTCTTGAAGTTTACATAAGAACATAAGAAATAGGAGCAGGAGTAGGCCAATCGGCCCCTCGAGCCTGCTCCGCCATTCAATAAGATCATGGCTGATCTGATCCTAACCGCCAATCCACTATCACAGAACCATCTCCTGAATCTAACAGAATTAGACACACGAAATAGGAGCAGGATCAGGCTACACGGCCCCTGGGCCCGCTCCGCTACCCACAGGGCCATGACCGATCCGAACCTAGATTCATGTCCAAATTCCTGCCCGCTCCCCGTAACCCTTAATTCCCTTTACTTCTAGGAAACTGTCTATTTCTGTTTTAAATTTATGTAATGATGTAGCTTCTACAGCTTTTTGGGGCAGCATATTCCATGGACCTACCACCCTCTGAGTGAAGTAGTTCCTCCTCATCTCAGTTTTGAAAGAGCAGCCCCTTATTCTAAGACTATGCCCCCTAGTTCTAGTTTCACCCATCATCGGGAACATCTTCCCCACATCCACCCGATCCAACCCCTTCACAATCTTATATGTTTCAATAAGATCGCCTCTCATTCTTCTGAACTCCAATGAGCAGAGTCCCAATCTACTCAACCTCTCCTCATATGTCCATCCCCTCATCCCCGGGATTAACTGAGTGAACCTTCTTTGTACTGACTCGAGAGCAAGTATGTCCTTTCTTAAGTATGGACACCAAAACTGTACGCAGTATTCCAGGTGCGGTCTCACCAATACCTTGTACAACTGAAGCAATACCTCCCTATTTTTATATTCTATCCCCCTAGCAATGAAAGCCAACATTCCATTGGCCTTCTTACTCACTTGCTGCACCTGCATACTAACCTTTTGAGTTTCGTGCACCAGGACCCCCAGATCCCTTTGTACTTCAGTACTTTCCAGTTTCTTGCCATTAAGAAAATAACTTGCTCTACGATTTTTCCTGCCAAAGTGCATAACCTCACACTTTCCAGTATTGTATTCCATCTGCCAAATCTCTGCCCACTTACTTAGCCTGTCGATGTCCCCTTGCAGGTTTTTTTGCCCTCCTCACTCACTACTTTCCCTCCCATCTTAGTATCATCTGCAAACTTTGATATGTTACACTCGGTCCCCTCCTCCAAATCGTTAATATAGATTGTAAAGAGTTGGGGACCCAGCACTGACCCCTGCGGAACACCACTAGTTACTGATTGCCAGTCTGAGAATGAACCATTTATCCCAACTCTCTGCCTTCTGTTAGATAGCCAATCCTCTATCCATGCCAGAATATTACCCCCAATCCTGTGATTTTTTATCTTAAGCAATAATCTTTTGTGTGGCACCTTGTCAAATGCCTTTTGGAAGTCTAAATACACTACGTCCACTGGTTCCCCTTTATCCACCCTATACGTTACTTCCTCAAAGAACTCCAGCAAATTTGTCAAACATGACTTCCCCTTCATAAAACCATGCTGACTTTGTCCTATTAAATTATGATTATCCAAATGTCCTGTTACTGTCTCCTTAATAATGGACTCCAAAATTTTACCTACCACAGATGTTAGGCTAACCAGTCTATAGTTTCCAGCCTTCTGTCTACTGCCCTTTTTAAATAAGGGTGTTACATTAGCAGTTTTCCAGTCTGCCGGGACCTTTGCCGAGTCCAGGGAGTTTTGGAAAATTATTACCAATGCTTCCACAATCCCTACCGCCACTTCCCTCAAGACCCTAGGATATAAGCCATCAGGTCCAGGTGATTTATCCGCCTTGAGTCCCATTATTTTACCGAGTACCACTTCCTTAGTGATTTTGATCATGTTTAGCTCCTCCCCCCCCTTTAGCCCCCTGTTTGTCCAGTGTTGGGATATTCTTAGTGTCTTCTACTGTAAAGGCTGATGTAAAATATTCATTCAGTGTTTTTGCCATCTCCATATTTCCCACCATTTAATTTCCCGGTCTCATCCTCTAAGGGACCAACATTTACTTTAGCCACCCTTTTTCTTTTTATATAACTATAAAAACTCTTACTATCTGTTTTTATATTTTTTGCTAATTTACTTTCATAATCTATCTTCCCTTTCTTAATCAATCTTTTTGTTATTTTTTGCTGTCTTTTAAAGTTTTCCCAATCCTCTATCCTCCCACTAGATTTGGCTACCTTATATGCCCTTGATTTTAGTCGAATACTATCCTTAATTTCTTTACTTAGCCACGGATGGCTGTCTTTTCTTTTACACCCTTTTCTTCTCAGTGGAATATATATTTTTTGGAAGTTGTAAAATAACTCCTTAAATGTACACCACTGGTCATGTATCGTCTTACCCTTTAATCTATTTTCCCAATCCACTCTACTCAATTCCACTCTCATACCTTCATAGTCTCCTTTATTCAAGCTTAGCACGCTTGTTTGAGATCCAACCTTCTCACCCTCTAATTGAATATGGAATTCAACCATGTTATAGTCACTCATTCCAAAGGGATCCTTTACTAGGACATTTTTAATTAATCCCGTCTCGTTACACAGGACCAGATCTAAGGTTGCTTGCCCCCTGGTCGGTTCAGTTACATACTGCTCAAGAAACCTATCCCTAATACACTCAATGAACTCATCCTCAAGGCTGCCCTGCCCAATTTGATTTGTCCAATTAATATGATAGTTAAAATCCCCCATAATTATAGATGTTCCCTTATTACAAGCCTCAGCTATTTCCTGATTGATACTCCGTTTCTGAATTTTTGGACCCTGATTGGCAGCATCTGTGACATATTTCTGGCCAGGATATGCTGGGAGGAGGCGGAAAGAGAAATTATGTATTTTTTTGTAATGTAATTGAGTTTTTCAGTTATTATAAACCCTAGGGGGGCGAAATTCCCCGAGAGGGCCATTTGGGGCGCTAACTGCAAAAAGTTTGAAAAGTTAGTGCCTGGCGCTAATGATTCTGAACCTCACCTAAATTCCATGACTTCGCTCCAGGAAGGGAGAGGGGCGCTAAATCAAGCGCTAATGTCGTCAGTGGGGCGCTACAGGGGCACTAACACCAGAGAGCTGCCGAATTTCAGGTGAGTTCCAAACGGATTTGATTGCTCGCGCTGCTTCTTTCCAGCTCTTAAAGGGAAGGTTCGATCATTCACCAGATGCTCATTTGCAGCTTTGCTTGCTTCGAGGAGAACAGACCCATACTGCAGACCCTGTTCATTGCTCTGTGAAAATCTGCCTAATAACCAACAAATCACACCCTAATGCAAATGAAGATTCCTTACTCAGCAGCAAACTCTGGAACCTAAAGGGCTCTTTGCTTCTGAGCAGCAAAAAAGTTCGGTGTCCTGGCTGACACAAACAACAGCCGGAAGTGGAGGCTTTTAAATAACGCTCCTCCACAGGCCTCCCGACTGGAAAATGCCTGCCCGAACCTGTCGCTAAAAAACAGAGGCGCACAGGCAGGCGAAAAATGGGAATTTTGCATCGGAAGTGCTAACGGGGCGATGCGCCCGGAGCTGACGTCCTCATCTCCGGGCGCAGAAGATCGGGGCCAAAACTGGTAGCGCCACCATTAACCTCCCGCCGAATTTCGTGGGAAGCGCGGTTATCGCCTTGGGGGGGGTGGTGGCGGAGGGGGGTAGCGCAATGCCATTTGCGACCCGTTAGCGCCTCCCACCGGAGACGCAAACGAGGGGAATTCTGCCCCCCCGTGGAATTTAGTAAATTCATGACCGAAGAAGCAAATTGAAAGCACTCGTGGATTTCTCTGGAGATGTCCTGTGCAAGGGACATGTCCTCCATTTTAGAATAGTTAAATTTGTAACCTGAGAGGAGACTAAATCCTTGATCTTGTGGAAAAATGTTGTTGAGTGAGGTGGAGGGGCTAGTTATGTACAGTAGAATGCCATCAGTTGACAACGTTGATTTGTTTATGACTCTCCAACTTCTACCTTCATGGAAGCCTGAACTCATTCTATGCTTTCTGCCAGAGGCTCTATGACTATTGCAAAGAGGAGCATAAAGGTAACGCTTGTCTCTGTACTTTGTTATAAAAGAGGAATGCAGGGTTCTCAAGTGATTGGTGCACAGAGCTTGGAGACTGGAGTATAGGATTTAAATCTACTTCCCGATTGTGACACCAAATAGCATTTGTGTGCATATAGTGAGAAGGAATTCTCACTTCACCTTGTTGAATGTGAGTACTAGCACAGGGTAGTTGTTGCAGTTGCAGTGCCGAGGCATGTAAATTGGATGTCTGGCGTTGTATTCCATTTAGCAGACCTGTATAAAACTTGCTTGGTCAGCACGGATTAAATCAGGGCCGACTTTAGCAAGTCTGGTAGCCAGTACTTTGTTGTCAGTGTTGAGCTGAAGTATGGGCCTGCAGGATATCCAAAGGCTGGGGTCTTTACGTTTTCATGTATTTGTGTGATTGTGGCTATCTTGAAATTATCTGTGAGGGTGTTCGCCCCTTCAATGTGGTGGAAGAATTTGACTGGAGAGGTGTTCATTTTGGGAGCAGAGCCTTGTAAAACTTACCTGACTAGTCACTGAGTCTGGAGCTTTCCCAGGCTGGTGGCTTTATTTTGCCGCTTGGATCTCCTTGGCTGAGACTGGGGAGTCCAGTGACTGCATTTTGTCCTGGGAGAGATGGGGAGATTAGTGACGTAGTGGTATGTTTGAACAGGGACAGGGTACTGAATTTGGATGATCGGCCATGATCTCATTAAATGGCGGAGCAGGCTCGAGGGGACGAATGGCCTACTCCTGCTCCTATCTTCTATGTTTCTATGTTTCTATCCCTATGGTGACAAAAAATAGAACAATTCTACTCATTTCAGGTGATGTACATCTGTCATCAGCAGGTTAGAACTAATTGTACCCAAACATCTATTTATATCAGATTCAGAGACTCATTTGAAACAGTAATTTTTCAAGGTGGCAGGACAGGTTGAGAAAGTGGTTAAAAAAGCATATGGGATCCTGGGCTTCATAAATAGACCAAAGGTGACATGAGGAAAAACTTTTTTATGCAGCGAGTGGTTAGGATCTGGAATGCACTGCCTGAAAGGGTGGTGGAGGCAGATTCAATTGTGGCTTTCAAAAGGGAATTGGATAAGTACCTGAAGGAAAAAATTTGCAGGGCTACGGGGAAAGGGCAGGGGAGTGGGACTAGGTGAAGTGCTCTTGCAGCGAGCCGGCACGGGTTCGATGTGCCGAATGACCTCCTACTGTGCTGTAACCATTCTATGATTCTATGGTTCTATGTGGTCCGCTGACCACACGCACACGAGCGCGCCCACACACACAGACACACACACACAGTCATACATGCACACTCACACACACACAAATCTCTAGCAGCTGGCAACAGCAGGGTTTGATCAATAGAATAGGTATGCTGAATGAAATGGAAACTGCCTGGAGGCACAATTTGTGTGCACACCTTCCCAACATTTTACCAAATTCTCAGCAGCTCATGCCTACTCACACCGCTCCCATCCTTCTGCTGTAGTGTACGCAAAAACATAATTAGTAGGACACAGCCTTGTAACTTTTAAATCTTAAGATTGTGGCTGTCTTTAACTTGAATGCCTTTAGCCAGAGAGTGACTAGAATGTGGAACTTGCTACCACACGGAGTAGTTGAGGCGAATAGAATAGATGCATTTAAGGGGAATCTAGACAAGTACATGAGGAAGAAAGAAATAGAAGGATATGCTGATAGGGTTAGATGAGGTATGGTGGGAGAAGGCTCGTGTGGAGCATAAACACTGCCACAGGTCGAATGGCCTGTTTCTGTGCTGTAAATTCTACATAAAAGATTATTATCTTAATATTATACAGATTAAGAACCATAGCCAAAGATAGTATGGCGGGCAATATTTAATATATAGTACAAATTGTATAAGATGAGATATTGTACAAGAGAGAAACCACGCATGTGCAGAAAGAAAAAAACCCTTGAAAAGTGGCAATGTTATAAAATAGGATCTTCTAGTGTACAGATCAATAGATATCAGGAACAACTGCCAATGTACAAGAGAAACATAGAAACATAGAAAAATAGGAGCAGGAGTAGGCCATTCGGCCCTTTGAGCCTGCTCCGGCATTCAATATGGTCATGGCTGATCCTCTATCTCAATACCATATTCCCGCTCTCTCCCCATACCCCTTGATGCCTTTTGTGTCTAGAAATCTATCTATCTCCTTTTTAAATATATTCAGTGACTTGGCCTCCACAGCCTTCTGTGGTAGAGGATTCCACAGGTTCACCAACCTCTGAGTGAAGAAATTTCTCCTCATCTCAGTCCTAAATGTCCTACCCCGTATCCTGAGACTGTGGCTGTTACGTCCGTGTAATAATAAGGAAAAGGACTGCAGAGAACGGTACAACAGGTGTTTACTCAACGTGGTTCAAACTGCAACTGAAACAACAGATTACTACTCAGCGTTATATACAGGTGTGGTCACTGCTGGTACTACAGTATACATGAGCTGTAGAAAGTAGTTCCCCCCTTAAAGGTACATACATTACAATTCCTCCCCTTTTAGATTAACAGTACCATAACACTCATTTAACAATTAAATATCAAACTAATTACAATTAACACTTTTAACATGCAACATTAGCTGAAAATAGTCTATTTATAAATTCAGTCTTTGGGGAGGCTTCCTGATCCTTTCTGGATAGCGCCTTTCCCGAGTGTCTTGCTCTTGGTGCGGAGGCGATTCTGGCCCCCTGTCGTCGGTTGGTTCATCAGCTTCCGATGCTGTTTCTGGGGTAGATGCTATCTGTACGTCGGGTTCATCACCAGGTACGTATGGGCGAGGCATGGGGTTGACTCGTTCCTGTGACTCTAGGATCTGGTCAGCATGGTGTCTCACGATGCTCTCCACAACGTCCACTGTGTACATTGGTGGCCCCTGCCGTGTGCATATCGTTCCTGGTTGCCATTTTTCTGTTCGGTAGTCGCGGGCCAAGACTGGTTGCCCTACATTGAAGCTCCTTGTCGGCTTCTCATTGATGTGCTGGACTTGCTTACTCTCAACATCTCTTCGTACATTTGGTCTGAGCAAATCCAGATGAGATCTCAACCTTCGGTTAAAGAACATCATGACCGGGGCCTGGTTGGTGACTGCATGTGTCGCATTTCTGTAGGCTAACAGGAAATTGTCCACCTTATGCTGCAGTGGAATGTCGTCATCGCACATGGCCTTTACTGCTTTTTTAAAGGTTTGTACGAACCTCTCAGCCAATCCATTTCTGGCTGGATGATACGGGGCAGATGTGTAATGCCTTACCCCATTCCTTTTCATAAATCTTCGAAACTCTTCGGACACAAACTGTGGTCCGTTATCAGAACAAATCTGCTCTGGCAAGCCGTTCCTGGCAAAAATGGTCCGTAGGGCTGCAATAGTTTTCTCCGTGGTGGTGGAGGACATTTTGATCACCTCAGGCCATTTTGAGTGCGCATCCACGGCTATTAAAAACATTGAGTCCATGAATGGACCAGCAAAATCAATATGCACCCGTTGCCATGGAGATGAGGGCCACTCCCATGGGTGTAGAGGGGCATGTGGTGGTGCATTTTGGACCTTCTGGCATCCTGAGCAGCTCTTTGTCAAGTCCTCGATTTGCTGATCGATCCGTGGCCACCACACATAAGCCCTAGCAAGGCTTTTCATTTTCACCCCTCCCAGATGACCTTCGTGAAGCTCATTGAGCACTCTCTCCCTTAACTTGGGTGGAATTACCACTCGGGATCCACACATCAATGTCCCCTGGCATACTGACAGCTGTTCTCTTCTGGATGAGAATGCTGGCAACAGTGAGTCGCCATGTGCTGGCCATCCCTTCACCGTCAAATCATATACCCGAGACAGTGTCGGGTCATTTCGGGTCTCCTTCTCTATACCAGCGTTAGTTACTGGCAAGCATTCAATTATAGTCGAATGAAATATTTCGACAGGATCCACTGCTGGTGCATCCTCCGCAGTAGGCAGTGGCAGGCGTGATAGCCCATCAGCGTTTCCATGCTGTTTCGTGCCCTTATACTCGATTTCATATTGGTGCGCCCCTAGAAAAAGGGACCATCTTTGTAGCCGTTGCGCAGTCATCACCGGAATGCCCTTCTTTGGATTAAAGATGGAGACAAGTGGTGGGTGGTCAGTCAGCAAGGTGAACTTCTGCCCGTGCAGATAGTGATTGAACTTTTTCACTCCCCACACTAGGCTGACGGCCTCCCTGCCAATCTGGGCGTAGTTACGCTCGGCTGAGGTTAGTGACCGAGACGCAAAGACTACTGGCCTTTCCGAGCCATCCGGGAATTTGTGCGACAGCACCGCTCCAATGCCATAGGATGATGCATCACACGCCAACCGAATTGGTAGTGCTGGGTTGAAATGAGCCAACACCTCTTTTGATGTGATCAGTGCTTTGCTCTTCTGGAAAGCTCATTTACATTCGTCACTCCACTTCCATGGTACCCCCGTTTGCAGTAGGGTGTTCAGTGGGTGTAGTACGGTAGACAAATTCGGCAAGAACTTATGGTAATAGTTCACCAGCCCGAGGAACGACCTCAGTTGTGACACATTTTCCGGTGCTGGAGCCTTGACGACTGCCTCAATCTTTTCAGGGGACTTATGTAACCCCTCTTTATCAATAACGTGGCCACAATACGAGATCTGCTTCTGGAAAAACTCGCATTTGTGGCGATTAGCTCGGAGCCCATATTTCTTCAATCTAGTGAGCACCTGCTCCAGGTTGGCGAGGTGATCACTGTCATTTTCGCCCGTGACCAGGATGTTGTCCAAATAACGCTGGGTCCCTGGAATCCCTTGCAGGACTTGTTCCATTGCCCTTTGCCAAATAGCCGGAGCTGATGCAACCCCGAACACTAGCCGGTTGTATTGGTAGAGAACTTTATGAGTGTTGATCGTGAGGTACTGTTTCGAGGCTTCTTCTACCTCCATTTGCAGGTACGCCTGGGCCAGATCAATCTTAGTGAAGCGTTTCCCTCCAGATAGCGAGGCGAAAATATCTTCAATCCGCGGAAGCGGATATTGTACCGTGTGAAGGACTGGGTTCACTGTCACCTTAAAGTCCCCACAGATGCGAACCTTCTTTGGTTCCCCAGGCGTATTACTCAACGACCTCTTCATTACAGGAACGATGGGTGTAGCCCACTCGCTCCAGTCCACTTTGGACAGTACTCCTGAACATTCCAAACCTTCCAGCTCTGCTTCGACGGCTGGGCGGATCGCATAAGGCACCGGTCTGGCCTTAAAAAACTTTGGGCTTGCATTTTCCTCTATTTTGATCATCGCTGTTATGCCTTTTAGTGTTCCGAGTCCCTGCTGGAACACTTCTTGTGCGTCAGTTAGCATTTTTGACAGTCGTCCAGGTGTGACGTCGTCATCCTTTTTGGCATCTACAGTCAGTGCTTGTATGGAATGCCAATCTAGCTGTATCTTCCGGATCCATTCACGTCCTAGTAGTGGTGGTCCTCCATCTGGCAATACATATAGGTCCATTTTTGGTGTTTCCTTGCCGTTATATATAACGTTCACCCTTATTTTTCCTTTGGGGTAGACTTTTTGCCCCGTGTACGTCTTCAAGACAATCTTTGTATCTCTCAAGGGTATATGTGAGAATAGCCATTTGTAGTCCCTTCGGTTTATGACTGTTAGGGCTGATCCTGTGTCCAATTCTATTTTCACTTGGACTCCTGCTATCTTGAGCGTGACCCAGATAGTTTGGTGATCCTCCATTTTGATCACATTATGTAGTTTCAGACAACCCAGCTCCTTGCTTCCGGAGTCTGTATCACTCTTCTGTTCGTCTGAACTACTCTCTGTCACCTTATGTACCTTCTTGTACTTCTCCTGTGGAGATTTCTTGCTGCTGGTTTTCTTTCCCGACCTGCAGACTCTTGCTATGTGTCCTACTTTTCCACACTGTCTGCACACTTTGTACTTGAACCAGCAATCATTATGGTCATGTGTTGTTCTGCCGCAGCGATAGCACTTCACTGTTCCGTATGACATTTCATTTGTGCCATATTCTTGCGGTCTCCATTGTATCTCTGCAGCGCCCCGTGCTGCTGCTTCGTGTGATACTGCAATGCTGAAAGCCTTGTCCAGCGTAAGATCCTTTTCTGATAGAAGCCGTTTCTGGGTTCCTTCACTTTGAAGCCCACACACAAACTTGTCCCTTAAAGTATCTGCTAGTCCCGTTCCAAACTGGCAGTGTTTCGATAGCTTGCACAGTTCCGTTAAATACTCAGCATTACTTTCATCTTTATGCTGGTTCCTTTTGTGAAACTTAAATCTTTCTGCTATCAGCAGCGGTGTGGGGTTTAAGTGGTCCTGTAGGATTGACACTATGTTTTCAAAATCCTTTTCTACTGGCTTCTCTGAGGTTACTAGGTTTCGTAGTAAGCCATACGTTTTTGCACCCATTGAATTCAACAACACCAGCGCTTTCTTGTCATCTGGCACTTCATTCGCCTTGCAGTATACTTCTATGCGTTCGACATATGTCGTCCAATCTTCGACTTCATTGTCGAACGCTGTGATACTGCCACTCTTCGGCATTTTTGGGTGTGGTTGGACTGGCTTAAAATGGCGTCTCCCGTGCTTTCCTTTCTTCCCCACTGGCTTAAAATGGCGTCTCCCGCGCTGCTGCCAACGCCGCTCTCGGCGGTCCTCGTGGCAAATGGCGACGCCCTGTGGGTTTCGTGCGCTGCTCCTGCGCTGCTGCCAACGCCGCTCTCTGCGGTCCTCGTGGCAATGGCAGCGCCTCGCGTTTTCCTGCGCGCCTCTCTCCCCCGTTGACGCTGCTCGGCCCTTGACCACCGGCTGCGCTCTGCTCTCTCTCGCCTTTCTCCCCCGTTGACGCCGCTCTGTCCTGAACCCCGGCTGCGCCCTGTGCGCTCTGCCCTCTCTCTCTCCCCCGTCGACGCTGCTCGGCCTTTTTCTGTGCCGCTCGGTCGGGCTCTAGCCCGTCACTGTCCGGGAAGGGTCTGCGCAGTACCTGTTGCCTACCCGTTTCGCTGGACCACCGTGACTGGAAAGCCAAGCCTGGCTCTCGACAGCCTCCCCTGCGATGCTCAAATCTCCGCTGCATGACTGGGTGGTTGCCCGTGGTTGACGCCCGTGCTTCTGGACTCGACCTTCTTCCACTGTTCTCCAGGAGCGAATCCCTGGGAGGTGATGCAGAGTTGCAGGTAGGTTCGAACTTGCTCGTCGCTGTAGTGTATGTACCCGTCTACCTTTAAGAGAACTATTGTGTGTAACCGTTCACCCTTAAGAGAACTATTTTAGGTGTGGCACTACTTTGTTTGGCTTCTGTATACTGTAATACCGACGGTGACCACACCAGTATATAAGTGTTGTGTCAGGATTTATTGGGCAGATTCGCCCTGACCTTCGAATAGTAAAGTCCTGTTTTAAGTTACTCTTGGAGTCTGTGTATTAATTAACTAAACAACCCACAGACTTTACAGTGGCGACGAGTCCGATCGTACCCTGCGGCAACAATACTTCCGAAGCAGTTAACGAGCGTCGAGAAGAGGCAACCGCCCTCGTCATTCTGCTGGGAGAAAACTCGAGTCTGCAGAGCTGGAAAGGAGGAAGAATTCAGAGACAAAGACTTCCATCAGCAACAGGCACTGACTGTCCCTTCTGCCACGGTGAGGAGTGAGCCGATCAGCACGAGAAGCAAGCCGGCCACGGTAACTGTGAGTAAAGGAAAAGTAAAAAGAATAACCGGAGGATAAGGGCGGTGCACTCGACCACGGTCGAGGGGGAAAGGAGCCGGACAGAAGTCGGGCCCAGAGGCGCTGAGACTGGGGCAGCGTGGAGCAAGGAAGCCGCGGTACAGACAGGCTGGGGGACGCAACGGCGTCGTGAGACAGCTAGACCGCGACCGGCGAAAAAGGCCGGGCAGTGACCGAAGCCACGAAGCGCTGCGACCGCGAACGTATGCGCGGGAAGAGATAAACTCAGCCGCAGCCGGGGAGGGAAGCACCGGACTGCGAGAGGGCTGGGAGGCGTGATTGGGAGCCGAGCGAGCGGGAGAGGCAGAGCCAACCAAGGGAGACTGAGCGAGAGCCAGTCCAGCGGCTGAAACTGTTCTCTGTCAACGGGGTGTACCCAGCGCCGGTAGAGCCGAGCGAGCGGGAGAGAGACAGAGCCCGAGCAAGGGGAACTGAGCGAGAGCCAGCCCAGCGGCTGAAACTGTTCGCCGTCAACGGGGTGTACCCAGCGCCGGTTGCCCTGCCGAGAAAAGGGAAAGCACTGAAGCCGACACGCAGGCTGTGAACCTGAAAGCCAGCGGCCGTCGCCCGTGGGGAAAGTGTACCCCTCCCGCCAGGGAAGAAACGCGGGAAGCCGCCATTAGGCGGGGAAGAAGACAGAAGCGGGAAACCGCCATTGAAGTGGGCGGGGAGAGAAGATAAGCGCGGGAAACCGCCATTTTCACGGGAACCGCCATCTTGAAAAAAAAAAAGATTTTAAAGAAATAATTCGTGGTGTTTATCAGGAAGAGAGGAAGATGCCTAAGCGTGGTAACATCAATGATTTTAATTCCGAGGTAGAAGACTGGGCCACATATGTGGAACGCATTGAGATCTATTGTGAGGCCAATAAAATAGAAGAAGATGACAAAGCTATAACCTTGCTAAACTCGATGGGCGCGAAGACATACGGGCTCTTGAAGCATCTACTATCACCAGCTAAACCGGCGGATCAGACTTTCAATGATATTGTGGCTGTTCTGAAGGATCACTTGAACCCCACACCGTTGATGTTGGTGGGACGATTCAAATTCTATGCGAGAACGCAACGGAAAGACGAAAGCAACGCAGAATACTTGGTCGAACTGCATAGACTAGCGAAATACTGCCAGTTTGGAGGGAATCTGACAGAGGCATTGCGAGACAAGTTCGTGTGTGGATTGGCAAAGGAAGGAACGCAAAAGCGACTACGCGAAGAGAACGACCTTACACTTGACAGGGCTGTCCTTATTGCAGCATCGCACGAAGCCGCAGTGAAGGGAACTGCGGAAATGCAGCTAAAGACAGCGGCACTCAGTGTGGATCAAATTACCTCGACAACAACAAAATGCTATCGTTGTGGGAAGGCAACACACGACCAGAACCAATGCTGGTTTAAGAACCAGGAATGTAGGAAATGTGGCAAACTGGGTCACATAGCTAAGGTATGCCGGTCAGGGAAGAAGACCAACAACCAAAGGACCAACAACCAAAGGAAGCCATCACAGGAAAAGTACAACAAGGTACACAAGGTGGCTGAGAAGAGTTCAGATGAACAGAATTCGGACTCAGACCCAAACGGCCAGGAGCTGGGTAGTCTGAGAATTCACAATGTGAGTAAGGAAGCTGACCTACAAACTATCTGGGTCATGCTAAAAATAGCTGGAGTCCAAGTGAAAATGGAGTTGGACACTGGATCAGCTCTATCAGTCATAAATCGAAGGGATTACCACCAGCTATTCTCACATATACCCTTAAGAGATACCAAGTTCCTATTGCAGACATACATGGGGCATAAAGTATACCCCATGGGGAAGATAAGAGTCAAGGTGAGAGATAGGGGTAAAGAACACCCAAGAATGAACTTATACGTACTACCTGAGGGAGGACCACCACTTCTAGGATGGGAGTGGATCAAGAAAATGGGCATGGAATGGCACTATCTAAAAGCCATAACGAGTGAGGACTCGGTGCAGACAATCAGCTCAGATTCTGAATCGGATGACGATAAGACCAACCCAAATGTGAAAGACAAGGCTAAAATGGACTTGCCGACTAAGGTTGGAAAAACGAAGGCATGCAGAAAGGCTTATGCTCCAGAGAAGAACAAAGTTTCAGAACAGATCTCCACCGAACAACGACAACATAGTTTGACAGAGAATTCTGAGTCTGTTCAGTTTAAGGACATATCCATGATGGAAGAACACCGAGCTCGGACTCAACTTTATTTCAAATTACGACAACAATTAGAACAATTGAGTTACCGTCTCGTACAAGAGATGAAAACAATGAAAAAGTTCTATGACACCGAATGGGAGAATCTGGAAAGACAACAGAAGCAGCTAGCTCAAGCAGAGAGCGACCATAGAGCCATCGTGACCAATCACCGATCACATCTCCCTTATGATGTTCAGGAGTTAGAATATTTGCAGAAAGAAGCAAATGAAGAGGAATCTTCAGGAAGCCAGGATTTTATTCCAGTTCTTCTCTACGACTCCTTACAAGCAGAGTTTGAGAAGTTGAAGGAACAGTATGAACAGGCCCAGGCTACAATCCTGGATGGGGTTAACTCGGCAACCTCCGAAAAGCTAGTTTCAGTGGAAGCTTATGAGCAACTAAAGGTTGAACATGAGCAAGAAGTCCAAAGGCTGCAGGAAATTCTTGATGAGCTCAAGGCCAAGACAGACTCATCGGTAGAAGTTCCATCCATAGATGAGAAATTAGAGGTGAAAGACATGGCAGAACATGAAAGTCAAGATGTCCAAGAACTCATAAAAATATTGAAGGAAACCCAAGACAAATATGAGGCGGCAATGACTGAGGTTCAACAACTTGAAGAACAGATTCAACTGGGAATTCTTTCAGTGAAAGAAAAGGCAACTGTAAGAAAAACAGAGACTGTAAGAATGGCCCCTGAACATGAGCTAGAGAGCATTAAGGCGCAACTTTCCCGAGCGCTGAAAGCCAAAGTACAAGAGGGAAAAAAGGTGAAAGCATTGGAGGAAAAGGTGGATGAAATGGAGAAGACTCTGATCCACAGGGTCCCTGTGGAAGAGTTAACGGTCAGCCAACTCCTTCATATGCTGAGAGACAAGACTCTGCAATGGGAACCATTTGAACACGAGCTTCAATCTTCAAAGGGAAGGGGTTCGGAGCTCTCAAAAGTTTGGGGAATAGTTGAGGTTGCAACACAGATTTTACGGGGCTGCCGAAAGTACGCTGAATCACGTCAATGTGAACTACAGAATGTTGAAACAGCTGCTCCAGTAGAAGGATTGAATAGCCCGATCAATCAATCCCCGATGGAAGGGGAAGTATTGGAATCACAAATGAGGTCATTAGTGAAGGATTGGCAGGAAACCCAGGAAGAGTGGGATGAATATGAACGCATGAAGAAGTCTCTTCAGGAAAGATGTCGAGGGAGGGAACAACAGTCGGCTAACGTCCAGTTGGGTAAGGAAGAAGTAGCAGGCCCTCTCGCTAGACTAGCTCAGGACGACACCGAATATTACCATGACCTGTTGAGTGACACGGAATATTACGATGAATTGGTCTGCCCAGCTTGTGATGAAGACTCCCAAAGTGCAGAAATCAGGATGAAGCACTTAAAGTCTAAGGAACATAGGGAGATGGTGGTGCTACAGCTGGCAGCGGATAAGGGAGCCCCGAGAGTCTCCAAGAAGCAGAAAAGAAAAAGACGAAGCAGAAGACGACAACCATCTAAATCATTATCACTTCTATCAGATCATGCACGTGGGCCCTACGAAGGGGGCCAAATCAGTTGGAAAGTAGGAAAAATTACCAAGGCAGTCCAGCTGTTTGTAAAAGTCAGCACTGCTGGTTCAGCAGGACGGAAGTTCGAGCTGTTAAGCCAAGGGAAAGACTATTGGAGGAGTCACACTAGAAATGTGAACCGGCTACACCACAGAGATGTTGTTCGGACCGAGTCAAGACCAGAGACTGAACCTGTGAACTGTTCCCGCAGAGGCTGAATCTGTGAACTGTTTCCCGCAGAGACTATATCTGTGAATTGTTTTACATGAAGTTGATTATATGTTATGTTTAATGGGGAATAAGTATGTTGTAAGCTAAAAAGGGAGGATTGTAGTGTATGTACCCGTCTACCTTTAAGAGAACTATTGTATGTAACCGTTCACCTTTAAGAGAACTATTTTAGGTGTGGCACTACTTTGTTTGGCTTCTGTATACTGTAATACCGACGGTGACCACACCAGTATATAAGTGTTGTGTCAGGATTTATTGGGCAGATTCGCCCTGACCTTCGAATAGTAAAGTCCTGTTTTAAGTTACTCTGGTAGTCTGTGTATTAATTAACTAACAACCCACAGACTTTACAGTCGCCACTGTTACGTCCATGTAATAATAAGGAAAAGGACTGCAGTGAACGGTACAACAGGTGTTTACTCAACGTGGTTCAAACTGCAAGTGAAACAACAGATTACTACTCAGTGTTATATACAGGTGTGGTCACTGCCAGTACTACAGTATACATGAGCTGTAGCAAGTAGTTCCCCCCTTAAAGGTACATACATTACAGTGACCCCTCGTTCTAGACCCCCACAGCCAGGGGAAGCATCCTCCCTACATCCAGTCTGTCTAGCCCTGTCAGAATTTTATACGTTTCAATGAGATCCTCTCATTTTCCTAAACTCTAGTGAATACAGGCCTAGTCGACCCAATCTCTCCTCACACGACAGTCCTGCCATCCCAGGAATCAGTCTGGTGAACCTTCACTGCACTCCCTCTATGGCAAGTATATCCTTTCTTAGGTAAGGAGACAAAAACTGCACACAGTACTCCAGGTGTGGTCTCATCAAGGCCCCGTATAACTGTAGTAAGACATCCTTGCTCCTGTACTCAAATCCTCTTGCAATGAAGGCCAACATACCATTTGCCTTTCTAACTGCTTGCTGCACCTGCATGTTTGCTTTCAGTGACTGGTGTACAAGGACACCCAGGTCTCTCTGTACATCAACATTTCCCAATCTATCACCATTTCAATAATACTCTGCCTTTCTGTTTTTCCTACCGAAGTGGATAACTTCACAATAATCCATGTTATACTGCATCTGCCATGTATTTGACCACTCACTCAACTTGTCTAAATCGCCTTGAAGCCTCTTTGCATCCTCCTCACAACTCACAATCCCACCTAGTTTCGTGTCATCAGCAAACTTGGAAATATTACATTTGGTTCCCTCATCCAAATCGTTGATATATATTGTGAATAGCTGGAGCCCAAAAACTGATCCCTGCGCTACCCCACTAGTCACCGCCTGCTACCCCGAAAAAGACCCATTTATTCCTACTCTCTGTTTCCTGTCTGTTAACCAATTTTCAATCCATGCCAGTATACAGGAAACTTTCGTTTAACCAGAGGTTAAAAGTCCAGAGAGCTCTATCTACCGGCAAAATTCAGGAGCCGTTTCCTATAAGTTTTTTTACTTCTCGTTGCTTTTTTTCCCCCAGTCAGGCTCTGCAAGGTCTAGCTGAAGCTGTTGCTTAGCTACAGAGACGCTTTTAAGCTGCGGCCGACTGTTTTGAAGCTGTTGCTAAGCAACAGGGTTTGTTGATTCACACGGAGCTGAAAAGCTCCGTATGTTTTAACATTAGCGCTGGTTTATACGGCAGTTTTGATGGGACGGCACCAACTCGGTCCCGTCAGTGCCGGATACCAGAAAGTTTCCTGTATTACCCCCAATCCCATGTGCTTTAATTTTGCACACTAACCTCTTATGTAGGACTTTATCAAAGGCCTTCTGAAAATCCACATACACCACATCCACTGGTTCTTCCTTATCTATTCTACCACTTACATCCTCAAAAAACTCCAATAGGTTTGTCAAACACGATTTCCCTTTCATAAATCTATGTTGACTTTGTCTAATCCCGTTGATATTTTCTAAGTGTCCTGTTATCACATCATTTATAATAGACTCTAGCATTGTCCCTACTACTGATGTTAGGCTGTAGTTCCCTGTTTTCTCTCTCCCTCCTTTTTCAAATAGTGGGGTTACATTTGCCACCCTCCAATCTGCAGGAACTGTTCTATAATCTATAGAATTTTGGAAGATGACAACCAATGCATCCACTATTTCCATGGCTACCTCTTTTAGTACTCTGAGATGCAGATTATCAAGCCCTGGGGATTTATCGGCTTTCAGTCCCATTAATTTCTCCAGCACAATTTTTTTACGAATACTAATTTCCTTTAATTCCTCCTTCTCACTAGACCCTTGGTTCCCTAGCATTTCTGGAAAGTTATTTGTGTCCTCTTCCGTGAAGACAGAACCAAAGTATTTGTTTAATTGTTTAGCCATTTCCTTGTTCCCCATTATAAATTCTCCTGTTTCTGACTGTAAGGGGCCTACATTTGTCGTCACTAATTGTTTTCTTTTTACATACTTAGAAGTTTCTTAAAATCATCAAAGAACAATTTCCTTAAAAGTACTGGATGTTTGAGCTTAAGAATTAGGATAGATAGGAAACATTCATACAGCAATGATTCATATACAGGAGGACTCCACTTATTATGCAATGTGCCTTAAACAAACAGGAATTCATGCTTTATCATATTACACAATTCTCTACAACTTTCTTTGCCAAACCTGAGGACCTGTTAAACATCATACTGGAAGCGATGAGAGGGATGCCAACATTTTGTTTTGCTCCAAATCCTGGAATTGAAGCTTATATTTCCTCCCCCAGCTCGTCACACATGTTTGCAACTCTGCTGACTAAGTGGTGCAGGAAGTTAAAACAGTCCTTTGATTCTGAGACCAATCTTTGAACCCAGCTCAGACTGATGGGATGAACATACTCTCGCCCTGATGGTTGTATGGGCTCAATGCAAAATGAATTTGAGCCAGTCTCAATCCTGTCTCTAGTGGGCAAGTTTTTAAAGTACAGAAGTTGTTCCAAATTAATATTCAGAGAGAGGTTATAAGGATGGCTGGTGTGGGAAGATTCACACTGGTACAGTACAGGTTACTGCTCTGAGGTTGGAGTTAAGACTTACTGTGAGGGCAGAGCAAAGGGTTTTCTTTTCCTCTCTGACAAGTTGAGCTATGCATAGGACCTGAACACTTAATACTGACACAAGTTGCCTGAAAACTGAAACTGCTCCATTCTCCAGCACAAGAAATACAGATTTTTAAAAAGTGTTAAATTCTAATTACTATATTGCTTATCTACCATCTGTTGTAGCTCAGTGTTACTCATTTAATTATAATATTGCGTAACATTTTATCACTGCCGCTAATTGGAAAAATACCCTTGAAATTGTATGAGAATTTTCTGGAGCATTACTTAGATCTGCCATTTACAAATATGCATGATGAGCAGCAAAACATAAAGGCAAGAGTGAAAAAGAAAAAACCCTGCAAATGCTGGAAATCTGAAACTAAAAGACAGAACAGGAGGGCTGTACTCCTGAAATGGAAATCTTTCTTTTCTCTTTACAGGCACTGATGGACTTGTGTATTTCCAGCACCTTTTGTTTTTGATACAGAAGGTGAAAATTATTACTTTGGTGAGGATGAGTGTTTTATGCTGAAATATGTTTCCGGGAGGTGGTTAAATCATGATGCATAGCCAAGTATTTTAATTAGTTCAAGTCCCTATTCCAGTATAAAACATTGTGAAATATTCTTTGTAACCATTGCAGGATGTTTTTTAACATTCTTTGAATATGGAGGCATGTATTTCCATGAAGAATTTGCACATGGTAATTTTAGCTTTTGCTATGTTTGATTAGGAATGTAAGATTTTACCATTCATTCATATCCAAGGTCTTTGTCAACTGGGCCACTTGTTTTCACTAATCTATCTACTAATAAGGGTTTAACTGACCTTTTGCTTGTATCTTTACAATGTACTAATGATTTAGCAAAAGCTCTGATTCAGTATTTTCATTGATGTTTTAATCTGTTTAACATCTGCAGGATCACATATTGTTAAGGAGCTCTGTACTCCTGACAGGCAATTTTGTGTAGCCATCTGATGCATTGTAGCTGCTGATCAATACCAGGCTGATCTGTGGACGGAATCTCAAATAAAATTAAGAACAAACCAATACTCACTGCAACGGCTGAAATCATCTGCCTTTTTATTTTTAATGATCTTTAATGCCAATGACTAATAAAGTACACTTCGCAAAATTACACATTCAATGCAAATTACATAATGTACAACAATTCAATTTTGGCTTGCTGTGACAGAGTGGAACATTTCAATATTCTAACAAAAAGAGGTCACACAAGATTAATTGAAGCTTTTAACTGCCAGTGATAAAAAGTAGACAAACTCGAATCCCATCTTTCATATCACGAATCATGCCAAGTTAGTGAAACATTCTTTATTTATGAATAAAGCTGAAACCTTTGAATACTACATAAGGCCCAGCAAATAGAAAGAACAGTCACACTTCAGAGATGATATACCCAACTGCTCCAGTCAATAACCCTCAGAGATACCACATTCTTTTCACAATATGATAAACTCCTTTAATATGATCAAGCCATGGTAGGTACATATTAGTTTATTACCAAACCTAAGGGGCTTTACATTGTAGCTGTTTTATTATCAAAGCTAGGATTGTAAAACTGTTAAACTGATGCACAACTGTTAATAATATATAGCTTCTTTATAAGAATCTAGAAAAGCATAGTTAATCCTGACTGAATCAGACTGTAATATCTTCCAACATTCACAGTGTTTTCTAAATTTGATCAGTAGAAGGCAAGAAGATTTAGTTTTCAGATACTGGTATTACAATTCTGGAAAAAAAAATCTATTGACAGCGCTCAAGGTTTTCTGATATATTATGCCTGCAATCCTGCCCATTCATTCTTTCCTACAACCTTTTCTCTCAATTTTTCGCACCTACTGCTTTCAGGTTTTTTCACATCAAACACCATCTTCACAGGATAGGCCTCTGCCAATTCTGTCCTTATGCCACCTTTAAGAAATGTGTAGGGCTTGTCTATTTCTCCCCACCTTTCATCTTGTAAAGTGCTTAGAACTACTCTCCAATGCGATGACTGGAGACCGGCAGTGCACTGCTTGAGAACTTGTAGCTGTTTACCCAAATCAAATTCTATCACTGTGGCATTGTATATATCAGTTCTACATTAAAATAAAAACATCTTCTCTAGATTTTATTTTTCCTCATCTGCACATGATGCCACATTGTGTATTAAAAGAAAACTTGTTTTGCCTTTCAGGCACAAAAAAGTTGGTAATAATTATATTTGTTTCTAATTTTTATGTAAAAATGCTTCTGAAGGTGAATGACAATGGAAAGAAATGGAGCATTTTTCCCTCAGAGGCAGTTGACAGAATCTAACACGAAGGTCAGTTTTACATCAATATGCTGCAATGCAGCGCCTCCATCATCTCTTTGAACTTTAGCCTTAAATTCAGAGCATTCCTTCTGCACTTGTATGACAATTCAATTATTAGTGAGGCCTGAAAGGACTCTGTTAGAGCGCACTTGTTCATTTCTCTGTATATTATTGCATTTGTAACTGAAATCTCACATCGTGTCTTTCTCTTATGAGATAGTCAAAATAAAAGCAGACACGGAACTATTATGACATCAAGAGGTTAGCAACACGGGATAACCAATGATAAGATTCTTTATTTATCAACATGGAATATGCCATCATCAACTTAGCAACAGAAAATTATGTTCTGACCTCATTGTCATAAGAGCCTCGTCTTAAGTTTGCGTAAACTACATTTTTATCATTCTCTCTTGTTTGCTTTACCTCACTGATATCGACAAATTAATGAGACTAACAGCAACTTATGCCTTAGATCCAATTTCAGTGGAATTTGATTAAGACTGCACTTACTTTGCTTAGCATCTATCAAATAAAGAAGATTATAGTTCCTTATAGCTTGTTTGAATTTAAATCTTCAATTCCTCTGGTCCAGTATCACAAGATGATAACAGAGGTAACACACAAATCAGTAACAGAATTCAGTCACAACAAACTTCACAGAGTTGTTCTGCTCTTGGTTGCTTTCAATTGCCTAAATAAAAGAGTTACTTCATTTGCAGTTTTATGAAATCCTTGACTTTATCTTCTGATGCTGCCCTTCTCCTTCTAGGTGGTAGAGGTCGTGGGTTTGGGAGGTGCTGCCAAAGAAGCCTTGGAGAGTTGCTGCAGTACATCCTGTTGAAAATACACACTGCAATCATAGCACACTGGTGGTGGATGTTGAGAGAGACAATGGTGTAGGGCATGGACATAGCACACTGGTGGTGGATGTTGAGAGAGACAATGGTGTAGGGCATGGACATAGCACACTGGTGGTGGATGTTGAGAGAGACAATGGTGTAGGGCATGGACATATCCAGAGTGATGAGCAATTCCAATCCAGCTTTTCTCACAGTCAGACTTTTTGGGGGTAATTTTGACTTTGCACGATAATGTAAAACAAGCGATATCGGATCACCCGCCCGTTATACATTTCTCCTGATTTGAAGGCAGCAACGCAATGGCATGTCTACCACTGTAGCCTGAACTAGGGGATCTTA
Organism: Somniosus microcephalus; assembly: GCF_052327205.1. NCBI lineage: Eukaryota > Metazoa > Chordata > Chondrichthyes > Squaliformes > Somniosidae > Somniosus > Somniosus microcephalus. The sequence continues at coordinate 305,682,543 of NC_140990.1, read as the reverse complement.
TTGAGCAATTTCAGTTCACTTCACCTATATTTGACCCATTTTGGAACTTTGCAAATTTTTAAGGTACTTTTAAAAATTAAGGCACAAAACCTGTACAAGTTTAGCATAATTTATCCGTTTAGTTATATTGGTTTAGGAATGAGTCGCTACAACCTACAGAACAAATAGATTAAAAAAATCAAAGATAGTTCATTTTTACAAACCTCATTCAATTCCTGTAGTTCTTGGTGTGATCTTTGGGTATTTATTGATTTATTTATTTTTTATTCTTTCTCGGGATGTGGGCATCGCTGACGAGGCTGGCATTTATTGAAGATCCCTAGTTGCCCTGGAAAGGTGGTGGTTGTTCTTCTCCTTTAAACACTGCAGTCTGTGTCGTGAAGGTGCTCTTACAATGCTGTTAGGTAGGAAGTTCCAGTGACGATGAAGGAATGGCAAAATATGTCCAAGTCAGGATGGTGTGTGATTGGAGGGGAACTTGGAGGTGATGGCATTGCCATGCACTTGCTGCCCTTGTCTTTCGAGGTGCGGGTTTGAGAGGTGCTGCCAAAGAAGCCTTGGCAAGTTGCTGCAGTACATCCTGTTGAAAATACATACTGCAGTCATGGCACACTGGTGGTGGATGTTTATACTAGTGCTATGAGGTGCCAATGAGCTTTGTCCTGGATGGTATCGAACTTCTTGAATGTTGTTGTGACTGCACCTATCCAGGCAAGGTGAAAATATTCCTTCATACTCCTGACTTGTGCCTTGTACTGTAGTTGGTGCAGCGATTTTGGGGAGTCAGGAGGTGAGCCTTTCACCACAAAATACCTAGCCTCTGACCTGTTCTAGTAGCCACGACACTTATATGTCTAGTCCAGTTGAATTTCTGATCAATGGTGACCCCCAGGATGATGTGACTCAGTGATGCAAATGTCATTGAATGGCAAAAGGAGGTGGTTAGGCTCTCTCTTGTTGGCAATGGTCATTGCCTGGCACTATTTTTTTTTTATTCGTTCATGGGATCTGGGCATTGCTGGCAAGGCCAGCATTTATTGCCCATCCCTAGTTGTCCTTGAGGAGGTGGTGGTGAGCCGCCTTCTTGAACCGCTGCAGTCTGTGTGGTGAAGGTACTCCCACAGTGCTGTTAGGTAGGGAGTTCCAGGACTTTGACCCAGTGATATACTTCTAAGTCAGGATGGTGTGTGACTTGGAGGGGCACTTGGAGGTGGTGGTGTTCCCATGTGCCTGCTGCCCTTATCCTTCTAGGTAGAAGAGGTCACAGGTTTGGGAGGTGCTGCTGAAGAAGCCTCGGCGCATTGCTGCAGTGCATCTTGTAGAGGGTACACACTGCAGCCACTGTACGCCGGTGGTGGAAGGAGTGAATGCTTAAGGTGGTGGATGGGGTGCCAAACGGACATGGACTGCATCATTATCTGAGGAGTTGCGAATGGTGCTGAACATTGTGCAGTCATCAGCGAACATCCCCATTTCTGACCTTATGTTGGAGGGAAAGTTATTGATGAAGCAGCTGCAGATGGTTGGGCCTAGGACACTGCCCTGAGGAACTCCTGCAACGATGTCCTGGGGCTGTGTTGATTGACCTTCAATCACCACAACCATCTTCCTTTGTGCTAGGTATGACTCCAGCCAGTGGAGGGTTTTCCCATTGACTTCAGTTTTACTAGGGCTCCTTGATGCCACACTCGGTCAAATGCTGTCTTGATGTCAAGGGCAGTCACTCTCACCTCACCTCTGGAATTCAGCTCCTTTGCCCCTGGTTGGACCAAGGCTGTAATGAGGTCAGGAGCCAAGTGGTCTTGGTGGAATCCAAACTGGGCATCAGTGAGCAGGTTAATGGTGAGTAAATGTCGCTTGATAGCACTGTCGACGGCACCTTCCATCAGTTTGCCGATGATGGAGAGTAGACTGATAGGGCGGTAATTGGCCGGGTTGGATTTGTCCTGCTTTTTGTGGACAGGACATACCTGGGCAGTTTTCCACATTGTTGGATAGATGCCAATGTTGTAGCTGTACTGGAACAGCTTTGTTAGAGGCACGGCTAGTTCTGGAGCACAAGTCTTCAGCACGATAGCCGGGATGATGTCAGGGCCCATAGCCTTTGCTGTATCCAGTGCGCTGAGCCATTTCTTCATATCACATGGAGTGAATCGAATTGGCTGAAGACTGGCTTCTGTGATAGTGGGGACCTCGGGAGTAGGCCGATATGGATCATCCACTTGGCACTTCTGACTGAAGATGGTTGCAAACGCTTCAGCCTTGTCTTTTGGCATGAACGTTATATGCCACTGATCAGCCACAGCTTGGATGTTGTCCAGGTCACACTGCATGCAAGTATGAACTGCTTTGTTATCTGATGAATTGCGACTGAAGCTAAACACTATGCAATCATCAGCAAACAACCCCATGTCTGATCTTATGATGGAGTGAAGGACATTGATGAAGCAGCTGAAGATGGTTGGGCCTAGGACTCTGCCCTGAGGAACTCCTGCAGCGATACCCTGGGTCTGAGATCATTGGCCTCCAACAACCACAATTATTTCCTTTGTGCCAGGCATTCAGTTGGAATTCAGCTCGTGTCCATATTTGGACCAAAGCTGTACTGAGGTCAAGTGCCAAGTGATCCTAAGCATCAGTAAGAAGATTACTGGTGAGTAAGAAGATAGGGAACAGTAGTTTATAGAGGAGGACTAATTCATGGCCCACACAGTTTATAACTAACCTGTGGGGTTCTCCTAAGCACAAGTGCTTCTATGTAAGCCCCCAAAGTGCGGACCAAGTGATATACAAAGTCGACGACACTGGCTTGTTGTTGAAAGGAGTCCTCTCTCTTTTTCCTAGCCTGCAGTTCCCATTTAAATGGAAAATGTGTTTTGCAGAAAGAGGAAAGCACGTGGAGTATATATATGTATATATTTGTCTAAGTTTTCTAATCCCTATAATTGTATTTTATTCAATCGTCTCAGTTCCTCATCCAGGGGACCATTCTTTTCCTCTACTGACTTTACTTCTCTCTGTATCATCATATTCATCGCAGGCAAGACTGCCTTGCCCAACCTATTGCAACAACACTTAATCATTGTGACAAACAGAGCAATGCATACAATCAGGGCTATTACTACTACCAGTCCATGCAATAATATTTGTCCTACTGATCCCAGCCATCCTCCCAATATCCAGTCAGCCCAGCCTTGGTTCTTTGGGTTTTCATACTGACTTACTGCGTCTAGCATATTCGTAAGACATGTGCAAAAAAGTATTCACGTGTAATTCTCGTTTCTTTCGGGATCTTTCCCCATCTCCTTGGCATATTAGACTCAGTAGTCCGATTAGTATACAAAATATAAGTAACGTCTTCATTGTTAGAGTCTTTCAAAATTCAATTGTCTCTATTCGGTGCCTTCTTGCAGTGGGATGCGTGAATCCAGGAAGACCTTTCCTTGACTTTTACGGCTGTGTTTGTTGTCAGGAGCACTTGATATGGTCCTTCGAAGCGTGGTTGCAGACCGTTCTTTCTTTTAAAAACCTTCACGTAGACGTCGTCTCCTGGTTCCAAGTCGTGGCACTTTCCCTCTGCTGGACTCGTTTGAGCTTCCTTTACCTGTTGGTGAAAGCTGGAAATACATTTAGTTAATGCAATGCAATAGTTTAGCATAGCCTCGTCCATTTTATGAATGTCCATTTGTTTCACCGTAAATGGTGCTGAGAATGGCAGTCTTAGGGGTCGTCCCATAACAATCTCATGTGGAGACAGTCCATTGGTCCTGTTGGTTGCTGCTCACATTATCATCAATGCTAAGGGTAATAGTTCGACCCATTTAAGTCCAGTTTTACTGCAAAGTTTAGAAATTTTATTCTTCAGCACTCCATTATGTCTTTCCACCAGTCCTGCGGATTGTGGATGATAACTGCAGTGAAAATGCTGGTTAATCTGCAAAGCTTTACATAGTTCTTTTATGATTGCTCCAGTGAAGTGCGATCCTCTGTCGCTTGAAAGCTGCATAGGTATTCCAAACCTTGGTATGATTTCTTTTAACAAGCACTTTGCTACTGGTACAGCATCATTCTTTTTACATGGGAAAGCTTCGACCCATCTTGAAAACATATCTATAATTACTAACACATACTTAAATCCTAAACATGGAGGTAATTCAATAAAATCCATTTGTAAATGTACGAAAGGGCCTGATGGATTTGGGTGGGAGGCAGCCTGTACTTTCTCTGTCTTGCCTGGATTCATTTCCTGGCAAATGGTGCACCTTTCACTAATTTGTTTTGCAATTGCCGAAATACCTGGTGCATACCATGTTTGATTAATATAGTCTGCCATCCCCCCTTTGCCCGCATGCGTGAACACATGAACGCATCAGGCAATCCATGGAAGTAAAGACTTTGCAGCCACCATGCGGCCGTCATGGTGAACCCATACCCCTTCAGGCGTTTTAAAGCAAAAATCCCTTGCCCAACTTAACACTTCGTCCGGGTTAGCCTGTGACTGAAAGGCTAAAACATCATTAATAGAAGGTGGGTCATTATCTGATTTCTGTTGACGCAAAACAAAGGCTGAGACCATTGGCCCTGTGTCCGACAGAGCGGCTGATTTAGCAGCTCTATCTGACCGCTCGTTACCCAGGGATATGTGATCCTGACTACCTGTATTAGCCTGACATTTAATAACTGAAATCTTAGTGGGACACACTAGAGCCTTCAAAAAATTATTGATTTGCTCAGCATTCTCAATAGTTGATCCTGAGGAAGTTAGAAACCCCCTTAATTTCCAGATCTGTCCGTAATCGTGAGCAACTCCAAAAGCATACCTGGAGTCGGTATAAATGTTAACAGTTTGATCAGTAGCCAATATACAAGCTCTGGTAAGAGCGAAGAGTTCTGCTTGTTGCGCTGAAAAGGATTGAGGTAGTGAGAGTGCCTCCACAATCGAGTGATCATCTGATATGGCATATCCAGCCCTAGGTGATCCCTTGTCATCCCTAAGGGCTGACCCGTCTACATAGTACGCTAAGTCACTATTGGAGATAAGAGTTTCTGATAAATCTTTTCGGGGCTTAGTGACCAATTGGGTGATCATTTCGCAGCAATGTGGAGTTCCGTCTCCTTCTGTGGGTAGCAGCGTGGCTGGATTCAAGGCCGAACATCTTTGAATTAGGAGATTAGAGTTGGATAATAACTCAACCTCATATTTACTGCTGCGGGCTGACGTCAGATGTTGAGTGGCGCATTTTGTCAATAGCACCTCAACTGAATGTGGCACAAATAAAATAGTCCGGTGATTGAGCGTGATACCTTGAGCTTGTTGTACAGCATAATAGGCAGCAGCTAGAATTGGCAGGCATCCAGGCAGGCCGCATGCAACGGGATCCAATTGAGTAACTGTCTTTTATAGTCGTGTCTTTTCCCGTACCTTCATAAAAGGCAGTGCAATGCAGATTCATGTGCCAGCTGTCTAATTTCAAATCCTTCTGGTACTCTGAGACTGTTCTTGAGGCACGGTGTAGTGCTCCTACAATTTATCATTAGTTTATGGCTTATTTCTTGGTTTTCACTTGCCCACTGGTAGACAATGGGAGGGGAGCATTCTTGTAAAAGGCACATAGTACATCTATCGGTCGGAACGTGTATCTGCAGTCCCTTTTGTGAACAAATTATTGTTGCCTGCATTTTGCACAACAAGTCTCTCCCTAAAAGGTTCATGGGGGCGTCGTCTGATAACAAAAAAGCATGTTGGCCAGAAAAATTATCTGCTCGTATTTGTAACGGTTGTGAACATGTCAGAGTCTGTGAGACACCAGAAAGTCCTATGCAGGTAACATCCTTGTCAGTGCATGGAATTCCTGTAGCGTATTGTTTTGTCAATAGTGAGGTTGTGGCTCCTGTGTCGACGAGAAAAGGGACTTTCTTGCCTTGCATATTTATGGATAGACATGGCTCATCTCTAGAATTTAGCGATACTAGTGGTAATTGGAGAGTGTGGGTATTGTTCGGGGCCGTTTCTCCGTGTCATGCTGAATAATTTTGCCCTGGGGGTCCGAATTGTCCTTCCATAATCTGACCTCCCCAAGGATCCCCTGTTGTAAAGCCTGCTTGTGGACGAGTGTGAACCTGGGCTTGGGTATTTGTATTTACTGGGGCACCTCCCCAGCCTTGATTTTGCTGTTTGGGGAACGGGCAATTGGACTTCCAGTGTCCGATCTGACCACAGTTAAAACACGGAGAGTTTGTGCCTCTTCCGTTCCACTGACCTCTGCCAGTCCCTCCTCTACTATTTCCTCTAAATCCGCCTCTGTTATACCCTCTACCTCGTCCCCTGTTTTGACCCTGGTAGTAAATAGTAGTCTGGGCGGTCGAGGCTGGAGAAGCTGCTTGCTCCATTAACAAGGAAGCTTTACTCTTTTGATCTTTATTCCTTTCCTGTATTCCTTTCAAGATTTGTGTCAATTCAGGAATGGTTTTATGTCTCCAGTCAAGGCAAACTAAAGTCAACGGTTCCTTAAGTTCTGTTCTGAGGCCGTTTACAAGGGCGTTAATTAAAGGGATTTGGTAATTTTCTTTTGTCATACCCGAATGCTGTCCCATAACTGCTTCCATTCTTTCTATATAATCCTCAACGTCTTCATCCCTTTTCTGAGTTGTCTCAATTATCTTATCTAGTGTTGATTATATTCTCCTGACTTACAGCACTGGGGTCGGGTGATTCACCACCCGCTGCGCCTTGTTGTTGCACTTCGTATTCAGGAGGCGGGGCTGGTCTTCTGAACCATCCCTGATCCTCGTCATCACTGGAATGAGTCGTGGGCATGGGAGGATATTCACAGGGAGGAGCGGTGGGCTTCGGGTTTTGTCTTAAAGGCATTAGCGTAACCTTTTCTTGCTTAATCAATTTATTCATTAGATCTCTTTTCTTATTTTTGTTCTCAATTTTACAAGCTAATATGCTGCGTTCCTTACGTTTTTCTGCTTCCCTTTTCCAATCTGAGAAGGCAGACCAATTTACTGACTTTGCACCCCTTCTCCTTGGGTCTCTGCCTGCTAGGCAGTTTTCTAGACACGTGATTCTATCTAGATTAAATGTACCATCCACGGGGAAAGGGTGTCTGTCTTTCTTGGTCCATCTAGCCCACTTAGGTAAATCATTTATGGATATCTGACCATAGTAGGTAAAGACATAAGAAGCGGGAGTTCCTTTTTCTGGGATCTTTCTCTGTGCAGCTCCCATCTTAGTTTGTTTGGTGTTTTTTTTTAAACTAGGCTCTCTTCTTCTAGATCGCAAGTTTCACCCCTTACCCCTTTACGATTATTACTGACTGTCCAAAGGACCACAAGTGATGAAAAATAACAAGTAATAACAACAGTCAAAGAAATGATAAGCAATGCAGCTGCCCAAACAGGCAAACAGACCAAATATTCAGACATTTATCTTATACTTTAAACTAAACAAATAGTCAATTCTCAGTTTGCGTTATACGCCACTACAAACTGAGTCCTTAACGTTTAACTTATACTTTGTGAGAGTTTTCTGTCTTAATGTTGTCAATAGTCAACAAAAAATGGAAAACAATGGTTGCGATAATTCTTAACCTCGATATTCATATAGAATCCTTATGCTTTAATGCGAGGGGCTTGAACCCTCGTAGAAGGTATCTCAACGGAGAAAAATCCTGAGCCTGGTAATACAGGTCTTCTAAAACACAGTGATAATCCTCAAACGATACCTTCTGCCGTGGGTCTCTCACCCCGGCTCAAGGGACCCACCCTTGATACTGCAGTTTTAACTTGGTACCTTATCTGTCTGGGACTCAGCCCTGTCGACTTTCCTCTTGCCTTCTTTGCCCGATACTTTTTCTTTAAAGACTTGAGTTGTCAGTATTCTCCTCCTTTCAGTGGTCAACAATAAAAGAAGTTACAGGATTCAACTCAAGTCTGAAACATGAGTCTTAACTAGATCGCAGTACTCCCGTCGGAGGAAACAGACCACACCAACTTAATATCTAATGAGAAATCCTTTTATGTGATAAAACATCACTGTGGCCAGTCAGGATCTGTCATTAGAGATTCACGATGTCCTTGTCCGTGACTTACCGAAAGGCAGCAAGCGATCTCGGCGGAACCTCCAAGTAATTCTTGGAGGTAAATAGCGAGGAGGGTAGCCTCAGTCTGCAGGACGATATAGATGGGTTGGTCAGATGGACGGAACAGTGGCAAATGGAATTTAACCCGGAAAAGTGCGAGGTGATGCACTTTGGGGGGACTAACAAGGCAAAGGAATACACAATGAATGGAAAGACCCTAGGCAAGACGGAGGGTCAGAGGGATCTGGGTGTGCAAGTACACAGATCCCTGAAGGCGGCGGAACAGGTGGATAAGGTGGTAAAAAAGGCATATGGGATACTTGCCTTCATTAGCCGAGGCATTGAATATAAGAGCAAGGAGGTTATGATGGAGCTGTATAAAACACTGGTTAGGCCACAGCTGGAATACTGTGTGCAGTTCTGGTCGCCACACTACAGGAAGGATGTGATCGCGTTAGCGAGAGTGCAGAGGAGGTTCACCAGGATGTTACCAGGGCTGGAGCGCTTCAGCTATGAAGAGAGACTGGGCAGATTGGGTTTGTTTTCCTTGGAGCAGAGGAGGCTGAGGGGGGACATGATTGAGGTGTACAAAATTATGAGGGGCATAGATAGGATGGATGCTGAGGAGCTTTTTCCCTTAGTAGAGGGGTCAATAACTAGGGGGCATAGATTCAAGGTAAAGGGCGGGAGGTTTAGAGGGGATTTGAGAAAGAACTTTTTCACCCAGAGGGTGGTTGGAGTCTGGAACTCACTGCCTGAAAGGGTTGTGGAGGCAGAAACCCTCACAACATTTAAGAAGCATTTGGATGTGCACTTGAAATGCCATAGCATACAAGGCTACGGGCCAAATGCTGGAATATGGGATTAGATTAGACAGGGCTTGATGGCCGGCGCGGACACGATGGGCCGAAGGGCCTCTATCCGTGCTGTATTACTCTATGACTCTATGACTCTAAGTGCTGCTGATAGCACCACTGGCGACTCCTTTCAGCACTTTTCTGATGATTGAGAGTAGGCTGATAGGGTGATAATTGGCTGGAACGATAGCAAAATACTGCAGATGTTGGAAATCCGAAATAACAACAGAAGATGCTGGAAAAACTCAGCAGGTCAGGCAACATCCGTGGAGAGAAATTTGAGTTGACGTTTCGGGTTTGACCCTTCTTCAAAACTGGAGAGAAAAGGAACTAGATCGAAGGCAGGGCTGCGATCGGACAAAAGAATAAAAGAACCAAAAGAAGTAAAAGAGATTAGAAGCTAGACGAGATGGTAATAGGCTGGGATTAGGTGTAAAGTGTACTGGCAGGGCAAAAGATAGCTGCCAGGTGTGAGAGAGAAACAAAAGGAAAGGGGGGGGGGGAGGAAAGGAGTGGAAAAATATAAGTAAAAATGAAATAGGGGCCGAGGTTATGATCTGAAATTGTTGAACTCGATATTGAGACCGGAAGGCTGCAGAGTGCCTAATCGGAAGATGAGGTGCTGTTCCTCGAGTTTACGTTGAGCTTCCGTGGAACAGTACAAGAGGCCAAGGACGGTGAGGTCCGAGTGGGAATGGAGCGGTGAATTGAAATGACAGGCGACCGGAAGCTCGGGGTCACCCTTACGGGCTGAACGGAGGTGTTCCGCAAAGCGGTCACCCAATCTGCGTTTGGTCTCCCCAATGTAGAGGAGACCGCATCGTGAGCAGCGAATACAGTATACTAGATTGCGAGAAGTACAAGTAAATCGCTGTTTCACCTGGAAGGGGTGTTTGGGGCCCTGGACAGTGGGGAGGGGGGAGGTATAGGGGCAGGTGTTACACCTCCTCCGCTTGCACGGGAAGGTGCCAGGCGAAGGGGAAGGGCTGTTTGGGGTGATAGAGGAGTGGACTAGGGTGTCTCGGAGAGAGCGGTCCCTGCGGAATGCTGAAAGGGGAGGGGAGGGGAAGATACGTTTGGTGGTGGGATCACTTTGGAGGTAGTGGAAATGCCGGAGGATGATCCGTTGAATGTGGAGGCTGGTGGGGTGAAAGGTGAGGACAAGGGGAACCCTATCGTGGTTCCGGGAGGGAGGGGCAGGGGTGAGGGCAGAGGTGCGGGAGATAGAACTGACACGGTCGAGGGCAGTGTCCACCACGGTAGAGGGGAATCCTCGGTTGCGGAAAAAGGAAGACATGTCTGAAGCACTGGTGTGGAAGGTGGCATTGTCGGAGCAGATACGGCGGAGGCGGAGAAACTGGGAGAATGGAATAGAGTCCTTACAGGAAGCGGGGTGGGAGGAAGTGTAGTCCAGGTAGCTGTGGGAGTCAGTGGGCTTGTAGTAAATATTGGTCGATAACCTATCCCCAGAGATGGAGACGGAGAAGTCGAGGAAGGGAAGGGAAGAGTCAGAGATGGACCATGTGAAGGTGAGGGAAGGGTGGAAATTGGAGGCAAAGTGAATGAAATTGTCAAGTTCGGGGCTGGTTTGGATTAGTTTTGCAAGGCATTTATTTGAATTACAACTGTGATGCTGGTCAGCAGGTTGATTTTGTATCCATGCTAGTTTAATATTCCTGTGAAGTGCCTTGGGACGTTTTACTACGTTAAAGGCGCTATATAAATGCAAGTTGTTGTTGTTGTTTGGTGGTTTTGACAGGCTAATTGGTCATTGGTGGGTTGCATATATGTATTCTGTGCCAGAACAAAGGTAAGTATTGTAGTGTATGTACCCGTCTACCTTTAAGGGAACTATTGAATGTAACCGTTCACCTTTAAGAGAACTACTTTAGGTGTGGCACTATTTGTTGGGCTTCTGTATACTGTAATACCGATAGTGACCACACCAGTATATAAGTGTTGTGGCAGGATTGCTGGGGCAGATTCGCCCGTACCTTCGAATAGTAAAGACCTGTTTGTTTGTTACTTCTGAAGTCTGTGTATTTATTAACTGCACAACCCACAGACTTTACAGTGGCGACGAGTCCGATCGTACCCTGCGGCAAGACTACCAAAGCAAGAAGAGCGTCGAAGAGAGGCAACCGCCCTTGTCGTGCTGCTGGAAGAAAACACGAGGCTGCAGCAGGAGAAAGGTGGAAGACTTTAGCAACAAAAGCTTCCGTCTGCAACAGGCACTGACTACCCTTCTACCATGGTGCGGAGTGAGCCGATCAGCAGGGAACAAGGCAGCCGAAGAGACTGTGAGTAGGGGAAGGTGTAGAGAATATCCGGAGGATAAGGGCAGAGCACTCGACCTCGGTCGAGGGGGAGCTGAGCCGGTCAGAAGTCGGGTCCAACGGCGTCAGGTGACAGCCGGACCGCGATCGGCGGGAAAAGCCGGGCAGCGCCGCAGCCACGAAGCGCTGAGACTGGGAGTAGGCGCGGGAAGAGAAACCCAGCCGCAGCCGGGAAGGGAAACACCGGTCTGCGAGAGGGCTGGGAGGCGAACAGGAACCGTGCGGGTGGGAGAGAGAGACAGAGCCGAGCAAGGGGAGAGAGACTGCGCGAGAGCCAGTCCAGTGGCTGAGCTGTCCTCCACCAACGGGGTACCCAGAGCCGGTAGAACCGAACGTGCGGGAGAGGGAGAGACAGAGCTGAGCAAGGGGAGAGAGACTGTGCGAGAGCCAGTCCAGCGGCTGAACTGTTCTCCACCAACGGGGTACCCAGGGCCGGTAGCACCGAACGTGCGGGAGAGAGAGCGACAGAGCCGGGTACGGAGAGAGAGACTGCGCGAGAGCCAGTCCAGCGGCTGAACTGTCCTCCGTTAACGGGGTGTACCCAGCGCCGGTAGAGCCGTGCGGGCGGGAGAAAAAGACAGAGCCGAGTAAGGGGAGCTGTGCGGAAGCCAGCCAGCGGCTGAACCTGTCCACTGTGGGGGAAGCGTACCCCTTCCACCGGGAAGAAACGCGGGAAGCCGCCATTAGGCGGAGAAGACGCCAGAAGCGGGAAACCGCCATTGAAGTGGGCGGGGCGAGAAAGGAAGAGCGGGAAACCGCCATTTTCGCGGGAAAACCGCCATCTTAACTGACATACCGCCATTGAAGTGGGCGGGGAGAGAAGGAAAGAGCGGGAAACCGCCGATTTCGCGGGAAAACCGCCATCTTAGAAACAAACAAATAAATAAGAATACTTAAAGAAATACTGGTGCTGCTCCCAAGGGAAGAAAGATGCCTAAGCGAGGGAATATTAACGACTTTAATTCTGAAATAGAAGACTGGGCCACGTACGTGGAACGCATAGAGATCTATTGCGAAGCCAACAAAATAGAGGAAGACGACAAGGCGATAACATTGCTAAACTCGATGGGGGCAAAAACATACGGGCTCTTGAAGCATCTAATAGCACCAAATAAACCAGCGGATCAGACCTTCGAAGAGATTGTGGCTGTGCTGAAGGACCACTTGAACCCCACACCGTTGATGCTGGCTGAACGATTCAAATTCTACGCAAGAACGCAGAGGAAAGACGAAAGCAATGCGGAATACTTGGTCGAACTGCGTAGGCTAGCGAAATACTGCCAGTTCGGAGGGAATCTGACAGAAGCGCTGCGGGACAAGTTCGTATGCGGATTGTCCAAAGAAGGGACGCAGAAGCGACTACTGGAAGAGAACGACCTCACACTGGACAGGGCTGTCCTTATAGCTGCATCGCACGAAGCCGCAGCGAAAGGAACGGCGGAAATGCAACTAAAGGCGACGGCACTCGGGGTGGACCAAATTACTTCAAGCACAACAAAATGCTACCGTTGTGGGAAGACAACGCATGACCAGAATCAATTCTGGTTTAAGAACCAAGAGTGTAGGAAATGTGGCAAACTGGGTCACATCGCGAAGGTATGCCGGTCCGGGAAAAAGACCAACAATCAAAGGAAGCCACCACAAGAAAAGTACAACAAGGTACACAAGGTGGCTGAGAAGAGTTCAGACGAACAGAATTCAGACTCAGACCCAAACAACCAGGAGCTGGGTAGTCTCAGAATCCACAATGTGGGTAAAGAAACGGATCTACAGACCATCTGGGTCATACTAAAAATAGCTGGAGTCCAAGTAAGAATGGAGCTGGACACTGGATCAGCTCTATCAGTCATCAACCGAAGGGACTACCACCGGCTATTCTCTCACATACCTTTAAGAAATACCAAGTTCGTATTACAGACATACAAGGGGCATAACGTATACCCCGTGGGGAAAATAAGAGTCAAGGTGAGAGATAGGGGTAAAGAACACCCAAGAATGAACTTGTACGTATTACCTGAGGGAGGACCACCACTTCTAGGACGGGAGTGGATTAAGAAAATAGACATGGAATGGCATTACCTAAAAGCCATAATGAGGGAGGACTCGGTGCAAGCTATTAGCTCAGATTCTGAAATGGATGATGATAAGACCAAGTCGAATATGGAAGACAAGGCTAAAAGGGACTTGCCGATGATGGGGAAGAAAACGAAGACATGCAGAAGGACTTATGGTACCAAGAAGAATAAAGCTGCAGAGCAGAACTCCAGGTTGACAGAGAATTCTGAGCCTGTTCAAGCAAAGGATTCATCCACGACGGAAGAACACCGAGCTCGGACGCAAACTTATGTCAAAGTACGACAACAATTAGAACAGTTGAGTGACCGTCTCGTACAAGAGATGAAAAAGATGGAAAAGTTCTGGGACACCGAATGGGAGAACCTGGAAAGACAACAGAGACAGCTAGCTCAAGCAGAGAGCGACCATAGAGCCATCGTGGCCAAATACCAATCACATTCCCCTGATGCTGTTCAGGAACTAGAATATTTACAGAACGAACCAAAGGAAGAGGAATCTTCAGGAAGCCAGGATTTTATTCCAGTTCTTCTCTACGACTCCTTACAAGCAGAGTGTGAGAAGTTGAAAGAACAGTATGAACAGGCCCAGGCTACAATTCTGGAGGGGGTTAACTCGGCAGCCTCCGAAAAGCTAGTTTCAGTAGAAGCATATGAACAACTAAAGGTTGAACATGAGCAAGAAGTCCAAAGGCTGCAGGAAATTCTTGATGAGCTCAAGGCCAAGACAGACTCATCGGTGGAAGTTCCATCCATAGATGAGAAATTAGAGGTGAAAAACATGGCAGAGCATGAAAGACAGGATGTCCAAGAACTCATAAAAACATTGAAGGACACCCAAGACAAATATGAGGCGGCAATGACCGAGGTTCAACAACTTGAAGAACAGATTCAACTGGGAAACCTTTCAGTGGAAGAAAAGGAAACTGTAAGAAACTCAGAGACTGTAAGAATGGTCCCTGAACATGAACTAGAGAGCATCAGGGCGCAACTTTTCCGAGCGCTGAAAGCCAAAGTTCAAGAGGAACGTAAGGTGGAAGTATTGGAGAAAGAGGTGGATGAAATGGAGAAGACTCTGATCCACCGTGTTCCCAGGGAAGAGTTAACGGTCAGCCAACTCCTTCATATGCTGAAGGACAAGACTCTGCAAGGGGAACAATCTGAACACGAGCTTCAATCTTCAGGGGGAACGAGTTCGGAGCTCTCAAAAGTCACGGAGATAGCTGAGGTGGCAACACAAATTTTACAAGGATGCCAAAAGTACGTTGAATCACGTCAAGGTGAACAGAAGAATGTGGAAACCGTTACTTCAGTAGAAGGTTTAAATAGCCTGATAACGCAATTCCCGATGGAAGGGAAGGTATTGAACTCACAAATGAGGTCCGTCGTGAAGGAATGGCAGATAACCCAGGAAGAGCGGGATGAATATGAATGCATGAAGAAGTCTTTTCAAGAAAGATGTCTAGGGAAGGAACCACCGTCAGCTAACGTCCAGACGGGTGAGGAGGAAGAAGAAGGCTCTCTCGCTGGCCTAACTCAGGACGAACCCGAATATTACCATGACCTGTTGAGTGACACTGAATATTACGAGGATGTGGTCTGCCCAGCTTGTGATGAAAACTCCCAAAGTGCTGAAATCCGGATGAAGCACTTAAGGTCTAAGGAACATAGAGAGTTGGTGACGCTACAGCTGGCAGCCGAGAAAGGAGCTCCGAGAGTTTCAAAAAGGCAGAAAAGAAAAAGAAGAAGCAGAAGATAATAACTGTCTAAAATATTAGCACTTCTACCATTCCAGGCGGGACATTACGAAAGGAGCTAAATTAGTTAAAAAACTGGAAAATGTCAAGACAGCCAGTTGGTTGTAAAAGTCCGCACTGCTGGTTCAACAGGACGAAAGTTCAAGCTGTTACGTCAAGAAAAAGGCTATGGAGGAGTCACGCTAGCAAGGTGAACCGGCTACACCAAAGAAATGTTGTTCGGAACGAGTCAAGATCAGAGACTGAATCTATGAACTGTTTCCGCAGAGACTGAACCTGTGAACTGTTCCCACCGAGATTATATCTGTAAATTGTTTTATATGACATTGACTCCACCGAGATTATATCTGTAATTTGTTTTATAGGAAGTTGAAGATATGTATGTTTAACGGGGACTCTGTAAGTAATAAGCTAAAAAGGGAGGATTGTAGTGTATGTACCCGTCTACCTTTAAGGGAACTATTGAATGTAACCGTTCACCTTTAAGAGAACTACTTTAGGTGTGGCACTATTTGTTTGGCTTCTGTATACTGTAATACCGATAGTGACCACACCAGTATATAAGTGTTGTGGCAGGATTGCTGGGGCAGATTTGCCCGTACCTTCGAATAGTAAAGACCTGTTTGTTTGTTACTTCTGAAGTCTGTGTATTTATTAACTGCACAACCCACAGACTTTACAAGTATGTATCTGATTTTCTCAGTGGAATCTGGGCTAGTATACGCGACACCGGGGGCTAGGATTCTTTCCACTTGGCTACAGATAGCCCTGCAAGCCAATTCCCTAACAGATACGAAAAGAAAATACTGCAGATGCTGGAAATCTGAAATAAAAACAGAAAATGCTGGAGATACTCAGCAGGTCAGGCGGCATCTGTGAGGAGAGAAACAGAGTTAATGTTTCAGGTCGATGACGTTTCGTCAGAACTTTCTGACTGGACAGCTAGTTGGAAGCTTCTCAGTGATGCACATTGGTGGCCTGTGCAGTTTCAGCTGGTTAAACTCCAGTAGTATCATGCGTCAAGCTGTGTCTAAGCTCTCTGGATTTAGTTAAGTGAGGTGTATCACTGACGTAATAAAACTCACTACGCACTTGGTTTGAGTATAAAGCAAGGCTTTAATCAACTTGTTTCAGAACATGGAGGTCTAGTTGTACTTCACTAGTTCCTGTCTTACAAAATGTCCCTGGACAAGCTTGGCCCACGCCCGAGTATTTATACTCCTTGGACAGCGCCACCAGCTGGCCGTCCAGCGTTATTTCATGACTAGTTTCTTTATGATGATGAGATTTATAACAATCCCCATGCGGGAGAGTGTGCACTCTATAACAGATATTCTGCAGGTGTAAATTTCTCAGTAGCCTGTATGGATTTCCATGTGTGTTAGATATCCAGCTATCCAAAAATAAAAATTCCTAGTAGTTTACCGCAGGGATGTATATCCATTCCGTGGAAGATAGTGTGCCGGCCATTGGCTTGGTTTTCTCGAATGCAGTATCTGAAATATGAACACCAAAGCTGAAGCTTGAAGAAAATAGAATACTGAGTCTTCCTCCTGACATTTTCATCAAGTCCAGCATTCTTTCATTAGAACTGCTGGGTGATTTGATGTCAGTTCCCTTTCCATACACTGTTTTTTAGTGAAGCATTCACATTGCATTAAAATCATAAGTGTTACACTGAGCAAACCTGACCAAATGGTTGAAGTGGTTCCTTGAAAAAGATTGGGTTTAATTCAGGCATTCCCAAGTAAAAACAAAATAATCTAAGGTTAAAGAGGTTGATTAGCTAACATCAATTGGCTTGAGTCTGATTGAGTTTGATAGTACTTTGCTTGCTTTATAAAGTAACATTTTGCACTCAGTACATGATTTAGCTTTCCCAAGAGACAGCTGCTGTTTCACTGCATTAGAATTCCTTTATATAGAGAAACATCTTCTACCATTTGAAAAATCAAAAATATTAGTTTTCATTTGAAGAAGCCACAGAATGTACACCTTGTAACCTTTGCCTGGAACCAGAAAACTGGCTCTGTCTATTAGCTTACTTTTGAAAACTAACTGAAGTGCTTACAAATTGGAATAATGGTTATAGATAATGATAGACATAGATGGTCAAATGCTGAACTTTACCATCCAAAAACGGGTGGTTGGGGTCGGGACAGATGTTAAAATTTTAAATCTGAACCCCGACCTCAACCTGCCTCCAACCCACCTACTTCCGTGTTTAACAGAGGCGGGACAAGGGGTGAGCAGCCAACCCGCTCCCAGGAGGTGGGTTGGTAATTTAAATATTTTAATGAGGCTGGCAGCCTCTAATTTAACCTGCTTTGCAGGTTTTACTGTGACCGGCTGGGTTTCCCAGGCCTCGGGAAACCCGGCAGCTAAAGGGTGATGAGGACAGCTTCGGGAAGAAGGTAAGCACCTTTACAACACTGCTTGTGGGCCAGGAGGAGTGGGAGTGCTTCCCTCCACCCTCCCGCCAAGTACCCCCCCGCCGCATCAGACGCCCCCCAATAAAAAGACCCCGGGCTTGGCCCCCCCGGGTCGTGGATCAGAAGCACCGCCCCCCTAGGGATCGGACACCTCCCCCCCCGTGTTGTGGATTGGATCTACCTGCTCCTGTGGCCTGCTCCAGCGGGCTCCCCGCCCGACTGGAAGCCAAGCATGCCAATCAGGCTGACTTCTGGATGGGGAACCTGTCAATGACAAAAGATGCCCGCTGTACTCCACAGCATGCAGGGAAACTCGGACTTCCGGGTTTCCCATCCAAAACTCTGCCCCCCGCCACTCGCCTACATAACCCACCCCATTAATATCCAGGCCAATGATTCTTGTACTGCTGCAGCCATGATTGAATCATCTGTGCAATGCAACTAGTTAACGTTATAAAAGTGGGTTTTAAATTTGGATTAGTAGTCTGGAGTTTTGCTTGATTGGGATATTGGGGCAGTAATTCCTCCCCAAACGCGCGAGTACGGAAGGGGTACTCACGCGTCTGGCCGGAGGAAATGCCGGTTTTCAGCATGCGCTGAAAACCGGCATTTCCTCTCCTCTAACCCAAGAGGTGAAGAGGCTAGTGCGTGCGCTGTAGGGGGCAGCGCGTGCATCTTGGATTTCCTCTGTTTTGGGGGATTTGCGCATGCGTAAAGTCCTCCGGTCTTTACGCTTGTAAAACGCACACGTAAGTATTTCTTTTTACAGGTAAGTGGTGTTTTAGTGCAATTTAGAATTTTTTTTCCACAGGTTTATTATTTTAAAGAATCTACAATAAGGTAAGTTTAGTTTTAGACCCTTTTTATTAAAAATTTATTTTTTTCAAAAAAAAAAATTATTGTTTAAATTATTTTTTTAACTTATTTATACTTAATTTAATGATTGGGATGTTTTTAAAAATTTTATTTAAAGTTTAAGTAGTGTTTTGGGTGCAGTACTTTTCATGAGTTTGACAGTTCTTACTCTCAAACTTATGAATGAAGTTTCCCCTCCCCTGATTGGCTGAACAGTGCTCACCTGATCCCAGCCGGCACATCGCACTAACTACGCCGCTGGGTCAGGTTAGCACAGCGCGCCGACATCAGAACCGGGCCACTGACAGGAAATCCACTGTGGGCCAGGTTTCAGATGTCGGCGCGCCAGGTAAGTGCACATCGGGGGCTTGCACGCACGGCAAGCCCCCGACACCAAGTTCTGGGCCATTGAGTGGGTTGGAGCTAACATGATTTGTGGAGGGAATTATATTGATGGGCTGAATGGCCTTTGCTTATTCCAGGCTCTTTCATGTCCTCACACCAATTTGATAACAATATCACTCTAAGAAAGTCTAAAGATTTTATAACCTATTCTATTCTACACGGCATAGCATCATTATGTGGTATTATAGTTGACCTGACAGAGGATAACAATGATGGATGGTGGAAGCTGCTGGCTAAGCGGATATGATAGAACAAGATCATGCACTCACCAGATAAATTCATGATGCCATCGGCTATAATCAATTTTCTTAAGGGCGCCTCTGTCACATGCTTATACGTAATACATTTCAACCAAAAAGGGCAATGGCCACATGTGTGTATACACTCTTTTTCTGTGGCTACTGAGGGAACAAATACTAACCTTGGGGGGATGTCACCATGAAAAGTTAAGCCACACTGTAGAAAAAGTGATATTACTTTGAAGATTAAAAGGATAGAGCAAGAAAAGGATATATGAAACAGAAGGAAGAAGAGGATGAATTATACAGACACTGAGTTTGGACACAGCAGTGTAAGAAAATATTATTTTGTACCTTATAATATCACCGCGTACTAAGATATAACTATAATGAGCAGTTCAATAGGAAATGCCCTCCTCATTATGCACATAAAGAAGTATTTTTTAGGACTCCTGCACGTGATTTTGTTTCATTTCTTAGCTAACAATGTAAAGTTGAAGCCTTAGGCTGAATGGCCCATATTTTCCAATCCCTAAGGGTGTGTACGAGCTGTGTACATACCCGTAGGGACATTGGAAATGCCTGTTTCAGGCATGCGGAGCGCATACGCTGAAAACCGGCATTTCGTAT
This sequence comes from Somniosus microcephalus, assembly GCF_052327205.1. NCBI lineage: Eukaryota > Metazoa > Chordata > Chondrichthyes > Squaliformes > Somniosidae > Somniosus > Somniosus microcephalus. The sequence continues at coordinate 305,662,873 of NC_140990.1, read as the reverse complement.
CTGTCAAGAATCCTCTTGACAGATCAGACGCCTGCCCTGGGAGAAAGGCCTCTGCGGGGGGAGAGTTCCGCTTTCTGCAGAACCTCCGCCCACTGAAATCACTTAAAAATCTTACGCCTGGTAAAAGCAGGCGTAAGGCTTACTTTTACCAGCATACGCCTTTTAAAAAAAAGTTTAAAAAAAATAATTTTTTAAAATTCATTTATAATTTTAAAATACTTTTAAAAAAGGTAAGTTTATTTTTAGCCCTGTAAAAAACAGTAATTATTTTTTTCAAAAAATAACATTTTTGTTTAAAATATTTAATTTAATGTAATTTTAACTCATTTTAAAAAACGTGATGGTTTTTTAAAAATTTATTTAATGTTTTGATGTCTTTTTTCAGTGATCCCCATTCATACTTTTGACGGGTCTATCAGTCAAAAGTATGAAGGGGGATTCCCTTCTCCCATTGACTCGCCTGGCTCACGCGAACCACATGCGCCTCTGGGATACGTGGGCCCTGTGCATTTCGACTGTGGAGAGGCCCAGGTTTGGAAATGCCACACCTCGTGAGCCCTCAGGTAAGGGCGTAGATTTTTTCTTCTATTATGCTTATTGCCACAGGGGTGATGGACAGGTCACTGAGGTTACTGCAGGCAAGCCGATAGTGAGCTTTGCTGCAGTGCTTCAAGGACTCACTGAGTTATCCACACTGGTTTAACAATTGAATTGATCAGTATCCATGACTCTCGCATCTTTGCAGAGCAGAAGTAGTACAACACTTCAATCGCAGATAAACGGCTGATCCACTGCTTGTGTTACAAAATAGGGGCCAGAGACAAAAACTGTTACAGCTAGTGCTCAGTGAGTCTTATGGATTTGAGTGACGGGTGGATAAACCTGAACCGGATTACTTACTGTCATTAGGGATTATGACAGAGGCAGAGCTCAAGACAACATTATAGGAATCCAATGGTAGTAAATAGTAAATTGCCCCCAGCTCTACTGCTGTAGATGGAACTGTCACAAATAGTAATTCATTGAAGGAAAAGTAGCAGTATCTTTCTGAAAACCTGTTTGGCAAAGCATTTTTTTTGTTTGAGAAGTCAGATAAGCGAGAATTGCCGTACATCCAATTTGTCACAATGGCATCAACTGCGCGTGATGTGTTAATGTGTTTTGATACGATTTACGGCATCATAATGTAATTATTTGTGTGCAAATTGCTAAAAAAAATTAAAGAGGGTAGTTATCCTACTGTTTTAATAGCACTGGGTTGAAAAATGTAAACTTATTTTTTATTCGCATCCTCCATCATTTGATCTGCCTGCTCAATACATGTTGCTTGGGAAACAGAAGTCAATTTGCTCCTCGGCCTCTGACAATGGTATCCTATAACCAGTTATGAATGGTCGCACGAGAGTGGTTTCAGGACCTTGTATCAGATTTTTCTTTCTGCTTGATAAGCTCTGGTAGTTTGGCTCAGTTGGTAGCACTCTTGCATCTCTGTTAGAAAGTTGTTAATTTAAACCCCATTCTAGGATTCAAGACCATAATCTAATCTGACAGTGCAATGGAGTGCCGAAGGAATGCTGCATTGTTGGAAGTGCCTCCTTTGGATGAAATGTTACCCTGAGGCTTTGTCTTCACGTTCCAGTAATTCAGATGCATGTTAAAGGTCCAGTGGCACCATCTTGAAGGAGAACAGGAAGTTTTCCCAGTGTTCTAGCTAATTCCATTCCAACAAAAAAAATTATCTCAAAGTTGTTTGTGGGACCTTGTGGGATTCTGTGCCAATAGTACAGTCACTATTTTTCAGTGCATCTGAGATTTTTTTTTGAAATGTGATAAAGTGCTATAGAAACATAAATCTTCTTTCTAAGCTCACCTCTGAGATCACAAACTAAAAGTGTGAATAAGACACGAAAATCCACATTGTAGCACCCTATGATGCAACAGATAGATCACCAATGTACTGCACTGCTAGTTTTCTCTATTCTTATCTAGTTGAAGGATAGTTTTTGGGGTAGAAATTGTTCCTCGTTCTGCCTGATTTCCAGGCAGAACCCGGGGGCATAAATAACCACTTTCACAGCCCAAGGACACCTGAAATGCATCTCCGATGTCTTATTGGCCTCAAACAATTTTCAGGCTTCCCGGGTGGCTGCTTTAAACAGGCTATTTAAGGACCCCTCCTCAAAATATGTCAGCGCTGAGTGAAGGCCCAATTTTGGGTGAGAGGCAGGCCTCCGGCTTCTGGCCTATGTTTGCAGTATGTTGCCTATTTTAGGCCTGAAAAAGGGTCCGAACCAATTTCTATCCCTTTATTTCTGGCCGAGGAGAGTTCTTTTTCTTTCTAGTCAAGAGGGGTATCCTTTTGGATTTAATTTGGGAGAAAGTTATTTTTTGGTGCGGTTAGGAGTTTTTCTTTTAGTTAAGAGGAAAAAAAACAATCACCCAGAGCGCCCTAAAAAGAAAGACTTGTATTTATATAGCACCTTTCACGACCTCAGAACATCCCAAAGCACTTTACAGCCAATGAAGTACTTCTGAAGTGTTGTTGTAGTCACTGTTGTAATGTAGGGAATGCAGCAGCCAATTTGTGCACAGCAAGCTCCCACAAACAGCCATGTGATAATGACTAGGAAGTCTGTTTTAGTGATGTCGATTGAGGGGTTAATATTGGCCAGGACACCAGGGAGAACTTCCCAGCTCTTCTTCGAATAGTGCTGACATGAATCTTGTCATTCACGTGGAAATGACTTATGAAATGATACTGGGCGGCCTGCTGGTGGCGCTGTCCAGGGAGAGTATAAATACTCGGGCATGGGCCCAGCTTGCTCAGGACATTCTTTAACAGGAACTAGTGAAGGACACAGCTAGATCTCCATGTTGAAAAACAGTTGATTAAAGCCTTGTTTAATACTTAGACCAAGTGCCTAGTAGTTTTCTTACGTCAAGTGCCATGGGGTCTTTTACGCCCACCTGAGAGAGCAGATGGGGCCTGGGTTTAACATCTCGTCTAAAAGATGGCACCTCTTGCACTTGGAGTGTCAACCTAGATTTTTGTGCTCAAGTCTCTGGAGTGGGACCTTCTGACTCAAAGGCAAGAGTGCTACCCACTGAGCCATGGCTGACAGCCCTGGAGAGACTACTGTGGACAGCAGTAGAGCTGCACAATAGCTTCAGTGAAGGGGGCTAAATTGGGTGTATCTCAAAGAATTGAGGGATTTTTTTCTTAAACAAAGAGCAGGTAAGGCCCAAAGAAGGAAGTTAGAATGTATAGGTAGAGAAGGGCAGTAATTCAATCTCTGCCAGATTATTACAACCCTAACACTGACTGAAAAAATCTGAGATAAATTATTTAATTGCTGAGATAGACTAGGAGAGATTGCCCACCTTCTGAGGACTGGGGAATTTTTGTGATTATAAATGAAAGCAAATGAAATTAGAGAGTAAGGTAAACAAATTACTGAAGGACAAAGGAGATACAGGCAAATTACTTGAAAAGACATAATTTAAAGGAATTTCTGGCAAATCAAAATACATGTTCAAGTCAGTCATGTGCCAAACACACCACTATCAAATGATCACATAAAAAAGTGAAATCACTTAACTGTTTCTCTACTTAAGTAGATGATGGCAGGCATATTGTACACCCAAAGCAGAAGGCACAGTATAATATAAAAGATGCAAACCTTCTGTTTCTAATGGGATCCAGGTCAAGACGTTCCATCACTTAGAGTGCAACCATTGGAGGTTTAGAAAACGTGGACTTCTTTTTATTGGTCCTCTGGCACATTGCTATAGTAGAAAAGGCAGAGTGGATTTTGGACATTGCTTGAGTGTTGCTCTCCTGGACCCCGAGCAGCAGTATAAATGTGCTTAAGTGCCACAGCTGCAGTTTCTTGGCATCCTATGCATGTATTCACACACCTGCAGGTGTCAAGAATATCTCCTCTCAAGGACTATCATTAAAAATTCAAAACAATGATTCCTGTAAATGTCCTTAATGTACCATGCTTAGAATTTAATGTGTTCATCTTCAGTAATGTAGGAAGCAATTTATCTGCTCCAAACTGTCACCCACATGGTATAAAACTTTACAAATTGCTCCAGGAAAAACAAAACAGACTAACACATAAGAGTAAACTTCTCAGTAGGAGCTTCAATTAAGAATTCAATGTTAGCTTTCAACAATAATGACCTTCAGCAGGCAAATTTGATTGAAAGGAATCCAAGGTTTACATAGCCTTTCAGTTAGGCCTACATAATCAACAATTTTGAGTTTGTAAATAGACAAGAATCATGCAAAAGCAAGTAGCATAAAAGAGCATAGGTTTTACCAGGAAAACTATCGCAACATCCTGGAACTATTCCAGACTGTTCTTAATCCAACTAAAATTTCAAAGGAGACAGCTGAAAATGATTCATACAGCCTTAATGTGTTTTTCATCTTACTTTTGTTCAAAATCATTTTTACAATGGTTGATGGATGCCTGAAGAAGAGTCACATCTTCTGTAGGCCATGGCTAAAGTGTACTGAAAATCAGACAGAAAAACAATATACTGAGGACATCAGTAAGTCACTTCAACAACCAAATATTCAACATCGAGATGTTTACCATCTGGATCCTTCTTTCAACATCTTGTAATAGCTGGAGTTACAAAAAAATGAAATGGGGATTGAACTACGTCCCTTCTCCCTCCCCAAAACTTCTTCAATCTTCCTCCTTCTTTAGCTCCAGGTTTTTTGAGGAGAAAGTCTTGCAGCTGATGGGACTGATTTAGTCCATGGTGCCCCACGTTGCAGCACCATTGGCCTCAAATTAATCTTGGCAAACCTAGCAAGTTGTCATAACATTTTCAAAAAGAAAAATTTGCTTCTCAAATCTTTATACAGTAGGTACAAATCTGTATTTTATCAAGTAGCATTGAAATAGCAAAAATAATACTCCTATGTGTCTTCTTCAATTTCTTCACGTCCCCCCTGGAATGAATTATCTCATTGGTGGGACTCTTGGGGAAGGGTGAGTTAAGCCACATTTTACATTCCGCTGAGATTTTGAGATGTTATTTATTTATAGCCAGTGTAGCCCAAGTATTTTCATTCTCACTTTATATAGCTAAATAATATTTGAACGTGTAATTCCCCTTTCTTTTAATCGATTCTTTCACTAAAGTACAAAACTTGCACTCCTCGAAACATAATTAGTGCATTAATGGGGTTCGGTGAGATCAACTGTGAGAACCTGAGCATAGGCCATCTGGTTAGGACATAGACACTCTGCTGCCTCTGCTACAAGAGGTTTCTTCAAAACAACAATAATTGTTTAAAGAAATCTAATAACATCCATAGAAAAATGATTGAGAAATGGTTTGTGATTTCATAGATTACATTAATTCTACTTTATAGCATTAGAGATGAACATGAAGTCATTTTATTGGTGTTATATTGTCTAAATTGTAGATATTTTGAGAATGGGAAAGGACATCCTGCATTCAAAATGGTTAAATAAAATCAGCAACTGTGGTATTTACTTTCTATAATGCCTGGACTGATTGTTTCACGGATAATTTAATTCCTCTGAATGAGACATTTCTATTAACAACAGCTATCGGATCGTTTCTTTTAGATTTCCTCCTGGGTCTCATAAAATGTTGATAATATGAACCTTACTATTATTGTTCCACTCAAACAACCATTACACTATTACCGACGTGGTATTATGAATTTTAACATCAAATTTATAGGAACTAACATTAATAGGTAACAGAATGGAAAATATGTTGTTGCCATGACATTTATCTTTTTATTCATAATTTTTTCAAAACGAACAAACCGACCAACATCCCCTGCAGTTTGTCACTTGACAACCTTTCACATTTTTAATGCAGTTCTATAATTCAATATTTCATCTGTGTGCAGTAAACAACAGCTTGCCAGCATGTGACAAAATGAAAGGGTATTTTATTATTCATCATGAAAAATTCTTCTCCAGGTGTATCAATCATTATATGTCACTGTTCAATCCAGTTGAGATCATGCTGTCATTGCAATTTGGCTCCAATAAGTCAGTTTGAACGTTGGCTGGAAATTCCTCTCCCCATTCATAGTCAATGGGGAAAATCCCTTCTGTTATGTTTTAGCTTCATGAATTAATGGTGATCCAAGTGCAGTATGTTTGGATCAGCAAATAGAGTTTGGATATTTGTTTAATGTTTGATATAACTAATATAAGATTCTCTCTTATATTAGTTCCTTTTCACCATGGACGTACAATTCCTCTACACCTCCATCCCCCACCAGGATGGCCTGAGGGCGCTCCGCTTCTTCCTTGAACAGAGGCCCGACCAGTCCCCATCCACCACTACCCTCCTCCGCCTGGCTGAACTTGTTCTCACATTGAACAGCTTCTCCTTTAACTCCACTCATTTCCTCCAAATCAAAGGTGTTGCTATGGATACCCGCATGGGTCCTAGCTATGTCTGCCTTTTCGTGGGATATGTGGAACACTCTTTGTTCCAGTCCTACTCAGGTCCCCTCCCTCATCTCTTTTTCCGATACATTGATGACTGTATCAGTGCCGTTTCCTGCTCTCGCCCTGAACTAGACAATTTCATTCACTTTGCCTCCAATTTCCACCCTTCCCTCACCTTCACATGGTCCATCTCTGACTCTTCTCTTCCCTTCCTCGACTTCTCCGTTTCCATCTCTGGGGATAGGTTATTGACCAATATTCACTACAAGCCCACTGACTCCCACAGCTACCTGGACTACACTTCCTCTCACCCCGCCTCCTGTAAGGACTCTATTCCATTCTCCCAGTTTCTCCATCTCCGCTGCATCTGCTCCGATGATGCCACCTTCCACACCAGTGCTTCCGACATGTCTTCCTTTTTCCTCAACCGAGGATTCCCCTCTACCGTGGTTGACACGGCCCTCGACCGTGTCCATTCTATCTCCCGCACTTCTGCCCTCACCCCTGCCCCTCCCTCCCGGAACCACGATAGGGTTCCCCTTGTCCTCACCTTTCACCCCACCAGCCTTCACATTCAACGGATCATCCTCCGCCATTTCCGCCACCTCCAAAGTAATCCCACCACCAAACGCATCTTCCCCTCCCCTCCCCTTTCAGCATTCCATAGGGACCGCTCCCTCCGAGACACTCTAGTCCACTCCTCTATCACCCCCAGCACCCCTTCCCCTTCGCCTGGCACCTTCCCGTGCAAGCGCAGGAGATGTAACACCTGCCCTTATACTGCCCCCCTTCCCACTGTCCAGGACCCCAAACACCCCTTCCAGGTGAAACAGTGATTTACTTGTACTTCTTGCAATCTAGTATGCTGTATTCGCTGCTCACGATGCGGTCTCCTCTACATTGGGGAGATCAAACGCAGATTGGGTGACCGCTTTGCGGAACACCTCCATTCAGTCCGTAAGGGGGACCCCGAGCTTCCGGTCACCTGTCATTTTAATTCCCCGCTCCATTCCCACTCGGACCTCACCGTCCTTGGCCTCTTGCATTGTTCCACGGAAGCTCAACGTAAACTCGAGGAACAGCACCTTATCTCCCGATTAGGCACTTTACAGCCTTCTGGACTCAATATCAAGTTCAACAATTTCAGATCATAACCTCAGCCCCTATTACATTTTTACTTATATTTTTTATCCACACCTTTGTTTTGGTTTTTCCCTCCCCCCCCTTTCCTTTTTTTTTCTCTCTCCCACATGGCAGCTGTCTCCCATTCTGCCAGCGCATTTCACACCTAATCTAGAACTGTCTTTTGTCTCCACTAGTCCTATCACCATCTCGTCTTGTTTTGAACATCTCTTAATGTCTCTTCTCTTTTGTTCTCTCCTAGCCCGGCCTCTTAACCTATTTCATTCCCTGTGCCTCTTTAGTCTTGATAAAGGGTTTTGACCCGAAACGTCAACTCTAATTTCTCTCCACGGATGTTGCCTGGCCTGCTGAGTTTTTCCAGCATTTTCTGTTGTTATTTAAGATTCTCTCTTGTCCAGTATAAACGCTAAGGGCCCTTCAAAACATTTATTTATGTATAATTTGAGAAATATACAACACCAACTTGCATTTATATAGCACCTTTAACATAGTAAAATGTTCCAAGAGAGTTATCATACAAAATTTGACACAGAGCCACAAAAGGAGATATTAGGACATATGACCAAAGGCTTGGTCAAAGAGGTAGGTTTTAAGGAGCATCTTAAAAGAGGAGAGTGAGGTAGAGATAGAAACATAGAAGATCGGAGCAGGAGTAGGCCATTCGGCCCCTTGAGCCTGTTCCACCATTTAGTGAGATCACAGCTGATCATCCAAATTCAGTGCCCTGTCCCTGCTTTCTCCCCATACCCCTTGATTCCTAAAATATATCTATATATATATAGTAAATGCACCCCAAGGCAAACAAAAATGCAAGTTAATTGTGGGGCTGCCCTGCTGAGCAAACCCAGTGTTACTGGAGCAATCCAAATATCCCGCAATTGCCGCCTCCCAAGTTACAGCACCAGCTCCCGGGATCTGGGTTCTGTCCTATGATATGTTGACTGACCCAGGTCTGATTGGGGCTGGGAGGGAGAGAAAGAAATGAGATGTGGAAAAACTTAATTGTGGCGATTTAAATCTCCCTCCAGCTTGAAATCACTTTAGATTCAAAAACAGAATGAAATACTTCATTTAAAAAATAAAACAAATCCGGTGCAAATCCAGGTTCTCAGATGACTCCCTCCATATGTTTGTGGAGGGCATGTGTAAGGTTGCGCAAGAATTTCGAAAATTTCCACAGCCCCAAAGATTATTTTTTTTGATTAAGGAAAACCTGGGGGAATATACCTTAAAATCCAAGGCATCAAAAAATGGCTGTCAGACCTCATGGCAGGAGACAAAAGACAGCCTGCTTGTGTATCTACAAATGATTTGAAAAAAAACGCCAGCCTGTGTGAATGCATGAAGTACTTGAAACTGTCAATCAACTGCAGTTTAGGAAGTTTCACCGCAGGACAATGGATGTTTGTTTACAGAACTCTCTACAATGTTGACATAAAAGCTTAAGTACATAAAGCTGTCAATCAATTGCGGTTGGACTGACCACAGGACAATGGGTTTGTTTACAAACCACTTAGTGCTATTGACTATTCGTTTGTCCAGCACTTGAGATATCAGTAAGACATTTAAACTGAGTGAATACCAGTTTAAACGAATGGGGAATACATTCAACCCATCACAGTCAATGGGGACAGATCGATTCCCTTTTGTATAGCCCAGATGGCATAGTGGTTAGCACTGTTGCCTCACAGCGCCAGGGACCCGGGTTCGAATCCGGCCTCGGGTGACTGTCTGTGTGGAGTTTGCACATTCTCCCCGTGTTTGCGTGGGTTTCCTCCGGGTGCTCTGGTTTCCTCCCACAGTCCAAAGATGTGCAGGTTAGGTTGATTGGCTATGATAAATTGACCCTTAGTGTTAGGGGGATTAAAATGTGTGGGGTTACGGAGATAGGGTGGGTTACGGAGATAGGGTGGGATATGTGTTGGTGTAGGGGTTACGGGGATCGGGTGGGATATGTGTCGGTGCAGGCTCGATGGGCTGAAATGGCCTCTATCTGCACTGTGGGGTTTTCTGTGATTCTGTGATTCTGAGATACATCCGGATTTGGGCGCGAAGATTATGGCTCCAAATGGGGTATAAAGATAGCCTCTCAGGAAGCCATCTCTCTCTCTCTGCCGCCTCGCCTCCATGCTCTGCCTACAGAAGAACAGCTCAGCAAGTCCGCCCAAAGAAGTGGAATACCAGCAGTTACTTTTAAATACTGGGGTATCTCTACTTTGGGGTGGTGAAGAATACAGACCGCAGGGGCATGGAGCAGGCATTTCACTGGTGAGCATAGATTTTTCTGGCCCATTACAAGGCAACCTAGATAGGCATTAGGGGTGGGAATTAAGGGGAATTTTTGTTAAATTGTAATTTTAATCAATTTTCCTTCGATGTGTCCATTTTCTCCTCCCCTATTAGGTTAAAGTGTGCTGCATTAAGTAAAAGTCTGGTGTATTAAGCAATAGAGTGCTGTACTAAGCAAAGGTGTGCTGTAGTAAGCAAAGGTGTGCTGTAGTAAGCAAAGGTGTGCTGCATTAAGTAAATGTGTGCTGTATTAAGTAAAAGTCTGCTGTATTAAGCAAAAGAGTGCTGTACTAAGCAAAGGTGTGCTGTAGTAAGCAAAAGAGTGCTGTATTGAGTAAAAGTGTGTTGTATTAAGTAAAAGTCTGCTGTACTAAGCAAAGGTGTGCTGTAGTAAGCAAAGGTGTACTGTATTAAGTAAAAGTGCTGTATTAAGCATAGGGGTGCTGTATTCATTATTTTCAATTTATTTATTTTTATTTCAATAAATACTGGTCTTCTTTGCACCCAACCATGAGTCTCGTTTTGTCTACATTGCTACTGAATAAGTCTGGCGGTCAGAACCAGAAAAGGGGAGCGATTCGAAACCGCACAGGGCTCTGGAGCAGCTCAGATACTTCTGACTGGCCAGAGACAATAACCCCAGTTATAACCCCATCCCCATTAATTTCTACAAAATGGCGACCACGGCAGGACCGTCGGCAACGGTATGCGATGTAGCAGATGGTTGTTTGGGTCTGGAGAGAGCAGCACTTATTGGGTTTCTTTTTATCCCACTGGTCTCTTTGTGGTTAGGTGCCCGCAGGCTCGGGGAAGTTACCCACAGGCTTAGCGAATCTAGAGCAGAGAGTTGGGATAGGGAAAGGGAGGTTGAAGAATACCAGGCCAAGATAGAGCGCCTGGTGGTCCAGTTTAGTGAGGGCAAAAGCCACACGAGGCACGAGTCAGAGTACCTGAAGTGCCTAGTTGCAGAGGCCAAGGGCAATGAGATGAGGGTGCGGGAGGAGAACGCCCGCCTCATACAAGAAGTAAAAGAGCAGGAGGAAAAGTTTAGGGAGGTAAAGGCAGCATATAAGCTGGCCTGCAAGCAAGGGTTTGCGGAAGCAGATCATGGTCCCTGTAGGGAAGAGATAGAAAGCTTGAATATGGCTTTAAAGTGGGCAAAGTGGATGATATGTCTTATTAGCCCGAAAACAGGTCAGTTGGGTTTTACCGGCAACCCAAATAAAACCGTCCGAGAGGCAACACCCAGGAAAAGGTTGGTCAGGGAATCAGAGGTCCGACGACCGCCACCCACGGCTCTGAGCTTTCAGGAGCTCTGGCAGCAAAGTGGGGTGGAGGATCAGGTGGTAGAGGAAGCACAGCAGTCCCCACTAGAAACGCCGGGACCAGGACCAGTGTACCCCCTCCGACAATGGAGGTACGGTCCGCCCGTTGATGAAGATGACTCAGGGGCCATCCAGAACCAGTTTGTGGTGCCGTATGGCACCCACCAGCTCAGGGACATGGTTAACTACATCCCCAAGCTCACTAGAAAGGGAGACCCCTCTCTACACTTCAGGGAGATAGAGCAGGCAGCTTGTGTAAATGACTGCGATGACGCAGAGCAAGCAAAAATGCTGCTGTTTTCCCTGGCAGGTGATCTCCTCCAGGCCCTATCTGGCGAGTGCAAAAGGGGGCAGAGGGATTATGAGGGTCTCAAGAATGAGATATTGGAGGCCATGGGACTCAATGATGGTAGTCCGTTTGCCCGGGTAGAAAGAACGGTGCAGCTCCCAGGGGAGTCCCCGCAGGCGTTCGCAGACAGGCTGTGGCCAGTCTACTGGATTGCGTGCCCGGGAATGCCAGGGCGGGCAGCACTGGACCCAGTCCAATTGACTCACTGGCTCCGTTGTCTTATGACAAACAGCCTACCCCAGATCCAAGCCCAGGTCGCGGCTTGGTTTGACCCCCGAAACCCCCAGACCACCGAAGAAGCGGTGATCCGCCGGCTCACAGTAGCCTTCAGAAACATGAGGTGTATCGAGGTGCCCCAACCCAAGGGAAGAGTCCATGAGGTTAAACCTGGGAGCCAGAGTAAGAAAGAGTGGCACCAGGAGGGGAACCGTCCCTCCCAGGCTAGGTTAAATTGTTATGGGTGCGGGAAAGATGGTCACTGGAGAAAAGACTGTAAGAATCCCTGGAAGGATAGCAAGGGAAAGGATCCCACAGCCACAGCCCAAAAGGCAGGGCCAGATATCCCTCCCGCTGCGATCGAGTCATTTTTACAGTCACTACGGTCTCTTCTGACTGGCCAGGGGAGAGTAGTAGCCACCACCGGTGCTTTGACCCCGTCTGCCCCATCCCACTCCCAGCAATGACTAGAGCCAGCGCAACCTGTTGACCTGTGTCCCCGCGAAAATGCTGAGGGGAGCAGGCCCTATGTTAAGATGGGGGTGAAGACGGGGCAGGGGAGATATTCGGTGTACACTGGAGCCTCCAGTACGGTGGTCCACTCGGAAGACCTGACCAATTCACCCCGGTCTAACAAGGTCCCATTTAGCTTAATGGGACCCACAGGGAAACGGGCAGCTGGGATTGAACCTGAGGTCAGAAATCCTCAGCCTGCAGCAGGTACAAGCTCACAGGCTGCACAGGCAGGCACTGTGGCTTGTGTTAGGGGAGGAGCCAATCATGACCAGTGTAAGTTGTTTAAACAGGGGGGCAGAGAAGGAGAGTTCTGGGACCCCTGTAGAGCAGGTCCGGTAGCTGCAATCCGGGACAAGGGAGGCACACAGGGGATAGTTTTGGCCCCGGACCAACGGCAGGTCCAAGCCCAAGATTCCGCCTTTAAGGCCGCTCTGGTAAGGGAAAAGGAGTTCGAACAGAGTTACTGGCAGGCTGCCAGTTATATTAAACAATGCAGGTTGTTTGAGCCGGGGGCAGGGAAACAGGCAGCTGGGATTGTACCCGAGATTAGAAATCCTCAGCCTGCGGCGCCTACACACACACAGACTGCACACGCAGGCGCAGTCACGTGCGTGAGAGGAGATGTTCCCCAGCACTTGGCCCGAGCGATTCCCCCTCTCTTGTGGGACTTGTGGGAGGAGCCTGCACCAGGTTTTAGACCTGAAGGGGAAGGCTCTCAGCCACCGGCAGCCGGTGGCAAGGGATTGCCTGTCCCCAGCCCAGGTTTGGGTAGGGAGGGACCCGAAGGAGGAGGTCCCCAGCCAGCAAGGAGTGTGACCCGAGCTAAGGGCCTGCTCGCCGGGGTAGCCCCACCAGCGACACTCCCTAGGAGGTCCCTTCGGGTACCCCAGCCCAAGAAAGTATGGTCACCAGCTTTCCAGTGGATAGGGCGGTCTTCCGAGTCAGGGAGAAGCCAAAAGACAGAAGTCCCCAACCAGCAGCCATAAGCTGTGAGGGACTAGAATTTGGAATCAGTCCAGCCACGCCGCAGGGAGCAGCCTGTGGCAGCCCAAACAGGGATTAGGCTGGCCACCCGGAGATGGGCGGCGCTTGTATATAGCTTTGTTCCAGTAATGTGTATAAAGGATTAAGGTAGAATGTGTTAATTTTAAATTTTATATATTGCAATTCGGTAGCGTTAATTATTAGAGTATAAGTTTTAAGTATGGTACCATTCCAGAGTTGTATTGTGTGAGCCAAGGTCGCGGGACCTGATCACATTCCCCCGAGCCAGGGGACCTGGCTAGATGTTTTCTTTTTAAAGTCTTTTTCAGAGTTCTGGAAGGTACAGAGGACAATCGTGTTTTTGGATGTTCAGGAAAGGAAGCACCCCTAGCCCACGAAGGGAGGTGTATGCAGGAGGCAGATGTCCACAGCATTTAAACTGTTATTGGAAATTCAATTAAGATTAAGAGTTTTCAAAAGGCTTGTTAATTATTTTATATTTTGTATTATGTACTGGTCCCATCTCCGAAGGAAATAATGTGTGAATTTAGTTCCTAACTGTGAGATTGTACTACTTGTTTGGAGTTAATTGGAAAATTTGCATATGCCTATGAATTGTTGTGTTTGTAGATTGTGAAAGTTTGAAAAACATTTATGGCTGAAGGATGGTGCCATTTATTGAAGTGTCAGGCATTGCATTTAAAAAAAAAAGGAAGCTCGTTTTCTTCCATTTGTATTTTTAACAGATATGTTTTGGCTTGGTGGTAATCCCATTGAAGATGTTGTATCGTGTTAAAACTATGTCACAAGTGGTACAGGGGCATTGGACCCCTCCATGCTTGAATTATTGTGAATACTCAGTGGTGCAGGGGCATTGGACCTCTCCGTGTTTGAATTATTGGCCCAGAAATTCAGGTCGGGGGCTTCCTGCGGGTGCAAGCCCCCGACCTGCACTTACCTTGCGCGCTGGCAGTTGAGCTGTAGGCCCCCGTGGAATTCTGCTCCGGGGCCTGGCCCAGCTGCCGACGCGCTGTGCTTGTGTGTCCCAGGGTCGTAGTTAGTGCGATGCGTCCCCTGGGATCATGTGAGCCATGGGCAGCCAATCGGAGGAGGGAAAAGCCCATTCATAAGATTGACAGGAAGACCTGTCAAAACTTATAAATACTACGGGCCCCAAAATAGCAGTAAACCTTCAAATAAATTTTTAAAAAATCACACTTTTTAAATAAATTATAAATTACATTAAATAACTATTTTAAACAATAATTTAAATTTTTGAAAAAAATAATTTTATATTCTAACGGGGCTAAAAATAAACTTACCTTGCTTTAAAGTATTTAAAAATAATAAACCTGTGGAAAAAATGTTTTAATTTTAATTAATTGACCACTTACCTTGTAAAAAGCAGGCCTTACTCCTGCTTTTTAAATGTGTAAATCCTGCAGGCTTAACCTCGCGTGAAAACCTGCAAAAAAAACCTAAGTTCAAAGCGCACGCACAGCCTCCCCTGCGCGCGCGGTCGACCTCTGAACCCATTCGTTCAGAGGATCGGAAGTGCCGGTTTCCCGCGCATGCTTAGTGCATGCAGGAAACCGACACTTCCATTTGGCCTACGGGTGAGTACCCCGTGCGTACTCACTTGTGGAGACCCGAATTTCTGGGCCATTGTAAGTAATCTTGTTTTTCTGTTGATAGATGCCTACCGTGTACTGCGATTCTCTTTGGGTAGGGGAAATGGAGGTGTCGGGGGATCAAAGATAGATATAGATAAGTATAAGGGAAGGTTGTTTGTGGGGGTCAGAAATTATTATTCACCTTTGGACAGGATACTACAAGCAAGTTTTAGTATCCGATGGGGGACTGTAAGGTTTTGCAAGAATTTTGAAAATTTCCACAGCCCCGAAGATTATTTTTTTTGATTAAAGAAAACCTGGGGGAATATACCTTAAAATCCAGGGCATCAAAAAATGGCTGTCAGACCTCGTGGCAGGAGACAAAAGACAGCCTGCTTGTGTATCTACAAATGATTTGAAAAAAACGCCAGCCTGTGTGAATGCATGAAGTACTTGAAACTGTCAATCAACTGCAGTTTAGGAAGTTTCACCACAGGACAATGGATGTTTGTTTACAGAACTCTCTACAATGTTGACACAAAAGTTTAAGTACTTAAAGCTGTCAATCAATTGCGGTTGGACTGACCACAGGACAATGGGTTTGTTTACAAACCACTTAGTGCTATTGACTATTCGTTTGTTCAGCACTTGAGATATCAGTAAGACATTTAAACTGAGTGAATACCAGTTTAAACGAATGGGGAATACATTCAACCCATCATAGTCAATGGGGACAGATCGATTCCCTTTTGTATAGCCCAGATACATCCGGATTTGGGCGTGAAGATTATGGCTCCAAATGGGGTATAAAGATAGCCTCTCAGGAAGCCATCTCTCTCTCTCTGCCGCCTCGCCTCCGTGCTCTGCCTACAGAAGAACAGCTCAGCAAGTCCGCCCAAAGAAGTGGAATACCAGCAGTTACTTTTAAATACTGGGGTATCTCTACTTTGGGGTGGTGAAGAATACAGACCACAGGGGCATGGAGCAGGCATTTCACTGGTGAGCATAGATTTTTCTGGCCCATTACAAGGCAACCTAGATAGGTATTAGGGGTGGGAATTAAGGGGAATTTTTGTTAAATTGTAATTTTAGTCAATTTTCCCTCGATGTGTCCGTTTTCTCCTCCCCATTAGGTTAAAGTGTGCTGCATTAAGGAAAAGTCTGGTGTATTAAGCAATAGAGTGCTGTACTAAGCAAAGGTGTGCTGTAGTAAGCAAAGTTGTGCTGCATTAAGTAAATGTGTGCTGCATTAAGTAAAAGTCTGCTGTATTAAGCAAAAGAGTGCTGTACTAAGCAAAGGTGTGCTGTAGTAAGCAAAAGAGTGCTGTATTGAGTAAAAGTGTGTTGTATTAAGTAAAAGTCTGCTGTACTAAGCAAAGGTGTGCTGTAGTAAGCAAAGGTGTACTGTATTAAGTAAAAGTGCTGTATTAAGCATAGGTGTGCTGTATTCATTATTTTCAATTTATTCCTTTTTATTTCAATAAATACTGGTCTTCTTTGCACCCTACCATGAGTCTCGTTTTGTCTACATCGCTACTGAATAAGTCTGGCGGTCAGAACCAGAAAAGGGGAGCGATTTGAAACCGCACGGGGCTCTGGAGCAGCTCAGATACTTCTGACTGGCCAGAGACAATAACCCCAGTTATAACCCCATCCCCATTAATTTCTACAAGTGAGAGCACGCAGGGAGGTTCTCTTCCCTTCAGATGGGCGGAGGAGACCGCTCCAGCAGACCAAAGGAGCCTGGTTGCAGATTCCAGATGAGGTGAACAGCAGGGATTTTGTCAGGAGGACCTGAGTGCAGTGCCAGAAACGTTTCAATGATCTCATTAGATCAGGAAAGGTAAGTGCAAAGCCACAATTAACTTCATCCTGCTGTGCCTCTCATTACATTCCCATCACTCTGCCTTCCCAAGCCTACTCCTGCACATCCTTACTCACACCAACATACTTTGCACGTCCACCCATCTCTCTCTCTCTATTTACATTATCACATCCCCATCTCACTAGCCACCCCTCACACTCACCCTTATCCTTGTGCCATCATACCAACTAACAACACACAATGAGGCCATTTGGCATTGCCACCCCACTCCATCATAGTCACCCTCTAAAAATGTAACCCATGCATTCTTTACACTCATTCCATCACTCTCACTTAAACGTCTCTTCTTTCCCTCCTTGCAGGAGAAGAGAGCCCACAATAAGAGGGAGAGGGAGCGAACCGGAGATGGCCCTCCATCATTGGCCACGTTAACTGCAGCAGCGGAAGTTGCCCTGGAAGTATCAGGAGTCACAGAGCAGCTGGAGGTGGGAGACAGAGAGAGGAGGACATCTCAGCAACCTGGTGACAGAATTGTGTCTCATACAACCACATAGCATTCAGCAGTCACTCATATGGGGCCTGTTGTCAGCAGCCAGTGAATGTTCATCATGTGCATAATGGTATCGTTACCCATTGTTGATATGACATTTCTAAATCATGGCCTGTATTTTCCTGTGTGTACGCATCCGTAAGGGCCCCGCACGTTCTGGGTTTTCGCGCGTGAAGCCCATGCGCGAAAACCCAGATCTCGCGATCTGTCAAGAATCTTCCTGACAGATCGTAGCCATCCCCGGGAAAAGGGCATCCACGGGTGGAGAGTTGGGCTTTGCTCTGCGAATGCCCGTGAAATTCTTATGCCTGGTAAAAGCAGGTGTAAGGCTTGCTTTTATCAGCCTAAGAGTTTAAATGAATATAACAATAATTTTTTTCAATTATTTAAACATTAAAACACCTGTAAAGCAAGTTGAGGTTATTTTTAGCCCCTTTAAAACCTTTAAATTTATTTTTCAAAAAGCTAAATTTTTGTTTTAAATGTTTAATTAAATTGTATTTTAATTAATTTTAAATATGTATTTTTTTAATTTGTTATGCAAATATGTTTTTTATGTGATCCCCATTCATGCTTATGGGGAGTCCATACATACAGAATCTCCATAAGTATGAATGGGGATCCCCTTCTTTCATTGGCTGGGCCGGCCTATGTGATCCCAGGGACACTTGCGAAATGCTTGCGCCCCTGGGGTACGTGCACCTCTATGCATGTCTATGCATAGAGGCCCAGGAGCGCCAGTCTCTGTGGATCCAGAGCCATCAGGTAGGTGCGTAGATTTTATGCCGTTCGGAGGCATCGCCTGCGGGAAGCCTCTGACCGCAAATTCAGGCCTATCTTCTCGTTACTCTCCCACAGGCCCACCAAGAGCTCCCCCCACTGTCCAGGAGGAAGAGGAAGACGACTCCTCAGAGGAGCCTCCAGCCTCTGAGGGAGCACTGTCAGCAGACATAAGCGCACCCAGCACTAACGCAGATACGCACACCTCGGGGAGTCCCACGCGAGATGGAGTCGTGTCGTCACCTGGTGTGTTACAAGTCACAAGTGAGCAAGAGCAGAAAGGATCAGCAGTGGAGACTCCTCGCCGGAGGGCGCAGGAGCTCCCAGCTCTGCTCAGCTGCATGCAGATGCTGAGCCTTGGGGGCTGTCCAGAAAGAATGCGATCCTGGAACTGCAGAAGTGCAGAAGGCTTTGACAGGTTTTGCGATCGCGATGTCTGCAAATGCGCAGAGAGTGGAGGAGCCCATCTCCAATATGAGCACCACTGTGTAGTAGGCGATGGTGACTGTATGCTCTTCTATGGAAAGGATGGTCACCTGCATGGAACTCACATGAGCACATGGTCTCAATGGAGAATAGATGGCAGACGTTCATAGACCTCCTCTCTAGGAGGGATGTCAACATAGACTTGAGTCCTCATGGCCCCACTGCTGTGCAAGGTGCTCTCCAGCTCCTTGCTAGCAGGTGCGAGTGTCCCATGAGAGGGATGATGGTGAGAGGTGACATGGAAGTGGGGGCTCCTCTCAAAGTGCTCACACTTCTCCCCCATTACCTCCCCCTCAGTCAGAGACCCACATGCCTCCTGGGATTGCGATGGCCGAGTCTGCCCCTGCACAGTCGCAGGAGGAGCAGACTTTGGTGGGGCCATCACAGGCTCCAAAACCCAGAGGAAGCCCGCCAAAAATGTCTATGCAGTCACAGCAGGGAAGTGATCAGGCTGCCTCTAGTTCTGCTGAAGCCACAGGGGTAGCACCTCGTAGAAGCACATGTAAGAGAAGGATGAAACACAAGTAGATACACAAGGGTAAGCACTTGGGTGTTTTAATAACTGTTTGTGTAACGTTTCCGTTACTGTGATGTCACAGATAAAAATGATTATTTTCACTACTTTTCGGTCATGGCCAATTCTGTCTGCAACTTTGGAAGTGGCTTAGTGAGTTAGAGTGGATGGTGAGGCATAACGTTACCTCCAGCAATGGTGGTCAGTGTGAAAGGAATGGCCTGGTCATTGTAGGGATGTGTTATGGTGTTGCTGTGTGTTGTTGGGAGCATATGGCAGCCATATGGGTGTAATGCCTGAAGTTAAGTAAATCTGGCCATGATGAGGCCATCCCTGGCCTCCTGGGCAGCAATGTGCTCGGGTGATGGTGGGATCTGGACCGCAGGTTCCTCCTGCTCCTTCTCCTCCTCATCTTCCAGCTGATGCTCCTCCTCCTCCTCTGAAGAGGCTGTGCGCTCAGTGCCTTGCTCCTCATGCAGTGCTAATCCTCACGGCTGTGCTATGTTGTGCAGGGTGCAGCAGACAACGATGATTCTGAAGACCCTGGCTGGTGAGTACTGAAGGGTTCCTCCAGATCTGTCAAGACATCTGAAGTGCATTTTCAGCCTATTGGCTGCTCCATGACACATCTGGTGAAAATGTGGCTTTCATTATATCTCTCCTGGGCCTCAGTACCTAGCCTCCTCAAGGGCGTCATGAGCCACGTCTTCACTGGAAAGCCCTTATCTCCAAGAAGCCAGCCGGAAAGTCTGTTTGGAGAAGCAATGAGGGAGGGTAGACTGGCGCAGGACAAGAGTCGTGGCAGCTGCCAGGGAATTTGGCACACCCATGCATGATGATCTTCCTATGGTTGCAGACGAGCACATTGAGGGAGTGGAAGCCCTTGCGGTTGTCAAAGACTCCTGGGGGATGATAGGGTGCCCTGATGGCCACATGTGTGCAGTTGATGATGCCCTGCACCCTTGGGAAGTCAGCCAGAGTGGCAAAGCCGTGCGCCCGCTCAGTAACACTGGCTTCATCAGTGGTAAAGTTGATATAATCAGTTGACTTGTCAAACAGCACATCAGTGACCTGTGTGATGCATCTGCAGGCGGCCGACTGCGAGATGCCGCAAATGTTTGCTGCAGATCCTTGGAAGGAGCCTGAGGCAAAGAAGTTGAGGGCGCTGGTGACTTTGACAGTCACTGGTAAGGCATGTCCACCCACTCCTCTGGGCTGTAGGCCTTGCTCCAGCAATCTGCAAATATCTGTGATGACCTGGCGGCATAGCCTGAACCTCCTTTGGCACTGCTGCTCAGTCATGTTGAGGAAGCTCATCCTCTGTCTGTATACCCTGTGTTGGGGGTAGTGCTTCCAGGGCGGTGCAGCCCTGCGCTGACGCCCTCTGTCCAGTGCAGCAGGTGGTTGAGGAGAAGGTTGGTATTATTGTTGGTGCTGCTGGTGTTGAGGCTCATCGTGGTCCGATTCTGAGACAGTATAAACGGTACCCATGCTTATGTAATAGGTGACAGGTCAAGTAGAGATGACAGAAGCAAGTTGTCAATGGTGTGATAGGTTCTACCAATGAGGTGACAGTGGATCCCGACTTTGCTAAAAACACTTGCAACCTCTAGAAAGCTAAATCTGTGCTGACAATTCACTCAACAACAGCATCTGCCTTAGCAAAGTAACCAGGCGTCAGGTGGGAGAATTTATTGTGCTTTCCATGCTGTGCACTAATGACCACTGAACTTCCGCCTCAGGTTCACAGATGTGTTTCCCGAGCTGCGTGATTCCCGTGGTCGTCTAGTGAAATTTGAAAGGTAGTGTTAAAAAGACGGTTAAGAGTCTGACAAGTACCTAATAATCATCTAAATTAGCTCGGCCGCCTCTGCTGTTCGGGTCACGGCTATGCTGGCAAACGCACATAGAAACATAGCAACATAGAAGATAGGAGCAGGAGTAGGCCATTCGGCCCCTCAAGCCTGCTCCGCCATTCAATGAGATCATGGCTGATCGTCCAAATTCAGTACCCCGTTCCTGCCTTCTCTCCATATCCCTTGATCCCTTTAGCCTTAAGAAATATATCCAACTCCTTCTTGAATACTTTTAATGAATTGGCCTCCACTGCCTTCTGTGGTGGAGAATTCCACAGGTTCACCACTCTCTGGGTGAAAAAATTCCTCCTCATCTCTGTCCTAAATGGCTTAACCCTTATCCTTAGACTGTGACCCCTGGTTCTGGACTCCCTGACCATCGGGAACATCCTTCCAGCATCTAGTCTGTCTAGTCCTGTTAGAATTTTATATTTTTTACCCGAGTGAAAGGTGCGTAGAGGCGGGATGATGGCGGGTACCTGATCTGCTCTGAGTTATTTCAACTTTCACTTCCGACCCACCTCCAATCCCGCCCGCACGGATGCCAGAAAATTTCGGCCTTTCAGTTTATGGCAGCAGCTTGGGCAAAAATACCTCTCAGCTGTGTAAATGTTTTGTCCAATGTGTGTGTTATGGGAGAAAACAGAGGAGGCAAGAGAGATGGAGAGAATATGTGGAGAAGCAAGCATTTAACTAATTTGATATTGTCATTATAATAATAGCCTTATATTGAATTTTTGTAGTTGGCTCAAAATTAGGTATTGTGCACTGTCTTCTTCTTCTTCTTCTTCTTCTTAGGCAGTCCCTCGGAACCGAGGATGACTTGCTTCCACATTAAAAATGAGTTCGCAGGTGACTGATGAGCCCAATGCGGGACCTACAGTCTCTATCACAGGTGGGGCAGACGGTGGTTGAAGGGGCGGGTGGGTGGGTTGCTTGGGTTGACGTGCGCTCCTTGCGCTGCCTGCGCTTGGCTTTCGCTTGCTCCCGGCTTCAATGCTGGGGATGTTGGCCTGAGCAAGAACACTGACATTGGTGCGCCTATCCTGCCAATGGATTTGCAGGATCTGCACTGTAATGATATTGGGGAGAACAGAATCTAATTTTCTTATTGTTCATGGGATATGAGTGACACTGGCAAGGCCGCATTTTATTTCCCATCCCTAATTGCCTGGAGCAGGTGGTGGTGGGCCTTCTCCTTGAAGTGTGGCAGAGATGGTGCTCTCATGATGGTGGTGGGTGGGGAATGCTTGGCTTTTAACCCAGCAAGATGAAAGAATGATGATGTAGGAATCGATCTATCCCTAACTGAAGCACTGAAATCGAGTCAGTTCAATAATTCAACTGAATTTAATCAAACAAGTGAACAAAACAAAAACATGCAGGAGCAACAGCAAACAGGTCTTTTCAGCAGCTTGTTACACGAGGTCTGGGCTTAGAACCTCCCACTCTCTGACGTCATGACGTCATCACGTTTCCCGCCGTTCGGGGCATCACGTCATCACGTTGTTTCAGGGCTTTTGCAGAAAGCTTATTTACACTCAGCCAACAAACACAGATGCTGTAGCATTGGGTTAAAGACAGTTATGCATTTGTACAGAAGATCATTGGTGGTTTTGCCACATGCGCCCCCCCAGAAGTGTCTTTAATCGCAAAGGTCAATCGCAGAGGAGGTTGGACAATCCTGTCGGAGCGACTCCGATATTCCCGGAATCACCAACCGTCATTGTGGACGCGAACCCGACCTCGGTGTTGTTCTTCCGTTCTCGCGCACGGTTTTGCTGCTTTCTTGGTGCTGGTGGCACGAAACTACATGGGGGTTGGCAGTATCTGGCTTTCGGACCGAACCGGGTGTGGTAGTAACAGAGGCCAGTCTGTGGAGGCGCCGAGGCAGGGTTCCTCGAGGCGGGACGCTTCGAAGTGGCACAGTACTGTTGCATCACCGCGTGAATGGTGTCGGCTTCGGCCGCGAGCGCTACGCCATCCGTAGCCTCCAACCTGGCGAGGGCTGCTTGTACCTGCTCAGGGAGCTGGCTCAGGAACAGTTCCCGAAACAGAAAACACTGTGGCTCAGACCCGAGGAGTGTGAGCATTTGGCTCATCAACTCGGAAGGCTTAGCGTCGCCTAACCCGGGGAGTGCGAGCAAACGTCGTGCGCGCTCCGCTTTCGTGAGACCGAATATTTGCATAAGGCGTGCCTTAAGCGTTTCATACTTGTCATCCACGGGCGGGTTCTCCAGCAGGCTGATGATTCGGGAAGCCGTCGAGCTGTCCAGTGCGGAGACCACGTAAAGGTAACGGGTCTGATCCAGCATGATGTTCCGAAGTTGGAACTGAGCCTCCGCTTGCATGAACCAGGAGGCTGCCTGTTGTTCGCAAAATTGAGGGAGCTTCAAACTTGCTGCGTTCACATCCATCTTCTTCTCGAACTTTCCCCCCCAAAATCGTCCGCGAAGCTTCGGGGTCACTAATGTAGGAATCAATTTATCCCTAACTGAAGCACTGAAGTCGAGTCAGTTCAATAATTCAACTGAATTTAATCAAACAAGTGAACAAAACAAAAACATGCAGGAGCAACAGCAAACAGGTCTTTTCAGCAGCTTGTTACACGAGGTCTGGGCTTAGAACCTCCCACTCTCTGACGTCATGACGTCATCACGTTTCCTGCCATTCGGGGCATCACGTGACCAACGTGATGACGTCATCACGTTGTTTCAGGGCTTTTTCAGAAAGCTTATTTACACTCAGCCAACAAACACAGATGCTGTAGCATTGGGTTAAAGACAGTTATGCATTTGTACAGAAGATCATTGGTGGTTTTGCCACAATGATATATTTCCAAGTCAGGGTGATGTGTGATTTGGAGAGGAACTTTGAGGTGCTGGTGTTCCCAGGATCTTTCTGCTCTTTTCTTTCTCAGTGGTAAAATTTTGGGGCTGGGAGGTGCTGTTGCAGTAAAGTTGGCAAGCTGCTGCTTTGCATCCTGTCGATAATGGCTGAAGCTGCAGTGCGCTGGTGGTGGAGGGGTGCATATTTAATCTAGTGGCAGAGGTGCTGACGAAGCAAATTGCTTTGTGCTGGATAGCGTTGAGCTTCTTGAATGTTGTTGCGGCTGCACCCAGATAGCCGAGCACTCCTGACTTGAGCTTTATAGATGTTGGGAGGCTTTGAGGGGTCAGGAGATGAGCCACTCATTACAGAGAACCCAGCCCCTGCTCTGCTCTTGTAGCGACACTGTTGATATGACTGGTCCAGTTCAGTTTCTGGTCAGTGGTGACCCGCGAGATGTGGATAGTGTGGGAGTCTGCAACGGTGGTGCTGTTAAAGGTCAGGGGAAGTGGGTGAGTCTTTTCTTGTTGGAGATCGTTTTTACCTGATACTTATGTAGTGCAAAATGTTATCTGCCACTTAGCACCCAAGTCTGGATGTTATTCGAGTGCTATCAAAGGCTGTCTTGGGCTATTTCATTAGCACAGGAGTTGTGAATGGAGCTGCACACTGTAGAATTGTCATCAAATAGCCCATTCATGAACTTGTGAAAGAGGGTAGGTCATTGATGAATCAGCTGAAGATGTTTGGGTCGAAAGTGTTGCCTTGGAAAACTCCTGCGGTAAGATCCTAGAGCTTCGCTGGTTGGCCTCCAACAACCATGACCATTTTCCTGTGTTTCAGGTACAATTCTGTTGTGTATGTACCTTTAAGAGAATAACTGGTCTCAGACTGCAGTACCGGCAGTGACCACCCCTGTATAAAAGGCGCTATTGAGCCTCTGTGTTTTTAGTTTCACTATTGACTTCCACCAGTAAAGACTTACTTTGTTCACTCCTGCTGTCCGTGTCTCAATTATTCACGGACGTAACACTGGTGACGAGTAAGAAATGAACTTACCTGCAACTCGGCAGCACCTCAGACGACGTTATTGAAGGTCGAAGCCAGAAGAAAGAAAAAAAAAATCCAAAGAAACTCGAGAAACGGGCGTCGACCGTGGGCAACCGCCCTCCAAATCGTCGGATTGGAAACTTGCAGGAGAGACTGTCCAGAGCCAGGCTTGGTTCCTCGGTCTGTGGTTTCCCAGCTAATCGGGCTGGTGGCAGGTAGTGCACTGATCCTTCCTGGGCTGCGGTGGGCTGAAGCTCGATCGGGTGGCTTTTCAACGGGGCCGGGCAGCGAGTCGGGAAGCAAAGAGAGAGAGAGAGGGTGGAGCACACAGGGTGCGGCCGGTGCTTCGGAGCTGGGCAGCGTTCGGACCTAAGAAGAGGAAGGGAAGTGTCCCAGAGGGTTCGCTCCACGACGGGAAAATAATAAAAGAAAAAAAAAATCAATATTAAACGCGCAAGAAACCGTGGAAAGCAGCGCTAACAACAGCGGGGAAGAAGGCAAAGCGCGGGAGGCGCCATTTTGTTAAATCGGGGAAGAAGGCAAAGCGCGGGAGGCGCCATTTTAGATTTGCAAGATGCCGAAGACTGGCTGTATCACTGCTTTTGATAATACAATAGAGGACTGGACCACGTATGTGGAAAGAGTCGAGGTATATTTCGAGGCAAACGAAATAGCGGAGGGGAAAAAGGCATCGATATTGCTAAACTTAATGGGCGCTAGAACGTACGGCCTATTGCGGGACCTGATTACTCCAGCCAAACCGAAGGCGAAGAGTTTTAACGAAATTGTTGCTGTCCTACAGGAACACTTAAACCCTGCACCGCTGTTGATAGCAGAAAGATTTAAGTTCCACAGGAGAACTCAGCACAAAGATGAGAGCAATGCTGAGTATCTTACGGAACTACGCAAGCTATCAAAGCACTGCCAGTTCGGAGCAGGACTGGCAGATACCCTACGGGACAAATTTGTCTGTGGACTCCTGAGTGAAGGAACACAGAAGAAGTTACTCTCAGAGAAAGAGCTGACGCTAGATAAGGCTTTCAGCATGGCAGTATCGTATGAAGCAGCAGCCAGGGGAGCTGCAGAAATTCAACAAAAACCACAGGAATACGGCACCCACGAAATGACACGGGGATTTGCAAAATGTTATCGCTGCGACAGAACTAACCATGACCAGAAGGACTGCTGGTCCAAAGACAAAATATGCAGGCAATGCGGGAAGATGGGACACATTGCACAAGTTTGCAGGTCTGGGAAGAAGACCAGCGACAACAAAAAGGCTACTAAGGAACCGTACAAGAAAGTACAAAAGATGATGGACAGTAGTTCCGAAGACCAGATGAGCGATAGTGAATCCGGGAACAGGAGACAAAGCTGTCTCAAACTTCACAATGTAATCGCAAAAGAGGATCACCGAACCATTTGGGTCACCCTCACGGTAGCAGGGTCCCAAGTTAAAATGGAATTGGATACAGGATCAGCGCTAACCATCATGAATCGACGAGACTACGAGCGGCTATTTTCACACATACCCTTGAGAGAGACATCCATCGTCTTGACGACGTATACGGGGCAAAAAGTATACCCCAGAGGAAAAATAAGGGTGCCTGTCGAATACAACGGCAAGAAAATACGGAAATTGTATCTCTACATACTGCCAAATGGTGGACCACCGTTATTGGGACGGGAATGGATCAGGAAGATAAACTTAGATTGGCACTCCATTCATGCAATGACGGTGGACGGTAAAAAAGATGAAGACGTCACTCCTGGACGATTGTCAACAATCGTAGCTAACGCCAAAGAGGTATTTCAACAAGAACTGGGCACGCTTAAAGGCATAACCGCCTCGATAAAAATAGAAGAGAATGCAGTTCCCAAGTTTTTCAAAGCAAGACCGGTACCATATGCAATTCGCCCAGCCGTCGAGGCAGAGCTGGAGAATCTGGAGAAGGCGGGCATGTTGTCTAAGGTCGACTGGAGCGAGTGGGCGACACCCATTGTTCCTGTCATGAAGAAAACGTTAAGCAATAAGTCCGGGGAGCCAAGGAAGATTCGCATCTGTGCGGATTTCAAGGTGATGGTGAACCCGGTCCTTCACACAGTACAATATCCTCTTCCAAAGATAGAAGACATATTCGCCTCACTGTCTGGAGGGAAGCGTTTTACAAAAATTGACCTAGCACAAGCATATTTGCAGATGGAGGTTGAGGAGTCCTCTAGGAAGTATCTCACGATAAACACTCACAAAGGTCTTTACCAGTATCATCGATTGGCATTCGGAGTAGCATCGGCTCCGGCGATATGGCAAAGAGCGATGGAACAAGTCCTGCAAGGGATTCCGGGGACTCAGTGTTACTTGGACGACATCCTTGTAACAGATGAAGATGACAGTGAACACCTTAACAACCTAGAACAGGTGCTCACTAGACTACGGGAACATGGGCGGCGAGCCAACTGCCCCAAGTGCGAATTTTTTAAGAAACAGATATCGTATTGTGGCCACGTGATTGATGAAGAGGGGTTACATAAGTCCCCTGACAAAATTGAAGCAGTTGTTAAGGCCCCAGTGCCTGAAAATGTGTCGCAACTGAGGTCATTCCTCGGATTGGTGAATTACTATCATAAGTTTTTGCCGAATTTGTCGACAATTCTGCACCCACTGAACGCCCTGCTACGAACGGGGGTAGCATGGAAATGGAGCAATGATTGTAAGTGTGCTTTTCAGAAGAGTAAGGACTTAATCACTTCAAGGGAAGTATTGGCTCACTACAACCCAGCACTGCCAATCAGGCTGGCGTGTGATGCGTCTCCCTACGGCATTGGGGCGGTACTGTCACATAAATTCCTTGATGGTTTAGAGAGGCCGATAGCTTTTGCGTCACGCTCGTTAAATTCTGCCGAGCGTAACTACGCCCAGATTGACAGAGAGGCCCTCAGCCTAGTGTGGGGGGTGAAGAAATTCAATCACTACCTGCACGGTCAAAAATTTACTCTACTAACCGATCATCAACCTCTTGTCTCCATTTTCAACCCTCAGAAGGGCGTACCGATAATGACAGCACAACGGCTGCAGAGATGGTCCCTTTTCCTAGGGGCACACCAATATGACATCGAGTACAAAGGAACTAAACAGCATGGAAATGCTGATGGATTGTCACGTCTACCGTTGCCGACGGTGGAAGAAGAAGACCTTGCAGTGGATCCAATGGAGTTATTCCACTCGACCATAGTCGAATGTCTCCCTGTGACGAATGCAAACATAGAAAAGGAAACACGGAATGACCCGACACTATCACGGGTCTATGATTTAACGGTGAAGGGATGGCCAGCACATGGCGAACCACTGCTGCCAGCATTCTCGCCGAGAAGAGAACAGCTGTCAGTGTGCAGAAGAACCTTGATGTGTGGATCCAGAGTAGTAATTCCACCTAAGTTGACGGATAGAGTGCTCAATGAGCTTCATGAGGGTCATCTGGGTGGGGTAAAAATGAAAAGCTTAGCCAGAGCGTTTGTGTGGTGGCCGGGAATCGATAGAGAAATCGAAGAGATGACCAAGAGCTGTACAGGAAGCCAGGAGGTCCAAAACGCCCCACCACAAGCTCCTCTGCATCCATGGGAGTGGCCCTCATCTCCATGGCAAAGGGTGCACATTGATTTTGCTGGTCCCTTCATGGACTCGATGTTTTTAATTGCGGTGGATGCACATTCAAAGTGGCCAGAGGTAATAAAAATGTCCTCAACCACCACGGAAAAAACTATCACAGTTTTACGAACCATATTCGCCAGGAATGGGCTGCCTGAACAGATTTGCTCTGACAATGGACCACAGTTTGTGTCTGAAGAGTTCCGGAGGTTCTTAAAGAACAATGGTGTTAAGCATTACACATCTGCCCCATATCATCCAGCCACTAATGGATTGGCCGAGAGGTTTGTCCAAACATTCAAGAAGGCTATCAAGGCAATGTGTAATGAAGATATACCCCTACAACACAAGGTGGACAACTTCTTGTTTGCCTACCGGAATGCGACACATGCGGTTACCAACCAAACTCCAGCCATGATGTTCTTCAATCGAAGACTACGATGCCGCTTGGATTTGGTTAAGCCAAACGTCCGAAGAGATGTGGAGAACAGACAGTTTTAGAATATGAATGAAAGGCCGACCAGGAGTTTTAAGATAGGTCAACCAGTTTTGGCCCGGGACTACCGCACTGAGAAATGGCAGCCAGGAACGATTTGTACACGACAAGGACCTCTCATGTATACCGTGGACGTTGGGGAGAGCATTGTAAGATGCCATGCTGACCAGATTCTAGAGTCACGGGAAAACGTCAACTCCACACCACGATCTGATACACCTGGTAATGAAATCGACGTTCCAATTGCAGCTACCGCAGAACCGATAATATTGGAAGCAGATGAACCAAACAACGACATTGATCCCGACTCAACATTGCCAGAAGAACCTGATACCCCAAAGAGGCGTTATCCAGACAGAATCAGGAAGCCTCCTCAAAGACTGAACTTATAATTGCTTAAACTTAACCAATGTATCTAGCAACAGTAATTGTGATTGTAACTAGTTATCATTTAGTTGTTAAATGAATGTTATGTACTGTTTATCTAAAAGGGGAGGAATTGTTGTGTATGTACCTTTAAGAGAATAACTGGTCTCAGACTGCAGTACCGGCAGTGACCACCCCTGTATAAAAGGCGCTATTGAGCCTCTGTGTTTTTAGTTTCACTATTGACTTCCACCAGTAAAGACTTACTTTGTTCACTCCTGCTTTCCATGTCTCAATTATTCACGGATGTAACAAATTCCAACCACTAAAGGGTTTTTGCTTTGATTCTATTGACCTCAGTCTTATGACAAATTTGTGGTGCCATATTCGGTCAAATGCTCTCTTGTTGTTGAGGCAGTTGCTCTCAGTTCTCCTTTGTGTCCACATCTGAATCAAGGCCATGATGATATCTGGAGCTGAGTCGTCCTGGTGGATTGTGGACTGAGCATCAGTGAGCAGTTTATTGGTGATGAGGTGCAACTTGATGACGCTATTGATTCCTTCCATTGCTTTGCTGATGATTGGGAGGAGACTGATAGAGCAGTAATTGGCCAAGTTGGATTTATCCTGGCATACCTGGGAATTCCTCCACATTGTCAGATAGGTACCAGTGTCATAGCTCAAATAGCTTGGCTAGGAAGCAGCTACTTCTGATGCGCAGGCCTTCAGTACTACAACTGGGATGCTGTCAGAATCCATAACCTTTTGCTGTGTCTAATGCACTCAGCCACTTCTTAATGTCACTAGTGTAGTGTATGTACCTTTAAGAGGAACTATGTTTTTTGAAGCCCCTGTATACTGTAGTACCAGTAGTGACCATTCGGGTATATAAGCCTATGTAGCATCTTGTGTTGTTAGTTCACCTCCAGACTTTGTTCAGTAAACACTTGTTAAATCAACTCCTGCATTCCATGTCTCCATTAACACATGGATCTAACAGTGGCGATGAGTTAGAAACAAACTTACCTGCAATTCGGCAGCACCTCAAGGGGATCGATTCCTCAGACGAAGGTCGAAGCCAGAAGCAAGGAAAAAAATAAAAATAAAAATAACTCGAAAATGAGGGCCAGGCTTGGTTTCCAGTCTGTGGTTTCCCCAGCTAAACGGGCTGGTGGCAGGTAGTGCACTGATCCTTCCTGGGCTGCGGCGGGCTAGAGCTCGATCGGGTGGCTC
Source organism: Somniosus microcephalus (assembly GCF_052327205.1). NCBI lineage: Eukaryota > Metazoa > Chordata > Chondrichthyes > Squaliformes > Somniosidae > Somniosus > Somniosus microcephalus. The sequence continues at coordinate 305,632,343 of NC_140990.1, read as the reverse complement.
TGCAACGAGGCCGGGCAGCGAGTCGGGAAGCAGAATCAAAGAGAGAGAGAGAGGGTGGAGCACTCAGGGCGTGGCCGGTGCTGCAAAGCAGGTCGGCGTTCGGACCGAGCAGAGGGAGGGGAAAGTCCCAGAGGGTCCGCTCCACGATGGGAACGGTTCTCCAAGTAACGGAGAAACTATTGAAGCGATATATAAAAAAAAATAGAAATACCGCAAAAAGCTGCAGGTCGCAACAGGAACCGCGGAGAACAGCGTTGGCAGCAGCGGGAAAGCGCAGGAGGCGCCATCTTAACTCAACAGGGAAGAAAGAAAAGCGCGGGAAGCGCCATTTTAGATTTTCAAGATGCCGAAGACTGGCAATATTACTGCTTTCGATAGTGATATAGAAGATTGGACCACATATGTGGAAAGAGTGGAGGTATATTGCAAGGCGAATGAAGTAGCGGATGATAAAAAGGCATCGGTTCTTCTAAATCTGATGGGCGCAAGGACATACGGGCTGTTATGAAACTTGATCACTCCAGCCAAACCGATGGACAAGAATTTTAAGGAGATTGTTGATACCTTACAGGAGCACTTAAACCCAACACCACTGCTGATAGTGGAACGATTCAAATTCTTCAGGAGGAATCAGCACAAGAATGAAAGTAACGCTGATTACCTCACCGAATTACGAAAGCTGTCAAAGCACTGCCAATTCGGGGCAGGACTGGCAGATTCTCTACGAGACAAATTCGTCTGTGGTCTCCTAAGCGAAGGAACACAGAAAAGACTACTTTCTGAGAAAGATTTGACACTGGACAAGGCTTTCAGTGTGGCTGTATCATACGAAGCAGCAGCAAGAGGAGCTGCAGAGATACAGCAAAAGCCACAGGACTTCGGCACCCATGAAATGACACGGGGTTTCGAGAGATGTTATCGCTGCGGCAGATCCACCCATGACCAGAAGGACTGCTGGTTCAAGGACAAAGCATGCAGGCAATGCGGAAAGATGGGACACATTGCACGTGTATGCAGATCTGGAAAGAAATCCGCTGACAGTAAAAAGGTCAATAAGGAAAAGTACAGAAAGGTACAAATGATGACGGACAGTAGCTCCGAAGACCAGAAGAGCGATAGCGACTCCGGAAACAAGAGACTAAGCTGTCTCAAATTACATAATGTAATTGCCAAAGAATATAGCAGGGTCCCCAGTCAAAATGGAGCTAGATACAGGATCAGCTCTGACCGTCATGAGTCGACGGGATTACGAGCGGCTATTTCCGCATATACCTTTGAAAGACACATCCATTGTCTTGAAGACATATACGGGGCAGAAAGTATACCCCAGAGGGAAAATAAGGGTGCCTGTTGTATACAACGGCAAGGAAATACAGAAGTTGTATTTATACGTTCTGCAAGATGGTGGTCCACCGTTATTGGGACGTGAATGGATCAGAAAGATACGTTTAGACTGGCACTCCATTCAGGCACTGACGGTGACCAGTAAGAAAAAAAACGATGATGACGTCATACCTGGACGATTAAAAGAAATCTTGGCTAACGCCAAAGAAGTGTTTCAACAGGAACTAGGAACCCTGAAAGGCGCCACCGCCTCAATAAAAGTGGAAGATGCGGCAATTCCCAAGTTTTTTAAGGCAAGGCCGGTGCCATACGCAATTCGTCCAGCCGTCGAGGCAGAGCTGGAGAATTTGGAAAAAGCAGGCATGTTATCCAAGGTAGATTGGAGCGAGTGGGCAGCACCCATCGTCCTGGTCATGAAGAAAACGTTGAATAATGATAAATCTGAAGAACAGAGAAAAGTTCGCATCTGTGGGGACTTCAAGGTGACTGTAAACCCGGTTCTTCACACGGTACAGTATCCTCTTCCGAGGATAGAAGATATTTTCGCCTCACTATCCGGAGGGAAACGTTTCCCCAAAATTGACTTAGCACAGGCATATCTACAGATGGAGGTTGAGGAGGCCTCTAAAAAGTATCTCACGATAAACACACACAAAGGCCTGTACCAGTACAGTCGACTGGTTTTCGGAGTGGCATCAGCTCTGGCTATCTGGCAAAGAGCTATGGAGCAAGTCCTGCAAGGGATTCCGGGGACTCAATGCTACCTAGACGACATCCTTGTAACAGGAGAAAACGACAACGAGCACCTTGCCAACTTGGAGCAGGTGCTCACGAGGCTGAGAGAACGGGGCCTACGAGCAAATCGCCCCAAATGCGAATTTTTCCAGAAACAAATATCATATTGTGGCCATGTCATTAACGAAGAAGGGTTGCATAAGTCACCTGAAAAAATTGAAGCGGTCGTAAAGGCCCCAGCGCCTGAAAATGTCTTACAATTAAGGTCGTTCCTGGGATTAGTAAATTACTATCATAAATTTTTACCAAACTTGTCGACGGTTCTGCACCTGCTTAACGCACTGCTACAAACGGGAGTAGTTTGGAAATGGAGCGAAGACTGTAAACGTGCCTTCCATAAATGCAAAGGCTTGATCACGTCCAGGGAAGTGTTGGCACATTACAACCCATCACTGTCAATCAGACTGGCGTGCGATGCACCCCCTTACGGCGTGGGAGCGGTATTATCGCATAGATTCCCTGATGGCTCGGAGCGGCCGATAGATTTTGCGTCACGCTCATTGAACTCAGCTGAGCGTAACTATGCCCAGATCGACAGGGAGGCACTCAGCCTGGTGTGGGGGGTGAAGAAATTCAACCATTACCTACACGGACAAAAGTTTACCTTGTTGACTGACCATCAACCCCTCGTCTCCATAGTCAACCCTAAAAAGGGCGTTCCCATTATGACAGCGCAAAGGCTACAGAGGCGGCCCCTTTTCCTAGGGGCACACCAATATGACATAGAGTACAAAGGAACAAAACAGCATGGGAATGCTGATGGGTTATCGCGCCTACCGTTGCCAACGGTGGAAGAGGCGCCTACAGTGGACCCAGTGGAGATATTCCACTCGACCATAGTGGAATGTCTACCGGTGACAAATTCTACCATTGAAAAGGAAACACGAAATGACCCGACTCTCTCACGAGTCTACGATTTAACGGTGAAGGGATGGCCAGCACATGGCGAACCACTGTTGCCAGCATTCTCACAAAGAAGAGAACAGCTGTCAGTGTGCCGAGGAACCTTGATGTGTGGATCCAGAGTGGTGATTCCACCCAAGCTCAAGGATAGAGTGCTAAAGGAGCTTCACGAGGGGCATCTGGGTGGAGTGAAAATGAAGAACTTAGCCAGAGCGTTTGTGTGGTGGCCAGGTATCGATGGAGACATCGAAGAAACGACCAAGAGCTGTCTAGGATGCCAGGAGGTCCAAAACGCCCCACCACAAGCCCCTCTACATCCATGGGAGTGGCCCTCATCTCCATGGCAAAGGGTACATATCGACTTTGCTGGTCCATTTATGGACTCAATGTTCTTAATCGCGGTGGATGCACACTCCAAGTCCACCACCACGGAAAAAACCATCACAGTATTAAGGACCATATTCGCCAGGAATGGGCTGCCTGAACAGATCTGTTCTGATAATGGACCGCAATTTGTATCCGAAGAATTCAGGAAGTTCTTAAAAAACAATGGGGTTAAGCACTACATGTCCGCCCCATACCATCCCGCCACCAATGGATTGGCTGAAAGGTTTGTCCAGACCTTCAAGAAGGCCATAAAGACCATGGGTAATGAAGACATAAATCTACAACATAAGGTAGATAACTTCTTGTTTGCGTACAGGAATGCAACACATGTGGTTACAAACCAAACCCCCGCCATGATGTTTTTCAATAGAAGACTAAGATGCCGGCTGGATTTGGTCAAGCCAAACGTCAGAAGGGACGTAGAGAACCGGCAATTTCAAAGCATGAATGAAAGGCCAACTAGAACCTTCCAGATAGGTCAACCAGTTTTGGCCCGGGACTACCGTACCGAGAAATGGCAGCCTGGAACTATTTGCACACGACTAGGACCGCTGATGTATACCGTGGACATTGGAGAAAGCATAATAAGGCGCCATGCTGACCAGATCATAGAGTCATCTGAAAAAGGACAACCTACACCACAACTCTATACGCCTAGTGATGAAGCAGAGATACCCATAGTATCTACCTCCGATCCGGTGATACTGGAACCAGATAAACCCGACACTAGCATTGAAGCCGAATCGACCTTGCCAAAAGAACCTACTACACCACCGAGGCGTTATCCGGACCGAGTCAGGAAGCCTCCAGAGAGACTGAATTTGTAATTGATTAACTTCAGCAAATGTGTATATTATTGTTCTTGTAAAAATGTTATTTAATGATTACTTAAAATGTTATGTACTATTTATCTAAAAGGGGAGGAATTGTAGTGTATGTACCTTTAAGAGGAACTATGTTTTTTGAAGCCCCTGTATACTGTAGTACCAGTAGTGACCACTTGGGTATATAAGCCTGTGTAGCGTCTTGTGTTGTTAGTTCACCTCCAGACTTTGTTCAGTAAACACTTGTTAAATCAACTCCTGCATTCCGTGTCCCCATTAACACACGGATCTAACAACTAGGAATGTTATGATTGTTTGACCTAGAGTAATTTAAAAGTTAGTTAAAAGGAACAATTGACAATATTATGAAACCAAATAGTATATCTGAACATGTTTGAGGGGAAGCCTTTTACTTGATTATGAAATTGGGCCAAATAAGGAATCTGTCTATATTCATGTGACAATAAAATTTCATACAGCTTTCTGAGTCGAAACTATTAACTGTTCAATTGGAATGCACGTTGTCTAGTTATGTGCTAACCCACAATTTTCACATTTGTTGATGACAAAGCAACATGAAGTTCCTCTTTTGAAACCAAAACTTTGTTAGTAAATTGTTACTAATTAAGAAAAACAGCTCTCATCCTTTTTGTTAAACTTGGAATATCAGCCTGCCTTTAGTATTTTCTAATGGAAATGATTTGTTTTTCTATAATCACTTTAATTTTATTTAACACAATTTGAATTTACTTTTTTATATTAATAGGATATTATTAAACCTTTTCTTTAAAATTCCTTTAAGAATATTGTCAATTCTATTTCCTTGAATTGTGGCTTCTTAATGAGTTTAGATTTGCACCCTATATTGAATGATTTTGGTGGATTTACTGCCAAACTAAGCTGGACTTATTTTCAAAGGGTTGAAGAGCCCACTGTCAACCCACCTCCACGCTAGTCTCCTAAGTTTCGGGTCTGTCAGCGCTGAACAGACCCAACACCAAGCGACGGGTCAGGCAATAAAGCTCATTAAAAGCTATTTAAAAGGTTGTTAAACACATTTTTACCAGGTATTTACTATTTTTACACCTTTTTCACGAGGTTGACAGCATTCAGAGATCACGTCAGGTAAGTAGGTTGGGAGTTCAATGACTGTCCATTCATCTGAATAGTTGACAGCTGCAAATGTAATATAAAAGCTACCATTTCACAGCTGTTCACTTTCCAATCTCAGAAGCTGCAGATTTCAGGATTTGGAAGACACATTTGATCTTTATGCAGGTTGGAAGTGTGTGGAGTAAACTCTCTATCCACTGTCACCTCCTTGGAATAACCTCTCTTCCCATTGACAGATTGCTTCTATCATCTCAACCTCACCTGTCATACATTACATCAGAATGGGCACAATTTATACTCTCTCACCTTGGTGCTCAGAATCTGACCATGATCAGCCACAACAGCAGCAGAACTAGGCACACCAGCAGCACCAACACCAAGAGCGCCAACCTTCTCAACCACCTGATGCTACACAAGGCAGAGGGCATCAGCGCAGGGCAGCACCACGCTGGAGGTGATACCGCAACACAGGGTATACAGGCAGAGGATGAGCTTCCTCAACATGACTGAGCAGCAGTGCCAAAGGAGGCTCAAGCTATCATGCCAGGTCATTACAGACATTTGCACATTGCTCAAGCAAGACCTGTAGCCCAGAGGAACGGGTGGATACCCATTACCAGTGGCTGTCAAAGTCACCACCGCCCTCAACTTCTTCGCCTCAGCCTCCTTCCAGGGATCTGCAGCAGACGTTTGCGGCATATCCCAGTCGGCCGCCCACAGATGCATCACGCAGGTCACTGATAACCTTTTTGATAAGTCCGGCAATTCTATCCACTTTGCCACTGATGAAGCCACTGTTACTGACTGGACACTGGCCTTTGCCACTGTGGCTGTCTTCCCACGGGTGCAGGGCGTCATCGACTGCACACATGTGGCCATCAGGGCACCCCATTAGAACCCAGCAGTATTTGTCAACCGCAAGGGTTTCCACTCCCTCAACGTGCAGCTGGCCTGCAACCATAGGAAGAGCATCATGTATGTGTGCGCCAAGTTCCCTGGCAGCTGCCATGACTCTTACATCCTGTGCCAGTCCACTATCCCTCAGCTCTTTGCACTGCCAAACGGACTTTCCGGCTGGCTCCTTGGAGACAAAGGCTATCTCCTGAAGACGTGGCTCATTACACCTTTGAGGAGGCCATCAAATTAGTCTGAGGAACATTATAATCAAAGCCACATCTCCAGCAGAATTGTCATAGAGCATGCAATAGAGTTGCTCAAAATACACTTCAGCTGCCTGGACAGATCTGGAGGAGCCCTTCAGTACGCACCAGCCAGGGTCTCGAGAATTGTCGTTGTCTGCTGCGCCCTGCACAACATAGCGCTGCAGCAAGGATTAGCACTGCATGAGGAACAAGGCACAGAGCGCACAGCCCTTTCAGAGGAGGAGGAGGAGGAGGAGCAGCATGAGGTTCAGAATGAGAAAGACCTCCAGGGATGGCCTAATTAATGCCAGATTCACCTAACTTTATGCAGCACAGATATGTGGCTGCCACATGCGTATGCAGGTTGGCATCACCCCACTTCAACACCATAGAGCATCCCTACAATGACCGGTGCATTCTTTTCACTGTCAGCACTATTGCTGGACGTAAAAGGAGTCCTGACTCTTCACTCTGCCACTTCCAATTGTGAGCACACATTTGACAATGAATTCAAACTTTCCGAAATAAATGGTTTATTACAACAAATTGAAACAACATTAAATGAACAATAATTTTTCGGAAAATACCCAAGTGACTACCCTTGTGACTATTTGTGGGATCTTTCTTTTCCGAGTGCTTCTACGAGGTGCTCCCCCTGTGGCTTCACCAGATGTAGAGGCAGGCTACTCACTTCCCTGCTGCGCCTGCTTAGATGCCTTTGGTGGTCGTCCTCTGGGTTTGGAGCCTGTGAGGGTCCTGCCAAAGTCTGCTCCTCCTGCGGCTGTGCAGGGGCCGACTCGGCCATCACTGTCCAGGGTTGCATCTGGGGCTCTGACCAAGGGGTTGGCAAGGGGGTGGAAGTTTGAGCACTTGGAGAGGAGCCCCCACTTCCATATCCCCTCTCACCATGATCCCTCTCATGGGCCACCCGCACTTCTCTGCTAGCAAGTCACTGGAGAGCACCTTGCTGCACATCAGTGGGGCCATGAGAACCCATGTCTACACTGACATTCCTCCTACAAAGGATGTCTATGAGCCTCTGGTTTCTTTGCTCAATAGATGCCCATCTATCCTTCATAGATGACTATCTATTTAGAAGTGTGACCATGTTCTCATGCGACTGGCAATTTATGTCCTCCATGGAGGTGGCCATCCTATCCATGGAGTAACATAGTTGCCAATGCGTGCGCCATGGTGGTGCTCATATTTGAGATGGATCCTCCATTCTCTGCACACTTGCAGTCACCGCGGTTGCGCACTCTATCAGAGCCTCCTGCACTTGTTCCTGAAGCTCCAGGGGATCGCCCTCTTCCTGGATGGCCCCCAAGGCGCAGCATCTGCATGCAGCTTGTGGTGTATGTGCCTTTAAAAGCAATTGTGGTGTATGTGCCTTTAAGAGCCCCAGGTGTGCGCAATGCCGGTAATTGCCACTTGGGCTATATAAGCCTGTGTATTGTGTATATTCTTTAGAACCCCCCCCAGACTTGCTTAGTAAATACCTATGAACCAACTCCTGTCTTCAGTGTCTTTATCTACACACGGACACTACAGTGGCGACGAAGTGGAAACGGACTTACCTGCAATTCGGCAGCACCTCAAGGACATCGATTCCTCCAGCGTCCAGAAGACTCAAGGAAGTAATAGAAACTGTGGTTTCACCAGCTGGCCAAGCTGGTGGCAGGTACTGCGCTAATCCTTCCTGGGCGTCAGGCTGGGGCTCCAGCGGCGGGCTCTACAGCTGAGACAGGCAGCGAAATCGGAGGCAAGCAATAACGGACTGGGAGGGTGCACTCGGGAGACGGCCGGCGCGGCAAGCAGGTCAGCGTTTAGACCTCCGTCGGGAATGAGTCTCCAACAGTGAATAAACGGAAACCACAGTAAAACAGCATTGTTATCGGTAGCAGCGGCGGGAAAGCGCAGGAAGCGCCATATCGTTGCTACAGAGAGAAAAAAAAAAGCGCGGGAAGCGCCATATCTTTTTTGAAATGCCTAAGTCTGGCAATATTGATGCTTTTGATAACGAAACAGAGCCTAACTTTGGCAATATTGATGGTTTTGATAACAAGATAGAGGATTGGACCACATATGTAGAAAGAGTGGAGGTGTTTTGCACCGCAAATGGAATAGAAGATGAAAAAAAAGCTTCAGTGCTTCTGGATCTAATGGGCGCAGAAACATACAAGCTGTTACGCAACTTAATCACTCCAGCCGAACCGATGGACAAGAATTTTGAGGAGATTGTTGATACCCTACACTGCCAATTCGAGGCAGGACTGGCAGGTTCTCTGCAAGACAAATTCATCTGCGATCCCCTAAGTGTAGAAACACAAAAAAAGGTATCTTCTGGAAAAGATTTAACACTGGACAAGGCTTTCAGTGCAATAGGAGCAGCAAAGATACAGCAAAGGCCACAGGACTTCGGCACCCATGAAATGACACGGGGTTTCGAAAGATGTTATCGCTGCGGCAGATCCAACCATGACCAGAGGGATTGCTGGTTCAAAGAAAAAGCATGCAGGCGATGCGGAAAGATGGGACACATTCCACGTGTATGCCGATCTGAAAATAAAAAATCCACTAATGTGAGAAGAATCAATAAGGAAAAGCACAGAAAGGTACAAATGATGACGGACCATAGCTCCAAAGACCAGAAGAGCGATAGCGACTCCGGGAACAAGAGACTAAGCTCTCTCAAATTACATAATGTAATTGCCAATGAAGATTACCAGACCATTTGGGTTACCCTCATAATAGCAGGGTCCCCAGTTAAAATGGAGCTAGATACAGGATCAGCTCTAACCGTAATAAATCGACGAGATTACGAGAGGCTATTTTCGCATATACCTCTAAAAGACACATCCATTATCTTAAAAACATATACGGGGCAGAAAGTATACCCCAAAGGAAAAATAAAGGTGCCTGTGGTATACAACGGCAAAGAAATACAAAAGTTGTATTTATACATTCTACAAGATGGTGGTCCACCGTTGTTGGGACGTGAATGGATAAGGAAGATACGTTTAGACTGGCACTCCATTCAGGCACTGACGGTGACCAGTAAGGAAAAAAACAATGATGACATCATACCTGAACGATTAAAAGACATCTTGGCCAACGCCAAAGAAGTGTTTCAAGAGAAACTAGGAACCTTGAAAGGCATCACCGCCTCAATAAAAGTGGAAGATGCAGCAATTCCAAAATTTTTTAAGGCAAGACCGGTGCCATACGCAATACGTCCGGCAGTCGAGGCAGAGCTGGAGAATTTGGAAAAGGCAGGCGTATTATCCAAAATAGATTGGAGCGGATGGGCAACACCCATCGTTCCAGTCATGAAAAAAGCATTGAAAAATAACTCTGAGGAACAGAGAAAAATTCGCATCTGTGGGGACTTTAAGGTGACTGTAAACCCGGTCCTTCACATGGTACAGTATCCTCTTCCGAGGATAGAAGATATTTTCGCCTCACTATCCGGAGGAAAACGTTTCACAAAAATTGACTTGGCACAGGCATATCTACAGATGGAGGTTGAGGAGACCTCTAAAAAGTATCTCACAATAAACACACACAAAGGCCTGTACCAGTACAATCGACTGATTTTTGGAGTAGCATCAGCTCCAGCTATCTGGCAAAGAGCTATGGAGCAAGTCCTGCAAGGGATTCCGGGGACTCAGTGTTACCTAGACGACATCCTTATAACAGGAGAAAACGACAACGAGCACCTTGCCAATTTGGAGCAGGTGCTCACTAGGCTGAAAGAACGGGGCCTACGAGCAAATCGCCCCAAGTGCGAATTTTTCCAAAATCAGATATCATATTGTGGCCACATAATTAATAAGGAAGGGTTGCATAAGTCACCTGAAAAAATTGAAGCAGTTATAAAAGCCCCAGCATCTGAAAATGTTTCACAATTGAGGTCATTCCTGGGATTAATAAATTACTATCATAAATTTTTACCGAACTTATCAACTATTCTACACCCTCTTAATGATCTTCTACACACAGGAGTGATTTGGAAATGGAACGAAGACTGTAAACGTGCCTTCCATAAATGTAAAGACTTAATCACATCCGAGAAAGTTTTGGCTCATTACAACCCATCACTACCAATCAGACTGGCGTGCGATGCATCCCCTTACGGCATAGGAGCGGTATTGTCCCATAGATTCCCTGATGGCTCGGAACGGCCGATAGCTTTTGCGTCACGCTCATTGAACTCAGCTGAGCGTAACTATTCCCAGATAGACAGGGAAGCACTCAGCCTGGTATGGGGAGTGAAGAAATTCAACCATTACCTACACGGACAAAAAATTTACCTTGCTGACTGACCATCAACCCCTCATCTCCATATTCAACCCTAAGAAAGGTGTCCCCATTATGACGGCACAAAGACTACAGAGGTGGTCCCTTTTTCTAGGGGCACACCAATACAACATTGAATACAAAGGGTCAAAACAGCATGGGAATGCTGACGGTTTATCACGCCTGCCGTTGCCAACGATAGAAGAGGCACCGACAGTAGACCCAGTAGAGATATTCCACTCTACCATAGTGCAATGTCTACCGGTGACAAACTCTGCCATTGAAAGGGAGACCAGAAATGACCCTACTCTCTCACGGGTCTACGATTTAACAATGAAGGGATAGCCAGCACATGGCGAACCACTGTTGCCAGCATTCTCGCAAAGAAGAGAACAGCTGTCAGTGTGCCGAGGAACCTTGATGTGTGGATCCAGAGTGGTGATTCCACCCAAACTCCAGGATAAAGTGCTAAAGGAGCTTCACGAGGGGCATCTGGGTGGAGTGAAAATGAAGAACCTAGCTAGGGCGTTTGTATGGTGGCCAGGTATCGATGGAGACATCGAAGACATGACCAAGAGCTGCCTAGGATGCCAGAAGGTCCAAAATGCTCCGCCACAGGCCCCTCTACATCCATGGGAGTGGCCCTAATCTCCCTGGCAAAGGGTGCACATCGACTTTGCTGGTCCATTTATGGACTCAATGTTCTTAATCGCAGTTGATGCACACTCCAAGTGGCCGGAGGTAATAAAGATGTCCTCCACCACCACGGAAAAAACCATCACAGTATTAAGGACCATATTTGCCAGGAATGGGCTGCCGGAACAGATATGTTCTGATAATGGACCGCAATTTGTGTCCGAAGAATTCAGAAAGTTCTTAAAGAACAATGGGGTAAAGCACTACACGTCCGCCCCATACCATCCCGCCACCAATGGATTGGCTGAAAGGTTTGTCCAGACCTTTAAGAAGGCCATAAAGGCCATGGGTAATGAAAACATAAAACTTCAGCACAAGGTGGATAACTTCTTATTTGCATATAGGAATGCAACACATATGGTTACAAACCAAACTCCCGCCATGATGTTCTACAATAGAAACCTAAGATGCCGGCTGGATTTGGTCAAGCCCAACATCCGAAGGGACGTGGAGAACCGGCAGTTTCAGGGCATGAATGAAAGGCCAACTAGGGCCTTCCAGACAGGCCAACCGGTTTTGGCCCGGGACTACCGTGCCAAGAAATGGCAGCCTGGAACTATCTGCACACGACTAGGACCACTGATGTATACCGTGGACATCGGAGAAAGCATAATAAGGCGCCATGCTGACCAAATCATCAAGTCATCCGAAAAGGGACAACCTACACCACCACACTATACATCTAACGATGAAGTAGAGATACCCATATCTACCTCCGATCCAGTGATACTGGAACCCGATGAACCCGACACTGGCCTTCAAGCCGAATCAGCCTTACCAGAAGAACCTACTACACCACCAGAAACTACTACACCCCCGAGGCGTTATCCGGACCGAGTCAGGAAGCCTCCTGAGAGACTAACTTATAATTAATTAATACAGCAATGTATATTATTTTGCATATAACATGTAATTAATAATTACTTAAAATATGATGTACTAGTTAGCTGGAAGGGGAGGAATTGTGGTGTATGTGCCTTTAAAAGCAATTGTGGTGTATGTGCCTTTAAGAGCCCCAGGTGTGCGCAATGCCGGTAATTGCCACTTGGGCTATATAAGCCTGTGTATTGTGTATATTCTTTAGAACCCCCCCCAGACTTGCTTAGTAAATACCTATGAACCAACTCCTGTCTTCAGTGTCTTTATCTACACACGGACACTACACAGCTGAGCAGAGCTAGGAGACTCCTGCGCCCACCGATGTGGAGTCTCCACTGCTGTCCTTGTCTCCACCATCTGTTGTTGCTCACCTGTGATGTGTGAGACATTAGGTGACAACACTACTCTATCTCGCGAGGGTCCCACCGAGGTGTGCATATCTGTGCTGGCGCTGGGTGAGCTTATTTCTTTATTTCTGGTGATGCTGCTCCCTCAGAGGTTGAAGTCTCCTCTGAGGAGTGCTCCCGGTCTTCCTCCTGGGAGGGCGGGGGTGGGGGTGGCTCTTGATGGTCCTGTGGGAGAGTAAAGACATCAATTAGATATACAATATGTCAATTGCAGACACATCCCATTATGCACATGATGAGCATTCAATTTCTCTTGACATCAGACCCCATATGAGTCACTCATGAATGCCATTTCGATATATGGAAAATATTTCAGTCACCAGTTTGTTCTAATGAGCCCCTCTTTCTGTCCCCCACTTCCGGCTGGTCCAGCACTCTGGTTAATTCCAATGTGGCCTCCTCTGCATTGGTCAAAATTGCCATGGATTGAGGGCCTCCTCCCGCTCTCTTATTGTGGGCTCTCTTTTCCTGCAATGAGGGAAAGAAGATAAGTTTGAGTGAGAATGATGGAATGAGTGTAAAGAATGGATGGGATAGATGTTTAGAGGGAGACTATGATGGAGTGGGGTGCCAATACCAAGTTGCCTCCTTTTGTGTTGTTAGTTGGTGTCATTGCATTAGGATGAGGTTGGGTGTGAAGGATGGCTAGTAAGATGGGGATGTGATACTGTAGATAGAGAGAAAGGGATGGGTGAAGGTGCAAGGGATGTTGGGGTGTGTAAGGATGTGCAGGAGTAGGGTGGCAATGCAGAGTGATGGGAATGTGATGACAGGCACAGCAACATGAAGGTAAGTAGGTTTTATACTCACTATTCCTGATCGTATAAGATCATTAAACCTTTTGCGGCACTGCACCCAGGTCTGAACTACCACTGACCTGGCCGTCACCTCCTCAGCAATCTGCAGCCACGCTGCCTTCGTCTGCTGGGGAGGTCTCTTCCTACCATCCATAGGGAAGAGAACCTCCCTACGTCCTCTGCCTCCCTCCACAAGAACATGGAGGGAGTCATCGCTGAACCTAGGAGCAGCCCTCTGCCTTTCTGCACTCATTCTTAACCGATTCAGATACCTGCAGCTCTGAAGCCCTTGAAATGGCAAGTGAGAGCAAATGGGGCCATGGCCCCTTTAAATATACCGGCAACAAACGCGCCATCTGCTGACGTCACCAGACCGGCACCTTGTAATTGGGCCGGGTAATGCGCAGGGCGGGCCTAACAAGACCAATTACGGGAAAATCTTTTCTCTCAGCGGGATCAACACCACAGCGTGGTCGTATCCCGCCAACGCACTCTCCCGCCATGAACCCGCACAGGTAGGCGAAATCACAGCCTATGTTACTACAATGTTACCAAATCCTGCTGACCCATCACCCTTGTCGTCGCTGATCTGCATTAGCTCCTCATTCCCCGTTGCCTCAAATTTAAAATTCTCAAGCTTGTGTTTAAATCCCTCCATGTTCTCATCCCTTCCTATCTCTTTAGCGTTCTCCAACAATCACAATCCTTCTCTCCAAGCTCTCTGTCCCTCTCACTCTGGCCCTTGTGCACCCCTTCCTTCCTTTGCCCCACCATTGGTGTCCATGCCTTCAGTGGCCTAGGTTTCATGTTCTGGAATTCCCTCCCTAAGCTCTGTCACCTCTCCACCTCCCTCTTCACCTTGGCGGCCCTCTATAAAAGCATTTGGTCACCCCCTCCTAATAGTTCCTTCTTTAGCTCACTATCCATTTTTATTTCCTTGCACCTCTAAGTGCTTTGGGACATCTTCTACATTTAAGACACAATATAAATGCAAGCTGGTGTCCTGTAAATTGGGTGTGAAGGCCTGAACTGAACCGAAGTGGAGGGAGGATTCCTCCCCCTATTTAGAGTCTCACTCTGCTTCATTTCTGTGTGTGTCAGGTCGGGCCATGAGTCTGAATTCGGGCTGCATTTGCACAATAACTGTAGTGTTGGTGTAAAGTGACACTAATTCACACCAAGGCTACAGTTGTAGTGAAAATGCACCTTTGCAAACATACAAATATTCTTTGCTGATGCACCAAATATGGGGTTCTCCAATAAATGTGACAATTTTATAAGATTGATGAAAGCATGTTGAATAAGAAACCGAATGCCTGGAGAGTACAAAACAAAGTAGATATGCTCGATAATGCAGGTAAAAAGAAACACCGTGAATGCTAGAAATCTAAAATAAAACCACAACATGCATAGCATGTACACACTATCCCTTGCTGATTTGCTTCTGACAAAGATGATTAATGTTTCAGATATGACCACTCCTCAGTACATAGTAATATTTCTTCCTCCTACGCCTCTTTGATGTCACGATGATGGACCTGTTGGTATCTGGGGTGCATCAGAATTTCACACATTGACTGCAACGTGCAACAGGGAAAGCTAAAAAAAAGTTTCCTTAAAACATTTGAAATAACTTGTCTAACTTCCCACAAGTTTTTGTTTTTACCTGTAACTTGGGGGATGGGGAGTGGGGGGAAAGGAAGGATTTTGCAAGTTGTAGTGAACCTGTAAAATGGATGCGCAAAGAACACATTAGCAATTTCACTACAAATAATGAACAGAGGAAGTCTTTTATGTGGGCAAATTCTCTGATTGAGCGCTCCCAGCTGACCTCTGGCACCCGCATGTGACAGGAACAGATCTCGAGAATTGAAGCGTGCAGGTCAGCATGGAATGGATATTTTCTATCCATTAAATTCTGCCAGACTTCTGCACCTGAATTCCTATCGGTCATTCTCCTCGCACGCAGTGTAAAATGTACCCCATAATCTATTCATTGGCATATTTAAATCAACTACTGCTGAAAAGAAAATATTGCTAGAAAGCCTCCTTGGAAATTGAAAAGTCAGGTATAAATCACAAAAATGTAGAGCCATCATTGATTCAGCAAATTGGTTTCCCTAGACTTACCTAAAATAGACTCTTGAGCCCCGATTTTAACTCATGGCTTGAATCAGCTGGGGAGTGGCACGGTGAGCGGGAAGCCCCCATCATGTTGGCAACTTGAGGCGCGGGCGATTTTAATGCCTGGACCTTATTTCAATATGATTGACGGGCCAATCATGTTGGGAATGGGGCTGCCCACCTACATGATGCGCACAATTTCCAGTGGGTCTCCTGAGGCCTCTTAAAGTGAGGTTGCATCCTATTCTTTGAATTTCGGCTGAACAACGCTGGAAACAATTGTGGTAACAGATGAGTTAAAAGGCTGCCTTCCGATTTTCCAATTCCTCCTCCCTAGAGGGCCTGGAGTAGGAGCAGGTCAAAAGGAAGGTATTGTTCCCCGCCAGCCTCAGGAGCAGAGGTGGCTGACAGGGTCAGTGCCACAGCATCACCCGCAGGAACTTACCTCAGTGTAGGCAGAAGTTCATTGACCTCACATGAGCAGCAAATGTAATAAAGGTGATTCATTTAATGGTAAACATAATGGGTATTTCTGCACAATCTCGTTACACAGAGAGGCCTGCATTTTGAGGAGGCACTGCAACCACAGCAGTCCTCTCAACAATACCTGAGAACACTTCTTTCAACCACTCCTCCATCATGTCCTACAGCATCCAATCACAAGGGCACACTGCATTCTCTTGTCACATCCTAGCACTTGCACAACCACCTACTTCTCCCAGCGCTCCTTCCTTACTTAACATTCCACACACTTGACTTCACATTTGTCACCTCCCCATCCACATTCCAGCTTCCTTTTTCTCAACACACGCACTATATGCACAAGCCCCACACATATTTACTTACTTTTCAATAGCCACTGATTAACCCTCACCCTCTCTTTCTGCAGGACAAGACAGCACATAATGCCAGGGAGAGGACCAAGGTGGGAGGAGGAGTACCCAACATTATAGCCCTCACCCAAGCAGAGCAAGAAACCCTGGAGATTAATGGCCCAGTAGAGCCATGAGCATTGGGTAAGGCGAGGCTGGTGGCTTACCTGAGCAGGATGTCTGCATATTACTTAGAACCCTTCATTCACTTCAGCAAATATGTAGCACACTTCACAACTTCAAGTTGCTTTCTAAAGTTTGCCTCCTGCTACTGTCCAGCTTCTCAGTGCCACCCTTACTCATATCCCTTTTCTCTTTTCTCCGGGTCCTTCTCGGCAGCGAGGCTCCCGCAGAAGATCCCTCCATCCCTCCAAAGCACCAGCACAGACATTGGCGCTCAGCATGAGCTAGATAGTGAGCTAGAAACGCCAGCACCAGTGAGCAACAGCAGCAGATACTCGTGGCAAGGTCAGGCCAGGAGAGAGCTCATCATAGGGCGAGATCCTCTCCCAGCTCTGCTGAGCAGGACAGAGATGAGGGCTTCAGGGAAAAGAAAAACTGCTTGTCTCTCACAAGTTATGGGATAGCCTGTGAAGGAGTTTCAGCAGTGTGGCTGAAAGTGTGGCGGAATCCACTTCCAGCTTGTGTGGTTTCATCGTGCATGGTATCAGCACTCTGCAGTCTACCCATGGAGAGTGTGGTGATCTCCAGGGCTGCTGCAGCTGGGCCCTCACAAAGGGAGTCAGTGTCACCAGCCTTTGCAGCTTTGGTGGAAGCTCAAACGGCTGCCATGCAGGATCTGGGCTCCACCTTGGAGAGACAGGTGTCCACCTTGGATAGATTGGTGGACCAAAGTAGATCGGGGGCTTTCAAACAGTCACTCATCTTCTGCAGTCTGCTTTCCAGGAACTCAATAATAATCCTTTGGTCCAGTGATGAGCTTCAACCCCAGTGACAGTGGTGCGAAGGGAGCAGCACATCTGGTTCTTCGCCAAACCCATCGACCAATACTCGCCATTGCACCAGCAAACCAGCTTGACCATTGTGCCTCAACAGGAACCGAACTTCAGCAGTCTGCAGCCGAGCCCTCGCAGGCTCAGCCACCCACAAGTCACCAGTCACGAGCATCTTGAGGGTCCCAGCGTGAGGAACAGCAGCCTTCCAGCAGCTTTGCTGAGACCACTAGGGGAAGCACTTGGTGGGAGTAGTAGAGTTCGGAAACTTTCTTACAAAGAAAGCACCATGGGTTGTTACTTGGGGGAGAAATGAATGGAAGGAAATTATTGGCCTAGAATTTGCGGTCAGCTGTGAAACAAAGGCGTTCGCCGGTGGCCCCGAAGAAAGCTGCCCACAGAGGTCTCGTGATCTCTGTGGCGAGAAGTTTGCCTTTTTCGACGTTCAAGTGATTTCAGCGCTCTGTAGTGCCTTGGGCGATGGTGCTGTGACGTCAACAAGCTGTCTAAGCAGCCAATCACATTGCAAAATTCTCACAGGTTGGGAACCAGGAAATGAGAAGCTGCTTTTATCTGGACTTTTTAAAAATGTTACAGAGAGCAAAACTCTCACATGGGGATAAAGTAGAACCTGCAATATCATGAACAAACTTTTAAAACAAAAATATATTTTTTAAAGTTTCTTAAACATTGTAATTTTTATCATGGAGAAATTTGACACTCCACAAAACTAAAATTAGATTTTCAGGGCCATTACGTTTGTTTGACAGTCAATACGCTGTTAAAACTCCAGTTACACCTGATCCAACAAGGCCTAACTTTTAATGGGGTATTTAACAGCGATGTTACCATGGAAAAGCCCAAGTTTTCATCAGTTTCACTGATTTCACTGATTACACTGCTGGCTTGTGGGGGGGGAGGGGGGGGCGGCATGGGGAGGGGGCTGGATGGGTGCGGCGGGCCACAGCGCAGCCAGTGTCAGAGCAGTGAACGACTGACCAAAACTTCAGGATTCCTGTGTTTAGATGCGCATGCGCTACTTCCTGAAGTTACGGTCAGTTTCAAAGGGGTAATAACGGTGAACACTGTTAGTTCACCATTATTACCCACCGCAAGTTCTGGCCCAATATTATGCTTACCATTAAATGAATCACCTTTATTACATTTGGCACACGGTTTGCAGTGTGGAATAATAGCAGCTTATGAGTCTGGATTGACAATATGTCATTGCTATAGAAGTTGCCTGAATGTCTTGAATGCTCTTTCATGCAGGATTAAGGGAGTGGTGAAAGATTTAACAATGCAGGTGAGCCCTGTAAGTACTGAGGGCAAGGAATGAGCAGGTCATTGGAATAGCTGATAAATGAGCTCATACCCTCATTTATTGCTGCAAAGCATTGAGGTGACTTCTTCTGCTGCTGCTGCTTCCTCTCGCCTTCTCCCTTGTCTTCCTCATCCAATGAGGGCTGCTGTGGTTGCAGTGCCTCCTCAAAATGCAGGCCTCTCTGTGTAACAAGATTGTGCAGTATGCAGCACATCACTATGATGTGGGAGACTCTTTTGTGAGGCATGGTGTAGGAGGCCTCAGACCTATCAAGACACCTGAAACTTTGCTTTGGTATCCCTATGGTTTGCTCAATACTTATCTTTTGGTCCCCTGGCTTTAATTAAGTTTTTTCCAAACTTAATTTTTGTGGTTTATAGTTTCTAGGGTCTCTGTTATGTAGCGGGGAGTGCTGGTAAACAAGGGCGCTTGGGTATATCATTTAATTGTAATGTAATTAGTGGTATTGATTTAATTTAATTTAATTTGTATTAATTAAAGGGTAAGTCATGGCAGCACAGCTCGGCCCTGTGGCATGCTCCTCCTGCACTATGTGGGAAATCATGGACACTTCCTGTGTCCCTGATGACCATGTGTGCGAGAAGTGTATCCAGCTGCAGCTACTGACAGACCGCATTGCGGCGCCGGAGCTGTGAATGGATACATACTGGAGCATTCGCGATGCTGAGGACATTGTGGATAGCACATTTAGGGAGTTCGTCACACCGCAGGTAAAGGCTGCACAGGCAGGAAGGGAATGGGTGACCAGCAGGCAGAGTAGTAGGCGCAGGGAGGTAGTGCAGGGGTCCCCTGTGGCCATCCCCCTTTCAAGCAGATATACCACTTTGGATATTGTTGAGGGGGATGGCTTATCGGGGGAAGGCAGCAGCAGCCAACTTCCTGGCACCATGGGTGGTTCTGCTGCACAGGACGGGAGGAAAAAAAGCGGGAGAGCTATAGTGATAGGGGATTCTATTGTAAGGGGAACAGATAGGCGTTTCTGTGGCTGCAAATGAGACTCCAGGATGGTATGTTGCCTCCCTGGTGCAAGGGTCAAGGATGTCTCGGAGCAGCTGCAGGGCATTCTGGAGGGGGAGGGTGAACAGCCAGTTGTGGTGGTGCATATAGGTACCAACAATATAGGTAAAAAATGGGATGAGGTCCTAAAAGGTGAATATAGGGAGTTAGGAGTTAAATTTAAAAATAGGACCTCAAAGGTAGTCTTCTTAGGCAGTCCCTCGGAATCGAGGATGGCTTGCTTCCACATTAAAAATGAGTTCGCAGGTGACTGATTAGTCCAATGCGGGACCTACAGTCTCTGTCACAGGTGGGGCAGACGGTGGTTGAAGGGGCGGGTGGGTGGGGTGCTTGGGTTGACGTGCGCTCCTTATGCTGCCTGCGTTTGGCTTCCGCTTGCTCCCGGCGAAGAGACTCGAGGTGTTCGGCGCCTTCCCGGATGCTTCTCCTCCACTTTGTGCGGTCTTGGGCCAGGGTTTCCCAGGTGTCGGTGGGGATGTTACACTTTTTCAAGGAGGCTTTGAGGGTGTCCTTGAAGTGTTTCCTCTGCCTACCTGGGGCTCTCTTGCTGTGCTGGGAGTCTCGTATCGGGCATGCGGATGATGTGGCCCATCCATCGGAGCTGATCGAGCATGGTCAAAGCTTCGGTGCTGGGGATGTTGGTGTGAGCAAGAACACTGATGTTGGTCTGCCAATGGATTTGCAGGATTTTGCAGAGGCAGCATTGGTGGTACCTCTCCAGTGCTTTGAGGTGCCTGCTGTACATGGTCCATGTCTCTGAGGCATACAGCAGGGCTGGTATCACTGCTGTTCTGTAGACCATGAGCTTAGTGCTGGGTTTGAGGTCCTGGTCTTCAAACACTCTCTTCCTCAGGTGACCAAAGGCTGCACTGGCACACTGAAGGCAGTGTTGGACTTCATTGTCGACGTCTGCCCTTGTTGACAGTAGGCTCCCGAGGTATGGAAAGTGGTCTACGTTGTCCAAGGCCTTGTCGTGGATTTTGATAATTGGGGGCAGTACTGTATGGCGGGGGCAGGTTGGTAGAGGACCTTTGTCTTACGGATGTTTAGAGTAAGGCCCATGCTCTCGTACGCTTCGGTGAAGGTGTTGACGATGGTTTGGAGTTCGACCACCGAGTGAGCGCAGACGCAAGCGTCGTCTGCATACTGTAATTCGATGACAGAGGATGGGACGACCTTGGATCTGGACTGGAGGCGATGGAGGTTGAACAGTTTCCCGTTTGTTCTGTAAATTAGCTCGACTCCAGTGGGGAGCTTACTGAGGGTGAGATGGAGCATTGCAGCCAGGAAGATCGAGAAGAGCGTTGGTGCGATGACACAGCCTTGCTTGACCCTGGTTCATACGTGGATTGGGTCTGTGGTGGAACCATTGGTTAGGATCACGGCTTGCATGTCATCGTGAAGCAGGCGGAGGATAGTGACAAACTTTTGAGGGCAGCCGAATTTGAAGAGGACACTCCATAATCCCTCACGGTTGACAGTGTCGAAGGCCTTTGTGAGATCAAAGAAGGCCATGTACAGCGGTTGGTGCTGTTCCCTGCATTTCTCTTGTAATTGACATGCAGTGAAGATCATGTCCATTGTGCCCCTTAGTGGGCGGAATCCGCATTGCGACTCTGGGTGGAGCTCTTCGGCCACTGGGAGAAGACGATTGAGGAGGATTCTTTCTCAAAGCTAGTAATCTCAGGATTGCTACCAGGGCCACATGCTAGTCAGAGTAGAAATAGAAGGATATTTCAGATGAATACATGGCTAGAGGAATGGTGCAAGGGGGAGGGATTCAAATTCCTGGGACATTGAAACCGGTTCTGGGGGAGGTGGGACCAGTACAAACTGGGCGGTTTGCACCTGGGTGGGACAGGAACTGATGTCCTAGGGGGAGTATTTGCTAGTGCTGTTGGGGAGGGTTTAAACTAAAATGGCAGGGGGTTGGGAACCTGTGCAGGGAGACATCGGAAAGGGAAGCAAGGATAGAAACAAAAGACAGGAAGAAGAAAAGCAAAAGTGGAAGGCAGAGAAATCAAGGGTGTAAATCAAACATGGCCACAGTAAATAATAATTCTAAAAGGACTAAGGGGGCGAAATTCAGTATCGCCCCATTTGGGGCGCTAGTATTGGCGGTGCGCAAAGTTTAGCGTCAGGCGCAAATTATCGCCACCTCCTGCGAAATTGGGTACCTGCACCCCTGAGGGTGATTGCGGCGCTAATTCAGGCGCTGCATGACAGTCTTAAAGTGCTAACCCAGCGGAGTGAGGCGCTACCTCACAGTGCTGGCGAAGCTCATGTGATTTCAGTCAGCAATGGAACACAGACACACTGGCACCATCCAATTCTTAAAGGGGAGTTCTGACGAATGGTCATCGACCTGAAATGTTAAATCTGTTTCTCTCTTCACAGAAGCTGCTTGACTTGCTGAGTTTCTCCTGTATTTTCTGTTTTTTTCTTAAATGGGAGGGTTGATCTTGCCTTGCTCTCCATCCACATCCTACTCATTGCAGCCTTGAATCTCGGCCTGAATCTCAGCCTGGAGAGACCTGTACATCTAATCTGCTGGAAAGAACAATGGAGAGAACCAGGGAAAGAGTGCAGACCCCACAGTCTCTTCTAATTCGATACAAGGAAGGGCAAATCAAAACCAACCTGCAAAACTCCTTCACACAGCGTGGAATCTCTCCAGAAGTCTGTCTCTCTCTCTCACAATGTGTGGTGCAAAAATGTCACCTTCAAAAAAGGCAGGAGGTGTTCCCCTAGTCCCTTTCAGACAGCATTACGGTCCCCTCAGCCAGTCGTTGCTAGCGCCAGGCGGTAAGGCAGGGGGCGCCACTGAATTTCCGGACCGGGGTGCCCCAAGGGCGTTGCACTCTGGAATGACGTCATGATCTGCGTGCGCCGGTGAGCGGGTGCTACGGTTTAGCGCTGGCGCTAAATGTCGGCTCAATTTGGGAAGAGGCGCAGGGTTCGCTGTGCCCAGGCGCAAGTTGGTTAGCGCCCCACTTCTCGACCTCTTTAGGTGCTAATGGGTGGCGCAACCAACCAAATTTTCCCCCCTTTGTGTCTTAATGCGAGGAGCATTCGTAATAAGGTGGATGAATTAGCTGCACAAATAGATGTAAACAGATATGATATAATTGGCATTACGGAGACATGGCTCCAGGATGACCAAGTCTGGGAATTCAACATCCAGGGGTATTCAATATTCAGAAAGGACAGGAAAAAAGGAAAAGGAAGTGGGGTAGCATTGCTGGTTAAAGAGGAGATTAACACAATAGTAAGGAAGGATATTAGCTCTGATGATGTGGAATCTGTATGGGCAGAGCTGAGAAATACCAAGGGGCAGAAAACATTAGTGGGAGTTGTATACAGACCCCCAAACAGTAATGCTGAGGTTGGAGATGGCATTAAACGGGAAATTAGAGACGCGTGCAATAAGGGCACCGTAGTTATCATGGGTGACTTTAATCTACATATAGATTGGGCTAACCAAATTAGTAACAATACTGTGGAGGAGGAATTCCTAGAGTGTATATGGGATGGTTTCCTCGACCAATATGTCGAGGAACCAACTAAAGATCAGGCCATCTTAGACTGGGTATTATGTAATGAGAAAGGATAATTAGCAATCTTGTTGTGCGAGGCCCCTTGGGGAGGAGCGATCATAATATATAGGATTCTTCATTAAAATGGAGAGTGAAGTAGTTGACTCAGAGACTAGGGTCCTGAATTTAAATAAAGGAAACTATGATGGTATGAGGCATGAGTTGGCTAGGATGGATTGGGGAACGTTACTTAAAGGGTTGATGGTGGATAGGCAATGGCAAACATTTAAAGATCGCATGGATGAACTACAGAATTTGTTCATCCCTGTTTGGCATAAAAATAAAACAAAAAAGGTGACTCAACCATGGCTAACAAGGGAAATTAGGGATAGCATAAGATCCAAGGAGAGGACATATAATTTGGCCAGAAAAAGCAGCAAACCTGGGGATTGGGAACAGTTTAGGATTCAGCAAAGGAGGACAAAGGGATTAATTAAGAGGGGGAAAATAGATTATGAGAGTATGCTTCCAGGGAACATAAAAACTGATTGTAAAAGCTTCTATAGATATGTGAAGAGAAAAAGATCGGTGAAGTCAAGCATAGGTCCCTTGCAGTCAGAATCAGGGGAATTTATAATGAGGAACAAAGAAATGGCAGACCAATTAAATACTTACTTTGGTTCTGTCTACACAAAGGAGGACACAAATAACCTCCCAGCGATGTCGGGGAACATAGGGTCTAATGAGAGGGAGGAATTGAATGAAATCAGTATTTGTAGAGAAATGGTGTTAGGGAAATTGATGGGATTGAAGGCCGATAAATCCCCAGGGCCTGATAAGCTACATCCTAGGGTACTTAAGGAAGTGGTCCCAGAAATAGTAGATGCATTGCTGGTCATCTTCCAAAATTCTATGGACTCTGGAACAGTTCCCATGGATTGGAGGATAGCTAATGTAACCCCACTATTTAAAAAAGGTGGTAGAGAGAAAACGGGGAATTATAGACTGGTTAATCTGACATTGGTAGTGGGGAAAATGCTAGAGTCCATTATAAAAGATGTAATAGCAGAGCACTTGGAAAACAGTGACAGGATCAGACAAAGTCAACATGGATTTACAAAAGGTAAATCATGCTTGACTAATCTACTGGAATTTTTTGAGGATGTAACTGGTAGAATAGATAAGGGAGAACCAGTGGATGTGGTGTATTTGGACTTTGAGAAGGCTTTCGATAAGGTCCCGCATAAGAGATTAGCGTGCAAAATTAAAGCACACGGGATTGGGGGTAAGGTACTGTCTTAGATAGACAACTGGTTGGCAGACAGGAAGCAAAGAATAAACGGATCTTTTTCCGAGTGGCAGGCAGTGACTAGTGGGGTAGCGCAGGGATCAGTGCTAGGACCCCAGCTATTCACAATATATATAAATGATCTAGACGAGGGAACTAGATGTAATGTGTCCAAGTTTGCAGATGACACAAAGCTGGGTGGGCGTGTGTGCTGTGAGGATGATGCAGAGAAACTCCAGTATGATTTGGACAGGTTGGGTGATTGGGCAGATGCATGGCAGATGCAGTATAATGTGGGTAAATGCGAGGTTATCCACTTTGGTGGCAAAAACAGGAAGGCAGATTATTATCTGAACGGCAATAGATTGGGAGAAGGGGAAGTGCAATGAGACCTGGGTGTCCTTGTGCACCAGTCGCTGAAGGTAAGCATGCAGGTGCAGCAGGCGGTTAAGAAGGCAAATGGTATGTTGGCCTTCATAGCGAGAGGATTCGAGTACAGGAGCAAGGATGTCTTGCTGCAGTTGTACAGGGCCTTGGTGAGACCACACCTTGAGTATTGTGTGCAGTTTTGATCACCTTATTTGAGGAAGGATGTTCTTGCCATGGAGGGAGTGCAGCGAAGATTCACCAGACTGATACCTGGGAAGGCAGGAATGACGTATGAGGAGAGATTGGGTCGATTAGGCTTATACTCACTGGAGTTTAGAAGAATGGGAGGGGATCTCATTGAAACTTATAAAATTCTAACAGGACTAGACAGACTAGATGCAGGAAGGATGTTCCCGATGGTGGGGGAGTCCAGAGCCAGGAGTTACAATCTAAGGATAAGGGATAAGCCATTTCGGACTGAGATGAGGAGGAATTTCTTCACCCAGAGAGTGGTGAACCTGTGGAATTCTCTACCACAAAAGGCAGTTGAGGCCAATTCATTAAATATATTCAAGAAGGAGTTAGATATATTTCTTAAGGCTAAAGAGATCAAGGGATATGGGGAGAAAGCAGGGACAGGGTACTGAATTTGGATGATCAGCCATGATCTCATTAAATGGCGGAACAGGCTCGAGGGGCCGAATAGCCTACTCCTGCTCCTATCTTCTATGTTTCTAATTATACCTATGTTGCTCAGACTTGATGGGGTTGTGGAGGGGTGCCATGAGCCATGTCTGAAGGGGGTATCCCTTGTCCCCCAGCAGCCATTCTGCCACATTTCCTGGAGGGTCAAATATTGGGGAGATAGTAGACTGGTGCAGGATAAATGTGTTGTGACATTGCACATTGCAGAAACCTGCATGAACCTGTTTCTGTGATTGTACACTAGCTGGACATTAATGGAGTGGTAGCTGCTGGCTGGTGATCTGGTGTCCTGATTGCAACATGTGTGGAGTCAATGATGCCCTGGACGCGAGGGAAGACAGCCACTGCTGCAAATCCTCGAGTTCTCTCCTGATGACTGTTGAGCTCAATGGGGAAGATGATGTACTGGTCAGCCCTGGAGAAGAGGGCATCACTGATCTGCTTAATGCAGCTGTGTACTGCAGACTGGGATATACAGATGTCCTCTGTAGCAGACTGGAAGGAGCCAGTTGCGAAGAAGTTAATGGCTGTGGTGACTTTGAGAGCCACTGGCAAAGCATGACCCCCTAGTCCAGCAGTCAGCAGGCCCTGTTCCAGGAGGCTGCAGAGGTGCCTGGAGGAGCGTACCCTCCTGATGCACTGCTCTTCAGATAGATAGATGGCTTGTACTCCATGTGCGCAGAGTATGGCCTCCTATGAGCAGACCCCCTCACCTTCTGTCTTCTGATAGTTGTTGCTGTTGCTGGTTGCTGAGGCTGCTGCTGCTTCTCCACTTCCTTCAACTGTTCCTCCATCCATATTAAACTAATGATAGTAGCACCCATTAAAAGTAGCTGTAGCTTACTGAGGGTGATGAGGCAAAAAGAGTGAGAATGAAGCGATCTGGAAGCTGGAAACTCTCCTGGCAATCCAAACAGCACAAAGATCCTGTGATCCAATTAGCTGCAAGCAAGTGCCCATCTAAATAGTGCTCCAAAGACCAATCCTGTAGGTTTTCCTGGAAGGTTGGGCTTTAGACGGAACTTCCGCGATTGGAAGCAAAAATGGTGCATGGGGTCCTAATTGTGGTGGGCGCCTTGGCCGCTTCTGAAAAGTGCATAGTTAAAATGGTGGCAGGCGGCATCACGTCAGGTACACAGCGGTAAGCACTCTACCGCTATTTGAAAGACCTGCTTGCCCGGTTCCCGTTGGGTGAGCAGGATTTATATTGGGGCTCCAGGCTTAGGCTTACAATTTTTTTTTTTATTCATTGATGGGATGTGGGCATCGCTGGCTAGGCCTGCATTTAGTGCCCATCCCTAATTGTCCTTGAGAAGATGGTGGTGAGCCGCCTTCTTGAACCGCTGCAGTCCATATGGTGTAGGTACACCCACAATGCTGTAAGGGAGTTCCAGGATTTTGGCCCAGCGACAGTGAAGGAACGGCGATACAGGTCCAAGTCAGGATGGTGTGTGGCTTGGAGGGGAACTTGTAGGTGGTGATGTTCCCATGCGTCTGCTGCCCTTGTCCTTCTAAGTGGTAGAGGTCGCAGGTTTGGAAGGTGCTGTTGAAGGAGCTTTGGTGAGTTGCTGCAGTGCATCTTGTAGATGGTACACACTGCAGCCACAGTGCGCCAGTGGTGGAGGGAGTGAATGTTGAAGGTGGTGGATGGAGTGCCAATCAAGTGGGCTGCTTTATCCTGAATGGCGTCAAGCTTCTTGAGTGTTGTTGGAGCTGCACTCATCCAGGCAAGTGGAGAGTATTCCATCACACTCCTGACTTGTGCCTTGTAGATGGTGGAAAGGCTTTGGGGAGTCAGGAGGTGAGACACTCGCTGCAGAATTCCCAGCCTCTGGCCTGCTCTTGTAGCCACAGCATTTATATGGCTGGTCCAGTTCAGTTTCTGATCAATGGTAACCCCCAGGATGTTGACAGTGGGGGATTCAGTGATGGTAATGCCATTGAATGTCAAGGGGAGATGGTTAGAGTCTCGCTTGTTGGAGATGGTCATTGCCTGGCACTTGTGTGGTGCGAATGTTACTTGCCACTTGTCAGCCCAAGTCTGAATGTTGTCCAGGTCTTGCTGCACATGGACACGGACTGCGTCAGTATCTGATGAGTCTCGAATGGTGCTGAACAGTGTGCAATCATCAGTGAACATCCCCACTTCTGAACTTATGATGGAGGGAAGGTCATTGATGAAACAGCTGAAGATGGTTGGGCCTAGAACACTGCCCTGAGGAACTCCTGCAGTGATGTCATGTGATTGAGATGAATGACCTGCAACAACCACAGCCAACTTCCTTTGTGCTAGGTATGATTCCAACCAATGGAGAGTTTTCCCCTTGATTCCCATTGACTTCAGTTTTGCTAGGGCTCCTTGATGCCACACTCGATCAAATGCTGCCTTGATGTCAATGGTGCTGTGTGCTATTACTAAGCAACATGTTAATACTTTGGGATGAAATTATTCTGTCCACTCTTTTAACACAGTCATTAACCTGTTTAAAATAAATGG
This sequence comes from Somniosus microcephalus, assembly GCF_052327205.1. Lineage (NCBI taxonomy): Eukaryota > Metazoa > Chordata > Chondrichthyes > Squaliformes > Somniosidae > Somniosus > Somniosus microcephalus. The sequence goes on along the minus strand of NC_140990.1, from coordinate 305,604,051 downwards.
ATTTAACAATTTTAATAAGATAGCAGACACTCTAGAGAGGGTACAAAGGAGATTTATGAGGATGTTGTCAGGGCTGGAGAATTTTAGCTATGAGGAAAGATTGGATAGGCTAGGGTTGTTTTCTTTGGAACAGAGGAGGCTGAGGGGAGACTTGATTGAGGTGTATAAAATTATGAGGGGCCTTGATAGAGTGGATAGGAAGCACCTATTCCCCTTAGCAGAGAGGTCAGTAACAGGGGGATAGATTTAAAGTAATTGGTAGAAGCATTAGAGGGAAGTTGAGGAGAACTTTTTTCACCCAGAGGGTGGTGGGGCTCTGGAACTCACTGACTGAAAGGGTGGTAGAGACAGAAACCCTCATTATATTTAAAAAAGTACTTGGATATGCACTTGAAGTGCCGTAACCTACAAGGCTACGGACCAAGAGATGGAAAGTGGGATTAGGCTGGAAAGCTCTTTTTCGGCTGGCACAGACATGATGGGCCGAATGGCCTCCTTCTGTGCCGTAAATTTCTATGATTCTATGATTTTGTGATTAAAGGAATTTCAACCAGAAGCATTAGTACAATTGTTAATGTTATCATACAGCAGGATTTTAATCTGTTGTGACATGTTATTTTGTTATTCAGCTATTAAAGTACCGTGCGTGGTCGTCTATTTATAGATTATTATTCAATACATGCAAGGTTATGGATTCTCGATTCTGTGTGATGCTTAGTCATTCAATATGGTGAACAATTATTAAGATCAGCAAACTGATTTGTTCTTGGTTCATGAGTTCGGTTGTAACTTGTCCATAAATAGTTTCAGTACTTACTGGCTGCCAAATGCTTTTCTCTGTTGGGCTTGTTAACTAATAAGCTCAGCGATGAAGCTTGGTTACTAGATGAGTTATTTGCCTGTCTTGACTTATTTCCTCACATTTCAAAACAGTAATTTCATCTGTCACCAGCCTTATTGTACTGAATCTACTATTTGCCGAGTAATTGGCTCTTATTAGTCATTGACTGGTACTTGCGTGATATCTTAGTGTTTATCAGTCTCCAGCTTACTGGTCCTCTCTCCTCTGGCTGTCTCTACCTGCTTATCTTGCACTTATTGTTTAGTAGTTCAGACTGCTGCTTGGCATCTGCCTTAGGTCTGTCAGTCTCCTTGATTTCCCCTATCGCTGTCTTATTTCAGCTTATCATTTGCGTAACTTCAACTGCACCCTTTTAACTAATGATGCTGTCCAACGTACCATCTGCTTGGCCTCTTACCATCTGCGTGCTCCTACTGGAGAATCTTATCACTTTAGAACCATTGATATTAGTTACCCATCTAGGTAATCTATTCAAGGGGTGGCTCCATGATTCGTCGCTCTCGGCAGGGAGCGGCGCTCGAATGGAGCACTTCTTTAGAATTTGTATTAAATGAATGGATGGAAAATCGTGGGCTGCATGCCTATGATTTCCCAAGATATACAGCCTGTGAATGCTGCACCCCCACTGGGGGGGCCGGATTGCAGAATCACCCCTTTAATATATAAGGTCTTCGGCTAGCAATTCATTATAGCCAAGGAAACGGCGGTGTCAGTAGAAAAGTTTGAGAATTAGTGCCGGGTTTCTTTTCACATCCCACTTCCCCTCACCCCACAAGCCTTTCGCACTTTCCAGCTAATCATGCGGTATGCATGCGTTTCTCCCTTCCTGCCCCCCTCACCTCACCTTAACCCAACTCTCGTGACTTTATACTTTCAGATAATCAGCAAGCACCTGAGCAGCCTGTCCCTGAGGGCACCGTAGAGAGCGAGGTGGGAGAAGAGGAGGAGGAAGAACACACCGCATCACTGCATGTCTCACCCGCAGGCACCAGATCAGATACTGGCACTGCGCATTCTTTAAAGGCTAGTATAGTAGAGGGATCTGCACAGGATGATGCACCGGGAATGAGCGGGCTGCAGCAAGGCCAGGGGGAAAGGTTAGCTCAGGAGTCAGCTCCCCGGAGTGCGAGTTCTGCTGCACAGGACTCAGATGAGGACCTCGATGGAGAGGCATTTAGAAGAAGGGTGATGGGGATGTACACAGAGATGATTGGTGCAATGGCAAGGGTGCCCGAGAGCCTCTCGGCAATGATAAGGAACGTGGAGGAGTCTGCCTCCAACATCATACAAGGCTCTGCGCACACCATGGAGCCCATCATTTCCAGTCTGCAAAGGATGGTGTACTCCCAGAGAGACTGTGGCGACCCAGACCTGATGCCGCATGTGATGGTTGATCTGGCAGCTTCCATTGCAGCACAGGCAGAAGCGACGCAACGTCTTAGTGCTGTAATGGAGTCTACGCTTGGTGGCATCCAATCTCAGACTGCTCTCATGCTGACTGCTGCCATCGTGATTGGGCCTATTGTAAGGTTCGCAAAATTTTGGCAGCCCCCAAAGATTATTTGATTAAAGAAAACCTGGTTGGAATGTATTTAAAAAAACCCAGGACATCAAAGATGGCTGCAGCAGGCCTCGTGGCAAAAGGGAAAGACAGCCTGTGTGACTATGTTTAAGTACTTGAAGCTGTCAATCAACTGCGGTTTAGGAAGTTTTCAATACGGAACAAAGGACTTTGTTTACAAGCCCTCAACAGTGTTGACTCAAGGGCTTAAGTACTTGGAGCTGTCAATCAATTGCAGTTGGACTGTAACCACAGGACAAAGGATTGTTTACACTTGTTCTCAGGTACTGTTTACCAAGCACTCAAGGTTTGTTTGCCCAGCACTCAAGAGACCAGTGGGACATTTCAAACTGGGTCAGCTGCATTCACAGACCAGTTAAATGAATGGGAAATGCATTCAAACCCATTACAGTCAATGGGGACAGATTGGTCCCTTTTGTGTAACCCAGATATGTCCAGATTTGGGCGCGAAGGTAAGGGCTCCTAATGGGGTATAAAGGTAGCCCCGCAGGAAGCCATTCTCTCTCTCTCTACCGCCTCGCCTCCGGTGCCCTGCCTTCAAAGAGGATCGTCACAGTCTGCCCAAAGAAGTGGAATACCAGCAGTTACTTTTGAATTACTGGGGTATCTCTACTTCGGGTGGTGAAAAATCCAAGGCAGACCGCAGGGGCATGGAGCAGGCGTTCCAACATCGTAGACTGGTGAGCATAAACTTTCTGGCCCATTACAAGGCAACCTAGATAGGTATAAGGGGTGGGAAATAAAGGGGAATTTTGTTAAATTGTCATTTTAGCCAATTTTCCCTCGATGTGTCCGTCTTCTCTCCTCCCCGTTAAGTAAAAGTGTGATTCATAATTATTTTCACTATATAGCAATTTATTCTTTATTTCAATAAACATTGATTTTCTTTGCACCCAACGACTGGTCTTGTCTTGTCTACATCGCTACTGAAATAAGTCCGGCGGTCAGAACCAAAGGGGAAGCGATTCGAACCACACGGGGCTGGAACAGCTCAGACACACGGCTGACTGACCAGACAAAATACCCCAAAACCAAAAAAAACCCCTACAAAATGGCGACTGCAGCAGGACCATCGGCGACAGTATGCGATGTAGCAGACGGTGGTCTGGGTCTGGGGAGAGCAGCAGTTATTGGTTTTCTTTTTATCACACCACTGATCTGTTTTTGGTTAGGTACCCGCAAGCTTAGGGAAGTTAAAGCAGAGAGTTGGGATAAGGAAATGGAGATTGAAGAATACCAAGCTAAGATAGAGCGCCTGGTGGACCAGTTTAGTGAGGGCAAAAGCCACACAAGGCACGAGTTAGAGTACCTGAAGTGCCTAGTTACAGAGGCCAAGAGTAATGAGATGATGGTGTGGGAGGAGAATGCCTGCCTCATACAACAAGTAAAAGAGCAGGAGGAAAAGGTTACGGAGGTAAAGGCAGCGTATAAGCTGGCCTGCGACCAAGGGTTCGAGGAAACAGATCATGGCCCCTGTAGGGAAGAGATAGAAAGCTTGAATATGGCTTTAAAAAGGGCAAAGGGGATGATATGTCTTATCAGCCTGAAGATAGGCCAGTCGGACTTTACCGGCAACCCAAATAGAACCGTCCCACAGGCTACACCCAGAACAAAGTTGGTTATGGAATCAGAGGTCCCACGACCACCACCCACAGCTCCGAGCTTTCAGGAGCTCTGGCAGCAAGGGGGGGTGGAGGATGAGGTGGTAAAGGAAGCACAGCAGGCCCCGCTAGATAGGCCGGGACCAGGACCAGTGTACCCCCTCCGACAACGGAGGTACGGTCCGCCCGTTGATGACGATGACCCAAGGGCCATCCAGAATCAGTTTGTGGTGCCATATGACACCCAACAGCTCAGGGCCATGGTTAGCCACATCCCCAAGCTCACTAAAAAGGGAGACCTCTCTCTGCACTTCAGGGAGATAGAACAAGCAGCTTGTGTTAGTGACTGCGATGACGCAGATCAAGCAAAAATGTTGCTGTTTTCCCTGGGAGGTGATCTCCTCCAGACCCTATCTGGCGAATGCAAAAGGGGGCAGAAAGAATACGAGGATTTGAGGAACGAGATATTGGAGGCCATGGGACTCAATGATGGTAGTCCGTTTGCCCGGGTAGAAAGAACGGTACAGCTCCCAGGGGAGTCCCCGCAGGCATTCGCAGACAGGCTGTGGCCAGTCAACCAGAGCGCATGCCCGGGAATGCCAGGGCGGGCAGCACTGAACCCAGCCCAATTGACTCACTGGCTCCGCTGTCTTATGACAAACAGCCTACCCCAGATCCAAGCCCAGGCCGCGGCTTGGTTTGACCCCCGAAACCCCCAGACCACCGAAGAAGCGGTGATCCGCCAGCTCACAGTAGCATTTAGAAACATGAGGGGTACCGAGACGCACCAACCCAAGGGAAAAGTCCATGCGGTTAAACCTGGGGGCCTGAATAAGAAAGAGTGGCACCAGGAGGGGAACCGCCCCTCCCAGACTAAGTTAAACTGTTATGGGTGTAGGAAAGACGGTCACTGGAGAAAAGACTGTAAGAATCCCTGGAAAGATAACAAGGGAAAGAATCCCACAGCCCCAGTCCAAAGGGTAGAGACAGCAATTCCTCCCGCCTCGGTCGACTCACTATTGGAGGCAATGCGGCCTCTTCTGACTGGCCAGGGGAGAGTAGCAGCCACCACCGATGCTTTGACCCCGTCTGCCCCATCCCACTCCCAGCAATGACTAGAGCCAGCGCAGCCTGTCGACCTGTGTCGCCGCAAAAACGCTGAGGGGAGCAGGCCCTATGTTAGGATGGGGGTGAAGATGGTGCAGGGGAGATATTTGGTGGACACTGGAGCTTCCAGCATGGTGGTCCATTCGGAAGACCTGACCAATTCACCCCGGTCTAACAAGGTCCCATTTAGCTTAATGGGATCCACAGGGAACGAGCAGGCTGGGGCAAGGTCAAAACCTTTGGCCATAGGTTTAGGATCCCTCCATACCATGTGGGAGGGTAACCAAAAGACCGATGAGGTGGCCAAGCAGGGGGACAGGGAAGGAGAGTTCTGGGACCCCTGTAGAGCAGGTCCGGTAGCAGCAATCTGGGACAAGGGAGGCACACAGGGGATAGCTTTGGCCCCGGACCAAAAGCAGGTCCAAGCCCAAGATTCCGCCTTTAAGGCCGCCCTGGTAAGGAGAAAGAATTTAGAACAGGGTTACTGGCAGGCTGCTAGTTATATTAAACAGTGTAAGTTGTTTAAGCCGGAGGCAGGGAAACAGGCAGCTGGGATTCAACCTGAGATTAGAAATCCTCAGCCTGCAGCGGGTACAAGCTCACAGGCTGCACAGGCAGGTGCTGTGGCTCGTGTCAGGGGAGGAGCCATTCCGCCCACTGTTCAGGGCACTCCCCCAATCCTCTGGGATTCTGATGGGGAGGAGTCCGAGCGCGAGAATCCCGCCCCCGACCCAGATTTGGAATCTGGGGGCGGAGACCCACAGCCTGCTGCAACAGGCGGCGAAAGGTTACCTGTCCCCAGCCCAGGTTTGGGAAGGGAGGGACCCGAGGGAGAAGGTCCCCAGCCAGCAAGGACTGTGACCCGAGCTAAGGGTCCACTTGCCAGGGTAGCCCCACCAGCGACACTCCCTAGGAGGTCTCTTTGGGTACCCCAGCCCAGGAAAGTATGGTCACCAACTTTCCAGTGGCAAAGGGCGGTCTCCCGAGTCAGGAAGAAGCCAAAAGACAGAGGTCCCCAACCAGCAGCCATAAGCTGTGAGGGACCAAGAGTAGAGATCAATGCAGCCATGCCACAGGGAGCAGCCTGTAGCAGCCCAAACAGAGATTAGGCTAACTGCCCGGAGATGGGCAACGCTTATATGTAGCTTTGTTTAATTTTAAGTAATGTGTATAGAGGAGTAAGTTAGAGTGTGTTAATTTTAATTTTATATTGCAATTCGGTAGTTTTAAGTATTAAAGTATAAGTTTTAAGTATGGAACCGTTCCAGAGTGTTGTCTATGTGAGCCGAGGTCGTGGGACCCGATCACATTCCCCCGAGCCAGGGAACCTGGCTAGATGTTTTTTAAAAGTCTTTTTCAGAGTTTCAAAAGGTGCGGAGGACCACCGTGTCTTTGGATGCCCGGGGAAGGGAGCACCCCTAGCCCACGATGGGAGGGGTCTGCGGGAGGCAGATGCCCATGAGAGGAGCTGGCCAGGATGACTGGGATCCAATTCAACCCAGTATTCTAGGGAGACCGGCTTCACGTATGGGGAGGCCTCTCTCCAGTGCCCAAGGATACGAATCGTCACCCCAAGGAAAATGTTTTGGGAATTCTGTAAATTTGACTTTTCGGAGGTCAATAAGACCGAATTGTAACTAATCATGAGTGATGGCAGATTCGTTTGTTTTTTTGATCCAAAGATAACGGCATTGGAAAATATTTTAATAACTGTTTACTTTAGCATAGAAAATAATTACGCTATCCGTGAGAAGTAATTTAAATTTTCTATTCAATTTCACACACTAGAACACATTGATTGACGTGTAGAATGTGTAACAATACTTGGTACATTATTGTTCACAGCAATTAAACTGTTATTGGGAATCCAGATTAAGATTAAGAGTTCACAAAAAGCTTGTTAATTGCATATTTTGTATTATGTACTGATCCCAACTCAAAAAGAAATAATGTGTGAATTTCGTTCCTAACTGTGAGATTGTACTATTTGTTTGGAGTCAATTGAACAAATTGCATATGCCTGTGAATTGTTGTGTTTGCAGATTGTGGAAGTTTGAAATACATTTATGGCTGAAGAATGGTGCCATTTATTAAAGTGTCAGGCAATTGCATTATAAAAAATAAAAGAGGAAGCTCGTTTTCTTCCGTTTGTATTTTTAACAAATATGTTTTGGCTTGGTGTTAATCTCATTAAAGATGTTGTATCGTGATAAAGCTCTAGGATGTCACAAGTGGTGCAGGGGTATTGGACCCCCTCCGTGCTTGAATTATTGTAAATAATCATGTTTTTCTATCGATAGATGCCTACCGTGCACTGCGATTCTCTCTGGGTAAGGGGGATGGAGGTGTCGAGGGCTCAGAGATAGATATAGATAAGTATAAGGGAAGGTTGTTTGTGGGGGGTCAGAAATTCTTGCTCACTTTTAATAGGATACTGCAAGCAAGTTTTAGTATCCAAGGGGGGACTGTAAGGTTTGCAAAATTTCGGCAGCCCCCGAAGATTATTTGATTAAAGAAAACCTGGTTGGAATGTATTTTAAAAACCCAGGACATCAAAGATGGCTGCAGCAGGCCTCATGGCAAAAGAGAAAGACAGCCTGTGTGAATATGTTTAAGTACTTGAAGCTGTCAATCAACTGCGGTTTAGGAAGTTTTCAATACGGAACAAAGGACTTTGTTTACAAGCCCTCAACAGTGTTGACTCAAGGGCTTAAGTACTTGCAGTCAGAATTGGGGGAATTTATAATGGGGAACCAAGAAATGGCAGACCAACTAAATACATATTTTGGTTCTGTCTTCACAAAGGAGGACACAAATAACCTCCCAGAGATGCCGGGGAACATAGGGTCTGATGAAAGGGTGGAACTGAAAGAAATCAGTATTTGTAGGGAAATGGTGTTAGGAAAATTGATGGGACTGAAGGCCGATAAATCCCCAGGGCCTGATAATCTACATCCCAGGGTACTTAAGGAAGTGGCCCTAGAAATAGTAGATGCATTGCTGGTCATCTTCCAGAACTCGATAGACTCTGGAACGGTACCCATGGATTGGCGGGTAGCTAATGTTACCCCACTATTCAAAAAAGGTGGTAGAGAAAAGGCGGGGAATTATAGACCGGTAAGCTTGACATCGGTAGTGGGGAAAATGCTAGAGTCCATTATAAAAGATGTAATAGCAGAGCACTTGGAAAGCAGTGACTGGATCGTACAAAGTCAATATGGATTTACAAAAGGTAAATCATGCTTGACTAATCTACTGGAATTTTTTGAGGATGTAACTGGTAAAATAGATAAGGAAGAACCAGTGGATGTGGTGTATTTGGACTTTCAGAAGGCTTTCGATAAGGTCCCGCATAAGAGATTAGCGTGCAAAATTAAGGCACATGGGATTGGGGGCAAGGTATTGACTTGGATAGAGAACTGGTTGGCGGACAGAAAGCAAAGAGTTGGAATAAACGGGTCATTTTCCGAGTGGCAGGCAGTGACTAGTGGGGTACCACAAGGATCGGTCCTAGGACCCCAGCTGTTCACAATATATATTAATGATCTGGACGAGGGAATTGGATGTAATATCTCCAAATTTGCAGACGACACAAAGCTGGGGGGGAGGGTATGCTGTGAGGAGGATGTCGTGAAACTCCAGCACGATTTGGACAGGTTGGGTGATTGGGCAGAAACATGGCAAATGCACTATAATGTGGATAAATGTGAGGTTATCCACTTTGGTGGCAAAAACAGGAAGGCAGATTATTATTTGAATGGTAATAGTTTGGGAGAAGGGGAAGTGCAAAGAGACCTGGGTGTTCTTGTACACCAGTCGCTGAAGGTAAGCATGCAGGTGCAGCAGGCGGTTAAGAAGGCAAATGGTATGTTGGCCTTCGTAGCAAGAGGGTTTGAGTACAAGAACAAGGATGTCTTGCTACAGTTGTACAGGGCCTTGGTGAGACCACACCTTGAGTATTGTGTGCAGTTTTGGTCGCCTTACCTGAGGAAGGCCGTTCTTGCCATGGAAGGAGTGCAGCGAAGATTCACCAGGCTGATACCTGGGATGGCAGGAATGACGTATGAGGAGAGATTGGGTTGATTGGGCTTATACTCACTGGAGTTTAGAAGATTGAGAGGGGATCTCATCGAAACCTATAAAATTCTGTCAGGCCTGGACAGACTAGATGCAGGAAGGATGTTTCTGATGGCCGGGGAGCCCAGAACCAGGGGTCATAGTCTAAGGATAAGGGGTAAGCCATTTAGGACTGAAATGAGGAGGAATTTCTTCACCCAGAGAGTGGTGAACCTGTGGAATTCTCTGCCACAGAGGGTGGTGGAGGCCAGTTCATTAAGTATATTCAAGAAAGAGTTGGATATATTTCTTAAGGCTAAAGGGATCAAGGGATATGGGGAGAAGGCAGGGACCGGGTACTGAATTTGGATGATCAGCCATGATCTCATTGAATGGCGGAGCAGGCTCGAAGGGCCGAATGGCCTACTCCTGCTCCTATCTTCTATGTATCTATGTATCTATGGAGCTGTCAATCAATTGCAGTTGGACTGTAACCACAGGACAAAGGATTGTTTACACTTGTTCGCAGGTACTGTTTACCGAGCACTCATGGTTTATTTGCCCACCACTCAAGAGACCAGTGGGACATTTCAAACTGGGTCAGCTCCATTCACAGACCAGTTAAATGAATGGAAAACACATTCAAACCCATTACGGTCAATGGGGACAAATTGGTCCCTTTTGTGTAACCCAGATACGTCCAGATTTGGGCACGAAGATAAGGGCTCCTAATGGGGTATAAAGATAGCCCCTCAGGAAGCCATTCTCTCTCTCTCTACCGCCTCACCTCCAGTGCCCTGCCTTCAAAGAGGATTGTCACAGCCCGCCCAAAGAAGTGGAATACCAGCAGTTACTTTTGAATTATTGGGGTATCTCTACTTCGGGCAGTGAAAAATCCAAGGCAGATTGCAGGGGCACGGAGCAGGTGTTCCAACATCGTAGACTGATGAGCATAAACTTTCTGGCCCATTACAAGGCAACCTAGATAGGTATAAGGGGTGGGAAATAAAGGGGACTTTTGTTAAATTGTCATTTTAGCCAATTTTCCCTTGATGTGTCCATCTTCTCTCCTCCCCGTTAAGTAAAAGTGTGATTCATAATTATTTTCACTGTATAGCAATTTATTCTTTATTATTTCAATAAACGTTGATTTTCTTTGCACCCAACCACTGGTCTCGTCTTGTCTACATCGCTACTGAAATAAGTCCGGCAGTCAGAACCAAAGGAGAAGCGATTCGAACTGCACGGGGCTGGAACAGCTCAGACACACGGCTGACTGACCAGACAAAATACCCCAAAACCAAAAAAAACCCTACACTATCACCATCGACCGGGGCTTTCACAGTGTCACAGCTGTGCTCCAACAGATTGCTAGGGATGCTGAGGTGCTGACCCGAGGGAGTGGCAGTGGATCAGTGGAGCAGGAACCTGATGTCCTCTCTCAGGATGACAGCATTTCTGCTCCCACCACTGCCACTCCACCATTGCCTTTGTCGCTGCCTGTCATCCAGTCAGCCCAGACTGCTGCTGCCTATGCTGAGGTGGTGCAGTCTACAGCCGAGCCTTCCAGGTCCAGAGCTGGTCGAGGGTATCCTGCAAGGCCATCTGAAGGCTCCTGCATGGACACTCAGCAGCCTTCCACCAGTCCTGCTTCAGCCATTGGGCCAACACTTTGTAGGAGCACTAGAGTAGGCAAAGGCACAGTAACGGCAGGCACTAAGGGATTGCATAAAGGTGAATAGTTAATATTTTTGGAGTAAATATGTGTTCACTGATTTTTGATAAATTTATTAATTCACTTAATTCTTTTGTGGTGTGTCTTATTTCAGCTTTGCATTGTGAAACGGCCTGCGAGAGGGGTGGAATAATAGGGAGGTGGTGAGCAAAGGGGATGTGGCCTTTAAGTCATCCTGGCATGAGGCTGGAGGTCTGTTTGGAGGAGGTGGCAGAGTTCTGTGACCACCTCCTTGGTCAGGCGGAGTCAGCTAATACACTGTTCCTCGCTTAACTGAAGGTAAGAGAAGTGCTGTCGGAATACCCCCGGAGGGAAAGGCCTCCTGGTGAGAGACCTGATGTCCCTCCTCATCTTTCTGTGCACATGTCCACATCTTTCTCGCTGCCTACGCTCCCTCCACCGTAGATCCTGGAGGGCGAGGTTGACTGCGAGTACAGCCCCCATTAATGTTACCAAGTGTAGCAGTTTGATTCTTTGAACAATAAATGTAGCTACTTTTTAGTTACCACAAGACTCCTGATACAAAAGAACCTTGAAATTGCTGAATGAAACTCTTGCAGTAGGTAAAACTGACAAGAAACCACGGAAGCTGCACTAACCTGACAGCTGTGAGTGGTTACTGATAATTCCTTTAAAAAGTGTCCCTGGAGCTGGCTTCCTCATGCTTCACACCAGCTCTCCCTGTCGGTGTTTACTCCAGGCGCTAAGGTAAGTGGCGAGAATCAATTTAGCAAATTGGGCGGTCAGTGAGCATTGCACGCTCACTGATGTCATGATCCACCTGGAGTTGACGTTCCTGGCAATAGTTCTTACTGGCAGCGCTACTAGGGGTGGGGCAGGATTTGGCGTGGATTCGCCCTGCCCTGGCGATACTGCTATAGTGCCCCATTAGCACCATCTACTGGCGCTAATGGGAGGTGCTAAGGGGGCAAATTTTCCCCCCCGCTTATATCCCCATAACTTTTCACCTCCCCAGATCTTTTGATGCTCGAGTTACCATTGCTGCCATTCAAGATTTTCCTGTCAAACCCTCCATGGGAATTTTCTGGTTTACTTAGGAAGATAGTAAGGTATAGGGCTGGAACTGATCATTGTAGTCCATCTGGCTACTCTAATAACTGCCAATTTCTTTCTCTGCCAAATATCTAAGCAGTTCTCTTTTTCATTTGCTGGTACTTTTATGAAGAAGCTCAAATGTGGCTGCACAGAGTGAGATTCGGCTGATATATTTTCCTTGGTATGGCAAAGTCAATTTAAATCACACAATTTTGTTGGACCAATTAGATAATTTTGACATTCAATATCATTGACTGGGCCTGATTCTGCCTGTTTAATGGGTAATGAGATTGGAAAATTTTATTTTTAATTCATTAAGAGTACTGGTTGGAGCATTTCAGGGTCTGTAACTTGATTGGTATCTAGGTCGGGACTTCCCATTTTTGCGGAAACCCATGCATCTGGATCATGACGGGAGTTCAGACTGTAACAATGGAATGCCCTCGGCCCCAGCCTTTATTCCGGATCAGGCTATTTTGCCTAATTTTGACCACCCCTGCTCGAGAGCTCATCTAGACGTGGCTGGAGAATGGCTGTGGTACCTGCTGTGGTGCAGCATGGTTCATAGCCATGAGGCTGTGCAACCAATTGAGTTGATTTTCTGGCCCATTAATTTTTTTAATCGCCCTCCATCACCCATAGCAATGCTGAATGCTAAGGCGTAAATGAGGGAAAAATAGTTTGTGTGGTGCATTCCCATCATTTGTGTCTAATTATGATACGGGCGGACGAATTATACGCCCAATGTCATTTCCGGCAGAGATGCTCCCTTCTAAATTTTAATTGAATTCTGCTGCAATTACACTGGGCAGGCAGTGCAACTCAAACGGAAAATCTTGCTTCTGAAATCCAAACAGATGCAGTTAGGTATCATTTAAAAAAAAATCAAAGTTCTGCTATTCTGTCCTGAGATCTGATGTCCAGAGAGAGAAGTGGTTATGTGACAGTCACCTATCATTAAATGTCAAGAATGCCATGTTGTTCTTCTCAGATGGAAAGTCCCCAGATTATAGAAAATTTGATATTCAAATTAGCAGAACTCAATTTGAGTGTGTTGCTATAACGTCTTTGCAAATTCAATTGGACAATAGTCTGAATTTCTCACGCACACAGGTGCACACACACACGCATACATGCAAACGCAAGTGCACTATATAATTGAAATGTATTACAGTACATAGAATCTACAGCACAGAAACAGGCCATTTGGCCCAACTGGTCTATGTTGGTGTTTATGCTCCACACAAGCCTCCTCCTACTCAAATTCATGTAACCCTATCAGCCATATAATGTATATTTAATAAAAAAATGCTATGAAAGCATATAGAGGAGGGATTGACCCATTGAAGTGGGTATAATTGTGCAATAAACACAATTGCTGCATTGCCTGAGAGTGTACAGTGGGAAAATATCTTAGAAGAATGTCTGAGCTCCATGCCATGTTGAAGGAGGGTGGGATAGATGCTGTGACAGGATCTAATTAGATACGGAATAAGACTGAAATCTTTTGTATGGACATGAGTTACTTATATAACTCTCAGTCTCCACAAAAGAATGATTCTGTGAGGTAATGGATAAAAAGTGAAGAGCTTGCCCAATGCAGGATGCATAGACAGCACAGTTAACATGGAGGCTGGGTACGATTTTTCTTGGGCAACAACCCTGCAGAGGAGAGAGAAGAATGTTTATTTACTGAGCCATAGGGATTTCATGCACCTGGGTGCTCGTGTTAATTAAGATAAGAAACTTGGCAGACCAGTTCAAGTATGAGCATTAATCTGCAATAAGGATATGGAAGTGAAGCAGGAAGTGGGATTGACAAGTTCCATTGCTAAATTATTAATCAGTCAAATTTTGTTTTGAAGTGCTAGATAAATGAAATAAACTAGCAGTGAGCAAAAAAAAATATTATGGAGTAAAATGGGCATTCTTCCATTTTTCCTTAACTGAGCAATTTTGCTACCCACTCTCCCAAATGAGCTGATATGTACACTCTTCACACAACACTGCAAATTTAAAATAGACCCCTTGTGAATTAGAGCGAGATTTCTTTATACAGTTCCACACTAAAATGTGTAAATCCGGGAACATATAACCACTCTGGTGGGGGGGGGCAGTTTTTCGGGCCGTCAGTGGGTTGGGAGGGAATTTTTTTTTTGACAGCGGGTAGGGAACCCTTTGGAAGACAGATTGTGCTTTATACAGATTGCAAGTGTTTGCAGCAAACTCTGCATCCAGTGTCACCTCATTGGAACAACCTCGCTCACCATTGACAGATCGCTTCTGTCATCTCAAATTCACCTGCCATCTATTTCAGCATTGGTGCCCTTGAAACTATCTCACCTTAGTCCTCAGAATCCCACCACAATCAGCCCCAACACCAACAGCACCAGGCACATGAGCAGCACCACCAACCTTCTGTGCAATCAACTGATGTTGCACAGGACTCAGGGCATCAACACCCGACCACATTGCTGCCCAGGAGGCCACGGATGGCCGAACCATAGCCAGATTTACTTCACTTGATGCTGTACACCCTGGCTGCCACATGATGTGCCAGGTTGGCACCACCCCACAACAACAGCATAAAGCATCCCTACAATGCCCAAACCATTCCTTTCACACTCATCGCTATTGCGGGGGGCACTGTTATGTCTCACCATTCACTGCAACTCACTAAGCCACTTCCAAAACTGTCCAGCACATTAACAGAAACTTCATATGAACATTGGCTAAAATACCCTAGTACCTAACCTTGTGTGTTGTTATTTGGTATGAGACATGGACCACGTACAGCAGGCACCTCAAAGCACTGGAGAGGTACCACCAACGCTGCCCCCGCAAGATCCTGCAAATCCATTGACAGGATAGTCACACCAATGTCAGTGTTCTCACTCAGGCCAACATCCCCATTATCGAAGCTTTGACCACACTCGATCAGCTCTGATGGACGGGCCACATCGTCCAAATGCCCGATACGAGACTCCCAAAACAAGCGCTCTACTCAGAGCGCCGACACAGCAAGAGTGCCCCAGGTGGGCAGAGGAAATGCTTCAAGGACACCCTCAAAGCCTCCTTGAAAAAGTGAAACATCCCCACCAACACCTGGGAATCACTGGCCTAAGACCGCTCAAAGTGGAGGAGAAGCATCCGGGAAGGCGTCGAACACCTCAAGTCTCTTAGCCGGGAGCAAGCGGAAGCCAAGCACAAACAGCGGAAGGAGTGCACGTCAACCCAAGCACCCCACCCACCCGCCCCTTCAACCACCATCTGCCCCACCTGTGACAGAGTCTGTAGGTCCCGCATTGGACTCATCAGCCGCCTGAGAACTCATTTTTAGTGTGGAAGCAAGTCATCCTCAGTTCTGAGGGACTGCCTAAGAAGAAAATGAACATAAGAACATAAGAAATAGGAGCAGGAGTGGGCCATTTGGCCCTTCGAGCCTGCTCTGCCATTCAATAAGATCATGGCTGATCTACCTCATTTCCACTTTCCTGCACTATTCCCATATCCCTTGATTCCCTTAATATTCAAAAATCTATCAATCTCTGCCTTGAATATACTCAATGACTGAGCATCCACAGCCCTCTGGGTAGAGAATTCCAAAGATTCACCACCCTCTGAGTGAAGAAATGTCTTCTCATCTCAGTCCTAAATGGCCGGCCCCTTATTCTGAGACTGTGACCCCTGGTTCTAGACTCCGCAGCCAGGGGAAACATCCTCCCTGCATCTATCCTGTCAAGCCCTGTAAGAATTTTGTATGTTTCAATGAGACCACCTTTCATTCTTCTAAACTCTAGAGAATATAGGCCTAGTCTACTCAACCTGTCCTCATAGGACAATCCCCCCATCCCAGGAACCAGTCTGGTGAACCTTCGTTGCATTCCCTCTATGACAAGTATATCCTTCCTTAGGTAAGGAGACCAAAACTGTACACAGTACTCCAGGTGTGGTCTCACCAGGGCCCTATATAATTGCAGTAAGATGTCTTTACTCTTATACTGAAATCCTCTTGTAATAAAGGCCAACATACCATTTGCTTTCCTAATTGCTTGCTTGCATGTTAACTTTCAGTGATTCGTGTACAAGGACACCCAGGTCCCTCTGAGCACCAACATTTCCCAATCTCTCACCATTTAAAAAATACTCTGCTTTTCTATTTTTTCTTGCAGTACCCCACTAGTTACAGCCTACCAACTCAAAAATGACCTGTTTATTCATACTCGCTGTTTTCTGTCTGTTAACCAATCTTCAATCCATGCGAGTGTACTACCCCCATCCCATGAGCCCTAATTTTGTTTAATAACCTCCTGTGTGGCACCTTATCGAATGCCTTCTGAAAATCCAAATACACCACATCCACTGGTTCCCCTTATCTATTCAGCTAGTTACAACCTCAAAAAACCTCTAAAAGATTTGTCAAACATGATTTCCCTTTCATAAATCCGTGTTGACTCTGCCCAATCCTATTATTATTTTCTAAGTGCCCTGTTACCACGTCCTTAATAAAAGATTCTAGTATTTTTCCTACTACTGATGTCAGGCTAACTGGTCTCTAGTTCCCCATTTTCTCTCTCTCCTTTCTTAAATAATGGGGTTACATTTGCTACCTTCCAATCCACGGGAACCGTTCTAGAATCTATGAAATTTTGGTATGATTGGACTAGGATGAGGGTGAGTGTGAGGGGTGGCTAGTGAGATGAGGAAGTGATAATATAGATAGAGAGGGATGGGTGGAGGTGCAAGGTAAGTTGGTGTGAGTAAGGATGTGCAGGAGTAGGGTAGGGAAGGCAGAGTGATGGGGATGTGATGAGTGGCACAGCAGGATGAGGTTGAGTGTGGCTTTGCAGTAACGTTTCGTGATCTACTGAGATCATTGAAATGTTTGCGCCACTGCAGCCTGGTCCTCCTAATGACATCCCTGCTTGTGTCCTTCAGTGCAATGTGCAACCAGGCTGTGATGATCTCCTAGGGAGGTCTTCTCCGCCCATGGGAAGGGAAGAGAACCTCCCTGCAGGCTGTAACTCCCTCCATAAGCATATGTAGTGAGTCATGGGAGAGCCTGGGTGCAGCTGTGCACCTCTGTGCAGTGCTTGTCAGTGTTTGCAGCACCTCAATGCTGTAGAACACTGACAGCACAACTGTCAAAATGACTGTGTACATGGCCCATTCAAGGAAACTGGCTGATGACGCGTCATCAAGTGACGTCATCAGACCTGCTTCCTTCAATTGGCTGGGAAATTCACTGGGCGTGTTTAACAAGCCCAATCAGCATAAAATCATTTCACAGAGCGGGTTGGAACCAGCAGCGGGGTCGCACCCCGCCTCCGACCCTGGCTGCACCGGACCCGCCGAGGTAGGCGAGATCATGGCCTACATAACTATAGCCAGCTGCATAGTTTAGGAATGAAAGCAGCTTGTACACAAGATCCCAACCCACACCTCCCCACCCTGCCCCATTATTCAAGCTACAATCGGGGAGACATTTTATCTAAATTATTTAAAACTGAAGCACAACAGATTAAATTACCTTGAAAATTCAAGACAGGCAGTCTCCATAATTAAATATATTATACTTGACTTCACATATTGCAGTACAGCCATGGATGAGTAGAAGAGATAATCCTTTCGCCACAGTTCCTGAATTCTCATCTGTATTAAGGATAATTCCCTTTGCTCTTTTTAGGGTCAGATTTCCAGTGTGACAGATATTAAATGTTTGGTTCCATTTGTTGAGGAATGTGGGCTGGTTTGTCTTATTCCTATTCATCATAAGAGCTATTTATATGAACATCTTCTGAGCACTGGTTTGAGAAGAGAAACTGTTGTTGAGTCAATGTGGGAGGAATACTGAATACTGTTTCAGGTATAAGTCATTGAAAACGCTGACATTTTTACTTCAAAGGTAAAGATCAACAGAAGCAATCACTTTGGAAAAATTCTGTCAAATTTTAAATCTTTTGCAGCAGACTCAGTTACAATAGTTCTGACATATTGCAATTAATCCTGTGGACAAGATAAGCAGCTGTTGCATTAGACACTCAAGATCTGACCTATTCACTGTAAAATTGTGATTATGCAAATACTTTTAGAACAATGCTGAGTATAGAGTGGAAAACCTAGAAATGGTTTTATTATACTAGTGGATTTATGGCACTGGTCATGGCAAGTCAGAAGATTTAAGGGCTGATTTTCCTCTGCCCTGCCCCCAATAGCACCGAAAAAAAATGAGTGCAATAGAAAGAAAGACTTGCATTTATATAGTGCCTTTCATGACCGTATAATGTCCCAACGTGCCTTACAGCCAATTAATTGGGTTTGAAGTGGAGTCACAGTTGCAATGTGGGGAAATGCGGCAGCCAATTTGTGCACAGCAAGGTCCCACAAACAGCAATGAGATAATGACCAGGTAATCATTTTTTTGTGATGTTAGATGGATAAATATTAGCTGGGAAAATATTGGGATGGTAGTTTATAACGACAAAGGGATCAAGGGTGGGTTTATGAGGTGGGGGTGTGGCAGAGGCTTAGAAAGTGTTTGTAGTATGGGTTTCCATTCAGCTTTTTTTGGCTACTAAGCTCAAACTGGGAAAATGGGTATTCCTATTGAAATTCTGATTTATTTGTGTCATTTGGAAGAGGAGAAGGAGGAACATAAGGATGGCACACATGTTGTTACACGAGAGGGGGGCTTATTATTATTAAGTCAGGGTGGGATCTCCTACTTTGGTGCAACTGTTGGCGCGATTACATTTTCTGTGACACGGCAGCCACTGCTGCCAAGTGATGCCGGTTTGCATTTATGTTACAGGCTATCGCTTGCCACGCAGCCTGAATTGCTTGTCTCAAGAACCAGAGACCCTCTGCAGGGAACAGGATCTCCTTCCTCTGGTGCACTTGCTCCATCAAGGTCTCCAAGGCCCCATCGGAAAAATAGGTAGCTTTGCTACTTCCATAAATTGTTGTCAACATCTCTTCACCAATTGCATTGCTACTGCGATTAAAAAGACTTGAATTTATATAGCACCTTTCACAACCACCGGACGTCTCAAAGCACTTTACAGTCAGTGAAGTACTTGAACTGCAGCAGCCAATTTGTGCACAGCAAGGTCCCACAAACAGCAATGTGATAATGGCCAGATAATCTGTTTTAGTGATGTTGATTGAGGGATAAATATTGGCCAGGACACCAGGGATAACTGCCCTACTCTTCTTCGAAATAGTGCCATGAGATCTACAGGAAACTTTGTGCTATCCGGCACCGACGGGACTGAGCTGTTGCCGTCCCATCAAAACTGCCGGACAAACCAGCGCTGATGTTGAAACATACGGAGATTTTGAGCTCCGTATCTGGCAACAAACCCTCAGCTTCTAAACAGTTGGCCGTACCTTGCAAGCGTCTCTGTAGCTTAGCAACAGCTTCAGTGAGACCTTGCAGAGCCTGACTGGTGAAAAAAAAGCAACGAAAAGAAAAAAAATCTAACGAAACGGCTCCTGATTTTTGCCGGTGACTGGAGTGTCAGCCTAGCTTTATGCACTCAAGCCCCTGGAGTGGGACTTGAACTCATAACTGTAAAGTCTGTGGGTTGTACAGTTAATAACGACACAGACTTCAGGAATAACAAACAAACAGGTCTTTACTATTCGAAGGTCAGGGCGAATCTGCCCAAGGAATCATACTACAACACTTATATACCGGTGTGGTCACCGTCGGTATTACAGTATACAGAAGCCAAACAAGTAGTGCCACACCTAAAGTAGTTCTCTTAAAGGTGAACGGTTACATACAATAGTTCTCTTAAAGGTAGACGGGTACATACACTACAATCCTCCCTTTTTAGCTTATTACATACAGAGTCCCCATTAAACATAACATATCTTCAACTTCATATAAAACAATTTACAGACATAGTCTCGGTGGGAAACAGTTCACAGGTTCAGTCTCTGCGGGAACAGTTCACAGATTCAGTCTCTGATCTTGACTCGGTCCGAACAACATCTCTTTGGTGTAGATGGTTCACATTGCTAGCGTGACTCCTCCATATCCTTTTCTTGATGTAACAGCTTGAACTTTCGTCCTGCTGAACCAGCAGTGCTGACTTTTACAACAACTGGGTTGCCTTGATATTTTCCTACTTCCCAACTGATTTAACTCCTTTCGTAGGGTCCACGCATGATCTGGTAGAAGTGATAATATTTGCGATAGTTATCATCTTCTGCTTCTTCTTTTTCTTTTCTGCTTTTTGGAGACTCTCGGGGCTCCCTTATCAGCTGCCAGCTGTAGCGCCACCAACTCTCTATGTTCCTTTGACTTTAAGTGCTTCATCCTGATTTTGGCACTTTGGGAGTTTTCATCACAAACTGGGCAGACCACATCCTCGTAATATTCAGTGTCACTCAACAGGTCATGGTAATATTCAGGTTCGTCCTGAGTTAGGCCAGCGAGAGGGCCTTCTACTTCCTCCTTACCCATCTGGACGTTAGCTGACTGTGGTTCCTTCCCTAGACATCTTTCTTGAAAAGACTTCTTCATGCATTCATCTTCATCCCGCTCTTCCTGGGTTTCCTGCAAATCCTTCACTAATGACCTCATTTGTGATTTCAATACTTCCCCTTCCCTCGGGGATTGATTGATCGGGCTATTCAATCCTTCTACTGGAGCAGCTGTTTCAACATTCTGTTGTTCACATAGACGCGATTCAGCGTACTTTTGGCATCCCAGTAAAGTCTGTTTTGCAACCTCAGCTATTTCCCAAACTTTTGAGAGCTCCGAACTCCTTCCCGTTGAAGATTGAAGCTCGTGTTCAGATTGTTCCCATTGCAGAGTCTTTTCCCTCAGCATATGAAGGAGTTGGCTGACCGTTAACTCTTCCACGGGAAACACTGTGGATCAGAGTCTTCTCCATTTCATCCACCTTTTCCTCCAATGCTTCCACCTTCTGTTCCTCTTGTACTTTGGCTTTCAGCGCTCGGAAAAGTTGCGCCCTGATGCTCTCTAGCTCATGTTCAGGGACCATTCTTACAGTCTCTATGTTTCTTACAGTTTCCTTTTCTTCCACTGAAAGGATTCCCAGTTGAATCTGTTCTTCAAGTTGTTGAACCTCGGACATTGCCGCCTCATATTTGTCTTGGGTTTCCTTCAATATTTTTATGAGTTCTTGGACATCTTGGCCTAGAAATTGAGTTGGCGCCGCGCCAGGGCTTTAGCGCCGGAAATTTAGCGCCGGCGCTAAGTCCCCCTGCGCGCGCCAAAAATTCAGTAGCGCCGCGCCCAGACGGCTGCCGGCGCTACTGGAGGGTGTCAGCGCCTCGCAATGGGCGCTGACTGCCGCATTGTGGCGCTAATCCGCCGCTGCGGCACCCGATGCGGTGCGGCAGGCTGGGGAAGTG
The DNA here is from genome assembly GCF_052327205.1 of Somniosus microcephalus. Classification (NCBI taxonomy): domain Eukaryota; kingdom Metazoa; phylum Chordata; class Chondrichthyes; order Squaliformes; family Somniosidae; genus Somniosus; species Somniosus microcephalus. The sequence continues at coordinate 305,582,662 of NC_140990.1, read as the reverse complement.
CAGGCCTCCTCCTTCCGTTAAGGAGGAGCTGCCTGCACCCGACCGCTGGCCGTTGATCTGTGGAGAAAAATGAGCCCGGCACCTCGGAGAAGTGCCGGGCTCGCGGCCCACACGCATCTGTGCCGCGGGGGGGTGTTGGAGGAGTCCGGGGAGGGAGGTGCGGGCAGGCGGCCGCCGGGAAAGCGGCCGGCCGCCGCGCGACCTTAATGCGCCGGCGCTAAGACCCGTAGCGAACTTCTGAAAAATCGTTGGTTGCGGCTGCCACGGGCGAGGTGGCCGTAACTCAATTTCGGCGTTCGGGGCGCGTTGCCACGGCAACCGGGATGCTGCGCACACCGATGACGTCATCGGTGCCGGCGCAGCGCAACCGGCTAATGCCGATGGCAGCGCCCAAGTGAATTTCTCAATCGGCTGTACTTGCGGCGCTAGGCCCTCTAGCACCTCAAAATGGGCGCTAACCCCACTCAATTTCTAGGCCCTTGTCTTTCATGTTCTGCCATGTCTTTCACCTCTAATTTCTCATCTATGGATGGAACTTCTACCGATGAGTCTGTCTTGGCCTTGAGCTCATCAAGAATTTCCTGCAGCCTTTGGACTTCTTGCTCATGTTCAACCTTTAGTTGTTCATATGCTTCTACTGCAACTAGCTTTTCGGAGGTTGCCGAGTTAACCCCCTCCAGAATTGTAGCCTGGGCCTGTTCATACTGTTCTTTCAACTTCTCACACTCTACTTGTAAGGAGTCGTAGAGAAGAACTGGAATAACATCCTGGCTTCCTGAAGATTCCTCTTCATTTGCTTCTTTCGCAATTTCCTGTTGGAGTTCAGCCAAGGCTGCTATGCTATCTGCCTCTCGAAGTCTCACTGCCATCAAATCTTCTTTATTCTTGCAGTCTATCTCAGCCATTTTCCGATTACTTTCATTTAACTGAGTGAGTAGTCCCTTATTCTGGGCTGAGAGATATTGCACCTTCTCATGTAGACCATAGCACTCCTTCTCTGCTCGACATAGCTGGTTACTGCTGATTTGCTGTGTTTCAAGTTCCAACATCCTTTGCTTAGCTTCTTTCAGTTTCGCCCCTATAAGCTCCTCTTGCAACATGGCCACATTATTCACATCAGGTAAAGAAGCGTTTCTCTTTTCCATGTCCAAGATTTTTTTCTGCAAAACTTTAAGTGCACACTGCGATTCAGCTTCTCTTAACCTTGCTTGCACTAGCTCCGTCTCCAATTGCAGAACAAAATCCTCAGTGTAGCGTGGTTTGCCTTTATGCTGTATCTCTAGATCATGCAAATATTCTAACTCCTGAACATCATAAGGGAGATGTGATCGGTAATTGGTCACGATGGCTCTATGGTCGCTCTTTGCTTGAGCTAGCTGCCTCTGCTGTCTTTCCAGGTTCTCCCATTCGGTGTCCCAGAACTTTTCCATTGTTTTCATCTCTTGTACAAGACGGTAACTCAACTGTTCTAATTGTTGTCGTACTTTGAAATAAGTTTGAGCCCGAGTTCGGTGTTCTTCCGTCGTGGATAAGTCCTTAACTTGAACAGGCTCAGAATTCTCTGTCAAACTGGAGTTCTGCTCTGAAGCTTTATTCTTCTCGGTAGCATAAGCCTTTATGCATGTCTTCGTTTTCTCCACCATAGTCGGCAAGTTCATTTTAGCCTTGTCTTCCATATTTGAGTTGGTCTTATCGTCATCCGTTTCAGAATCTGAGCTGATAGCTTGCACCGAGTCCTCACTCATTATGGCTTTTAGATAGTGCCATTCCATGTCTATTTTCTTGATCCACTCTCGTCCTAGAAGTGGTGGTCCTCCCTCAGATAATACGTACAAGTTCATTCTTGGGTGTTCTTTACCCCTATCTCTCACCTTGACTCTTATCTTCCCCATGGGGTATACCTTATGCCCCGTGTATGTCTGCAATACGAACTTGGTATTTCTTAAGGGTATGTGAGAGAATAGCCAGTGGTAGTCCCTTCGATTTATGACTGATAGAGCTGATCCAGTGTCCAACTCCATTCTTACTTGGACTCCAGCTATTTTTAGTGTGACCCAGATAGTTTGTAGGTCAGCTTCCTTACTCACATTGTGAATTCTCAGACTACCCAGCTCCTGGCTGTTTGGGTCTGAGTCTGAATTCTGTTCGTCTGAACTCTTCTCAGCCACCTTGTGTACCTTGTTGTACTTTTCTTGTGGTGGCTTCCTTTGGTTGTTGGTCTTCTTCCCTGACTGGCATACCTTAGCGATGTGACCCAGTTTGCCACATTTCCTACATTCTTGGTTCTTAAACCAGCATTGATTCTGGTCGCGTGTTGTCTTCCCACAACGATAGCATTTTGTTGTACTTGAGGTAATTTGGTCCACCCCGAGTGCCGCCGCCTTTAGCTGCATTTCCGCCGTTCCTTTTGCTGCGGCTTCGTGCGATGCGGCTATAAGGACAGCCCTGTCAAGTATGAGGTCGTTCTCTTCGAGTAGTCGCTTTTGTGTCCCTTCCTTGGACAATCCGCATACAAACTTGTCTCGCAGTGCCTCTGTCAGATTCCCTCCGAACTGGCAGCATTTCGCTAGCCTACGCAGTTCGACCAAATATTCCGCGTTGCTTTCGTCTTTCCGTTGCGTTCTTGCATAGAATTTTAATCGTTCAGCCAACATCAACGGTGTGGGGTTCAAGTGGTCCTTCAGAACAGCCACAATCCCTTCGAAAGTCTGATCCGCCGGTTTAGCTGGTGCTAGTAGATGCTTCAAGAGCCCGTATGTCTTTGCGCCCATCGAGTTTAGCAATGTTATCGCTTTGTCGTCTTCCTCTATTTTGTTGGCTTCACAATAGATCTCGATGCGTTCCACGTACGTGGCCCAGTCTTCTATCTCAGAATTAAAATCGTTAATATTCCCTCGCTTAGGCATCTTCCTTTCCTTGGGAGCAGCACAAGTATTTCTTTAAATTCTTATTTATTATTTATTTATTTCGAAGATGGCGGTTTTTCCCGCGAAAATGGCGGTTTCCCGCTCTTTCCTTCTCTCCCCGCCCCTTCAATGGCGGTCTCCCGCATCTGTCGTCTTCTCCGCCTAATGGCGGCTTCCCGCGTTTCTTCCCTGGTGGGAGGGGTACGCTTTCCCCACAGCGGACAGGTTCAGCCGCTGGGCTGGCTTCCGCACAGCTCCCCTTACTTGGCTCTGTCTTTCTCTCCCGCTCGCATGGCTCTACCGGCGCTGGGTACCCCGTTCACGGAGAACAGTTCAGCCGCTGGACTGGCTCTCGCGCAGCCTCTCTCCCCTTGCTCGGCTCTGTCTCTCTCTCCCCCACGTTCGGCTCTACCGGCGCTGGGTACCCCGTCGGTGGAGAACAGTTCAGCCGCTGGACTGGCTCTCGCGCAGCCTCCTTTGGTCGGCTCTGCCTCTCCCACACGCCCGGCTCCCGTTCGCCTCCCAGCCCTCACGCAGTCCGGTGCTTCCCTCCCCGGCTGCGGCTGAGTTTCTCTCTTCCCGCGCCTGCTCCCGGTCTCAGCGCTTCGTGGCTTCGGTCGCTGCCCGGCTTTTCCCGCCGATCGCGGTCCGGCTATCTCACGACGCCATTGGACCCGCCTTCCTGACCAGCTCTGCTCCCCCTCGACCGTGGTCGAGTGCACAGCCCTTATCCTCCGGATTTCGTTACACTTTTCCCTACTCACAGTCTCCGCGGCCGCCTTGTTTCCTGCTGGTCGGCTCACTCCGCACCGTGGTAGAAGGGTAGTCAGTGCTTGTTGCTGATGGAAGCTTTTGTTGCTAAAGTCTTCCTCCTTTCTATTGCTGCAGCCTTGTGTTTTCTTCCAGCAGAACGACGAGGGCGGTTGCCTCTCTTCGACGCTCTTTAGTTGCTTTGGTAGTCTTGCCGCAGGGTACGATCGGACTCGTCGCCACTGTAAAGTCTGTGGGTTGTACGGTTAATAACGACACAGACTTCAGGAATAACAAACAAACAGGTCTTTACTATTCGAAGGTCAGGGCGAATCTGCCCAAGGAATCATGCCACAACAATTATATACCGGTGTGGTCACCGTCGGTATTACAGTATACAGAAGCCAAACAAGTAGTGCCACACCTAAAGTAGTTCTCTTAAAGGTGAACGGTTACATACAATAGTTCTCTTAAAGGTAGACGGGTACATACACTACAATAACCTTCTGACTCAGAGGCGAGTGCGTTACCAACTGAGCCACAGCTGACACTGTTGATTATGTTTGCACACACAAGCAGCAAAAGCCCTTTCACATGCTGCAGGTCTTTAAGGCCTGCAGCAGCACAGAATTTTCCACCCACTAATGAATGAGCTCCCAATGAGAGGCATTCCTGATGACTGCGGTTTTCCCACACTATGTAAGTAAGGCTCAATATGGAAATAGATTGGGCGAGGACACTAACAATTGGGCATGTATCTAACTTATGCCCTGACTAGAGGTCCCACACTAAATTTAGGGATTTGCTGCTTATAATGACTGAAGTATTACACCATGAAACATAGAATGTACTATAGTTAGGGCAAGCAATTTGTTGCAGTGCAATATTGTATAAAAAGTCCTGTGAATTTCACCTCAGAACTCAACATTCCCCATCAGTTTCTCTACTTACCAACACAAATTTTAATTAACAGTGTGTTTCAAAGTGCTTGTATTCTGCTTCTCTGAACCTGCCAAAGAGTGAAGGATCTCCAGCTGGTTGCTTTCATAAACCTTTCTTAGTTTAACACTGATAGTTCTTTAACCACTTCCTTTGCTTTTGATTTGCATGTTCTCTACCTGCTCGTTCTGATTTTTCATTGTTTTACTAGAACCAAATAATCAAAGTGTGATACCAAAGTATGTAACTGAAGTGTAACAAATAGGAAATGTAGACGGCTGTACCAATTTTATAATATCAATAGGTAGAATTTCGATCATTATTTTTGCAATCATTTCCCACAATATCCCTAACTCATTTCTGCATATTTATAAGCCTGATCCTTAACCATGGTAATCTAACTATGCTGAAGAAAATCATTATAAGAACATAAGAAATAAGAGCAGGAGTAGGCCATTTGGCCCTTCGAGACTGCTCCGCCATTCAATAAGATCAAGGCTGATCTACCTCATCTCCACTTTCCTGAACTATTCCCATATCCCATGATTCTCTTAATATTCAAAAATCTATCGATCTCTGTCTTGAATATACTCAACAACTGAGCCTCCACAGCCCTCTGGGGTAGAGAATGCAAAAGATTCACCACCCTCTGAGTGAAGAAATTTCTCCTCAACTCAGTCCTAAATGGCCAACCCCTTATTCTGAGACTGTGACCCCTGGTTCTAGACTCCCCAGCCAGGGGAAACATCCTCCCTGCATCTACCCTGTCAAGCCCTGTAAGAATTTTGTATGTTTCAATGAGAGCACCTCATTCTTCTAAACTCTAGAGAATATAGGCCTAGTCTACTCAATCTCTCCTCCTAGGACAATCCCCCCATCCCAGGAGCCAGTCTGGTGAACCGTCGTTGCACTCCCTCTATGGCAAGTGTAGAGTATGTGCCTTTAAGACAGAACTACTTTTACAGCTCCTGTATACTGTAGTACCGGCAGTGACCACACCTGTATATAAGCCTTGCGCATGCCTCTGTACCCCCAGTCTTGAGACTACCCTCCTCCAGTAAATACCTGTTTATCGTTAAGTTACAGCATCCGTGTGGTTATTGAAAAACAGCATACTCGCAGAATCACGGATCTAACAGCAAGTATATCCTTCCTTAGGTAAGGAGACGAAAACTGTACACAATACTCCAGGTGTGGTCTCACCAGAGCCCTATATAATTGCAGTAAGACATCATTACTCTTATACTCAAATCCTCTTGTAATAAAGGCCAACATACCATTTGATTTCCTAATTGGCTTGCTGTACCTGCATACAATATTATACCTTATTTTTCAGAGCAATGTTGTAGCAAAATTGAGCAGAAGATGGATGGTGAGGAGAAGTGGATAAGATTTATATCTCATGAGTGGGCTGGTCTGATAACTCATGAGCAATGAGAGGGAATTATGGTCAGTACAAAGTGTAGGATGTACTTCATATTCTATAGATATTCATCATGTTCTCTTGTTAGTACTATCTATTAAAGCTGGATGTAAATATTCATTTTAGAAACCGGCTATGTTGAGCGGATCATGGAATGGTTCTAATTAAATCACTGCAAATCAGATTTTTCTCCTCAGAGTGCCATCTGATCTCCATTACGAATTCAGCTGCATGAAATATGAAATATGAACATTTGAGACAAGTCTCATTAACCACTCAGTGCAGTAATTATTAGGTGTTGGTGGTTGCTTGGTTATTTTAAGTAAATTGCTTTACTTCTTGCAATATTGATATTTACTTTATCAATTAGTTAACATGCCTGCTGAGTAACATTTGTTATCATGGATGATTGCATCGACATCATGGCCCTGATGGAAACATGCTCTCATCTGTCAAAATTGCTCACTATTCCAGAATCATTCTGGAATGTAAAGATAAACCCCAGCTTCTGTTCTCCACTGCTAACCTTCTTCTTAAACCCCTCTCCCTTGTCTCCTCCACTCACACCTCTGACAGCAAGTGTGAGGAGCTCGTGGACTTCTTTGTCTCTAATATTGAGACGATCCGTTCAGCTGCCTCTGCCACTTCCCTTCCTTCCCCCAGCCCACCGGGCCAAACTTCCTCTAAGGTTCCTCCCTGCCCTAGCCCTGAACTCACATCTTTCTCCAGTTTCTCTCCGATCTCCCCTCATGACCTCTTCGCGCTCATCTTGTCCATGAGACCCACTTTCTGCTCCCTCGACCCTATTCCCACTAAACTGCTGAACACCCAACTTCCTTTTCTGGCTCCCATGTTAGTTGACATTGTTAACAGTTCTCTCTCCTCAGGTACTGTCCCCCTCTCCCTCAAATCTGCCATCATCACCCCTCTCCTCAAAAACCAACCCTTGACCCCTTCGTCCTTGCAAACTACTGCCCCATCTTCAACCTCCCTTTCCTCTCCAAAGTCTTTGAACGTGTTGTTGCCTCCCAAATCCATGTCCATCTTTCCCACAACTCCATATTTGAATCCCTCCAATCAGGTTTCACCCCTGTCACAATACTGAAACGGTTTTCATCAAAGTCACAAATGACATCCTTTGTGACTGTGACAAAGGTAAACTAATCCTCCTTGTCCTTCTTGACTTGTCTGCAGCCTTTAACATGGTGGACCACTCCATCCTTCTCCAACGCCTCTCCACCATCGTCCAGCTGGGTGGGGCTGCACTCACCTGGTTCCATTCTTATCTATCTAATCGTAGCCAGACAATCACCTGCAATGGCTTCTTTACCCGCTCCCGCATCGTTACCTCTGGTGTCCCCCAAGGATCTATCCTTGGCCCCCTCCTATTTCTCATCTTCATGCTGCTCCTTGGTGACATCATCCAAAAACATAGCGTCAGTTTCCACATGTAGGCTGACGACACCCAGCTCTACCTCACCACCACTTCTCTCAACCTCTCCATGGTCTCTAAAATGTCAGACTGCTTGTCTGACATCCAGTTCTGGAGGAGCAGGAATTTTCTCCAATTAAATATTGGGAAGACCGAAGCTATTGTTTTCGGTCCCCACCACAAACCCCATTCCCTAGCCAGTGATTCCATCCCTCACCCTAACATCTGTCTGAGGTTGAACCACACTGTTCGCAACTTTGGTGTCATATTTGACCCTGGAATGTGCTTCCGACCACATATCCGCGGCATAACTAAGTCCGCCTTTTTCAACCTCTGTAACATTGCTCTGTCTCCGCCCTTGCCTCAGCTCATCCGCTGCTGAAACTCTCATCCATGCCTTTGTTACCTCTAGACTTGACTATTCCAATGCACTTGTGGCTGGCCTCCCACGTTCTACCCTATGTAAACTTGAGGTTGTAGGGGGTTTTGGTTTGGGGTTTGTGTCTGGCCAGTCAGTCGTGTCTGAGCTGCTCCAGCCCCGTGCGGTTCGAATCACTTCCCCTTTGGTTCTGACCACCGGACTTATTTACAAGTAGCGATATAGACAAACGAGACCAGTCGTTCGATGCAAAGAAAACCAATGTTTATTAGAAACAATTACTATACAGAGAAAATCACTATGGATGCAGCACAATTACACTTAACGGGGGAGGAGAAACGGACACATCGAGGGAAAATGACTAAAATGACACTTTAGCAATTCCCCTTAACTCCCACCCTTTACACCTATCTAGATTGTCTTGTGATGGGCCAGAAAGTTGATGCTCACCAGTCTAGGATGTTGAAATGCCTGCTCCGTGCCCTGTTGCCTGCCAATGTTTTAGGTTTTCACCGCCCCAAAGCAGAGATACCCCAGTAATTCAAACATAACTGTAGGTATCCTACTTCCCTGGGCAGGCTCTTCATCGACGATCCTTTTGCTGGGTTGATGATACAGCGGGGCACCGGAGGCGAGAGAGAGAGAGAGAGATGGATGGCTTCCCGAGGGACTAGTTATACCCTTCCCAGTAGCCCTTATCTCCCGCCAGATCAGCTCATTTCTTTGTCTGATCTGGACGTGTTAAAACTCATACAAAGGGTACCGATCTGGGCCCATTGACCTGGCTGGCCGGTTAATCGGTTTTAAACATCTCATCAGTGTTCCCCTTTGTCCAACTGGTTTCATGATGGGGCCATTCCAGTCTGAATGCCCCGTTGATCATTTGTAAACAGTGTCGATGCTCTCTAACGAAGGTCTGAAATGCAGCTAAGCTTGTCCCATTACATATTGAATAGGCTTTGCCTGCTCTTGATTGCTTGTGCAAACAACCTTGATGGGTTTTAATCAGAGGCCCGAATGCCATTGGGTTTGCTTCTCATGCATAAATGCAGAAGGCCTGTCTGCATTCGAGTTTCTGGAAAGTTCCTTCTCACAGTTATCAGAATCCAAGTTTGTGAGTCCAAACTGAAACTTACAGGCCTTGGCCGTGAGGCTGACCGCAGCCATCTTGTTGAGCCCTGGATTTTAAACTCAGTCCACCCAGGGTTTCTTTACTAAACCAAAAGTAAATCTTTGGGGGAGACATGAAATTTGCGAATCCTTTCAAGGTCCACCAAAACTCGGCTGCTCGTGTCCTAACCTGCACCAAGTTCCATTCACCCATCACCCCTGTGCTCGTTGACCTACATAAGAACATAAGAAATAGGAGCAGGAATCGATCACTTGGTCACTCGAGCCTGCTCCGCCATTCAATAAGATCATGGCTGATCTTGGGCTCAAAGCCATTTCCCCGCCCGCTCCCCATAACCCTTCACTCCCTTATCTTGCAGAAATTTGTCTATTTCCACCTTAAATGTATTTAATGACCCAGCCTTCACAGCTCTCTGGGGCAGAGAATTCCACAAATTTACGACCCTCTGAGAGAAGAAATTCCTCCTCATCTCAGTTCTAAAAGGGCAACCCTTTATTCTAAAACTGTGCCCCCGCATTCTAGATTTTCCTATGAGGGGAAACATCCTCTCTGCATCTACCTTGTCGTGCCCCTCAGTATCTTATGTTTCAATAAGATCACCTCTCATTCTTCTAAATTCCAGTGAGTATAGGCCCAGCCTGTTCAACCTTTCCTCATAAGTCAACCCCCTCATCTCTGGAATTAACCTAGTGAATCACAGAGCTGTCAAATGCTGATTTTTCATCTGTCAAAAGCTCTTGACAGAAGAAATGTCAATCGCTGACATCACCAGTAACCAGGTGTCCCTTAATTGGCCCGCTGAGCCCGCTGGGTGGGCTCAACAAGGTCAATCAAGGGAAAATAGTGTGGGTTGGCCACAAGTCAATGGAGGCGGGACTGCAACCCAAAAAGTGGGAGTCCCGCCTCCAAAAGCTCCCCATTGATAAAATCGAGCCCAAAGATTCTGCAAAGGGATATAGATAGACTAAGTGAGTGGGCAGTAAGGTGGCAGATGGAGTATAATGTAGGGAAATGTGAGGTTATTCACTTTGGTAGGAAGAATAGAAAAACAGAATATTTTTAAAATGGTGAGTAACTTTTAAATGTTGGTGTTCAGAGAGATTTGGGTGTCCTCGTGCAAGAAACACAGAAAGCCAGCATGCAGGTACAGCAAGCAATAAGAATGGCAAATGGCATGTTGGCCTTTATTGCAAGAGTAAGGAAGTCTTGCTACAATTGTACAGGGTCTTGGTGAGACCACACCTGGAGTACTGTGCACAGTTTTGGTCTCCTTATCTAAGGAAGGATATACTTGCCTTGGAGGAGGTGCAACAAAGGTTCACTAGATTGATTCCTGGGATGAGAGGGTTATCCTATGATGAGAGATTGTGTAGAATGGACCTATACACTCTGGAGTTTAGAAGAATGAGAGGTGATCTCATTCAAACATTCAAGATTCTGAAGGGGATTGACAGGGTAGATACTGAGAGATTGTTTCACCTGGCTGGTATGTCTAGAACTAGGCGGCATAGTCTCAGGCTAAGGAGTAGGCCATTTAAAACCGAGATGAGGAGGAATTTCTTCACTCGGAGGGTTGTGGATCTTTGGAATTCTCTGCCTGAGAGGGCTGTGGATGCTGAGCCTCTGAGTATATTCAAGGCTGAGATAGATACATTTTTGGACTCTAGGGGAATGAAGGAATATGGAGATCGGGCGGGAAAGTGGAGTTGAAGCTGATGATCAGCCATGATCTTATTGAATGGCTGAGCAGACTCAAGGGTTCGTATGGCCTACTCCTGCTCTTATTTCTTATGTTCTTATGTTCTCACATCCCACTTTCCCCTCATCTCACAATCATTTTTGATTTACAAGCTACAGATTGTGTAAACATGTGCATCTAACTTTCCCCCGCTCCCCTCACCACAACCTTACCTTTGTGCCTTTCTCTTTTCAGATACCCAAGGACTGCAACCTGGCCAGGCAATGCTGGATGAGCAACAAGACAGGGAAGTTGAAGAAACACTGTCACTCAATTTTACACTCGCAGCCACCAACTCTGACACCACACTGACACTGTGTAATTTAGAGGAGAGCATAGAGGCGGGATCTGCACGTGGTGAGACACCGGGCACGAGTGGCCTGCAGCCAGGGCAGGGGGCAAGGGTAGCGCAGGTGCCAGCTTGCCAGAGGGTGAGCTCGCACACGAGTTCTGCTGCAGAAGACTCAGATGAGGACTTCGATGGGACAGGTTACAGAAGAAGGCTGATAGGTATACACAATTAAATGCTTGGTGCATTGGCAGGCCTGCCAGAAAGCCTGTGTGCAATGTCAAGGAGCAAGGAATAGTCTGGCACCAACTTGGCACAGGACTTTGCGCAGAGCTTGGAGTCCATCCTTTCCAGCATGGAAGTTGTGGCCAACTCCATTAGCACACTTTTGGACCTAACCATGACATAGCGTCTGATGGCTGATCTCTCAGCTTCCATTGCAGCACAAGCAGCAGCCACCCAAAGTCTAAGTGCTGTAGTGGAAGCTCAGACTGCTGCCATCATGGCTGTGGATTCCAGTGTTCAACAAGGCTTGCAGAATGTCACAGCATTCCAGCAATCTGACCTCCAACAGGACAGATTACTGAGTTACCCCCCCGGGGGAGAGGTAGAGGCTCTGTGGAGCATGCACCTGCTGCCCTCTCTCAGGATGACAGCATTCATCCTCCCACCACTGCCACTCCGCCAGTGCCCTTGCTGTCAGCCAGCCAGCCCAGACTGCTGCCGCCCATACCGAGATGGTGCAGGCTGAAGCTGAGCATTCTAGGCCCAGAGGTGCTCGAGGTTGTTCTGCAAGGCCATCTGTGGTGTCCTCCACTGAAACTCAGCAGCCTTCTACCAGCCATGCTGCAGTCACTGGGGTAGCACTGCGTAGGAGCACTAGGACATGTAAAGGCACACGGAAGACAGGGACTAAGGAAATGCACAAGGGTGATTAGATTACTTTTGTATGCAATATGTTATTATTTCATTTATAAATTTGGATTGGAATTTTTATTTTGTGTTGGCTTTTATTGTTGCATTGTGGCTAAGTGAATGCTGTGATAGTCAATGACAGAGGAAAGGTAAGGTGTGGGACTGTTGGTGAATGGGAAATTGAAGTTGTATTTACTGGTATCACACTCAGATGAGTTGTTCACGGACAACACATCTAGAAAGGGGCTGTCTAGGATGCCTCCTCCCTTCCTCTTCCTCCTCCCCCTTCTGTTCCTCAGCTGCATGCTGTATAGCTGGTGGCAAGGGCTGTTCCCCCTTAATGGCGAGGTTGTGCAGCATGCAGCAGATCACCACGAATCTTGACACCCGCTCTGCCGAATACTGCAGGGCTCCTCCAGGGCAGTCCAGGCAGCGGAATCGTTGTTTCAGCGCACCAACGGTCTGCTCTATCATGTTTCATGGCTTTCGTTGTACGCATGCTGCCCACGTGTGGTTGGGTTGCCGAGCGGAGTCATGAGCCAGGTGGTCAGTGGAAAGCCCTCATCACCCAGTAGCCACCCTCTGGTTTGACGTGGTGGCTCAAATGTAGATTGCACAGCAGACTGCCGCAGAATGAAGGCATCATATCCGATGCATAAAAGTTCATCGCCACGGTCACCATCACAGCCACAAGCAATGCGGTCCTTGCCCTACTCTGAGATTGCAGCAGATGGCAGAGTTCAGTGAGGACATCCTCACTGAAGCACAGGTGTCTCACACACTGTTTGTCGCTGAGGTTCAGGTAGGAGAATTGCTCCCTGAACATCCTGGGTGGATATGGCCTCCTGCTGCGAGGCTTTCTCCCTTCTCCTCCTTCTCCCTTGTAGGGGGGTGGTGGGTATGGCACATGAGCCCAGTCAGTTATGCCCCTGACTGTTGGTGAGTGGTTCGAATCGCTCCCACGCCCCTGGGTTCTAGTCACCGGACTTAGGTGCAGGCGGCGATACAGAAAACTCGAGTAGACAAGTGGTTTGGTGTAAGAAAACCAAGAGTTTATCAAAACAGGAATAAAAACACAGTCTTATGAGAAATTTACTGGTAAACAATTACAGGCATAAACAAAATAACTATACTTATACAGGGAATGGGGAACACACGGCATATCGAGGGAAAACAAACTACATTAACAATCCCCTTGTCCTTATCCCACCCCTATACCTAACTAGATTAAGCTAAGAGGGGCCAGGAATTCATGCTCACCAAGTCAAAATCTGCTGAGTTCAAATGGTCATGGGGTTTGGGGTTCGCTCTTTGTGCTCTCTGTGGCCTGCCATCATCACGTGGTCTCAGGGCGCTGCAAGGGCGTCGTCCAGGTAAAGTACCCCGAGATTAAAGTCTTTGCTTGGGTACTCTACCTCGCAAGGATGATGGTTCTTCTTCCTCGGGCGGCAGTAGCTGAAGTTTGCATGAAGATAGTCATCGGTCGGCTGGATTGAAGGCCCGATTATTCGAAGCGTTCTTCAATCTTCTCCCAATTTGTCTCATCTCATCTCATCTCATCTCATCTTGCCTCGTCTCATCTCGCCTTGCCTCATCTCGTCCCACCTTGTCTGGGCTGGTTTGCCCGTGTCCGCCTGGTGCGATGCCGGGCGTCCCCGATGGTTCGGGAAGACACAGGCAGTGGCCAGGTGGCAAGCGTGGGAGGGAAAGAGAGAGCAAGAGCCAAAAGGGCAAGAGAGCGTTGGTTACTGATGGGCCTATAATTATACTCCTTCGGATGGCCCTTATCTGCGCGCCAAATCAGGTCAGTCCATTGTTTCACTTTTGGCGGGCTGTTTTAAATGATTACACCAATCTAAACTAACTGCTTTTAGATGGCCGTTTATCACACCTAATGGGCTGATGTCCGGGCTGTATTGTCATTAATGCATTTTAATCAGCCTGTGCAGCCTTGGTCGCTTCCCTAAGCTGTTTCTGATTATGATTGTGGACAAACTAATGGCCTTGCGCTTAGGCCTAACTGGGGTGATCTGTTCCAATCTGACGAAATGCATATTCAGTGTTTGCTTAACTGTTTAGGTTTTCAAACACAAAAGTCCTTTTTCACAGAAATGCATTTTAAGTTTCGATTTCCCAAAGCAGCTTGTTCTGTGCTGCAGAGTCCAAGCTTTTAAAATCTTACAGGCTTTTGGTCATGAGGTGCGGACGCCATCTTTTGGGTACCCTTTTTAAATTGTCCATAGGGTCCCCTTTATTAATAACCTTGGGGAAATGTGGGAATTTTGCGAATCCTACACTCCCCCCTGTGATACTAAAACTTGCTTGAAGTATCATCCTTACAAGGTGAGCAAAATTTTTGACCCTCCATAGTCAACCTTCCCCTCTAATTACCTATCTAATACACCCACGACACATGCACTTCCCATTCCGCGAAAATGTAGTGTACATTAGTATACATAGAATAACTACAGTGTTTTACACACATCCAAGCATGGAGGGGGTCCAACACCCCTGCACCACTTGGTACACATACATCTTTATTAACAACGCGTCGCAAAATCTTTATTAAAAACAACAAAACACAAAAAACAACAATATTTAATCAAAAATACAAGGAAAAAACTCAAACAGGTGTATCTCCCTCCACCTTCACATAATGTTCCTTCCAGATCTTCTGGTTTCAGAATTCTAACAACTGACCTCTTCCCTTGCACTGGATGCATACTAAATACAACACTATCCCTAACTGGCAAACCACGAGAATGTGGGAAGCCAGTCTGATCCACGAAGGGACCTCTATATTGTTGAAAATGTCCCACCAGGGTGGAATCACAATATCCAATACCTTAGTCCCTATCACTACTGTTTTCTGCTCGAGAGTGTAAAAATGTTTCTGCGAAACTATAACGGCTTTGAGTATTTTGGTAAGGTGTTCAGGGAGAGGGGGAATTTCATAGCCAAAATGCACTACGTACTTTTGCAAATTGGTAAAATTCTCCTTCACAGTGAGGTGAACAGTGGAGGGTTCAGGAATGGGGACAATTCGCTCCTGGGCCACTTGAACTTCTGCCTGGGGTTTAAAACAGAAACTGCTGTCACTGACTGGACATCAGCTATGCCGTCCATGCTGGTAGTGGGACACACCTGTGGTGACACAATATGTCCCACCTCCTATATATGCTACCTGCGGGGGAACATGGCCTTGTGCCATTGCTTCCATGGTACAATTTATAGGCTTCGCGCCAGCAGCTCTGAACCCGCACTACGGTTTTGAATAGGCATTCAAGTGCTGGGGACACAGGATTATGTGTGCTCCCCGGCTCCGGCACCCTGAGAGGTCAGTACCTGTCATAGCGTGCTCCCACTTTATGACGTAAGGTGAGACCGCTGTGAAACAAATGTGTGCACCCCCTTGAATGACTCCAATGTTCTCCACCCTGTATACTGGTGTGGGTCGGGCTGTCCTACCCATGACCGGCATCCTAACTATTACTCCCATGATCATGTGGTTGGACCGTCCACAATCCACGGGGACTGGGTAGGCTTTGGAAGCTAGCCGGAGTTGGCATGGGCTTAATGCATTCTCAAACGGATGGAGGGCTGCGAGGTGTTTGTTGCTGATCCAGGAGGGGACTAAACCCTGTTTTAAATCCTCCAGATTACTGCGGCCCTCGCCCAGCAACCACGCCCCGTATAGCACACACACCTCGTTCTGCGCAGCCTGGTCAGAATCATTTCTGTCCTCCCTTATGAGGGCATTTACTGTCTTTGCGTGCTTTTCCAACTCTGCTATAATTTCTTTTAAATGGACCGTCATGGCCTGGTCCTCATGTAACTCCGAGCCCACTACCTTGTTCTCATCCATTAATATCTTCCTTAACTGTGTTTTTAAACCGTTTATCTGGGTCTGCAGCTCTATGTCATCTAAACTGTTGATGACAGAGGACCCAGTGTTAAACGCAGTAAAAACATCATTGCATTCACTCCTTCTTTGTCTCCCTGCATTACCCAAAAACTCACGGCGTGTGGTGTACAGTTCGGTTTTGTCCACGTTGGCGAAATCGAACTCATAGAACTTCTTGAACATGTCTTTCAATAGGGCCTGGTATAGCTGCTCTGTTTCTTTGGGACACCACTCCGGTAAATGTACCTCGGTGAGATTTAAAATCACGGAGGCTACCACGTAGTGTACCCCCTGGTACAGCATCTGATCGGTAGGCACTAGTACCAGTCCATTCCCTGGTCTCTTGGTGGTGGTGGGGTATCCTTTCCTGGGTAACCTCGCTGCCTGCGCCGTGGGCAGGGGCTTTCGGGGGCGGGTAGCAAGCTCAGTGGCATTGACTGGGATCTGGGAGAATGGGACTGCGCACTCCTTCCGGCTGGTATCCCGCTACATCCCCTCCCCGGTGTCGTGCCACTGCCGGTGGAAAACAATGGATATGCCTGAGGGGCAGACCTTCTCTGGCCCCCACATACAGATGTAAATCCCTTGATCCGGTTCCCACCACTTGACCCAACACACGCTTAATCCCCCATGAGTCCCTGTAATCGTCTGGTGGGTATTTTTCCCCAACCGTTCCCACTCGACTGCGGGGTTCCTCATATCTTTGCTCAGCTTTCTGAGCCACCACCACCTACCCAGAGGAATGTGTCCCTTGCATGTTAAACATACACGCTTCCCTACGGTGACGCTGACCCTTGTGGTAACTACCCGTAACCTGGGGCACAGGAGGGAGGCCTCCCCATATGTGAACCTGGTCTGGCTGGAGTACTGAGATGAATTAGACCCCAGCCACCCTGGCCACTTTCCCTCATGGATGTAGACGGCGGTCTCCTCGGCATCCCGTTCGCCGCTTCCGTCGGTTGCTATCGGCGCTCTATCTCCGGAGCACCCATAGATGTGGGAGTCCTCTACATCGCCCCTCTCTCCCAGGCTCAGTCCCATCAGGGCGAGTAGGATTACGATCCCCTTCATCCTGAAAGTCTCTTTGCAACAGATACAAAAATATGCAGCCAGGTCCCCAAGAGATTCTCTGGCTTGGGTGAAGCATAGTCGGGCCTTGCGGCCTCGACTCAAATACACACACTCATAGCAGATTACTTGCTCAATTAAAAAAACTACCCATCACCTTACTTAACTTAAGCTAAAACACCCAAACTTAAGCTAAATACCTAACTTAAAATATAAACATACATTACTTAAACTATATACATCCGCCGCCTGTCTCCGGGCGGCCAGGCTAATTCCTGGTTGGACTGCGGCACACCGGTTCCCCCGGCGTGGCCGCACCATCCTGCCCTGTTGGTCCCTCGCCGCCTATGGCTACTGGCTGGGTCCTCTGTCCTTTGACCTCCCCCTAACTCGAGGGGCGGCCCTTGGTAACTTGAGAGCTGGTGACCATGGCTTTCTCGGCTGGGGCGTCCGCGGGGACCTTCTAGCGACTTTGGCGGGTGGGGCTTTTTTGGCTGATGGGCCTTTAACCTGAACCGCTGCTCCCTCAGGCTTGACCTCTCCCGAACCTGGGCTAGGGGCAGGTAACTCTTCGCAGCCTGCTGCTGCAAGCTGAGAGTCTCCGCCCCCAGGTCCCATGGCTGGGTCCGGGGCGGGGTTTTCGCCTTCGGGCCCCTCCTCATCTGGATCCCAGAAGAGCGGGGGAGTGTCCCAATCGATGGGCGGGATGGCCCCTCCCTTTAAGCAAGCCACAGCGCCTGCCTGTGCAGTCTGTGAACTCGCTCCTGCTGCAGGCTGAGGATCTCTATCCTCAGACTTTACCCCAACTGGCTGTCTTCCCCTTTCAGGTCTGAACAGCTTGCACTGGTTGATATGAAACCATTTTGTGCGCCGCGGCATCTTCACGGCATATACAATGAGGCTGGCTTTATCTACAATGCTGTAGGGCCCCATGTATAATGGTTCCAAACTCCCTACTCGGGCATAGTTTCCCACCATGACTTGATCTCCTACCTCCCACTCGTGGTGCTTTCGGGGTTCGAGCAGCAATCGGTTACTCCGATGCTGCTTTCCCATGTTCCCAGCCGCCTGCTCGTGGACCTGCTTCAGGTGCTCAAAGAGGTTTCGGGCGAACCTGTCCCGGTTTACCTCTCTGAGCTGACCCTCCGTGAGCACCGGGGCTAGTACATGGGTGGGGGTCCGCATAACCCGGCCAGTCATTAGCTCGTACGGGGAGTACCCCGTGCTTTTTGACTGGTTGGCCCGGCTCCCCATCAGAACCAACGGTAGGACCTCGGCCCATTTACGGGGCGAGTCCACCGTTTCCTTCCTCAACCTTTCTTTTAGGCTCCTATTCATTCTTTCCACAGTCCCTGATGACTGTGGGTTGTGGGCCACGTGCCATTTCCCCTCGATGCCTAGCAGCATAAGGGTATTCTGCACCACCTGTCTGGTGAAGTGACTCCCTTGGTCGGACTCCACATATAGGAAACTCTCGATTTACCGGCACCTAAAATAACCGGAAATCTCGGTTAACCGGCAAAATTCAGGAGTAGGTTCAGGTAAGTTTTACTTCATATTGTACTTGCCTTCCTCGATCTGTTGCTGTGCAAGGGTGTGGCTGCAGCTGTTGCTAAGCTACAGAGACGCTTGGAACTTGTGGCCATTGTTCTGCACCTGTTGCTAAGCCTGTATACGGAGCTCTCAGCTCTCCGTATCTTTTACTATAGCTCTCGGTTATCCGGAATTTTTGATGAACCGGCACCACGTCGGTCCCGTCGGTGCCGGATAAAGAGTTTCCTGTACTGTGGTAGTCCCCACCGCGAGAACACTTCCCGGACCAGGATCCTGGCAGTACCCAGAGCTGTGGCTGTTCTGTAGGGGAAGGCCTCTACCCATTTGGTGAACACGTCCACCAGGACTAGGCAGTGGGCAGGGGCCCGATGTAGTCGACTTGTATCGACTGCCATGGTCCCTCTACCCTCTTGACATGTCCCATAGGTACCTTCCTTTTGTGGGGGTCAGGGTTGTTAGCAGCGCACACAAGACAGCCTGCACAGAACTCGCGGACATCTTCCCTGAGTCCTGGCCACCATCCCGCCTGTTCCACCCACTGCCAGGTGGTCTCAGGCCCGGGGTATCCTGCTCCTGGACCCTCATGGGCCAGTTGAAGGAATTCCCCCCGGAACAGCATGCCCTCTTTTACGGAGAGGGTTGCTGTGCCGTACGGACCCTCTACCCCTTTTCCCTCAGTCACTGCACTGAGGACTGCTTTGAGGACAGGGTCTTGGGCTTGGACCGTCTTAAGGTCCAGGGCTAACGCTACCGCCACACTCCCTTGGGTCCCATCCCTAGCTTTGACTGCCGCCATGGGACTGGACTCAAATGGGTCCCAGAAAGTGCCTGTGCGGGCACCCTCCTTGGCGAGCAAGTCAGCCTGCTGGTTGCCTTGGCCGTGGGGTTCTGTGGAGGAATGGGCCTTCACCTTGTGGATGAAAACCTCCCCTTCCTCCCCCACTGCTGCCAGGATCTTTTCCAGCAGGGGTTTTACTGTGAGGGGTCTCCCGTCGGCGGAGGTGTATCCGCGGCAGAACCAAATGGCCAGGTACTCCGTACACAAATTGCACGTGAACATGCTGTCCGAGCAAATCGTGTAGGGGGTGGGGAAGATTTTGGGGTGTGTAACGACGTACACTACCGCGGACAGTTCAGCCTGCTGGGTGCTCATGGTGCTGGGGAGCTTAATCGCCAGGGCAATATTTGCCGCTGGGTCGTAAACTCTTCACCCCGTGAGACGCTCACCAGCAGATACTGTGCTGGAACCGTCTACATAGATCTCGCGGCCTGTGGGATGTATCCCGGCCCGTAAACCTATGTTCACTTCCCAAACCCCTTCTATGGAACACCGGTGGGCTGTTCCAGGATATACCAGGTTGGCTGCGAGCTTTGGCTCACAGAGACCCTTCACTTTAAGATCCATCTGTGAGAGGAGCAAGGTCCAGCGGGCAATGCGGGCACTGCTCACTGTTCCATCCTTGATCCTCCCGTCCAGAAGCATCTGGGTGGGTGTGTGATGGGTGAGGAGGGTGATGGGAGAGGTTCCTGCGAAGATCAACGATATTTTCACAGCCGAATGTGTGGCCAAGAGGTGCCGCTCACAGTTGGAGTAGCTCCTCTCCACATCCGTGAGTATCCGGGAGGAGTAGACCACCGGCCTCAGCCGGCCTTGCCGCTCTTGGAGCAGCACAGCACTCAGGCTGTCCCCGCTGGCAGCTACTTCCAGGAAAAACTCTTTCCCCCCATCTATAGCCCCTAGAGCTGGTGCGGTCTGCAAGCCTTTCTTGAGCCTGACAAATGGTGCCTGGCAACCCTCATCCCAAAGCCACTCCACTCCCTAGTGTAGGAGTCGGAGCAGAGGGGCCGCTGTGGCTGCATAGTCCTCAATAAAGTCCCTGCAGTACCTGGTTAGCCCTAGAAATGACCTCACACCCGTTACTGTGTTGAGGACCAGTAACTCTTGTACTACTTCTCTCCTAGCCTTATCTATGGCCCTTTCTCCAGCGCGCACGGTCAGGCCTAGGAATTTCACCTCCTGCTGGCCGATCTGTGCTTTCTTGGAGTTTACCTTAAAACCCTTCTGCCCAAGCAGCTCCAGCAGTTCGGCCAATAGTGGGCCATGCTCCTCTCTCGAATCGGTGAAGAGAAGCAGGTCATCCACATATTGTACCAACTGTCTGGGCTGGCTGAACTCCCTTAAACTGTTTGCCATGCACTGATGGAAAATGCTGGGGCTGTTATGGAAGCTGTGAGGCAAGCAGTTCCACGTGTACTGTTGCCCTTTAAACATAAAGGCAAACTTGTACTGATCCTCCCTCCTTACAGGGATGGACCAAAACCCGTTGAAAATATCCAGCACCGTGAAAGTGGTCGCGGATGCTGGAATACTTCCTATCAGGTTGGCAACTGCTGCTACTGTGGGTGCACAGGCTGGGATATTACTATTGAGCACCGGATAGTCCACCGTGGCCCTCCAGGAATTGTCCGGCTTTCTAACTGGCCACAATGGAGAGCTCACATGGGTAGCTATCGATCTCAGAACTCCCTGCTGTACTAACGAGGACATGGCTGCTTCCACATCTGGCTCTGCTTCCCTGGGGAAGTTATACTGTTTCTGTGGCCGGGCCATCGGGTCCCCATCTACGCTGACCTCGAACCTGTTGACTCTCCCGCAGTCGTGTTTGTGTGTGGCAAATGTGGCCAGGTGGGCCTGCACAAATGCCTGAAACTCCCGTGGGGTGTTACTGACCATGAGCTCGAGGTTATAACCCTCTTTGGGCTTCATGGTGCACAGGGTCCCCTTCCCTTCCTTCCCTGGGATCACTACTACCTCACTGTTCTTTACTTTGCCTGCCCCCCACCGGCAATGATTCCTCAAATCTACTAGGATCCCGTGGCCTACAATAAAGTTGGCTCCCAGGACCCCTCTTCCACCTTCCACTTCCCATTTCATCAGGACACAGGTCCACTTAGAGTGGAGCGGTCCTAATCGAATGGCGAGCGGGATGGAAAACGAGCCAGCCTGTTCTTTGCCTGTGAACCCCGATAGACTGTATGGGATCCCATTAGATAGAGGTGAGGTGGTGGGGTTAGCTGAGTAGACCACGGTGCATGATGTCCCCGTGTCTAACAGATAGGTTCCCGTCACCTTTTCTACCTCCATCTCCAAGAGGGGTCTCTTCCATTCATCGTATCGGAGAGAACACAGGTAAACAGGCTGCGCTGGCTCTAGTCAGGGCTGTGGGTTGGATGGGGCTGATGGGGCCAGAGCACCGGTAGCAGCTGCTACTCTCCCCTGGCCAGTCAATAAGGACTTCATGGTGTCCAAAAGTGACTAGATCTCGGCGGGAGGGATTCCTACCCCCGCCTTTTGGGCTGGGGCTGTGGAATTCTTTCCCTTGTTATCTTTCCAAGGGTTTTTGCACTCCTTCCGCCAGTGACCATCCTTCCTTCCCACACCCGTAACAATTGGTCTTGGTGTTGGGGGGGGTTACTCCCTTCCTGGTGCCACTCTTTCCTACCCGGTCCGGGTTTTACCTCATGCACCTTTCCCTTGGGTGGGTGTGCATTGGCTCCCCTACCGTTTTTATAGGCCAGAGTCAACTGTCTGATCACCGTAAGTTTGGTGTTCTGTGGGTTTTTGGGGTCGAACCAGACTTCTGCCTTGGCCCGGACCTCTGGCAAGCTGTTTGCCACCAGGCAACGGAGCCAATGTGCCAGGGGATCCCCGTTCAGGAACCCCCGGTTCGGCGTCCCCGGGCAGGCCCTCTGGTACACCGGCCATAACCGGTCCGCGAAAGCCTGCGGGGTTCCCCCTGCCAGCTGGACCGTCTTCTCCACATAGGAGAAAGGACTTCCCTCATTCATCCCCATGGCCTCCAGAACCGCATCTCTAAGCTCGTCGTACCCGCTCTGCCCCCTCTCCCGCAACCTTAACTCATTTCCCTTGGCCTCGGTGACCTGGCACCATAGGTATTTCAACTGGGCCTTGTGTTCTCCCATTAAATGCACTCCTGATTCAGGGCCTGCAAAGCTACTAATAACTTTTCCCCTGCTACAGCCTTATGCTGGATCTCCAGGGCTGACTCCCTTAACTCGACTGCCTGTGCTGCAATGAGCCTGTCCAAAAGCTGGACTTGCTTTTTGAAACACATTAGCCAGACTGCCTTCTCGAAGGACTTCTTGTGTTCCTTTCCCTCTGTCCACTTAGTTGCTGCATCTACCGGACGCCCAGCCCTTAACAGAGTGGTGATCCACTTCTTAGTGATATTCACCTTGCTAACCACATAATCAGAAATCCTTTCCTCCATCGTGGATTGCTCATCCGAACCATTGCGTACTGTATCGCAACCCTGCTGCCGGTGTCCTGCCGCGGTCGCCATTTTCTATAGGGGGTGGCGGGTGTGGCGCGTGCGCCCAGTCAGTTATGCCCCTGACTGTTGGTGAGTGGTTTGAATCGCTCCCATGCCCTTGGGTTCTAGTCACCGGACTTAGGTGCAGGCGGCGATACAGAAAACTCGAGTAGACAAGTGGTTTGGTGCAAGAAAACCAAGATTTTATTAAAACAGGAATAAAAACACAGTCTTATGAGAAATTTACTGGTAAACAATTACAGGCATAAACAAAATAACTATACTTATACAGGGAATGGGGAACACACGGCACATCGAGGGAAAACAAACTACATTAACAATCCCCTTGTCCTTATCCCACCCCTATACCTAACTAGATTAAGCTAAGAGGGGCCAGGAATTCATGCTCACCAAGTCAAAATCTGCTGAGTTCAAATGGTCATGGGGTTTGGGGTTCGCTCTTTGTGCTCTCTGTGGCCTGCCGTCGTCACGTGGTCTCAGGGCGCTGCAAGGGCGTCGTCCAGGTAAAGTACCC
The DNA here is from genome assembly GCF_052327205.1 of Somniosus microcephalus. NCBI lineage: Eukaryota > Metazoa > Chordata > Chondrichthyes > Squaliformes > Somniosidae > Somniosus > Somniosus microcephalus. The sequence continues at coordinate 305,559,364 of NC_140990.1, read as the reverse complement.
CGAGGTTAAAGTCTTTGCTTGGGTACTCTACCTCGCAGGGATGATGGTTCTTCTTCCTCAGGCGGCAGCAGCTGAAGTTTGCATGAAGGTAGTTGTCGGTCGGCTGGATTGAAGGCCCGATTATTCGAAGCGTTCTTCAATCTTCTCCCAATTCATCTCGTCTCATCTCATCTCATCTCGTCTCGTCTCGTCTCATCTCGTCTCGTCTCGTCTCGTCTCGTCTCATCTCGTCTCGACTCATCTCGCCTTGCCTCGTCTCGTCCCGCCTCGTCTGGCTTGGTTTGCCCGTGTCCGCCTGGTGCGATGCCGGGCGTCCCTGATGGGTTCCGGAAGACATGGGCAGTGGCCAGGTGGCAAGCGCGGGAGGGAAAGAGAGAGCAAGAGCCAAAAGGGCAAGAGAGCGTTGGTTACTGATGGGCCTATAATTATACTCCTTCGGATGGCCCTTATCTGCGCGCCAAATCAGGTCAGTCCACTGTTTCACTTTTGGCGGGCTGTTTTAAATGATTACACCAATCTAAACTAACTGTTTTTAGATGGCCGTTTATTGCACCTAATGGGCCGATGTCCGGGCTGTATTGTCATTAATGCATTTTAATCGGCCTGTGCAGCCTTGGTCGCTTCCCTAAGCTGGTTCTGATTATGTATGCGGACAAACTAATGGCCTTGCGCTTAGGCCTAACTGGGGTGAACTGTTCCAATCTGACAAAATGCATATTCCAGTGTTTGCTTAACTGTCTAGGTTTTCAAACACAATAGTCCTTTTTCACAGAAATGCATTTTAAGTTTCGATTTCCCAAAGCAGCTTGTTCTGTGCTGCAGAGTCCAAGCTTTTAAAATCTTACAGGCTTTTGGTCACGAGGTGCGGACACCATCTTTTGGGTACCCTTTTAAAATTGTCCATAGGGTCCCCTTTATTAATAACCTTGGGGAAATGTGGGAATTTTGCGAATCCTACACTCTCTTCCAGCTGCTTGTCCTGCTCTGCGTGGCCTCTGTTCATTCTCCAAGTCATGCTGTATTCCAAGGGGAATTCCTACTAAAGTACCCATGCCTGTCAGTAAGCAGTTTGTGCAGCACCTGCCACATCACTCCCTGTAGAGTTTTGCAACTTGAAACAAATACAGAAAGTACCAAGCCCTTGTAAAATCATATCAGCAGCCAGAAGAAATCAACCAGCCACTAATTTGTAAGCAGTTAAAGATCCCTTTAAATAGTGCTGGTGAGTGGTCCTTCCTGCTGCTGCACGTGTGTTCAGCTGTGCTAGCTTGAGAGAGGGCATTAGCTGCAGCGTGGCGCTCTAAAATGGCAGCACTGGCATAAAATCAGCGTTGCATGCATACCTCTGGTGGACACGCACCGCGCACACGCTAATGTCCTCACCAATATGGCGTCTGGAGCGATTCACCCCACAAGTGTGCACGCGTGGCACGGACGCCATTTTGGACCTCTAAGGGCACTCGTAAACGGGTGCTACAGATCAAAATTTTGCGCCTAGTATTTATTCAATTTGTGGAAATGGGAATGTACATAAACATCATTTAGAAAAAGTTTTCTTTAAATCTGAGTGTAGTTTTAGTATTATTTTGGATACATAAGACAGTTCTAGGAGGAAATATTTTACCTTATACAGGATATCCCCAACAATCACAAATCAATGAATCCCAGATTGGTTATTCTAATGATTAGCTATCTCTCCTTTTTTATCCCTTCACTCTTTGATACATTATATGTCTTCTGAGGTACTTTTATAGGGAGAAATCATCTTGATCTATGGAATGATACAGAAAAAATGTTTTGCAAATGATTTAATGTAATATTTCATATATACTCTGTGGAAAAAATTGTGTTTAAAAGAATTAACTGAAGATTTCCTCTATGAATTAGGTGTAGTGAAACCTTAAACTGTTCTTTATTTATAATTTCACTACAGTTAGCGCATAGAGGAAAACATCCCCGCTGTGCCTTTTAAAAAAAAGTATTTTTCATGTACCTTTATTCTCCTGAGGTATTCCCTTTTATTTCATATTTCTTGAAGCTGGACGGCTATACTTTGTTCTTGGAGTTGCTTGAGTAATAGATGCAGAAATGCGTTTACTCCATCTCTCATCACACTGCCTATTGCACGGGAAATACGTTCAGGAATAGCTGGGCATATACAACCGCAGTACCTTTTAACTAAAAATGTAGGATTACCTAAAAATATGGAATATGGGTGGGGGGCGGGGGGGGGGGGGGTACGATTGTGACTCCTGTGGAAATGGGGGAGCACTCTTGCTCCTCCAGCTCCACAGGAATTTTTTTTAAATACTTTTTTTCACAGTTTGGCGGCCGCTAGAGCCAGTGAAGATTCTTGAACGGGGCAAGTCTGTTTCGTTCGTTGGAGACAAATTTCTAAAGCGGGTCCTCGACAGACGTTAGGCCCCTCATTTACATATTCAAGAGGCTTAACGCCTGTATTAGGCGTTTGCTCAGGATGCCGAAAAAACTGGCCCCACGAATTTAGCAGTGGGACCAACGCCTGTGCAGATTGGGCGCAGGCTGTCCCACTGCTAAATTACAACAACAACAACTTGTATTGATATAATGCCTTTAACGTAGTAAAATGTCCCAAGGTGCTTCACAGGAGTATTATAAGATAAAAATTTGACACTGAGGCACATAAGGAGAAATTAGGGCAGGTGTCCAAAAGCTTGGTCAAAGAGGTAGGTTTTAAGGAGCATTTTAAAGGAAGAAAGAGAGGCGGAGAGGTGGAGAGGTTTAGGGAGGGAATTCCAGAGCTTAGGGCCTAGGCAACAGAAGCCACGGCCATCAATGTTTGAGCGATTATAATCAGGGATGCTCAAAAGGGCAGAATTAGAAGAGCGCAGATATCTCGGGGAATTGTGGGGCTGGAGGAGATTACAGAGGTAGGGAGGGGCGAGGCCATGGAGGGATTTGAAAACAAGGATAAGACTTTTGAAATCAAGACATTGCTTAACCGGCAGCCAATGTAGGTAAGCGAGCACAGGGGTGATGGGTGAACGGGACTTGGTGCGAGTTAGGACATGGGCAGCCTGTAGGGTTCTCAAAATTCCCACATTCCCCAAAGTTATTAATAAAGGGACCCTGAAGGACAAGTTATTAATAAGGGTACCCGAAAGGAAATGGCTTCTGGACCTTGTGGCAGAAACCTGCAAGACTGAAAGTAGGACCCTGCAAAAATGGCAGGCCAAGTTCAAAAGGCTTTGAAAAACCTGACATGCCTGGGCCTGTGGGAGGCTTGTTATTTTGAAGCCAGACAACTAGATGATGCAGAATACGCATTCTTCATTTTTGAAACAAATCAGCTCAGGAAAGACTTAATCTTGAACCCATCAAACCTTTGCATAAATAATCGCTTACAGTTTAAACTGGCTACCAAGCCAGGAAGATACCGATTCACATTATGCATAACAAATACCGAGACATTAAAGACCATTTAGCAACGGGGCAACCACCCAAAAAGCAGTTAAGGTGAACGACTATAATCACCTTAGACGAGCCCGCCAAAATTAGACGAAGAACTAACCCTGATTTGGCACGCAGATAACAACCCCCAAAATAGTATAATTGTAGGCCCACTGGTAACCAAAAGTGTGCAGCAAGCAGGCAAGCGAGGCGAGATGAACGGCAAGGAGACGAGCAAGCAGAGAAGGGCAGTGTGGAGCAGCGTTGGGGACGAGCAGGCACACGCTCGGGTGTAGATTTACTCGAAACGCAAAGAAGCGTTGGGGACAAGCAGGCACACACTCAGGTCCAGAGTTACTCGAAACTCAAAGAAGCAGACAGGCACGGTGGGGCAGGCTCGACCAAAGTCGACTAGGCCACAACCGCAGCCTTACACGAGGAACAACCACGAGCACCGCGGTGACAAAGGGCCGGGTAAACCATACCTTCAGATCATTGCCACTGCACAGGTAACGATCTAGGCCACCGTGACCGAGCCGACGCCGAAGACTGCCAACCGAACCCCAACCGCAACAAAACTTCGACGACCAGACCACCACCAGAAGAACAAAACCCGAAGTTTTCCACTCTACAAGATAAAGTACCCAAAAAAGACTTTACTCCCTATCTTTAATGGAGAAAAGAGGATACTTTACTTAGACAACTCCACCACCGTGCCCTGGGACCACATGGTGACGGCAGGCCCCAAAGAACACAAAGAGCGAACCCCAAAGCCGCAACCGGCTTAATCAACTGGATTCAACCTGTCAAGAAACCCTTATTGGTGAGCATAATCCCTGGCCCCTTATAGCATAATTTAGTTTGGTATTGGGGTGGGACAAGGGTAGGGGGATTATTAATGTGATTATTCCCTCGATGTGCCGTGTGTTCCCCATTCCTAATTAAGTGTACTCTTGTATGCCTGTAACTATTCCAGTAATTTTCAGTGTTGTAATTTTATTGTGCCTTTTAATAAAATACAGTTTTCTTGTACCAAACCAGTTGTCTACTTCAATTCTGTATCGCCGCCTGTACCTAAGTCCAATGTCTAGAACCCAGGGGTGTGGGAGCGATTCGAACCGCTCAAAAACAGTCAGGGGCAGAGCTGACTGCACACACCACCCCCTACAGAAATGGCGACCGTGGCAGGACTCTGGCAACAGGGGTGCGATACAGTAGACACTGATTCGGAAGAGCAAACTGTAATGGAAGAGAGGATTTCTAATTATGTATTCAGTAAAGTGAATATCACTAAGAAGTGGATCACTAATCTGTTAAAAGCTGGGCGTCCGGTAGATGCTGCAGCTAAATGGACAGAAGGGAAGGATCATAGGAAATCCATAGAAAAGGCAGTCTGGCTGATGTGCTTCAAGAAACAGATCCAGCTTTTGGACAGGCTCATTGAAGCACAGGCAGCTGAGATACGGGAGTCAGCCCTGGAAGTCCAAGACAGGACTCTAGTAGGGGAGAAGTTACAGGTAGCATTGCAGGCTCTAAACCAGGAAAGGGTACAGTTAATGGGGGAGCATAAGGCCAGGCTGGAATATCTACAGTGTCAGGTCACCGAGGCCAAGAGCAATGAGCTGAGGTTGCGGGAGAAGAATGCCTGCCTAGTGAGAGAAGTAAGAGAGCAGGAGGAGAAGGTAAAAGACATAAAGGCAGCCTATAAGTTAGCGAGTGAGCAGGGGTTTCAAGATGCAGATCATGGCCCCTGCTAGGAACAGATAGAGAATCTGAGCCTGGCCCTAAGGAAGGCAAAGGGCATGGTGTGCCTCATAAGCCCGAAGGTAGCCCAGGCGGATCTTACAGGGAACGAGGGGAGAACGGTTCAGACACCACGGGTAGTGCCAAGGGACGACCCGGTTGAGGAACAGGAGGTCCCACGACCACCACCCGTAGCGCCAGGTTTTAGCGAGGTCTGGCAGCAAGGGGGGGTGGAGTTAGGGGTAGAAGCGGAGGTGGAAAAACCCCTGCAAGAGAGGCTGGAACCCGGGCCAATGTGCCCGGCCCGGCAGCGAAGGTTTGGCCCACCCGCTCATGACGGGGAAGAGGGACCCCTCCAAAACCAGTTCGTAGTGCCCTACGGCACCCAACAGCTTAGGGCTATGGTAAGCCATATACCAAAGCTCACAGAAAAAGGGGACCCCTCGGTCCACTTCAGGGAAGTGGAACAGGCAGCCAGCCTCAACGAGTGCGATGATGCCGAACAGGCCAAAATGCTGCTGTTCTCCCTGGAGTGTAAGCTCCTCCAGTCCCTTTCTGACCAGTGTAAGAAGGGACAGTGCGAGTATGGGGAACTCAAGGAGGAAGTTCTTGAGGCCATGGGGATGAATGAGGGAAGTCCTTTCTCCCGAGTGGAGAAGACAGTGCAGCTCGCAGGGGAAACCCCGCAGGCTTTCGCAGACAGGTTGTGGCCGGTGTATAGGAGTGCCTGTACAGGGGCACCTAACCGGGCGCACCTGGGCCAGGATCAGCTGGCCCACTAGCTCCATTGCCTGGTGGCAAACAGCTTGCCACAGGTCAGGGCCAAGGCGGAAGTCTGGTTTGACCCTAAGAATCCCCTGACTACCAAACTGACGGTGATCAGACAATTGACCCTAGCTTACAGGAATGGTAGGGGAACCGATGCACACCCACCTAAGGGGAAGGTGCATGAAGTAAAACCCGGCCAGGGTAGGAAGAAGTGGCATCAGGAAGGGAATAACCCTTCCAGTACAAAGCTTAATTGTTACGGGTGTGGGAAGGAGGGACCCTGGAGGAAGGAGTGCAAAAACCCTTGGAAGGATAACAAGGGAAAAAATTCTCAGCCCCAGCCCAAAAGACAGGGTTAGGAATCCCTCCCGCCACGGTCGAGTCATTTTTGGACGCGATGAGGACCCTATTGACTGGCCCAGGAAGGGTAGCAGCCACTACCGGTGCTCTGACCCCATCAGCCCCATCCAACCCGCGACTAGAGCCAGCGCAGCCTGTTTACCTGTGTTCCCTTCAGTACGACTTATGGAAGAGACCCCTCGTTGAGATGGAGGTAGAAAAGGTGAAGGGGGCCTATATGTTGGATACGGGGGCATCATGCACTGTGATCCACTCAGATAACCCCACCACCTCACCTCTATCTAACGGGGTCCCATACAGTCTGTCGGGATTCACAGGTAAAGAACAAGCTGGCTCATTTTCCATCCCGCTGTCCATTCGTTTGGGAACACTCCGCTCTAAGTGGACCTGTATCCTAATGAAGTGGGAAGTGGAGGGTGGAAAGGGGATCCTGGGAGCCGACTTTATTGTGGGCCACGGGATCCTAGTGGATTTAAGGAATCACTGCCTATGGGGGGCAAGCACAGGAAAGGAAGGCGGAGTAGTAGTCATCCCAGGAAAACAGGGGAAGGGGACCCTGTGCACCATGGAGCCTAAAGAGGGTTATAACCTCGAGCTCATGGTCAGTAATGCCCCAAGGGAGTTCCAGGCATTTGTGCGAGCCCACCTTTTTAAAATTATTTTTTTATTCATTGATGGGATGTGGGCGTCGCTGGCTGGCTAAGCCTGCATTTAGTGCCCATCCCTAATTGCCCTTGAGAAGATGGTGGTGAGCCGCCTTCTTGAACCGCTGCAGTCCATATGGTGTAGGTACACCCACAATGCTGTTAGGAAGGGAGTTCCAGGATTTTGGCCCAGCGACAGTGAAGGAACAGCGATACAGGTCCAAGTCAGGATGGTGTGTGGCTTGGAGGGGAACTTGTAGGTGGTGATGTTCCCATGCGTCTGCTGCCCTTGTCCTTCTAAGTGGTAGAGGTCGCGGGTTTGGAAGGTGCTGTTGAAGGAGCTTTGGCGAGTTGCTGCAGTGCATCTTGTAGATGGTACACACTGCAGCCACAGTGCGCTGGTGGTGGAGGGAGTGAATGTTGAAGGTGGTGGATGGAGTGCCAATCAAGCGGGCTGCTTTATCCTGAATGGTGTCGAGCTTCTTGAGTGTTGTTGGAGCTGCACTCATCCAGGCAAGTGGAGAGTATTCCATCACACTCCTGACTTGTGCCTTGTAGATGGTGGAAAGGCTTTGGGGAGTCAGGAGGTGAGACACTCGCCGCAGAATTCCCAGCCTCTGGCCTGCTCTTGTAGCCACAGTATTTATATGGCTGGTCCAGTTCAGTTTCTGATCAATGGTAACCCCCAGGATGTTGATAGTGGGGGATTCAGCGATGGTAATGCCATTGAATGTCAAGGGGAGATGGTTAGAGTCTCGCTTGTTGGAGATGGTCATTGCCTGGCACTTGTGTGGTGCGAATGTTACTTGCCACTTGTCAGCCCAAGTCTGAATGTTGTCCAGGTCTTGCTGCATATGGACACAGACTGCGTCAGTATCTGCCACATTTGCCACACACAGGCACGACTGTGGGAGGGTCAACAGGTTCGAGGTCAGCGTAGACTGGGACCCCATGGCCCGACCACAAAAACAGTATAACTTTCCCAGGGAAGCAGAGCCAGACATGGAAGCAGCCATGTCCTCCTTAGTGCAACAGGGGGTCCTGAGACCGATAGCCACCCACGTAAACTCTCCACTGTGGCCGGTTAGAAAGCCGGAGAACTCCTGGAGGGCCACGGTGGACTATCGGCTGCTCAACAGTAACATCCCATCCTGTGCACCCACGGCAGCAGCAGTTGCCGACCTGATAGGAAGTATCCCAGCATCCGCGAGCACTTAAACGGTGCTGGATATTTCTAACGGATTTTGGTCCATCCCTTTAAGGAGAGAGGATCAGTACAAGTTTGCCTTTACTTTTAAAGGGCAACAGTACACCTGGAACTGTTTGCCTCAGGGCTTCCACAATAGCCCTAGCATTTTCCATCAATGCATGGCAAACAGTTTAAAGGGCTTCAGCCAGTCCAGGCAGCTGGTACAGCATGTGGATGACCTGCTCCTATTCACTGATTCGAGAGAGGAGCATGGCCCACTACTGGCCGAACTGCTGGAACTGCTCAGGCAGGAGGGTTTTAAAGTAAACCCAAAGAAAGCTCAGATCGGCCAGCAGGAGGTGAAATTCCTGAGCCTGACCGTACGCGCTGGGGAAAGGGCCATAGACAAAGCTAGAAGGGAAGCGGTACAGGAGTTACCAGTCCCCAACACAGTCACGGGAGTGCGATCTTTTCTAGGGCTAACCGGGTACTGCAGAGATTTTATTGAGGACTATGCAGCCACAGCAGCCCCTCTGCTCCGACTCCTACATAAGGGATGAGGGTTGCCAGGCAGTATTTGTCAGGCTCAAGGAAGATCTGCAGACCGCACCAGCTCTAGGGGCCATAGATGGGGGGAAAGAGTTCTTCCTGCAGGTTGCAGCCAGCGGGGACAGCCTGAGTGCTGTGCTGCTCCAAGAGCGGCATGGTAGGCTGAGGCCGGTGGTCTACTCCTCCAGGATACTCAAGGGTGTGGAGAAGAGCTACTCCAATTGTGAGAGGCACCATTTGGCCACACATTGGGCTGTGAAAAGATCACTGATCTTCACAGGCACCTCTCCCATCACCCTCCTCACCCATCACACGCCCACCCAGATGCTCCTGGATGGGAGAATCAAGGATGGGACAGTGAGCAGTGCCCGCATTGCTCGCTGGACCCTGCTTCTCTCACAGATGGATCTTAAAGGGCTCTGCGAGCCAAAGCTCGCAGCTAACTTGGTAAGTCCTGGAACAGCCCACCGGTGTTCCATAGAAGGGGTTTGGGAAATGGACATAGGTTTGCGGGCCGGGATACACCCCACAGGCCGCGAGATCTAGGTGGATGGCTCCAGCACAGTATCTGCTGGTGAGCGACTGACAGGGTGTGGAGTTTACGACCCAGCGGTAAATATTGCCCTGGCAATTAAGCTCCCCAGCACCATGAGCACCCAACAGGCTGAACTGTCCGCGGTAGTGTACGTCGTTACACACCCCGAAATCTTCCCCACCCCATACACGATTTGCTCGGACAGCATGTTCACGTGCAATTCGTGTACGGAGTACCTGGCCATCTGGTCCTGCTGCGGATACACCTCCGCTGATGGGAGACCCCTTACAGTGAAACCCCTGCTGGAGAAAATCTTAGCAGCAGTGGGGGAGGAAGGGGAGGTTTTCATCCATAAGGTGAAAGCCCATTCCTCCACAGAACCCTGCAGTCAGGGCAACCAGCAGGCCGATGTGCTAGCTAAGGAGGGTGCCCGCACAGGCACTTTCTGGACCCATATGGGTCCAGTCCTATAGCAGCAGTCAGGGGTAGGAATGGGACACAAGGGAGTGCAGGGGTAGCTTTTGCCTCAGATCTTAAGACAGTCTGTTGTGTATGTACCTTTAAGGGAATAACTGGTCTCAGACTGCAGTACCGGCAGTGACCACCCCTGTATAAAAGGCCCTAGCAGGCTTCTGTAGTTTCAGTTTCCAGGTTGTCTCCATTCAGTAAAGACTTGTTATAATCAACTCCTGCAGTCTGTGTCTCAATTATACACGGACATAATACCGGCGACAAGTAAGAAACGAACTTACCTGCAACTCGGCAGCACCTCAGACGACGTTATTGAAGGTCGAAGCCAGAAGAAAGAAAAAAAAATAATCCAAAGAAACTCGAGAAACGGGCGTCGACCGTGGGCAACCGCCCTCCAAATCATCGAATTGAAAAGTGCAGGAGAGACTGTCGAGAGCCAGGCTTGGTTCTCCAGTCTGTGGTTTCCCAGCTAATTGGGCTGGTGGCAGGTAGTGCACTGATCCTTCCTGGGCTGCGGCGGGGTAGAGCTCGATCGGGTGGCTCTGCAACGGGGCCGGGCAGCGAGTCGGGAAGCAAAGAGAGAGAGGGTGGAGCACACAGGGCGCGGCCGGTGCTTCGAAGCCGGGCAGCGTTCAGACCTAAGAAGAGGGAGGGAAGTGTCCCAGAGGGTCCGCTCCACAACGGGAACGGTTCTTCAATTAACGGAGCAAATATTGAAGCGCAATAGAAAAATAAAAATACCGCGGAGAGCGGCGTGGCAGCAGCGATCGGGGAGGCGCGAAGACCATAGGGCGTCACCATTACAGGATAGTAAAATAAATATAATCGCCTTCGACAGCATTGGCAGCAGCAGCAGCGGCGGGAAAGCGCTGGAGGCGCCATCTTAACTCGGCGGGGAAGAAGGAAAAGCGCTGGAGGCGCCATTTTGATTCATCGGGGGCGAAGGCAAAGCACGGGAGGCGCCATCTTAGATTTTCAAGATGCCAAAGGCTGGCGATATCACTGCCTTCGATAATGCAATAGAAGACTGGACCACGTATGTGGAAAGAGTCGAGGTATATTGCGAGGCAAACGAAATAGCCGATGAGAAAAAGGCATCGGTATTGCTAAATTTAATGGGCGCAAGAACGTACAGCCTATTGCGGGACCTGATTACTCCAGACAAACCGAAGGGGAAGAGTTTTAACGAAATTGTTGCTATCCTACAGGAACACCTAAATCCTACACCGCTGCTGATAGCAGAAAGATTTAAATTCCACAGGAGAAATCAGCATAAAAATGAGAGCAATGCTGATTACCTTATGGAACTATGCAAGCTATCAAAGTACTGCCAGTTCGGAGCAGGACTGGCAGATACCTTACGGGACAAATTTGTCTGTGGACTCCTGAGTGAAGGAACCCAGAAGAGGTTACTCTCAGAGAAAGAGCTGACACTAGATAAGGCTTTCAGCGTGGCAGTATCGTACGAAGCAGCAGCAAGGGGAGCTGCGGAAATACAACAAAAGCCACAGGAATACGGCACCCATGAAACGACATGGGGATTTGCAAAATGTTATCGCTGCGGCAGAACAAACCATGACCAGAAGGACTGCTGGTCCAAGGACAAAATATGCAGGCAATGCGAAAAGATGGGACACATTGCACGAGTTTGCAGGTCTGGGAAGAAGACCAACAACAACAAAAAGGCTACTAAGGAACCGTACAGGAAAGTACAAAAGATGACGGACAGTAGTTCCGAAGACCAGATGAGCGATAGTGAATCTGGGAACAAGCGACTAAGCTGTCTCAAACTTCACAACGTAATCGCAAAAGAGGATCACCGAAACATTTGGGTCACCCTCACGATAGCAGGGTCCCAAGTCAAAATGGAATTGGATACAGGATCACCTCTAACCGTCATGAATCGATGAGACTACGAGTGGCTATTCTCACACATACCCTTGAGAGAAACATCCATTGTCTTGACGACGTATACGGGGCAAAAAGTATACCCCAGAGGAAAAATAAGGGTGCCTGTCGAATACAACGGCAAGAAAATACGGAAATTGTATCTCTACATTCTGCAAGATGGTGGACCACCGTTATTGGGATGTGAATGGATCAGAAAGATAAGTTTAGACTGGCACTCCATTCAGGCACTGACGGTGGCTGGTAAAAAAGATGACGACGTCACTCCTGGACGATTGTCAACAATCTTAGCTGACGCCAAAGAGGTATTTCAACAAGAACTGGGCACTCTTAAAGGCATAACCGCCTCGATAAAAATAGAGGAGAATGCAATTCCCAAGTTTTTCAAAACAAGACCGGTACCATATGCAATTCGCCCAGCTGTCGAGGCAGAGCTGGAGAATCTGGAGAATGCAGGCGTGTTATCTAAGGTAGACTGGAGCGAGTGGGCGACACCCATCGTTCCTGTCATGAAGAAAAGGTTAAACAATAAGTCTGAGGAGCCAAGGAAGGTTCGCATCTGTGGGGACTTCAAGGTGATGGTGAACCCAGTCCTTCACACAGTACAATATCCTCTTCCAAGGATAGAAGATATCTTCGCCTCACTATCTGGAGGGAAGCGTTTTACAAAAATTGACCTAGCACAAGCATATTTGCAGATGAAGGCTGAAGAATCCTCTAGGAAGTATCTCACAATAAACACTCACAAAGGTCTTTACCAGTATAATCGACTGGTATTCAGAGTAGCATCAGCTCCGGCGATATGGCAAAGAGCGATGGAACAAGTCCTGCAAGTGGTTCCGGGGACTCAGTGTTACTTGGACGACATCCTAGTGACAGGTGAAGATGATAGTGAACACCTTGCCAACCTAGAGCAGGTACTCACTAGACTACGGGAACATGGGCTACGAGCCAATCGCCTCAAGTGCGAGTTTTTTAAGAAACAGATATCGTATTGTGGCCACGTGATTGATGAAGAGGGGTTGCATAAGTCCCCTGACAAAATTGAAGCGGTAGTTAAGGCTCCAGCGCCTGAAAATGTGTCGCAACTGAGGTCATTCCTCGGATTGGTGAATTACTACCATAAGTTTTTGCAGAATTTGTCCACAATTCTGCATCCACTGAACGCCCTACTACGAACGGGAGTAGCATGGAAATGGAGCGATGAATGTAAGCGGGCCTTTCAGAAGAGTAAGGACCTAATCACTTCAAGAGAAGTATTGGCTCACTACAACCCATCACTACCGATAAGACTGGCGTGTGATGCGTCTCCCTACGGCATTGGGGCGGTACTGTCACATAAATTCCTTGATGGTTCAGAGAGGCCGATAGCTTTTGCGTCACGCTCGTTAACTTCAGCCGAGCGTAACTACGCCCAGATTGACAGAGAGGCACTCAGCCTGGTGTGGGGGTGAAGAAGTTCAATCACTACCTGCACGGTCAGAAATTTACTCTACTAACTGATCATCAACCTCTCGTCTCCATTTTCAACCCTCAGAAGTGCGTACCGATAATGACGGCACAATGGCTACAGAGGTGGTCCCTTTTCCTAGGGGCACACCAATATGACATCGAGTACAAAGGAACTAAACAGCATGGGAATGCTGATGGATTGTCGCGCCTACCGTTGCCGACGGTGGAAGAAGAACTGGCAGTGGATCCAGTGGAGTTATTCCACTCGACTATAGTCGAATGTCTCCCTGTGACGAATGCAAACATAGAAAAGGAAACACGAAATGACCCGACACTCTCCTGGGTCTATGATTTAACGGTGAAGGGATGGCCAGCACATGGCGAACCACTGCTGCCAGCATTCTTGCCGAGAAGAGAATAGCTGCCAGTGTGCAGAGGAACCTTGATGTGTGGATCCAGAGTAGTAATTCCACCCAAATTGAAGGATAGAGTGCTCAATGAGCTTCATGAGGGTCATCTGGGAGGGGTAAAAATGAAGAACTTAGCCAGAGCGTTTGTGTGGTGGCCGGGAATCAATAGAGAAATTGAAGAGATGACCAAGAGCTGTACAGGATGCCAGAAGGTCCAAAACGCCCCACCACAAGCCTCTCTACATCCATGGGAGTGGCCCTCATCTCCATGGCAAAGGGTGCACATTGATTTTGCTGGTCCCTTTATGGACTCGATGTTTTTAATAGCAGTGGATGCACATTCAAAGTGGCCAGAGGTAATAAAAATGTCCTCAACCACCACAGAAAAAACTATCACAGTCTTACGAACCATATTCGCCAGGAATGGGCTGCCTGAACAGATTTGCTCTGACAATGGACCACAGTTTGTGTCTGAAGAGTTCCGGAGGTTCTTAAAGAACAATGGTGTTAAGCATTACACATCCGCCCCATATCATCCAGCCACTAATGGATTGGCCGAGAGGTTTGTTCAAACATTCAAGAAGGCTATCAAGGCAATGTGTAATGAAGATATACCCCTACAACACAAGATGGATAACTTCTTGTTTGCCTACCGGAATGCGACACATGCGGTTACCAACCAAACTCCAGCCATGATGTTCTTCAATCGAAGACTACGATGCCGCTTGGATTTGGTTAAGCCAAACGTCAGAAGAGATGTGGAGAACAGGCAGTTTCAGAATATGAATGAAAGGCCGACCAGGAGTTTTAAGATAGGTCAACCAGTTTTGGCCCGGGACTACCGCACAGAGAAATGGCAGCCAGGAACGATCTGTACACGGCAAGGACCTCTAATGTATACCGTGGACGTTGGAGAGAGCATTGTAAGACGCCATGCTGACCAGATTCTAGAGTCACTGGAAAACGTCAACTCCACACCACGATCTGATACACCTGGCGATGAAACCGAAGTACCAATTGCATCTACCGCAGAATCGGTGATATTGGAAGCAGACGAACCAAACAACAACATTGATCCCGACTCAACCTTGCCAGAAGAACCTGATATCCCAAAGAGGCGTTATCCAGACAGAATCAGGAAGCCTCCTGAAAGACTGAACTTATAATTGCTTAACTTCAACCAATGTATCTAGCAACCGTAATTGTAATTGTAATTCGTTATCATTTAGTTGTTAAATGAATGTTATGTACTGTTTATCTAAAAGGGGAGGAATTGTTGTGTATGTACCTTTAAGGGAATAACTGGTCTCAGACTGCAGTACCGGCAGTGACCACCCCTGTATAAAAGGCCCTAGCAGGCTTCTGTAGTTTCAGTTTCCAGGTTGTCTCCATTCAGTAAAGGCTTTTTATAATCAACTCCTGCAGTCCGTGTCTCAATTATACACGGACATAATACAGTCCAAACCCAAGACCCCGTCCTCAAGGCAGTCGTCAGTGCAGTGACTGAGGGGAAAAAGGGTAGAGGGCCCTTACGGCACAGCAGCCCTCTCTGTGAAGGAAGGTATGCTGTTTAGGGGAGAACAATGGGTGGTACCACAGAAACACCGGAGGGAATTCCTTCAACTGGCCCATGAGGGTCCAGGAGCGGGGCATCCTGGGCCTGAGACCACCTGACAGCGGGTGGAACAGGCGGGATGGTGGCCAGGACTCAGGGAAGATGTCCGCGAGCTCTGCGCCAGCTGTCTGGTGTTTGCTGCTAACAACCCTGACCCCCACAAAAGGAAGGTACCTATGGGACACATCAGGAGGGCAGAGGGACCATGGCAGTCGATCCAGGTCAACTACATCGGCCACCGCCCAGGGAGGCTATAATATTGCCTAGTCCTGGTGGATGTGTTCACAAAATGGGTAGAAGCCTTCCCCCGCAGAACAGCCACAGCTCTGGGCACAGTCAGGATCCTGGTCAGGGAGGTGTTCTTGCGATGGGGGCTACCACAGTATGTGGAGTCCGACCAAGGGAATCACTTTACCGGGCAGGTCATGCAGAATACCCTTATGGTACTCGGCATTGAGGGGAAATGGCACGTTGCACACAACCCACAGTCCTCAGGGATTGTGGAGAGGATGAACAGGACCTTGAAAGAAAGGCTGAGGAAAGAGACGGTGGACTCACCTAGAAAATGGGCAGAGGTCCTACTGTTGGTCCTGATGGGAATCCGAGCCAGCCAGTCAAAAAGCACAGGGTACTCCCCACACGAGCTGATGACTGGCAGAGTTATGCGGACCCCCACCCATGTACTAGCCCCGGTGCTCACGGAAGGTCAGCTCAGGGAGGTAAACCGGGACAGGTTCGCCAGGAACCTATTCGAGCACCTTAAACAGGTCCACGGGCAGGTGGCTGGGAACATGGGAAAGCAGCATCGGAGTAACCGATTGCTGTTAGAACCCCGAAAACACCACGAGTGGGAGATAGGTGATCAGGTTATGGTGAGGAATTTTGCTCGGGTAGGAAGTCTAGAACCATTATACATGGGGCCCTACAGCATTGTAGACAAGGCAAGCCCCATGGTATACGCCATAAAGATGCCCCGGCGCATCAAATGGTTCCATATTAACCAAAGCAAATTGTTTAAGTCCGAGAAAAGAGAACAGCCAGTTGGGGCAAGGTCTGAGGATAGAAATCCTCAGCCTGCAACAGGGGAAAACTCACAGACTGCACAGGCAGGTGCTGTGGCCTGTTTTAAGGGAGGGGCCATCCCACCCACCATTTGGGACACTCCCCCACTCCTCTGGGACTTAGATGAGGTGGGATGTGAGGGCGAAGACCCTGCCCCTGATCCAGATTTAGACGAGGTGGGACCTGGGGTCGGAGACCCTCAGCCTGCAGCATTAGGCTGCAGAGAGTTACCTGCCCCTAACCCAGGTTTAGGAGAGGTGGAATGTGAGGGCGAGGACCCTCAGCCTGCAGTACCAGGCTGCAAAGAGTTACCTGCCCCTAGCACAGGTTTAGGAGAGGTAAAGCCTGAGGATGAAAGTCCCCAGCCAGCGGTAGTGGAAAGCCCACAGACCGCACCGGAGGGGGCAGTGGCTCATGTTAAAGAACCACCAGCCAGAAAAGCCCCACCAGCCAAAGTCCCCAGAAGGTCCCCACGAATGCCACGGCCAAGGAAACTGTGGTCACCGGCTCCCCAGTTTAAAAGGGTAGCCTCTCGAGTCAGGGATCAATCTGAGGGCAGAGGTTCCCAGCCAGCAGCCGCAGGCTGCGAGGGACCAAAGGAACAGGACAGAGCAGCCACACCGAAGGGAGTAGTGTGCTGCAGCCCGAACAGGGATTAGGCTGGCCGCCCGGAGACGGGCGGCGAATGTACATATTTTCTGTAATGTAATTTTAGTTATTGTTAAGTTTGGGTGTTAGTTTAAGTTTATACGAGTTGATTGGTAGTTTAAGTGTTATTGTTAAAGAATGTTTGTATTGAGTCGAGGTCGCAAGACTCGACTATGTTTTACCCAAGCCAGAGAATCTTCTCGGGACCTGGCTATATGCTCTTGTGTCTCTTTACAGAAGGGATTTCGAGATGAAGGGGGGCATACTCCTACTCGCCCTGATAGGAATGAGCACTGGGAAGCGAGGTGATGTGCAGGACTCCCACATCTACGGGTGCTCAGGAGAGAAAGCACCGGTTGTGACTGCTGGGGGTGGCGAACGAGGCGTGGAGGAGCTCACTATCTATTCCCATGAGGGAATATGGCCCGGGTGGCTGGGATCCAACTCCACCCAGTACTCCAGCCAGACCGGGTTCACCTACGGGGAGGCCTCCCTCCCCTGCCCCAGCATACAGGTTGTGGGTCGGGGTCACTGAGGGAAACGCGTGTGCCTGACCTGCAGAGGACAGATTCCCCTGGGAAGGTGGTGGTGGCTCAGAAAGCTGAGCAGAGACATGGGGGACCATACAGCTGACTGGGTATGACTAGGGAACGACACCTAGGGACGGTCACAGGGACCCGAGGGGGGGACTAGAGTATGCTGCGATAATGGTGGGAGTCGGAACAAGGAATTTATGTCTGTATGTGGGGGTCAAAAAGGGCCTGCCCCACAGGCATATCCATCATCTTCTCCGCATCATGGCAGGATAAGGGGAGGGGGGTGGAATGGGATTCCCACCTACGCACTTGCATGGTCCCACGCTCCCCGGCCCCAGTTAAAGCCACTGAACTCATGGCACATGCCCGAAAGCCCCTGCCCACGACCCAGGCAGCAAGGACACACAGAGAGGGGTGCCCTGCCACCACCAAGGGACCAGGGAATGGGCTGGTACTAGTGCCGATGGAACAGGTGCTATACCAGGGGGTACACTACGTGGTAGCTTCTGTGATCCTGAACCTTACCGAGGTACACTTACCTGAGTGGTGCCCCAAAGAGGCAGAACAGCTATACCAGGCCCTGTTAAAAGAAATGTTTAGGAAATTCTACGAGTTCGATTTTGCCAATGTAGACAAGACAGAACTGTACACTACACACACTGAGTATTTTGGTAATGCGGGGAGACAAAGAAGGGGAACCTGGAATTATGTTTTCATAGCGTTTAACACGGGATCCTCTGAGATAAACAGTCTGGATGACATAGAATTGCAGACACAGATAAACGGTTTGAAAACACAGTTGCGAAAAATCTTAATGGATGAAAATACAGTAGTAGGCTCAGAGTTACACGAGGACCAGGCTATGACAGTCTGTTTAAAAGAGATCATTGCTGAGCTGGAGAAGCATGCAAAGACTGTAAATACCCTTATAAGAGAGGACAGGAATGCTTCAGATCAGGCTGCACAGAACGAGGTGTGCGTACTGTACGGGGCATGGTTGCTAGGCGAAGGCCGCAGTAACCTGGAGGATTTAAAACAGGGTTTAGTCCCCTCCTGGATCAGCAACAAGCACCTCCCAGCCCTCCATCCATTTGAGAATGCATTGATCCCGTGTCAACTCTGGCTAGCTTCTGAGGCCTACCCTGTCCCAGTAGATTGTGGGCGCTCTAACCACACTATCATGGGGATAGTAGCGAGGATGCTGGTCATGGTTGGGACAGCTCGACCCGCACCAGTGTACAGGGTAGAGAACATTGGAGTCATTCAAGGGGGTGCACACATCCGTTTCACAGCGGTCCCACCTTATGTCATAAAGTGGGAGCACGCTATGAGAGGTACCGACCTCTCGGGGTGCCGGAGCCAGGGAGCACACATAATACTGTGTCCCCAGCACTTGTACACCTATTCAAAACCACAGTGCGGGTTTAAAGCTGCTGGTGCAAAACTTATAAACTGTATCATGGAGGTAATGGCACAGGACCATGTTCCCCCACAGGTAGCATATATAGGAGGTGGGACATATTGTGTCACCACAGATGCGCCCCACTACCAGCATGGACAGCATGGCTGGTGTCCGGTAAGTGACAGCAGTTTCTGCTTTAAACCCGAGGCAGAAGTTCAAGTTGCCTAGGAACGAATTGTCCCCATTCCTGAACCCTCCACTGTTCACCTCACCGTAAAAGAGAATTTTACCAACCTGCAAAAATATGTAGCACATTTCGATTTCGGCTACGAAATCCCCCCTCTCCCAGAACATCTTACCAAAATACTCAAAGCAGTAATCGTCTCACAAAAACATTTCTACACGTTAGAGCAGAAGACAGTAAAGATAGGGGCCAAGATAGTGGACATTGTGGTTCCACCCTGGTGGGACATTTTTGAAAACATAAAGGTCCCTTCATGGGTTAGAATAGCTTCCCACATCCTCGTGGTTTGCCAGCTGGGAATAGTGTTGCACCTAGTGTGCAATCAGTGCAAGGGAAAAGGCCAAATACTAGAATTCCGAAACCAAAGGACTTGGAAGGAGCATTATGTTAAGGTGGAGGGAGATACACCTGTTTGAATCTTTTATTTTGTATATCTGAATAAAGATTGTTTTTTTGTGTTTTTGTTATTTTTAATAAAGATGTATGTGTACCAAGCGGTACAGGGGTGTTGGACCCCTCCATGCTTGGATGTGTGTAAACAACTGTATTCTGCCTATGTATGCTTATGTACACAACATTTTTTAAAGAATGGGAAGTGCATGTGTCATGGGATTATAGATAGGTAATTACAGGGAAGGTTGCCTATGGAGGGTCGGGAATTTTGCTCACCTTCGTAAGTATGATACTTAATGCGAGTTTTAGTATCAACAGGGGGGAGTATAGGGTTCTCAAAATTCCCACATTCCCCAAAGTTATTAATAAAGGGACCCTGAAGGACAAGTTATTAATAAGGGTACCCTAAAGGAAATGGCTTCTGGACCTTGTGGCAGAAACCTGCAAGACTGAAAGTAGGACCCTGCAAAAATGGCAGGCCAAGTTCAAAAGGCTTTGAAAAACCTGACATGCCTGGGCCTGTGGGAGACTTGTTATTTTGAAGCCAGACAACTAGATGATGCAGAATACGCATTCTTCATTTTTGAAACAAATCAGCTCAGGAAAGACTTAATCTTGAACCCATCAAACCATTGCATAAATAATCACTTACAGTTTAAACTGGCTACCAAGCCAGGAAGATACCGATTCACATTATGCATAACAAATACCGAGACATTAAAGACCATTTAGCAACGGGGCAACCACCCAAAAAGCAGTTAAGGTGAACGACTATAATCACCTTAGATGAGCCTGCCAAAATTAGACAAAGAACTAACCCTGATTTGGCGCGCAGATAACAACCCCCAAAATAGTATAATTGTAGGCCCACTGGTAACCAAAAGTGTGCAGCGAGCAGGCAAGCGAGGCGAGACAAACGGCAAGGAGACGAGCAAGCAGAGAAGGGCAGTGTGGAGAAGCGTTGGGGACGAGCAGGCACACGCTCGGGTGCAGAGTTACTTGAAATGCAAAGAAGCGTTGGGGATGAGCAGGCACAAACTCAGGTCCAGAGTTACTCGAAACTCAAAGAAGCAGACAGGCACGGTGGGGCAGGCTCGACTGAAGACGACTAGGCCGCAACCGCAGCCTTACACGAGGAACGACCACGAGCACCGCGGTAACAAAGGGCCGGGTAAACCATATCTTCAGATCATTACCACTGCACAGGTAATGATTTAGGCCATCGTGACTGAGCCGACGCCGAAGACTGCCAACCGAACCCCAACCGCAACAAAACTTCGACGACCAGACCACCACCAGAAGAACAAAACCCAAAGTTTTCCACTCTACAAGATAAAGTACCCAACAAAGACTTTACTCCCTATCTCTAACGGAGAAAAGAGGGTACTTTACTCAGAGAACTCCACCACCGCACCCTGGGACCACATGGCGACGGCAGGCCCCAAAGAACACAAAGAGCGAACCCCAAAACCGCAACCGGCTTAATCGACTGGATTCGACCTGTCAAGAAACCCTTATTGGTGAGCATAATCCCTGGCCCCTTATAGCATAATTTAGTTAGATATTGGGGGTGGGACAAGGGTAGGGGGATTATTAATGTGATTTTTCCCTCGATGTGCCGTGTGTTCCCCATTCCTAAATAATTGTACTCTTGTATGCCTGTAACTATTCCAGTAAATTTCAGTGTTGTAATTTTATTGTGCCTTTTAATAAAATACAGTTTTCTTGTACCAAACCAGTTGTCTACTCCAATTCTGTATCGCCGCCTGTACCTAAGTCTGGTGTCTAGAACCCAGGGGTGTGGGAGCGATTCAAACCGCTCAAAACAGTCAGGGGCAGAGCTGACTGCACAAACCACCCCCTACAAGCCTTGTTTTGGATGACCTCAAGTTTACGTAGGGTAGAATGTGGGCGGCCAGCCAGGAGTGCATTGGAATAGTCAAGTCTAGAGGTAACAAAGTCATGGATGAGGGTTTCAGCAGTGGATGAGCTGTGGCAAGGGCGGGGATGGGTGATGTTACAGATGTCGAAATAGGCGGTCTTAGTTATGCTGCGGATATGTGGTCGGAAGCTCATTTCATTTTAGTATTTTTTATGCCCGGAAAATGGGCACAATGCATACCAATTTCTACCCCGTGGAGCCTATAACAAAGTTGCATAGATAGTAGTCATGAAATGGATATGCATACAGTAATAATATTCAGTTTTTAATAATGAAGCTCTCACCTTGTGCTTTTATTCGATCATGATCTCCTGCAAGGTCCTTCGCTACAGCGTAAATAGCTTAATATGTGGTTTGGTTCTAATATTTATTACTGATATTTTGCCATAAAGCAATAAAGCTTTGCAGGGTGAAAACTGATACATGATGAAACATCTGCAATACTGCAACAGAGGTAGGGTTGCCACCTGTTGTGAAAACCAGATATAGGACAAGGGATAATGGTTAGAGCTCTGAGATTTGCTTTGCTTTGATATAAATTCATCCACACCTCAATAACCTCAATAATTAATGCCTCCACAACACGAGAGGGAATTTTTTTTTTGAAAAACGGGAATGTGTGTAGTGCAAAGCATGGACAGGTGGTAATCCTAAAATTGATTATCAGGTTACAGTGTACTGTTCTCAGAATGCAATTATACCCCATAACAACAACGTCAGTGAAAAGCATTCCTACACAATCAACTGCATTTCTCTCCCAGAAGTACTCTACACAATAACCCTGTTGGGAAAATCACATGAAAAAATAACTGAACTTTGAGATAGTGCAGTGTAAAAATTATGATTATATGAGCACTGGTTATCAACAATTGCACCATGACTTTCATACAGGTTTCAGTCAGCTATCGCTTGGAATATGGATTCTGGGACATGCCCAGATGAGATCTTAATGTAAGCAGTGATATTGACTTTCTGTTACAGGACAAGTTCCATCACAGGGATTTTTTCCCCCACTAGCATTGTTATTTGTGCAATGTTTATATTGGCAATAAAATGTTTACCACCCTGTTATGTAGCGTTAACACGACTGCCGTGGCAGCTGATTGATATTCCCCACATTATTTATGTTGGCTGGTGAGATCGAAGACCCCTTTTCAGAGCAGTACCAAATACAATTGAAGTCGGGTAATTGCTTTAATTATTCTACTTCTATGAAAGTGGTGAAATAAAGACATGCCTACACTTGGCACTGGTAGTAAAAAAGCACTACAAAATATGAAAGTGGAGACACACAGGCTAAGTCAATGATAATGGTAGAGACAGTTGCAGTCACAACATGCTTTATTCTTGGAACCCATGAAAAAGACAAGGAGACCCCCAACTTCGCCAAACCGATCAATACGGCTTTTAGAAACATAGAAACAGGAGTAGGACATCCAGCCTTGACTGTTCGCAACCTTAGCGTCCTATTTGATCCTGAGCTCAGCTTCCAACCCATATCTTCTCCCTCACCAAAACCGCCTACTTCCACCTCCATAACATAGCCCACCTCCACCCCTGCCTCAGCCCATCTGCTGATGAAACCCTCATCCATGCTTTTGTTACCTCCAGACTCGACTACACTAAAGTTCTCCTAGCCATTCTACCATCTTCCACCCTCCCTGTACTTGAACTCATTGAAATTTCTGTTGCCCGTGTCCTAACTCGCATCACGTCCCGTTCACACATCATCCCTGTGCTCACTGATCTACACTGGCTTCCGGTCCAGCAATGCCTCAAATTTAAATCCCTCCATGGTCTTGCCCCTCCCAATCTCTGGAACCTCCTCCAGCCTCACAACTCTTTGAGAACTCTGTGTTCCTCCAATTCTGGCCTCTTGCGCACCCCCGATTTCCTTCAGCCCATCATTGGTGGCCATGCAATCAGCTTTCTCGGTTCTAAGCTCTGGAATGACCTCTCTCTTCTCCTTTAAGAGGCCTCGAGACCAGTCATTGCATCCAGTGTGGATGTTTTGTTCATTGGCCTTCAGACCTTGTGGGATTGCTGGGAGAGCATGATGGAAACCAACTTCTGAGAACTTTGAGGTGTCATCTTTTAGGGTCTACAGGGCCTAGATGCCATCATCAGGTTAACCTTCCTCTAAAAAGTGTACATTCAAATTCAGGACCCAGCACAAGTGGCACGACTGGCATCCCTGGTCCTTAGTTGGCACCTAGAAAGAGTGCCAGGATAGGTTTGTGAATAGCATAGAGCGATGCCGGGGGAAGCACTGCAGAGAATAAAAAGCACTGGATTATATGCTCAAGTCCTGGAGTGAGACTTGAACACACAACCTTCTGACTCAGAAGTGAGAGTACTACCACTGAGCCATGGCTGACAAGGGCATCAAAGGTGGGGATGAGGGAAATTTTAGTCAAAGATTTGATTGGAAAATGCTGGGTAGATTTCTTTTCCTCAAAATGTCCAAAAAGGAAATTTTAGGAACAGGAAAAGGTAATTTGAACCAACAAGCCTGTCCTTATTGGTTCACTTCAACCCTACCTTTTCATCATATCCCTAAATCCCTTTTCATCATATACCTAAAACCCTTTCTCCAGAAACATAGGTAGTTGTCTCTTGTGTCAATTTTCATTATTTGTTTCTTTGGTAAATTCTACTTCTCAAATTCACCCAAAATGCATCTTTAGCCTGAAATTAACCTCTTTATCCTCAAATCTAGTTGGCTTCTCATATCTTTAAAGGTGAAATGGGGTAATCAAAATTTTGTATCTGTAGTAAACATTCATTAAGAAATATATACTATTCACTTTTCTAAGTCTTCTTTTAATGTTATCTCTGTGCACTCTGCTTTTGGCACATTGGGCTGTATATTTCTCTTCTTGGTGGAGTAGTGGTGGATCGGGACTTGCACCTGCAATGATGTAGTTCCATTAACCCTGTATTAACTCTAACCCATTTCCCTGGGTTGGGGCTCATCTGGCATACGGGGCAGGCTCCTTGTGGGACCATACTGAGGGAGAACTTAATGAGAGGAGGACATTACTGGGCCCTCTCTGTCCATGCAGTTAGTGGGTTTGCCTACATTGCCCCAGGGCCTGCTCCCACCTTTCTTCTGGTGGTCTCTGGGGCTGACAGAGACAGTGGCGGTGAGCAGGGAAATGGGCTGGCTTGACGGACCCTGCCTGCTCCCTTGGTATTTACATTTGGTGGGTGGAGAAGCAACAGCCAGTGACCGCCCTGCTGGGGGGGGTGTGAAGAGAGAAGTGAGCTTGGGGCAGGAAAGAAAGGTCTCACTGCCCAATTTTGGCCGCAATTTTAAACTGCTTTCCCACCTGCCTTTGGGCAGGATAGTGGAGGAAGGTTCAGCCCTTATATCTCTGCCTCAGGTAATTATACCCTTTTAACAACTTGTTATTAATTTCCAAGCTGTCTTCAGGAATCAAGATCCAAGTCTGTAGTTGACTAGTTTTTTTAGCCACTTTGTTATGTTTAGATTTGAGTTCATTATAAGAGTTCCCAAATGTTCGGTACCAGTTTTATTGCATTCAGCAGATGCTCATGTTCAGATGACACAGCCGATTCCACAGATCCCGTGGTTCCATGCCTTTAGAGCCCAGGTATACAGAAAATGATGGGGGATAATAACATTTGCTTCTGCCCTTTAAAGGAACATTTTCACACCTCTTTATGCCTCGACATTCTGATACTCACAGATCTGTCAGGTGGACTTAAAAACTTGAATAATTAAAGATCAATATCTCTCACTTCAGTTTGCTGGCAGATTGAGGAGCCTATAAATCCATGCACGATACCTCTCAAAAAACTCTCAGTGGACTCGCAGCCAGCAGAACAAGCAGAATGGTCAATGCTATTAGTATAAATCTTGAACAGTTACAAGTATAATATAATTCCTCGTGTTCCGGGCATCTTGCCAGTTGCATGTAAAAAATAAATGTAAAATTTCCCTTAAGATCAAAGCAAAATGATTTCATCTTATTCTCTTTCTTCCATAAATGAGGTTATGGAATATATTGAATTATCTGTAAAGAGCCTAAGAAAGCAGGCATAAATATAACTGAAATTCATGTCTTCTAGAAGCATATTTCCAGAATTCCATTTTCTTTTCCAGCTCAATGCAAAAGGTGCACATTTGTAATATATTGGATATGCTATGTTCTCATCCTATTCATTACTGTCCTTTGTGGTTTTCTAGCTTGGTTTTGCAGTAAATCAAAGTTGAATTTAATCATCCTTATAGGCTTTCATGCTCCTTTAAAATGCAGTTCAAGTAGGCTGAGGGTACGTTTCCCCGCTGTGTTCATGGTATTAACCAAGTTATTGAATCATTGAAAGAAGCATAGAATGGTTACAGCACAATAGGAGGCCATTCGGCCCGTCGAGCCCATGCTGGCTCTCTGCAAGAGCACTTCAGCTAGTCCCACTCCCCAGCTCTTTTTTCATAGCCCCGCAATTTTTTTTCTTCAGGTACTTATCCAATTCCCTTTTGAAAGACACAATTGAATCTGCCTCCACCACCCTTTCAGGCAGTGCATTCCAGATCATAACAACTCGCTGTGTACATTTTTTTCCTCATGTCGCCTTTGGATCTTCTGCCAATGACCTGAAATCTGTGTCCTCTGGTTCTCGGCCCTACGGCAATGGGAATAGTTTCTCTCTATCTCTCTATTGTGGAGACATGGATTGCTAGCTGTTACCTAACTGGGTGGAGGAAAATTCAGAAGACAGTCCCCACAGGGCGTACTTCTTTGCCTCATTAGGATCGGGTTCAGAGGAACATTGGTGGAGGCCTGGGAGCAGATTGCCTCATCTCCCTCTGACTTGGAGATGGTGTGTGGCACAGTGAGAAGAGAAGAGGAGAAAATATCTTGAAAAGTAGGTTTCATCTTAAAAAAAGGTCAAATACAATTCAAGTTAAACTTTGTTCACTGGCGTGCTGCTCAGAGCAGTGAACAGCTCCAATTATTTGTGCTTAGCTTGTTGTAGCAGCCTCACAGTTCAAACACAGCAAAGCAATTCATCTGTATTTTAGCACTTGAGCTTTCACCTTCAACATCTAACTCGCTGCCTTACTCTGTACTCTGAACAGTAAAAATCAATTTGGTCGCAGCAGCTACAGTGGGAGTGGTGAACTAACGCACTGTTGCCAGCATGAATTCAGATTTCCTTCCCTATACCAGAGGACAGTGAGTAAGAAATACAGCTTAATATTTCCTGTACACATCTATACTCATCTTCTAGATCTCTCTGCTTACTGGAGAAATGGTGAGCGAAACACAAATAATTTTGAGGAGAAAATGTGGAGCTGAGGAAGAGGCAAATAAATCACCACATTGCAGCCATTATATAGACTTAGCTGAATATAGTCAATTATTCTTATGAGCAAATAAGACGTTTCAGTAAATCTAAGCAAAGGTCATTGACCTGAAACATTGGGGGGAATTTTAACCTGAAAAACGGGTGGGTTTGGGGGCAATGGGGTGGGGTGGTGGGGGGAGGGGGAGTTAAAGTATTAAAAATCTAAACCCAGGCCCCAACCCGCCCACTTCTGGGTTTAACAGAGGTGGGACTGGAGGCTGGCAGCCAAACTGCTGCCAGGAGGCCGGTTGGCACTTTAAACATGATAATGAGTCCCTGAAGCCTTGGTTTTAACCTGGTGTGCAGGCTTAACTGTGGCCTGCCGGGGATTGCGGGCTTCGGGATTCCTGGAAGCGAGGCGAGGACTTCCTCGGGGAGCAATCCTTGTGGGCTGGGAGAAGCAGGAGTGCTTCCTCCTGGCCCCCCAAACTCACCCACCATCAGCTTGCCCCATAAACCACCCCCCCACCCTGTGTCGGTGATCGGACCCCTCCCGTGGATTGGACCTCTCCCTCGGGGTTGGGGATAGAATGTCCCCCAGGATCGGAACTCTCCCCTGGGGTCAGGGATCAGATGCCCCTGGGGATTGGGGCTCCCCACCCCGGGGTCAGGGATCGGACCCCACCCCCACCCCTCGGGGATTGGAACTCTCCTCCGGGGTCGTGGATCGGACACCCCCCCGGGATTGGAACTCTCCCCCTGGGTTGGGGATCAGATCCCCCCCCCAGCCTTGGAACACCCCACTACCCCGCACCTACCTGTTTGTAATGGTCTCCTGTCCAGCGTTCCCTGCCTGACTGGAAGCCAGTCTGTCAATCAGGCTGGATTCCGTGCGGGGGAACCTATCTGTGATGTCACTCGCATACTGTGGAGTTAAAACTCTACCGAATGCTTCCCGTGCTCTATCGGGCCCCCCACCTCATGTTCCGGGCGGGTCAGAAATTCCGGTCATTAACTCTGTTTCACTCTCCATAGATGCTGCCTGACCTGCTGAGTATTTCCAGCATTTTCTGCTTTTAATTAAGAAAATTCATATTTTGGTTAATTTAACGAAGCAGGGTAAAAACTGAGGGGCATATTTTCTCTGTTTGCTAATTTTAATGAGAAAGTTGGTGTGATCATGAAGCAGGAGATCTTTCTATGTACTCTCAATTGCTTTTTTGGTAAAATTAGTAAATAGAGCTAAATATAGCCCCTCCTCCACGTTGTAACTTTTCCTATGTCATGCTGATGTTATGGGTATGCCCATGCTAAATGAAAGTTTTAGATTTCATTCATAAAATAATCCAACTTTTAACCCGACTATGTGAGATCCATATTTTCTACTTATGGAGAAAAATTGTGTGGTTTCCCCATTCTCAAATCGAGCTCATTTTGATTAGCTAATATATTAGGTAGACTTTTTTAATACTTTTGGTGAGTTTTGGTACGGTTGGCCTTACCCAAGTGGGAAATATTCATGACTGAACCGTGATAGTGAGTTCATGATTCTCCCTTTAATACTATATCATAATGCGCATCTAGCACATGAGCTACCTCTAATGCACAAACTATTTTTTTGTTCCCTTGTATTTTGTTGCATTCTTCATTTTAGCTACACCCTCAAATTTGGTGTTGTCTGCAAATTTTGAAATTGTACTTCCAATTCTCGAGCCCAAATCGTTTATGTAAATTGTGAACAACAGTGGTCCCAGCACCGATCCCTGTGGAACACCACTT
Source organism: Somniosus microcephalus (assembly GCF_052327205.1). NCBI lineage: Eukaryota > Metazoa > Chordata > Chondrichthyes > Squaliformes > Somniosidae > Somniosus > Somniosus microcephalus. The sequence continues at coordinate 305,530,969 of NC_140990.1, read as the reverse complement.
TCTACCTTTTGCCAGTCTGAGTGGCTATCTTAACCCCTACTCTCTGTTTTCTGTTTTGTAGCCAGCTTTCTATCCATTCTGCTACCTGTCCCCTGACTCCACATGCTCTGACCTTATTCATGAACCTACTATGCGGTTCCTTATTGAAAGCCTTTTCAAAATCCAAATATATTACATCTACTACATTACCCTTGTATACTCTTTCTGTTACCTCTTCAAAGAATTCAATAAGGTTGGTGAAGCATGACCTTCCCTTTTGAAATCTGTGCTGACTACTCTTCATTGTATTTTCAGTTTCTAGATGTTTTTGAATTGCATCTTTGAGTAAGGATTCCATTATCTTTTCTACCACCTGTGTTAAGCTAACTGGTCTATAGTTCCCTGGACTTGTTCTATCCATTTTTAACTATTGGGGCTTGATTTTAATTCCCGAGGTGGGTTGGAGTCGGGTTGCATGGTGGGCAGGTTCGGGAGCCGCTTCCGGCGGGAACAGCTGCAGAGTTGCGATTTTTATTAAATAAGCTTGTTAATTTCATGGAGGCACGCTGGCCGGTCCAGTGAGTGGGATCGGGTTGGCTGGCCGCCTCTGATGAGGTCATAATGGCAACTGCTTTTAAAGCTGCCATCCAGCCTGAGCCTTTCTATTGTGGACTTCTTCCAGAGGCAAGGCAGCGCCTCGTTTTAACGATGAGTCCCTCCAAGTTCTTGTGGATGTTGTCAGAGGGCGCAGGGAGATTCTCTTCCCTCTTGATGGTCGGAGGAAGCCTCCTCAGCAGACCAAGGCAGCCTGGCTGCGCATTGCTCAGGAGGTGAGCGCAAGGTCCATTTATACACGGTCATGGATCCAGTGCCGAAAAAGGTTTAATGATCTTGTGCGAACATCAAAAGTGAGTACCCCATCACACTTGCCTTCACTCTGCTTCCCTTCTTTTCTCATCACCAGCACTCTGCGTTGTAAGGCTCCTCCTTCACATCCCACCTTACCCTTACTTCCCTTGCACCCTTTCCTATCCATCTCTGTCTCTGCACTGAATCACTTCAGCATCCTGCCTATGCACCCCTTAGACTCACTCTCACTGTCGTGCAGTGACAACAACTAACAACGCACAGGGAGCTACCTTCCTCTTGGCACCTTACCCCATCTTCATCTCACTCAAAGCTTCTATGGTAGGGATTAATCACACTCACTCCATCGTTGTGGCTGAAACACCGTTTGTTTCCCTCCTTGCAGGAAAAGATAGCCCACAATAAGAGGGTGAGAGCAATGACTGGAGGAGGAACACCTACCCTTGCAACATTGACCAGTGCTGAGGAGGCTGCAAACAAGATTGTTGGAGGTGGCGAGGACCTGGAAGTGGGCTGACATAAGAAAACTACTAGGCACTTGGTCTAAGCGTTAAACAAAGCTTTAATCAACTGTTTTTCAACATGGAGATCTGGTTGTGTCCTTCACTAGTTTCTGTTAAAGAATATCCTGAGCAAGCTGGGCCCATGCCCGAGTATTTATACTCTCCCTGGACTGCGCCACAACCAGGCCGCCCAGTATTAGTTCATAAGTCATTTCCACATGAATGACAAGATTCATGTCATGGGCGATGGAGAGACGGGCACACTATAGGAAGCTCGTGACATAATAGAGTTTCATCCCTCTCAGAAAGCAATGGAATATGATGTTCATAGAGAATCGCGTTGTATCATCTGCTCAAAAGGATGTGTCTGCTACATCAATATTAGATGCCTAATTCAAGCCTTAACTCTCCCACAGGACCATCGAGCACCCCTCTCTCCATGATCCAGGACGAAGACCCAAACATCTCCTCAGAGGAACCTGAAGCCTCTGAGGGACCAGCATCACCAGGACTCAGCACACCCAGTACCAGTGCAGCAACGCACAGCTCGGTGGGGCCATCGTGAGTTAGACTAGTGTTGCCACCTGGTCTATCACAGCACACAAGTGAGCATCAGCAAATGGTGGAGACAGCGACAGCAGTGGACAGTCCTTGGCAGAGGTCGTAGGACTTTCCTAGCTCTGCGGAGCTGCATGCAGACTCTGTGCCTCTGGGGCCATCCAGACAAAGAGCGGTTCATGAAATGCAGGTGTCTCTGGAAGGGTTTGCCTCCAGGATTAGTGCGAGTGTGGAGAGAATGGAGGAGTCCATCTCTAACATCAGCACTGCCATGGTGGAGGCAATGGCGCATGAATGCACCACCATGGATAGGATGGCAACCTCCGTGGAAAGGATGGCTACGGCCATGGAGAAAATAAGTCGCCAGAGTCAGGAAAACATGGTGGTTGTTCAGAATAGAATGACATCTCTGGAGGAGCGATGGGCAGCTATTGAGCGGAGAGACCAGAGCTTCATGGATGTCCTTTTGAGGAGGACTGCCAGTGCAGATACGGGTCCTCATGGTCCCCCTGATGTGCAGCAAGGTGCTCTCCTGCCACTTGCCAGCACTGAGGTGCAGCTGACCGATGAGAGGGATGTTGTTGGCAGGACAGAAGGAAGTGTGGGCTCCTCTCAAAGCGCTCACACGACCATGCTACTGCAGAGCCCTCGGTCAGAGACCTACTTTGCAGAGACAACTGAGATGGCCGTTTCAGCCCTTGCACAGCCGCAGGAAGAGCAGACTGTTGAAGAGTCCTCCCAGGCTCTCAAACCCAGAGGACACCCACCAAAGGCATCTAAGTAGGTGCAGCATCCTAGTCAGCAAGGTGCCTCTACACCTGCTGAAGCCACAGGGGAAGCACCACGTAGAAGCACGTGTAAGAGAAAGATTAAGCACCTAGAGTCACAAGGGGACTCACTTGGGTGATGTTTCTTTTTTTTTCTGACTCTTGCTGGTATATTATCCTTTTGTCATGTGTTAAAGATAAATTATGTCAAACAGCTGATTGTGTGGCCTATGTGTTATGGGAAATGGCAAAAGCACATTGAGGGCTGAGTGCGACTTGCATTTGTAATGCTGATGGTAAAAGTGATAGGAAATAACAGGGTATAGCAGAGATGAAGTATGACGTTGGACAAGTGCCGCCTGCAATTACAGAGCCATATGGTGGCCACCTATGGTTGAAGAGTAAGCTTATGCTAGTGTGGCATGGCAGTGAGCATACCCTGGTTGACAGGCAGCAGTGAACTGGAGGGATGCTGCATTGGTCACAACAGGTCATGCAAGGTTCCTCTCGTCCTCCTCCTACTCCTCTTCCCAGGAAGATCTGTGCTGAGCCACGCAACTGCTACTCCCCCGATTATGAGGACCAGGATGAGAGGGCATAAATGTTTCCCATCCCCTTGCTATAGATTTCATTTGAGGCAACAATCTTGGAAGCACACAGTCGAAGTGGCCTGAAATAATTCCATTCATGACACTGCAGATGGGTGTCAGCTTGAACAGTCAGAAGGTCAGTAGATGTGCAAAATGTTATGCCATACCTACAACAGCAAAGTAGTTGCATTTGAATGTCAGCCATATTTCAGGGTAGCTTTTAAAGCACTCCACCAATGCATACAAATCATGTCCTCCAGCATAAGAACATAAGAAATATGAGCAGGAGTGGGCCATTCGGCCCTTTGAGCCTGCTCCGCCATTCAATGAGATCATGGTTGATCTTCTGCCTCAATTCCATTCACCGGCCTTATCGTCATATCCCTTGATGCTCTTGCTGGTCAGAGATCTATCGACTTCTGTTTTGAATATACCCAATGACTGAGCCTCCACAGCCCTCTGGGGTAGAGAATTCAAAAGATTCACCACCCTCTGTGTGAAGAAATTTCTTCTCATCTCAGTCCTGAATGGCCTACCCTTTATCCTGAGGCTGTGGCCCCTGGTTCTAGACTCCCCAGCCAAGGGAAACATTCTCCCAGCATCCACCCTATCAAGCCCTGTAATAATTGTGTATGCTTCAATGAGATCCCCTCTCATTCTTCTGAATTCAAGAGAATACAGGTCTACTTTACTCAATCTCTGCTCATACAACAGTCCCGCCATCCCAGGAATCAATCTCGTCAACCTTCGTTGCTCTCCCTCTATGGCAAGTATATCCTTCCTTAGGCAAGGAGACCAAAATTGTACACAGTACTCCAGGTGTGGTCTCACCAAGGCCCTATATAATTGGAGTAAGACTTGTAATAGCCAAGTGGTAGGTCCAATAACTGATATAAGTGAGACTTCAGGAACCCAAAACTTTACTTTTTAATTACACGGAATAAGGAGAGAACATAGCTCTTACAGCTACAGGCATGCACTTGTATTTCTTACTGCACGATGCATCCAAGATGGAGGATCCTATGAGTCATCATACCCATAATGCAATGTACTTTAATACTAGTAAATATAATCCCTTAGCGTCTCCCTCTGGTGGATAACTTAAGCGTTACATCCGAGATTACTATATCCCCCCCTCTTAAGTTACAATAATTCTTAACAACATTCTTAAAAAGTCCATAAGGAAACTCCTTTAACGATAGTCCATCCTGACCGAATCTAGCAGGTCGTGATCAATCTCTCTGGCGGCTTGTGAGGCCTTGTTGAACGTCTTACAGTCAAGTCCCTGCTTGGTTGTGGTAGAGCCACCTGCTGCTCCTGAGCAGTACTCAGAGTATCTGACCCTGCTATGATGGTTTCCTCTTGATGAAGGGGTCCAGGTATAACTGTCTCTGTTCGTGGTGTTGGTACCACCAAGGCATTTGGATAACTGGGGACCAACTTATCCTCCAACATTTCCTCTGGAGCCTCCAGTTCGATTTCCCTTTGTCTGGTCAGTATCTGATCCACATGCCTGCGTATTACCTGACCAGTTCCCAACATGACCGTATATGAAACTGGACCGGTCATTGAATCTATGATGCCAGGAATCCATTTTGGACCATAACTGAAATTTCTGGTAAGGACCTCATCTCCTTCTACAAAACTGCGGCTCTTTGTCCTTCTGTCATGGTTCTCCTTTTGTTTGATTTGTCGGTTTTCCACCTTCCTTTTTAGATCTGGGTGAACCAGGTCAAGAGTGGAGCGTAGTCGACGTCCTAACAATAACTCAGCAGGAGAGAGTCCTGTGGTAGATTGAGGTGTTATTCTGTAGCTGAACAGAACTCTTGATACTTTTGCTGCCAAACTCCCTTCCGCACTCTTTTTCATCATCTCCTTAAATGTTTGTATGGCTCTCTCCGCAAGTCCATTTGAAGACGGATGATATGGAGCTGAAGTCACGTGCACTATGCCATTGTTTCTCATGAACTCTTTTGTTCCTGTACTCACAAAACACATGGCATTGTCACTTACTACGATCTCCGGTATCCCTTGATTACTAAAACTCCTACGCAGGCAGTCTATAGTAACAGTAGATGAAGCAGAATTTACAGGATACACATCCATCCATTTGGAATGTGCATCAATGATTATGAGGAACATCTTTCCCATGAATGGACCCGCATAATCTACATGTAATCTCCTCCATGGTTTATCCGGCCACTCCCAGGGGTGGAGTGGAGCCGCTGCCGGTGCCTTCCTGTGTTCTTGACAAGTGCTGCATGTCTTGACAAGATTTTCTATCTCCTCATCTAGCTTTGGCCACCACAAGTAACTCCTTGCCAAGGCTTTCATGTGCAAAACTCCAGGATGACACTGATGTAGTTGCACTAGGATAGACTGTTGTGCTGGCTGTGGAATAATCACTCGAGCTCCCCACAACACGCAACCATCCTGCACACTCAGCTCTGTCTTCCTGACACTGTAAGGTGTGAAATCAGTCCCTTCTGGATGTTGTGGCCAACCCCTCATTACATATTCTCGGACTCTAGACAGTACTGGATCCTTACCCGTCCATGTCCTTACTTGTTCTGCGGTCACAATTGCCGTGTCCTCCAACATCAAAACTCTGTCCTCTGGAGCTGCACGGATAGGTGTACCTGGTAGTAGAAGACGGCTCAAGGCATCTGCATTCCCATGGTACTTGCCCGCCTTGTTGACATAAATCTTAGCTGGGGGCCCATTAAATGTTCCAAGTTCTTCCTTGAACACATTCTCATGTTCAATCAACACGTCTTGCAAAGACAACTGTTTGCCTCTCTCCATTTGATTTATTGCTCCCCAATCTAATTTAAGTTCTCGTGTCCAGCCCCGACCTAACAAGTTTGGTCCAGAACCCGATACTACAACTACAGGTAGCTGTTCCATGGTGTCCCTGTGTTTCACAGTTACAATAGCTGTACCCAATGTTGCCACTCATTCACCGGTATAGGTTTTAAGCTTCATAGAGCAAGACTTTAACTCTGGAACTTTTGCATGGTTCCACAATTTTGAATACTCCTCCCTGTTCATTATGGTTACATCACATCCAGTATCCACCTCAAAGTTGACCTTAGTGTCATTTACTATCAGTTGCAAAGTGATAGGATCCACTTTAGGAATGTCCTCTACCATACTATGCATTATGAACACGTCATCTTCTTTCTCAGCTTCTCCACTGATGTGATGTGCTCCCTGTTTTTTCACTTCTCTTACCAGGTTTTGCTTTTCTCCCCCTTTAGGTTTGTATACCTCCAGGGTAGCTTTTGCTCTGCATGCACGTTTTATATGTCCTTTTTTCCCACACTTGTGGCACTTTTCCTCCAGAAACCTGCATTCCCTTGCCAGGTGATCTCCATTGCATCTATAACATGCTTTTATATGCTCATGTTGTGGCTTCTGACTCATATTTAACTTGTGCACAACCATCTGACCTGCAATTTTCTTCGTAGTAGACCAGCCTGAACCTTGTATTCCTTGTACATCACGGTTAGCTGTCTCTATTAATTGAGCAAGTTCCAATGCTTTTTCATACGTAAGCCCAGTCTCGGACAATAGTCTCCTCTGCATTCGAGCATCCATTATCCCGCAAACCAGCCTATCTCTCAGCATATCTTTCAAACTGTTCCCGTAATTGCAATCATGTGCCAGTTTTCTCAACACCGCAACATAATCCAATACAGACTCTCCCGGGTTCCTGTTCCGTGAATTAAATTTGAAACGCTGTACAATCTCACTCGGTCTGGGATTGAAATGGTCCTTCAGCAAGGCCACTAAGTTAGCAAATGTAATGTCTCCAGGCTTCTCAGGACTGCATAAGTTTCTCAGTAAACTATACGTCTGACTCCCCACGGAAGTGAGCAAAATAGCTCTCCTTTTTCCCACATCATCTGTATCATTTGCCACAAAGAAATGCTCCAGCAACTCACAGTATTCAATCCATGTTTGTTTTTGAACATCAAAAGCAGAAATCTCTCCTACTCGAGTAGTCATGATTCAGATGCAGTGATCTTGTATTTTCCCTTCTTCAAGTTGAGATCTGTTAATCCTCATCGCCAAATGTGATATCCGAGTGGTAGGTCCAATAACTGATATAAGTGAGACTTCAGGAACCCAAAACTTTACTTTTTAATTACACGGAATAAGGAGAGAACATAGCTCTTACAGCTACAGGCATGCACTTGTATTTCTTATTGCATGATGCATCCAAGATGGAGGATCCTATGAGTCATCATACCCATAATGCAATGTACTTTAATACTAGTAAATATAATCCCTTAGCATTTGTCTTCCTCTGGTGGATAACTTAAGCATTTCATCCGAGATTACTATAGACTTCTTTACTCCTGTACTCAAATCCTCTTGTAATGAAGGCCAGCATGCCATTTGCCTTCCTAATTGCTTGCTGCACCTGCACATTCACTTTCAATGACTCATGTACAAGGACACCCAGGTCCCTTTGAGCATCTGCATTCCCCCAATCTTTCACCATTTAGGAAATACTCTGCCTTTCTGTTTTTTCTGCCAAAGTGGATAACTTCACATTTATCAACATTATAATCCATCTGCCATATTCTCGGCCACTCACTGAGTGTGTCGAGATCCCCTTGAAGCCTCTACACATCCTCTTCACAACTGACATGGTCACCTAGCTTTGTGTCATCAGCAAATTTGGAAATGTTACATTCAGTCCCCTCATCCAAATCATTGATATAGATTGTGAATAGCTGGGGCCCAAACACTGATCCTTACAGTACCCCACTAGTCACAGCCTGCCATCCTGAAAAAGACCCGTTTATCCCTACTCTTTGTTTTCTGTCTGTTAACCAATTCACAATCCATGCTAGTATATTACTCCCAATTCCATGTGCCCTAATTTTGTTCACCAACCTCTTGTGTGGGATCTTATTGAAGGCCTTCTGAAAATCCAAATACACCACATCTACCGGTTCCCCTTTGAGGATGTAACTAGTGGAGTAGACAAAGAACTTCAATAGGTTTGTCAAACAGGACTTCTCTTTCACAAATCCGTGTTGACTCTGCCCAACCTTACTATTAGTTTCTAAGTGCCCAGTTATTGCATCCTTTAAAATCGATTCCAGCATTTTCCCAACTACTGATGTGAGGCTAACAGGTCTGTAGTTCCCCGTTTTCTCTCTCCCTCCTTTCTTAAACTCAACTCCTTGAACCTGGCCTGTTTCTGACAAGTCGGGAAACAGGAGCCAGAAGCAGGAAAATGGGAAACCACTATGAAAATAGGATTAGCAAGGCAGTTAACAGGTTGTTAACTGCCTTAACTACCTGTCCCACCGGTTGGAGACGGGTCAGCTTGGGAGGCGGGTTGGGTGTCTGAAGCCATTTTTTCCGATTTTCCCAACAGACCCGCCTCCAAACCCGCCTCCTCAGGGCTATTAAAATCAAGGCCCTGGAATCACATTAGCTATCTACCAGTCCTCTGGCACTATTCCCTTTTCTATTGAATTTTTATACATATGTAATAGTGCCTCTGCTATCTCTTCCCTACCTTCTTTTAATTAAGACCGATGCTACTTTAATTGCTGCTGCACCAATGTGGCTTGAGGGAAATGCTGGGGCCTAGACGTTCCTAACACTTTCTGGTAGGAAATCATAATAGCTATCCTGCCACAGATATTTCTAGTTATAAGGCTTTGCTAGGACTGGACAGGAATGGACAGGACCTCATTCGTTTCTTGCTTTCCTTAGGCTTTTCTTCTTGGTCTTTCTTTACCACTCTTTTTATTCTCTCTCCACCCCTATGATCTTAGCTGCATCTAGTGCTAACTGGTTACCATGGTAAGTGACATGCAGCTTCTGTAGCACTAATAGGTAGCATGCAATTTACTGTGCTTGGAAAGAGAGGAGCTTGCTTCGCCAAGAAATAAAAAGAAAAGAACAATGCTAGAAAGTTGAAATGAAAACAGAAAACGTTGGAAATACATCAGGACTCTGAGAATATCTAAAATGTTGACCTCTCTTTCAGACGGTGACTGACCTACCCTGGATTTCCAACATTTTTGCATTTTTATCAGTTTACTTAACCAAATTGCCCATTTTTAAAGATAAACTAATTGTAGTTATCAGAACAAACGTGTCTTTGCATGACATCCAAATCTGGTGGAGGAAAAATGGCGAATGTAAAAACAAAGGCCGGAATTTTTCTGGCACTCAGAATGCGGGTTTGGAGGCAGGTCTGCTGTCAAACTCACAAAGATTGACAGCGGGTCGGTATCCCGCTGTAAACCCGCCTCCTTGTCAGTTTCCCAAGTGTCGGGTCTGTCATCCCTGAACAGACCCGACGCCAAGTGGCGGGTCAGCTAATTTAGATAGTTAAAAGCTTGTTAAAAGGTAGTTAAGAACCATTTCCCCATGTACTTACCATTTTACCAGGTTTTTAACGAGGTTCCCGGAGAGCGGCTATCATGTCAGGTAAGTACGTCAGGTTCTCAATGACTCTCCATTGCTGTGAATAGGTGAAAGCTGCAAAAGTAGTCAACAACCTACCATTTCACAGCTGTTCACTTCCCAATCTTAGAGGCTGGAGCCTTCATGATTTGGAACCCACTTTTGAGCTTTATGCAGTTTGGAAATGTTTGGAGCAAACTCTCTATCCACTGTCACCTCCTTGGAGCAACCTCTCACACCATTGACAGATCGCTTCTGTCATCTCAACCTCAATGCTGACATAATAAAACTCACTATGCACTTGGTTTGAGCGTAAAGCAAGGCTTTAATCAACTTGTTTCACAACATGGAAGTCTAGTTGTATTTCACTAGCTCCTTGTCTTACAAAATGTCCCTGACAAGCTGGGGCCCACACCCGAGAAACATACTCCTTGGACGGCGCCACCAGCTGGCAGTCCAGCGTTATTTCATAAGTAGTTTCTTGATGATGAGATTTATAACACTTGCCACCTATTCCAGCAGAATCGGTGCGCTTGAAAAAATCTCACCTTGGTCCTCAGAATCCCAACACGATCAGCCCCAACACCAACATCACCAGGCACACCAGCAGCACCAACAATAACACCAACCTTCTCCGCAATCAGCTGATGCTGCACAGGACACAGGACATCATCACCCGACCACATTGCTGCCTGGGACGCCAGCGATGGCCTTACCATGGCCAGATTTACTTCACTTGACGCTGTATACCCTGGCTGCCACATGATGTACCAGGTTGGCACCACCCCACACCAGCAGCATAAAGCATCCCTACAATGTTCAAGCCATTCCTTTCACACTCATCACCATTGTGGGGGTTACCTTTATGTCTCTCCATTCACTACAACTCACTAAGCCACTTCCAAAGGTGCACACAAATCTGTCCAAGAACACAAAGTGTTGAAAATAAAGATTTCAATGTTTGACAGCACATTACCAGAAACTTCACATGAACATTGGCAAAACCACCCAAGTGCCTACCCCGGTGTGTTGTTAGTTGGTATGATTGGACTAGGCTGAGGGTGAGTGTGTGGGGTGGCTAGTGAGATGGGGATGTGATGATGTAGATAGAGAGGGATGGGCGGAGGTGCAAGGTAAGTTGGTGTGAGTAAGGATGTGCAGGAGTAGGGTAGGGAAGGCAGAGTGATGGGGATGTGATGAGCGGTACAGCAGGATGAGGTTGAGTGTGGCTTTGCAGTAACGTTTTGTGATCTACTGAGATCATTGAAAGGTTTGCGCCACTGCAGCCTGGTCCTCCTGATGACGTCCCTGCTTGTGTCCTCCTGTGCAATGTGCAACCAGGCTGCGTTGGTCTCCCGGGGCGGTGCCTTCTGCCCATTGAAAGGGAAGAGAACCTCCCTGCATGCTGTGACTCCCTCCACAAGCATATGGAGGGAGTCATGGGAGAGCCTGGGGGCAGCCATGCACCTTTGTGCAGTGCTTGTCAGTGTTTGCAGCACCTCAATGCTGCAGAACACTGAGAGAACAACTGCCAAAATGATTGTGGCCGTGGTCCTTTTAAGAAAACCGGCTGATGACACATCAGCAAATGACATCGTCAGACCTGCTTCCTTTTAATTGGTCGGGGGCCTCGCAGGGCGGGCTTAACAAGACCAATTAATGTTAAATTCTTCTCACACAATGGGATGGAACTGGGAGCGAGGTCGCCATCCGGCCCCTACCTTTGCCGCACTTAGCCCACCTCGGTAGGTGAAATCGCAGCCAAAGTATGCGATGGTGACGTATCCTGGGAACAAGAAAGAACTACTTAATACGTAGTAAATGACATATGCAGGGGGCAGGGGCGGTGGCGGTGGTGGAGTAAGTAGAGGGCATAGAATGGGGTTAACAGGGGTAGAACCAAGAGAGACAAACAAAATAAATGCACAAAACAAAAATGCATGAGCATAAAGATAACCATATATTGTCTTAAGTTTATATTCCTATTAGTGATAGAAAAAAATATTAACATGTACCTTTAAAGTTAGTCAATATACTGTTATGCAACAACAATTCTGATACAATACTGGTTAAAGTCTAGATAGAATTCAGATATGGGTTGATTTACTTTGGATCAAATAGAATAGCTGAACCTAACCAAAGGCTGTTTTGCTGATCCCCGCTGTCAAGTGGAGCAACCTGTATTGTGCTTGTACAAACCATTCTGACATTTCCACATATTTACTGTGAGCCAAATCATCCAATCTCTATGTCAAAGGAGATTCAGTGGAGAATCATCAGCAAACTCCCCAGGTTTGCCTTCAATGGGCATGAAGTGGCACCATCTCTTTACCAAAAGCATGATAGATTACGTTCTGCTACGGGATTCATCAGAGCCACAAGTAGGACTCACAGAAGTTGTCAGAAGGAAGACAGATGATATGAATGTCCTGGTGTTCCTCTGCACTCGTTACTACCTTACACCAAATGCAATTTGCACTCTTGTTTGTCTACTTTCTAATCTAAAGACAATACACTTGAGCAGTCCATACTGTGACTGCTTTGAATGCAGGGATCTCTATCTTAGACAAATTTGTTTAAGGTCACTTGGCAAGATCTTGACTTTAGTCTATTCCCGAGCGTCAAACCAGCATATTTTTTTTCTCTTAGTACTTTCTTCTTTGTTTTAGATTCTGAGGTTTTAATTTAACAAATGTTTGATACTTTCTGGAAAAAATACACTGCTTGATTTATCTTAACTGACAATTATCACGCAGAAGAACAACCGCACAGCATTAAATTGCTATTATTAATCACTTGGATGAAGAAGGCAGTTGTATTGAGTCGTTTCTCAAACATTTGCTGGCCCTGCATGCAAATTAATATTTTCTTGAAAACCAGTTTGTGTGACCTTGACGTTATCAGAAAAAAAACATTTACATCACTGTATCTGTTCAATGGATGGCTGTGTAAGTCTGCTTGAATAGAAATGAAATGTAATGGGGCAGTAATTCCTCCCCAAACGCGTGAGTACGGAAGGGGTACTCATGCGTCTGGCCGGAGGAAATGCCGGTTTTCAGCATGCACAGCACATGCGCTGAAAACCGGCATTTCCTCTCCTCCAACCCAAGAGTTGAAGAGGCTAGCGCGTGCGCTGTAGGGGGCAGCGCGTGCGTCTTGGATTTCCTCTGTTTTGGGGGATTTGCGCATGTGTAAAGGCCTCCGGTCTTTACGCTTGTAAAAAGCACACGTAAGTATTTATTTTTACAGGTAAGTGGTGTTTTAGTGCAATTTAGAATTTTTTTTCCCACAGGTTTATTATTTTAAAGAATCTACAATAAGGTAAGTTTAGTTTTAGACCCTTTTTATTAAAAATTTATTTTTTTCAAAAAAAAAAATTATTGTTTAAATAATTTTTTTAAACTTATTTATACTTAATTTAATGGTTGGGATGTTTTTTTAAATTTTATTTAAAGTTTAAGTAGTGTTTTGGGGCGCAGTACTTCTCATGAGTTTGACAGTTCTTACTCTCAAACTTATGAATGAAGTTTCCCCTCCCCTGATTGGCTGAACAGTGCTCACCTGATCCCAGCCGGCACATCGCACTAACTACGCCGCTGGGTCAGGTTAGCACAGCGCGCCGACATCAGAACCTGGCCACTGAAAGGAAATCCACTGCGGGCCAGGTTTCAGATGTCGGCGCGCAGGGTGAGTGCACATCGGGGGCTTGCACGCGCGGCAAGCCCCCGACACCAAGTTCTGGGCCAATATTGTCTATGCTAATTAGAATCAAAGTTTGCTCATTGTATGCAAATAGGATGCATTTCCTTTGCACTGTCTGCTTTAATTAAATGTATGGAGTCAAAATTTCCTCTCCCGTAAACCCAATTGAAGATCACTTTGTTAACTGTGCAAACACAGAAGACCAGTTTACTTCTCGATGTATAACTTTATATTCTTTAACCAAAATAATCAGCACTCTATGAATCTGCTCCTTCACCCTCATGCATTCTTTCTCAAAATTGTGAAATTTCTCTCATAATCTTCACGTCCTTGTGCAATCTGTGGCTTTTTAAAACCCAGGTTTGTTGTCACTAACCCGTTATTTCTTGATTGATTTCACGCTCTCGCTTACTGTTTTTAACCTTGGTGGTGTCTCACACCAGAGGCCTTAGACTTTCACCTCAACTTGTCAATACTGAAATAACTAACCAGATTACTTAACTAAATTCTCATCTTTTTCAATTGTGGTAATGATTTCTTTGAAGTTCCACGAGTCCATACTTGCAAAATTATTAATGTGTAAATACTGGGGGCGTTCATGGAACTTTAATGTAATGCTGTGGTATGGAATGTTCTGTTGATGATCTGACCATGTTGACGGTAATTTTAGTCTAGTGGTGGTTTCAGTGCACTCTTGGAGTTCCTTGTCAGACTACAAAAGGGACAAAGCTTTCCATAGGTTATCTACTCTCGATTTATAATCTTATCTGTATTCATAGTTAATGGGTGGAAAATCTAATGTACAAGGAAAGAGGGTTTAGATTTTCCACCCATTGTGGAATTGGTGCGAACCTTTGATGTGGGATTTCAGCCATAGATGTGTCCTGACTCTGGCTGATTTTCCACCCTCAAGATTATTTTAGGTAATGGGCCATAATTTGCTGCGACAGGGCATCTAATGGCGTCTGCTGTCAGTTAGACTCGCCCTTGCACATTTAAGTTTTTTATATTTTTACGTGGCAAGTTGCTGGAAGTGCGAGCTGATAATGTCGCAGCGAGGGAATCTGGGTATCTGCTACCTGAGTGTAAAGGGCAAGCAACTGTGTATCTCCTTCACCAATGGGATTGTGAAATTAACAGCGCAAGGACCGAGAAGGAAGTGTAAGTTAGAGTGGGCGAATTCAATGTCAAATCAGGTACAGAAAGAGAAATAAAGAGAGGGAAAAATGATTGGATTAAGAGAGAAAGAAAAAAGAGACAGAAAGGAAAAGTAAAAAAAATATAATTTAAATTTGATATTTAAAAAATCGGCAACAACAATTAAAACCTGAAGGACTGAGACTCCACACTTGTAATAGTTAATTTCAGTGCCAGGGAGGTTGATTGGCAGTAAGGCAGTAATTAACACTTATCATGCCATTTAAAGGGTACTTAGACTGAAAGGCCTAGAAATTCAGTTGGTAGTGCCAGCCGCTAGCGCCTTAAGAGGGCGATAAGTGGGGCACGAAGCGGCTAGCGCCTGGGCGCAGCGCGATCTGCACCTCTCGCGAACTTGAGTGAAGATTTAGCGGCGGCGCAAAACCGCAACGCCCGCTCAGCTAGGCGCGCAGATCCTGATGTTATTTCATGGCGCAACGCCCTTAGGGCGCCCCGAACCAGAACTTCAGTGGCGCCCCCCTTCTTTCCACCTGGCGCTCCCAGCGACTGGTTGAGTGGAACGGTTCCCAGTCGCTGTGGGGCTGGGGGGGGGCGCTATTTAAAGGGGGCTCTTCCTGCATTCTTTGTGGTAGCCATTTTGGACCACTCCTTCTGTGTGAGAGAGAGAGAGAGATTTGCAGAGAAACGAAGGGAGAGAGCTTTCTGCTTTGACTCAGTGCTCGCACAGGTAATTCTGGCTTCAGCCCAGAGCTTTGCAGTTGGATTGACTTTTCAGTGCCATAGCCTTGAGTGGCCACATATAATGGGGGCTGCAATGGGTGGAAACGTTGGGTTTCTCCATTGCATTGAGAGGGCTCAGAGATGCCGAGAGAGAGTGCCAATTGTTATGTCTGCACACTGGGTCACAGTGCTGCATTAGAGTTACTCTAGCACATGAAGTTTGATAGTGCTGTTACCGTTATATTATGTCTGACATTGGTGATAGGTACTCGATTGCCTTGGCCTGTAAGAGTTAGTTGGATCGGCCATTAAAACGACACGAGTTGATTTCTACATGCTGTCATTGAGTCATCCTTGCAAACACAACATTTGGTGACGAGGATGGCTGAAATCTCTCTTCCACCACCTCCTCCCTTCCTTCCACTACCCGGTGAGCCCCCGATCCCATGGGTTCACTGGTTACAGTCCTTTGAAACTTACCTCATCGCTCTCGGACTAGAAAATGTGAGTGCAGCACGGAAAAAGGCACTGTTATCCCATTGCTTGGGAGTGGAGGGCCAGCGTGTTCTTGGGACATTATGGACAGCAGACTCAATACAAACATATGATGTGGCTGTGGCTCTGTTAAGCACACACCTCTCTGCCCCACAAAGTGCCCTCCTCCGGTGATTCATTTTTAAACAGCGTCACCAACTTCCCGGCGAGTCTGTGCATCAGTACGTGGCTAATTTGAGGGGGTTAGCTAGCTCGTGCAAGTTCGGTGCACTACAAGACGAGATGGTGCGTGATCAACTAATAGCGCACACCAATAACGTGAGAGTGCGTGAAAGACTGTTACTCAGTCCGACGATCTGTTGTTGTCGCAGGCAGTTAACATTGCCTTTCAAGTGGAGTCTGCAGCCGAATGTGCAGCGAAACTAGCAAGACATCCAGTGAGCGGCTTCTCCAGCGCCCCTTCCACTCTGAACTCTCACACACGGCTCAGCCACACACACCCAGTGACAGCGCCCTTGGCCCCGACAGCTCTGACACTGTAATGTTCGCGCGACTGTGGCAACGCGCACTACCGCGGCAACAGTGTGGAAACTGTGGATCTCGTTCACATGCTACCAGAGCGCAGAATTACCCCACGCATGGCCAAGCCTGTCGCAATTGTGGAAAACAAAATCACTTTGCAAATGTTTGCCGCTCTGCCCCTGTTGCTACAAATGAACACTCTCAGTCCTCAAGCACTATAAATCACAATGTGAGCTCTGGGCCAGTAGTGGCTTTCAAGTCATGCACAATTAACCTGAATGATGTGTGCATTCCTCTGTTGTTGGATACCAGTGCCAGTGTCTCACTGCTGAATGTGGACACATTCAAACATTTTTTCAGCTCCCTGCCACTCTCTGCGCCCTCCACTGCCCTCTGCGGGTATGATAGTTCGAAAATTGAACTAGTGGGCTCAGTCAACCTCACTGTACGCTATGGAACAAAAGTTTTGCCAGATTTTTGTTTTCATGTGGCACGCCAGGAAGCTAACCTGATGGGACTGGATCTTTTCACTGACCTGGGTTTTTCTCTCTTGGACACTGGTGGGTCTGCGATTCTGCACGTCGCCTCACCGTGGCGCCAAACATGGCCAGCACTCTTTGAGGGTCTGGGCTGCCTGACTGCCTTCACCCACCAGCCCATGGTTGACTCCACCGTTACCCCTGTCATTCAGCCACTGCGCCGCATCCCGCTTGCTCTCCGTGACGGGGTCACAGCTGAACTAAAGCAGCTACTGGCAGCTGGCATCATCGAACCAGTTGATGCCTCCCCATGGGTCTCCAACCTGGTGGTCGCAAAGAAAAAGTCAGGTGGTCTACGCGTCTGTGTCAATCTTTGAGCAGTGAATAAGGCCATAATCCCTGACAAATATCCACTGCCCACATCAGAGGAACTCACAGCGCAGTTCTATGGCTCCATCCTGTTCTCGAAGCTGGACCTTCGACAGGGCTATCTACAGGTTCCCCTCCACCCCAGCAGCAGGGACCTCACTGCTTTTGTGACACATGCTGGCGTCTTTCAGTACACCAGGATGCCATTCGGACTTAGCTCGGCACCCAGCTGCTTCCAAAAGGTGATGTCCTCTGTGCTCGCGGGCATTCCTGGGGTGGCCATCTACCTGGATGACATCGTCGTGCATGGGCCCTCGACCTCCACTCATGACGAACGCCTTCACAGAGTTTTCACGGCTCTAGCAAAACACAAGCTCACACTGAATGGCGAAAAGTGTGTCTTTGCGGTTTCAGAGATCGAGTTTGAGGGGTTTCGGTTGTCGGCTGACGGTATATCCCCACTCCAGTCAAACGTGGATGCCATTCACAGCATCCCAGAACCCAGCTCTGCAGCACAGGTTGCCTCCTTCCTTGGCATGACTGGGTACTACCTGAAGTTTTTGCCCCAGTACCCAGCCACCACAGCGCCAGCTCCTGCAAAAGGATGAGCCCTGGGTGTGGTCACAAGCCTGTACGGAAGCTGTACGTCTCCTCAAGTCGCAGCTCACGTCGCCTCCAGTGTTGGCTCACTTTGACGTCGCCAGCCCCACCCTCGTCACCTGCGACGCGTCCGCTGCAGCTGTGGGGGCAGTGTTATCGCAGATACAGAAGGGAGTGGAGAAACCAATCGCCTTTGCCTCCCGAGCCCTTAGCCCCACCGAACAGAAGTACTCAGTAGGCGAGCGTGAGGCGCTGGCGTGCATCTGGGCATGTGAGCGGTGGCACCTGTACACGTATGGCCGTGCCTTCACCCTGCGAACCGATCATCAGGCTCTCACTGCCCTGCTGTCGACATCCGGCACGGGTCACAGACCACTGCGTCTACACCGCTTGTCTGACCGCCTTCGCCAATACAATTTCAGTCTCCAGTTCACGCCAGGACGTGACAATGTTGTTGCAGATCTGCTCTCCCGCACTGTCTCTGCCCCAGTCCCACTCATCGGTTTTGAACGTGTGGAACAGGATATCATACAGATGCTGCACATGCCTCTCCAAACCACAGTCTCTCTCCAGGAGCTCAAAGAGGCCTCTGAACAGGATCCGGCCCTCTCCCAGCTGTGCACCTTCATCAGAGATGACTGGCCTCGCAAGGTGCCTGAGGAACTGTCTGCCTACTCCAGAGTTAAAGAGGAGCTCTCCTGCTGGAATGACTCCTGTGTTGCACATGGGCTCTGCACTGTGGTCCCAAGTGCCCTTCGTGCGCGTGTTTTATCCATGGCGCACGAGGACCACTTGGGAATAGTGAAGCTCAAACAACGATGCCGGGTTTCGACAGGGAAATCGAGGCCCTGGTCAAGGACTGTGCAGCCTGCCTTGTAAGTGGCAAGACTGACCACCAAGCTCCTCCACCTCTGCAACCCCTTGCCTGGCCCTCTCCGCTCTGGGAGCACCTGCAGCTGGACATCTGCGGGGAGATCCATGGTGTCCCCCACCATCAACGGTTCCTAGTGGTGACCTATGGCCTGCACTCAAAATGGCCAGAGGTCACTGCCGTTGGCTCCGTCACCTCTCGGGTCATCATCGATATCCTTGAGTCCCTCTTCTCCCACTGGGGGCATCCAAAGGCCATCACCACAGACAATGGGCCCCAAATGGTCTCTTTGGAACTCTCCTCCTACCTTGTGAGCAAGGACATCCGTCATGTACGCGCGTGCTACCACCCCGAGTCAAATGGGGGGGTGGAGCGTTTTAACCAGACACTGAAAAATGGCCTCAGAGCACACCTATCCCAGGGGTGTGCGTTTGACAAGGCCCTCCTCCACACACTGCTGCACTACAGAGCCTCCCAGCATTCCACTACAGGGGTCTCACCCGCATCCCTCATGCTAGGCCGTGAGCTCATGCTGCCCCTTGGCAGGCTCCACCCCTCGCTAGCTCAGAGCCCTGCTCCACGGGCTCAAGCCACAGTCGCCAAACAGCAGGAGAAGATGAAACTCCGCTTCGGCCAGTCGAAGAGGGCCAAGGCGCCCAACATCTCAGTCTCCGATTGGGTCAGAGTCCGCAGGCCTCACCGCAACAATAAGATGGCCTCATTCTGGTCCTGCCCTCTCCAAATCAGCCGCCAACTTGGACCAGCCGCTTTCTGCCTCACTGACGGCTCTCGGTGGCATGCCAGCCGCCTTCGGAAGGTGCCAGCACCCCCTGATGCAGGATTACACGGATCTAACTCCCAAGCCTTACCCCCAGAGTGGCGGGATGCACATGTGGCTCAGCCAGCCAACCCTCAAGCAGATATTGTGCCTCAGCCACAACCTCACTAGTCCCCACCTCGGCTTGCTCCTCCCCAGTCCCCACCTCGGCCTGCTCTTCACCAGTCCCCACCTCGGCCTGTTCGTACACGTTCTCGCCCTGGCCACCTACAGGACTTTGTCACTACATTTCATGTTTGAAATTCTGTGAGGGGGGAGGAAATGTTATGTCTGCACACTGGGTTATAGTGCTGCATTAGAGTTACTCTAGCACATGAAGTTTGATAGTGCTGTTATCGTTATATTATGTCTGACATTGGTGATAGGTACTCGATTGCCTTGGCCTGTAAGAGTTAGTTGGATCGGCCATTAAAACGACACGAGTTGATTTCTACATGCTGTCATTGAGTCGTCCTTGCAAACACAACACCAATCATGGCCAGACGGAGGAGGGCCAACAAGCGTCAGCACAGGAGGCCTTACCCTCCCAGGGTATACCGCCAGCACTTCTCCTACCTCAACATGTCTGAGGAGCAGTGCATTCGGAGGCTTCGATTCAGAAGGGAGGTGGTCACTGAGATCTGCCACCTGCTTCAGAGAGATCTGCAGCCTCAGCTGAGGAGCAGGACGTCTCTGTCGGTGGCAGTGAAGGTGACAGTGGCTCTCAACTTCTATGCCACCGGCTCCTTCCAATCCGCTACTGGTGACATTGCCAATGTCTCCCAGTTCGCAGTGAATTGCTGCATCCGCCAAGTCACGAATGCCCTCTTCAAAAGGAGACGTCAGTACATTTCCTTCCCCAAGCAGCAAGAGCACGCAATGGGATTTGCTAGAATAGCAGGCTTCCCCATTGTCCAGGGCGCCATTGACTGCATGCATGTGGCTTTGCGGGTGCTTCTAGAGAATGCCGAGGATTACCGCAGCCGGAAGGGGTTCCATTCGTTGAACGTGCAGTTGGTGTGTGACCACAGGCAGCTGATACTAGCTGTCAATGCTCACTTTCCAGGCAGCAGCCACGACGCCTTCATCCTGTGCCAGACTTCTGTGGCAGACATTTTCGAAGCCCCGGCTCACCCAGGAGGCTGGCTTCTCGGGGACAAGCGCTATCCTTTGTGAACCTGGCTGATGACCCCGCTCCGTGCTGCCCAGCACCCCTGCTGAAGAGCGATACAATGACAACCATCAAGCGACCAGGAACATCATTGAGCACACAATCGGCATGCTAAAGCAATGGTTCTGCTGTCTGGACCATTCCGGGGGAGCCCTTCAGTACTCGCCTGAGCGAGTCTCCCATTTCGTTGTAGTGTGCTGCATGCTGCACAACCTGGCTATCCTCAGGACTCAGCCACTGCCAGCAGACATTGGAGGACCACCAGAGGAGGAGGAGGAGGAGGAGGAGGAGAAGCAGCAAGACGGGAGGGAGGCACATAGTGCAAGGGCCGTCCGTCAGTGGCTTATTGCAAGTCGGCTCTAGGCCCCCTCTCAGGGAATGGCTTGTGCCATTGAAAGAACATGAATGGACCCGCTCCGCAAACCCTGAGCCGGTCAAGGCAACAAATAATTCAAAGTGCACACATGCACAATCTGAATAAAGACAATTATTTATTTAACAAACTCTGTGCCCTTCCCGCATGACAAACAAACACAGAGAAACCCCCCAAAAAACAGTCAGACACATAACTGGCTCTCATAACCTGGAGACAATGAACAAAAGAGTTAAACAAAAATGACCATGATCCTCGGCCTTCACAAAAAAAAACACAACATTTTGCCACACCTCCTACTTTTTGTCCTGTGAGGGTGATCTGCCTCGCTTGCGAGATTGGCCCCTTCCCGCCGTGCAGCTCCTCCGCAATGGGACCCCAGTGGCTGCAGCAAGGCTGGGGGAAAGCTGCTGAAGGTCAGATAGTGAGTCAGCAGATGCCCTTGGGGGACGGCCTGGACCAGCTCTGGGCCTGGAGGGCCTGGCTGCTATCTGCTCCAACTCTGCTTGGGAGGCAGCAGTCTGTCCTATGGGTGGTGGCAGCTGCAGCTGCAGTGGAGGAGTGACAGTGTTGGCAGCAGGAATGCTGCCAACCTGACAGAGCACAGGCACTCCCTGGTTGGACGAAACAATGGCACTCGCACGGGGCAGCACTGAAGCATGCGCAGCAATCTGCTGAAGCACAGACTGCTGGCCTGCTGTGGCGCAGCGAGGGCCCCGGCGAATCCTGCCCGGTCCAGCGAGGGTGGCAGCAGTTAGTGCTTGTGTGGCCCTGATCTGTGTCTGCATCAGACCAGCCAGTGACTGCATGGCATGACTAAGCACTTGGCTGGAAGCCGCGTGTGCTGCACCAAAGTCCTGCAGACTCCTTGCCTGTGCTGCACTGACGTCCTGCTGACTCCTTGTGTGGTGTATGTAACCTGTTCCACCTTAAGAGAGCTACCTTAAGAGATGTACTACATTCTCTTGGCTGCTGCATACTGTAATACTGTAATACCGGTGGTGACCACACCGGTATATAAGTGTTGTGCAAGGATTTGCTGGGCAGTTCAGCCCTGACCTTCGAATAGTAAAGACCTGTTAAAAGTTATTCTTGTTGTCTGTGTCCAGTGATTGATCCTAAACCTAACTGGAACATACAGACTCAACAGTGGCGACGAGCCCGATCTTACCCTGCGGCAAAATTACATCCAAGGCAGCTTCGTCTTCAAAACGGGCGTCGAGAAGAGGCATCCGCCCTCATCATCCTGCTGAGCACCATCGCACGGGAGACATCGAGAACCCGGGTTAAAAAAAAAGAAAAAGAATTCTGACCACGAAGCCCTCCATCAGCGACAGGCAGTGTTCATCCCTTCTACCACGGTGGTGGGTAAGCCGATCAGCGACACGAGCAGAAACTCGGCCGCGTTGACTGTGGAGTAGGGGAGGGAAAACGGAGGAATAAGGGCGGAGAGCTCGACCACGGCCGGTAGAAAGGGCCGGGCTGCAATCGAGGCCGAGAGGCGCAGCGACTGGGGCAGCTTAAGGCTCGAGAGCCGCGGAGAACTCAAATGCAGCCGGTGTACAGGACCGGGCTGCGAGCGGGGCTGCGAGGCAAAACAGCGTCGGGGAGTTGAGAAGCTTAAGGCACGAGAGCCGTGGAGAATTCAAACACAGCTGGTGTAAAGGACCGGACTGCAAGCGGGGCTGCAAGGCAAAGCAGCGTCGGGGAGTGAGAACCGCTGGGGAGGCGAGAACGGCAGCAGCAAGGCAATCGCCATTGCAGCCAGCGGGGGAAGAAGGCAAACGCGAGAATCCGCCATTGTAGTCGGCGGGGGAAGAAGACGAGCGCGGGAAAGACCGCCAAGCGCGGGAAGCCGCCATTTTAGTAGGCGGGGGAAGAAGACAAGCGCGGGATGCCGCCATTTAAAAAAAAAATTAAAAAACTTGCAAGGATGCCTAAACATGGGAGCATTAATACGTTTGATAGTGATGTCGAAGATTGGACCACGTATGTAGAACGCATGGAAGTTTATTGTAAAGCAAATAAGGTATCAGATGATGAGAAAGCATTAACCTTATTAAGCTCAATGGGGGCGAAGACATACGGGCTATTGAAGCACCTTCTATCACCAATTAAACCGACGGATCAGACCTTCGCGAATATTGTTACTGTCCTGAAAAATCATTTAAACCCCACGCCGCTGATGATAGCGGAACGATTTAAATTTTACAGAAGAACGCAGTTGAAAGACGAAAGCAACGCTGAATTTTTAATTGAACTACGTAAGCTATCGAAGTACTGTCAGTTTGGGACAGGGCTAGCAGATGCGCTGAGAGATAAATTTGTGTGTGGATTGTTAAAAGAAGGAACACAAAAGCGACTGCTTGAAGAGAATGATCTTACGCTTGATAAAGCTGTCACTATTGCAGCAGCGCAAGAAGCAGCAGCAAGAGGCACTGCGGAAATGCAGCTACGGTCACCGGAACTCTGTACCAATCAAATGGTCTTGAGTACAGTAAAATGTTATCGTTGTGGAAAGACAACACACGATCAGAACCAGTGCTGGTTCAAAAATCAGGAATGCAGAAAATGTGGCAGGCTTGGTCACATAGCTAAAGTATGCCGGTCAGGAAAGAAGACCAGCAACAAAAAGTCACCGCAGGAAAAGTACAAAAAGGTACACAAGGTGACAGAGAACAGTTCGAACGAACAGAAGTCAGATTCAGACGCCAGCAGTAATGAACTGGGTAGTCTAAGAGTACACAATGTTGGTAAGGAAGCAGACCTCCAAACAATTTGGGTCACACTTCAGATAGCAGGAGTCCAAGTGAAGATGGAATTGGACACTGGATCGGCATTGACGGTCATGAATAAGAAAGATTACAAAAGGTTATTCCCACATATTCCCCTATGGGATACGGAGATTGTATTGAAAACATACACGGGGCAAAGAGTATACCCCATCGGGAAGATAGAGGTAAAGGTGGTCCACAAGGGCAAAGAAAGCCAAGGAATGGACTTATATGTGCTACCTGAGGGAGGTCCACCACTACTGGGACGGGAGTGGATTAGGAAAATAAATATGGACTGGCATTCCTTAAAAGCACTAATGGTAGATTCTGGTACAAAAGATGTCAAACCTAAACGATTGTCCAGCATATTGGACGATGCTAAAGAGGTGTTCCAACAAGGACTGGGAACACTGAGAGGAATTACGGCAAACATCAAGATTGAAGAACATGCAAACCCGAAATTTTTCAAAGCCAGACCGGTACCTTATGCAATACGACCTGCTGTGGAAGCTGAGCTGGAAGGGCTAGAACGTTCAGGAGTACTGTCTAAGGTAGACTGGAGTGAGTGGGCCACGCCCATTGTCCCAGTCATGAAGCGTTCATCGAGCAACAAGCCGGGGGAACCGGGGAAGGTTCGCATCTGTGGTGATTTCAAGATCACTGTTAATCTGGTGCTTCACACAGTGCAGTATCCGCTTCCACGGATTGAGGATATCTTCGCTTCATTGTCTGGCGGGAAACACTTCACCAAGATAGACCTGGCGCAGGCGTACTTACAGATGGAAGTTGAGGAAGGGTCACGCCAGTATCTCACGATCAACACGCATAGAGGCTTGTACCGGTATAATCGACTGGTTTTTGGAGTGGCATCGGCTCCAGCAATTTGGCAGAGGGCCATGGAGCAGGTATTACAGGGAATTCCAGGTACACAATGTTACCTGGACAATATTCTGATTACAGGAGATGATGACGAGGAACACCTTGCAAACTTGGAACTGGTGCTCACCAGATTGAAAGAATATGGTCTTCGAGTTAATCGCCAGAAATGTGAATTCTTTCAGAAGCGGATCTCGTACTGTGGTCATGTCATTGACCAGGAGGGGCTTCATAAGTCTCCTGACAAGATTGAAGCTGTTGTGAAGGCTCCCGCTCCAGATAATGTATCCCAATTGAGGTCGTTTCTAGGGTTGATTAACTATTACCATAAGTTTCTGCCAAATTTATCCACGGTGCTGCACCCGCTGAACGCTCTTTTGCAGAAGGGAGTACCATGGAAGTGGAGCGAGGACTGTAAGAGGGCCTTTCGCGAAAGCAAGGCATTGATCACCTCAGAGGAAGTGTTGGCTCACTTCAACCCAACGCTGCCTATTCGTTTGGCTTGTGATGCTTCTCCATATGGTATTGGGGCAGTACTCTCACACAAGTTGCCAAATGGCCAGGAGAGGGCAGTTGCGTTTGCATCCAGATCATTGACCTCCGCTGAGCGCAATTATGCTCAGATAGATAGGGAGGCTCTCAGCCTTGTGTGGGGAGTAAAGAAGTTTAATCATTACCCGCAGGGCCAAAAGTTTACGCTTCTGACAGACCACCAGCCGTTGGTATCCATTTTTAACCCTAAGAAGGGTGTTTCGGTGATGACAGCACAGAGACTCCAGAGATGGTCCCTTTTCCTAGGGGCACATCAATATCAGATAGAATTCAAAGGTACAAAGCAGCATGGTAATGCTGATGGGCTGTCGCGCCTGCCACTACCTACAGAGGAGGAGGCACCGACGGTTGACCCTGTTGAGTTATTTCACTCGACCATCATCGAATGTTTACCAGTCACCAATGCAAGTATTGAAAGAGAAACCAGGAACAACCCGACACTGTCCAGGGTCTACGAAGTGACAGTGAAGGGATGGCCAGCACATGGTGATCCACTGTTACCGGCATTCTCAGCAAGACGAGAACAGCTGTCCGTCTGTCAAGGAACATTGATGTATGGAACAAGGGTGATTATTCCTCCTAAGTTAAGAGAGAGAGTGCTAAAGGAACTGCATGAAGGTCATCTGGGGGGAGTCAAGATGAAAAGCCTTGCTAGGGCTTATGTGTGGTGGCCGGGTATCGACCAACAGATAGAGGAGCTGACGAAAAGCTGCTCAGGGTGCCAAAAAGTGCAAAATGCACCTCCGATTGCACCGCTGCATCCATGGGAATGGCCTTCAACCCCATGGCAACGTGTACATATTGACTTTGCTGGTCCTTTCATGGACTCCATGTTTTTAATTGCGGTGGACGCACATTCTAAATGGCCAGAAGTGATTAAGATGACTACCACTACCTCGGAAAAGACGATCGCGGTGTTAAGAACGATATTTGCGAGAAATGGATTGCCAGAACAAATATGTTCAGACAACGGACCGCAGTTCGTGTCAGAAGAATTCCAGGGATTCATGAAGAAGAATGGGGTGAAACATTATACCTCTGCCCCATATCATCCGGCTACAAACGGGTTGGCCGAGAGATTTGTACAAACGTTTAAAAAAGCAATAAAGGCCATGAGCGAAGATCAGATTCCACTACAACACAAGGTGGACAAATTCCTACTGGCATATCGAAACGCCACTCATGCAGTGACAAACCAAAGTCCTGCCATGATGTTCTACAACAGGAGGTTGCGGTCCAGGTTGGACTTGTTAAAACCAAATGTGCGGAGGGAAGTTGAAAACAAACAGTTCCAGCATATAAATAACAAGACCACTCGGAGTTTCGAAATAGGACAACCAGTGTTAGCCCGGGACTATAAAAATGAGAAATGGCAATCTGGAACAATTCGGGCCAGACAAGGACCCCTGATGTACACGGTAGATATTGGTGAAAATGTAATACGGCGTCATGCTGACCAACTGGTAGAATCGAGAACAAGGGTCGAACCCATGGTTACGGCAGAGACAACCGTGAAAGAAGTTAGTGAACCTGAAGCATCTACCTCAGAAGTGAATGTACCTGATGATGATGTCCAATCCATAAGAGACCAACTAGATGAGTCACCCCAGCAACGAGAATCAGAGACCCCTGAAAGGTGTTATCCAACTCGAATCAGGAGGCCTCCTCAGAGACTGAATCTTTGAACTGTTTTGCATGAAGTTGTATATATATACGTTATTATGTTATGTTAAATGGGGATATAACTGTTAAGCTAAAAAGGGAGGATTGTGGTGTATGTAACCTGTTCCACCTTAAGAGAACTACCTTAAGAGATGTACTACTTTCTCTTGGCTGCTGTATACTGTAATACTGTAATACCGGTGGTGACCACACCGGTATATAAGTGTTGTGCAAGGATTTGCTGGGCAGTTCAGCCCTGACCTTCGAATAGTAAAGACCTGTTAAAAGTTATTCTTGTTGTCTGTGTCCAGTGATTGATCCTAAACCTAACTGGAACATACAGACTCAACACCTTGCTGTGCTGCCCCGAAGTCCTGCTGACTCCTTGCCTGTGCTGCCCCGAAGTCCTGCTGACTCCTTGCCTGTGCTGCCCCGAATTCCTGTACACTCCTTGCCAGTGACTCTATGGAGTCAGGCATCCTTGCCACTGCAGCCATGAGCTCGGTGTGCCTGCGCTCCGCCTGGGCACCCATTTCAGCAAGGAGCCGCACCTCCTCTGCGCACACTGTAGCACGGCTGGAGGCCACACTCTCCCTCCGGGGAGAAGGCCGCCGAGCTTCCCTACCTCCCCCCGCGTTGCTGCAGCCCGCTGGGCCCCGGAGCTTCACCCTCCTCAGACCCTTCCCCCCTGCTCTCCTCCAGGGAAGACGTGTCCCCATCATGGCCATGGGCTGCCTCGGCTGAGGGTGGCACTGATGTTCCGGCTTCCTCTTCCTCCTCCTCGCCTTCCGATTCACTCATAGTGGCAGCTTGAGGGCCCGCCTCCTCACCTGGCGAATCAGCATCTGAAAGCAGGGAGGTACAAGAGTTGTTTTAGCATGAGGACAGGGCGGCAGCGAGGGAGGCATGAGTGCTGCAATGCATTGCATTGGTTCGATAGTGGCAAAGGATGCTGGTGTGAGGCACAAGTGGAAAGAGAGAGGTCAAAAAGGTGATGACCTTACCATTGCTGTCCAGAACGGGGTCGACATCTCCAGTGGCGACGGGGCCAATCAGGCGGCCTGCCATTATCCGTTCCACTCGCTGCTCCAGATCGCTGAGGTCTTTAAGTTCAGAACGGCCTCCCCCGGTCCATTGCTGCTGCCTCCTATTGTGGGCCAGCTTGCCCTGCAAGAGAAAGGACCGGCTCTGAGTACAGTGTGAAGCCCTGATCTTGGCTGCACTGCCTCCCATGGTGGAATAGCCCTGACAGTTTCAAGCCCTGATCTTGGCTGCACTGCCTCCCATGGTGGAATAGCCCTGACAGTGTCAAGCCCTGATCTTGGCTGCACTGCCCCCCATGGTGGAATAGCCCTGACAGTGTCAAGCCCTGATCTTGGCTGCACTGCCTCCCATGGTGGAATAGCCCTGACAGTGTCAAGCCCTGATCTTGGCTGCACTGCCGCCCATGGTGGAATAGCCCTGACAGTGTCAAGCCCTGATCTTGGCTGCACTGCCTCCCATGGCCGAATAGCCCTTACAGTGTGTAAAGTGGTGAATGTGCATGTGATTTTCATGAGAGGCCCATAGGTGTTGGATGAGGGCTGGGCATCGAGGCTTTCAGGACCCTTTGGCCATAAAGTGAGGTGCACATGCAGGGATGAAGAGGATACTGGAAAGGGTACTCACCCTGACAACCCGAGTGAGGTCGTTGAACTTCTTCCTGCATTGCATTGGAGTCCTTGGTACCATGCTGCTGGAGGTCACTCTGTGTGCCACCTCCCTCCAAGCTTTTCTATATTCGTTGGGCAGCGGCCTCCTGCCACTGTCAGGAAAGAGGATAGGTCGCCTGCGCTCCACTACGCCAACCAAAACCTTCAGGGCCCCCTCACTGAAGCTCTGCGCGCGCTCCCTGGCCCTCTCCATGGTCGTAGGTGTAGTGATGTCGCAGCAGGTCTGTCCAGGCCTAGAATCAGGGCTCCAATGTGCAGGGCGTGGCTGCAAGCCAAATCGACCCTCCCCCTTTAAGAGGTGACCGGCGCCAGCATGTCTGCCTGCAATCGCTAACTGGCCGCACCTGCGCTGTGCCCGCCCTCGGTGGTAGCGCCTCGGCTCGCCGGCTTAGCGCCTTAGGATAGTCGTGCAGCGCCTGCTTTAGCGCAGCAACAACCTCTTGGGGCGATGCAACTCAATTTCGCTGAAGGTGGCGCTAAGTTGCGCCGGGCGCTAAATTTAGCGCACGCTCGACTGTAGCGCCCCAAACGTGGTGATACTGAATTTCTAGGCCAAAGGGACAAGATTTAACTTTCTGTGACGAGTTTAGTTCATGGCTACCATGCAAGTAAAGGAACTTCACACCATTCAATGCATTTCATTGGTGAGGCAGACACTGACCTGCCATCTTTACGAAGCTAATGGTGGCGCAGCTCAACTCACACAGCAACTTTTGGATGTCCACAATTAATCGCACATCTGCCCTAACCAGCAGATGCTGCTGCATTTGTGCATAAATAATGGCAAGTGCTATTAGCCACACCATTACCTTGACAGCAAATTACAGGCCTTTATTAATGGACTCCAAAATTCTTTATAGGAGCAGGAATATTGTACCTTACCAGCCACTTCCACTGGGAAATCGGAGGGCTGTAAAAATCAGTGGATGGTTGATTAAATGGCTCCAGGAATCACTTTCCAACCCTTCCCACCTCAATTCCTCATAAATCAGCGTAGGGAGAACAGAAAATCCTAGCCACAAAATTTTACTCGACTGGACGACCCAACCAAAACGATAAAGCAAACTCTTTTCAGTCAGTGTTCAGTCTCTCCATTTACACTTCCAACACTGAACTGAAAAGTAGAACCTTTTCTAAATCTTCACATGTTCTTCCACATTGCCCCGTTGTGATATCTTAGCTGGTTTCAGGCAAGCATACTATTTTAAAAACAACTCTTTGCAATAATGCATGTTGAGAAAAAAAAATCGTTATTTAAACACTGCAATCATTATAAAACCTTAGGAAATGGCTTGAATAAATAAATGAATGTTGCGAATAAAACAGAGTGATTTGGGATGACAGGGCTATAATTATCTCCACTGAAGATTACTGTTATTAACAAAAACTACTTTTCTGAGTGCTTGGAATTAGACCAGTTTACAACAGTAATAATAAAGGTATTACCATATGTGTAGTCAATAAATTATTGATTTGTAATAGCTCACTACTTATGGAACTCGAATGAAATACAGTACCATGTATTAACAAAGATATTCCAACCGACTAGTCCTGTGATTACATTTTTGTTCATGGATCTAAAGTGGTGCTATAAATGGTAATCAATTCAATCTATCCAGAATACATTTTATTCTTGTATTCTTCAAGCTAATTTTAACTGATTGTAACTTCAGTGAAATGTTTTTTGTAAATTCATTTTTGCACTATATGTCAGCTTGGCTCAGTTGATAACACTCTCGCCTCCGATTCAGAGAGCTGTGTGTTCACAGTAACACTCCAGAACTTGAGCACATAATCTAGGCTGACACTTCAGTGAAGTACTGAAGGCGAGCTTGTCGGAGGTTCCATCTTTTTTGATGAGTTGTTAAACTGAGGTCCCATTTGCCCGTTCGAGTGGATGTAAAATACCCTGTGGCACTAGTTGAAGTACAATACAAAAGCAAAATACCGTGGCTGGTGGAAATCTGAAATAAAAACAGAAAATACCAGAAATACTCAGCAGGTCAGGCAGCATCTGTGGAGAGAGAAAGAGATTTAATGTTTCAGTCCGATGACCTTTCTTCAGAACTGGAAAAAGTTAGGGTTGGAGAACAATGGTGGGTTCTCCTGGTGTCCAGACCACCATTTACCTCTCAACAAACACCAATGAAGCACATTAACTGGTCATTAATCTCACTGCAGTTTGTGAATCTAGCGGTGCTCCAATTGTCTGCCTTGTTTGCCTACCATACAACAGTGACTGCATTTCAAAACAAATTAATTGTCTGTAAAGCACTTTGGAACATCTTGAGCATGTGGAAGGCATTATATAAATGCTAGTTCTTTCTTTATACAATTGTTTTGTTCTACATGAGCTGTGAAGAAAGGATAAGAGAGCTGAAGGTGTTATAAAAAGAATAACAAAAGGACAAGACCTCACTTTTTAATATCATGCAGAAAATTTGAGTGATAATAGGGAAATTCTTTGTGTCAAAGAAGACAATTAGTGGCTGTGATGAGAAGATATGAAAATTGAGCTAAGCTGAGCAGTTACTTCACTTCACAGCAGTTGTTCACTTGCGGAACAGTGTCACCTTGCATGGTGCACTTAGGAAAATAGGAACAGAAGTAGGCCATTCACCCCCTTGAGCCTGCTCTGCAATTCAATTAGATCATGGCTGATCTGTACATCAACTCCACTGATGCTCCATATCTCTTGATACCCTTACCTAACAAAAATTGTTAGGACTTGGACTTGGCTAAAGCATTCAAGAAAAGAATGGGCACATTTCTGATTCAATAGGGAATTGAGGAATATGGACTTTGTGCCTAGGCTGGACACAATTTGGCCTGAGCAGCTCTGGCACACAGATCTAAGGGCCTGAAAGAGCGCTCCCTTGCACCTGTAGCGCAGGGACAGCGGAAACTCTGGGTTTTGATCTCTGTGTACATTCTGTGCCGGCACAGAGTTTTGTGTTGGCTCTGCACCGGGGCAACAACAGCCAGTGGCTTCACATGTTGCATGGCTCATAGGTATATGCATTTGGGGCATTGTGAAGGTGTGTCTGGGATGTGCCAGAGATTGCGTTATTTTGTACCATTGGTGCAATGTCATTTTGGTGAGCTGGAGCAAAGGACAGGCCTGCCTGCACAGCAGCCACCAAAATTACTTAAAGTTGTACTCATTGCTTTTGTATCCGGATTTGTTGAGCTTGTTACTTGCTCTTTGTTCTGTTAGTTTTTTTTTTCGTGGCGTCTTGGATTGTTTGTAAAACTCTGTTTGATGTAGAGTGGTGCAGCCATTTGTTTACATTTGTTTGGGAACTTGCCTTCTCCACGCCAAAATATCCAGCCAACTTGCTTGGCCTAGGCAACTTGTCCCTCACTATAGATATTTAGAATTCGACTAGCCCTTTTCAAGCTAGAGGATGAGAAGGAAATGGAGCCGTAGGAGCGGAGGAAGGAGCCACAGATGAATCTGAGCAAGAGGCGCAATACATGGACGTGCGACCACCGCTTGAGCAACAACGGGCTGAATTTTGCCGGCACTCAGAGTGCAGGTTTGGAGGCGGGTCCACTGTCAAAATTGAAATGATTGACAGCGGATTGGGAGCCCGCTCTGAACCCGGTTTCCAAAGTGTCAGGTCTGCAATTTATATCTCAACATGCACTGGAATTCACTAAGACACTTCCAAAGATGAGCACAGATCTGCAGAATAAGGCAAAGTGTTGAAAATAAAGATCTCAATGTCTGACAACACATTAACAGAAAATTTACATGAACATTGCATAAAACACCCAAGTACCTACCCTTGTGTGTTGTTAGTTGGTATGATTGGACTAGGATGAGGGTGAGTGTGAGGGGTGGCTAGTGAGATGGGGGAAGTGATAATGTAGCTAGAGAGGGATGGGTGGAGGTGCAAGGTAAGTGGGTGTGAGTAAGGATGTGCAGGAGTAGGGTAGGGAAGGCAGAGTGATGGGGATGTGATGAGTGGCACAGCAGGATGAGGTTGAGTGTGGCTTTGCAGTAACGTTTTGTGATCTACTGAGATCATTGAAAGGTTGGCGCCACTGCAGCCAGGGGACCCCTGACGACATCCCTACTTTTGCCCTCCTGTGCAATGTACAACCAGGCTGCGTTGGTGTCCTGGGGAGGTCTCTTCCACCCATTGGAAGAAAAGAGAACCTCCCTGCATGCTGTGACTCCCTCCATAAGCATATGAAGGGAGTCGTGGGAGAGTCTGGGTGCAACCGTCCACCTTTGTGCAGTGCCTGTCAGTGTTTGCAGCACCTCAATGCTGCAGAACACTGACAGCACAACTGTCAAAATAAATGTGGACATGGCTCCTTTAAGGAAACTGGCTGATGACACGTCATCAAATGACGTCACCAGACCCGCTTCTGTTTAATTGGCTGGGAACCTCGCAGGGCGGGCTTAACAAGCCCAATTAACATAAAATCACTCGGCGAGTGCGGGCTGGAGCAGGCAGCGGGCTGGGACTGCGACACCGACCCTGGCCGCCCCGGACCCGCCTCGGTCGGCAAAATCGCGGTCAACATGTTTATTTCTTGTGACAAAGGTGAATCCAAACCAACTTCACTTCAAAGGTCATGGCAACCTGCAGAACTTTTCCTGGATTAGTTCCCCTGGGCTGAAACACAAACACAATCTATCCTGAATCCCAACTATCCTGCACCTCCCATCACTGCACAGCCTGTAACATACACTGTAGCATAAAAGGCAGTGGTCCTCTAAAGAAACACAAACATTAATATCTCTCGTAACCGTGCCCTGCAGCAAATGCAAATACAGCTTTAAGCTGCTGCACCTGCACTTTTAAAACTCTGCCCTGGAAATGTTCCCTCCCCCTCTCCGCCACCCAGCTTGATCTCTGCACTCCAACTGTGTCTTGCAAAGTGTGCTGAGAGCACAGCAACTAAACTCTAATGAGGGATCAAGCAAAATTTCGAGAGCGACATTTAGTGTGCTGGTGGCGCAAGTACCCCTGTGGTGGCAATGTGCTGGGAGGGCAGCTTCAAATTTGAAGAGCTATGTAGGTAAGGCTTCATTTATTGCCCATTCCTAGTTGCTCTGAGAAGTCCTTGTGGTAATGGTGCTCCCACTGTGGTGTTAGGAAGGGAATTCCAGAATTCTGACTGGGTGACAATGAATGAATGGCAGTGTAGGTCCAAGCCAGGAAGGTGTGCAACTTGAAGGGGAACTTGGAGCTGACAGTGTTGCCTTTGGGAGTGGGAGACACTGTTAAAGTAAACCTGGTGAGTTGCTGAAATGCATCTTGTAGATAATACATATTGCAGCCAGAGCATACCAGTGGTCGAGGAAGTGGATATTTAGTTCAGTGGAAGGGATGGCGAACAAGTAATTTGATTTGTCCTGGATGGTGTTGAGCTTCTTGAGTGTTGTTGTGCCTGCACCCATTCAGGTAAGTGGTGATATTCCACCTTGACATGATGGTGGAGAGACATTGATGCATCAACTACTCATTACAGAGCACCCAGCTTCTATCCTGCTCTTGTTGCCATGGCTGGTTCTATTACGCTTCTGGTCAATGGTGATCCCCTCCAGGAGGTTGATGGCAGTAATGGTGATGCCTTTGAAGGTATAAGGAGGTGGTGGACCTCTTCTTGGTGGAGATGGCCATTGCCTTGTACTTACGTGGAGCAAATATTATCTGCTGTTTGGCAGCCTAAGCTTAGATGTTGTCTAGATCATGTTGTAGACTGACATAGGCTGCTTCATTATTTCAGGGGCTGTGCAAGGGCTGAGCACCTTATAATCATCAGCAACAACTCCACTCTAAACATTATGACAGAGGAAAAAACTTTGCTGAAGATAGTTGGGCCAAGGACATAGCCCTGAGAAACTCCAGCAGTGATGTCCTGGGGTGGCAGAGTGACTTCTGACAACTGCAATCATCTTACTATGAATTAGGTATGACTCCAGTCACTGGAAAGTTTTCCCATTGACTTCTATTGATGTTAGTTTTGATAGGGAACTTGGTGCCTTACATGGTCAAACATTGCCTTGATGGAGAGGCTAATTACTCTCACCTCTCATAATTTTCTGCTTTGTGCAATACCAAGGTTTAAGTATCACAAAGTAGCTTTCTAAATAGTCTCTATATTAACCCATTGATCTTTCATTGATTCTTTTATTTCCAAATTATGTTGAAGCCACATTCTTAGGCTCAAAGCACCTATAAAACCCCGACAAGTCAAGATTTTAAATCAGCAGCAATTTTGCATTGGGGATTAGACTGAGATTGCCTATAACTAATTCTTCCTTTACATTTTATACTGTGGCGTTAGAGGATACAGTAAATAGGTTTAGTATGCTGTAGATGGTTCAGTGTTTCAATGATGCCTGATTGGAATGTCACTCAAGTTTTCAATAACCTCTGAAGTTTAGACTCAGATAAGCAGTTAGTAAACAGGATTGACAGGCAGGTTACATGGTTGCCATTCTAGACTGCAAAAACAATCATTAGTGAAATGTCCTGGACTGGAACAAATACATTTGTACCAACACTTTCAATTACATTTACAATTAAGTTAAGTAAAGGGCTGTGGATGTTCATGAATGATCAATATTACTGCAACAACTATAATGCTAATAAGTTATTATGTACTTGATAAGGTCTCTTTATGATGTTGTTATCTGAATCAGTTCAGTGTCTAATATGTAAATCATGACACAGTGATTTGAATTGTGTGAGAACTTTGAACAGTCAATTATTGATAATAGCTAAGAATTACAGACAGTTTTATGAGAACACTTTGCAATGGTTTATCATCTTAATATAGCAACTTTAATAAATAACTGCTTCTGTTAAATATGGCAGGTAAAACGATCCAGAGATGAATGCTTATATGCTTTAATTGGCATTTTGGTTCAGTTGATTGGACTCTTGCTTCTGAGTCACGGGTCATGGGTCACACCCCTCTGCAGGCTTCAGCATACAACCTGGACTGACACTTCAGTGCAGTGCTGAGGGAATGCTACATTGAGATGCCATTTTTTGGTTGAGGCATTAAACTGAGGCCCTATCTACCTGTTCAGGGGGACATAAAAGAGCCTTTGTCCTTATTTGAAGAAAAGTAGGGAATTTTCCCAATGTTCTGGCCAATATTCCTCCATCAACAAATCGATGGTTAGTGGTTCATTATATGGGACCTTGCTGTGTACAAGTTGGCTGCTGTGTTTATCCACAGAACAACAGCAATTGCACTTCAGAAGTAATCCATTAATTGTGTAGCATTCAGCGACCTTCTGAGGTGATGAAAAGGCACTATTGTCAGGGGTCCAAATTGCATTCCTTAACCAGTAAAGCTGTTTTTAACAAAAATGATTAACATAGCATCAACACCAGCAAACAAACTGCATTGATAAATAATTTTTTTGATAATTATAATTTACCAAACAATGCCTATAATACAAGTTTCCTCTTCTACGTGATCTTCACTTTGATGCACAGATGCCAATCTACAAAACGAGCAAAAACTGACCAAGAGCTTCTAAAACAGCTGATACAGCCTCCGAAAAACTGGCAACTCACCAATGTTCCCTCTCATTTTGTTTTTGGGTGCGCGGCCCCTTTAACGGACCATGCGGCCCATTCAAAGTTTCGCGCATGCGCAAGATTTCATATTTGAAAAGCCGGTCCCAGGTTGTGCGGGACCGGCAGACAGCTGCGTGGCCGCGGAGCTTAGAGAGAACATGAAAGTAAGTACTTATGCAATCCCCAAAATTACTGGTCCATTTTAAAAATTATTACATTAAAATTGATGCATTCTCGTTAATTTTATGTCCTTTTAAACTTCACAATTATAGAATTGTAATATTAAAGAAAGGAAATACAAAGTGAAATTTGGATTTTCAAAAGACCAACCATACCATCACTTACCAAAAGTTACCTCAACAGTTACTCTTCCACTCTAACCCCTGCTGCTCGCCAGTTCACAAAAAGACTATACTCCTTTTGGACCCAAGTCACAGAGATACTGCACCCATTCAATTCTCCACCCTTTAACAGAGACATTGGGCAGGATTTTCATTCAGGAGTCGGGTTGGAGGCGAGACTACAACTTTCGGGGTTGTAGTCCCGCCTCCATTGAGATGCGGCCAATCCACGCGATTTTAACTTGATTGACCTTGTTGAGCCCGCCCAGCGGGCTCAGCAGGCCAATTAAGGGCCACCCGGCAACAGGTGACATCACAGACTGAAATTTCATCTGTCAAGAGGTTTTGACAGATGAAATATCAATGTTTGAAAGCTGTTTGAAGCTGTCAAACACTGACAGTCTTACTTCTAACCTGAGTCCTTCTCCACAGACTCAGTTAGAAATCTCTCCTGCACAGTAAGCTGAAGGCTGTCACTTTTGACAGTTCGCAGCCATTCTGCTTTCTGTGCCGGTGAGATAAAGGACTCCCGGGACCTAAAGGAAGGAAGGCTGAAAAGGTAAGAAAAGGTAATTTAAACTTCTTTAATCACTTTAGACACACCAAACACACTTACCTTTGTGCTCATGCACACATCACTCACCTGAACACCGATATCTCAACCCCTCCAAGTCCTTCAACCCGACGACCTGCCTCCACTAACTTGGCGTGGTTTGGAGCCGTCGGGAATCCCACACTTCAAGCTTAAAAATAGGGATTAGGCTAAAAACTGCCTGTTAACTACCTGTTAGCAGGCAGTTAATTGGCACTAATCCCTTCCCGCCTCGGGTAGGCGGGTCCCAGTGCGGGGCGGGTACCTGCCTCCTTTGAATCTGGCATGGAGGCGGGTTTGGGTGCGGGATGGGGTTGGAACCCCTGATTTTGGGATTTTAACCCCCCACACGCCTCCAATCCCGACTCCATGGCCCAATGAAAATCCTACCCATTAGGTGTAAAACTGGCAGAATCAAATCCCCCCCCTGCCCGCATTATACATCTTGCCTGGTTTTCCTTATCCCAACCCCAAAATTCAGGCCCCACCTTCTTTTATCTTCCTCCCCCAAAACACTGCTCCCAGCTCTTGTCCCTTCCCTTCCTAACTGTTCACCTCTCCCCTTTCACTACTAATTACTCTCTTCTTTCATTGCTAACCACTCCATCCCTCTTCCACTGCCATCCACTACCCCCCTCACTGCCATTCCAGCACCATCCGTTCACCTCCTCCCCTTCCCATAGCTAACCATTTTTTCCCCACCTGTTCCTACATGTCATTAACGCATTGAAAAGGTCCCTGTCTCCCCTCGGCCTGCTCCCAGCGAGATTGGCCAGTACAGGTAGACTATCCTTTATCCGAAAACCTCGGGACCAGCTGTGTTT
Source organism: Somniosus microcephalus (assembly GCF_052327205.1). Classification (NCBI taxonomy): domain Eukaryota; kingdom Metazoa; phylum Chordata; class Chondrichthyes; order Squaliformes; family Somniosidae; genus Somniosus; species Somniosus microcephalus. Next base: position 305,493,095 of record NC_140990.1, on the reverse strand, counting down.
CGGTTTTTGGAAAATTTCGGATTTCGGAAGGTATTTTATAAGACTGGGAAATTTGTCGGGGGTGGGTCGGCTGGGGGGGTCGTCGGGGTCAGCGGTGGGGGTCGTCGGGGTCGTCGGGGGGGTCGTCGGGGGTCCGCGGGGGGGTCGGCGGGGGGGTCGTCGGGGTCGGCGGTGGGGGTCGGCGAGGGGTCGGGGTCGGCGGGGGGGTCGGCGGGGATCCGCGGGGGGGTCGGCGGGGGGTCCGCGGGGGGGTCGGCGGGAGTCGGGGTCGGCAGGGGTCCGCGGGGCGGGGGTCGGCGGGGGGGTCGGCGGGGGTCGGGGTCGTGCGCACGATTTACGCTGACCCTCTGCTCAGCGTAAGTCGTGCGCCACTCTGGTCATGTCGTGCACACGACTTACGCTGAACGAAAAAACCTTCGGTTTTTAGAGGGTTTCGGTTTTCGGAAGTTCAGATAAAAGGTAGTCTACCTGTATTGCCTTCTCTGTATACTGTAAACAGGAGCTCCCGTTTTTTTTTGCGAATGTGCCAGCCTACAGTATGCAGAGGTCAGAATCGTGGCCATTATTATTCGGAGCACACTGAGAGGAGAGCAAGCTTTGTTTGGTGGATTCACCCACTGGACCCGGGAGGAATGGGCCAGCGAGGCGGAGGTGGTCCAGCTATGCTGGTTTGTGTCAACAAAGTGGGTCCCCAAAACGCTGACTCTCAGCAGCAAATGCTGACAGTTGGCATGTAATCAACAGAGCAGTGAGGGAGCTTCATCGAACAGATAGCTGACACCACACATACTGAAATAAGTGTTAAAACATTATTTTTCAGTGGTTTGTAATTAGATTTAATGTGGGTTTAAAAACCAAATTAAAACCTCTCAACTCATTACTGTCACTTTATTCACTGGCTGCATTTATTATCAATTTTGTCATGTGCTGGTAGTCAGCTGGCGAAGAAAGGCAACACAGACATTATTTCCTATCAAAAAACACATTTCCAAAACATAAAGGGTAAGCCCTTGATTGAGAGGCACAGCAGCTTCACTGCGAGTTGCAGTACACAGGGGGTGGCTTATCCTACACGAACACATAAGTGGGACCTGACATGAGATCATTGGGAAAGGGATTGTCGGCAGCTTTGAGGCCTCGAGTCAACATTGCCAACACTTGGGAAAGCTCAGAAGAATGAATTTGCCTTACCAGCTGCCAAATACCTTGAGGAGCCAGGGCAGGACTGACAACCCTGGTGCACAAGTGAATGGAACTCCATACATACCTGAAACTCCATGCATACACACACAAAAACATTGGGGGTGATTCCGAGCCCAAAGTAAAACCGTTGATTTTCATCAGCGAGCCCTTGACATGTTGACAACACTGCAGAAACACTAATGGTCAGTGTGAAATACATGTATGTTGATGGCCTTGTCTTGCTGTGTATCGAAAGAAAGAAAGAAAGGCTTGCATTTATATAGCACCTTTCACAACCGTAGGACGTCCCAAAGCGCTTTACAGTCAATGAAGTACTTTTGAAATGTAATCACTGTTGTAATGTAGGGATGCCTACATTCATAGCAGAATCAAGTTTGTAGATGTACTGAACATCCAAACATGGAAGATATATGGCTGCTATTTCAATTATTACAGTATCTACTAGCCAAATGGAACTCTGTTTATTTGGTCAAAAACAAAATACCGCGGATGCTGGAAATCTGAAATAAAAACAGAAAATGCTGGAAGCGCTCAGCAGGTCAGGCAGCATCTGTGGAGAGAGAAACAGAGTTAACGTTTCAGGTCGATGACCTTTCATTGGATCTGATGTGGGTCATCGACCTGAAACGTTAACTCTGTTTCACTCTTAAGGCTAAAGGGATCAAGGGATATGGGGAGAAGGCAGGGATAGGGTACTGAATTTGGATGATCAGCCATGATCTCATTAAATGGCGGAGCAGGCTCGAGGGGCCGAATGGCCTACTCCTGCTCCTATCTTCTATGTTTCTATGACCTGCTGGGTGGTTTGCAGCATTTTCTGTTTTTTATTTCTGTTTATTTAGTACTACTTTCAGAGGCTCCAGTAGATGGATCTGTAGTTTAGGGATGTACACACTGGAGTTTAGAAGATTGAGAGGGGACCTCATAGAAGTGTATAAAATTCTGACAGGTCTAGACAGACTGGATGCAGAAGGAATGTTTCCCTTGGCGGGTGAGAACAGAACTAGAGGACATAATTTAAGGATAAGGGCTAAACCATTTAGGACAGAGATGAGGGGGAATTTCTTCACTCAGAGAGTGGTGAACCTGTGGAACTCATTGCCACAGAGGGCAGTGTACGCCAACTCATTAAATATATTTAAGAGGGAATTAGATATATTTCTACGGGCAAAAGGGGTTAAGGGTTACGGAGAGAAGGCGGGGACGGGATACTGAATTAAAGGATCAGCCATGATCTCATTAAATGGCGGAGCAGGCACGAAGGGCCGAATGGCCTACTCCTGCTCCTATCTTCTATGTATCTATGTATCTATGATTTGGATAGGTTGGGTGATTGGGCAGAAACATGGCAAATGCACTATAATGTGGATAAATGTGAGGTTATCCACTCTGGTGGCAAAAACAGGAAGGCAGATTATTATTTGAATGGCAATAGATTGGGAGAAGGGGAAGTGCAAAGAGACCTAGGTGTTCTTGTGCACCAGTCGCTGAAGGTAAGCATGCAGGTGCAGCAGGCGGTTAAGAAGGCAAATGGTATGTTGGCCTTCGTAGCAAGAGGGTTCGAGTACAAGAACAAGGATGTCTTGCTGCAGTTGTACAGGGCCTTGGTGAGACTGCACCTTGAGTATTGTGTGCAGTTTTGGTCACCTTACCTGAGGAAGGACATTCTTGCCATGGAGGGAGTGCAGTGAAGATTCACCAGGCTGATACCTGGGATGGCAGGAATGACGTATGAGGAGTGATTGTGTCAATTGGGCTTATACTCACTGGAGTTTAGAAGATTGAGAGGGGATCTCATCGAAACCTATAAAATTCTGTCAGGTCTGGACAGACTAGATGCAGAAAGGATGTTTCTGATGGCCGGGGAGTCCAGAACCAGGAGTCATAGTCTAAGGATAAGGGGTAAGCCATTTAGGACTGAAATGAGGAGGAATTTCTTCACCCAGAGAGTGGTGAACCTGTGGAATTCTCTGCCACAGAGGGCGGTGGAGGCCAGTTCATTAAATATATTCAAGAAAGAGTTGGATATATTTCTTGAGGCTAAAGGGATCAAGGGATATGGGGAGAAGGCAGGGACAGGGTACTGAATTTGGATGATCAGCCATGATCTTATTGAATGGCGGAGCAGGCTCGAAGGGCCGAATGGCCTACTCCTGCTCCTATCTTCTATGTTTCTATGTTTCTATGTTTCTTGTTGCCAACATTGGCCCTTTATGTGAAATGATAATTTTCCAAATTGATGCCAAGTAACCACTCGTGTGATGACATAGCAAGGGCTCTGCTATTGCACATATTGTTTGTGGATCTCTCATTAACTATAAAAATGCCACCTGCACCATAGGATCATAGAAATTATAGCACAGAAGGAGGCTATTCAGTCAATTGCACCTGTGTCAGTGCTAGCTCTTAAAATGGAACAATCTACTCTATTCCTAATTCACTGTACTTTCCACAAACACTTTTATATTTTTTCTTTTCAAATACTTATCCAATTCCCTTTTCAATTATTTTATAGTCTCTGTTTCAATAGCCACTTGTGATAAAGCATTCATATTCTGGTAATGAAAAGATTTCCCCTTCATTCCTCTAGTGATAATTTTGAGTCTGCTACTGACTGTCACATTTTTTTAACCAGATTTCTTTTGAGGTTCAGCAATACCTTTAAGCGGAATTTGTATCCCCTGTGATCCAGAGTTCATCTTATTCTGCTCAATAATCCCCACAGAATTTAAGGGGTTTCTCTCTCTCTCTCTCTCTCCCTTTCCCTTTCTTGACTGCCTGTCAGCTGCCAGTATAAATCTTTGAGATGAAGGGCTGCATTTTGTCAGTGTGGGCGGGCTGGGGCATGTCAGGTGGAAATCGAGTCAGGACCCCGACTCCTAATTGAAGTGCTGAAAAAATGGGATTTTCCCCTAATTGGGCAATTGATTTCCTGCGTGTGGGAACCCTAGGCCCAATGAGTTTTTTCATACAGAAAGTTTGCCTCCGATGACGTCATCAATGCTGCTGGATTTAAGACCTGCAAGCAGCCTTGCTTCTTCTGGAGACTGCAAACGTTATGGCCATTGTTGGGATCGCTTTATTCATCAACTATGTCGAGCAGTAGGCCAAAGTGTGCTCCAAGATTCGACGTGGCCTCCCTCCAAGCTTTGGTGGAGGCAGCAAGATCCAAGAAGGAGAAACATAGAAACATAGAAGATAGGAGCAAGAGTAGGCCATTCGGCCCCTCGAGCCTGCTCTGCCATTTAATGAGATCATGGCTGATCATCCAAATTCAGTACCCTGTCCCTGCTTTCTCCCCATATCCCTTGATCCCTTTAGCCTTAAGAAATATATCAAATTCCTTCTTGAATATATTTAATGAATTGGTCTCAACTGCCTTTTGTGGTAGAGAATTCCACAGGTTCACCACTCTCTGGGAGAAGAAATTCCTCCTCATCTCTTTCCTAAACGGCTTACCCCATATCTTTAGACTGTGACCCCTGGTTCTGGACTCCCCCGCCATCGGGAACATCCTTCCTGCTTCTAGTCTGCCTAGTCCTGTTAGAATTTTATAAGTTTCAATGAGATCCCCTCTCATTCTTCTAAACTCCAGCGAGTATAAGCCCAATCGACCCAATCCCTCCTCATAAGTCATTCCTGCCATCCCAGGTATCAGTCTGGTGAATCTTTGCTGCACTCCCTCCAAGGCAAGAACATCCTTCCTCAGGTAAGGTGACCAAAACTGCACACAATACTCAAAGTGTGGTCTCACCAAGGCCCTGTACAACTGCAGCAAGACATCCTTGTTCCTGTACTCGAATCCTGTCGCTATGAAGGCCAACATACCATTTGCCTTCTTAACCGCCTGCTGCACCTGCATGCTTACCTTCAGCGACTGGTGCACAAGAACACCCAGGTCTCATTGCACTTCCCCTTCTCCCAATCTATTGCCGTTCAGATAATAATCTGCCTTCCTGTTTTTGCCACCAAAGTGGATAACCTCGCATTTATCCACATTATACTGCATCTGCCATGCATCTGCCCAATCACCCAACCTGTCCAAATCATACTGGAGTTTCTCGGTATCCTCCTCACAGCACACACGCCCACCCAGCTTTGTGTCATCTGCAAACTTGGAGATATTACATCTAGTTCCCTCGTCTAGATCATTAATATATATTGTGAATTCAACTGTATTCAACCACAATCTGTAACCTCATGGCCCGGCATATCCCTCACTCTACCATTACTATCAAGCCGGGAGATCAACCCTGGTTTAACGAAGAGTGCAGGAGAGCATGCCGGGAACAGCACCAGGCATACCGAAAAATGAGGTGTCAACCTGGTGAGGCTACAACACAGGATTACTTGCATGCCAAACAACGGAAGCAACATGCGATAGACAGAGCTAAGCGATCTCACAACCATCGGATCAAATCAAAGCTCTGCAGTCCTGTCACATCCAGTCGTGAGTGGTGGTGGACAATTAAACAGTTAACAGGAGGAGGAGGCTCCAAAAATATCCCCATCCTGAATGATGGTGGAGCCCAGCACGTGAGTGCAAAAGACAAGGCTGAAGCATTTGCAACTATCTTCAGCCAGAAGTGCCGAGTGGATGATCCATCTCGGCCTCCTCCTGAGGTCCCCAGCATCACAGATGCCAGTCTTCAGCCCATTCAATTCACTCCACGTGATGTCAAGAAACGGCTGAAGACACTGGATACTGCAAAGGCTATGGGCCCTGACAACATTCCGGCAATAGTACTGAAGACTTGTGCTCCAGAACTAGCTGCGCCCCTAGCCAAGCTGTTCCAGTACAGCTACAACACTGGCATCTACCCGGCAATGTGGAAAATTGCCCAAGTATGTCCTGTCTACAAAAAGCAGGACAAATCTGACCCGGCCAATTACCATCCCATCAGTCTACTCTCAATCATCAACAAAGTGATGGAAGGTGTCGTCGACAGTGCTATCAAGTGGCACTTACTCAGCAATAACCTGCTAACTGACGCCCAGTTTAGGTTCCGCCAGGGCCACTCAGCTCCTGACCTCATTACAGCCTTGGTCCAAACATGGACAAAAGAGCTGAACTCAAGAGGTGAGGTGAGAGTGACTGCCCTTGACATCAAGGCAGCATTTGATCGAGTGTGGCATCAAGGAGCCCTAGCAAAACTGAAGTCAATGGGAATCAAGGGGAAAACTCTCCATTGGTTGGAATCACACCTAGCACAAAGGAAGTTGGCTGTGGTTGTTGGAGGTCATTCATCTCAATCACATGACATCACTGCAGGAGTTCCTCAGGGCAGTGTCCTAGGCCCAACCATCTTCAGCTGTTTCATCAATGACCTTCCCTCCATCATAAGGTCAGAAGTGGGGATGTTTGCTGATGATTGCACACTGTTCAGCACCATTCGAGGCTCATCAGATACTGACACAGTCCGTGTCCATATGCAGCAAGACCTGGACAACATTCAGACTTGGGCTGACAAGTGGCAAGTAACATTCGCACCACACAAGTGCCAGGCAATGACCATCTCCAACAAGTGAGACTCTAACCATCTCCCCTTGACATTCAATGGCATTACCATCGCTGAATCCCCCACTATCAACATCCTGGGGGTTACCATTGATCAGAAACTGAACTGGACCAGCCACATAAATACTGTGGCTACAAGAGCAGGCCAGAGGCTGGGAATTCTGCGGCGAGTGTCTCACCTCCTGACTCCCCAAAGCCTTTCCACCATCTACAAGGCACAAGTCAGGAGTGTGATGGAATGCTCTCCACTTGCCTGGATGAGTGCAGCTCCAACAACACTCAAGAAGCTCGACACCATTCAGGATAAAGCAGCCTGCTTGATTGGCACTCCATCCACCACCTTCAACATTCACTCCCTCCACCACCGGCGCACTGTGGCTGCAGTGTGTACCATCTACAAGATGCACTGCAGCAACTCGCCAAAGCTCCTTCAAAAGCACCTTCCAAACCCGCGACCTCTACCACTTAGAAGGACAAGGGCAGCAGACGCATGGGAACATCACCACCTACAAGTTCCCCTCCAAGCCACACACCATCCTGACTTGGACCTGTATCACCGTTCCTTCACTGTCGCTGGGCCAAAATCCTGGAACTCCCTTCCTAACAGCATTGTGGGTGTACCTACACCATATGGACTGCAGCGGTTCAAGAAGGCGGCTCACCACCATCTTCTCAAGGGCAATTAGGGATGGGCACTAAATGCAGGCCTAGCCAGCGATGCCCACATCCCATTAATGAATAAATAAAAAATAAAAAAATAGCTGGGGTCCTAGCACCGATCCCTGCGGTACCCCACTAGTCACTGCCTGCCACTCGGGAAAAGACCCGTTTATTCCAACTTTTTGCTTTCTGTCTGCCATCCAGTTCTCTATCCAAGTCAGTACCTTACCCTCAAAAGCTTTAACTTTACACGCTAATCTCTTATGCGGGACCTTATCGAAAGCCTTCTGAAAGTCAAAATACACCACATCCACTGGTTCTCCCTTATCTATTCTACCAGTTACATCCTCAAAAAATTCCAGTAGATTAGTTAAGCATGATTTACCTTTTGTAAATCCATGTTGACTTTGTCCAATCCTGTCACTGTTTTCCAAGTGCTCTGCTATTACATCTTTTATAATGGACTCTAGCATTTTCCCCACTACTGATGTCAGGCTTACTGGTCTATAATTCCCCATTTTCTCTCTACCACCTTTCCTAAATAGTGGGGTTACATTAGCTACCCTCCAATCCATGGGACCTGTGCCAGAGTCTATAGAATTTTGGAAGGTGACCAGGAGGTACTCTTCCCTTCCTCAGGGAGAAAAAAGCCACCCCAGCAGATAAAAGCTGTGTGGTTACAAGTGGCCCAGGAGGTCAACTGCATATCGCTGAGCCACAGAACCTGGCTGCAATGCAGGAAGAGGTTTCATGATCTTCTCCAAATAGGAAAAGTGAGTATGACTGTCCCATCACTCTCAATCTGATCCCCACCGCCTCTCCTCACCAGCACTCAGCTTTGCCAACCTCTTCCTCCACATCCCACTTGACACTGACATCCCTGCACCCTTACCCATTCCCTCTCTCTGTATGTTCACATTCACTTAACTATTCGAGTATGCAGCCCTCACACTCCCTATCGCTGTGATGCTATGACAACAACTTACAACACACAGGGAGGGCCCTTGGTCCTGGCACCTCACTCCATCTTTGTGTCCTTCTAAGCATCTATTCTATGTATTCTGTACACTCACTCCTTAATTTTCACTCAAACTCCACTTGTGTCCCTCATTGCAGGAAAAGAGAGCCCACAATAAGAGGGAGAGGGTGAGGACAGGAAGAAGGCCACCCTCAATAGCCCAGCTCACCACTGTGGAGGAGGCTGCCCTGGAGATTGTGGGAGTGGAGGATGATTCCCAAGTGGGCGACGGACAGATGGGCACATCACAGCAAGCTGGTGACAGAATAGTTTGGCATCTCTCTCATTGACATTGCATGAGTCACTGATAATGAATCTGATGCTCTAACAGATTGACTTATGATCATCTGCAATTTTCAATGTTCATGTGACCTTGACCTCACATCTCTAACTCTTTCCTTTACTCCCCCACAGGACCATCGAGAGCACCCATCCCCACTAGCCAGGAGGAAGAGCCTGAGCTTCCAGACTCCTCAGAGGAAGCTGCAACCTCTGAGGGCGCAGCGTCGGCAGAATTCAGCGCACCCAGCATCAGTGCAGACACTCACACCTCGGTGGGACCTCGAGGAGATAGAGTAGTGTTGTCACCTGGTGTGTCACAGCTCACAAGTGAGCATCAGCAGATGGTGGAGACAGGGACAGCAGTGGAAAGTCCTCATCGGAGGGCGCAGGACTCTGCCAGCTCGGCTCAGCTGCATGTCGACCCTGTGCCTCCGGGTCCATCCAGAACGAGAGCGGTGCTGGAATTCCAGGAACAGGTGCAGGAGTCTCTGGCAGGTTTTGCCTCCAGGATCGCTGCGAGTGTTGAGCAAATGGAGAAGTCCATCGTGAACATGAGCAGAGCCTTTGTGGAGGTATTGGCGCATGAACGCATCACCACGGAAAGGATGGCAACCTCCATGGAAAGGATGTCTACAGTAGAGGAGAGGATGGCTATGGCCATGGAGGAGCTAAGTCGCCAGAGTGTAGAAAATATGGTCATTGTTCAGAATAGACTGGCATCTCTTGAGGAGCGATGGTCAGCTATTGAGCATAGAAACCAGACCTTCATGGAAGTCCTCTGGAGTAGGACTTCCAGTGCAGAAACGGGTCCTCATGGCCCCCTTGAAGAGCAGCAAGATGCTGTCAAGCCACTTGCTAGCTCTGAAGTGGGGCTGACCCATGAGAGGGATGTTGGTGGCATACAACAAGGAAGTGGGGGCTCCTCTCCAAGCGCTCACATGACCATGCCACTGCAGAGCCCTCGGTCAGAGTCCCCACCCAACTGAGATCGGCGTCTCAATCCCTGCACAGCCACAGGAGCAGCAGACTGTTGCCGAGCCCTCACAGGTTCGCAACCCCAGAGGACACCCGCCAAAGGTGTCGAGACAGGAGCAGCAAGGAAGTGAGCAACGGGCCTCCACATCTGCTGAAGCCACAGGGGAAGCACCATGTAGGAGCATGCATAAGAGGAAGATAATGCACAAGTAGTCACAAGGGTAGTCACTTGGGTGTTATGATGTGTATACTTTTGAAATGCCACCAGTTGCTTGGTGAGATAAAAACTTCTGATGGCAAACTGTTGAAGTTGTGGTCTGTGTCATCTTGCAAATGGGACTTCCACATTGAAGTCTTAGAGCGACTTGCAATTGTCAGTATGGTGGTCAGAGTGATAGGAATCCGCTGGTTCTTGTCCATTGTCAATGCTCTGGTAAGAAGGTGCGAGGCAAAAGTGTTTGATTGTACAGGCTAAGCAAACGTGACCAACATGAGTGCGTCCCTTGCATCCCAGGCAGCAATATGGTGGCGCTCTGGCACCTTCTGGCCTGTGCATCTTCAGGTGGGTGACTAGCAGCTTGGCGCTCCTGTTGATGTTCCTGCTGTTGGTGCTGCTGTTGCTCATGGTTCTGCTGCTGCCACGGCTGGTCTTCATCCAAATCTGATGTCCAGGAGGAAAGGAATTAAATGGTCACCATGCTTCTGGTATATGCCTCAATTGAGGAAGTGCTTAGTCAAGGTGGGGAGAGGGGTTTCCCAGGAGGTCACACTGGAGATGGGTGTCAGGCTCCAAACTTCCACAACACTGAGCATGCCTGCTAAAAGTTCCCCCAGACCTAAAACAACAAAGTTCTGCCACCTGCCAATAATCATTGGTGAAAACTCCTTTGTAATGGTGGAGCTGCAGCTGTTCCTAAGCAACCCACTTGTGAGGCCGCCAGCATTACCTGGCGTGTTCCAGAGGAGGCGTGTAGGATGGGGGAAATGTGTTAAAATTGGAAAGGCCAATCAAAATGGGATTATAGAGGAAATTAAGTGGTTGTAAAGGGCCTTAAGGGCCTATCCCGCCTCCTGGAGGCGGGATGGAAAGCGGGTCAGAAAACACGCATTTGGGAAAATTGCTCGGAGGTGGGATCGGGCCCGCCCGCCAGTTTTGGCGATTTTAACAACTCGCACGCCTCCAAACCCGCCTCCTCGGGGCTGGGAAAATCGAGCCCGAAGTGCTTGCCTCTTGAGTTGTCAATCACAAAGCATTCTAGCCAATGAAGGCCCTGATCTTAGAAACAGTTGTTGATCAAGTTACTTTCCCAGAAGATTAAATGACCTGTAACATGCTTAAATGGGAAATGGGAGATGGTTAAATGACTGAAGTGATATTAACATAAGACAATAAGAAACATAATGAGAGAAATTAAAGACATTTATGAGACTGAGAGCCCATATGGTGGTGATGGGGTGAGGCAGTTAGAAATGGAAAGAGGGGAAAATTAACAAAGTGGAGCATGGTCCAGCAGCCCATGAGCCAGGAAGAAGAAAGAAGCCGGTCGACAGCAAGGGTACAGGCTACCCTGCCAGAAATGGTGTTTCGGGGGAGGAGGGGGGGGGCAGGGGCAGGTTAGTGCTTGGGGTGGGGACTCTCCATCTACATCTGAAACATTAACTAATCTGTTCTCTTCACATGAGCTCCCTGACCCGCTGAGTTTCTCCAGCATTTTCTGTTTTTGGTTCAGATTTGGAGTATCTTTAATGATTTTTCTTTTTGCTTATTCTGAACTCTGCTCGCTGCTGCACCCAAATTTGAGCCCATTTCCAGCGTAGAAATGGCTGTCACTTGCTGTCAATGTCACAGCTCCTTCCGGGCAAGTATGAGAAGTCTCTGCCACATTCCCGAACCATCAGCCCACAACTGCATGAAGCAAGGATGCATTGTTTGCCATGGATAGGAATTTCATCCCATTTCCTGTAGAAACTAGCCAACAGCAAGAAAGAACCATGTACTTCTTCCACTTATCAGGTTTCCCACAAGTGCAGGGCATATTTGACTGCACTCATGTGGCCTTATGTGGCCCCATCTTGAACATAGCAGCAATCATGAATTGTGAGAGCAGCCATTCAATGAATGGAGAACTGCGCAACAATCGCCAGGCAGGAGTGTTCCTTCCCAGTTGGGGAACACTTCAGCAGTCAAGGGCATTCAGCCTCCGATCTTCAGGTAAGCATTCTCCAAGGCGGCCTTCGAGACACACGACAACGCAAAATTGTAGAGCTGAAACTGATAGCCAAGTTCCGCACTCATGAGGATGGCCTCAACCGGGATCTTGGGTTCGTGTCACGCTACATGTAACCCCACCTGATGTAGGGTCATCCAGACTCGAGTCGTCATTGGCTTGTTCTCTCTACACAGATGCGGCCGGACCTGCTGTGATTTCCAGCAAAAAAAATGTTTTTTTGTCTGTTTTTTGTTTTTCATACAGACCCCAGCATCTGCAACATTTGACCCCTTGTGACCCCACCTCATTGTTCTTTGATGTAATGTTTTCCTGACTAACCTGTTTGGACACCATTCACACCTTTGATCGCTGTAATTATCTCTCTGCCGAGGTGTGATAAATGGCAGTTAGAAAGATTACCTGTAATCATCTGGCATTATTCTCTGACTATGTAAGTTGTGTCTTTATGCATCTCTCCACTTCACCTGACGAAGGAGCAGCGCTCCGAAAGCTTGTGATTTCAAATAAAACTGTTGGACTATAACCTGGCGTTGTGTGACTTCTTACATTTGTCCACCCCAGTCCAACACCGGCATCTCCACACCATGAGTCATGTATGTTAATGCTCATTACCATGGCAGCTCCCACAACTTCTTCATCTTGCGGCAGTCAATGGTGCTAGCCTTATTCCAGTAATGGCTTTTCAGGGATCAGATTCTGAACTGCAGTCTTAGCTCAGCATATCAGTACATTACCCAAGGACAACAGTTCAGGAGAGATACAGTGCTGCTCACATAGCCACCAAGGTGTTTGTAGAACACGTGTTCGACATCTTCAAGCAGAGATTTTGATGGTTGAAATCATCAGGAGGAGTACTGCAGTATAGCTCTCCCAAGGCTTTGAAGATTATTATGGCTTACTATGTCCTGTACGACTTTGCACTTTAAAGGGGCTGTTACAGATTCGTGCCTTCTCAGGTTTGATGGCATCAGTTTCTCCCGTAAATAGTCTGAGCACTTTATTTTTATATGAGTTGACTTGTTCTACCCTATATCTACTTGCACAGTCATATAACCCAGGGGTGTAACAAAGGCTATGGACCCTGATAACATCTCAGCTGGAATGCTGACGGCCTTTGCACCAGAACTAGCCAAACTATTTCAGTGCAGCTATGACACTGGTATCTTCCTGACAACGTCGAAAACAGTCCAGGAATATCCTACTCAGAAAAATATTGGACAATTCTAATCTGGAAAATTTCTGGCCTATCAGCATCCTCCCAGTTGTCAGCAAAGTGATAGAAGAGGTCATCAATACCACAATCAAGTAACACCTACTCGACTAATCTGCTCACCAATGCTGTTTGGGTTCTGCCAGAACAGCTTGTCTTCTGACCTCATCTTGGCCTTGATCCAGACATGGACATAAGTAATGAATGCCAGAGGAGAGGTGAGAGTAGCTGCCCTCAACATCAAGGCAGCATTCGACCGAATATAGCAGCAAAGAGCCCTAGCAAAACTGAGGTCAATGAGAAAACCCTCCAGAGTTGGAGTCATACTTAACACACAACTTGGATTTATATAGCGCCTTTAATGTAGTAAAGTGTCCCAAGGTGCTTCACAGGAGCGTTATCAAAGGAGATATTAGGACAGGTGACCAAAAACTTAGTCAAAGAAGTAGTTTTCAAGGAATGTCTTGAAGGAGGAGAGAGAGGTAGAGAGGCAGAGAGGTTTAGGGAGGGAATTCCAGTGCTTAGGGCCTAGGCACCTGAAGGTATGGCTGGCAATGGTGGAGCGATAAAAATTAGGGATGCGCAAGAGGCCAGAATTGGAGGAGCGCAGAGATCCTGGAAGGTTGCAGGGCTAGAGGAGGTTACAGAGATAGGGAGGGGAGAGGCCATGGAGGGATTTGAAAACAAGGATGAGAATTTTAAAATCACAAATGAATACGGTTGTGCTTGTCGGAGGACCATTCAATGCAGCACAAGGATATATTTGCCAGAGTTACTCATGGAAGCAAGAAAGCAAAATGCCCCAGCCATCTTTAGTTGCATTATCAATGGCCTTTCATAGTAGTATCATAGAATCATAGAATGGTTATAGCACAAAAGGAGGCCATTCAGCCCATTGAGCCCATGCCGGCTCTCTGCAAGAGCATTTCAGCTAGTCCCACTCATCCGCTCTTTTCCCTTAGCCCTGCAAATTTTTTTCCTTCAGGTACTTATCCAATTCCCTTTTGAAAGCCACAATTGAATCTGCCTTCACCACCCTTTGGGCAGTGCATTCCAGATCCTAACCTGATCCTATCCATTCTCTGCGTAAAAAAGTTTTTCCTCATGTCACCTTTAGTTCTTTTGCCAATTACCTTAAATCTGTGTCCTCTGGTTCTCGACCCTTCCGCCAATGGGAACAGTTTCTCTCTATCTACTCTGCCTAGACCCCTCATGATTTTGAACACCTCTATCAAATCTCCTCTCAACCTTCTCTGCTCTAAGGAGAACAACCCCAGCTTCTCCAGTCTATCCACGTAACTGAAGTCCCTCATTCCTGGAACCATGCTTATAAATCTTTTCTGCACCCTCTCTAAAGCCTTCTCATCCTTCCTAAAGTGCGGTGCCCAGAATTGGACACAATACTCCAGTTGAGCCTGAACCAGTGTTTTATAAAGGGTCATCATAACTTCCTTGCTTTTGTACTCTGCCTCTATTTACGAAGCCCAGGATCCCGTATGCTTTTTTAATAGCTTTCTCAACCTGCCCTGCCACCTTCAACGATTTGTGCACATATACCCCAGGTCTCTCTGTTCATGCACCCCCTTAGAATTGTACTCTTTAGTTTATATTGCCTTTCCTTGTTCTTCCCACTGAAATGTATCACTTCGCACTTTTCTGCATTAAATTTCATCTGCCACATGTCTGCCCATTCCACCAGCCTGTCCATATCTTCTTGAAGTCTATCACTATCCTCCTCACTGTTCACTATACTTCCAAGTTTTGTGTCATCTGCAAATTTTGAAATTGTGCCCTGTACACCCAAGTCTGAGTCATTAATATATATCAAGAAAAGCAGTGGTTCTAGTACCGACCCCCGGGGAGCACCTTCCTCCAGTCCGAAAAACAACCATTCATCACTACTGTCTGTTTCCTGTCACTTAGCCAATTTCGTATCCATGGTGCCACTGTCCCTTTTATTCCACGGGCTTCAACTTTGCTGGCAAGCCTATTCTGTGGCACTTTATCAAATGCCTCTTAGAAGTCCATGTACACCACATCAACCACATTGCCCTCATCAACCCTCTCTGTTACCTCATCAAAAAACTCAATCAAGTTAGTTAAACACGATTTGCCTTTCCTCCAATTAAGCATTTTTACTCTAGATTGCGCCCTGTCTTTTCCATAGCTAGTCTAAACCTTATGATACTGTGACCACTGTTCCCTAAGTGTTCCCCTACTGCCACTTGCTCCACTTGACACACCTCATTCCCCAGAACCAGATCCAACAATGCCTCCTTCCTCGTTGGGCCAGAAATGTACTGATCAAGATAGTTCTCCTGAACACACTTCAGAAATTCTTCCCCCTCTCTGCCCTTTACACTATTAATATCCCAGTCTATATTAGGATAATTGAAGTCCCCCATTATCACTACTCTATAGTTCTTGCACCTCTCTGTAATTTCCCTGCAAATTTGCTCCTCTATATCCTTCTTACTCGTTGGCGGCCTATAGAATACACCTAGTAGTGTAATGGCACCTCTATTGTTTCTCAACTCTAACCAAATAGATTCTGTCCTTGACCCCTCCAGGACATCCTCGCTTTCCAGCACTGTAATATTCTCCTTAATCAATACTGCCATCACACCTCCTTTCTTTCCTTCCCTCTCTTTCCTGAACACCTTATATCCTGGAATATTTAGTACCCAATCCTGCACTTTTTTGAGCCAGGTCCCCATTATCGCCACAACCTCATATTTCCATTTGTCTATTTGCATCTGAAGCTCACCAGCCTTATTTACCACACTTCGTGCATTCACGCACATGCACTGTAAACCTGTCTTAGACCTTCTTGTATTCTCTCTTCGTCTGACTCCGCTAATACCGTACTATTTCTTACTCTAGTGCTACCTGTCTCTCCCAATCCTTTGTGCACCTTGTTTCTCCTTTCTAATGCTACATCCTGGTGCCCATCCTCCAGCCAAATTAGTTTAAACCCTCCCCAACAGCACTAGCAACGCCCCCTGCAAGGACATTGGTCCCAGCTCTGTTGAGGTGCAACCTGTCCGGCCTGTACAGGTCCCACCTCCCCCAGAACTGGTCCAATGTCCCAGGAACCTGAAGCCCTCCCTTCTGCACCATCATTCATCTGTTCTATTCTCCTACTTCTATATTCACAAGCTCGTGGCACTGGGAGTAATCCGGAGATAACCACTTTTGAGGTCTTGCTTTTTAATCTATTTCCTAGGTCCCTAAAATCTGCCTGCAGGACCGTATCCCTCTTTCTACTTATGTCATTGATACCGATATGGACCGCAACCTCTGGCTGTTCACCCTTCTCCCTCAGAATGTTCTGCAGCCGCTCAGTGACATCATTGACCCTGGCACCATGGAGGCAACATACCATCCTACATTCGCGTCTGTGGTCGCAGAAATGCCTGTCTGTTCCTCTAACGTATTGTAGGAGTCTACGTACTCCTAGCAAAAAATACTGAACTCGGAGAGGTTCAACAGAAAAGGTTTAATTGTTGAGGCTGCATGCTGAACACAAAATGGAGTCAGAGACCACACAAAGTACAACTGCCTTTCATCAGTGCACAGCTTCGAACCCTCCTCCCCCGCTCTGGGCTTAACTATATGCAGACCGAGTTTCTTAAATGTGTGATGCTTCTTAAAGGCATGACGCCTGATTTATAGTCTACGGACCGGAAAGCGCATTGTATCCATTCTGTGATCGGTACGCCACACAGCGCCCCCCAGAATCCGCTAGTAGGGAGTGTACGAACCGGCATGGTGGCTTGATGGCACAGCCGGAACGGCTCTTGGCGGTTGGTGTCGGGAGCGGGGCGGTCGGACGTGTCGGGCTGTTAGGCGGTCTGCCCCGCGGTGGGGGTTGGCCCACTCGAACGGGTTCATCAGGCTCTAGGTGCGCCAGCTTGAGCCGGTCGACTGACACCTTGTCAGTTCTGCCGCCCACTTCGAGGAGGAAGAACTTGTTCCCCGTCTGGAGTACCTTGTAGGGTCCGTCGTATGGGGGCCGTAGAGGTCTTCGGTGGGTGTCATGGCGCACGAAAACAAATTTGGCCATGTGAAGTCTAGGTGGTACGCGGGTTGCTGGTTCGCCGTGCTGGCCGGTGGGTACCGGAGTGAACTGTTGTGCTCGGTTGGCGAAAGCGCGGTGTTGCTGGTCAGCCGACCAGGGAGTCATGGCGGTGGGCAGGAACTCTCCGGGTACGCGCAGTGGCTGGCCGTACATGAGTTCCGCCGCCGAGGCTTGCAGGTCTTCCTTGACCGCGGAGCGTAGGCCGAGTAGCACCCACGGGAGGCGGTCGATCCAAGCCTCGTCCTCGAGGCTGGCGCGGAGGGACGCCTTCATGGACCTGTGGAATCGCTCGCACAGTCCGTTGGCTTGGGGGTGGTAAGCCATGGTGTGGTGAACGGCCACCCCGAGGTTTCGGGCGATGGCGGCCCACAGATCAGAGGTGAACTGCGGGCCTCTATCTGACGTCGTTTCGGAGGGGACGCCGAACCGAGCGACCCAGGTACCGATGAACGCCCTCGCGATGTCGGCAGTGGTGGTGGTGGCCGTCAGTGGAATGGCCTCGGGCCAGCGGGTGGTACGGTCCACGATTGTCAGCAGGTGCGTGTGACCTTGTGATGGCGGCAGGGGGCCGACGAGGTCAATGTGGACGTGGTCGAACCTCCTTTCTGGCACGGTGAACTCCTCGAGTGGGGCTTTGACGTGCTGGTGGATTTTGGCATGCTGGCAAGCTATGCAGGAGCTGGCCCAGGCGCGCACATCTTTGCACAGGACAAATCGGTTGGCCACCAGTCTAATGGACGTGCGGGTGCCGGGGTGTGAGAGGCCGTGGACGATGTCGAACACCCGTTTTCGCCAGGACGCCGAGACGATGGGGCGGGGTTGCGCCAAGGAGGTGTCACATTTGACTGTGATGGCAGATGGGCCGCAGGCGACATTGGTCAGTCACAGCCCTGGGAGGGTTGTGGGCGCGGAGAGCAGATCGGGGTCGGTGCGTTGCTCCGCTGCCAGTTGAGCATAGTCCACTGCCAGGTGGGCGCCGTGGACGGCGGGGCGGGATAGGCAGTCAGCCACCACGTTGTCTCGACCGAAGACGTGCTGGATGTCCGTGGTGAATTCGGACACCGCGGCGAGCTGGCGTTGTTGCCTGGCTGACCACGGGTCCGCAGATTTTGCCATCGCGAATGTCAGGGGTTTGTGGTCGACAAACGTGGTGAAGGGGCGGCTCTCCAGAAGAAATCTAAAATGGTGGACTGCCATGTACAGTGCGAGGAGCTCGCGGTCAAAGGCGCTGTATTTGGCCTCCGGGGAGCGCAGTTGGCGGCTGAAAAAGGCCAGCGGTTGCCAGGCCCCGTCGACCTACTGTTCGTACACGGCGCCGACTGCGTGGTTGGAGGCGTCTGTGATGAGGGCCACCCTGGCATTGGGCTGTGGGTGAGCGAGCATGGTGGCGTCGGCGAGCGCCTTTTTGGTCGAGTCGAAAACGGTCAACATGTCCGCCGACCACTCGATCGCCATTCTGTCTTTCTTACCCCGGAGGGCTTCGTATAGGGGCCGCATGAGGGAGGCCGCTCCGGGAATGAAGCGGTTGTAAAAGTTGATCATCCCCAAGAACTCCTGGAGGCCTTTGATGGTGGTAGGCCGGGGGAACTGCTGGACGGCTTGCACCTTGGCGGGCAGGGGAATGGCTCCGTCCTGCGTGATGTGGTGGCCGAGGAATTCGATCCTGCTGAGGCCGAACTGGCACTTGGCTGGGCTGATGATGAGCCCGTGCTCACTGAGCCACTGGAACAGGGTGCGGAGGTGCTCGATGTGTTCCTGCTTGGAGGAACTAGCTACCAGGATGTCATCCAGGTAGACAAAGAGGAACTTCAGGTCCCGGAGGACCGAGTCCATGAGCCGCTGGAAATCCTGGGCCACGTTTTTGAGGCCGAAAGGCATTCGGAGGAACTTGAATAGCCCAAAAGGGGTGATTATGGCTGTCTTGGGAACGTCCGTGGGGTGGACTGGCACCTGATGGTAACCGCGCACCAGGTCGACTTTGGAGAAGACTGAGCGGCCGGCCAATCTAGCCGAGAAGTCCTGAATGTGCGGTATGGGGTACCGATCCGGCGTGGTGGCATCGTTTAGGCGTCGGTAGTCCCCGCAGGGGCGCCATCCCCCATCGGGTTTGGTGACGATGTGGAGTGGGGAGGCCCAGGGGCTGTTGGAGTGGCAGATGATGCCGAGCTGTTCCATTGTGGCGAACTCGGCCCGCGCGATCTCCAGCTTGGCCGGGTCCAGCCTGCGGGCGTGGGCATACACGGGTGGGCCTGTGGTGGGGATGAAGTGTTCTACCCCGTGTTTAGCAACCTTCGCGGAGAAGGTCAGGTTGGTGAGGGCTGGGGACTCAGCCAGGAGTGCTGAGTAGTCGTCCGTTGAGCGGGTGCGGCACTGCCACGCCATTTCGGCGGGTTGGCGGGGGCCATGGCGCCCGGGACAGATGACATGGTGTTCATGTCCACGAGGCGGCGCCGAGGCATGTTGACCAACAGGCTGTGGGCACACAGGAAATCCGCACCGAGGAGCGGGGAGAGCACCTTGGTGGTGATAAACTCCCAGTGGTAGCGGCGGCCTGCGAGGTCGATGGTGACGGTGCGGGTGCCGTACGTCCGGATGTCGGTGCCGTTGGCGGCAGCCAGCGCGGGGCCGCGGCCGCCTCGCTGGATCTCGAGGGCGGACGCGGGGATGATGCTGCGCGCCCGTGTTGCATAGGAAACGGCGTCCGGAGGCGCTGTCCGTAACGTACAGCAGCGTGCCTGCTTGCCCCACGGCCATCGTGTAGGCCGGTGTGGGGGCGGTTGGAAAAGTGCAGGGATGGCTGCAGCGGCGTGCCCGTGCGCCGAACCGGGTATGGAAGTAGCAGTAGCCCTGGGTTGGAGGGCTTGGGGGATGTGGGGGCCTGGGGGGCCTCGTGGCCGAGCTGTGTGGCCGCGCGATAGAGGGTGGAGCGCGCGCCAACGCTGCGGAGGCCAGGTCGGGGGTGACGGCGTGGTTGGAGCTGGCAGACAGGAGCTTATCGGCTTCATCGGCCAGGGCCTCAAGGTCCGTGAGGCTGGACGCCACGATCGCCGGGCGGATGCTGGGAGGTAGTTGGCTGATAAAGAGCGTGCGGAAGAGGGAGCCGGGCGGTTTCTCGTCGGTCAGAGCAAGCATGTGTGAGAGCAAGTCTGACGGCGTGGAGTCACTGAGGCCCGGGAGGTCGAGGAGGTGGCAGTTGCGCAAGAATTGGGAGACTGTGAATTTTTAAATGAGCGCGGCCTTGAGATGTGCATACTTGCCTTCCTCCGGAGGGTTTTGTAGTGTTGTCCAGACTTTCGTGATTGTGGAGCTGCCCAGGGAGGCGAGGAGGTAGTCGTACATCGTTGCGTCGGCGGTGATGCCGCGGAGTCGGAATTGCGATTCGGCTTGAAGGAACCAGGTGGCGGCCAGGTTCTCCCAGAACTCCGGCAGCTTCACAGAAACTGCATTTATGTCAGCCATGGTTACGCTTAGGAGTCATCCTGAGCGTCGGGGTCACCAATGTAGGAGTCTATGTACTCCTAGCAAAAAATACTGAACTCGGAGAGGCTCAACAGAAAAGGTTTAATTGTTGAGGCTGCATGCTGAACACAAAATGGGGTCAGAGACCACACAAAGTACAACTGCCTTTCATCAGTGCACAGCTTCGAACCCTCCTCCCCCGCCCTGGGCTTAACTATATGCAGACCAAGTTTCTTAAAGGTGTGATGCTTCTTAAAGGCATGACACCTGATTTATAGTCTATGGACCGGAAAGCGCATTGTGTCCGTTCTGTGATCGGTATGCCACACAATCACTATTACTTTCCCAATTTTCCTCCTCCCCCACTGTACAGCTGAGCCACCCGTGGCGCTGTGGACTTGGCTCTGGCTGTACTCCCCAGAGGAACCATCATCCTCACCAGACTGCTTGGAGAGCGAGATGCACTCCAGGGACTCCTGCACTACCTGCCTGGTCCTCCTCTTCTGTCTGACGGTCGCCCATTCCCTTTCTGCCTGCACACTCTTTCGCTGTGGGGTGACCACCTCCTGAAACGTGCTATCCACATAGCTCTCAGCCTCACAGATGTACCGCAATGATACCAGCTGCTGTTCAAGCTCCGAAACCTGGAGCTTGAGCTTCTCCAGCTGACGACACTTCCTGCACATGTGGTTGTCCAGGACACGGGAAGCATCCTGGAGTTCCCACATAGCACAAGATGCGCATTCCACAGGACCGAGGTGCCCTGCCATGCCTCTACTTAATAGACTATTGACTAACTTAACAGAAGTAAGCTAAAGACTTTTTAAAAAATCACCAACTATTCACCAATCAGCTCCTTCCCTTGCGTTGACGTCACTTACCTCGCTCCCTGACACTCGTGCTCCCTCCGTGCTCTTGGGCCTACCTTTATCTGCTCTCACACTCCCACAGGTCCACTCTCATGTCTATTAACTTAGAGACCTTGGGTTCTGTGGCTCCACTCCTCTTTTTCAGTCAGACGTCTCCACCGCCTTCCTCCTCTCCACCGAATTCCTGCGCTCACCAAATTCCTCCACTCTGCTTGTGATCCACTCCGTTTGTGATCTCCCATCTCTGTCTCCAAGCTCTGTGCTCAAGCTTTCAATCATAAGGCTAGGAATGGGATTGTTTGTTGTTGGATGCTTTCACAATTCTTCTGATAATGAAACAGCCCGTTCCAGCCTACAGCAGGACTTGGACACCATCTGGGGTTGACAAGTGGGAGGTAACATCTGCACCATGTGCTAGGTAATGCCCATTTTCAAGAAGAGAAGGCCCAAATACCTACCTCTGACCTTCAACGGTTCCACCTTTGTCGAGTCCCCTACCATCAATACTTTGGGGTTCACCACTGACCAGAATTCTCTATGTATAATTTGGCCCAACTGGCCTATGTTGGCGTTTATGCTCCACATGGGCCTCCTCCCACCCTTCTTCATTGCAAATGGTATGTTAGCCTTTATTGCAAGGGTGTTGGAGTATAAGAGTAAGGAAGACTGGCTGAAATTATATACAGTTTTGGTCTCCTTACCTAAGGAAGGATATACTTGCCTTAGAGGAGGTGCATTGGAGGTTCACTAGATTGATTCCTGGGATGAGAGGGTTGTCAAATGAGGAGAGATTGAGAAGAATGGGCCTATATTCTCTGGAGTTTAGAAGAATGAGAGGTGATCTCATTGAAATGTATAAAATTATTTGAGGGTTTGACAGGGTAGATGCTGAGAGGCTGTTTCCCCTGGCTGGGGAGTGTAGAACTAAGGGTCATATTTTCAGAATAAGGGGTCGACCATTTAGGACTGAGATGAGGAAAAATTCCTTTACTCAGAGGGTGGTGAATCTTTGGAATTGCCTACCCCAGAGGGCTGTGAATGCTGAGTCGTTGATATATTCAAGACTGAGATTGATAGATTTTTCGACACTAAGAGAGTCAAGGGATACGGGGATAGAGCGGGAAAGTGGAATTAAGATAGAAGATCAGCCATGATCTTATTAAATGGCAGAGCAGGCTCGAGAGGCCATATGGCCTACTCCTGCTCCTATTTCTTATGTTCTTAACTCTATCATGATTTATTGAACATTACTGATGTGTGTTAATACACCATTAAACAATACAAATGAGCATTAGCAATATCATCAGTTTGTGCTATGCACAAATTAGAATTATTTAAATTATATTGGCCCCAACAGGTAAGTTAAAAGGGCAACGGCCCCAAAAGGTAAGTTAAAGGGAATTATGTATCTCAATGTAAGGGACAACCAGTGGTACCGCCACATAATCATATTTCTATAGTGGACAATAAAGAACTGTTAATGATTACAAGTTTTGCATGCATATTAAGCATATCTTGGTATAGCACAATATTAGTCACCCTTAGCATGAATATATGTATGTATGAGAATATTCCAAACGTCTCAGAGGAGTCTTGTATTGACAGAAATTTCTGACTTTTATGTGGAATCCAAATCAACAACTAGTATGGAGGAGGAAAAAAATACAGCACCTAGAAGATTTAAAGGATGAGCTCAGCTGATAAAGAATAAAGGTAAATAAGTCTCAACACAAAATATGTACACACCTTATCACACTTCTCAGAAACATCTTACATAATGAATTATTTTTAAGTGACTAGTGTTATGCAGACAAATATGGCAAACATTTTGTGCACAGCAAGATTCCACAAAAAATAATTGTGTAAATGAGCTGTTAATCTGTTTTTGGTGATGCTAGTTGAAGTAGGAATGTTGGCCAGGACACCAGGAGAACTCTTTGCTCCTCTTTAAATGGTGCCATGGGGTCCTTATACCCACCTGAACAAACATCTCATCCAAAGGACAGCACCTGCAATAGTGTAGCACCACCTCGGTAATGTACTAGAGTGGCAGATGGCAGATATGTTCAAGTCCTAGACTGGAGCTTGAACTCAAAAAACCTTCAAACACAGTGCTACCAACTGAGTCAGTCTGACATTTACACAATTGAATGTCTGCATGTAAAGTCTTCCTTTGCAAAATTTCATAAAGAAGTAGTCTTAATATTCTTGCTTTAACAAAAATTGCAGAATTAACACATTATAAAACAAAATTCGGTAGTGCAATGTTAGTTGCACATTTGTAGGGGGTTTGCACAGGCGTGTTTGGTCAGTCAGCTTTGCCTCTGACTACCTTCTTTGAGTGGTTCGAATCGCTCGCCCCCTGGGTTCTGGACACCGGACTTAGATACAGGCAGCGATACAGAAAATCGAGTAGACAAGTGGCTTGGTGTAAAAGAACCAAGATTTTATTGAACTAAAAAATTATAATGATCTTACACGAGAAAATTACTGGTACAGCACACTACAGACATAAAATGCTTATACTTAAAGGGAATGGGGAACACACGGCACAATCGAGGGAAAACAACTATATTAGCAATCCCCTTAATTCCCACCCCCTATACCTAACTAGATTAGACTATGAGGGGCCAGAACTTCATGCTCACCAATCCAAGAATTTGTTACGTTTAACAAAAACAGTTGAAGGTTTTGGGTTAACTCCTTGTGCACTCTGTGGCCTGCCGACGTCACGTGGTTCCAGCGCGCTGCAAGGGTGCCGTCCAGGTAAAATACCCCAATATTAAAGTCTCTGCCTGGGTATTTTACCTCGCAGGACGGGCTCTTCTTCAGATGATGTTCTTCCTTGGTTGATCCTGTTAGGTTGAATGAGCTGGACTGAGGGCTCGTTTATTCGAAGCCCCACGCAGTCTTCTTCATACAACCCGTCCTGGTTGTAGTCTGGCAGCGAGTTGAGAGGCAGGAGGCAGGAGGGAAGATGCAAGAGAGGGAGTGGCTTCCTGATGGGCCCATAGTTATACCCCCATCGGGAGCCCTTATCTGCGCGCCAAATCAGTTCAGTCCTTTGTCCGATTTGGGTGAGCTCGTTTAAATGTTTAAAAACGTTTATAAAAATGAGTGATAGTCGTTATGTTTAAAGTAGCCTCGAAACCCTGGCCGTTGTTAAAGACAAGTTGTAAATTGCTCCCATTCAGGCTTAATGTCTCTGGTGAGCGGTTCCTGATTTAAAATGCAGAAAGCCTAATGGCTTGATGGAGCCCATTCCAACTTAATGACTGGAATGTACAGTCTTTTGTTCATTTTATCAGTCCTTACAAAGTCTTTGATTAGTTTAAAACTTGAACTCCTTGACCTGCTTGTTTTGCAGAACCTTTGTTTTAAAAAATCCCATTTGGCCTGGTCCCGAGGTTTACCGCAGCCATTTTGGGTACCCTGGTTTTAAAATCAAGTCCATCCAGGGACCCTTTTAATTAATAACTTCGGGGAATGTTGGAATTTTGAGAACCTTACACATTATGCATTGTAAATAATACTAAACGTGTTTGTTCTTTTCAGAGCTATCTCTAGGGACTGGTTACCTAACATAAGGAGCAGTCATTAGTTCACGGATCAGCACTCAGGACGAAGGGGTTCATTGCCTCGAGAACCACATAAAGAAGCGGCTGACCACATCAAGATAGATTGACTTTCAGACCGAGAGACCGCCTAGTATGAACATCCCAGAGAGGCAGGGTGAATGCCTTCTGGCTTTTCACCAGTGTGGTGAGTATGTTAATTGAGAGACTCAGTCTGCTCCACCAATAGGGCCCAACTAAATTACACAGCAGCACACAATAGTGTCATGTCATTACATATCTGGGTGTTCCCTTACTGCACGTACATTTTACACTGACCAATGCAGCTTTTGAAGGGTCTCTATGAGTGTGCTCTTGGCGTCAAATAAGATGTACATGGCCCAACATTTGTTCATTGAAGCTGATGTATTCAGCAAGTAACCCTCTGGTTAGTTTTGCGGAAAGCAGAGAAGCGGTTTGAAGGATGCAGTCACAGTGATGTGTCCATCCACTGCTCTACCACACAGCCACGTGTCACAGGGCTCAGATCCTCTTAGTGTTTGCACTAGCCCTACCACCTCATGAGTGACTTTGATGTCTGTATCTGTACAGTCTTCACTTTCTTAGAAAAAATACCTGTGGTTTCCTGTACCTTTCAGTGTGAATGTGGCACTGAGCTGTGAAAACATAAGAGACAGTTTAGAATCACCAACACTTACAGCACAGCAGGAGGCCGCTCAGCCCATCATGCCTGTGCTGGCTTTTTGAAAGAGCAGTCGTGCTTAGCCCCACACCCCTATTCCTCATCCTCAAGTACCTGCCCAACTCTCTTTTTAAATTATTTATGGACTCAGATTCCACCATCTTTTCAGGTAGCGTGTTCCAGATCCCGACAACACACTGAGTGAAAATATTTCTCCTCATCTCCCCTCTAGATCTTTTGCCAATTATTTTAAACCTATGACCTCTGGTTATTGACCCACTCGCCAGAGGGAATAGTTTTTCTCTATTTACTCTATCAAAACCTGTCATCATCTTGAAAACCTCTATCAGGTCACCTCGTCACCTTCTCTGTTCCAAGGAGAACAGTCTGTGGTGTATGTAACCGTTCCACCTTTAAGAGAACTATTTTGGGAGTTGCACTACTTTATCTTGGCTGCTGTATACTGTAATACCGGTGGTGACCACACCGGTATATAAGTGCTGTGTAATGATTTATTGGGCAGTTCCGCCCTGACCTTCGACTAGTAAAGACCTGTTAAAATTTACTCTTGTGGTCTGTGTAATAATTCTCATTATAACACACAGACTTAACAGTGGCGACGAGGATGGGGTCTTACCCTGCGGCAGAGATACATCCAAGGCAGTTTGACGGGCATTGAGAGGAGGCATCCGCCCTCATCATCCTGCTGAGAAAAGACGCAGGTCTGAAGAACAAAGGAAGAATCCTGACACGAAGTCTTCCATCAGCAACAGGCAGTGATCATCCCTTCTATCACGGTGGTGGGTAAGCCGATCAGCGACGAGTAGCAAGTCGGCCACGTTGGCTGCGAAGTAGGGGAGGGAAAAACGGAGGATATAAGGGCGGAGAACTCGACCACGGCCGGGGAAAAGAGCCGGACAGAAGTCGGGGCCAGAGGCGCTGAGACTAGGGCAGCATAAGGCACGGGAGCCGCGGTGGATGCAAACGCAGCCGGTGTAAAAGACCGGGCTGCAGGCGGGCTGGGAGACGCAACAGCGTCGAGAGAGAGCTCGACCGCGACCGGTGAAAAAGGCCGGGCAGCTACCGAGGCCGCGAGGCGCAGCGACCGGGTCAGCGTAAGGCGCGGGAGAAAATATATATTTTTTTTTTTAAAAACCGCGGAGAACTCAGCCGCAGCCGGGGGAAAGGACTGGACTGCAAGAGGGGCTGGGAGGCACGATTTGAAAACCGCTGGGGGAGGGTGAACGCAGCAATACGGCAATCGCCATTACAGCCAGCGGGGGAGAAAGGCAAACGCGGGAAGCCGCCATTTTCGTAGGCGGGGAAAGAAGACAAGCGCGGGAAACCGCCATTTTGAAAAAAAAATAAAAGAAAAATTTCTTTTTGTTTCTCAAGAAGATTGCGAGGATGCCTAAGTGTGGTAACATCAACGATTTCGATCCTGATGTTGAAGATTGGGCCACGTATGTAGAACGCATAGAGATATATTGTAAGGCAAATAAAATATCAGATGAAGATAAAGCACTAACCTTACTAAACTCAATGGGTGCGAAGACATACGGGCTATTGAAGCATCTTCTATCACCAGCTAAACCGGCGGATCAGACTTTCGCTAAAATTGTTGCTGTCCTGAAAAATCATTTGAACCCCACACCGCTGATGTTAGCGGAACGATTTAAATTTTATGCGAGAACGCAACTGAAAGAGGAAAGCAACGTGGAGTATTTAATTGAACTGCGTAAGCTAGCGAAATACTGTCAGTTTGGGGAAAGTCTGACAGAGGCACTGAGAGACAAATTCGTGTGTGGATTGTCGAAAGAAGGAACACAAAAGCGGCTGCTTGAAGAGAATGGCCTTACACTTGACAAGGCTGTCACTATTGCAGCATCGCACGAAGCCGCAGCGAGAGGCACTGCGGAAATGCAGCTGAAGGCAGCGGTACTCAGCGTAGATCAAATGGCTTTGGGTACAACGAAATGTTATCATTGTGGAAAGACAACACACGATCAGAACCAATGCTGGTTTAAAAACCAGGAATGTAGAAAATGTGGCAAGCTTGGTCACATAGCTAAAGTATGCCGGTCAGGAAAGAAGACCAGCAACAAAAAGTCACCGCAGGAAAAGTGCAGAAAGGTACATAAGGTGGCTGAGAAGAGTTCGGATGAACAGAATTCGGATTCAGACTCCAACAGCAAGGAACTGGGTAGTCTGAGAATTCACAATGTGAGTAAGGAAGCTGACCGACAAACTATCTGGGTCACACTGCAGATAGCAGGAGTCCAAGTGAAGATGGAATTGGACACCGGATCGGCGTTGACGGTCATGAATAAGCAAGATTACAAAAGGTTATTCACACATATTCCCCTACGGGATACGGAGATAGTATTGCAGACATACACGGGGCAAAAAGTATACCCCATCGGAAAGATAAAAGTCAAGGTGATACACAAGGGCAAAGAACACCAAGGAATGGACTTATATGTACTACCTGAGGGAGGTCCACCACTTCTGGGACGGGAGTGGATCAGGAAAATAAATATGGACTGGCACTCCCTAAAAGCAATGACGGTAGATTCCGGAAAAAAAAATGTCAAACCTGAACGATTGTCCAGTATATTGGATGAGGCTAAAGAGGTGTTCCAACAGGGACTGGGAACACTAAGAGGAATTAAGGCAAAAATCAAGATTGCAGAACATGCAAACCCAAAATTTTTCAAAGCCAGACCTGTACCTTATGCGATACGACCTGCTGTGGAAGCTGAGCTGGAAGGGCTAGAACGTTCAGGAGTACTGTCTAAGGTGGACTGGAGTGAGTGGGCCACGCCCATTGTTCCCGTCATGAAGCGTTCATCGAGTAACAAGCCAGGGGAACCGGGGAAGGTCCGCATCTGTGGAGACTTCAAGATCACAGTTAATCCGGTGCTTCACACGGTGCAATATCCGCTTCTGCGGATTGAGGATATCTTTGCTTCATTGTCTGGTGGGAAACACTTCACCAAGATAGACCTGGCGCAAGCGTACTTACAGATGGAAGTTGAGGAAGAGTCGCGCCAGTATCTCACAATCAACACGCACAGAGGCTTGTATCGATATAATAGACTGGTTTTTGGAGTGGCTTCGGCTCCAGCAATTTGGCAGAGGGCCATGGAGCAGGTATTACAGGGAATTCCAAACACTCAATGTTACTTGGACGATATCCTGATTACAGGAGATGACGATGAGGAACACCTTGCAAATTTGAAACTGGTGCTCACCAGATTGAAAGAATATGGACTTCGAGTTAATCGCCAGAAATGTGAGTTCTTTCAGAAACGGATCTCGTACTGTGGTCATGTCATTGACCAGGAGGGGCTGCACAAGTCACCTGACAAGATCGAAGCTGTTGTGAAGGCTCCCGCTCCGGAAAATGTATCCCAGTTGAGGTCGTTCCTAGGGTTGATTAACTATTACCATAAGTTTCTGCCAAATCTATCCACGGTGCTGCACCCGCTGAATGCTCTTTTGCAGAAAGAAGTACCATGGAAGTGGAGCGAGGACTGTAAGAAGGCCTTTCGCAAAAGCAAGGCATTGATCACCTCAGAGGAAGTGTTGGCTCATTTCAACCCAACGCTACCTATTCGTTTAGCTTGTGATGCTTCTCCTTATGGTATTGGAGCAGTACTCTCACACAAGTTGCCAAATGGCTTGGAAAGGCCAGTCGCATTTGCATCTAGATCATTGACCTCCGCTGAGCGCAACTATGCTCAGATAGATAGGGAGGCTCTCAGCCTGGTGTGGGGAGTAAAGAAGTTTAATCATTACCTGCAGGGCCAGAAGTTTACACTGCTGACAGACCACCAGCCGTTGGTATCCATATTCAACCCTAAAAAGGGCGTTTCCTTTATGACAGCGCAAAGGCTACAGAGGTGGTCCCTTTTCCTAGGGGCACACCAATATGACATAGAATACAAAGGATCAAAACAGCATGGGAATGCTGACGGTTTATCGCGCCTACCGTTGCCAACGGTAGAAGAGGCGCCTACAGTGGACCCAGTGGAGATGTTCCACTCAACCATAGTGGAGTGTCTACCAGTAACAAATTCTACCATCGAAAAGGAAACGAGAAATGACCCGACTCTCTCACGAGTCTACGATTTAACGGTGAAGGGATGGCCAGCACATGGCGAACCATTGTTGCCAGCATTCTCGCAAAGAAGAGAGCAGCTGTCAGTGTGCCGAGGAACTTTGATGTGTGGATCCAGAGTGGTGATTCCACCCAAACTCCAGCATAAAGTGCTAAAGGAGCTTCACGAGTGTAAAGTCTGTGGGTTGTGCAGTTAATAAATACACAGACTTCAGAAGTAACAAACAAAACAGGTCTTTACTATTCGAAGGTCCGGGCGAATCTGCCCCAGTTATCCTGTCACAACACTTATATACTGGTGTGGTCACTGTCGGTATTACAGTATACAGAAGCCAAACAAGTAGTGCCACACTTAAAGTAGTTCCCTTAAAGGTGAACGGTTACATACAATAATTTCCTTAAGGGTATACGGGTACATACACTACAATCCTCCCTTTTTAGCTTTCAACATACTAAGTCCATAGTGGACATACATTATCACATATATATATATACAGATTTATTTAAGTCAGTTCATAGATTCAGTCTTTCGGGAGGTTTCCGGATTCTGTCCGGGTAACGCCGCAGTGGTGTCGTCATTCCAAGCGGGCTAGTAGGGGTTTCTGGTAAAGTTGAATCGGCTTGAAGCACAATGTCAGGTTCCTCTGACTCCAGAACTACCAGATCGGACGTAGGTGTTCTGGGTAACTCAGTCTCAACCTTATCCGGGTAAGGTGGTGAAGTCGGGGGCCCATTTGTGGCGGACCCTATGATCTGGTCAACATGGCGCCTTATTATATTGTCTCCAATGTCCACAGTGTACATCAACGGGCCTAGCCTTTTTCCAATCGTTCCAGGCTGCCATTTCTCAGTACGATAGTCCCGGGCCAAAACTCGTTGACCGGTCTGGAAGGATCTAGTGGCCCTTTCGTTCATGCCCTGGAATTGCCGGTTCTCTACGTCCCTTCTGACGTTTGGTTTGAGTAAATCCAGCCGACATCGTAGGTGTCTATTACAAAACATCATCGCGGGAGTTTGATTTGTGACCGCATGGGTTGCATTTCGGTATGCCAACAAAAAACTATCCACCTTATGCTGTAAACTTATGTCTTCATTACTCATGGCCTTTACGGCCTTCTTGAAGGTCTGGACAAACCTTTCAGCCAATCCATTGGAGGCGGGATGGTATGGGGCTGACGTGTAATGTTTAACCCCATTGCTCTTTAAGAATTTCTTAAATTCCTCAGATACAAATTGCGGTCCATTGTCAGAACAGATCTGTTCTGGCAGGCCATTCCGAGCAAACATAGTCCTTAACACCGTGATGGTTTTTTCCGTCGTGGTGGTGGTCATCTTAATTACTTCTGGCCACTTGGAGTGGGCATCTACCGCTATTAGGAACATCGAGTCCATAAATGGACCAGCAAAGTCGATGTGTACTCTTTGCCAGGGAGATGAGGGCCACTCCCATGGGTGCAGAGGAGCCTGTGGTGGCGCATTCTGAACCCTCTGACATCCTAGGCAATTCTTCGTGATCTCCTCTATGTCCCCATCGATGCCTGGCCACCACACAAACGCCCTTGCTAGATTCTTCATCTTTACGCCACCCAGGTGTCCTTCGTGCAGCTCCTTGAGTGCCTTCTTTTGGAGTTTGGGTGGAATCACCACTCTAGACCCACACATCAGGGTTCCTCGACACACTGACAGTTGTTCTTTCCTCTGTGAGAATGCTTGCAGTGTTGGTTCGCACTGTGCTGGCCATCCCTCCACCGTTAAATCATAGACTCGTGAAAGAGTCGGGTCATTCCTTGTCTCATTCTCAATCATTGAGTTTGTTATCGGCAGACATTCCACTATTGATGAGTGGAACAACTCTACTGGGTCCACTGTCCTCGCTTCTTCTACCATCGGCAATGGCAAGCGTGATAGCCCATCAGCGTTTCCATGCTGTTTGGACCGTTTGTATTCAATATCATACTGGTGTGCCCCAAGTAAAACTGACCATCTTTGTAACCTTTGTGCCGTCATGGTGGAAACGGCCTTGTTTGGGTTGAATATGGACACCAACGGCTGGTGGTCCGTCAGCAATGTGAACCTCTTACACTGCAGGTAATGGTTGAATTTCTTCACGCCCCACACAAGACTGAGGGCCTCCCTATCTATCTGGGCATAATTTCGTTCTGCTGGTGTCAATGATCGGGACGCGAATGCCACCGGCCTTTCCGAGCCATTTGGTAGTCTGTGCGAAAGTACTGCCCCAATTCCGTACGGGGAAGCATCACAAGCTAGCCGAAGGGGTAATGCTGGGTTGAAATGAGCCAACACTTCTTCAGAGGTAATCAACTCCTTGCTCCTGCGAAAAGCCTTTTTGCATTCTTCACTCCACCTCCATGGTGTTTCTTTCCGCAACAGCTCATTTAGCGGATGCAGCACCGTAGATAAATTTGGCAGAAACTTGTGATAGTAATTAATCAACCCCAAGAATGACCTTAGCTGTGACACGTTTCCTGGAGCGGGGGCCTTCACGACCGCTTCTATCTTTTCCGGTGACTTATGTAGTCCCTCTCGGTCAATGACATGACCGCAGTATGAGATCCGTTTTTGGAAGAACTCACACTTCTTGCGATTAACCCGAAGGCCATACTCCTTCAACCTGGTGAGTACCAGTTTCAAATTCGTGAGGTGTTCTTCCTCATCTTTTCCCGTGATTAGAATATCATCTAAGTAGCACTGCGTGCTTGGAATTCCTTGTAACACCTGTTCCATGGCCCTCTGCCAAATTGCTGGCGCCGAAGCTACTCCAAAGACCAGTCTATTATAGCGATACAAGCCTCTGTGAGTGTTGATGGTGAGGTATTGGCGTGACTCTTCCTCAACCTCCATCTGTAAATATGCCTGAGCCAAGTCTATCTTCGTGAAGTGCTTCCCTCCAGCCAATGAAGCAAAAATATCTTCAATCCGCGGAAGCGGGTATTGTACCGTGTGAAGTACCGGATTCACTGTGATCTTGAAATCTCCGCAGATACGGACCTTCCCCGGTCCCCCTGGCTTATTACTTGGCGAGGATTTCATGACGGGAACAATGGGCGTGGCCCACTCACTCCAGTCTACTTTTGACAGAACCCCTGATCGTTCAAGTTCTTCTAGTTCTGCCTCTACTGCTGGTCGTATTGCGTACGGTACCGATCTGGCCTTAAAAAACTTTGGGCTTGCATGTTCTGCAATCTTGACCTTTGCTTTAATACCTCGCAGCGTTCCCAGTCCTTGCTGGAATACCTCTTTAGCTTCGTCTAATATTCTGGACAACCGTTCAGGTTTGACATCCTCTTTTTCGGACTCCACCGTCATGGTGTTTAGTGCATGCCAGTCCATCTTTATTTTTTGGATCCACTCTCGTCCCAGAAGTGGTGGACCTCCCTCAGGCAACACATACAGATCTAACTGGTGGTGAACTTTATCCTGGTATCTCACCTTAACCTCTAGTTTTCCGATGGGGAATACTTTGTGCCCCGTGTATGTCTGCAGCACTAGATCCGTATTCCGTAGTGGAATATGCTTGAAAAACTTTTTATAGTCATGCTTATTCATGACAGTCAACGCCGATCCGGTGTCTACTTCCATTTTTACTTGGACCTTCTCAATCTGTAACGTTATCCAAATAGTTTGTCGGTCGGCTTCATTGCTCACGTTGTGGATTCTCAGACTGTCCAGTCCTTTGTGTTTGGAGTGTGAGTCCGACTTCTGTTCCTTCAGACTCTTCCTAGTCGCCTCTTGTACCTTTCTGTACCATTTTTGTGAGGACTCGTTATTGTTGTACGTCGTTCCTGACCGGCACACTTTAGCTATGTGCCCGATCTTGCCACATTTCCGGCATTCTTGGTTTTTACCCCAGCAACGCTTCTGGTCGTGTGTTGTCTTCCCACAACGATAGCATTTCGTAGTCCTCGAGGTGATGTGGTCCACCCCTAGTGCCACCGCCTTCCGCTGCATTACCGCCGTTCCTTTTTCTGCGGCTTCGTATGATGCGGCTATAAGGACAGCCCTGTCAAGTGTGAGGTTGTTCTCTTCCAGTAGTCGCTTTTGCGTCCCTTCTTTGGACAATCCACATACGAACTTGTCTCGCAGCGCCTCTGTCAGATTCCCTCCGAACTGGCAGTGTTTCGCTAGCCTCCGCAGTTCGACCAAGTATTCCGCGTTGCTTTCGTCTTTCTTCTGCGTTCTCGCATAGAATCTGAATCGTTCAGCCAGCTTCAATGGTGTGGGGTTCAAGTGATCCTTCAGCACCGCTACTATATCCTCGAAAGTCTGATCCGTCGGTTTAGCTGGAGAGAGAAGATGTTTCAACAACCCGAATGTTTTCGCACCCATCATGTTAAGTAAGGTTACAGCTTTTTTCTCCTTAGCTATTTTGTTAGCCTTACAATGTATCTCAATACGTTCCACGTACGTGGGCCAGTCTTCTATTTCGGAGTTAAAATCGTTGCTGTCCCCACGCTTAGGCATCTTCCTTTCTTTGGGTACAACACAAATATTTCTTTAAATTCTTATGTATTTTTTTTTCTAAGATGGCGGCTTTTCCCGCGAATTTGGCGGTTTCCCGCTCTTCTTTTCTCTCCCCGCCCACTTCAATGGCGGTTTCCCGCTTCTGTCGGCTCCTCCGCCTAATGGCGGCTTCCCGCGTTTCTTCCTGGTGGAAGGGGTACGCTTTCCCCGCAGCGGACAGGTTCAGCCGCTGGGCTGGCTCTCGCACAGCTCCCCCTACTCGGCTCTGTCTTCTCCTCCCGCCCGCACGGCTCTACCGGCGCTGGGTACACCCCGTTAACGGAGGACAGTTCAGCCGCTGGACTGGCTCTCGCGCAGTCTCTCACCCCGTTTTTGGCTGTGTCTCTCTCCCACTCCCGCACGTTCGGTTTTGCCGGCTCTGAGTATCCCGTTGGTGGAGAACAGCTCAGCCGCTGGACTGGCTCCTCGCAGTCTCTCTCTCCGCACCCGGCTCTCACCCGCACGGTTCCCGTTCGCCTCCCCAGCCCTCTCGCAGACCGGTGTTTCCCTCCCCGGCTGCTGCTGGGTTTCTCTTCCCGCACCTACTCGCAGGCTCAGCGCTTCATGGCTGCGGTCGCTGCCCGGATTTTTCCCGCCGATCGCGGTCCGGCTGTCACCCGACGCCGTTGGACCCGACTTTTGACCGGCTCAGCTCCCCCTCGACCGAGGTCGAGTGCTCTGCCCTTATCCTCCGGATATTCTCTACACCTTCCCCTACTCACAGTCTTTTCGGCCGCCTTGTTCCCTGCTGATCGGCTCACTCTGTACCGTGGTAGAAGGGTAGTCAGTGCCTGTTGCAGACGGAAGCTTTTGTTGCTAAAGTCTTCCACCTTTCTCCTGCTGCAGCCTCGTGTTTTCTTCCAGCAGCACGACGAGGGCGGTTGCCTCTCTTCGACGCTCTTCTTGCTTTAGTAATCTTGCCGCAGGGTACGATCGGACTCGTCGCCACTGTAAAGTCTGTGGGTTGTGCAGTTAATAAATACACAGACTTCAGAAGTAACAAACAAAACAGGTCTTTACTATTCGAAGGTCCGGGCGAATCTGCCCCAGTTATCCTGTCACAACACTTATATACTGGTGTGGTCACTGTCGGCATTACAGTATACAGAAGCCAAACAAGTAGTGCCACACTTAAAGTAGTTCCCTTAAAGGTGAACGGTTACATACAATAATTTCCTTAAGGGTATACGGGTACATACACTACAATGAGGGGCATCTGGGTGGAGTGAAAATGAAGAACCTAGCCAGAGCGTTTGTGTGGTGGCCAGGTATCGATGGAGACATCGAAGAAATGACCAAGAGCTGTCTAGGATGCCAGAAGGTCCAAAACGCCCCACCACAAGCCCCTCTACATCCATGGGAGTGGCCCTCATCTCCATGGCAAAGGGTACATATCGACTTTGCTGGTCCATTTATGGACTCAATGTTCTTAATCGCGGTGGATGCACACTCCAAGTGGCCGGAGGTAATAAAGATGTCCTCCACCACCACGGAAAAAACCATCACAGTATTAAGGACCATATTTGCCAGGAATGGGCTGCCGGAACAGATCTGTTCTGATAATGGACCGCAATTTGTGTCCGAAGAATTCAGGAAGTTCTTAAAAAAACAATGGGGTTAAGCACTACACGTCCGCCCCATACCATCCCGCCACCAATGGATTAGCTGAAAGGTTTGTCCAGACCTTCAAGAAGGCCATAAAGGCCATGGGTAATGAAGACATAAATCTACAACATAAGGTAGATAACTTCTTGTTGGCGTACAGGAATGCAACACATGTGGTTACAAACCAAACTCCCGCCATGATGTTTTTCAATAGAAGACTAAGATGCCGGCTGGATTTGATCAAGCCAAACATCAGAAGGGACGTAGAGAACCGACAATTTCAAGGCATGAATGAAAGGCCAACTAGAACCTTCCAGATAGGTCAACAAGTTTTGGCCCGGGACTACCGTACCGAGAAATGGCAGCCTGGAACTATTTGCACACGACTAGGACCGCTGATGTATACCGTGGACATTGGTGAAAGCATAATAAGGCGCCATGTTGACCAGATCATAGAGTCATCCGAAAAGGGACTACCTACTCCACAACTCTATACGCCTAATGATGAAGCAGAGATACCCATAGTATCTACCTCCGATCCGGTGATACTGGAATCAGATGAACCCGACACGGGCATTCAAGCCGAATCGACCTTGCCAAAAGAACCTACTACACCACCGAAAACTACTACACCACCGAGGCGTTATCCGGACCGAGTCAGGAAGCCTCCAGAGAGACTGAATCTGTGAACTGTTTTTACATGAAGTTGTGTATATATGTTATTATGTTATGTTAATGGGGAATATATACTGTTAAGCTAAAAAGGGAGGATTGTGGTGTATGTAACCGTTCCACCTTTAAGAGAACTATTTTGGGAGTTGCACTACTTTATCTTGGCTGCTGTATACTGTAATACCGGTGGCGACCACACCTGTATATAAGTGCTGTGTAATGATTTATTGGGCAGTTCCGCCCTGACCTTCGGCTAGTAAAGACCTGTTAAAATTTACTCTTGTGGTCTGTGTAATAATTCTCATTATAACACACAGACCTAACTTTACCAACCTCTCCTCATAACTGATGTCCCTCATCCCTGGTAACATCCTGGTAAGCCTACTTTGTACCCTTTACGCTATTAAATTTCAAGCTATCTATGCACTTCTACTTTTTTGACAATAATACTATTATAGAAGACAGAGAATAAGTACTCACATTATTTATTTGGAACACAACAATGGAGGACATAGGATAATGGGACAGAACATCCCCAACCCTTCTGACGCACTTGCACTGTAACTCCAACAGAAGGGCAATCGGAAGGGCCAGAGATATTGTGTGCCGTGTCAGGGGTGGAACCTCCGCCCATCCCTTGTGAGGATCACAGTGTCAGAAGGCCGAACCAGGAGAGCGACCCTCTCTTTTTGAATCATGCTGCGGGATCCCCTATGTTCACCTGAAAAGACAGGACTGCAGTTTCGAAACTGGTCCAACAATGCAGCACTTCCCTTGTATTGCACCGAAGTTAGGGTTACCAACCCACCAGGAATGCCCTGGAGTCTCCAGGAATTAAAGATCAATCTCCTGGACCCTGCTGTGAGCAACACAGGAGAAAAATCATAGGGGCATTAAATAAAAATTGTGGAAGCGAAATTCACTTAAGCCCCGTTTGGGGGCGGTAACCGAATTATCACCAGAGATTTAACGCCTGGCGCGGAAGTACCGCCCTGGCTGCTAAATTCGGCTTACTGCCCTGGCGAGGAAGTGGAGCGTTATCTCGGGCGCTCTTGGGGCGGTGTCGGGGGCGCAAAGCGCGGTAGCGCCAGAGCGCTACATGGCTGCTCCATGTAGCGCTGACATGTTTCAGTGCCCCTCCCCTTCTGTTAAAGAGGAGGGAGGCTGTGAGCTCTGCAGGGCTTCCGATGGCCCACACTAGCCCACGTACCATGCCAAGGGCCACCAGGGAGGGCCGATCTGGAGGTCGGCCCCAAAAAATAAAATGGCGGCACGGGTCGCGGCTGCACCTCCCTTTAATTAGCACCCCGCGAGTGGAGGTCGGCACAGCTCGCGACCCGCGAGGCTGGCGCTGACATCATCTGCAGCGGCCTCGTGGGGCGCAGCCAAATTTCTGCTGCAGATTGGTAAGGGGTCGCGGCGAGGCGCTAAGGGGTCGCGGCGCACGGTGTTGACGTCATCGCTGGTGGCACAGCGGCCGGGGCACTACCGGTGGGGGCGTGATGCTATCGGCTAGTGCCTCAGTAGCGCCCCGCTGAATTTCTCCTGCCCGGGCGATAAGCTCTTTGCGCCCCGTTAGCGCCCCATGGAGACACTAACGGCAGGCGCAAAGGAGCCGAATTTCACGGCCTGCATATTTTTGCATTTTCTTTGAACACTTTTATTTATTAGTTATTAATATATTGCAGACGGGGAGAAGGCTGTTTGAAGTGGACAGGATGGTTGGAGTGGGAGGTCATGTTGAAGAGGAATTTCCCAGATTCCACCTCCCCCCCGTCCCCCCCAATTATCCATGGGTTTTTAATCTTTTTTTTTGCCTCTCCTAGGGGATAAGGAGGGAATGTCTTAATCGTGGAACATGGTGTATCGCAATTGTGTGGGATTGGATTAAAAAGCTGTTCTTACCCTCTCTGGCATTTTTCCCATGTTCCTCAGTGATGAAACCTGCAGCAATACATCAAACCACAGCTGGCAACCCCCACTGAAGTGTCAATTTAGATTATATACTCAAGGGCTGGAGTGGGGCTTAAAGCCACAACCTTCTGACTCAAATTAAGAGTGCTGTCACCTGAACCAAGCTAACATAAAAACATATGTATAAAAAATGCATTCAGGATTCCATTGCACATATTGAACAAGAGATCTTCGTCCATTGTTGGCTGCATATACAGTGGACTTTCTAAGCTTTGTACTTGTGATTGCCAAGGCAGGGACAATTATGTATCACTTACCAGATTACACAGTTGCCTTAGAGTGTGATTGTTGCACTTCAGCTGGAATATCTAAGCAATGAATTCTCGGACCTTGTCAGCAATTTTGTTGTAGCTGTAGTGTGAGTTTATGATCTTTCTGCATTGTTCTAGGTATAGAATATGTAACGTTGATTCTCTTTCAACAGCGAACTCCTAAGTAGCAATTTATCCTTCTAATGATGCCTTAGCGAAATAATGTTTAGTAATGCAGAGTGTGTATTTTATTTTTTAATGCTTGATAGCTAGTATTTAAAGTTCCATTTTGCTGAATGTGTTATCTCATTTTATGGCTTTACTGCCACTAATGCACATCAACTGCACAAGTCACCTGGGTCATTTGCAAATATATTGGGCTGCATTTTTCCAGCCTCGGCGGGTCGAGGGCGGGTGACGTCTGTGGCATGTGGGGACCCCGCATCCGTGCCGATCCCGGCCTCCAACAAGATTTTACGTTGATTGGTCTTGTTAAGCCCGCCCTGCGAGGTTCCTGGCCAATTAATAGGAAGCGGGTCTGATGATGTCATTTGATGACGTGTCATCAGCCGGTTTCCTTAAAGGGGCCATGGCCACAATCATTTTGACAGTTGTGCTGTCAGTGTTCTACAGCATTGAGGGGCAGCAAACACTGACAAGCACAGCATAAAGGTGCACGTCTGCACCCAGGCTCACGCATGACTCCCTTCATATGCTTATGGAGGGAGTCACAGCACGCAGGGAGGTTCTCTTCCCTTCCAAGGGTGGAAGACACCTCCCCAGCACACCAACCCAGCCTGGTTGCACATTGCACAGGAGGACACAAGCAGTGATGTTGTCAGGAGGACCTGGCTGCAGTGGCGCGAACCTTTCAATGATCTCAGTAGATCACGAAATGTTACTGCAAAGCCACACTCAACCTCATCCTCCTGTGCCTCTCATCACAACCCCATCACTCTGCTTCCCTACCCTACACCTGCACATCCTTACTCACACCAACTTACCTTGCACCTCCACCCATCCCTCTATCTAAATTATCACTTCTCCATCTCACTAGCCACCCCTCACACTCAACCTCATCCTAGTCCAATCATACCCACTAACAACACACAAGGGTAGGCACTTGGGTGTTTTAGCCAACGTTCATGTGAAGTTTCTGGTCACCATTTTGTCTTCTTGGACAGATTTGTGTGCACCTTTGAAAGTATGTTAGTGAGTTCCAGTGAATGGTGAGACATAATGTCCCACCCCCCCGCCACATTGGTGATGAGTGTGAAAGGAATGGGTTGGACATTGTAGCAATGCTTTATGGCGCTGGTGTGGGGTGGTGCCAACCTGGTGCATCATGTGGTAGCCGGGGTGTACAGTGTTAAGTGAAGCAAATCTGGACATGGTGAGTCCATTGCTGGCAGCCTGGGCAGCAATGTGCACGGGTGATGATGCCCTCTGTCCAGTGCAGCATCAGTTGATTGCGGAGAAGGTTGTTGTGGATATTGGTGATGTTGGTGTGCCTGGTGATGCTGGTGTTGGGGCCGATCATGTTGGGATTCTGAAGACCAAGATGAGATTTTTTCAAGGGCACCAATGCTGCTGGAATAGATGGCAGGTGAGGTTGAGCTGACAGAAGTAATCTGACAATGTTGAGATAGGTTGTTCCAGGCAGGTGACAGTGGATAGAGAAATTACTCCAAACATGTTAAAAGTGCATAAAGCTCAAAAGTTGGTTCCAAATCCTTAATGCTCCAGCTTCTAAGATTGGGAAGAGACCAGCTGTGAAATGGTAGGTGTTATGCCACTTTTGCAGCTTTCACCTATTCACAGCAATCCACAGTCATTGAGAACCTGACATACTTACCTGATGTGATAGCCACTCTCCGGGAACCTCATTGAAAACCTGGTAAAATGGTAAGTACATGGGGAAATGGTTCTTAACTACCTTTTAATAAGCATTTAACTATCTAAATTGGCTGACCCGCCGCTTGGTGTCGGGTCTGTTCAGGGATGACAGACCCGACACTTGGGAAACTGATAAGGAGGTGGGTTTACAGTGGGATACTGACCCGCTGTTAATCTTTGTGATTTTGACAGCGGACCTGCCTCCAAACCCGCACGCTGAGCGCCGGCAAAATTCAGCCCATTAGATTTGTATAACATTAACTAACATCTGCTTAATGATTTAATTCAGTTTAGAAATTGTCAATTGACCCGCAGTTCAACAGCATTTTGAGAGAGAGAGAGCTCCAGATTTCCACTACCCTTTGTGTGAAGAAGTGCTTCTTGACATCACCCCTGAATGGCCTGGCTCTAATTTTAAGTTTATGCCCCCTTGTTCTGGACTCCCCCCATCAGAGGAAATAGTTTCTGTTTATCTACCTTATCAGATCCTTTAATCATCTTGAACCTCAATTATATCACCCCTTAATCTTCTATACATGAGGGAATACATGCCTAGTCTATGCAACCTTTCCTTATAATTTAACCCTTTCAAACCTGGTATTACCGTGGCTGACAAGGGAAATTAGGGATAGCATAAGATCCAAGGAGAGGACATATAAATTGTCCAGAAAAAGCAGCAAACCTGAGGGTTGGGAGAAGTTTAGCATTCAGCAAAGGAGGACAAAGGGATTAATTAAGAGGGGGAAAATAGAGTATGAGAGTAAGCTTGCAGGGAAAATAAAAACTGACTGTAAAAGCTTCTATAGATATGTGAAGAGAAAAAGATTGGTGAAGTCAAGCATAGGACCCTTGCAGTCAGAATCAGAGGAATTTATAATGGGGAACAAAGAAATGGCAGATCAACTAAATACATATTTTGGTTCTGTCTTCAGAAAGGAGGACACAAATAACCTCCCAGAGATGTCGGGGAACATAAGAACATAAGAACATAAGAAATAGGAGCAGGAGTAGGCCAATCGACCCCTCGAGCCTGCTCCACCATTCAATAAGATCATGGCAGATCTGATCCTAACCTCAAATCTTCTATCACTGTGCATCCACCCGAACCCACGTGATCTCTCGGGAGAGGCGAAAAACCAGATAAAGACCCAATGGCCAATTTGGGAGAAAAAAATCTGGGAAATTCCTCTCCGACCCATCTAGGCGATCGAAATTCTTCCAGGAGATCACTCTGTCCCTATATTTTCTACAGTACTTACCTTCTGTAAAGGCGATCTCCACCCCAGCCAGGAACAGGAATAAAACCATCTCCTGAAATCTAACACAGAATTAGAACACAGTAGGAGTAGAACCAGGCTACACGGCCCCTGGGCCCACTCCACTACCCACAGGGCCATGACCATTCCGAACCTAGACTCATGTCCAATTTCCTGCCCGCTCCCCGTAACCCTTAATTCCCTTTACTTCTAGGAAACTATCTATTTCTGTTTTAAATTTATTTAATGATGTAGCTTCCACAGCTTTCTGGGGCAGCAAATTCCACAAACCTACCACCCTCTGAGTGAAGAAGTTTCTCCTCATCTCAGTTTTGAAAGAGCAGCCCCTTATTTTAAGATTATGCCCCCTAGTTCTAGTTTCACCCATCATTGGGAACATCCTCACCGCATCCACCCGATCAAGCCCCTTCACAATCTTATATGTTTCAATAAGATCGCCTCTCATTCTTCTGAACTCCAATGAGTAGAGTCCCAATCTACTCAACCTCTCCTCATATGACCACCCCCTCATCCCCAGGATTAACCGAGTGAATCTTCTTTGTACTGACTCGAGAGCAAGTATGTCTTTTCTTAAGCATGGACACATAGGGTCTGATGAGAGGGAGGAACTAAATGAAATCAGTATTTGTAGGGAAATGGTGTTAGGGAAATTGATGGGATTGAAGGCCGATAGATCCCCAGGGCCTGATAATCTACAGCCTAGGGTACTTAAGGAAGTAGCCCTAGAAATAGTAGATGCATTGCTGGTCATCTTCCAAAATTCTATAGACTCTGGAACAGTTCCCATGGATTGGAGGGTAGCTAATGTAACCCCACTATTTAAAAAAGGTGGTAGAGAGAAAACGGTGAATTATAGACCGGTAAGCCTGACATCGGTAGTGGGGAAAATGCTAGAGTCCATTATAAAAGATGTAATAGCAGAGCACTTGGAAACAGTGACAGGAT
Source organism: Somniosus microcephalus (assembly GCF_052327205.1). Classification (NCBI taxonomy): domain Eukaryota; kingdom Metazoa; phylum Chordata; class Chondrichthyes; order Squaliformes; family Somniosidae; genus Somniosus; species Somniosus microcephalus. The sequence continues at coordinate 305,450,068 of NC_140990.1, read as the reverse complement.
TGGCCAAAGTCAACATGGATTTACAAAAGGTAAATCGTGCTCGACTAATCTACTGGAATTTTTTGAGGATGTAACTGGTAGAATAGATAAGGGAGAACCAGTGGATGTGGTGTATTTGGACTTTCAGAAGGCTTTCAATAAGGTCCCGCATAAGAGATTAGCGTGTAAAGTTAAAGCACATGGGATTGGGGGCAAGGTCCTGACTTGGATAGAGAACTGGTTGGCAGACAGGAAGCAAAGAGTTGGAATAAACGGGTCTTTTTCCGAGTGGCAGGCAGTGACTAGTGGGGTACCGCAGGGATCGGTGCTAGGACCCCAGCTATTCACAATATATATTAATAATCTAGACGAGGGAACTAGATGTAATATCTCCAAGTTTGCAGACGACAAAAAGCTGGTGGGAGTGTGTGCTGTGAGGAGGATACCGAGAAACTCCAGTATGATTTGGACAGATTGGGTGATTTGGCAGATGCATGGCAGATGCAGTATAATGTGGATAAATGTGAGGTTATCTACTTTGGTGGCAAAAACAGGAAGGCAGATTATTATCTGAACAGCAATCTGAATAGATTGGGAGAAGGGGAAGTGCAACGAGACCTGGGTGTCCTTGTGCACCAGTCACTGAAGGTAAGCATGCAGGTGCAGCAGGCGGTTAAGAAGGCAAATGGTATGTTGGCCTTCGTAGCGAGAGGATTCGAGTACAGGAACAAGGATGTCTTGCTGCAGTTGTACAGGGCCTTGGTGAGACCACACCTTGAGTATTGTGTGCAGTTTTGGTCGCCTTATCTGAGGAAGGATGTTCTTGCCATGGAGGGAGTGCAGCGAAGATTCACCAGACTGATACCTGGGATGGCAGGAATGACTTATGAGGAGGGATTGGGTCGATTGGGCTTACACTCACTGGAGTTTAGAAGAATGAGAGGGGATCTCATTGAAACGTATAAAATTCTAACAGGACTAGACAGACTAGATGCAGGAAGGATGTTCCCGATGGGTGGGAGTCCAGAACCAGGAGTCACAGTCTAAAGCTAAGGGGAAAGCCATTTAGGACAGAGATGAGGAGGAATTTCTTCACCCAGAGCGTGGTGAACCTGTGGAATTCTCTGCCACAGAGGGCAGTTGAGGCCAATTCATTAAATATATTCAAGAAGGAGTTAGATATATTTCTTAAGGCTAAAGGGATCAGGGGATATGGGGAGAAGGCAGGGACAGGGTACTGAGTTTGGATGATCAGCCATGATCTCATTAAATGGCGGAACAGGCTTGAGTGGCCGAATGGCCTACTCCTGCTCCTGTTTTCTACGTTTCTTTGTTTACTCTGAATCTGCGCTGCACCTCCACCAAGGCCAATACATCCTTCCTGAGTTGCGGTGCCCGGAACTGAACGCTGCTCTCTAAACAAGGTCTAACCAGAGCTTTAAACAACTGTAGCATAACTTCCACCCCGTTGTATTCCAGCCCCCTTGAGAGGAAGGCTTTTCATTATCCTTTTAAACTAGCCTTTTAAATTATTTTTTGTACCTGTCCACTAGTTTTTTGTGATTTCTGTATGTGGACTTCTAAATCCCTCTGCTCCTCCACAGTTCCGAGCTGCTTACCTCACATTGTATCTGATCGTTCAAAAATTCCTCCCGAAATACTTAGCATACCTACTGCCCCATCAGAAGCCTTCTTGGGGCCCAAAGTTCCCCTTAGTACTCCTCCCTTTTTTTAATGCTGAAATAGATTGAAAATTATACAAGTTAATGGTTAACAATAATTATTCGATAAATGAGGTCTTCTATTCTGTATATACCATATACTAAAAGTAAACGGAAAGAATTAAAAACACTGCATCTGTTACTCAATCCAAAACCACTTCCATGCATCTTTCTCAGCTATAAATGGAAGACTATTAAGACTAATCTCTTCTTCCTGACTGCCAGCAGTGTTGCCACCTGATCAACCCTCCTGATAGAGCCAATGTGGTTCACTCTGAACTGCCCTCTGAAGTGGCCTAGCAAGCCACCTAGTTGTATCAAACTCGGGGCAACTAGGGACGGACAATAAATGCTGGCCTTGCCAGTGATGCCCAGATCCCAGTAAAAATAATGACATTTTATTGCAGAAAGATGAGCCACGGAAGTATTGCTCCCCTGCTTCCTTGAATTGTCAGGCTTCATTAAGAAATATAACGAGTGAGCCAGCCAATAATTTGAAAGATTCATAAAAATCATTGTAAAGCAACCTATGGGACTTAAATTTCTGTTTGTGAAGCCATTACACTACTAAACTACCTCAAACTGAATGGTAACAATTTAAGAAGTACACAAAAATGTATCTTGAGAACTATTTTTGTGAAAAGTATATTGACAGTTACTGTGATAACCAATAAATTATATATTGGCACGCACTGGACGATGTTATGAAGCTGACTGCAGCATTACCTAAAATAAGATGCAAAATAAGTTTCTAGAACATTCTGAAGATTTCAAAATTCAGCTGTTACCTTCATAAAAAGTTCAATTCTGCTATTTCTTATAAGCAAAGTTCCTAACTATATAGAGATCATTTGACTATCCTGTTAAGAGAAAGTTAGGCACTGACTATGACCTCTGCACTCCCTAGATACAATTTCATTCAATTGCTGTGATGTGTCCTTGAGAAATGGATCAGTGCCAAATCTTTGAACTAACATTCGTCGCACAAGCTGATGGATTAGTTGACTAAGGACTGGCATAGCATATTACCGAATGTATGGAAGCATCATGTGGCTACTATATGCAATACGATTAAGGTTGTGATTAAAACTAAAGGTGACCTGATGAGGTACTAAAGTGTACTAAGGGGAAAGAGATTACTAGTTTTCTACTGGGGCTGAATAGAATATAAGATTTTAAGTTACAATAGTTTTCTATAAATGCTATATAAAGTTAATAAAGGCATTAATGTATCACTGTATTTGAATATTGATAAAAACAATAAGCAATTTTGATCTTGAGGGTTTTACTGGCAACAATTATTGCATAGAATTATTTGATAATTTAGTATCTTACAAAAGGGGTTTGACGTGGCTGATACTATCTGTCTTCTGAAGTAACTTAAGAAATACTGAAATTCCTATGTATTATTCAGTAGAAATAAAGGAAAACAGAAAGAACTTGCATTTATAAAGCACTTTGCACATCCTCGGGACATTCCAAAGTGCTTCACAGCCAATGAATTAGTTTTGAAGGCAAACATGGCAGCCAATTTGCTCACAACAAAATCCCACTGACAGCAATGTTAATGCTTAGAACATAAGAACATAACAAATAGGAGCAGGAGTTGGTCATTCGGCCCCTCGATCCTGCCCCGCCATTAAATAAGATCATGGCTGATCTTCTACCACAACTCCAATTTCCTGCACTATCCCCACCATATCTCTTGATTCCATTAATATCCAAAAATCTATCGATCTCTGTCTTGAATATACTCAACGACTGAGCCTCTACAAAACTCTGGGGTAGTAAATTCCAAAGATTCGCCACCCTCTGAGTGAAGAAATTTCTCCTCATCTCAGTCCTAAATAGCCGACCCCTTATTCTGAGACTGTGACCCCTGGTTCTAGACTCCCCAGCCAGGGGAAACATCCTCCCTGCATCTACCCTGTCAAGCCTTGTAAGAATTTTGTATGTTTCAATGAGATCACCTCTCATTCTTCTAAACTCTAGAGAATATAAGCCTAGTCTACCCAATCTCTCCTCATAGGACAATCCCCCCATCCCAGGAATCAGTCTGGTGAACCTTCGTTGCACTCCCTCTATGGCAAGTATATCCTTCCTTACGTAAGGAGACCAAACTGTGCACAATACTCCAGGTGTGGTCTCACCAGGGCCCTATATAATTGCAGTAAGATGTCTTTACTCTTATACTGAAATCCTCTTGTAATAAAATCCTCTTGTAATAATTGCTTGCTGTACCTGCATGTTAACTTTCAGTGATTCGTGTACAAGGACACCCAGGTCCCCCTGAACACCAACATTTCCCAATCTCTCACCATTTAAAAAATACTCTGCTTTTCTATTTTTCCCACCAAAGTGGATAACTTCATATTTCTCCACATTATATTCCATTTTCCATGTCCTTGCCCACTCACTTAGCCTGTCTGTACCCCCTTGAAGCCTCTTTGCATCCTCCTTACAACTTACATTCCCACCTAGCTTTGCATCATCCGCAAACTTGAATATACAGGAAACTTTGTGCTATCTGGCACCGACGGGACTGAGCTGTTGCCGTTCCCTCAAAACTGCCGGACACACCAGCGTTAATGTTGAAGCATACGGAGCTTTTCATCTCCGTATCTGACAACAAACACTGTTGCTTAGCAACAGCTTCTAAACAGTCGGCCGGTACCTTGGAAGCGTCTCTCTGAAGCTGTTGCTAAGCTACAGAGACTTTGCAGAGCCTGACTTGAAAAAAAAGCCACGAGAAGAAAAAAAACCTAACAAAACGGCTCCTGATTTTTGCCGGTGGCTCGAGCTTGCCGGACATTTAGCCTCCGGATAACACAAAGTTTCCTGTACTACATTTAGTCCCCTCATCCAAATCATTGATATAGATTGTGAATAACTGAGGCCCAAGCAATGACCCTTGCGGTACCCCACTAGTTACAGCCTGCCAACTCGAGAATGATCTGTTAATTCCTACTCTCTGTTTTCTGTCCATTAACCAATCCTCAGTCCATTCTAATATATTAACCCCAATCCCATGAGCCATAATTTTGTTTAATAATCTCTTGTGTGGCACCTTATCGAATGCCTTCTGAAAATCCAAATATACCACATCCATTGGATCCCCCTTATCTATTCTGCTAGTTACAACCTCAAAAAATTCTAACAGATTTGTCAAACAAGATTTCCCTTTCATAAATCCATGTTGACTCTGCCCAATCCTATTATTATTTTCTAAGTGCCCTGTTACTACATCTTTAATAATAGATTCTAGCATTTTCCCTACTACTGATGTCAGGCTAACTGGTCTGTAGTTCCCCATTTTCTCTCTCCCTCCTTTCTTAAATAGTGGGGTTACATTTGCTACCTTCCAATCTGCAGGACCATTCTAGAATCTATGGAATTTTGGAAAATGACAACCAATGCATCCACTATCTTTATAGCCACCTCTTTCAAAACCCTAGGATGTAGGCCATCAGGTTCAGGGGATTTATCGGCTTTCAGTCCCATTAATTTTTCCAGTACTACTAATACTAACTTTTCGACCCTTGATTCTCCACTATTTCCGGGAAGTTTTTTGCGTCTTCTTCCATGAAGACAGACACAAAGTATTTGTTTAATTTCTCTGCCATTTCCTTATTCCCCGTTATAATTTCTCCTGTCTCAGCCTGTAAGGGACCCACATTTACTTTTGCTAATCTTTTCCTTTTTACATACCTATAGAAGCTTTTACAGTCTGTTTTTATGTCTCTCGCTAATTTACTCTCTTATTCTATTTTCCTTTTCTTTATCAATTTCTTGGTCCTCCTTTGCTGAATTCTAAAATCCTCTTAATCCTCAGGCTTACTACTCTTTTTGGCAACATTATGCACCTCTTCCTTTGATCTAATACTATCTTTAACTTCTCTTGTTAGCCACGGTTGGACCACTTTTCTTGTGGTGTTTTGTGCCTTAAAGGAATATATATTTGTTGTAAATTATATTAATTTTTTAAATGCTAGCTATTGTTTCTCTACCATCATACCTTTTAATGTAGTTTTCCAATCTACCGTAGCCAACTCACCCCTCATACCTATGTAGTTTTCTTTGTTTAGATTTAAGACCCTAGTTTTGGATTTAACTAAATCAGTTTCAAACTCAATATAAAATTCTATCATATTATGGTCACTCTTCCCTAAAGGCCCCTTTACTACAAAGTTATTAATTCATCCGTTCTTATTGCACAATATTAGATCTAAAATAGCCTGTTCCCTAGTTGGTTCCTCAACATACTGATCTAGAAAACTATCTTGCATACATTCCATGAATTCGTCCTCCACACTATTACTGCAAATTTGGTTTGCCCAGTCTATATGTAGATTAAAGTCCCCCATGATTACTCTATTGCCCTTGTTACATGCGCTTCTAATTTCCTGATTTATAATCTGCCCTACATTACAACTACTATTTGGGGGCCTATAAACAACTCCCACCAATGTTTTCTGCCCCTTGCTTTTTCTTAGCTCCACCCAAACTGATTGTACTTCTTGATTTTCGGAGCCAAGATCCTTTCTCTTTACTGTCTTCATCCCATCCTTTATTATTAGGGCTACCCCTCCTCCTTTTCCATTTTGCCTATCTCTTCTAAAAGTTAAGTATCCTGGAATATTTAGTTCCCAACCTTGGCCACATTGCAACCACGTCTCTATATGTTAGAAATCAGGAGTAATCAAAATGTATATGGTTTTGCGGATAAAACTGTGATGCGAGTAATGCTGTATTTACATGATTGTATTAGAACTAGAGACAGAAAGTCTCTCAGACTAGTCTTAGAATAATTAGATAGATGCATAGAACCTGCTTGTGTTATAGCATTCTGCAGTGTGATGGTCATAAATAATCTTGTTTTCAAGTTAGGATTTCAACCTTGTTTATGTTTCTCTAATTGGACTAACTAAGGCTTAATGCCTACGTTTCTTCTATTATTACTAATAACCATGATACAATGCTAAGGTAGGAATTGGTGTTAGCTTACAAAACTGCTTGTAGGGATAATTAAAAGTTAATTAGGAAAAGATATAGGCCTAGAAATTCAGTTTGCACAGTTTTGGGGCGCTAAAGTCGGGCGCTCGGTAAATTTAGCGCCCGCCGGAAACTGCAGGCCAACTCGCCGAAATTCAGTGAAGTTGGACCAGATTCTGGCCGAGCGCTGAAACTGGCGCTGCAATGCTGTGTTCAGGCGCTAATCCGGCGATGCAGCTTGATATCGCCGATTCCGGGCGCAGCGCAGGTGCGGTCATGTGTTGAGTGTCAGCAGACACCCTGACGCCGGCCAGCTCTTAAAGGGGGAAGGGTCAACTTTGACTGCTGCCACGCCCTGCATGCTGTAGCGCTGCAACTAGGCCTCAGCACTGGTGGTGTGCCAAAACAGCGCCTGGAGGAATGGAGAGGGCCCGTGACAGAGCACAGCGCTTCTCTGAGCATGCGCTGAGTGTGCTCATCCATGGGGTACACAAGAAAAGACGGATTGTGTGCCCGGCTAGTGGCAGGAAGGCTCCCAGGAGCCAGTTCAGGAATGCCTGGAGCAGAATTGCCCGCAGGGTCTCATCCAACTGCGATGTTCCCAGGAGTGCGGACCAGTGCCGCAAGAAATTCAATGACCTCAGTCGGATGGTGAAGGTGAGTACCCTTTCCACTGTCCCCCTCATCCTTGCATGTGCACCTCCCATTAGGGCCAAAGGGACATCAAAGGCCTAATGCCCAGCCCTCCTCCCGCTGCAATGGCACTTGCATGTTAATCAAAGCTCTTTCTGCACTTATCACACTGTCCAAGCTATTCAGCCATGGGAGGGCTCCCACACAGCAACAGGGCAGCACACTGTCCAAGCTATTCAGCCATGGGAGGGCTCCCACACAGCAACAGGGCAGCACACTGTCTAAGCTATTCAACCATGGGAGGCCTCACACACAGCAGAAGGGCACCACACTGTACTTAGAGGCCCTCCTTTCTCTTGCAGGCCAAGCTGGCGAGGAACGCCAGGAGCCAGGTAGCGACTGGTGGAGGGCGTCCCGACTACCAGGAGCTGACTGATCTGGAGGAGAGGGTGGCACGACTCCTGCGTGCCCGGATGACAGGCCCTGTCGCGATCGGCGATGCGGACCCTGTACTGGAACCCACTGGTAAGGACATGACCGGGTGCACCTCTCTCCTTGCCCTCGCGCATCAGATGTACATCCTTCCTCACTGACCGCAAAATGCGCATAATGCACCACTGCGGCCTCCCTGGCTGTCGGCCTGTCCTCACTCTAAAGCTACACTTGTGCCTTCCTGCTTTCAGCTGCTGAGGAGGAGGTGCTCCCTGAAGCACAGAGAGCCAGGCCCTCGGAGGAGGAGGACGTGGAGGACCAGGAGGAAGGCGGCACCTCCGGGGAACCCTCCTCCGCGCCAGCAGATGGCAATGGAGGGGAGACGTCTGGCGTGCAGGAGAGCCGGGGGGAGGCGGTGGAGGGGAGGCCAGAACCTGGTACCAGTGGCGTGGACGCACGCGGCAAGGGCCCGGCAGCAGGGCAGCCTTCTGGCCGGAGGGGGGAGGCGGTGGAGGGGAGGCCAGAACCTGGTACCAGTGGCGTCGACGCACGCGGGAAGGGTCCGGCACCACGCCGCCCTTCTGCCCAGAGGGGGCAGGTGGTGGAGGGGAGGGGAGAACCTGGTCCCAGTAGGGTGGCCGAACGCGGCAAGGGTCCGGCGCCACGCCAGCCTTCTGCCCAGAGGGCGAGTCCGCCCTCCAGTCCGGAGTCGGACGTCGCCCAGGAGGTGCGCCTCCTGCACGACATGTCGGCGGCGTCGGAGCGGCGCCACGTGGAGTTTATGCAGGTGGTGGAGCAGATGCCTCGCGCCATGGAGAGCCTGGCACATAGTGTGGTGGCTTTTGCCGAATCACAGGCCAGGGGCCTGGAACAATTCACGGCAGCGCACGCCAGGGGGGTGGACCTACTTGTGGCAGCGCACGACAGGGGGGTGGACCTACTTGTGGCAGCGCACGACAGGGGGGTGCAGCAACTCGCCGCAGCGCAGCACGCCAGTCGCCACATGAGAGGTGCTGGGCAGACACTGGCACAGCAGCTGCGGGCACATGCCAGGGCAGTTATGGCACTAACTTCTGCCACCCTCGCACTGGCGCGGAGGCGTCGCCAGGCGAGCCGCCACCCTGCTGCAGCACAGCGGTCTGGCGGCCAACACATTGGTGCGCTTGCTCCCCTGCCAGGCCGGCCGAGTGCCAGTGTCTCTGGCGAGCAGCGCGCGCCTGCCATCAGCCAGCTTGTCCCCATTGGTGCAGGCGACACTGCCACTCCCCCAGCCAGGGTGCGACGAGCTGCTGCAGGAACTGAAGATGGCCACCCACAGCTGCAGCAGCCACCAGCCGGCCCCTCCCGGGCCGGCCCTCGTGTAGGGCGACCCCCAAGGGCATCTGGCGAGACGCATTGTCGCCCTGATGAGCCTTCCCCCAGCCTTGCCCCAGCCTCAGGGCCCAGCTTGAGGCGCAGCTGCAGGTCGGGCCGGGGCAAGAGAACGCTCTCTAAGGACTCGCCCTCTCGGCACGCCGAGTAGAGTGTGGCGAGCGCGGGTTTTGGTCATGCGGGGGCTTCTGTTCTGGGGGGCATTATCTTGTTTGTTTTTATGGTGGTGTTTGTGTTGGGGGGGGGGGCGTTTTTTTGTAAGGCCGGTGAGGAAGGCCATTTGCATGTGGAAGTTTTGTTCGTCCTCCCCAGGTTTTGGGAGTGACAGAAGTTTTCGACTGTTTTTTGGAGGTCTTCTCTGTTTTGCTGTTCCATGTGGGAAGGGCCCTGAGTTTGTGAAATAAAGATTTTTATTTTTTCACCATGTGCAGGTGTCATGTTTCAACTGGTTGTTGGGTTAAGCGGCTGAGGGCTTGCGGAGCGGCTGCCTTCAGCTGCGTTCATTGGCCCAGGCCATTCCCTGACAGGGGGCCTAGAAGTGTCGAACAATAAGCCACCGGCGGACGGCCCTTGGACCTTGTCGCTCCCTCCTAGGCTGCTCCTCCTCCTCATGGTCCTCCAGCTCATCCTCTTGAGGTGGTGGGGCAATGTCAGGTGGCAGTGCCTGAGTCCTGCGGATTGCCAGGTTGTGGAGCATGCAGCACACGACGACGAACTGGGAGACTCTATCCGGCGAATACTGAAGAGCTCCTCCGGAACGATCCAGGCAGCGGAACCGTTGCTTGAGGACGCCTATCGTTTACTCTATTAGGTTCCTTGTGGCTTGATGGCTTTCGTTGTATGCCACCTCCGCTGGGGTCGTGGGCGCGCGGAGCGGGGTCATGAGCCATGTACACAAAGGGTAGCCCTTGTCCCCGATAAGCCATCCCCTTGGTGGAGGCTGTGCCTCGAACATGTCAGCCACAGTAGTCTGGCGCAGGATAAATGCATCGTGGCTGCTTCCTGGGAAGCGGGCATTGACAGCTAGGATGCGCTGCCTGTGGTCACACACCAGCTGCACATTTAGGGAATGGTAGCCCTTGCGGTTGCGGTAATGCTCGGCATTGTGGATAGGTGCCCGCATAGCCACATGCGTGCAGTCAATGGCGCCCTGCACCATGGGGAAGCCCGCGATCCTGCCAAATCCGACTGCACGCTGCTCCTGCTTGTGTTGGGTCATGGGGAAGGAGATGAATTGGTGTCTCCTCGCGTAAAGTGCATCGGTGACCTGCCGGATGCAGCGATGCGCGGCGAACTGGGAGATGTTCGCTATGTCCGCAGCAGCGGCTTGGAACGAGCCGCTTGCATAAAAGCTGAGAGCCACCGTGACCTTCACTTCCACCGAGAGAGATGTCCTGCACATGAGCTGTGGCCGCAAATCTGCGTGAAGCAGCTGGCAGATCTCTGCAACCACCTCCCTCCTGAAGCGCAGCCTCTTCACACAATGCGCCGCAGTCATGGTGAGATAGGACACCTGCTGCCGGTATTGCCTGACTGGGTAAGGCCTACGTTGGCGACGCCTGATGGCCCCTCTGCGTCTAGGCATGGCTGGCCCTCTGTCACAGCGTCTGCGAGCCCTTCGCACAAAATTCTGCAACTGAGGGTTGGCACCCCATACAGCCCCCATTATAAAGTTCCAAACAGCCAAATCACAAGGATGCAAATGTCAAAGCACTGGCTAGAAGCCAAAAATACCTCTCCTATGTTGTCCGAAATCAGAAATCTCTGTGCCTTGCTCTCTGTCCAGAAATCCAAAGCAGTAAAGTCATTGCAGCGAAATGGCTGGCCCTTATGGGTGAGTGGATGTGCCCTTTAATTAGCACTCCCCGAATCCCACAGGGCCTCTGTTGAGTTCCACTTCACAGTTCTTAACAGCGCCACGCCCACATTGGGCGGGCGCCACTGAATTTCCGGTTTGGGGCGGACAAACGGCGTTGCACACCCAAATGACGTCATAAGATGCGCGCGCAGCTGAGCGGGCGCTAACACTTTGCGCCGGCGCTAAATCCCAACTGAATTTCGGCGTAGGCGCAGATCCGGCGGCGCCCGGGCGCTAAGTGGCTAGCGCCGGAAATATACCCTTTTCTGGCGCTAACGGCTGGCGCAAACAACTGAATTTCTAGGCCATAGAATGAAAGGAATTTGAGGAGGTTAAGGTATCCATTTTAGGATGAGCCGTTTGCTAGATGAAAGTGCAACAGCTCTGGCTTGGACCTCCTGATTAAAAAGGGACAAGGTTGGGCCTTGTACTTGCTGTGTCAAGGAGAATAGAGACAAGAGAGATAAGACACAAGGGCCTAGAAATTCAGTATAGCCACTTTTGGGGCGGTAAAGTCGTGCGGGCGCTAAAGTTTGCGCCCGGCGCAAAGTCGATGGCACTTCGCCGATGTTTAGTAGCTTCGCCCTAAGAGGTTGCTTGAGCGCTAAAACTGGCGTTGCACGCCTATCTTTAGGCGCTAAGCCGGCGGTGCAGAGGGATAGCGCCGAGGCCGGGCGCAGCGCAGGTGCTGTCATTTCTTGATTGACAGCAGACACCGTGGCGCCGGCCAGCTCTTAAAGGGGGAAGGGTCGACTTGCTCTGCTGCAACGGCCTGCACACTGCAGCCTTCCAGCTAGGCCTGAACACTGCTGGTGATCAGAAGGAGCCATGGCAACAGTACAGAAGGCCCGTGAGCGTGCCCTGCGCTTCTCAGCCCATGACTTGAAGGTGATGGTGAGGGGCTTGGAGAAGAGACAGCACATCTTGTTCCCGGACACTGGCAGGAAGCCTCCCACCAGCGTCTATAGGAAAGCCTGGAGGGAGGTCGCCCGCTGGGTGTCGTCCACCGGCGATGCCCCCAGGGACAATGTCCAATGCCGGAAGAAGTTTAATGACCTGACCAGGATTGTCAGGGTGAGTACCCTTTCCAGTCTCCTCCTCATCTTTGCATGTACACCTGACATGATGGGCAAAGGGACCTGAAAGCCCTAATGGCCAGCCCTCAGCCAGCAGCTATGGGACAGTCATGAACATCAATTGCACATTCTGCACTTTACACCATGGGAGGCAGTGCACACCACATCAGGGCTACACACTGGCCAAGCTATTCTACCATGGGAGGCAGCGCACACCACATCAGGGCTACACACTGGCCAAGCTATTCCACCATGGGAGGCAGTGCACACCACATCAGGGCTACACACCGTACTTACAGGCCGTCCTTTCTCTTGCAGGCAAAACTTGCCAACAACCGAAGGCACCAGGAGCAGACCGGGGGAGGCCGCCCCCAGATCCAGGAGCTCACTCCCCTGGAGGAGCGCGTGAGTCGCCTCATGGGACCCCGGGTGATTGGGCCCGTTGCCTGTGGAGATGCCGACCCTCTTCTGGGCCACAATGGTATGGACATCACCTTTTGGACCTCTCTCGTCGCACTTGCGCATCCGATCTACCTCCTTTGCCATTGTCCGACCAATGCGCTGAATGCCACCAGTCATGCCTCCCTCGCTGATGCCCTCTCCTCACTCTAAAGCTACTCTTGTGCCTTCCTGTTTTCAGCTGGTGACGAGGAGCTCCCTGAAGCTGCCAGTGACAGCCCCTCCGAGGAGGAGGAGGAGGAGGAGGAACAGGAAGGCGGACCATCAGGGCAGCAGTCAGGTGCGGCTGCAGATGCCGAAGTAGTGGACACGTCTTCCCTGGAGGAGAGCCTGGAGGAAGTGTCGGAGGGGAGTGGAGCTGCTGGGACCAGTGGCGTCCAGCAACCCAGGAGGGCTGCGGTTGGTCCGCAGCCTTCCCCCCAGAGGGGGGAAGGATCGGAGGGGAGTGCAGTTGCTGGGCCCAGTCGCCGCCGGCAACGTGGCAAGGGTCGGCCAGCTCTGCCCCCTGCTCCCCAGCGGGAGAGTCCGGACTCCAGTCCGGCCACCTTCAACTCAGAGGAGGTGCGCCACCTCGATCAAATGGCCCAGGATTCGGATCGCCGGCACACCGAGCTGATGGGGGTAGTGGCACGGATGCCTGAGGCCATCGAGTCCCTGGCTAGTAGTGTGCGCGAGGTCGGGGCCTCACATGCCACGAGTGGCCGGCTGATCAGTGATGCCGTCCAGACAGTGGCTGCTCTGTTGCGGTCGCAGACCAGGGCAACAGGGGCACTGACTGCTGCCACACGTGCTGCGTCAGCCAGGCATCGCCTGGACACCCGCCGCGCTGCAGCAGCACAGCGGGCTGCCCTTCGGCAGATTGGTGCGCATGCTGCAGTGCGGGCCCGTGCGAGTGTCAGAGTGGCACATCACCAGCCAGGGCCGACCATCCGCCAGATTGCACACATTCCTCCAGCCATCACCGCCACTCCCCCAGTGGCGCCTCAAAGGCAAGCGGCTGCGAATGATGTTGGCCAGGCACAGCTGCGCCAATCACCAGCCGGACCCTCGAGGGGCAAACCCCGCCTAGGCCGCCCCCCAAGGGCATCTGCCGGAAGGACATCTAACCCTCAGGAGCCTTTCCCCAGCCTCGCAGCAGCCACTGGGCAGAGCTTGCGGAGGAGCAGCAGGCCGGGCAGGGGCCTCAAAAGGCTCGACAAAGTCTCGCCCTCGCGGCCCAAGAAGTAGACGGTGTGGCCAAGTGTTATTTTATATGGCGATGCCTATGTTTCTATTGGCCATGGTTGTTTTGTTTCTGGGGATGTTTTTTGGGTTAAGGCCGAGGATGAAGGCCATTTTTGAACAAATGTTCAGTTATTCCTCCCCAGGTTGTGGGAGTGAGTCATTTGATGTACTGTTTTTTGGGGCCGTTTAATGTTTCTGGGTTTCATGTGTGAAGGGGTTTCATTGGTCTAAAATAAAGATTTCTCTTTATTCAGACAGTGTCCATGTTTGTTGCTGTAAGTGTTTGTTGCCTTCGCCGGCTGAGGGCTTGCGGAGCGGCTGCGTTCATGTTCCTTCATGGCCACAAGGCATTCCCTGACAGGGGGCTTAGAAGTGACGTTCAATAAGCCGCCGACGGACGGCCCTTGGACCTTCTCGCTCCCTCCTGGGATGGTACTCCTCCTCCTCCTGCTCCTCCTCCTCATGCTCATCCTGCTCCTCCTCCTGAGGTGGTGGTCCAACGTGAGGTGGCAGTGCCTGAGTCCTGCGGAGAGCCAGGTTGTGCAGCATGCAGCAAACAACGACGAATTGGGACACTCGGTCCGGGGAATACTGCAGAGATCCGCCGGAACGATCCAGGCAGCGGAACCGCTGCTTGAGGACGCCAATTGTTTGCTCGATTATGTTCCTGCTCGCTTGATGACTCTCGTTGTATGCCTCTTCAGCAGGGGTCCTGGGCGCGCGGAGCGGGGTCATGAGCCAGGTACACAAAGGATAGCCTTTGTCCCCGAGAAGCCATCCTCTTGGGGGAGGCTGTGCCTCGAACATGTCACGCACAGTTGTCTGCCGCAGGATAAAGGCATCGTGGCTGCTGCCTGGAAAGCGGGCATTGACAGCTAGGATGCGCTGCTTGTGGTCACACACCAGCTGCACATTGAGGGAATGGTAGCCCTTCCGGTTGCGGTAATCCTCGGCATGCTCCACAGGTGCCCGCAAAGCCACATGCGTACAGTCAATGGCGCCCTGCACCAAGGGGAAGGCCGCGAATCTTGCAAATCCCAGTGCACGCTGATGCTGCCTCTCCAGGGCCATGGGGAAGGAGATGAATTGGCGTCTCCTTCTGAAAAGGGCATCGGTCACCTGGTGGATGCAGCAATGCACGGCGAACTGGGATATGTTAGCTATGTCCCCAGCAGCGGATTGGAAGGAGCCGGTGGCATAGAAGTTCAAGGCCACCGTCACCTTCGCCTCCACCGACAGAGACATTCTGCTCCTGAGCTTTGGACGCAGATCTCTGCGAAGCAGATGGCAGATCTCTGCAACCACCTCCTTTCGGAATCTCAGCCTTTTTACACATCTCGCGCCACTCATGTTGAGGTAGGTGCGCTGCTGGCGGTATGCCCTGACTGGGTAAGGCCTATGTTGCCGACGCCTGTTGCCCCCTCTGCGTCTAGCCAGGGCTGCCCCTCTCACACCGCGTCTGCGAGCCCTACGGACATGACGCTGAAACTCAGCGTTGGCACCCCATGCAGCCCCCATAATATGCTGCCAAACAGTCAAATATACAAGAGGCCACTTGCAACGCTCTGGCCTGAAGCCAAAAATACCTGAGCTAGTGTTGGCCCAAACCAGAAAGCTGTCTTCCTTGGTCTCTCTCCAGAAATCCGTTGCACAAGAGTGTTTGCTGCAAAATGCCTGCCCTTTATAGTGCAGGGTAAGTGCCCTTTAATTTACGCTCCCCGGGTCCCGCGTCAGCTCTGTTGCGTTCCACTAAACAAGCGTGCGGGCCGCCGGCCGCACAATGGGGCGGTCCCACTGAGGTTCTGGATCGGGGCGCGCAAAGGGCGTTGCACGAGGATATGACATCATTTTCTGCACGCGCAGGTGAGCTCGCGCTAAACTTTGTGCCGGCGCTAAATGTCTACTTAATTTGGGGCGAGGCGCAGATCGCGCTGCGCCTGGACGCTACACGCATAGCGCCAGAAATTCACTTCTCTTAAGGCGCTAACGGCTGGCGCAACCAACTGAATTTCTAGGCCAAATTCTATAGGAAGAACCTTTAGAAAGATTAAACAATAAGACAAATTGGATGAAGTAATGAGATCCCCTTTTGGGGA
The DNA here is from genome assembly GCF_052327205.1 of Somniosus microcephalus. Taxonomy (NCBI): domain Eukaryota; kingdom Metazoa; phylum Chordata; class Chondrichthyes; order Squaliformes; family Somniosidae; genus Somniosus; species Somniosus microcephalus. Next base: position 305,434,227 of record NC_140990.1, on the reverse strand, counting down.
GGGCTTTCATCCAAGAATCGAGACAAAGAACCTGATGTGCCATTGGGTGATGAGGTTTTAGAGGAACCTCCATAGGTTAAATGGTCTTGTCAATAATTTGGCCTCAGGTCCACCCCTAAAAAAAGAATAAAAGTAACACCCTGTGGGCTTGTCCACACAGACGGTGGCGGGGAGAGCCAAGCAGAAGTTGGGCTGGTCGAACGCTCTTTTGAGAGTGATCTCATGCTCACCAACCTGAAGGCCCTAGAGAGAGAGAGACAGAGAGAGGACGGAAGCCAGAGGGACTGTTCACGCATGCCAGCTGTCTGCCCGATTGGGACTGGTACCAGTTTGTCACGGTCGTATGTTTTTGCTGTATAACTAGCATGTTATATTCCGTCTTAAACTCTGATTTAAACACAATGGCCCAGAAATTCGGGTCCCATGCGTGAGTACGCACTGGGTACTCACACGTAGGCCAACTAAAATGCCGGTTTCGTGCATGCACTGTGCATGCGCGGGGAAACCGGAACTTCCGTTCCCTTGAAAGAAGGGGTTGACAGGTGGAATGCGTTGCATTGCAGAGGCAGCGTGTGCGCATCGAACTTACATTTTTTTTTGCAGGTTTCTCTGGGGGGTAAGTCTCCAGCAGTTACACTTTTAAAAAGCAGGTGCAAGGCCTGCTTTTAACAAGGTAAATGGTGAATTAATTAAAATTAAAACATTTTTTCCACAGGTTTATTATTTTAAAATACTTTAAAGAAAGGTAAGTTTATTTTTAGCCCCATTAGAAAATGTAATTAATTTTTTCAAAAATTTAAATTATTGTTTAAAATAGTTTATTTCATGTAATTTATAGTTATTTAAAAATGTGATATTTTTGTTAAATTTATTTGAAGTTTTAGTTATGTTTTGGGGCTTATAGTATTTATAGGTTTGACAGCTCTTCCTGTCAAACTTACGAATGAAGCATTCCCTGCTACCATTGGCTCTCCATGACCCATGTGATCCCAGGTGATGCTTCGAACTAACTGCGCCCTGGAATACGCACGCACTGTGCGCCGGCAGTTGGAGGAGGCCCAGGATTGGAATCCCATGCGGGCCCACAGCTCAATGGCCGGCACGCAAGGTAAGTGCAGGTCAGGGGCTTGCACCCGCGGGAAGGCCCCGACCCGAATTTCTGGGCCAATATACCCACCATATTGGTTTGCAGTCGATCCTGATTATTTGAAAGACTAGAAATAAGCTACTAAGTGGCCAAATCCCTACACATAATGACTATTAGATCAAACCAGATATAGTGCCTTTAGTTTTGACTTATTTCTATTTTTTCCCGGATGTCACCTTAGTCACTGATGCTTTATTACCTTTGTTACTCTCTCTGTCCCTTCCTGACCCACTCTGCTTATTTTTACCCAAACTCTACTCTGCTCTACAATTCTTTTGCTGCTTTTAAATTTACTCTTTCCTGAATCCTCACACCCCCCTTCATTAGTTTAAAGCCTGTCGACTGCCCTAGTTATTCGGTTTGCCAGGACACAGGTTTAAGTGGAGCTCATCCCAACGGAACAGCTTCCTCTTTCCCTAGTACTGGTGTCAGTGCCCCATGAACTGAAACCCATTCCTCCCACGCCACTCTTTGAGTCACGCATTTAAACTGTAATTTGTTTGTCCCTGTGCCAATTTGTGTGTAGCTCAGGTAACAATTAGGAGATTATTACCTTTGAGGTTCTGCTTTTTAATTTGGATCCTAGCTCCTCAAACTCACTCAGCAGAATCTCATTCCTAGTTCTACGCATGCCATTGGTTCCTACGTGGACCACGACAACTGGATCCTTCTCCTTGCACTCCAAGTTCTCCTCCAGCCATGAGGAGTTGTCTTTAACCCTGGCACCGGGCAGGCAACACAACCTTTGGAACTCTCGTTCGCGGCTGCAGAGAACTGTATCTATCCCTGTGACTATACTGTCCCCTACCACAACTACATTCCCTTTCACTCCCCCCACTTGAATGGCCTCCTGCACCATGGTGCCATGGTTAGCTTGCTCATCCATCCTGCAGGCTTTTCCCTCATCCACACAGGCAGCAATAACCTCATTCCTATTGGAAAAGGGCAAAGGCTGAGGCTCCTCCAGCACTGCACCTGGGGTCCCCTTACCTGCCTGAGTTGCAATCACACCCTCCTGTCCCTGTCCACTAACCAGACCTGTACCACTACCTAACCTAAGGGGTGTGACTGCCTCCTGGATCAAAGTGTCCCAGGTAACTCGCCCCATCCCTGGAGCACATTGCTAATGGCATCAGAGGCTGCTTCCCTCGCTTAAAGGCGCACAACCTACTTGTCAGCAGTTCTGCGTTGCAAGGTGACCTGCGCGACTGCCAGTATAGTCCCAAACACTCTCACAAAGTGGAGGGCTTGGAAATCTTGCAACAATGAAACATGAAAAACTTTGAGCAGGCACCCAACTGGTGCAAATAATAAAGGTTGGCCTACCTGAAAACCATTCCCTTTAATCAGCGCCCCCAAGCGGCCAGCCGAGTTGATAACGCCTCCTCTTCCAGCCGCTGTTCACGGCCAGCGATACAGCAGGAGGCGGGAGGCAATTTCACATCCGGAGTGATAACGGGGCGCTGCGCACTTTATGACTTCATGATCAACGAGGCGCTAGAGGCCCAGGCGGTAAGAGTTAGCGCCAGCGCTAAACCGGCACTGAAGTTCGCGGGCGTCGCTGCATTCGCCGCGCCCGTCGCTAACCCCTTAGTACCCTGTTAGCGGCCCCCCCTCCCCCCAGGTGCTAACGGGAGGCGCTAACCAACTGAATTTCTCCCCCTATATTCCTGGGATGGAGCTTGCATCAGAGTCCTCTGACTCACACGTGTGGTGCTGCTACTGACCCAAGCTGAAAACTTAAAAGATTAATTGTTTGCCTTGGACACACTTTCTGCGAATACTTTGCTCATAAGGTCACTTTCTGCGAATACTTCGATTCATAGGAAATAAGGCTTGCCTATGAAAGTGGATGTTTTTCATTAAAAAAGGGAAAGATCTTTGGAGCGAGGATGCTCCATAAGAAATCTAGTGTGTAGTAGAGCTTTTCATCGTGGATGCATAGTCCTAAGCTACTGATGCAAACTCTAAGATGATAGAGCTTTTATTTTTTTGGAACAGATAATGTAAGTTAATTATTGTGATATAACTAATTTGTTGGTTTAATAAAAGCAGAAAATGCTGGAAATACTCAGCAGGTCAGGCAGCATCTGTGGCGAGAGAAACAGAGTTAAACGTTTCAGGTCAATGACCTTTAGTCAGAAGGTTGGTTTTAACCTTGCTTCTGTTTAATAAAGATTATTAATAAACTTGATTCATAGTTCAAAACTATGGCCTGGCAGCGTAGTGTTTACCATCAGTTGGAGAGATCAAGTGTATAGCGTGTGCAGTCCGTACTATTTCCAATACATATCTAATTGATAAAAGGGTTTATTGTTCCTGCAGTCTACTTTGCGCATAGGGTCACATTTTGGTTGATAGGGAGCAAGGGCATGCCAATGGAAATGGATTTTTGTGATGAACAAGAGTAAAAGTGATTGGGAAATAGCCTGAATTATAACAATTGGTGGCAGCTTAAGTTGAATAAATACCACCTGCAGACCAAAAATTAAAGTCATTCATTTTGACTTCGCACCTTGGAACTCTCTCCCTAATCCACTCCTCCTTGCTACCTCTCTGCTCTCTTCCAAATCCTACCTCTCTGCCATGCCTGCGATCACCTGGCCCCACTCTTCTCCCCTCACAGCTCAGTGTCCATTCTCACTTCTGTGAAGCCCTTTGGGATCTTTTACTGCATTGTATAAATGCAAGTATCCAGACATGTGCAGAGCTCTGTTCGAAAGAAGGCAGTTAAAGTTTGAGCCAGACAGGAAGCAAGCAATGTAAGCTGGGTTCTGCTTGGCCAGTATGCGAATTGCTAAATACCTGGTTACTGATAGGGTAAATATATAGAATTCTAGCAGTGCGCCCACTATAAATCAGTGGCACCACACACTGATCCTAATGGTCTGTGTTCACTTGTCTTCTTATTGAATATTTGGTCAACAACATGAGTTTGGAAATACCAGTCATTGTTGTTGTGAGATGGAAATGAGACTCACAGACTGAATTTAGTCAGTAATTGGCAAGAAAAACAATATAGGAAGTTGTTAGTTTTATTACAACATTGCCATTTTATAGTAGCAAGCTGAAATCTTGTTGCTTAAGATATCATGATTGCTTCATATATTTGTGCCATATAGCTGGATATGATCCAGGAAACAAACTATTATTATGCCTGCTATTTTCCATTATCCAGTTTAACACTCTGAAAAGAATACTTTGAGCGTGTTCCAAATATACTGCTTCCTACCAAACTCTGGTCCTTTACCTTTCATCTTTGATATATCGCTCAGTTTCTGTAATTAGCTTAGTACAGTTGACAGCCCCGGGCTTCCAGTTAGCTGCGCATTGCCAATATCCTTAGCCTCAATTATTAAGTAGTCTCTCTGGCAGTGATTGGAGTCCTGTCATTCCCAGACTGACGCTTCCTGTTTGAAGTAGTCGTCGCATTAGGTGGAAGGTCCCAGTTGGCAGAGTCTGAGGTATGAGCAGGATCGTTAGGGTTAAATGAGTTGCCTACCACCCCTTTCAAAGCATTGTCGAGCAATCACTAACGGCCTTCTTTCAGCGACACCCGGTTGATAGAGCAAAGCGGCTGCCTAGGATTTATGAGCCAGATGCAAATGCACCTAATGAGCCACAAGGGAGTCTTGAGCGTATCTGGGGAAATCAGGCATTTAGCAGCAGCAGTACACAACACTATCAGCTTTCAGTTTTCAGGTCTACAGCGATGTCAAGCACAAAGAAAGAGAGGCCCCCAGAGAGGCCCCGTTAGTGGGTCTTTTTGAAGTAAGAAGCCAAAGCTGTGGAAATTATTTATTTTAGATGCACTTAGGTGTAGTGTTGCTGAGCTGGACTATTTTGTTCTCTGTCAGCTCTTGTACTGCACATGGATTTGATTTCAAACTAGTGAAATCAGGATACTTGATTGATTCGCTGTTAAGATTAACACATATATTAGGTTGCAAAATAAAATAATGACAATAAGCCAGCATATTACTTCGAAAGCAGGTTATGCATACTTGTTAGTAAAAGGCTCAAGAGTTTTGAGTTCCGAAGAACTTGAAAATAGTTGCAAAGCTGACGTGATGCACATGTAAGATTGCTTGTGATATATGTGGTTACTAAAAGGTGTATCATTAATGAAAAACTCGTTAAAATATAGCTTTAAGATTCAATAACTAAATCCTTTCATTTGCACATTAGATATATTAAAATGGGCTATTCAGGCATGACCACACAGAAACTGTGTAAACTTGCCTCCAGTCACACCCACTGTGGAATAAAAATAGGAATATTGGACCACCAAGAAATTCTAGGCAAGTCAATTCATGCCTACTTGTGACTTAATATTAGGCTCCATATATGGGTGTATACTCAGCATTTTGTCTATGAAAAGCATTTTGTGAAAAATACTCATTTTGCTTTATTTATTATTGAACAATAATTCATTTTCACCTGAAAATACCCATTAAAGCTGGTTCGAATTCTCTTCGTGAGGCATCAGAGAGGGGGATTTCTGATGTGCACTTTGAAGTGTCAGACGTGAGCTCTTGGAGCAATACTTCAGAAAAAACACTGCTCACCTTTATGAAAAACAACATAGGTTTGATTGTTACTTAAAAGGTGGGTGGAGATAAAAAGAAAAACCACAAATACTGCAAATCTGAAATAAAAAAACAGAAAACACAGAGCAGATCAGTCTGATAGAGAAAGTTAGCTATCATTTTGGTGGCGATGGCTCTTTAGAATTCTGTGGGACAAACTTTATGGTTGGATGTGCTGGTTGTTCATGTGTGCGACCTACATGGAGGGATGGCGGGGGTGTGGGGGGGGGGCGGTGGGGGGAGGGGGGTGTTGACTGAAGAGGCGTGGAGTGTGTGGAAAATCCCAGGGTTAGATCTTGTGCCTACTGTCTGCCAGGATAGCGCAGCCTGTTTTTTTTTTAACAGCGATGCCCCCCCTGGGTTTGCCGGAAGCTCTTGCTGCAAGTGCATAAAACCTTGTTAAGTTACATCAATGAGGATCGGGCTTCCCTACCTGGCATTTTGTGCCACTTGATCAGAATTCTAATGCCATTGCTGAGGGACTGTATGAAATGGGCATATTTGCAAAGCCCCTTCCCAGCATTTGAGAGTGAGGGTGAAAAATTCGTCCCCTTAGCACCTGCCATTAGCGCCAGCAGATGGCGCTAATGGGGCGCTAGGCCATTATTGCCGGGGCGAGGCAAATCCAGCGCCACACACCAAATCTTGCCCCTCCCCGTAGCACTGCTGGTAAGAGGTATTGCTGGGAACGTCAACGCCAGGTGGATCGTGACGTCAGTGAGTGTGCAACGCTCACTGACTGCCTGATCTGCTAAATTGATTCTTGCCACTTATCTTAGCACCTGGAGTAAACACCGACAGGGAGAGCTGGCATGAAGCACCAGGAAGCTGGCTCCAGGGGATGTTATTTAAAGGGGCCATCAGTAATCACTTGCAGCTGTCAGATTAGAGCAATTTCAGTGGTTTCTTGTCAGTTTCACATAGTGCAACAGTTGCACTCAGTAATTTCAAGGTTCTTTTGTATCAGGACTCTTGAGGCAACTAAGAAAGTAGCTACATTTATTCTTCAAAGAATCAAACTGCTGCACTTGATAACATTAATGGGGGATGATTTGGCATGCCACCTCACCCTCCAGGATCTATGGTGAAGGGAGAGTAGGCAGCGAGAATGATGGGAACATGTGCACAGAGAGATGAGGAGGGACATCAGGGCTCTTATCAGGAGGCCTTACCCTCTGAGGTTATTCCGACAGCACTTCTACCTTCAATTAAGCGAGGAGCAGTGTACTTGACAGCTCCACTTCACCAAGGAGGTGGTCACAGAACTCTGCCACCTCCTCCAAACAGACCTCCAGCCTCATGCCAGGAGGACTTAAACCCCACATCCCCTTTGCTCACCACATCCCCATCATTCCACCCCTCTCGCAGGCTGTATCACACCGCCAAGCTGAAATGACAGACACCACAAAAGAATGGTAAGTGAATTAATAAATTTATCAAAAATCAGTGAACACATTTTTACACCAAAAATATTAACTATTCACCCTTGTGCAATCCCTTAGTGCCTCTCGTTACTGTGCCTTTGCCTGCTCTAGGGCTCCTACAAAGTGTTGGCCCAGTGGCTGCAGCAGGGCTGGTGGAAGGCTGCTGAGTGTCCGTGCGGGAGACTTCAGATGCCTTGCAGGATGGCCTCGACCAGCTCTGGACCTGGAAGGCCCGGCTGTAGACTGCACCACCTCAGCATGGGTGGCAGCAGTCTGGACTGGCTGGATGACAAGCAACGACAAGGGCAATGGTGGAGTGGCAGTGGTGGGAGCAGGAATGCTGTCATCCTGAGAGAGGACAGCAGGTTCCTGCTCCACTGACCCACTGCCACTCCCCCGAGTCAGCACCTCAGCATCCCTAGCAATCTGTTGCAGCACAGATTGCTGGCCTGCTGCGGCACCGTGAAAGCTCCAGTCGACGGTGGTAGACCCAACCACGATGGCAGCAGTCAGAGCTTGCGTGACATCAAGCTGAGACTGCATGAGAGCAGACTGAGGTTGGATGCCACCAAGCATAGACTGCATTACAACACTAAGATGTTGCATCACTTCCGCCTGTGCTGCAGTGGAAGCTGCCAAATCGCCCATCACACACGGCATCAGGTCTGGGTCTCCACGGTCTCTCTGGGAGTCTACCATCCTTTGCAGACTGGAAATGATGGGCTCCATGGTGTGCACAGAGCCTTGTGCAATGTTGGAGGTGGACTCCTCCACGCTCCTTACCATTGCCAGGAGGCTCTCGGGCACCCTTGCCTTTGCACCATAATCTCTGTGTGCATGCCCATCATGCTTCTTCTAAAGGCCTCCCCATTGAGGTCCTCATCTAAGTCCTGTGCAGCAGAACTCGCACGCGAACTCGCACTCCGGGCAGCTGGCCCCCGAGCTACCCTTTCCCCCTGGCCTTGCTGCAGCCCACTCGTACCCAGTGCCTCACCCTGTGCAGATCCCGCTACTATGCTAGCCTCTAAAGAACATGTAGTGCCAGTATCTGAGCTGGTGCCTGCGGGTGAGACATGCAGTGATGCGGTGTGTCCTTCCTCCTCCTCTTCTCCCACCTCGCTCTCTACGGTGCCCTCAGGGACAGGCTGCTCAGGTGCTTGCTGATTATCTGAAAGCATAAAGGCGCAAGAGTTGGGTTAAGGTGAGGGGAGGGGGGCAGGAAGGGAGAAATGCATGCATACAGCATGGTTAGCTGGAAAGTGCGAAATGCTTGTGGGGTGAGGGGGATGTAGGATGTTAGAAGAAGGAGTAGGGATGTACATACTGTTGTTGTCCCCAAGGGGGTCAACATCACTGGTGGTCACGGCGCCCACCACCAGGCACCCAATAATTTGCAGCACTCGATTCTCTAGCTCAGGCAATGGATGGGTGTCGGCATGTCCCCCGCCTGTGCAACCTTGCTCCCTCCTGTTGTGCGCCACCTTGACCTGCAAGAGATGTGAAAGTGTGTGAGTTAGTGTGGTGCAATGTGTTTGGGTGATGTGCCTGCCATATTTGAATAGCTGTCATTGTGTGCAAGGTTTGAGATGTGGGTGTGAGTGTTGCTAGGTAGAGATTGTTGATGGGTGAGTTCTAGGGTTGTGATACTTTGGGCAGTGTGTGCAGACTGTGGTTCAGATGGTGGTATGTAACATTTGTTAAAGCATTCACTTACCTTGACCACCCGAGTGCGGCCATTAAATTTCTTCTTGCACTGTGTGTGGGTCCTGGGGACTAGAGTGCTGCCTGAGACGTGCTGCGCTACCTCCCTCCACATGGTGTGGAAGACTTGCGGCGAGGGCCTCCTGCCACTTGCCGGGTAGAGCACCGCCCTCTGTCTTTCCACTGCAAACACCAACGTCTCCAATGCATGGTCGCAAAATCTGTGGGCTCTCTCCCTGGGGTGTGGATCTGCCATCATTATGGCTGCTTGAGTCATCTGGCTCCTTCTCCTTGACCTGCTACTGCTGGCTGAGATGGCTGCACAGCCAATAATAATGAGAATGAAGTTCTGCAGCATCAATGAACCTTCTCTTTATGAACTGGAAAGAGCCTGTGGCAATAATGACTTGGGATTAGACTGCACCTGATATTGGTCAGCGTTTTGAGTTTAATGCCACTGAGTTAGGCCATTAGTGTTTGATTTAGTGCTCCAATCCTTTTTTTGTGCAATGAGACTGAAATTTGCATGCAGTCTGAAGCATTAGCGCCTGGCGCTAATTAAAATACTTAAAAAAAGTTACCGCCCATTCCTGGGCTATAATGAATTTCTCCCCCTCTGACTTGATTTAGGACTCCAATCATTCTATTGAGCAGTGGAGACGAATTTTGAGTGCAGTCTAAAGCATTTGCGCCTGGCATTAAATCTCCAACTTTTCTACTGACACCGGCCATTCCTTGACTATAACAAATTTCTAGCCCTGAGTTTCTTAAAGGTGTGGTTAATGGATAGTTAAATGCATTTAAGGGGAGGCTAGATAAGCATATGAGGGAGAAGGGAATAGAGGGTTATGCTGATAGATTTAGATGAGGAAAGACGGGAGGAGGCTCGAGTGGAGCATAAACGCTTGCATGGACTGGTTGGGCCGAATGACCTGTTTCTGTGCTGTATATCCCATGTAATTTCTATGTAAATCCTATGGTTTGGGAGTGACTGCGAGATTGCCCTTTTTGGATTTTTATTTTGGTCAAAGATCACATTTATAAGAGTAACAACCATAAATGCAATACAGTTGATTTTATTCTTAGCCAGATGGACAGCTGTGATGGTACCATTTAGGTTGCATTTAGTTTAGCACTTTTTCTAGTGCATTTTATTTTTGTACGATTTGTGTTTTTCACCTTCTAGCATTAAAGGGAATTTAAGTCTCTCAAATGACTCGATGAATTGATAGGATAAGAGGTCTTTTAAGGTTATGAAGTGCTAGGATAAGGCAAATAATGCTTCTATTAGTCAGTGAGATGGTAACAGTGGACATAAATTTAAGATAATCACAAAAGGGAATTAAAGGTAGCTTTTTACACAGAAGATAGTTGGAATGTGGAATTCTCTTCCACTAACTTGTTGAAGCAGACTCCACAAATTCTTTTAAAAGGGAATTATTCATTTGCCTATCCAGGTCAGGAAAAGTGAGTACATTTGCTGATTCACCTGCATCCTTTAGTTTAACCCCCCACCCTTTCACTCTGTCTTGCTAAACATTCTCCATCACATCACTCCTCACACCTGACGTAAGAAAACTACTAGGCACTTGGTCGAAGCGTTAAACAAAGCTTTAATCAACTGTTTTACAACATGGAGGTCTAGTTGTGTCCTTCACTAGTTCCTGTTAAGAATGTCCTGCGCAAGCTGGGCCCATGCCCGAGTATTTATACTCTCCCTGGACAGCGCCACCCGCAGGCCGCTCAGTTGATTCATGTCAACACCCATTCAAATTTTAGCAGCACCCAGCCTTTACTTTCTCGGCACTTCATCACCTCCTCCTTTATCCATGCACTGCTGCCACTCACGCCAATCCTTATGCAATGCGATGCATCTGTCTCATAGTCATCCTTACCGAATGCACTGCATCCATCAGGTGAATAACAGACCTTCGTCACTCACAGTCTTTTTTACGGCCCTTGTAGAAGAGAGAGCAAAATGCAAGGGAGAGGGAGAGGATTGGAGGTGGGCTGCCACAAATAGTCCAGCTCACAGATGCAGAGGGGGATGCTATGTAGATAAGTGGCACACCTGCGTCCCTCTCAATCGGAGATGGAGAGATGGGGAATGTGCAGATAGCTGATGACAGAATAACAAATATCTCTGACACACATATGCTGACTTTATTTCAACAAGGAGTGAGCTATGAGAAGACTGTGTATGGTGATTGTCAAGATCGTTACTTTGCCACGACTAATACATATCCCTTTCTTAAGTCATCCAGGGCCTTTGTGGGTACAGCAAGTGTCACTGGAGATGCATGAGGATGATTCCTCAGAGAACCTCATTCCTTCTGAGGGTGCACCGTCACAGGACCTACAGCCATGCACCAATGCAAATACTCACACATCAGTGGGTCCAGTTAGACATTTAGTTTGGTTTTTCACCTGGTGATTCACTAAGTCACAAGTGAGCACGAGCAGACACTGGTGGTAGGGACAGCTGTGGCGAGTTTGCATCCGGGGGCACAATCATCTCCAAGCTTGGCTCAGCTGGACACAGATGCTGAACCTCGAAGTCTATCGTTGAGAAGGAGAATGATAGAGGTGCATCAACAACTTTGCGAGGTACTGATAGACGTGCCATGCACACTCTCCACAACAGCAGAGAGGATGGAGGAGTCATAGTCATAGAGTCATAGAGTTATACAGCACAGAAAGAGGCCCTTCGGCCCATCGTGTCTGCGCCGTCCATCAAGCCCTGTCCAATCTAATCCCATTTTCCAGCATTTGGTCCATAGCCTTGTATGCAATGGTATTTCAAGTGCTCATCCAAATGCTTCTTGAATGTTGTGAGGGTTCCTGCCTCTACCACCCTTTCAGGCAGTGAGTTCCAGACTCCAACCACCCTCTGGGTGAAAAAGTTCCTCCTCAAATCCCTTCTAAACCTCCTGCCCCTTACCTTGAATCTATGCCCCCTTGTTATTGACCCCCCTACTAAGGGGAAAAGTTCCTCTTTATCTACCCTATCTATGCCCCTCATCATTTTGTACACCTCAATCAGGTCCCCCCTCAGCCTTCTTTGCTCCAAGGAAAACAACCCCAGCCTGTTTAGTCTTTCTTCATAGCTGAGGCGCTCCATCCCAGGTAACATCCTGGTGAATCTTCTCTGCACCCTCTCCAAAGCAATCACATCCTTCCTATAGTGAGGCGACCAGAACTGCACACAGTACTCCAGCTGTGGCCTTACCAGCATTTTGTACAGCTCCATCATAACCTCCCTGCTCTTACATACTATGCCTCGGCTAATGAAGGCAAGTATCCCATATGCCTTTTTAACCACCTTATCTACCTGATCCGCTGCCTTCAGGGATCTATGTACATGTACACCAAGGTCCCTCTGACCCTCTGTGCTTCCTAGGGCCCTACCACTCATTGTGTATTCCCTTGCCTTATTTGTCCGTCCAAAATGCATCACCTCGCACTTTTTAGGGTTAAATTCCATTTGCCACTTTTCCGCCCATCTGACCAACCCGTTTATATCGTCCTGTAGCCTGAGGCTTTCCTCCTCGCAATTTACCACCCCACCAATTTTCGTGTCATCTGCGAACTTACTGATCATACCTTTTACATTCTCATCCAAATCATTTATGTAGATCACAAACAGCAAGGGACCCAGCACCGATCCCTGAGGTACCCCACTGGACACAGGCTTCCAGTCACAAAAGCAACCTTCGACCATCACCCTCTGCCTCCTGCCACTCAGCCAGTTTAGGATCCAACGTGCCAAGGCACCCTGGATCCCATGGGCTCTTACCTTCTTGACCAGTCTCCTATGCGGGACTTTGTCAAAAGCCTTATGAAGTCCATGTATACCACATCCACAGCATTTCCCTCATCCACACACCTTGTCACCCCCTCGAAAAATTCAATCAGATTGGTCAAACATGATTTACCCTTGACAAAGCCATGCTGACTATCCCCGATTAATCCTTGCCTCTCCAAGTGGAGACTAATTTTGTCCCTCAGAATTTTTTCCAATAATTTCCCTACCACAGATGTTAGGCTCACTGGCCTGTAATTCCCTGGTTTATCCCTGCTACCCTTCTTGAATAATGGTACTACGTTAGCTGTTCTCCAGCCCTCTGGTATATCCCCTGTGGCCAGAGAGGTTCTGAAAATTTGTGTCAGAGCCCCTGCAATCTCCTCCTTTGCCTCACACAGCAGCCTGGGATACATCTCGTCCGAGCCTGGGGATTTATCCACTTTTTGGCCTGCTAAAACCGCTAGTACCTCCTCCCTCTCGATGCTAATATGTTCAAGTATATCACAGTCCCCTTGCCCGATTTCTATGTCTACATCGTCTTCCTCCATAGTGAACACAGATGCAAAAAATTCATTTAAAACCCCGCCTACATCATCTGGCTCTACACACAGATTGCCACTTTGGTCCCTAATGGGCCCTACCCTTTCCCTGGTTATCCTCTTGCCCTTAATATACTTATAAAACATCTTAGGATTTTCCTTTATTTTGCTCACCAGTGTTATTTCATGGCCCCTCCTCGCTCTCCTAATTTCTTTTTTAAGTATGCCCCTGCACTTTTTATACTCCTCTAGGGCTTCCTCCGTCTTTAGTCTTTTGTAACTGCCAAAAGCCCCCCTTTTTTTCCTAATGCATTTTTGTATATCCCTTGTCATCCAAGGTTCCCTTTGCTTGTTGGTCCCACCCTTGACCTTTACGGGAACATGTTGGCGTTGTACTCTCTCTATTTCCCTTCTGAAAGTCTCCCACTGCTTTGATGTGGATTTTCCTATAACTAGCTGCTCCCAGTCCACTTTGCCCAGATCCTGCCTTATCATATTAAAATCGGCCTTCCCCCAATTTAGAACCCTTATTTCCGGGCCGTCTTTGTCTTTTTCCATGACCACCTTAAATCTCACCGAATTATGGTCACTGTCGCCAAAATGCTCTCCTACTGACACTTCCACCACTTGCCCGGCTACATTCCCTAGAATTAGGTCCAGTACCGCCCCCTCTCTTGTAGGACTTTCTACACGCTGCCTCAAAAAGCTCTCCTGGATGCACTTTAAGAATTCTGCACCCTCTAAGCCTTTCACACTCTGACTATCCCAATTAATATTGGGGAAGTTGAAATCCCCCACTATTATTACCCTATTATTTTCACACTTCTCTGAGATTTGCCTACATATCTGTTCCTCTATCTCCCCCTGACTGTTTGGGGGCCTATAGTACACTCCCAGCAAAGTGCTTGCCCCCTTTTTGTTTTTAAGTTCTACCCATATGGCCTCATTAGAGGAACCCGCTAATATATCATCCCTCCTTACAGCAGTAATTGACTCCTTAATTAATATTGCAACACCCCCTCCCCTTTTACACCCCCCTCTGTCTTGCCTGAAGATTCTATACCCCGGAATATTGAGCTGCCAGTCCTGACCCTCCCTCAACCATGTCTCCGTGATAGCAACAATATCGTACTCCCATGTGTTCAACAACAACTTCAGTTCATCCACCTTATTTGCAACACTCCTTGCATTAAAGTAAATGCCTTCCAGCCTTGCCATATTCCCTTTTGCCTTCACATATTTGCTCTGCCTTCCCAGCTGACTTGTTTTTTCCTCCGTATTTGGCTGTAATTCACCCCCTACTATAGCTCCACTCTGTATCCCATCCCTCTGCCAAGTTAGTTTAAACCCCCCCCAACAGGAGTCCAACTCGATCACTCGATCGCAGGTAATTGCGAGAATGCCTGCCATAGAGACAGTGTCTCCCTTCGGGGAGCTTCAAGCAGGGCTGTGCAGACTTTGGATGCCAACATGTCTGTCGCCATAAACAGGATGACAGATACTTTATCCGTGGCCTTACAACACGTCGCTGATCTTCACCAGGCTGGTCTGCAGCAGAATGATAGGAGTGATGTGGCGCTGGCCCAGGAGAGGGATGATGGCGAAAGGGGACATGGAAGTGGTAACTCCACTCAAAGCGCTCCCACTTCTCACCCGTTACGCCCCCCCACCCCTCAGCCAATACCTGGCATGCTGCCTCGTCTCCTGATGGCCGAGTCGGCTTCTGCACAGTTCCAGGTGGAGCTGTCTGAGGCGGGGCCCTCAGGGGCTCCAAAACCCAGAGGGCAGAGGTCAAAAGCATCTCAGCAGTCAGGGCAGTATCTGAGCAGCCTGCCTCTACCTCTACAGAAGCCACACGGGATGCACCACGTAGAAGCAGTAGGAAGTGTAAGTGCAAGCAATTGTAATTCACTAAGGGTATGCACATGGGTGTCTGACAAAATGTTATGTTGTTAAGTTTCCTTTTTTTACAACACCACATAAAATTTATTGATTAGCACCACTTCCACTTCTAGCCCATTATTGCATCCCGAGTGCCAACTCGCCCTTTCACTTGTTTCATAATGAATGCCAATATATGATGGGAACTGTTCGGTGGCTGTGCAATGGGTGTATGCATGGTTGAAGGACTGTTTAGTGCAAAGGGAGGGGGGTTGGTGCTGGTGGTGGCTTTCATTTGTTTTTTGTTCCAGTCGCAATAATTCATTGAACCTTCGAGCTACGAGGGCATCACAGGCAACCCGGGCAGCAATGTACACGGCTGGTCTGGTGGTGATTGCACAATCTTAATATTCTTCCTTCTTCTCTTCCTCCTGCTCTTCAATGTTGTCAACACACAATACATAACATTTCCTCCCCTCTTAAATGGAAGGTCCAAATTATTCCTCAACAGGTAAGTTACTTTCAATGCACTCAACGAACCTAGGGTAGAGGTAGACTGCCTCAAACCCTGACTTTACCCTGGGGTTTATTCTGCCCCAGTCTTGTGGGTAAGTCACTAAGCCTACAGATCCAAGCGCCTTGGAGGCTGCCACTCTCTGACAGGATACCGGCGGTCATCGCTGGCTTCCACAGCAGTAGGCATTGACGCAGGCCTGGATGGAGAAGGTGCCTGTGTCAGTCGAAAGTCAGGAGTTTGCACAGGTGGAACAGTCTCTTTGACTTCCTGTGTTGGAGAAGAGCACTGTGGCAAAGGATGCTGGTTTGCGCTATCATCCGGAAACAGTTCAGGCCAACCAGCCGTTGGAGCCTCTGTGGCTGTCTCTGCGCCTAGCAACAGTTGATCTGTGTGTCTTCTCCAGACGATGCCCTCAGCAGTCGCAACTGTGTAAGACACAGGGCCCCGTCTGCGCGATCACCGTAGCAGGAACCCATTTCGGTCCAGTGTTGTAGTTTCGAGCTAGGACGTGCTCTCCAGGGTGAAACTATCTCTCCTTGGCTCTTTTCTCTCTCTTTTCAACTTGAGCTTGTTGTTGACAATGGACAACCTGTTCTGCCCTTGGAGGTTTGAGTAAGTCAAAATTTGTCCGCAACTGCCTCTTCATCATGAGCGAAGTGGGGGAAGTTTTGGTTGTGGCATGCGGCTCGTTCCTGTAGGACAACAGGAAGCTGTTCAGACGTTGATGGATTGAGCCCTGACCTTGCGATGCCTTCAAGGCGTGCTTCAAAGTTTGCACAAACCTTTCTGCCTGGCCATTAGTAGAGGGATGATAGGGCGCAGACCTGATGTGTTGGACACCATTCACATGCAGGAAGGTTGCAAACTCCTGTGATACAAATTGTGGACCGTTGTCACTTACGAGTTGTTCCGGTGAGCCATAACGGCTGAACATCTCACCAAGTTTCTCAATTGTTTTCTCTGCCGTGGTAGACCTCATCACAGTGACCTCCGGCCACTTGCTATGAGCGTCCACAACCACCATAAACATCTTCTCTTCGAAAGGACCGGCGAAGTCCACGTGTACTCGCTGCCACACTTCTGCAGGCCAATCCCAGGGGTGTAGGGTTGCCAGCTGTGGAACATTCCGGACCCTTTGACATGGGGAACACGTTTTGGCTTTCCCCTCAATATTCCCATCGAGACCTGGCCACCAGAAGTAGCTTCTTGCCATTTCCTTCATCCGAACCATCCCACTGTGGCCTGTATGAAGTTGTTGCAGTATATGTTCCCTTAGAGGTGGCGGAATGATGACACGGCGTCCCCAAAGAAGACAACCTGTCTGGATGGAGAGCTCATTTCTTTTTGAGACGTAAGGTTTCAAACTAGGAGAATCTCCTATAGCTCTCCCTCGAATGACATCGTCCATTACCTCAGACAGGACTGGATCGTTGCGGGTGTACCTTCGCACCTGAACTGCAGTGACAGGTGCTCCCTCCACTTGTCTAAAGTAGAAGATGTCTATCTGATGAGGCTCTGGGGGAGTAACAGGCAAGGGTAGCCTCGAGAGACCGTCTGCGTTGCCGTGCAAGTCTGATTTGCGATATTTGATGTCGTATGTGTGTCCTGACAACAGTAAAGCCCACCTTTGCATCTTGCTTGCAGCGAGAGACGGAATTCCGGTGTGGGGCCCGAAGATTGAAGTCAATGGACGGTGGTCCGTCAGGAGTGTGAACCTTCTCCCAAACAGGTACTGATGAAATTTTTGAATTCCAAAAACGATTCCCAAGGCCTCGCGCTCGATCTGCGCATAGTTACTCTCGGCCTTGTTCAAGGTGCGTGATGCGAAGGCGCTAGGTTTCTCTTCACCCAAAGGCATGATGTGGGATATGACTGCTCCCACACCATATGGTGATGCATCACATGCTAGCTGCACGGGTAGCTTTGGGTCGAAGTGTGTCAGGACCTCCGATTTCAGCAATGCTTTCTTTGCTTGGGCGAAAGCTTCGTTGCACAGTTCAGTCCATTTCCATGTTTTGCCTTGACATAGCAACTGATGTAACGGCTTCAGCAATGTTGCTAAGTCTGGAATAAACTTCCCATAGTAGTTAAGTAGCCCCAGAAATGAACGTAACTGGCTCACATTCTGGGGTGCTGGGGCCTCCACGATCGCCTTGACCTTTGACGGCGCCTTATGCAGGCCAGTAGCGTCAATCACATGCCCCAGGTACTCAACTGAAGACTGAAAGAATTCACATTTGTCTTTACGAACTCTGAGTCCGTACTCTTTCAGTCATTGTAGTGTCGCATCCAAGTTCAGAAGATGATCCTCCTCATTTGTCCCAGTGACAAGGGTGTCATCCAGGTAGCACTGGACTCCTGGCAGTCCACTCAAAATCTGATCCATTGCCCTTTGGAATAGAGCAGGGGCCGACGTAATTCCAAACGGAAGGCGGCAGTACCTGTATAGCCCCTTGTGTGTCACAATTGTCAGCAGCTCCTTTGATTTGTCATCGACATGCATTTGTAGATAAGCCTGGCATAAGACTATTTTGCTGAACTTTTGCCCTCCGGCCAGGCCCGTAAAAAGATCATCAATGAGGGGAAGAGGGTACTGTTCCACAGACAGCACCGGGTTAATAGTCACTTTAAAATCCCTGCAGGTTCGAACGGATCCATCCTTTTTTAGGACAGGAACAATGGGTGTGGCCCATTTGCTCATGCTCACAGGCTCCAGGACTCCATTCTCGACTAAGGCCTCCAAGTTAGCCTCAACTTTTGGCCTAATTGCATAAGGTACAGGTCGGGCTTTGTGAAAGTTCGCCTTGCTGTCAGGTTTAATGTCCAGTCTCACG
This sequence comes from Somniosus microcephalus, assembly GCF_052327205.1. Taxonomy (NCBI): domain Eukaryota; kingdom Metazoa; phylum Chordata; class Chondrichthyes; order Squaliformes; family Somniosidae; genus Somniosus; species Somniosus microcephalus. The sequence continues at coordinate 305,415,790 of NC_140990.1, read as the reverse complement.
CTGATCTTTTTCATGCTCCCAAGTTCCCCATTGAAGAGTTCTGCATGTTTGTTTAACACTGCAGTCAGACCTGACTCCCCTTTTGACATCATGCGGACTGCAGGCCAGTCCAGCGTGATTTTCTCTAGCCACGCACATCCCAGTAGCGATGGGTAATTTCCCTTTACCACATATAGTGGCAGTTTTGCAGTCTGTCCGTTCAATTTAACTGTCACCTCAATGACGCCTCTCATGGCCACAGGTTCGCCGGTATACGTCTTTAGCACAATGTTTGTTGGCTGAAGGGTAAGATGCTTTAGCATTTTGTTGTAGACAGTGTCTGAAACAAAGGACACAGCCGCGCCTGTGTCCACCTTCATCCGCACTGATTGTCCCTCCACCAGTGGTGACACCCAGTAGCCATTTAAATCACCTGCAACCGTCAGTATGTGCACCTCTTCCTCCTCAGAGATATCGCTCCCCTCTGTTTTGCTTGTTCCATCATACTGCACTGAATGAACACTCTTTTTCCTCTCTTGTCCAAATACAGACATTTTGCTTCCATGCTTCCCAGCTCTGTCTGTTCTTTTTTTACCTCTACAGGCGCGTTCAATGTGACCCTTTTTCCCACAATTTCGGCATTCCAGCTCTGTACACCAGCAGTCATTAGCGTGATGGCCCATTTCCCCACAACGGTAACATGTGCCGTTCCGCGCACCTTTAGGCTCAGACGACACCTTGTGAACTCTTTCTGTTGAACTCAACTGGTGAGCCTCCTTTTCCACCATCTCCATGGAGACACTAACTTCAATGGCCTTTTCAAGGGTAAGGTTGTCCTTAGTAAGAAGGCGCTTCTGTGTGGCTGCATTTTGCAGACCACACACAAGTCTGTCTCTAATGGTGTCATTCAGCACCTCCTTGAACTGGCAGTGTTCCAACAACCTTTTTAAAGCAGCAATAAACATCGTCACTGATTCCCCCTCCTCTTGATTCCGTTTATGAAATCTAAATCTCTCAGCAATAACCAGAGGTTTTGGTGAAAAATGTGCTCCAAGAATTTCCACTAGTTGCTTATATGTTTTAGTTCCTGGCTTATCTGGTTGCACGAGGCTGCGAAGTAAATTGAATGTCTTCGGCCCGATTACACTCAAAAAGGTAGGCACGACCTTTTCATTTGCCACCGCATTCGCCAATACAAAATAGTCAAAACGTTCTGTATAAGCGCTCCATTGTTCCACATTTTCATCAAAATCACCGATGTTTCCTAATATAGTAGCCATCTCACGTTTCAAATTAAATTTTCTGTTTACTCACTGCACCCGTAACATACGCAGATTAATCCGCTCCTCGTTGCCACTTGTTGTGTCGGTACCTTTCTACCTAGCCACAATTTAGGACTCAGAACTCAGAGATTCAAACATGAAGTGCTTTATTGGAAGGAAAGGAAGTTCTGGAAAGTTCCGAACAAAGAGAGCTAAACTTAACAGAGAACACCCAACCATTTATCTCCTGTGACAGCGCCACCACAGGTGGGAGGAGAACACACAATAGAACACACAATACAGAACAATCTGAAGATGCCTGATTAGCACCGTCGTCATCCTTCACCTGTAATCCTCCCTGCTACATAATGTTGTGCAGGACGCAGCACACCACTATCATTCTGGAGCCCCCCGCTGGCGAGTACTGAAGGACGTCTCCAGACCTATCTAGACACCTTCAATAGTTTGATGGCTGTATGGCTCACCTGGTGGTCTTGTGGCTCTCATTGTAACACTCCTGCTTTGATGGGGTTCCTCTCATGTGACATGAGCCAAATTTGAAGGGGGTATCTGTTGTCTCCCTCGAGCCAGCCCTTAAGTCTGCTTACTGGAATGAAAAGGTCTGGCATGTTGGACTGCCGCAGTATGCAAGCTTCATGACAGCTCCCAGGGAATCTGGTGCACACCTGCATGAACCTTTACTTGCAGTTGCACACCAGCTGCACTTTAATGAAATAATATCCCTTGCAGTTGATAAAAACTCCTGGTTGCTGTGGTGGTACATGGATTGCCACATGCTTGCAATCGATGGCACCCTGTAGTTGTGGGAAACCAGCCAGAGTTTCGAATGTGATTACCTGTTGATTCTGGCTATTGCCATCGCGGGGGAAGTTTATATAACCCTCCATCACCTGCCTTATGCATTTAAGTACTCTGGATTGCAAAACCCTCAATATGCCTCCAGTAGCACCCAGGAAGGAACCGGATGCAAAGAAATTGAGGGCAGTAGTGGCTTTCACAGCCACTGGTAATCAATGTTCCCCTAATTTTTTTCTGGGTGCCTGGCCCTTTTAAGGGGCTGCATGGCCCATTCACAGTTTTGCGCAAATTTAAGATGGGAAAAGCAGGTCCTGGGCTGCGTGGGACCGGCAGAGAGCTGTGCGGCCGCGCAGCTTAGAAGGAGCGTTGCTGGTAATGCGTGGCCACTAGGTCCAGCAAGTAGCAGGTCCTGTGTCAGCTGTGGCTCAGTAGATAGCACTCTTATCTCTGAGTCAGGAGGGTTGTGGGTTTAAGTCCCACGCCAGGGACTTGAGCACAAAAATCTAGGCTGACACTCCAGTACAGTACTGAAGGAGTGCTGCACTGGAGTGTTAGCCCTCCCTAAACTGCTTTGCTCCTTAAAACCTACCTCTTTGACCAAACTTTTGGTCATCTGCCCTAATTTCTTATGTGACTCAGTGTCAATTTTTTCTTATTACACTCCTGTGAAGCGCCTTGGGACGTTTTTCTACGTTAAAGGCACTATATAAATACAAGTTGTTGTTGTTGCCGGAGGCCCTGTCTGCTCTCTCAGGTGGACGTAAAAGATCCCATGGCACTATTTAGAAGAAGAGCAGGGGAGTTATCCTCGGTGTCCCTGGGCCAATATTTATCCCTCAATCAACATCACTAAGGCAGATTAGCTGGCCATTTTCACATTGCTGTTTGCGGGAGCTTGCTGTGCTCAAATTTGCTGCCATGTTTCCTACATTACAAGTGACTGCACTCCAAGAAGTACTTCATTGGCTGTAAAGCGCTTTGAGACATCCAGTGGTCGTGAAAGGTGCTATATAAATGCAAGTCTTTCTTTTTACAAAGCAGACACATATCACTTTCTTTAGGAGGCTGCAACTACCTGACGTGAAAAACTCAGCCTGCGGTGGCACTGTTCTTCTTAAGGAAGCTGAGCCTCTGTCTGTACACCTTGTTATGTGGGTAGGGCCTCCTGTGTCCTCGGCCCCTCTGTTGCTCTCCTCTCTCCTGTTCTGCACCTCTCTCCTGTGCACCTCACTCCTGTGCACCCGCTGATCCCACCACTGCACATGTTGCTGTCACAGAGGGTGATAGTCTTCCTCTTCTGATGTACTGTCAAAAACATCCAAGGTGCCTCCCATCCTACTAGTGTCCCTTTGGTAGCCTCCAAACATCTTCAAAAACTCTATGGTCACAAGAACTCTCTGCTAAACGTTTGCCAGAGGAAACTGGCCAAGCAGCTGTAAGCACTGAGCCTTTATTGAATTCGGGCAATCTGAAGTTGATAGATCCCATGAAGTGTGACTGAAACTCGCCTCCTTTTCACTGGTCAGTTTCTGGAACCCTGGGAATCCCATGCTGGAGGAGTTAAACCTAAAGCAAAGTTAAGTTCATTTGAAAAGGCCCTTATTTGAATGCAATTATAAGCTTGAATGGTGTCTTAATTGATCCTGCCAACTCCGACGAACAGTTTGCTTGCACACAGCCAAACGCGCCTGAGTTAAACACGGAAATCGGTGCATTGGAGCCGGGTTGTGGGCGCGCTTTATTTTTCTCCGAATTTAACTATGCACTCATTCTTGCCTGTTAGAATTCCCTCAGGGTATCTAAATGTGTGAAAGATTAGTGGGAAGTAGAGTAGACTTCGATTATGGGCTGGAAATTCTCAGTGCCCTCCTGCATGACTGTGTCCATTGGCTCCACAGATTGCAGGCTGAGTATTTCAAAAAATATAATTTCTTCCAACAGGTTAGGGGATTCAGATCACAAGATCAAAAGATAATTACAGATAGTTAAGGCCATTCGGACCATCTTGATTCATCCATTCAAAGCGATGCCAGTGTTAACCCATTGCAATATCAATTGTTTCTTAAATGATTTAAAGGGCTAGAAATTCATTATAGCCAAGAAATGGGCAGTGTTTAGACTAAAAATGGTTAAGTAGCGCCATCTGCAATATCGTCTAGAATGCACGCAAAATTCGTGCACACTCCTCAGTAAAATGATTGCAGTCATGATTCTAGTCGAAAAACCCAAGCTCATTGGCGGTACACTGAAAAGCTAGACCAATATTAACATAGTTAACATAGAGATAGGAACAGGAGTAGGCCATTCGGCCCTTCGAGCCTGCTCCGCCATTCAATGAGATCATGGCTGATCCTCGTCTGAGATCATAGCTGATCTTACCAGTTCAGTACCCCGTCCCCGCCTTTTCTCCGTAACCCTTAATCCCCTTAGCCTTCAGAAATATATCCAATTCTCTCTTGAAAATATTTATTGAATTAGCCTTCACAGCCCTCTGTGGCAGGGAATTCCACAGGCTCACCACTCTTTGAGTGAAGAAATTCTTCCTCATCTCTGTTTTAAATGATTTGCCCGCTATTTTTAGACTGTGGCCCCTGGTTCTGTGCTCCCTGGCCATTGGAAACATTCTCTCTGAATTCAGCCTGTCCAGGCCTGCCATAATTTTATATGTTTCGATGAGATCCCCTCTCAATCTTCTAAACTCCAGTGAGTACAAGCCCAAACTATTTAATCTCTCTTCGTAGGTCATTCCCGCCATTCCAGGTATCAGCCTGGTGAATCGCCGTTGCACTCTTTCCATGGCAAGAACATCCTTCCGCAGATGGGGCGACCAAAACTGTACACAATACTCCAGATGCGGTCTCACCAGCACCTTGTACAGCTGTAGTAAGGTATCCCTATTCCTATACTCGAACCCCCTTGATATGAAGGCCAACATACCATTTGCCTTCTTAATCGCCTGTTGCACCTGCATGCTCTCCTTCAGTGACTGGTGCACAAGAACACCCAGGTCCCTCTGCACTTCCCCATCTCCCAATCTATTGCCATTTAGATAATAATCTACCCTCCTGTTTTTACCCCCAAAGTGGATAACCTCGCATTTATCCACATTATAGTGCATCTGCCACGTATCCGCCCATTCCCCCAACCTGTCCAAATCGCACTGTAGCCTCCTGACATCCTCATCAGAGCCCACCCCTCCTCCTAGTTTAGTGTCGTCAGCGAATTTGGAAATATTGCATCCAATTCCCTGATCCAGATCATTTATATATATTGTGAACAGCTGGGGTCCCAGGACAGATCCTTGCGGCACCCCGCTGGTCACTGCCTGCCACTCTGAAAACGAGCCGTTTATTCCAACTCTCTGTTTTCTATCCGCCAGCCAGTTCTCTATCCACGTTAATACTTTGCCCCCAATCCCATGAGCCTTAATTTTGCATGACAATCTTTTGTGTGGAACCTTATCGAAGGCTTTCTGGAAGTCAAGGTACACCACATCCACTGGCTCTCCCCCATCTATTTTACCAGTTACTTCCTCAAAAAATTCCAGCAGATTAGTCAAACACGATTTACCCTTTGTAAATCCATGTTGACTCTGTCCGATCCTTTCCCCATTTGTCAAGTGCTCCGCTATTTTATCCTTAATAATGGACTCTAGCATTTTGCCCACAACCGATGTAAGGCTTACTGGTCTATAATTCCCTGCTTTCTCTCTACCCCCCTTTTTAAATATTGGGGTAACATTAGCTACCCTCCAATCCACGGGTACTGTTCCCGAGTCAATGGAGTTCCGGAAGATGATCCTTAGAGCATCTGCTATCTCCAGGGCCACCTCCTTAAGTACCCTAGGATGTAGTTTATCAGGCCCCGGGGATTTGTCGGCCTTCAGTCCCCTCAACTTACCCAACACCATATCCCTAGAGATACTAATTTCTGTCAGCTCCTCCCTCTCATTAGTCCCTATGTTTGCCGATATTCCTGGGAGGTTATTTGTGTCCTCCTTTGTGAATACAGAACCAAAGTATGAGTTTAATTGGTCTGCCATTTCCTTATTCTCCATTATATATTCTCCCGAATCGGACTGCAGGGGACCGACTTGGGATTTTACCAGTCTTTTCCTCCTGATATACCGATAAAAGCTTTTGCAGTCTGTCTTTATTTTTGCTGCAAGTTTACTTTCGTATTCTATTTTCCCCTTCCTGATTAATCCCTTTGTCCTCTTCTGCTGTATCCTGTACTGCCCCCAATCTTCCGGTCTGGTGCTTTTTTTTGCCAGTTGATATGCCCTTTTTTTTGATTTTATGCTGTCCCTAATTTCCCTCGTTATCCACGGTTGAGTCACCTTTTTAGGTTTATTTTTATGCCAAACCGGTATAAACATGTTCTGGAATTCTTCCATTCTATCTTTGAATGCTTGCCATTGTCTATCCACTGTCAATCCCCCCAGAAACACCACCCAATCAATCTTACCCAATTCCCGTCTCATACCCTCGTAATTCCCTTTATTTAAGTTCTGGACCTTAGTCTCTGATTCAATTTCCTCACTCTCCATCTCGACTGAGAGCTCGATCATATTATGATCGCTCTGACCCAAGGGGCCTCGTACAAGAAGATTGGTGATAAGTCCCTTCTCATTGCACAATACCCAGTCTAAAATGGCCTGATCTCGAGTCGGCTCCTCGACATATTGGTCCAGATAACCGTCCCGAAAACATTCCAGGAATTCCTCCTCCTCAGAATTTTTACTAATTTGGGTAGTCCAATCAATATGTAAATTAAAGTCACCCATGATGACAGCTGTGCTCTTATCGCACGCTTCTCTAATTTCCCTTTTTATGCCTTCCCTCACCTCCATATTACTATTTGGAGGCCTATATATCACACCCACTAACGTTTTTCTCCCCTTGCTATTTCTCATTTCTACCCATACAGATTCCGTTTCATCCGAGTTAATATCCTTCCTTTCCATTGCATTAATCCCCTCCTTTACCAGCAATGCTACCCCACCTCCCCTACCTTTTTGCCGATCCTTCCTAAATATTGTATATCCCTGGATGTTAAGTTCCCAGCCTTGCCCACCCTGCAGCCACGTTTCTGTAATCCCAATCAAATCATACTTGTTTACCTCTATTTCCACAACTAATTCATCCACCTTGTTCCTAATGCTTCTAGCATTAAGATACAAAGCCTTCAGGCTTGCTTTTTTCACACTCTCATTATGAATTAGTTTGGCCCTTTGTGTTTCTCTCCTTTGCTTATTGCTTCTCACCTTTCTACCATCTATTTCTGACTTCATATGACTTCCCTCTTTTCCACTACCTAGGTTCCCATCCCCCTGCCAAATTAGTTTAAATCCTCCCGAACCGTCCTAGAAAATATTACCCCGAGGACATCGGCTCCCTCACAGTTCAGGTGTAGACCGTCCCCTTGGTACAGGTCACTCCTCCCCAAGAACTGGTTCCAATGCCTCAAGAATTTAAATCCCTCTCCCTTGCACCACTGCTCAAGCCACGTATTTAGCTTATCTATCTTACTCTCTCTAATCTTATTAGCTCGTGGCACTGGTAGCAATCCAGAGATTACTACCTTTGAAGTCCTACTTTTCAATTTAGCTCCTAACTCCCTAAATTCAGCTTGTAGGACCTCCTCCCTCTTTTTACCTACATCGTTGGTACCTACATGTACCACGACAACTGGCTGATCCCCCTCCCCCTTCAGAATGCTCTGCACCCGCTCCGAGACATCCTTGACCCTTGCACCAGGGAGCAATATTAGGGGCAGTCTAATTGCAAGTCAGGATTGCCACAGGCTTTTTTCACTACTTGAAGGGGAGGTTCATTGATGCTGCAGCACCTCATTCTCAGCATTGTTGGGTGTGCAGCTGCCTCAACAATCCTAAGAAGAAGCAGACGGAGGAGGATCAGTTACTAACAAATCGTGATGGCGCATCCTCGCCCCAGGGAGAGAGCCCGGATGTTCTCCGATGAAGCTTTGGAGGCTTTGTTTTTTTGCGGTTGAGAGAAGGCAGGTGGTTCTGTACCCGCCAACTGGCAGGAGGTCCTCACCACAAGTGTCCTGCACTATGTGGAGGGAGGTGGCACAACATGTCTCAGGCAGCACTATGGTCCCCAGGACCCACAGCCAGTGCAGGAAGAAGTTTAACAAGTTCACAGGATGAGTGAAGGCTTCAATAAATGCTACATACCACTATCTGTAACACAAGCTTCGCACACTGCTCAAAGCACCACACTCCCAGCGCTCACCCACCAACAATCTCTACCTAGCAACACTCACACTCACATCTCACACCTTGCACACAATGAAAGTCATTCAACTATGGCAGGCACATCACCCAAACACATTGCACCACACTCACTCACACACTTTCCTTTCCCTTGCAGGCCAAGGTGGCTCACAACTGGAGGGAGCAGGAGCAGACAGGCGGGGGCCAAGCCCACATTGATCAGCTGAGCCAGCTGGAGAGCAGAGTGCTGGAGATCATTGGTTGCCAGGTCATGGGCACCGTGGCCACCGGCGACGTTGACCCCCTTGGGGACAACAACGGTATGTTTATTCCTACTCCTTCTTCTCACATCCCACTTCCCCCTTAGCCCAAAATCTTTTCTCACTTTCAAGCTAATCATGCTGTATGTATACATTTCTCCCTTCCTGCCCCCCCACTCCCCTCACCATTACCTGACTCTTGTGCCTTTCTGCTTTCAGATAATCAGCAAGCACCTGAGCAGCCTGTTCCTGAGGGCACCGTAGAGAGCGAGGCGGGAGAAGGGGAGGAGGAAGAACACACCGCGTCACTGCATGTCTCACCCGCAGGCACCACCTCAGATACTGGTACTACACATACGTTAGAGGCTAGTGTAGTAGCGGGATCTGCACAGGGTATGCCACCGGGGACGAGTGGGCTGCGGCAAGGCCAGGGGGAAAGGGTAGCTCGGGAGTCAGCTCCCCGGAGGGTGAGTTCGCGCGCGAGTCCTGCTGCACAGGACTCAGATGAGGACCTCGATGGGGAGGCTTTTAGAAGAAGGGTGATGGGCATGCACATGGAAAAGATAGGTGCAATGACAAGGCTGCCAGAGAGCCTCTTGGCAGTGCCAAGGAGCGTGGCGGACTCTGCCTCCAACATTGCACAAGGCTCTGCGCTCACCATGGAGACCATCATTTCCAGTCTGCAACTGATGCTACACTCCCAGGGAAACCGTGGTGACCCAGACGTGATGGCGTGCACGATGAGCGATGTTGCACCTTGCATTGCAGCACTGGCGTAAGTGACCCAACGTCTTAGTGCTGCAGCAGAAGCTCAGACTGCTCTCAGGCAGTCTCAGTGTGATGCCACCCAAGTTCTGAATGCTGCCATCGCGGCTGGATCTAATTGTGTTTGGAATCATTTGCGGTGTCTCTCTTTCAGCTTTGTGCCCAGGATGACGCTGTGATATGGCCTGCAACAGGGACAGTATGATTGGGATGCCGTGAGCAATGGGGATATGGGATTTCATTCATTCGAATCGGAGTCTGATGAGCTGGTCACGGACCGCCCATCCAGAAGGCTGATTATCTGGCTGCCTGCTCCCTCCTTCCTCGTCCTCATCCTCCTCCTCCTCCTTATCATCCTCCATCTCATCCTCCTCCGGAGGTGGTTCCACAATCCCTGGTGGCAAGGGCTGGGCCCTCATGCTGGCCAAGTTGTGCAGCATGCAGCAGACCACCGTGAAATGGGACACCCTCTCTGATGAGTACTGGAGGGCTCCTCCCGAGTGGTCAAGGCAGTGGAACCGTTGCTTCAGTAGGCCGATGGTCTGTTCAATGATGTTCCTGGTGGCAGCATGGCTCTCATTATATGAGTGCTGGGCACGAGTGTTGGGGTTGCAGAGGGGAGTCATGAGCCAGGTGGAGAGTGGATAGCCCTTGTCTCCGAGCAGCCACCCTTGAGCTTGACGTGGTGGCTGGAAGAGTGCTGGCACACTGGTCTGGCGCAGGATTAAGGCATCGTGGCTGCTGTCAGGATAGCGGGCATTGACATTGAGGATTCGCTGTGTGTGGTCGCACACCAACTGCACATTAAGTGATTGGTAGCCTTTGTGGTTACTGAAGATCTTAGGATTGTTATGCGGTGCCCGCAAAGCCACATGGGTGCATTCAATGGAGCCCTGCAACATGGGGAAGCCCGCTATCCTGGCAAAGCCACATGCATGTTCATCCTGCTTCTCTCTGGTGATGGCGAAGGAGATGCAGTGCCTTCTCCTACTGTAGAGAGCCTCTATGACCTCCCAGATGCAGTGATGGATGGCGAACTGCGAGATGTTAGATATGTCCCTTGCTGCAGACAGGAAGGATCCACTGGCGAAAAATTGAGGGCCACAGTGATCTTGACTGCCACTGGGAGAGCTGTGGTTGCCTTGGTCTGAGGCTGGAGGTCTAGTTGCAGGAGGTGGCAGAGTTCTGTGACCACTGCCTTGGTGAACGAAGCCTTCTAATACACAGCTCCTCACTTCATTGAAAGTAGGAGAAGTGATGTCGGAAGACCCTCGGAGGGTAAGGCCTCCTGTTGAGAGCCCTGATGGCCCTCCTCCCTCTGTGCACATGTTGCCATCTTTCTCGCTGCCTCTGCTCCCTCCATCGTAGATCCTGGAGGGCGAGGTCGACTGCCAGTACAGTCCCCATGACTTTTAGCAAGTGTTGTAGTTTGAAGCGTTTCAAAAATAATAAGGAAGTTTTGTACTTGCCAGAACACTCCCTGGTACCAAATGACCTTGAAATGACTGAAGAAAACTCTTGCAGAAGCAGGAATTAGCACACAGCCACTCACACTTCAAAACCCTGTCAGGTGCGAGTGATTGGTAAGGATCCCTCTAAATGGCGTCACTGGAGCCGACTTCCTGCTGCTGCCGCCACCTCAACCTGTCGTTGCTTTCTCCAGCCGGTAAGTTCAAAGGCCACAACAAAGTTGGGAGATCGGGCGTCAAGTAAGTATTGCACACTCACTGACGTCATGATCTCCGTGATTGCGATGTCCCTGGCGATCGGGTTTACCAGCAGCGCTACCGGCAAGACGGATAAGGCGTGCAGCGCTGGAACCGCCATCAGCTGGCGGTAGAGCTCTGGATGGCATTTTAGCACCATCTTGTGGCGCTAACATGTGTCGCTAAACACACGCATTTCTCCCCCAAGGGTTTTTGCATCCACTACACTATCTGAAAGTTTATTCCATGTGTGGATCACCCTTTATATGAAAAGAATTTCTTGATATCTGCTTTTAATGTACCTCTTCTTTGTTCTTAACAATCTTATATACCTCTGTAAAATTAGTTTTCTGTCACCTTCTTTCTAGGCTGGTAAACTCAACTTTCTCCCAATATTATTTACCCCTATATAAACAACTATGACTGGGTCTCGGCCAGCCCCCTTCAGTATTTCTTCTATCCTTTCCTCACTATGTACTGCTGTAGCTCCAGGTAGCCAGCTCACCATCCTGAAGGTATTGTCTTTATGATATACGTGGCTATCCACTTTCCGGAGCAACGAATCGTTTCTGAATCCAATCTCTGTGACCTGCAAACGGTTATCTTTGTTCAGGCTGCACGCTCTGGTTTTCCAGCCACCTTTATTTCTGGCACCTTTTATCCTTCTGCAATGTTGGACAGTGTGTGGTATCTATTTGCTAGTGCAATCCCCTTGGTAGCTTCACACAGCTTCCTACATTTCTTGTATCTTTCATGAACCGTAATCCATCCAGTAGCTCCATTACCAGGGCTTCTTACAGCAGTGTTTCTATTGCCAGGATAACATTGTTTCTGATTGTACTAGTCACCAGCTCCAGCCTCTGAATGATCTCTCTTGAGGTCTGATGCTAGTCTGGCCATTTCACTTCCCTGAGATAACTCAACTTCTGAATCTAATAATACCCACTCACCCCCAAAAACCCTCTTGCTTTAATCTGCCTTTGGAAGTTCCTGTACCTTGCTCTCTAAGACCAGGGCCTAGAAATTCACTAGCCTTAGCGCCGCTTTTGAGGCGCTAGAGGGACTAGCGCCAGAGTTATGGCCAGTTTAAAAATTCCCTGGGGCCCTAAATCGGCGTTGCACCGGTAGCGCTGCGCCGGCACCGATGACGTCATCGGTGTGCGCAGCGTCCCGGTTGCCGTGGTAACCCGCCCGAACTCCGAAATTGAGTTGCGGCCGCCTCGCCCGTGGCAGCCGCAAGCAACGTTCTGGCAGAGGTGCCTTACTTCAGTTTGCGCCGGCGCATTAAAGGCCCCGCGGCGGCCGGCCACTTTCCCGCCGGCCGCCTGCCCGCAGCTCCCTCCCCGGACTTCTCCCCCCCCCCCCCCCGGAACAGATGCAAGCCCGGCACTTGTCCGAGGTGCCGGGCTCATTTTTAAGCTGATTTGCGCGGGCCGCGGCCGGGTGCAGGCAGCTCCTCCTTAACGGGAGGAGGAGGCCTGCACGTCCCCAGCCTGCCGCACCGCATCGGGTGCCGCAGCGCTGGAATTGCGGCGCGAAACGGCAGTTAGCGCCGATGTACCGCCGCAAAGACCCTTCAGTAGCGCCGGCAGCCGTTTGGGCGCGGCGCCACTGAATTTTTGGCGCGCGCAGGGGACTTAGTGCCGGCACTAACTTCCGGTGCTAAAGCCCTGGCTAAGCCAAAACCCAATTTCTAGGCCAGTGTTTGCATCTCTTTACACCTCTTTGGAGGTCCCACCGCCTATTTTTCACCTCTTTCTTATATTGCATGCTTCTTATTCTGCAACCATAATGAAATTGTTGAATTGCGGGAATGCATGTGGTTATGCTGGTTGCCAAAACTTGTTTGAATCAATGCGCAAACAGCGTGCAATTTGTGGAAACATTACAGACTTTAGTGATCTGATAAATAATCTACATCATTGGTAGGTTTCTTTGGCAGCTGCAAGGTGTGTGATGCATCAATACAGATGGTCTTATGATAGAGTTTGAAAGGTTAAAGGGTTCCCAAATAATAATCACGCACCCAAAATCAAGGTGCAGCTGCTTTAACTGACAGTGTTTGTTGTAGACTTGCCCTATTATTATATTTAATGCAGCGAAATAGAAGCAGCAGTCATGATGCCTTCATTCTGTGGCAGTCCGCTGAGACAGCTGCATTTGAGTCACCACGGCAAACCACATGGTGGCTACTGGGCAACAAGGGCTATCCGCTGATGACATAGCTCATGACTTCAGTTCGCAACCCACGCACCTATGTGCAGCTTGCATACAGTGAGAGCCATGCTGCCATAAGAAATGTGATAGAGCCGACCATTGGCATGCTGAAACAACGATTCCGCTGCCTGGACCGCCCTGGAGGAGTCCTGCTGTACTCGGCTGAGCGGGTCTCAAGATTTGTGGTGGCCTGCTGCATGCGGCACAATCTCACCATCATGAGGGGGCAGCCCTTGTCACCAACTATCAGGCTAGCAGCTAAGCAGCAGAAAGCATGCCATATTGCATACAAATGTAAACTAATCACCCTTGTACATTCCCTTAGTACCTGTCTTCTGTGTGCCTTTTTCTGTCCTAGTGCTCCTATGCAGTGCTACTCCAGTGGCTGCAGTATGGCTGGTGGAAGGCAACTGACTTTCAGTGAAGGAGACTGCAGATGGCCTTGGAGGAAGACCTCGAGCAGCTCTGGGCCTAGAAGGCCCCGCTTCAGACATCTCGACATGTGTGGTAGCAATCTGGGCTGCCTATTTGATGGGCAGCTGCAAGGGCACTGGCAGAGTGGCAGGGGTGGGAGGAAGAAAGCGGTTATCCTGACAGAGGACAGCAGGCTCGTGCTCCATGGAGACACTGCCATCATCCCTCGCCCTTCCCCCCCCCCCCTCAGGCGGTGCCTGAACAATCTTTGTAATCTGTAGGAGGATAGCTTGCTGCACTTCTGTGACACCCTGCAAGCCCCTTTGAACACTGGCACCTGCAGCCCTGACATGTGGCAGCAAGCTAAGTTTGCATGAGAGCTGTCTGAGCTTGCATGGCAGCAAGCTGACCTTGCATGACTTCAGTCTGAACTTCCACTGCAGCACTCAGACTTCTGGTGGAAGCTGCTTGTGCTGCAATGGAAGCTGAGACATCGGCCATCAGACGCTGCATCATGATTGGGTCCATAGTGTGCTGATGGAGTTGGCCACCAATTCCATGCTGGAAGGATTGGCTTTAAGCTCTGCGCAAAGCCCTGTGCCAAGTTGGTGCCGGAATATTCCATGCTCCTTGTCATTGAACACAGGCTTTCTGGCAGGCTTCCCAATGCACCAAGCATTTCATTGTGTATTCCCATCAGCTTTCTTCTGTAGCCTGGTCCATCGAATTCCTCACCTGAGTCCTTTGCAGCAGAACTCATGTGCGATCTCGCCCTCCTGCAAGCTGGCACCTGCCCTATCTTTGCCCCCTGCCCTGGCTGCAGGCCACTTGTGCCTGGTGTCTCACCACGTGCAGATCCCACCCCTAATCTATCCTCTGAGATACGCCCTGGTCATTATTTGAGCTGGTGGCTGCGAGCGTGAAATCAAGTTATGGTATGCCTTCATCATCACTCTCTTGTTGGTGTTCCTCCACTGCCTGGCCTGGTTGCACTTCTTGGGTATCTGAACGGAGAAAGGCACAAGGGTAAGGTAGTGGCGGGGCTGGGGGAAGCAAGAGGTGTATGCTTACACCATCTGCAGCTTGTAAGTCAAAAGAGATTGTGGGATGAGGAAGAAGTGGGATGTGAGAAGGAAGATTAAGTATGAGGATACCATCATTGTCAATTGATTTGGCCACGGGCTCAGCAATGACCTTTCCAATAATGGCTAGCACTCTTTCCTCCATGGGGGTTAGGACATGCAGGCGTGCCTATCCCCCTCCAGTTAGTTCCTGCTGTCTTTGCTTATGTGCCACCTTGTCTTGCAAGAGAGAGGGATGTGTGTCAGTGAGTGTTATGCAAACTGTTTGGGTGATGTGGCTGTCATGGTTGTGTGTGAAAGCTGTGAGATGTGGGTGTGAGGCTTGCAGCTATGCTAAGTGTGTGAGAGTGCAGTGGAGTATATGAATGTTTGGTATGAGTCCTGATTGATATAGGTTTTTGGTAGGTGAGTGTTGGGGGTATGGTGAATTGAGGACTCTCTGAGGGTAGTGGTACAGTTGGTAGGATATGGCAATTGAAGATGCATTCACTGACATCGTGTAAGGTCATTGAACGTCCTGTGACACTGCATCCAGGTCCTCGGGGCATTGACCTCCACAGCTATCTGCTCCCACTGCCTTTTGATTGTGTTTCTGGAGGGCCTCCTGGCTCCCTGTGAATGCAGGACATCTCTCTTCCTTTCCATCTCCTCCACCAAGACCTCCAGTGTGTCCAAAAACATTGGAGCCCGTGCTATCCCATGTTGTGCCATTCTTCAATGTTTCCCAGGTCCTTTCAGCACGACTCCCAGCACCTGCTCCAGCCACAAATCACCTCTCCTTTAAGAGGTGCAGGCTAGCTTTAAGCAGTGCAGGCTAGCTTTGAGCAGTGCAGGCTAACTTTAAGTGGTGCTAAGAAGTTACAATTTTGTGCCTCCTGCTGATGCATGCAGCCAATGAACAGCACGGTTAGTGCTGGCTGCACGAAGCAATCCTGCTAATCAGCAGGCAGCACAAAGATGACGTGCTACCTGCATTTCAATCAAAGGGCGCGGGTTAATCGCGCATCATAATCCCCGCACCTGTTTATGGGAGCTATCCAATTTAGCCCCCTCTTCTCTTCGCCCCACCATTGGTGACCATGCCTTCAGCTGCCTAGGCCCCAAGCTCTGTAATTCCTTTCCTAAATCATTCTTCCCCTCCACTGCCCTCTCCTTCTTTAAGAGCCATCTCTTTGACCAAACATGTGGTTACCCTTTCTAATATCCCTTTCTTTGGTTGAGTGTCATTTTTTTCTATCACCACTGAAATGCTTTGGGAAGTTATTCTGTGCTATACAAGATCAGATGTGTGCAACCTTGATTTTTCAGACTTTGCAAATCTGGGCTATTATTCAGTCTTTCAGCCATATTCGCCATAGCCGTATTCTGGTGCTGCTCTTGACTGAAGGATGATTTTAAAATTCGTATACTTGTGTTAAAATCCCTCCATGTCCTCGCTCCTAATTATCTCTGTAACCTCCTCCAGCCCTGTAACCACCCAAGATAAAAACATAAGAACATAAGAAATAGGAGCAGGAGTAGGCGAATCGGCCCCTCGAGCCTGCTCCGCCATTTAATAAGATCATGGCTGATCTGATCCTAACCGCCAATCTACTATCACAGAACCATCTCCTGAATCTAACAGAATTAGACACACGAAATAGGAGCAGGATCAGGCTACACGGCCCCTGGGCCCGCTCCGCTACCCACAGGGCCATGTCCGATCCGAACCTAGACTCATGTCCAAATTCCTGCCCGCTCCCCGTAACCCTTAATTCCCTTTACTTCTAGGAAACTGTCTATTTCTGTTTTAAATTTATGAAATGATGTAGCTTCTACAGCTTTTTGGGGCAGCATATTCCATGGGCCTACCACCCTCTGAGTGAAGTAGTTCCTCCTCATCTCAGTTTTGAAAGAGCAGCCCCTTATTCTAAGGCTATGCCCCCTAGTTCTAGTTTCACCCATCATCGGGAACATCCTCCCCGCATCCACCCGATCCAACCCCTTCACAATCTTATATGTTTCAATAAGATCGCCTCTCATTCTTCTGAACTCCAATGAGTAGAGTCCCAATCTACTCAACCTCTCCTCATATGTCCATCCCCTCATCCCCGGGATTAACCGAGTGAACCTTCTTTGTACTGACTCGAGAGCAAGTATGTCTTTTCTTAAGTATGGACACCAAAACTGTATGCAGTATTCCAGGTGCGGTCTCACCAATACCTTGTACAACTGAAGCAATACCTCCCTATTTTTATATTCTATCCCCCTAGCAATGAAAGCCAACATTCCATTGGCCTTCTTAATCACTTGCTGCACCTGCATACTAACCTTTTGAGTTTCGCGCACCAGGACCCCCAGTTCCCTTTGTACTTCAGTACTTTCCAGTTTCTTGCCATTAAGATAATAGCTTGCTCTACGATTTTTCCTGCCAAAGTGCATAACCTCACACTTTCCAGTATTGTATTCCATCTGCCAAATCTCTGCCCACTTACTTAGCCTGTCTATGTCCCCTTGCAGGTTTTTTATGTCCTCCTCACACACTACTTTCCCTCCCATCTTAGTATCATCTGCAAACTTTGATATGTTACACTCGGTCCCCTCCTCCAAATTGTTAATATAGATTGTAAAGAGTTGGGGACCCAGCACCGACCCCTGCGGAACACCACTAGTTACTGATTGCCAGTCTGAGAATGAACCATTTATCCCAACTCTCTGCCTTCTATTAGATAGCCAATCCTCTATCCATGCCAGAATATTACCCCCAATCCCGTGATTTTTTATCTTAAGCAATAATCTTTTGTGTGGCACCTTGTCAAATGCCTTTTGGAAGTCTAAATACACTACGTCCACTGGTTCCCCTTTATCCACCCTATATGTTACTTCCTCAAAGAACTCCAGCAAATTTGTCAAACATAACTTCCCCTTCATAAAACCATGCTGACTTTGTCCTATTAAATGATGATTATCCAAATGTCCTGTTACTGTCTCCTTAATAATGGACTCCAAAATTTTATCTACCACAGATGTTAGGCTAACCGGTCTATAGTTTCCAGCCTTCTGTCTACAGCCCTTTTTAAATAAGGGTGTTACATTAGCAGTTTTCCAGTCTGCCGGGACCTTTGCTGAGTCCAGGGAGTTTTGAAAAATTATTACCAATACATCCACAATCCCTACCGCCACTTCCCTCAAGACCCTAGGATGTAAGCCATCAGGTCCAGGTGATTTATCCGCCTTGAGTCCCATTATTTTACCGAGTACCACTTCCTTAGTGATTTTGATCGTGTTTAGCTCCTCCCCCCCTATAGCCCCCTGTTTGTCCAGTGTTGGGATATTCTTAGTGTCTTCTACTGTAAAGACTGATACAAAATATTCATTCAGTGTTTTTGCCATCTCCATATTTCCCATAATTAATTTCCCGGTCTCATCCTCTAAGGGACCAACATTTACTTTAGCCACCCTTTTTCTTTTTATATAACTACAAAAACTCTTACTATCTGTTTTTATATTTTTTGCTAATTTAAAAGATCTCTGCACTCCTCAAATTCTGGTCTCTTGCGCATCTCCGATTTTCATCACTCCACCAGATTCAGATTCAGATTAGATTTATTTGCCATATGTAACAAGTACAATGGAATGCTTGTTCCCCGTAGGGAGGCGTCAGCTATACATACAGCGCCGCGTTCAGAGTCAATACAATGGCTTCCCGTGGCAGTGGGAGCACGATATCCCTCAGCCGCTCCGTCCTCCTCTTCACCACGGCCTCCTCCTCACTGTTGCCGGCTCCACGTGTGGTGGCCTGCTTCTCCCGCTCTGGCCACCATGCCCGGCTCCCCTCCTCCCATCGAGTTACCCGAAATGGAGCTGCCGGCCGACGTGCCATGTCTTCAACTGCCCGGGCCCTGAGCTCTGGAATTCCCTCCTACCTCTCTGCCTCTCTATCCTCCTTTAGGTCACTGCTTAAAACCTACCTCTTTGACCAAGCTTTTGGAGTAGAGTCAAACATAGGCACCTGTCCTAATATTTCCTTATGTGGCTCGTGTCAAATTTTTGCCTGATAATGCTGCTGTTGGAACATTTTTACTATGTTAAAGGTGCCATGTTGTTGTTGTCATGGCCCTCAGCTCCAAAATAGGACCACCACTCTTTTCAGGACCTCTTGCAGCAGGGCATCCAAAGCTGTTTCACTGAATGGAGCAGTTCTGACTTGCACCATCATCTCTCTTGTCTCTTAATCACTCCTGCCTTCCATCCTATCACAAACCTTCCCTTTTGTTCTTTCCTCCCCTCCCCCTTTCCCTGCCCCTGCACTTGCTTAAAAACCTGTTCCATCTCCAGCTTTTTCCAGTTCTGACGAAGGGTCATCAACCTGAAACTTTGGGCTGGATTTTCTCAATGCAGACGAGTTGGAGGCGGGACTGCTGCTTGTCAGGTCTATGTCCTGCCTCCATCATCTTCTGGCCAACCAGCGGGATTTTCCCTTGATTTAATTTTTTGAGGAGGTAACAAGGAGGGTAGATGAGGGTAGTGCATTTGATGTAGTGTATATGGACTTTAGCAAGGCTTTTGATGAGGTTCCACATGGCAGACTGGTCAGCAAGTTAAAAGCCCATGGCAAAGTGTCAAGTTGGATTCAAAACTGGCTCGGAGGCAGGAAGCAGAGGGTAATGGTTGATGGGTGTTTTTGTGACTGGAAGGCTGTTTCCAGTGGGGTTCCGCAGGGCTCAGTACTAGGTCCCTTGCTTTTTGTGGTATATATCAATGATCTAGACTTGAATATAGGGGGTATGATTAAGAAGTTTGCAGATGATACTAAAATCGGCTGTGTGGTTGATACTGAAGAAGGAAGCTGTAGACTGCAGGAAGATATCAATAAATTGGTCAGGTGGGCAGAACAGTGGCAAATGGAATTCAATCCGGAGAAGTGTGAGGTAATGCATTTGGGGAGGGCTAACAAGGAAAGGGAATACACATTAAATGGTAGGACACTGAGTAGTGTAGAGGAACAAAGGGACCTTGGAGTGCATGTCCACAGATCCCTGAAGGTAGCAGGCCAGGTAGATAAGGTGGTTAAGAAGGCATACGGAATGCTTGCCTTTATTAGCCATGGCATAAAATACAAGAGCAGGGGGTTATGCTTCAACTGTATACAACACTAGTTAGGCCTCAGCTAGAGTACTGCGTGCAGTTCTGGTCACCACATTACAGGAAAGATGTGATTGCACTAGAGAGGGTACAGAGGAGATTTACAAGGATGTTGCTGGGAGTAGAGAATCTTAGCTATGAGGAAAGACTGGATAGGCTGGATTTGTTTTCCTTGGAACAGAGGAGGCTGAGGGGAAACCTTATTGACGTGAATAAAATTATGAGGGCCCTAGATAAAGTGGATAGGAAGGATCTATTTCCCTTAGCAGAGGGGTCAAAAATCAGGGGGCACAGATTTAAAGTAATTGGTGGAAGGTTTAGAGGAGATTTAAGGGGAAATTTCTTCACCCAGAGGGTTGTGGGGGTCTGGAACTCTTGAAAGAAGAAATGTAAGCATTTGACAGCTCTGTGAAGCTGTCAAACACTGACATTCTTTGTAGTTTGATGAGTTCTTGTGTTCAGGACTCATCAAACCTTTCAACTTTGTAGATTTCAGATGGCTGTTGGTTCGGAGGATCCAACAACCAGTCTGTGAAATCGACAAGGAAAATGTCGGGACTCCCTATCCAGAGCGGTTAAAGGCTGTAGGCAGAAACCAAGGTAAGTAAACATTTTTTTAACACTTAACAGTCACCTTCCATACTTACCACTCCACACTTGCACCCATCACTCACCTCCACATCTTACTTTCAGGTCCCTCCGGCCCCCGCAGACCTCCTACTCGACTCCCCCACCCCGGTGGGGTTCTCCGAGGTCGGGAAGCCTTCACCTAAAGAGGTAAAATTGGACTAATCCTTTTTTCTGCCTGTTAACAGACAGGTAAAAGGATTTAATCCCTTTCCTGCCTCGAGAAGACGGGACCTGAAGCAGCACATGGGGGCGGGTTTGCCATCTGCCCCCATTTTCTGCTACTTTACCTGCAATCCCGCCTCCATACCCGCCTCCTCGGGGCTGACAAAATCCAGCTCTTTAACTCTGTTTCTCTCTTCACAGATGCTGCCTGCCCTTCTGTGTATTTCCAGCATTTTCTGTTTTTAGTTCTGACTTGAAGTCTTGTTACAATCCTTTTGATCCCCTCTTCTGTAGTAGCTTTACAGTTGCCCAGTGGCCCTTTAACAGCTGCCGGTGCCAGGTGTCCTACCTCTTGACCTTAGTGTGCTCCCAATGTGCTGAATGACAGGTTCGCCAGCAATTTCTGTTAATGAGCTGATCTTGTATTAAAGCACAAACCAGCTCCCTGCACTGCGCCAGGACTGCAGTATTAGCCCAATAGTATTATAGTTCACTGCAACAGAAAACTGAAGAAACGCATTTATTAAAACAAATAATCGCACATTAATTATCACTGTATATACATTTCTGCAGACTAATGAGGCAATAAGCGATTCTTGGCATAAGTATTAGACCTTCAGATGAACTGTAGCTTTTCTGATGAATAATAATGCTGTGAAAAATCAGACCATAAAAGGCCAGTTCCAAGTGAAATCAAGCACTTTTGTGATGTACAGCATAAAATGTGCAACTTTAGCACTGGTTTAAACATGACTACAACGAAGAATGTAAACAAGATTGATCATATTTTACAGTTTTTATAATACCTCAATAACTAAACAGATTCTAACGCTGATTCTTTTTCCACATTACTGTTCATTTTAAGAAAAGCTGTTGAACGGAGGAAATTGCAAGGGAAGGAAATTTTAATTCAAGGCAAGAATCGAAAAAAATACAACAGAGTTTATCAAGCTTGGCTATCAGATTACTCTTCAGTACCAAGACAATGAAGCAAAATATTGTGTAACACACTGAAGCCAAAAAATTCCAGCAGCTAAGAGTGTAATCTCTTCATTTACTCACTGTTTAAGGTTAGGGTGTTATTTTTAAGTGCTCATAAGAAATACAGTTCCATCATTAAATGAGCTTAATTTCCAAGCAAATTTGCTTTTATAAAAAAATTGTTTGTTCCGTACCTCCAATCGGCTTTGCATAATTAGCTGTAATTTATCTTGTTGAAATTAATGAAAAGCTGAAATTGATGGCTGAAAATGGCATAATAAAATTGTAACTGCAGAAATGCTGAGCACCGATCATTGTGAGTGTTGATTCTGCTCTCCCAAATATTACTTACATTAGCGGATCACCTACAGTATCGCTCAATGTCAAAGGTTACACTGTTACTAGGCGGAGGGAGTTGCTGGGGTGTGGAAGTGGAGGAGGGGTTCATATCTCCATTAAAAGAATTTGGAAAGAAGCTTGTAAGAGATCTCCCAAAAGATAGTGAACAAAGCGTTTTTTGATTGCTTCTAGTAAAATTTAAAAAAAGATATCCGTCACTGATATATATTCCACTGAGAAGAAAAGGGTGTAAAAGAAAAGACAGCCATCCGTGGCTAAGTAAAGAAATTAAGGATAGTATTCGACTAAAAACAAGGGCATATAAGGTAGCTAAATCTAGTGGGAGGATAGAGGATTGGGAAAACTTTAAAAGACAGCAAAAAATAACAAAAAGATTGATTAAGAAAGGGAAGATAGATTATGAAAGTAAATTAGCAAAAAATATAAAAACAGATAGTAAAAGTTTTTATAGTTATATAAAAAGAAAAAGGGTGGCTAAAGTAAATGTTGGTCCCTTAGAGGATGAGACCGGGAAATTAATGGTGGGAAATATGGAGATGGCAAAAACACTGAATGAATATTTTGTATCAGTCTTTACAGTAGAGGACACCAAGAATATCCCAACACTGGACAAACAGGGGGCTATAGGGGGGGGAGGAGCTAAACACGATCAAAATCACTAAGGAAGTGGTACTCGGTAAAATAATGGGACTCAAGGCGGATAAATCACCTGGACCTGATGGCTTACATCCTAGGGTCTTGAGGGAAGTGGCGGTAGGGATTGTGGATGCATTGGTAATAATTTTCCAAAACTCCCTGGACTCGGCAAAGGTCCCGGCAGACTGGAAAACTGCTAATGTAACACCCTTATTTAAAAAGGGCTGTAGACAGAAGGTGGGAAACTATAGACCGGTTAGCCTAACATCTGTGGTAGGTAAAATTTTGGAGTCCATTATTAAGGAGACAGTAACAGGACATTTGGATAATCATAATTTAATAGGACAAAGTCAGCATGGTTTTATGAAGGGGAAGTCATGTTTGACAAATTTGCTGGAGTTCTTTGAGGAAGTAACATATAGGGTGGATAAAGGGGAACCAGTGGACGTAGCGTATTTAGACTTCCAAAAGGCATTTGACAAGGTGCCACACAAAAGATTATTGCTTAAGATAAAAAATCACGGGATTGGGGGTAATATTCTGGCATGGATAGAGGATTGGCTATCTAACAGAAGGCAGAGAGTTGGGATAAATGGTTCATTCTCAGACTGGCAATCAGTAACTAGTGGTGTTCTGCAGGGGTCAGTGCTGGGTCCCCAACTCTTTACAATCTATATTAACGATTTGGAGGAGGGGACCGAGTGTAACATATCAAAGTTTGCAGATGATACTAAGATGGGGGGGAAAGTAGTGAGTGAGGAGGACATAAAAAACCTTCAAGGGGACATAGACAGGCTAAGTAAGTGGGCAGAGATTTGGCAGATGGAATACAATACTGGAAAGTGTGAGGTTACGCACTTTGGCAGGAAAAATCGTAGAGCAAGTTATTATCTTAATGGCAAGAAACTGGAAAGTACTGAAGTACAAAGGGATCTGGGGGTCCTGGTGCACGAAACTCAAAAGGTTAGTATGCAGGTGCAGCAAGTGATTAAGAAGGCCAATGGAATGTTGGCTTTCATTGCTAGGGGGATAGAATATAAAAATAGGGAGGTATTGCTTCAGTTGTACAAGGTATTGGTGAGACCGCACCTGGAATACTGCGTACAGTTTTGGTGTCCATACTTAAGAAAAGACATACTTGCTCTCGAGTCAGTACAAAGAAGGTTCACTCGGTTAATCCCGGGGATGAGGGGATGGACATATGAGGAGAGGTTGAGTAGATTGGGACTCTACTCATTGGAGTTCAGAAGAATGAGAGGCGATCTTATTGAAACATATAAGATTGTGAAGGGGTTGGATCGGGTGGATGCAGGGACGATGTTCCCGATGATGGGTGAAACTAGAACTAGGGGGCATAGTCTTAGAATAAGGGGCTGCTCTTTCAAAACTGAGATGAGGAGGAACTACTTCACTCAGAGGGTGGTAGGTCCATGGAATATGCTGCCCCAACAAACTGTAGAAGCTACATCATTACATAAATTTAAAACAGAAATAGACAGTTTCCTAGAAGTAAAGGGAATTAAGGGTTACGGGGAGCGGGCAGGAATTTGGACATGAGTCTAGGTTCGGATCGGTCATGGCCCTGTGGGTTGCGGAGCAGGCCCAGGGGCCGTGTAGCCTGATCCTGCTCCTATTTCATGTGTCTAATTCTGTTAGATGCAGGAGATTGTTCTGTGATAGTGGATTGGCAGTTAGGATCAGATCAGCCATGATCTTATTGAATGGCGGAGCAGGCTCGAGGGGCCGATTGGCCTACTCCTGCTCCTATTTCTTATGTTCTTATGTTCTTATGTCACACTTCAGATGTTGCACCTTGTCTAATGCACATTTCTGTGTCATACAAAAATATACAAGGAAACAAAAGCTGTCATTTTCAATGTGCAGAAAACTTTCCAGGAACATTAAATACCAGGATTTAAATTCACCCACAAACAAAGCTGTGGTTTTGAATTCAATGTTCATTTAACATTAGGCTTTGTAGCTTTAAAGGAATAGACATCTGCATTTTAGCAGAAGAATGACACACAATCTCTGTTTGATCTGTCATAGTACTGTTGTAACTTTGTGGGAATGGCCAGAACCTAGGCTGGGACCTAGTTACACTGGGTCTTGACCTTACATCGAGGATTCACTATGGTTTATTGGGGGAAGAGTCAGGCAGGTCTTTACACGAGCTGGAAATTAAGATATAGCAGATCAGTTTTCCCAGCTGGAAGGTGACTCAAAAGGAAATGAAAGAAAAAAGTGAATACTCCCGATGGTATAATCTGTTTTAGTTGTTTTGTGTCGTTATGGGAAGCATTGAAGGAAAAGTTTTTAAAGTCAGGAATCGCTACTTTTCTTCAGACTAAACAGTGACCACAATATCATTAGGTGTAGAGTAGTTATGGAAAGTGACCAGGAACAATCAAAGGTGAAGATGCTGAACTGGAAGGGGGCTAATTACAGTGAGCAGAAAGGGTATCTGGCCCAGGTGGATTGGAAACAAAGGCAAAACAGTAAACAAGCCATTATCCTTCAAAGAGGAGATAGTTCAGGTTCAGACTAGACACATTCCTATGAGGGGGAAAGGAAGGGCAATCAAAGCTATAATTCCCTGGATGACTAAAGACATAGATATTAAAATGAGGCAGAAAAATTAGGCTTATGATAAATGTCAGATTCATAATATGTAGAGAATCAAGCAGATTATGGAATGTGCAGGGGAGAACTGAAAAAGGAAATAAGATGGGCAAGAAAAGTGCATGAGAAAAGGTTAGCGGGTAACATAAGAGGGAACACAAAAGTACTTTTTTAACATAAAAGGAGGGGTGGGTCCAATTATTGACCAAATAGGAGGTCTTCTTGTGGAGGCAGAGGGTACGGCTGGGGTACTAAAAGTACTTTGCATCTGTCTTCACAAAACAAGATGATGCTACCAATGTCACAGTAAAGAAGGAGGTAGTAGAGAAATTGGACAGGATAAAAATAGATAAAGAGGAGGTACTTAAAAGGTTGGCAGTCCTCAAAGTAGAAAAGGCACCCGGTCTGGATGGGATGCATCCTATGTTGCTGAGGGAAGTAGGGGTGGAAATAACGGGAGGGCCAGCCACAATCTTTTAATCCTCCTTGGATATGGGGGTGGTGTCAGAGGGCTGGAGGGTTGCAAATGTTACACCCCTGTTCAAAAAGGGGAGGGGTAAACCCGAAAATTACAGACGAGTCAGTCTAACGTCGGTGGTGGGGAAACTTTTAGAGGCAGTAGTCCCGGACAGAATTAATTGTCACTTGGAAAGTCATGGGTTTGTGAATGACAGCCAGCACGGATTTCTTAAAGGCAAATCATGTCTGACATACTTGATTGAGTTCTTTGATGATGTTTGATGAGTGTAGTGCAGTTGATGTTGTGTATCTAGACTTTAAAAAAGGCATTTGATAAAAGTACCACACAGTAGACTTGTTAGCAAAATTGAAGCCCATGGGATTAAAGGGGCAGTGGCAGCATGGATATGAAACTGGCTAAGAGACAGAAAGCAGAGTAGCGGTGAACGGTTGGTTATCAGACTGGAGGGAAGTATATAGAGGTGTTTCCCAGGGTTGGTATTGGGACTATTGCTCTTTTTGATATATATAAATGACCTGGGCTTGGGTATACAGGGCATCATTTCAAAGTTTGCAGATGTCATAAAACTCAGAAATGTAGTAAACAGTGAAAAGGATAATAGCAGACTGGTGAAATGGGCAGACACATGGCAGATGCATTTTGGAAGGAAGAATGAGGAGAGGCAATATAAAGTCATTGTTACAATTTTAAAGGAGTGGAGGAACAGAGAGACCTGGGAGTTTATGTACACAAATCTTTGAAGGTGGCAGGATAAGTTGATAAGGCTGTTAAAAAAGCATTTGCGATCCTGGGCTTTATAAGTAAAGGCGTAGAGTACAAAAGCAAGGTCTAAACCTTTATAAATCACTGGTTAGGCCTCAGCTGGAGTATTGTGTTCATTTCTGGGCACCACACTTTAGGAAAGAGGTCAATGTGTTGGAGAGGTTGCAGAGGAGATTTACCAGAATGGTACCAGGGATCAGAGACTTCAGTTATGTGGAGAGACTGGAGAAGTTGGGGTTGCATTTTTCAGAGCAGAGAAGGTTAAGGGGAGATTTGAGTGTTCAAAATTTTGAGGGGTTTTGATAGAGTACATAGGGAGAAATTGTTTTCACTGGCAGGAGGGTCGGTAACCAGTGGACACAGATTTAAAGCAATTGGCAGAAGAATCAGAAGGGAGATGAGGATTTTTTTTCCACTGCAAGTTGTTGTGATCTGGAATGCGCTGCCTGAAAGGGCGGTGGAAGTAGATTCAATAGTAACTTTCAAAAGGGAATTAGATATATACTTGAAGGGGGAAAAGATTGCAGGGCTATGGGGAAAGGGCAGGAGGGAGTGGGACTAATTGGAGAGTTCTACCAAAGAGCCGGCACAGGTACAGTGGGCTGAATGGCTTCCTTCTGTGCTGTATCATTCTATAATTCTATGATATGTATCCTGCAAAATAAAACAGTTTCTTTATTTGTCATAGACCTCATTTTACCATCAGTTCCACCTATCGAAAGATGGGAAAGCGCGCATGGGGGCATGTGCGAGATTACGATATACAATTTTGTATGTGCAGTTGGAGGTATTGTTTAATCCCCCCAGTTACACTGTGGTGTGGGTAAATATTGCACCATGTGAGTTAAGTCTGGAATTTAAAATGTGTGAGGTCCACTCACAGGAGTAACCTGTGCCGCTGAGCCCGTGAGAATATCTCCAGAAGACCCGAAATTGGTAACCATCCAATGAGAAACTATTCCGGACATATGAGGAAACAAATCAAGCATAAGCGATCAGAAAAATCTACAAATAAAACAAAGGATAAGGGGAGCCAATCAAACTGCTCCAAATATTAAAAAAAATTCTTTCATCTGCCGTCTTTGTTTCTCCAGTAAGATGAGCACTAACTGCTGGTAATAAGATTTGTAATATAATAAAGACATAAAAAAATTACAACATTTAGAAGAAAATAATTAAACCTACCCTAGAGAATAGCATTTACCTCTAACAGGCCTTCCGCCGGAGGCCTGTGCCTATGTGAGAAGCCTGAATCAGGGGTTTATGCCATTTCTTAAACCTATTATTGTCAGCTGAAGTAACTTCACACGTAGCAGGCTACAGCAAGCATATGTATTACTTGCAGAATGTTTTTTTATGATCGACAACAAGACTGGACATTCAGAAGCATGCCAGGAATTGAACGCCTCACCCCCTTTCCTAAGCATGAACAATATCCAGAGGATTGATGACTTAAACCCCAGCCAACTCATTTCAGTAGCTGTCAAAGTAACCAAAATGTGTTTTTCTTGTGTGTAAAACATTACTACAAGTTAAAGTGCAAGCTCTTCAACATTTCCTGAGGTAATGCTGAAAGCAAAACCATTTATTTACTATATACTAGCTGATCTCACGCAATTACAGTAGGCAAGTAAAAAAAAAGAGCTGAAAAAGGAAGGAGGTGAAGTTAAAACCAACAGATAAAATGAGACTAAACAAATTATAGCTGCTCCTAAAATTATTTCCATTGTTTTCAATAATTTTCCATTACAGATGGCGGGACTTATGAACAGCAAGTCATGGCATGCTCTGTGATCATGAAAATGCCCAAACGTTTCACATAAAGGTGCTTACTAAGGTTTGTACTCTGATACACAGCTGAAAATTATTTCTCTGCAACCTTGCATGAACTCGAGGTTCAGGCTATTCACCTAGGCACAGGCCTCTAACAAAAAACATTGCTATAGGAATTTCAAACATAGAAAATGCCACTGTATAATTTAATTTAATAATTTCCATGTAAATTTTACATTTTTTTTGTCTTCAACCTGTTGGAAACCTTGGCCCTGATATTTACGGGGATGCGGGGAGGGCCTGGGTGAGGCTGAAAACTGCAGAAGAACCCAGCAAGGCCTGGGATGCGGAGGTCGCGCTGATCTTAACGGCAGGGCCTCATTTGCATCTTGTAGCTCCACCTCTCGCCCGGCAGCCGGCCAAATGAACAGCCTGGCCGGCGGGTGGGAGGGAACATTAGTGGCAGGTGGCTGCAGTTGGGAACACTTGGGAATGGTCCCTGGCAATTGGGTGGGGGGGGGCGGTGGGGAGATTGGCAATCAGGAGGTCTGAGGGGAGGTCGGCACTGGTAAAGAAGCTCCAGTCGGACATCGGGATGGGGTGGAGGCCCATGATCAGGAGGGCTTGGGAGGGAGGGTGGGTGGCGGTGATGGTGGTGAGGAAGGAAGGCTGGAGATCGGGGCTGGGGGAGGCCGAAGGCTTCCTTGAGAAGCCCGGAGGGGAGCACTCCTAACCCACAAGGAGTGTTGAAAGACCCACTGGGAAACCTGCAGAGCACCAGTAAATTTCAAATCTGGTTCCCAATTACGCTGTAGGAGCTCAATTTGAATATGTTAATAAGCGCCCCGCTTCTCCACTTGGATGCCCCGATATCTGCTGCCGTAAAAATGGCGTGCATGCCGTTTGGGAGTTGGGTTACCCGGATTTCACTCTGTAACCGCCCCCCCGACCTTCTCCCGCCCGTTGTGGGAGGTGGGGGGGAAGGTGGGGGAGGGGGTGGTGTTAATATCGAAGTCCTTATTTACAGTAGCAAGATCAATATCTAGCTAAATGTAGTATGTCTCAGGGTTAAACAGAGAACCTTTGTCAATACTCTTGGCTTACTGGAATATGTCATGTGGTTCCATATGATCTCCTCAGCTCCAGAGGTGGAAGAATATACACTATATTGGACCATGGATCAGGCTGTGATCCAACAGAGAAATTTATTGAGCGTTCAACAAAGTAATCAATAGTACGCAAACAGTATGGGGCCGATTTTCCTATTCCCCATGTGTCTTTAGCCTAGGCCCAACTTACACCAGGCACAGGCTCACCCCTTGGCAGTGCCTTGCCCCTAGAAATAGGTGAAAAATACAGCTGCCTTAGAGGCCTGCAGCAGCGGTAATGATTTGGCTTGTGGGTCTTCTGGCTGCTAGAAGACCTCCAGCGACTATCCTTATCCTGTTCTCCCTGGAAAAAAAAAGGGACATATTTTTTGGCGCGCTACTATTCGCTGCCTGCCCCTCTCTGATTCTCTGATAGGAGAGGGACTGGGTGCAGAGCCCAAGACCTACTTCTTCTGTGGCCCCCTCCCAAAATGGTGTTGGGGGAAGGAAAATGAGGTGGGAAGACCAGTTACACTCCTTCCCCCCTCATTAGCGTGCCTCTATCTTTGCCTGTATCTATTGCTGGTGCAAGCATGTCTCCCCCACCCACTCGAGGGAAACTTTGTAAATACTTAGGCAACACAAAGGGCGGAGACCTGGCTGTTGGAGGCAGGGGTTATGTATACGCGATCAAGAGCCTGAAGCAAAACATTCTGAAACAAATAACAGCTCTTACAGTGTGTACTGTAAAAAAACTAAGACACAGTAAAGTACTGACTGAAAAAGGTGATGAATTTGTTGGTCCTGGTGAATAATGCACCTGCGACTTTCTTTATACATCTCTGGGCAGCAGATTTCCTGACAATGCTGATGTCCCTATTCTGGAAGGAGCCTGATGCATGAAAATTGAGGGCCACACTGACTTTTATAGCTGCTGGCAGTGCTGTAATATTACACGGTTTTCAGAGGTTTAGGTGAAGCTGTAGATATGTCACAGCCTCCCTGTCACACTCCCTAGACATATTTCTTACTGTCATTACCAGATACCTGTGCCTGGTGTGGGAGACCCATTGGGGTCATTTTCACTTTGGACACGGGTGGGAGATGGACGGATGCGGATAGGCTGCCCGTTATACACCCCGCACGATTTTCCTTTCCATTGAAGTCTTTCACTGCTCCACCCACCCCCAAAGTGAAAATTACTCCAATTTTTTAGTGGAGTGGGGGGGGGGCGCGGTGCGGGCCTTGATGGAAAGTCATTGGCCTAGAAATTCACTAGCCTTAGCGCCGCTTTTGAGGCGCTAGAGGGACTAGCGCCAGAGTTATGGCCAGTTGAAAAATTCCCTGGGGCCCTAAAGCGGCGTTGCACCGGTAGCGCTGCGCCGGCACCGATGACGTCATCGGTGTGCGCAGCGTCCCGGTTGCCATGCCGACGGGCCCCAGCGCCGAAATTCAGTTGCGGCCGCCTCGCCCGTGGCAGCCGCAACTAAGACTCTGGCAACAGAGTCCAACGTGTGTTTGCGCCGGCGCATTAAAGGCCCCGCGGCGGCCGGCCGCTTTCCCGCCGGCCGCCTGCCCGCAGCTCCCTCCCCGGACTTCTCCCCCCCACCCCCCGGAACAGATGCAAGCCCGGCACTTGTCCGAGGTGCCGGGCTCATTTTTAAACAGATTTGCGCGGGCCGCGGCCGGGTGCAGGCAGCTCCTCCTTAACGGAAGGAGGAGGCCTGCACTTCCCGAGCCTGCCGCACCGCATCGGGTGCCGCAGCGCCGGAATTGCGGCGCGAAACGGCAGTTAGCGCCGATTTACCGCCGCAAAGACCCTTCAGTAGCGCCGGCAGCCGTTTGGGCGCGGCCCTGCTGAATTTTTGGCGCGCGCAGGGGGACTTAGCGCCGGCACTAACTTCCGGCGCTAAAGCCCTGGCTAAGCCAAAACCCAATTTCTAGGCCACTGTCTGCTAACCGGCAGCCATGTTGCTGGTCCTCCTCTGCCAACACCAGTGCTTGGGGAGCACTAACTGCATTCCCCATAGTGACCATAACACTAGACTCTAGAAGGAAAATTCAATTCATAGATGCATTTAAGGGGAAGCTAAATAAGTACATGAGGGAGAAATGAATAGAAGGATAGGATTATACTGGGAGGAGGCTTTTGTGGAGCATAAACACCAGCATAGACCAGTTGGGCCGAATGGCCTATTTCTGTCCTGTAAATTCTATTTCATTCTATGTAACCTACTTACTTTTAAACAAAGACAACAGCTTTCTCTCTGTAGCCTCTAACTTAATGTCTGTTCTATACGGGTAAGAGTATGCATCGCACCAGCAAAGTGTTACTTCAGCAATATTGGAAATTTCCCTTAAATGCTCAGTCTGGTACTTTAATTGCTGAACGCATTAGCTCTCATACCATGTAATATTGCTCATGTTGTGAAATTTGTGGTACGTAAACGCTATGCTGCACTTTGAACGTTGCTGTCCTCTGCCGATCAATTGCTGCTCGCATAATGCTTTATGCTGACAGCAATTTCTAGGCAGAAGGTTGTGGTTCAAGTCTCACTCCAGTACTTGGCATAATTTAGGCACTGTTGGAGGTGTCATCCTTTGAATGAGATGTTAGACTGAGGTCCAATGTGCCTGTCCCAGTGGTTCAGGAGGATTTTAAAAGATCTCCTGCCATCATTCAAAGAAAAGCGGGGCTATTTCCTGGTGTGCTGGACAAGCATTCTCCCTCAAGCAACACTAGCAAATACAGAAAATGCTGGAAATACTCAGCAGATCAGGCAGCATCTGTGGAGAGAGAAACAGAGTTAACGTTTCAGGCCAGTGACCCTTTGTATTTACTTTTGTACTAGCAAATGCAGATTAACAGCTCATTCATCTCATTGCTGTTTTTGGGGATCTTGATGTGTGCAATATGAGGGATGAGCAAAAGCTTTGGCAAAGAGATGGGATTTAATGGAGCTGGAGGGTGAGAGTTAGACATGGAGGCGTTTATGGAGGGAATTCCAGAGAGTGTGACTGAGGCTGCTGAAGGCATGGCTAACAATAGTAAATGGGGATGGGGGTTCACAAGAGGCTGGAGGGAGAGGAACAGAGAGTCCAGGGGGTGGTTGTAGGACTGGAGAAGGTTACAGAAATAGGGAGGGGTCAGAGCCATGGAGAGATTTAAACACCAGGATGAGAATTTTAGATTTGAGTCATTGTGGGATCAGGAGCCATTGTAGGCATGACAGGACGGAGATGATCAGCAAGTGGGACTTGATGTGGAATAAGATAAGTGCAACAGAGTTTGGATGAGCTGAAGTTTATGGAGTCTTGAGGATGGGAGGTTGGCCAGGAGTCCATGTCATAAAGTTATTGCAGATATGCTGCAAGATAAATAAAAAATCATTGTCAATATGCTGCACGGAATTAATGCAATGATTCCTAAAGTTGTAAATTAGCCTGATGTATATTTTGATGCCTAATTGCACATTTGATTATGAACAATATATAATTTATTGGTTTTTACAGATGAAAAACACATTTGAGTATGTGAAAATTACTCCTCAAAGTTTACTGAATATTTCTGCAGATCCAGCAGCTAGAGTAATTAACAGGAAGATTTTCTGTTTTCCGTCCTGATTGCACTACCGAAAACTTATCTCGAATTCAGGGCCAGTGAAGATACTCTCAAGACCATAGCAAGCTAAGACTCACTTAAAACATACAGAAAGTGAAGTATCTAGCCTAAGATAAGCAGAAAAGACCTAACAATCTAGCGCTTATTCCTTATTAAAAGCTGTTAGCCTTTGGTGGATGCCTTCTCTTTGATTAAGTGACCTGCCTATTCTACCCAGCCCTAAACCATCAATCAATATTAAAACGATCAAAAACATCAGCTGCTCTGATACAGTTAAATGATTTCCAAGTAGGCTTTTCTATCTTACCTGCCTTCACCATCCTCCATAAAAAGCTGAAACCTCAAATCTTAAACACCCAAAAACCATTACACAATGAGGTAATTGATTGCTACCTATTCTTTCTTCTCATGAGGTCATCTGAAGTCAGATACAGTGTCAAACATGATTGACAGTTATGCTTCAGGCACTTGACTGTACTTTACCTAAAATCCACAATCAATATTAAAAATGTTAAAAATGATCTGCATAAAGCAATCATTAGATTAAGGTTGGGCAACAGGGAATTCCTGCTACAATTGATTTACGCTGTTGGAAATAAAATAATGTAAATATGTTTTGCCTAGTGCACCCTTAAGTCTTGATTAATTCATGAGTTCACCATTTTACGATTTTCTTGTCTCCGAATGCAAATGAGTAGTGACATAATGGGTAAAATATACGTCTCAGTAAGAGTTGTTCTAAAAGTGCTTTGGCTGGGATGACATCAGGCCAGCTGCCAGTCTATGCTGGCACTTTTATATTCAAAATGGTAGAGCTGGCGATATGAGGTTAAGAACTTCATGATTTGTTTAAACTTTACTTCACAGCAAAGTGTGACATCCCAGAATTACACTTGAGGATTGCTTCCAAATTGCTTCAATAGCGCTTTCTGCGTCTCAGGGTCCTTTTAAGCAGGAATTCTCCTTTAATAATGGGATTGACGCTTTATGCGATGAAGTGTGAATGACTCTGAAATATTGAATTCGTTTAGCTGACTACAAAGGCCTTAGGTTAAAGGAGTGAAGACGAATGATTTATTATTAGACGGTCATTTGTAATGCATCAGTTCAGTGCAGACAGATTATGTCATTTATAATAAATGCTGAATGCCAGGCCAGGGTTAAATGGCTTGAGAAAACCATATATTTACTGTAGAATTAGATGGCCTGCCAGTAGAGGCGATTTCCATGTTTTCTTTTTCAACAACAACAAGTTGTATTTATATAGCACCTTTAATGTAGTAAAACGTCCCAAGGCGCTTCACAGGAGCGTTCTAAAACAAAATTTGATACCGAGCCACATAAGGAGATATTAGGGCAGATGACCAAAAGCTTGGTCAAAGAGGTAGGTTTTAAGGAGCGCCTTAAAGGATGAAAGAGTGGTAGTGAGGCGGAGAGGTTTAGGGAGGGAATTGCAGAGCTTAGGGCCTTGGCAGCTGAAGTCACGCTCACCAATGGTTGAGCGATTAAAATTGGGAATGCTTAAGAGGCCAGAATTAGAGGAGTGCAGATATCTGGGAGGGTTATGGGGCTGGAGGAGATCACAGAAATAGGGAGGGGCAAGGCCATGGAGGGATTTGAAAAGAAGGATGAGAATTTTAAAAGTGAGGCATTGCTTAACCGAGAGCCAGTGTAGGTCAGCGAGCTCAGGGGTGATGGGTGAATGGGACTTGGTGCGAGTTAGGACACGGGAAGCAAAGTTTTGGATGACCTCAAGCTTACAGAGTGTAGAAAGTGGGAGGCCAGCCAGGAGTGCGTTGGAATAGTCAAGTCCAGAGGCAAAAAAGGCATAGCTGAGCGTTTCAGCAGCAGTTGAGCTGAGGCAGGGGTGGAGTCAGGCAATGTTCCAGACGTGGAAATAGGCGGTTTTAATGATGGCCCGGATATGTCCCCTTGTCACTGCGCTCACGAAGGCAGCAACTTGTGCAGGTGTAATGTTTCACGGTAGGTGGTGCCACTTTGGTACCTTGCTCAAGTATTAAGTGCGACCCTGGGCAATGCTGGTGAATTATTCATTCAATGGGACATCACCAACCAAGCATGATCCTCCAAAAACTGTTATAGATAGATCCAAGAGGAAGGACTGAAGGATTCAGCGAAATGCAGTGCAACACTGAAAGCATAAGGAAGAACAAACGGAAAAATATTATAGGTAAATGAAAGAACCAATTTGCAACTAATAGTTTGTAATATTCAATAAGAATGTAAGAGAGCATAGAGTGAGAAAAGGCCATTCGGCCCATAAAGCCTGCTCCTTTCACAGGCCATATACAATCCACCTATAATGAATATAGAATTTCCTGCAATAATATTTCCTACATTACAACAGTGACTACATTTCTAAAGTACTTCATTGGTTGTAAAGCGCTTTGGGACCTCCTGAGGTCGTGAAAGAAAGATGCTATATAAATGCAAGTCTTTCTTTTTTTTATAATGGACTCAATCTGACAAAATTAATCTCTTGAGGAAAGATTCTACAAACTTTTTCAGCTGCCTCTCAAGATAAATCAAGTAAAGTTTCAGCATTCTCATCTAATAATGCATCCTACATTATATAGCTGGAACAGTTGCCTTGCTTGGTATAACATTTTCATCATATCTCCCACAATATGGTGAATTTTTCCAATTTTAGAATTTATTTCATATATCTGTAATCCTATAGGAAATGTAACACTTTCTAAACTTAATCTTGCTTGAAGCTTATTAATTATATATTCATGCCCTCAGCATAACTGGGAATACCCTGTTGGAAACAAATAAAATAATGAAAATATATTTTGCATAATTTTGAATAATTCATGAATTCACCATCTTATGATTATCCTGTCTCTGAATGCAAATGAGAAGTGACATAATGGTTAAAGTAAAATTATCAGTGAGTGCTGTGCCAAAATTTCTTTGGCTGGGATAGCATCATGCCAGCTGACAGCCGATACTGGAACTTTTATATTCAAAATGAAAGAAGTGCCAATTGAAGTTTTAGAAATTCCATGATATATTTAAGAGAGCACGGACCTGAGCGGGAGTGGCGGTAGCGGAGGCAGCGGCAGCAGCATAAAGGGAGCTGAGCGGCGATTCAAAAAATACACAAGGAGTGATGTCACGGGATAGCTGGCAACTGATTGATTGGTAAAGGTCACACCATTTTTTTCTCTTCAAGTTAGGGGCTGGGGTTAAATAGCTGGTTAGGGATAAAGCAGGAGCTTGGAGATTAGTAACTGTTAATACTTTATTAAATTTGTAACTGTTAATACTATATTATATTAATAACTTGAATTAGATACATCTTAGTCTTAAGTTTCTGTAAAGTTAGTTAATATTCAAATAAAGGCATGGCAGGGCAGCTCAGTCCAGCGGAATACACACCCTGTGCCATATGTGAAATCCAGGATGCTTCTCGTGTCCTGGACAACCACGGGTGCAGGAGGTGTCGTCAGCTGGAGGAACTCGAGCTCTGGGTTTCAGAGCTTGAGCAGCAGCTGGCGTCACTGCGGTGCATTCACGAGGCTGAGAGCTACGTGGATAGCACGTTTCATGAGGTGGTCATCCCACAGCTAAGGAGTGCACAGGCAGAGAGGGAATGGGTGACCGCCAAACAGAAGAGGAGGACCAGGCAGGCAGTGCAGGAGTCATAGGGCTAAAAAATTGAGTAATTGAGTGGTTGCGTCCCAAGAGGGAAGCACCCCGCATCCCTCTTGGGGCGCTGTGAGTCAATATTGCGGCGTTATGTGCTGCAGCGCCACACGCTGCGGCATGTCACGCCACGGTATTGCAGGCCTTCCTCCCCTTCTTAAAGGGGAGGGGCCTTGTGCAGCGCAACCTGGTGCCCAGCTGGGCCCCCGGGGATCGGGAGTGCAGGCAAAAGAGCCCGGCACTCAAGAGAAGTGCCGGGCTCTTGGGGCGCAGCCAGCACTCCGCGGGGGTGGGTGGGGGGGGCTGCATTTCAGGAGGCCTGGGACGGGAACGCAGGCAGATGCTGGCAGGCGGCCAGCAACAAAAATGGCCACCCCACACTTCACCTTTAAATTGCGCCACCCCTACTCTACTGATAAATACTGGCTTGTGCGCTCTCTCCACTGATAAACACTGGCTTGTGCGCTCTCTCTACTGACAAACACTGGCTTGTGATCTCTCTACCGATAAACACTGGCGTGTGCGCTCTCTACCGATAATTGCTATGCCCGACGGGGTTAGGGGGGCACTCCCAAAGATCGTGGCCGGGGCATGAGCGGGGTGCTGCGCACGCCAATGACATCATCGCCAGCGGTGCAGCGCCACAGGGCGCTACCGGTTAGCGCCACAACTAACCTCCTGCTGAATTTTGCGGGAGGCGGGGCAGTGCCGCGCCCGGGCGCTAGTTGCGTTGCGTCCCGTTAGCGCCCTCCAAGTCCTTCAACCCGACGGCCCGACTCCTCTAACCTGGCGTGGTTTGGAGCCATCGGAAATCCCACAAAACACCCTTCAAAATAGGGATTAGGCTAAAAACTGCCTGTTAACTACTTGTTAACAGGCAGTTAATTGGCACTAATCCCTTCCCGCCTTGGGTCGGCGGGTCACAGTGCAGGGCGGGTACCCACCTCCTTTGAAACTTACATGGAGGCGGGTTTTGGGCGGGATGGTGTCGGGACCCCCGAATTCAGAATTTTAGCCCCCCGCACGCCTAAAAGCCCGCCTCACGACACACTGAAAATCAACTCCATAAAGTCACAGAAGGAGGCCATTCAGCTCATCGAGTCCATGCCAGCTCTCTGTAGAGCAATCCAGTCAGTCCCATTCCCCCACTCTATCCCCGTAACCCTGCAATTTTATTTCCTTCAAGTGCCTATTCAGTTTCCCCTTGAAAACATTGATTTCACCAAGATCCCAATATGCCTGGTTAACCACTCTCTCAATATGTCCTGCCACCTTCAGGGACCTATGCACATTAACTCCCAAGTCCTGCTGTCCCTGCACACTCTTTAAAGCTGTGCCATTAAGTGTATATTGCCTCTCCCTGTTCCTTCTGCCAAAGTGCATCACCTCACACTTCTCTGTATTAAATTCCATCTGTCACTTGTCTGCCCATTCTGCTAGCCTTTCTATGTCCTGTTGCAGTCGATTGGTATCATTATCAGTTTGCCACACCCGCAAGTTTGGTGTCATCGGCAAATTTAGAAATTCTACTCTGTATTCCAATATCCAGGTCATTTATATATATCAAAAAAAGCAGTGGCCCCAGCACTGACCCTTGGGGAACACCACTGTCTATCATCCTCCAGTCCTTTTTTTTTGAGGATGTAACTGGTAGAATAGATAAGGGAGAACCAGTGGATGTGGTGTATTTGGACTTTCAGAAGGCTTTCGATAAGGTCCCGCATAAGAGATTAGTGTGTAAAGTTAAGGCACATGGGATTGGGGGCAAGGTACTGACTTGGATAAAGAACTGGTTGGCAGACAGGAAGCAAAGAGTTGGAATAAACGGCTCTTTTTCCTAGGACCCCAGCTATTCACAATATATATATAAATGATCTAGACGAGGGAACTAGGTGTAATATCTCTAAGTTTGCAGGTGACACAAAGCTGAGTGGGCGTGTGTGCTGTGAGGAGGATGCCGAGAAACTCCAGTATGATTTGGACAGGTTGGGTGATTGGGCAGAAGCTGGGCAGAAGCATGGCAGATGCAGTATAATGTGGATAAATGCGAGGTTATCCACTTTGGTAGCAAAAACAGGAAGGCAGATTATTATCTGAACGGCAATAGATTGGGAGAAGGGGAAGTGCAACGAGACCTGGGTGTCCTTGTGCACCTGTCGCTGAAGGTAAGCATGCAGGTGCAGCAGGCGGTTAAGAAGGCAAATGGTATGTTGGCCTTTGTAGCGAGAGGGTTCGAGTACAAGAACAAGGATGTCTTGCTGCAGTTGTACAGGGCCTTGGTGAGACCACACCTTGAGTATTGTGTGCAGTTTTGGTCACCTTATCTGAGGAAGGATGTTCTTGCCATGGAGGGAGTGCAGTGAAGATTCACCAGACTGATACCTGGGATGGCAGGAATGACGTATGAGGAGAGATTGGGTCGATTGGGCTTATACTCGCTGGAGTTTAGAAGAATGAGAGGGGATCTCATTGTAACTTATAAAATTCTAACAGGACTGGACAGACTGGATGCAGGAAGGATGTTCCCGATGGCCGGGAAGTCCAGAACCAGGGGTCACAGTCTAAGGATAAGGGGCAAGCCATTTAGGACTGAGATGAGGAGGAATTTCTTCACCCAGAGAGTGGTGAACCTATGGAATTCTCTACCACAGAGGACAGTGGATGCCAATTCATTAAATATATTCAAGAAGGAGTTGGATATATTTCTTAAGGCTAAAGGGATCAAGGGATATGGGGAGAAGGCAGGGACAGGGTACTGAATTTGGATGATCAGCCATGATCTCATTGAATGGCAGAGCAGGCTCGAGGGGCCGAATGGCCTACTCCTGCTCCTATCTTCTATATTTCTATGAAAAACAGCCATATACCACAACTCGCTGTTTTCTGTCCTTAAGCCAATTCCTTATCCAAGCTGCCACTGACCCACCTATTCCATGAGCCTCCATTTTGTTAACCAGCCTTCTATGTGGTACTTGTGAAACGCCTTCTAAAAATCCATGTAGATAACATCCACTGCATCCCCTTCATCAATCCTCTCTGTTACTTCATCAAAAAATTCAATTAGATTAGTCAAACATGATCTGCCTTTTACAAATCCATGTAGGTTCTCCTTAATTAGCTTTAACCTCTCCAAGTGCCCATTAATTTTTTCCTTGATGATTTACCCACCACTGATGTTAAACGGACCGGCCTGTAGTTACTAGGATTGTCCTTACACCCTTTCTTGAACAATGGTGTCACATTTGCCACTTTTCAATCCTCAGGCACCTTCCCCACATCTGGGAAAGATTGGAAAATTATGGCACGCCCTTCCGCTATTTCCTCCCTCAATTTCCTTAGCAACCTGGGATGCAAGTCATCTGGACAAGGTTACTGGTCCACTCTAAGCATACCCAACCTTTCTAGTACATTCTGTCTAACAATTTTCACCCCTTCCATTGCTTCTACCTTTTCCACTTCTACCGATATTTTGTCAGCATCCACCTCCTTAGAAAACACCGATACAAAGTACTCATTGAGTATTCTAGCCTTACCCTGCACTTCTAAGCATATAACACCTTCTTTGTCTCTAATAGGCCCCGCCCCGCCCCGCCTCTTACTACCCGCTTACTGTTAACATGCCGGTAGAAGATTTTTGGATTCCCTTTTATGTTAACCGCCATTCTACTCTCATTCTATCTTTGCCAATTGTATTTTCATCTTCACATCCCTTGAGTGCATCTCGCTCGCCCACCAGTATTCTGTTCTGAGTACTGGTGAGGGCGATGGTTCCTCTATGGGGTTTACAGCCAGAGCCAAGTCCATGGTAGCACGGGTGGTTCAGCTTTACAGGGGAGGAGGAGGAAGATAGGGAAAGCAATATTCGTAGGGGATTTGATAGTTCGTGAAGCAGACAGGCGTTTCTGCGGATGGTATGGTATGTGGCCTCCCTTGTGCCAGGGTTAAGGATGTCACTGAGCGGCTGCAGAACATTCTGAGGGGGGAGGGTGAACAGCCAGAGATTGTGGTCCATATTGGTACCAACGACATAGGTAGAAAGAGGGATGAGGTCCTACATGCAGATTAAGAACATAATAAATAGGAGCAGGAGTAGGCCATTCGGCCCTTCGAGCCTGCTTTGCCATTCAATGAGATCATGGCTGATCTTCTGCCTCAACTCCATTCACCGGCCCTATCGCCATATCCCTTGATGCCCTTACTAGTCAGAAATCTATCGACTTCTGTATTGAATATACCCAATGACTGATCCTCCACAGCCCTCTGGGGTAGAGAATTCCAAAGATTTATCACCCTCTGTGTGAAGAAATTTCTTCTCATCTCAGTCCTGAATGGCCTACCCTTTATCCTGAGGCTGTGGCCCCTGGTTCTAGACTCCCCAGCCAAGGGAAACATTCTCCCAGCATCCACACTATCAAGCCCTGTAATAATTTTGTATGCTTTAATGAGATCCCCTCTCATTCTTCTCAATTCAAGAGAATATAGGGCTAGTTTACTCAATCTCTTCTCATATGACAGTCCCACCATCCCAGGAATCAATCTCGTGAACCTTCGTTACACTCCCTCTATGGCAAGTATATCCTTCCTTAGGTAAGGAGACCAAAATTGTACACAGTACTCCAGGTGTGGTCTCACCAAGGCTCTATATAATTGGAGGAAGACTTCTTTACTCCTGTACTCAGATTATAGGGAGCTAGGAAAGAGATTAAAAAGCGGGACCTCAAAGGTAGTAATCTTTGGATTACTCCCGGTGCCACACATGAATGAATATAGAAATAGGAGGCTAGAGCAGAAGAATGCATGGTTGGAGAGATGGTGCACGAGGGAGGGCTTCAGATTCCTGGGACATTGGGGCCAGATCTGGGGGAGGTGGGACCTATACAGGCCGGACGGGTTGCACCTCAACAGAGCCGTTATCAATATCCTTGTGGGGTGGTTTGCTAGTGCTGTTGGGAAGGCTTTAAACTAATTTGGCAGGGGGATGGGCACCAGGATGTAGCATTAGAAAGGAGAAGCAAAGGAAACAAAGGATTGGGAGAGACGGATAGCACTAAAGTAAGAAATAGTAAGGTATTAGGTGGGGTCAGACTAAGAGAGAACACAGGATGGTCTAAGATAGATTTACAGTGTATGTATGTGATCGCACAAAGCATAGTAAACGAGGTTGCTGAGCTGCAGGCGCAAATACCCACATGGGAATATGATGTTGTGGCAATGATGCAGACCTGGCTCAAAAAAGGGCAAGATTGGGTATTAAATATTCCTGGATATAAGGTGTTCAGGAAAGATAGGGAAGGAAAGATAGGAGGTGGTGTGGCAGTATTGGTTAAGGAGAATGTTACAGTGCTGGAGAGAGAGGATGTCCTGGAGGCATCAAGGACAGAATCTATATGGCTAGAGTTAAGAAATACTAGAGGTGCCATTACACTACAAGGTGTTTCCATAGACCACCAACTAGTGGGGAAAATATGGAGAGAGATGCAAGTACTATAGAGTTTTAATAATGGGGACTTCAACTATCCTAATATAGACTGGGATAGTAATAGCGTAAAGGGCGGAGAGGGGGAAGAATTTCTGAAGTGTGTTCATGAGAACTTTCTTGATCAGTATGTTTCCGGTCCAACGAGGAAGGAGGCATTGCTGGATCTGGTTCTGGGGAATGAGGTGGGTCAAGTGGAGCAAGTGTCAGTAGGTGAACATTTAGGGAACAGTGATCATAGTATCATTAGGTTTCTAGCAATCTAGCGTAAAAATACTTAATTGGAGGAAGGCCAATTTCAGTGGGATGAGAACGGATCTGGCTGGGATATAGTGGAATCAAGGTTTGACAGACAAAACTGTAGTGGAACAATGGGTTGACTTTAAAGAGGAAACAGGTTGGGTACAGTCGAGGTGCATTTCCACTAGGGGGAAAGGTAGGGCAACTAAAGTCAGGGCTCCCTGGATGATAAAAGAGATAGAGAATAAGATGAAGCAGAAAAAGAGCGCGTATGACAGATGTCAGCTCAAGAATCCATCTGAGAATTGGACTAAATATAGAAAGTTCAGAGGAGAAGTGCAAAAGAAAATAAGAGGGGCAAAGAAAGGGTATGAGAATAGAATAGCAGCTAACATAAAAGGTAATCCAAAAGCCTTCTATAGACATAGTGGCCTAGAAATTGGGTTTTGGCTTAGCCAGGGCTTTAGCGCCGGAAGTTAGTGCCGGCGCTAAGTCCCCCTGCGCGCGCCAAAAATTCAGCAGGGCCGCGCCCAAACGGCTGCCGGCGCTACTGAAGGGTCTTTGCGGCGGTAAATCGGCGCTAACTGCCGTTTCGCGCCGCAATTCCGGCGCTGCGGCACCCGATGCGGTGCGGCAGGCTCGGGAAGTGCAGGCCTCCTCCTTCCGTTAAGGAGGAGCTGCCTGCACCCGGCCGCGGCCCGCGCAAATCTGTTTAAAAATGAGCCCGGCACCTCGGACAAGTGCCGGGCTTGCATCTGTTCCGGGGGGTGGGGGGGAGAAGTCCGGGGAGGGAGCTGCGGGCAGGCGGCCGGCGGGAAAGCGGCCGGCCGCCGCGGGGCCTTTAATGCGCCGGCGCAAACACACGTTGGACTCTGTTGCCAGAGTCTTAGTTGCGGCTGCCACGGGCGAGGCGGCCGCAACTGAATTTCGGCGCTGGGGCCCGTCGGCATGGCAACCGGGACGCTGCGCACACCGATGACGTCATCGGTGCCGGCGCAGCGCTACCGGTGCAACGCCGCTTTAGGGCCCCAGGGAATTTTTCAACTGGCCATAACTCTGGCGCTAGTCCCTCTAGCGCCTCAAAAGCGGCGCTAAGGCTAGTGAATTTCTAGGCCATAAATAGTAAACAGGTAGTAAGAGGAGGGGTGGGGCCGATTCAGGACCAAAAAAGGAGACCTACGCAATGAGGCAGAGGGTATGGCTGAGGTACTAAATTAATACTTTGCATCTGTCTTCACCAAGGAAGAAGATGCTGCCATAGACATAGTGAAGGAGAAGGTAGAAGAATTACTGGATGGGATAAAAATTGATAAAGGTAAGGCACTGTAAAGGCTGGTACTTAAAGTAGATAAGTCACCAGGACCGAATGGGATGCATCCTAGGAGGCTGAGGGAAGTGAAGGAAGAAATAGCAGAGGTCCTGGCCATAATCTTCCAATCCTCCTTAGATATGGGGTTAGTGCCAGAGGACTGGAGAATTGCAAATGTTACACCCTTGTTCAAAAAAGTGTGTAAAGATAAACCCAGCAACTACAGGTCGGTCAGTTTAACCTCGGTAGTGGGGAAGCTTTTAGAAACAATAATCAGAGACAAAATTAACAGTCATTTGGACAAGTGTGGATTAATTAAGGAAAACCAGCATGGATTTGTGAAAGACAAATCATGTTTAACCAACTTGATCGCGTTTTTTAATGAGGTAACAGAGAGGGTTGATGAGGGCAATGCAATTGACGTGGCGTACATGGATTTCGAAAAGGTGTTCGGCAAAGTGCCACATAATAGGCTTGCCAGCAAAGTTGAAGCCCATGGAATAAAAAGGACAATGGTTGTATGGATACAAAATTGGCTAAGTGACAATAAACAGAGAGTAGTGGTGAACGGTTGTTTTTCGGACTGGAGGAAAGTATACAGTGGTGTTCCCCAGGGGCTTTTCTTGATATATATTAATGACTTGGATGTGGGTGTACAGGGCACATTTTAAAATTTGCAGATGACACAAAACCTGGAAGTATAGTGAACAGTGAGGAAGATAGTGATAGACTTCAAAAAGACATAGACAGGTTGGCGGAATGGGTGGACATGTGGCAGATGAAATTTAACGCAGAAAAATGCAAAGTGATACATTCTGAAAGAATGAGGAGGGGATTTATAAACTAAAGGGTACAATCCTAAAGGGGGTGCATGAACAGAGAGACCTAGGG
The DNA here is from genome assembly GCF_052327205.1 of Somniosus microcephalus. Taxonomy (NCBI): domain Eukaryota; kingdom Metazoa; phylum Chordata; class Chondrichthyes; order Squaliformes; family Somniosidae; genus Somniosus; species Somniosus microcephalus. The sequence goes on along the minus strand of NC_140990.1, from coordinate 305,371,216 downwards.
GTATATGTGCACAAATCGTTGAAGGTGACAGGGCAGGTTGAGAAAGCAGTTAATAAAGCTTACAGGATCCTGGGCTTCATGAATAGAGGTATAGGGGGAAAAATTTGATATCGACCATTTTGGGATACTAACATCGCCTGGGCGCTAACTGTAGTGCTCGGCGGTAATTAGTGCTGGCGACCATGAAATTGAATTTTACTGCCCAAAGAGGGACGCGGAGCGCTAGATCAAGTGCTCCACTCCTTCTTAGGGTGCAAACGTTGGAGAGCGGGGCGGAGACTTCAGCAGTGCTGCATACTGGGCCGTGCAGCGCTGCCACGTTCAAAGGCTCCTTCCCGTCCTTAAAGGAAAGGGCCATCGCTGCAGGCTCTGCAATTTAAAAAGTACCTACCTGGACCACCAAGGCAGCCGCGATCCCATGCCATCAGCCCAGCACTCAAGCAGAGTGGCAGGCTGATTGATCACGGGCAGGAACCCGTAAAAAAATACTAGAACAACAAAGGTAAGTTTTTTTCCCACTTACCTCGGCCACCTCGCCTTTAATCATCGCCCCCGAAGCGGCCAGCCGCCCGATGCATACCTCCCTCAGCTGTCGGTGTTTTTGACCGGCGCTGCTGCAGGGGGAGAGTCAATTTTGGGTCCGGGGCGCTACCGGGGCGATGCACACAGCGATGATGTCATGATCTCCAGGTGAAGGAGATCAGGGCGCAATGCTGTAGCACCGCTGCAATACTCCCGCCGAATATGGCGGGAGTCGATGTCAGCACCATGCCCAGTTGCAAAGCCATTTGTGCTCTGTTAGCACCCCACGGAGGCACTAACAGGAGGCGCAAAGGCACCAATTTCACTCCCATAGAGTACACAAAAGCGTGGAACTTATGATAAACTGGTTCGGCCTCAACTGGAGTATTGTGTCCAATTCTGGGCACCGCACTTTAGGAAGGATGTGAAGTCCTTAGAGAGGGTGCAGAAAAGATTTACAAGAATGGTTCCAGGGATGAGGGACTTCAGTTACATGGATAGACTGGAGAAGCTAGGGTTGTTCTCCTAAGAGCAGAGAAGATTGAGTGGAGATTTGATTGAGGCATTCAAAATCATGAGGGGCTTGGACAGAGTAGATAGAGAGAAACTGTTCCCATTGGCAGAAGGCTCGAGAACCAGAGAACACAGATTTAAGGTGATTCGCAAAAAAACAAAAGGCGACGCAAGAACATAAAACATAACATAAGAACATAAGAAGAAACTTTTTTTATGCAGTGAGTGGTTAGGATCTAGAATGTGCTGCCTGAAAGGGTGGTAGAGACAGACTAAGTACATGAGGGAGAAAGGAATAGAAGAATATGATGATAGGGTGAGGTGAATTAAGGGAAGAGGAGGCTCGGCGGCGGGGTCGGGGGACATAAAAACCGGCATGGACCTGTTGGGCCGAATGACCTGTTTCTGTGCTGTAAATACTATGTAATTCTATGTAAGTACCTGAAAGAAAAAAAATCGCAAGACTACGGGGAAAGGGCGGGGGAGTGGGACTAGCTGAGGTGCTTTCGCAGAGAGCCGGCACGGGCTCGACGGGTTGAATGGCCTCCTTCTGTGCTGTAACCATTCTATGATTCTAACTTTGTTGCACAGCAAAGCATGACACCATTACTTATATTTTGAGTTAAATAATCTTTTGGAATCTGTATCATGTATTCTGCTCATTCTTTTAAGAACTTGGATTCTGGATAGCCAGTGTTGATGGGCTAATTGACCAAAATACATCAACTGAACCCAATCCTTCAGAAATTGTGAATCACTCTTCAGGATTGATTCAGAAATTGTGAACCACTCTTCAGGATTTAGAGCATTTTTACATCTCAGAATTATTGTTGTTGCTCTTCTCTGAAATGCGCTCCATCATATCCTTTTGAAGGTAAGGTGCTTAAAACTGTCCATTGTTTTCAAATGAGGCTTAATCAATTTGCATTTGTCTAATATTAAAATAACTTGTTTCAATTTATAGTTAAATGTATTTTTGTGTATAATCAGCCTTTTTAATAACAACCTTACATTAGCTGGATGCTTTTAGTTAATGGTTCAAAAATCCTTTTCTTTTTCGACCTGTACTAATAGCTGCCCCATCACCGTGTGCATATTTTATATTTCCTGTTCCTGATGAAGGAATATCCGTCGGCAAAGTTGGAAAGGGAAAGTCATTCAAAGGTGATTACTAACCATTCGGATGAGGAAAATAAAATCAGTGAATGTTTGGCTGTGCACTGTCTGCAATGTCACAGTAATTCTGTGCACTGGTCTATCAATATGTGCAACTTATAAACACAGAGAATATAAATCAGTCACATTGGTATGTAGCGTGGCCATGTCAATGTCCATCTTGATGTTAACAGAACACAAAACTGGCAAATAAATTGTCAAAGGCTTACTTCAGTAGATGAACATTCACTTTTGTAAGGCACTGAGGTAATGGTAGGAACATAGAAGGTCTGTGTCCATTGTATGCCTGATGCATCTATTCATCCTGTATTTTAACCATGTCCTAGCGAATCTGACAAGAGGGAATTGGTTTTCCTGTAGTTAGGCCATCCACAGTAAGCTCTTTGCTCTGGGCTGCTAGGTTTCCCCTCACCAAAGGATTCTATATTCTCATCTGCCAAGTCACTGTTGTTTGAGATGCTTGCAGCCCCTTGGATAGCTCTAGCAGAGTTGACAGGATTGTTCTTCTGTAGAGACTAGAAAAACATTATTCACTTCATAACATGGAAATGGAGAAAAAACTGCTGGAGATGCTGCAGGGGTCGTGGAAGAATAAATGCATTTCAAGTACAATTGAATAATACAAATTATTCATGTGTGTCACTGGCTTGACAAAGTGATTAGGCTGATTAAGGGAAGTGTTATATAAAGCATTTTACATCTATTTCTTGTGGAGATTATTTAAAAAAAATTACACTGTTGATAATAGCATCTGAAATACATCTGTCTGAAATTGCTGTTATTCTCATGGAAGTGAACTATTATGCCATAGTGTAATTTCAAGGTCATTGCATTTAACAGCATACCAGACTGCTTGGTTTCAAGGAAAGAACTGTCTCAGTAATGGGCTAGACCTTGCTGGAGCAGGGCAGCTGTGTGCCCCATTAGTTGGACATTTTCCTGCACGCATCAGCTTAATTTTTTTTTGCACCGTAACTTGATAGAAGTGTGAGCTGGCGAGGGCAACTGGCTATCTGAGAATTTAGTGAATGCCAGGACCAACAGCGTATCTCCTTAACCGATGGGATTTAAGGATTGAGAAAGAAATGGAGGAACGACGGAGAAAGAAAGACAGAGCCAACTCTAATCAAATCAAAGAGGTAAAGTAAGATTGGATTAAGAGAGAGAGGAAAAAGAGACAGAAAAGAAGAGTAAGACAAAAGTGTAAAAATTTTAAATTTGACATTTTAAAAATCTCTAACAACAGTTTACTACATATAGGAATGAGATTGAACAGTTTAATTGTTCCTTTTCTGGGCCAGAGAGGTTGATTGGCATTGCATTAACAATGATCACATTGTTAAAGAGGTACTTACGCTATTAAGTTCCAGCCCTAACTTTCTGCATCAAGTGTAATGGACAATTAATGTGCAAATCCAGCAATTCCTTAAAAATAACGGGGAGGCTAAGGACAAGATGCTGTTTATAAATCGACCAGCAAGTTCTGGAGATTCACAACTCATGGCATATCTCTTAATCCCCTGAATTTGCTGGCCAATTTGTGCATTAATAACAGCGTTAACACGCCATTATTTTCCCAGCAAGATCTGGCCCAATTTTGTCATTTGTTTGAGGCTTATGAACATGCTACTTGAGGAAGGAGTCTTGCATATATATTAGGAAATTCTATTCCTTTTTATCCATTTACTCCCTCCATGACCCAATCAATGTTATTCCTACTCATTTCTCTGATCTGCTTATGGAAGGTTTCCTCTTCCATTTCCCTCACACAGTTAGGATGTCTGTAGTACAACCCCACTAATGTAACAATCACTTTTTTATCTTTGAGCTCTAACCATATTGACTCAAAAACAACGACAACCTGTATTTATATAGCGCCTTTAACATAGTAAAACGTCCCAAGGCACTGCACAGGAGTATTTTAAGACAAAAAAATTTGACACCAAGTCACATAAGGAGAAATTAGGGCAGGTGACCAAAAGCTTGGTCAAAGAGGTAGGTTTTAAGGAGCGTCTTAAAAGGAGGAAAGAGAGCTAGCACATGGCTGGGGATATAAGCTGGAGATTGCCACCCTTGAAGTCCTAATTCTAAACCTATTCCCATATCTTTTAAATTCTGTTTGCAAGATTTAAGGCCTTTCCTATATTGTTGGCTTCCACATTGACCACAATGACTAGCTGTTCTTCCCCTCTTTCCATAATCCTTTTTAGTCTTTTCAAAATGTCATTTACCCTAGCACCTGGGAGGCCATAAAAGATCTGGGATTCTCGGCCTGGGTGGCAAAAGATAGTGTCCACCCTCTAGCAAGTCTCCTATTAGCATTGCATTCCTAACTGAATTGCTAATCTTTACCCTCCGCCGCGATCCACCTCATATTGTTTGGTGCCAATGTCCAGAGTCCTGAGCCTCCGCAGGGAAAGCCAATGCGTCAACCTTGTTTGAGAGAATACTCTTCTCTGGGTGTTTCTCCTCTATCTTGTCGCTCCTCACTTTCCCTGAACTGTGGATAGTCACTCCACTGAGAAACAGGGAGCTGGCAGTGACAGAAGAGGGAGGGAGATGGCAAAGAAATTGGAATAAAGAGCAGGAACATAAAGTTTTTAGGGAATAACATGCTTTTGGTGCTGTTCAGTGATTTTCCTCAGCCACATATAGCTCCTTATCTCTCAATGGAGTGACTATCCTCTGAAACGCTTTGTCCAGAAACATTGCTCACTCCCTCTGATGTGTCAGATTGTCTCCAACTCTCCTTCAAATTCTAAGATCTTGAGCTCAAGTAATCTCAATTGGAGACAGTTTCCACAAGAATGATTGAACAAGTTAGCAGCTGCTACACAAAACTCTCCCGTCCTGCAGGAACTGTACATCACTGTCTCTTTCGATCCTGCCATTTCTTACCATAAATTTTAGTTAGCTGCTTATTCCCCTTCCCCAGTCTTACCATTCTCCATTGTTCCATATTAAATAACAGCTCCCACTCGTCAGCCCAGTTCCCCAACCTACTCAAGCCCATTTGTGTTTGGTCTACTTGTTCCCTGTTATTTGTAGCTCACCAGTTTTGTATCATCTGCAGACTTCGAGAGCTTTGTTTTATCCCCACTTCCAAACTATTTATATACAACGTAAACAATAATGGTCCTAGCGCTGACCCATGAAGCACTCTGCTAATCACATTCTTCCATTCTGATGCAGCTGCACGCACAACTACCACTTGCTTCCTTTGACTGAGCCAAGTATTGATCCATTCGGCAACCTCCACACATTCCATCCCTTCCAACCTTGCGGACCAATCAGCTGTGGATTATGGCAGTTGGCATTGTGTCAAAAGCTTTGCTAAAATCTAAATATAAACAATTGGATTCTGTCAAATGTGTCGAATCTTCATCTTGCACTTTACCAACATCTATTGCCATGGAGGTGTGATGCTACATTCATTAGCACTTGTTAGCATACATAAAGTGCCTTGTTGAGATGGTAGATTTGAGTAAGTCCAACTCATTTCTGAGTACGTGCTATTTATTGGGAATCGCAGCATTCTTGCTTGAGTGGTGTATGCACTTAGTGACACATTTTAAAATGCGTTCATGTCCACAAGTAAACAAATCACACCTGAGGTTCTGTGCAACTTGTCAACTGAAGGCTTTTTAATTCAACTGTCTGACATAAGTGCCCTTTTATTCCCCAAGCCCTTCTCAAAATTTCTAGAACAGAATGAAGTATTCAATTCAAAAAAGAACTCTGGTTGGCATTTTTGTGCTGGATGTTCAATTATATAGTTTCATTCCTGATGAATTGCTCTTGTTTCCTTTTACGAATTGTGGACTCTGAGCTGTTACATTACATCTGTGATTGAATCATTAGGTGGCATTTTTGAAAACCCTTACAAAATGACTGGACTTTTCTTCAGAATTAATCAGTTGCACACAAGCAATCAGTGCATCATAAAAAATGCAAAAAGCAAGTTTTATCATGAGACCATCATTTAACCTGCCATGCATTAAATTATCTTTACTGCCTTCAAAATCTCTCATCCTTGTGTTAATGATGGGCCATATTTCCCTCCTTTTTCCAAAAAGCAGTTGAAATAAATGTGCATTCTTCATGGTAATTTGTGACCTACTGACAAAATCATGGGTTCACGTGACTTTAAGATGTGCGCTTCCTCCGAATGTGGCTTAGTTAGTGGTAACAGAAAGCTAGCAGTCAATCACGACATATCTATACGACTGATTTATTAAAAGATTTCAAGCATTTAATGAGCCACTTAATGGATATAGTTTATTAATGTAGCTATTATGAATTCAATATTTGAGCAAAATGGCTCAACAAAAATTGCAAAAATGTGGCTGTAAATGTAACTGCTGGAATGGAGCACTGTGATCAGATCTTTGCTAACAGGGAATGGTTCTGATACTACTAATTTGTCAATGATAGGGAGTATACACCAAACGGAAAGATGCTGAAGGTGTGGATGAACAGAGGCCAGTTGGAAGTTGGTGACAAGGTGTCATCAATTTAAAATTGACACTAAAAGCGTGAGGTGAGAGGTTCGGACAGTTTTTCGGGGCATGAAATGCTTTGCCACAGGGAATGGTTGTGATGGACATCATTGCATCTTTTAAGAGATAAGTTGATAAACACTTGGGGGTCGATTTTAACTGAGCCGTGAGGCGGGCTTTGAGGCGTGCAGGGGGTTAAAATCGCTGAAACTGGCGGGCGGGACCCCCCCCACCGCCTGGTTCCTGACCCCGAGCCATTTTAACCCAGGCATGTCTGATGGTCCCGAATCAGTCCTGCCTCCAACAGGCAGGACTGGTCTTTAAGGCCCTTAATCAGCAATAATTGGCCTTTATAATGCCATTTTAACAGGCCCTTGCATTTTTAAACCTTTTCCCACGTAAAACACGCCTGGTGGGGTTCACGCCTGTGAAACCTGGCGTGAGTACTATTGGCTTGCTGACTATCAGCTGCAGGTCAACCATTAAAGAGGAGATTTGATCAGTCATCATTTGCAGGTGGCAGGAATTTGTTGTTTCAGGCCTGGGGCAAATTTTACCAGGCTTAACCACACCTGTGGAAGGTTGGAGCCTCACACACATCTCCAGTGTGAACTCCTGGGAAACCCCTCTCGCCACCCTCACTCAGCACTTCCTCAGCGGAGGCATATGCCAGAAGCATGGGAGCCATTTTTCTCCTTCCCTTCTTGGCATTAGAGGAGCTCGAGCACCAGGCGCGGCAGCAGCAGAACCAGGAACAACAGCAGCACCAGCAACAGCAGCAGCAGAAGGAGCGACAGGCTGCTGCTCATCCACCTGAGGCAGCACAGGCCAGAAGGGGCCAGCGCATGGAAGCCCGTCGGCGCAGGAGATACCCCCCAAACAGGGTCTACAGACACAGGGTCAGCTACCTCAACATGACTGAGCAGCAGTGCCAAAGGCAGCTCTGACTTTTGCGACAGGTAGTGAGTGACATCTGCGCAATGATACAGCAAGACCTGCTGCCCACAGGACCAGGTGGACACTCCTTACCAGTGGCCATCAAAATCACCACCACACTCAACCTTTTTGCCTCAGGCTCATTCCAGGGATCATCAGCAGATATCAGCGGCATCTCCCAGTCAGCCGCACACACTTGCATCATGCAGGTAACCGATGCCCTCTTTGCGCTCGCGCACAATCACATCCATTTCACCAGAGATCGCGCAAATGTGACAGCGCGAGCGGTTGGATTAGCTCATCTGGCAGACTTTCCAAGGCTGCAGGGTGTCATTGACTGCACACATGTGGCCCTTAGAGCACCCCATCGCAATCCAGGTATTTTTGTCAACCGCAAGGGCTTCCACTCCCTTAACGTTCAGCTGGTGTGTGACCACAAGAAGGAGATTTTGCATGTTTGTGTCAAGTACCCTGGCAGTTGCCATGACTCCTTCATACTGCGCCAGTCTAGTGTGCCTCTGCTATTTAGGCCGCCAGACCAACTTCATGGATGGCTACTTGGAGACAAGGGCTATCCCCTGAGGACTTGGCTAATGACGCCGTTGAGGATGCCAGCCAACGAAGCTGAGGAGTGCTACAACTCCAGCCACATTTCCACCAGATCCATAATCGAGCAAACCATCGGGTTGCTGAAGATGCGCTTCAGATTCCTGGATAGATCAGGTGGAGTCCTACAGTACTCAGCAGCCAGGGTCTCCAGAATCATCGTGGTTTGCTGTGCACTCCACAACATGGCACGGCGTCGTGGCTTGCAGATTCCTGAGGACCAAGTGGCTCCTCACATACCCTTCTCAAATGATGATGATGAGGAGGAGGAGGAGGAGGGCGAAAACGAGCATCCTGCAGAGGCCCATCAACCAGCATTACGCCAGAACATTGCTGCCCAGGATGCAAGGAACGCACTCATCCTGGCCAGATTTGTTTAGCCTAGTAAATCAAACTCTTTTGCCTCGCAGCTTCTTACCTGAGCATCGACAATGGCCAAACCCTGCGGATTCCTAGCTATTTGACCAGCATCCTGACAACTGCAAGTAATCCTAAGCCCTCAATGTGAAAGCCCCATTCGCGAAATGACACACGCGAGAACTGCAACAGTTGCCATCAGAATTTTTATGCACAAAAACCAACTGATGGCATTTTTACAATATACACAACATTTCACCCAAGTGACTACCCTTGTGATTACTTGTGCTTTATTTTCCTCTTACGCATGCTCCTATGTAGTGGTTCCCCTGTGGCTTCAGCAGATGTGGAGGCCCCTTGCTCACTTTCTTGCTGCTCCTGTCTCGACACCTTTGACGGGCGTCCTCTGGGGTGGCGAGCCTGTGAGGGCTCGTCAGCAGTCTGCTGCTCCTGCGGCTGTGCAGGGGTTGCGACGTCTATCTCACTTGGGTGTGGACTCCGGCGGGGCTCTGACCAAGGGTTCTGCAGTGGCATGGAAGTGTGAGCGCTTGGAGAGGAACCCCCACTTACTTGAGGCCTGTCACCAACCTCCCTCTCATGGGTCAGCTCCCCCTCCGCGCCTGCAAGTGGCTTGAGAGCACTTTGCTGCACATCAGGGGGGTCATGGGGACCCGTATCTGCAATGGCAGTCCTACTCAGAAGGACTTCCATGAAGGTCTGGTTTCTCTGTTCAATAGATGCCCATCGCTCCTCAAGAGATGTCATTCTAATCTGAACACTCACCATGTTTTCCATACCCTGGCGACTAACCTCCTCCATGGCCGTAGCCCTCCTCTCCTCTGCCGTAGCCAGCCTTACCATGGAGGCAGCAATCATTTCCAGGAAGGTAGCTATCCTTTCCATGTTGATGCGTTCATGCGCCACTGACTCCACAAAGGCTCTGCTCATGTTCACTATGGACTCCTCCATTTGCTCCACACTCGTAGCGACCCTGGAGACAAAACCTGCCAGAGACTCCTGCATCTGTGCATGGAGTTCCATCACCTTTGATCTTATGGATGGACTCAGAGGCAGAGGGTCGACATGCAGCTGAGCCGAGCTGGCAGAGTCCTGCGCCCTCCAACGAGGACTCTCCACTGCTGTCCCTGTTATTATGTCCATGTATAATTGAGATACGGACTGCAGGAGTTGATTATAACAAGTCTTTACTGAATGGAGACAACCTGGAAACTGAAACTACAGAAGCCTGCTAAGGCCTTTTATACAGGGGTGGTCACTGCCGGTACTGCAGTCTGAGACCAGTTATTCCCTTAAAGGTACATACACAACAGACTGTCTTAAGATCAGGGGCAAAAGCCCATGTTCACGTAGTCTAGTGAGCACCTGCTCTAGGTTGGCAAGGTGTTCACTGTCATCTTCACCTGTCACTAGGATGTCGTCCAAGTAACACTGAGTCCCCGGAATCCCTTGCAGGACTTGTTCCATCGCTCTTTGCCATATCGCCGGAGCAGATGCTACTCCGAATACCAGTCGATTATACTGGTAAAGACCTTTGTGAGTGTTTATCGTGAGATACTTCCTAGAGGATTCTTCAACCTCCATCTGAAAATATGCTTGTGCTAGGTCAATTTTTGTAAAACGCTTCCCTCCAGATAGTGAGGCGAAGATATCTTCTATCCTTGGAAGAGGATATTGTACTGTGTGAAGGACTGGGTTCACCGTCACCTTGAAGTCCCCACAGATGCGAGCCTTCCTTGGCTCCTCAGACTTATTGTTTAACGTTTTCTTCATGACAGGAATGATGGGTGTCGCCCACTCGCTCCAGTCTACCTTAGATAACACGCCTGCCCTCTCCAGATTCTCCAGCTTTGCCTCGACAGCTGGGCGAATTGCATATGGTACCGGTCTTGCTTTGAAAAACTTGGGAATTGCATTCTCCTCTATTTTTATCGAGGCGGTTACGCCTTTAAGAGTGCCCAGTTCTTGTTAAAATACCTCTTTGGCGTCAGCTAAGATTGTTGACAATCGTCCAGGAGTGACGTCGTCATTCCTTTTACCAGCCACCGTCAGTGCCTGAATGGAGTGCCAGTCTAAACTTATCTTTCTGATCCATTCACGTCCCAATAACGGTGGTCCACCATCTTGCAGAATGTAGAGATACAATTTCCGTATTTTCTTGCCGTTGTATTCGACAGGCACCCTTATTTTTCCTCTGGGGTATACTTTTTGCCCCGTATACGTCCTCAAGAGAATGGATGTCTCTCTCAAGGGTATGTGTGAGAATAGCCGCTCGTAGTCTCGTCGATTCATGACGGTTAGAGCTGATCCTGTATCCAATTCCATTTTGACTTGGGACCCTGCTATCGTGAGGGTGACCCAAATGGTTCGGTGATCCTCTTTTGCGATTACGTTGTGAAGTTTGAGACAGCTTAGTCTCTTGTTCCCGGATTCACTATCGCTCATCTGGTCTTCGGAACTACTGTCCGTCATCTTTTGTACTTTCCTGTACGGTTCCTTAGTAGCCTTTTTGTTGTTGTTGGTCTTCTTCCCAGACCTGCAAACTCGTGCAATGTGTCCCATCTTTCCGCATTGCCTGCATATTTTGTCCTTGGACCAGCAGTCCTTCTGGTCATGGTTTGTTCTGCCGCAGCGATAACATTTTGCAAATCCACGTGTCATTTCGTGGGTGCCGTATTCCTATGGCTTTTGTTGTATTTCCGCAGCTCCCCTTGCTGCTGCTTCGTACGATACTGCCACGCTAAAAGCCTTATCTAGCGTCAGCTCTTTCTCTGAGAGTAACCTCTTCTGGGTTCCTTCACTCAGGAGTCCACAGACAAATTTGTCCCGTAAGGTATCTGCCAGTCCTGCTCCGAACTGGCAGTGCTTTGATAGCTTGCGTAATTCCGTAAGGTAATCAGCATTGCTCTCATTTTTATGCTGATTTCTCCTGTGGAATTTAAATCTTTCTGCTATCAGCAGCGGTGTAGGATTTAGGCGTTCCTGTAGGATAGCAACAATTTCGTTAAAACTCTTCGCCTTCGGTTTGGCTGGAGTAATCAGGTCCCGCAATAGGCCGTACGTTCTTGCGCCCATTAAATTTAGCAATACCCGATGCCTTTTTCTCATCGGCTATTTCGTTTGCCTCGCAATATACCTCGACTGTTTCCACATACGTGGTCCAGTCTTCTATTGCACTATCGAAGGCAGTGATATCGCCAGTCTTTGGCATCTTGAAAATCTAAGATGGCGCCTCCCGCGCTTTGCCTTCGTCCCCGATGGATCAAAATGGCGCCTCCCGTGCTTTTCCTTCTTCCCCGCCGAGTTAAGATGGCGCCTCCCACGCTTTCCCGCCGCTGCCGCTACTGCCAACGCCGCTCTCCGCGGTATTTTTATTTTTCTATCGCGCTTCAATATTTGCTCCGTTAATTGAAGAACCGTTCCCGTCGTGGAGCGGACCCTCTGGGACACTTCCCTCCCTCTTCTTAGGTCCGAACGCTGCCCGGCTGCGAAGCACCGGCCGCGCCCTGTGTGGTCCACCCTCTCTCTCTCTCTTTGCTTCCCGACTCGCTGCCCGGCCCCATTGCAGAGCCACCCGATCGAGCTCTAGCCCGCCGCATCCCAGGAAGGATCAGTGCACTACCTGCCACCAGCCCGATTAGCTGGGAAACCACAGACTGGAGACCAAGCCTGGCTCTCGACAGTCTCTCCTGCACTTTTCAATTCGACGATTTGGAGGGCAGTTGCCCACGGTCGACGCCCGTTCCTCGAGTTTCTTTGGATTATTTTTTTCTTTTTTTTTCTTCTGGCTTCGACCTTCAATAACATCGTCTGAGGTGCTGCCATGTTGCAGGTAAGTTCGTTTCTTACTCGTCGCCAGTATTATGTCCATGTATAATTGAGACACGGACTGCAGGAGTTGATTATAACAAGTCTTTACTGAATGGAGACAACCTGGAAACTGAAACTACAGAAGCCTGCTAGGGCCTTTTATACAGGGGTGGTCACTGCCGGTACTGCAGTCTGAGACCAGTTATTCCCTTAAAGGTACATACACAACACCTGTCTCCACAATCTGCTGATGCTCACTTGTGAGCTGTGATACACCAGGTGACAACACTACTCTATGTCCCAAAGGTCCCCCCAAGGTGTGAGTGTCTGCGCTGGTGCTGGGTACGCTTATTTCTGCTGACGCTGCGCCCTCAGAGGTTGCAGATTCCTCTGAGGAGTCTGGAATCTCAGGCTCTTCCTCCTGCACAGTGGGGACGGGGGCTCTCGATGGTCCTGTGGGGGAGTCAAGGAAAAAGTTAGAGATGTGATGCCAAGGTTACATGCACATTGCATTTTGCAGATGATCATAAGTCCATATGATGTAGCTTCAGAATCATTATCAGCGACTCATGCAATATCAATGAGAGAGATGGAAAACTATTCTGTCACCAGCTTGCGGGGATGCACCTGTCTGTCCTTCCCCGACTTCCGCATCTGTATCAGCCCTGACAATCTCCAGGACGGCTTTCTCCCAGGGGGTGAGCTGGGCTAATGAGGGTGGCCCTCCTCCTGTCCTGGCTCGCTCTCTCCTGTTGTGAGCTCTCTTCTCCTGCAGTGAGGGAGACAAGTGGAGGTTGAGTGAGAATGAAGGAGTGAGTGCAGAGATTGCATAGCATAGATACTTAGAAGGAGACAAAGATGGAGTGAGGTTGCAAGACCAAGGGCCCGCCCTGTGTGTTGTCAGTTGTGTTCAAAGCATCAGAATGAGAGGGAGTGTGAGGGCTGCATGGTCAAATAGTTAGGTGAATGTGAGCATAGAGAGAGAGGGAATGGCTAAGGGTGCATGGATGTGAGTGTCAAGTGGGATCACAGAAATCACAGAAACCCCACAGTGCAGATAGAGGCCATTTCGGCCCATCAAGCCTGCACCGACACATATCCCACCCGATCCCCGTAACCCCTACACCAACACATATCCCACCCTATCCCCGTAACCCCACGTATTTAATCCCCCTAACACTAAGGGTCAATTTATCATAGCCAATCAACCTAACCCGCACATCTTTGGACTGTGGGAGGAAACCGGAGCACCCGGAGGAAACCCACGCAAACACAGGGAGAATGTGCATACTCCACACAGACAGTCACCCGAGGCCGGATTCGAACCCGGGTCCCTGGTGCTGTGAGGCAACAGTGCTAACCACTATGCCACCGTGCTCATGTGGAGGAAGAGATTGCTAAAGCTGAGTGCTGGTGAGGAAAGGCAATGGGGATCAGATTGAGGGTGATGGGAACTTCATACTTACTTTTCCAGTGTGATGAAGGTCATGGAATCTTTTCCTGTATTGCATCCAGGTGTGCCGTGTGAGCCACAAGGAGTTGACTTCCCCAGCCACCTGTAGCCACACAGCCTTGGTCTGACTGGGAGGCCTCTTCCTCCCTGAAGAAGGGAACAGGACCTCCCTGTAGGCCCTAGCCCCATCCAACAATGCCTGCAGTGATGCCTCATCAAATTTAGGCATAGCTCTTGCCCTCCCGCTGGCCATTGTTCCTGCAGGCTCCTGTGCCATCATAAGGGGAAAGCTTGGAAGCCTGCAGAGGAAGCAAGGCTTGCTGTGGACCTTAAATGCAGCAGCAATGATGACGTCATTGGAGGGGACTTGCAGTCATGAAAAACCCATTTGAAAAGGCTTCCCACACGTTGGAAATCAATTGGCCAATTGAGTTAAAATTGCATCAATCTCACACATCCATTTAGATTCGTGTGGGAATAACGAAATTCGGGAAACCTAACAATTGCCTGCACCTGAGTTAAAATCGACCCCTTGAAACAGAGGATGATCCACGACTATGGGAAGAGCAGAGCAGTGGGTTTAGTTTTGGATTGTTCTAACCAAGAGTCAGCACAGATATCATTCTACAATTTCATGGCTCTAAGAGTGTGCTCACTAATCATCCTTGCAATGTATGGCAAATTGTTGTAAACAGAGGACAATTGTAATAAAAAAAGCTTTAAAAAAGATCCTGTGGTTCTCAAAAGTAAAAGCTCTGAAAATAAGCTTATAAATGTTTAGTGGATTTTCTTCAAATTCTCCTCTCTGCTATTCTAGTGGAGGCATTACCTATAATTCATTTGTTTCATATGGATTAGCACCTCTGCTGAAATAGCAGCAAAAGAGATTTCACTCGAATACATTATGAGTAATATTTCGCCATGCAATTTCAGGAATTACATAATAAGAACATAAGAAATAGGAGCAGGAGTTGGCCGCGATTTTTCCTATCAATGCGGCTTGGGGGCAGGACAGCTGCCTTCCGGGTTCCAGTCCCGCCCCCAACGACATCAGACACACAGAAGCAATTTTGCGTCAGTTGGCCTTGTTGAGCCCGCCCTGCAGGCTTGCCGCCAATTAAGAGCAAGCAGGTGTCAGATGATGTCAGTTGATGATGCATCATCTGCCGGTTTTCTTAAAGGGGCCATGCACTTTTTTTTTGACAGCTGATTTTTCAGTGTTTGACAGCATTGAGGTGCTGCAAACATTGACAATCTTTGTACAAAGGTAAGCCCTTGTGCCCAGGCTCTCCACTGACGTCCTCCTTAGGCTAGAACAGATGGCAGCTGCAGGTGAGGTTACAGAAGTGATCTGTCACTGGTGAGAGAGGTTCTCCCAATAAGGTGGGACTACACATACAATCCAAAACTTGTCACCTACAGAAAAGTGTAAATGCATTAAAAATGATTTTCCCAACATTTTCGTACCTCTGAAACTCACCAGTGTACCATTGGATCCTTCACACAACTTCTGCAGCTGTCATCAATGCAGAAACATTATAGTAGCCCCACAGCATGCCACACTTTCCTGGTGTGGTGTCCGCAGTAGGCCAGTCAAAATTGCAAAAAGCCTCTTAACTGCCTGTTAACAACCTGTTAACAAGCAGTTAAGTGCCTATAATCCTCTTCCCCCAGCTAGATGTCGGGTCCATGAGCAAACCGGGGACCCGACACCTTGGAAGATTGATTGGAGGTGGGTTGACAATGTGTTTCCGACCCGTTGTCAATCTTTGCGATTTTGCCGGATGTCCCACCTCCAAACCCGCCCCTGAGTGCTGGCAAAATTCCGGCCAAAGTATTTGTTTAATTTCGCTGCCATTTTCTTATTCCCCATTATAATTTCTCCTGTCTCAGCCTGTAAGGGACCCACATTTACTTTGGCTAATCTTTTCATTTTTACATACCTATAGAAGCTTTTACAGTCTGTTTTTATGTCTCTCGCTAGTTTACTCTCATATTCTATTTTCCCTTTCTTTATCAAATTCTTTGCCCTCCTTTGCTGAATTCTAAAATCCTCCTAATTCTCTGGCTTACTACTCTTTTTGGCAACATTATAAGCTTCTTTCTTTGATCTAATACTATCTTTAACTTCTCTTGTTAGCCATGGCTGGACCACTTTTCCTGTGGTGTTTTTGAGCCTTAAAGGAATGTATATTTGTTGTAAATGATGTATTAATTCTTTAAATGTTAGCCATTGCTTGTCTACCATTATATCTTTTAATGTAGTTTCCCAATCTACCGTAGCCAACTTGCCCTTCATACCTACATAGTTTGCTTTGTTTAGATTTAAAAAGCTAGTTTTGGATTTAACTAAACCACATTCAAACTCAATATAAAATTCTATCATATTATGGTCACTCTTCCCTAAAGGCCCCTTTACTACAATTTTATTAATTAACCCTTTCTCATTGCACAATACTAGATCTAAAATAGCCTGTTCCCTAGTTGGTTCCTCAACATACTGATCTAGAAAACTATCTTGCAAACATTCCATTAATTCGTCCTCCATACTATTACTGCTAATTTGGTTTGCCCAGTCTATATGTAGATTAAAGTCCCCCATGATTACTGTATTACCCTTGTTACATGCGCCTCTAATTTCCTGATTTATACTCTGCCCTACTACTCTTTTGGGGCCTATACACAATCCCCACCAATGTTTTCTGCCCCTTGCTGTTTCTTAGCTCCACCAAAACTGATTTTACTTCTTGATTTCCGGAGCTAAGATCCTTTCGCTCTACTGTCTTTATCCCATCCTTTATTATTAGGGCTATCCCTCCTTCTTTTCCATTTTGCCTATCTCTTCTAAAAGTTAAGAATCCTGGAACATTTAGTTCCCAACCTTGGCCACTTTGCAACCACATCTCCGTTATGGCTATTAGATCAAACCTGTTAATTCTATCTGCGCTATTAATTCATCTATTTTGTTGCGAATGCTTCGCGCATTCAGATATAGTGCCTTTGGCTTTGACTTATTTGTATTTTTCCCTGATGTCACCATTTGCCATGTTCTGGCCCACTCACTTAGCCTGTCTATATCCCCTTGAAGCCTCCTTGCATCCTCCTCACAATTTACATCCCCACCCAGCTTTGTATCATCAGCAAACCTGGATATATTACATTTGGTCCCCTCATCCAAATCATTGATGTAGAGAATTGATGCCTAAGTAAAAAGACATCAAGAACAGGTGACCATGTCAAAGGAAGGACAAAAGCATATTTCCAAATGAGCAAAACAAGTTTCTGGCCTAACTGAACCGATCAAATTTAGCGTACTTTTATACTGCAAACTTTGTTTTGAAACCAGTAGCTGAAGTATTGATTCCAGCCAGGCAGTACCTCATTTATAATGCATAATATCTCCAATTGGAATTTGCCTGCTCAGGAGAGAGCTAAGAACTTCTCTCCCCACTGTTGAATTTTAAATATTTTGAGGATGTGGGCAGGGTGTGTCCGTACTCTTTAAGCATTTAAATCAGCTGTGGGTAAGTTTAAAAAGCATTCAGGAGGTTCAACAGTGTTAAGAACATAAGATAAGAACATAAGAATTAGGAGCAGGAGCAGGACATAAGGTCCCTCAAGCCTGCTCTGCCATTCAATAAGATCATTGCTGATCTTTGACCTCAACTCCACTTTCCTGCACTATCCCATAACCCTTGATTCCCCTAGAGTCCAAAAATCTATGGATCTCAGCCTTGAATATACTCAATGACTCAGCATCTACAGCCCTCTGGGGCAGAGAATTCCAAAGATTCACAACCCTCTGAGTGAAGAAATTCCTCCTCATCTCAGTCTTAAATGGCCGACCCCTTATCCTGAGACTATGCCCCCTAGTTCTAGACTCTCTAGCCAGGTGGAAGAACCTCTCAGCATCTATCCTGTCAATCCCCCATAGAATCTTATATGTTTCAATGAGATCACCTCTACTCACTCTCTCCAGGCAATGTTAAACCCAAGCAGTGTGAGTCTGCCTCATCGAGGGGTGGGTGGGGTGGTGGAGCTCGCAAACCACTCCACTCAGTTGTTGAGATAGGACCCGACTCTGGAGTAGTACAGTTAATGCCACTGTGAAGTGTAAACCGCATGCTAAAGTGGCAGTATTAATGTGCTCTTAGGTGAACTCAGAATAGTCCAAATTTGCTTTCATGTTCAGTAATCTTGTAGCTCTGATGAAGAAATGCAATTAAAGGCCTAACAGAAGTAATGACTAGCTGATTATTTAATCAATATTTGTCCTTTCTGTCCATGCCAAGCAAAAATTATTTATCTGAAGTAATTGGAATCCAGTTCAAATTTGGAGCATGTTGCAAAGTGTCCTTGAGCACAAACAATACCACACATTCTTGTTGGAAAATCTATTTATCTTCAAATATCATGGTTTAAATAGTATGTGAAGAATTCTTTGCGGCTTTTCCAGAGCTGACATGTAGTTAATCCTTACAGTTAATGCTTTATGTGAATTGTGACAAATTGTGCAGGGCAGGGCTAACTTCTGTCAGAAAAACCTTTGATGGTACTTGCAGCAATTTAGATAATAAGCTTCCCAGGTTTATCCCTTCAAGGACTTTCATGTGGCTGATGAAAATGACTTAAGAATTTAGGGGGAAAAATTGGGTCGCGCCCCCTTTGGGGCACTAACTTCGCCGGGGCGTTACTTTAAGCGCCCCAAAAAAGTTAGCACCCCCGTGCCTGAAATTGAATGGTAGCGCCCCAAGCAGGAGGCGGTGCGCTACTGGAAGTGCTCCCCCTCCCTCTTGGGGTGGTCCCATTGAATATCGTGGTGCTACGTGCAGCAGCGCCACACGCGTCAGCACGTAGCGCCGTGGTACTACAGGCCTCCCTCCCCTGCTGGACCACCGGAGAGCGGGGTGCCGGCAAAAGAGCCCGGCACTCAAGAGGAGTGCCGGGCTGACCGATCGTGGCCGGCACCCTGCAGGAGGAGGCGAGAGGGGGCAGGTGCTGGCAGGCGGCCCAAAAATAAATGGCCGCCCGGCACCTGCCCTTTAATTTGCGCCGCCATGGCCGCAAACGCGGCACCCTGGCCCTGTCGGACATATCATCTGGCAGTAGGTCAGGGGGCACGAGCCAAGTTTGTGGCTGGGGCACTGCGCACGGTGATGACGCCATCGGCGGAGGCGCAGCGCCGCGGGGCGCTACTGGCTACTGCCACCGCTAACATCCCGCTCCCTCGGGGCGCTAATGGGAGGCGCAAAGCAACCGAATTTTTCCTCCTTGATATTTTAATTTATTCCAAAGAACCATTAGCACCACATAAAGATACAATGAACTTTCACTCTGTGGTAGCACAGTATAGACATCACTTTTTATCTGGCCTGAAAAGTATACTTTGTGCAGGTATAAATTCTACTGCAATTATAAAATGGAAAGTTCAAAATGGACCAAGGAGACCCAACTCAGTGAAATGATTAATTGATATGAGGTGCCAGTGGTGAGAAGAGAATAGTTCCCAGGTTTTCTACTTTAATGCAAATTTGCATTTAAAGCCTAAAATTTGGGTGCAACATGCAACAGCGGGAGTATATTTTGATTCTGGTTTTCCGCATGTCAGTTTGTGGTTCTCAAATTCTTTCAATGTGCCTGGCATAAAATGACCTATCATGATACACTTGCAGATTGGCCCATTTTCACATTTCTTCAGCAGCTGATAAGCTATTTAAGTAGCATAGGTCAGTAGGTCAGTATATGAGTAATTTGGGACGTGACATGTGGTAAGTGTAGCATGCTTGGGAGGAACAGGTGACTTTTAACTTGTGGTTCCCAAAGCTCATCGCCACTGGGATTTTCCTCACGTCATGTCTGGGTCTATTGTAGACTAATTGTTAGAGATTGATTGATATGATTAATGAACAACTCTGTTATCATGATATCATGCAACTAATTTAATATGGATAGGTGTGAGATCATACAGTTTAGGAGGAAACACAATGAATGGGGGTATATACTTAACGGAGAGACACTGAAGGGTGTGGATGAACAGTGAGACCTATGTAATAAAAACAGAAAATGCTGAAAATACTCAGCAGGTCAGGCAGCACCTGTGAAGAGAGAAACAAAAGTTAACATTTCAGGTCGATGACCTTTTGTCAGAACTGGAAAAAGTTAGAGATGTAACAGATTTTTAAGCAAGTGGCTGGGAAAGTGGGGAGGGGAGGAAAGAACAAAAGGGAAGGTCTGTGATAGGGTGGAAGGCAGGAGTGATTAAATGACAAAAGGATTGATTGTACAAAGCAAAAGGAAATGGTAACGGGACAAGTAAAGAAACAAAAGATGAGTCTAGAGGAGATGTAAATGGGAACAGCAGAATCATCAACAGCTGCCATCTGAAATAAAATGTGCTTAAATGCATAATATCCTCAAGTGCAAGTGCAGGTAAAGAAAGTAATAAAAAGGCCAATGGAATTTTGGTGCATACAGGGAGCACTGGTTGGGAAATATTGGGTCTGCAGCCTTTGATCTTCCAACCATTAGCTTAAATCCTCACTGGTAGCACCTGATCAGAGAATGAATCCTTAGGCATCAGAATCATCGCCCTTCTCTGCACTGTGTGTCAGAGATCAAAACTGAGCACACCTTTAAAGGTGTGGCCTGACTTAATAGTTTAAGCATGACTTCATGTGACCTCCAGTCAACTGCTTTGGCTATATAATTCAGCATTTTACTGCCCTTGTTGTTTGCTGTTGAACTGTTATTGAACATGCTACACTTACCACATGTCATGTCCCAAATTACTCATATACTGATCTACTGATCTATGCTACTTAAATAGCTTATTGAACCAATTGCGGTAATTACAGAGGAGTCTCCCTGCTGTCTGCCACAGGGAAAGTCATTGCAAGAATCCTCCTCAATCGCCTTCTCCCAGTGGCTGTAGAGCTCCTCCCAGAGTCGCAATGATAATTCCGCCCACTAAGGGACACAATGGACATGATTCTTACCGCGCGTCAATTACAAGAGAAATGCAGGGAACAGCACCAACTGCTGTACATGGCCTTCTTTGACCTCACAAAGGCCTTCGACACCGTCAACCATGAGGGATTATGGAGTGTCCTCCTCAAACTCGGCTGCCCTCAAAAGTTGTCACCATCCTCCGCCTGCTTCACTGACCAATGGATCCACCACAGACCCAATTCACGTACGGACCGGGGTCAAGCAAGGCTGTGTCATCACACCAACGCTCTTCTCGATCTTCCAGGCTGCAATGCTCCATCTCACCCTCAATAAGCTCCCCGTTGGAGTGGAGCTAATCTATAGAACAAACGGTAAACTGTTCAACCTCCGTCGCCTCCAGTCCAGATCCAAGGTCGTCCCATCCTCTGTCATCGAATTACAGTATGCAGATGAAGCTTGCGTCTGCGCACACTCTGAGGTTGAACTCCAAACCATCACCGAAGCGTACGAGAGCATGGGCCTTACACTAAACATCCGTAAGACAAAGGTCCTCTACCAACCTGCCCCCACCACACAGTACTGCTCCCCGATTATCAAAATCCATGACGAGGCCTTGGACAACGTGAACCACTTTCCATACCTCGGGAGCCTACTGTCAACAAGGGCAGACGTCGATGACGATGTCCAACACCACCACCTTCAGTGTGCCAGTGCAGCCTTCTGTCGCCTGAGGAAAAGTGTTTGAAGACCAAGACCTCAAACCCAGCACCAAGCTCATGGTCTACAAAGCAGTAGTGCTACCCGCCCTCCTGTATGCTTCAGAGACATGGACCATGTACAGCAGGCACCTCAAAGCACTGGAGTGGTACCACCAACGCTGCCTCCGCAAGATCCTGCAAATCCATTGGCAGGATAGGCGCACCAACATCAGTGTTCTTCCTCAGGCCAACATCCCCATCATCGAAGCTTTGACCTCGCTCGATCAGCTCTGATGGACGGGCCACATCATCTGCATGCCCGATACGAGACTCCCAAAACAAGCGCTCTACTCGGAACTCCGACACGGCAAGAGAGCCCCAGGTGGGCAGAGGAAATGCTTCAAGGACACCATCAAAGCCTCCTTGAAAAAGTGCAACATCCACACCGACACTTGGGAATCCCTGGTCCAAGACCGCACAAAGTGGAGGGGAAGCATCCGGGAAGGCGCCAAACACCTTGAGTCTCTTCGCCGGGAGCAAGCGGAAGCCAAGCGCAGGCAGCGCAAGGAGCGCACGCCAACCCAAGCACCCCACCCACCCGCCCCTTCAACCACCATCTGCCCCACCTGTGAAAGAGACTGTAGGTCCCACATTGGACTCATCAGTCACCTGCGAACTCATTTTTAGTGTGGAAGCAAGTCATTCTCGGTCCCAAGGGACTGCCTAAGAAGGAGAAAAAGAAGATTGAACATGATATGTTGAGTCCACTGATAGCCTAAATTCTTTCAATAGATAACTATTTTGACACCATTCATGAAGTATGTATGACAGCCATGTTTTCTTCCTCTGTTCCATTCTTTACACTTGTACATTTTGCTTTTATCTGCCACCATTCCACCCACATATATGTTCTATCTAACACACTCTAAGCCTGGATTTTAACTGCCAACCAACAGTTTTAACTGGCATTTTAACTGACACAAAACTGCTCTGGCATGTTAAATTCCTGTCTACCCATGGCGTTATGGCCAACAATTTCTGCTGTTATATTTAGTGCAGATAAACATTGTCAATTCATTTTTTAGCTCCAATTAAGTACTTGACATGACAAACTTCTGGAATAACAAGGGGCATTACTTAACTACATCTATAGCCATACCATGACAATACAATTACCAACTTAATTGCTATAAACATCATTGAGAGTAAAATATAAACAATGAAGAGGAGGGGAACAAAAATATAGCTTTTGGGGTACAAAGGAGGAGAGCATGCGTGCAGGGGAGGAGAAAGCGATGGGGAAGCTGCGACTTTGTTACAACAAGCGCGCGTGGTTTTAATTCTGTTGTGCTATATTTAGTTGATCACAGCAGTGCCAGCATAATCCTGACAGTTGAGTTTTATTGTTACCTCTACGTCTCTTTTTCTTCTGCTGAAGCTTAATCTACGTCTGTTCACAACTCACTTTCTCTAATGCTTTTCTAACCGGCCTCCAGCACTATCCTTCACAAGGTACAATACATTCAGAATAACGTGTCCTGCGTCCTCCTCCACACTGCGTCCCAACATCCCCTTCTCACCATTATTCCTTTGAATTGGGTAAGTGAATCTCAATTTAATAGTACTTCTGAATGATGTCTATGCTAACAATAAACAGGTATAAAATATTTTTGATTTAAAGGTTTCAGCCACAACTGTTATGACTGGTAGCTGGCTGAAAAAAATAGTTATTTCATAATAAGTAATAAGTAATGGCCCTAGTTTGCAAGTCATTAATAAAAGAAAAATCTATGTTAAAGTGAGATATGATGTATATGTTAGAATTCATGGTACTTCATCCTTGGCAAAACATTGGTATAATATCTGGGATTTTGAGTTGAGACAGTTCTGACTGAATCTTTTTGTTAAACGTGTACCAGAGGACTTGCTGAATAGATGAGTACAACCATACTAACTCTTTATCAAACCAAAATATATCATGTGCCGGAATTTGTGGTGGGTAATAACGGTGAACTAACAGCGTTTGCTGTTATTACCCCTTTGAAACTGACCGCAACTTCAGGATGTAGCGCATGCGCATCTAAACACGGAAATCCTGATGTTGCGGTCAGTCATTCACTGCTCTGACACTGGCTGCACTGTGGACGCGCCCCCCCCCCACCCATCCCCCCATAGCCGGCAATCAGTGTAATCAGTGAAATAATTGAAACTGACGAAAAATTGGGCTTTCCTGTGGTAATATCACCGTTAAATACCCCATTAAATGTTAGGCCTTGTTGCATTAGGTGTACCTAAGGTTTTAACAGCATATTGACTGCTAAACAAACGTTATTGCCCTGAAAAACTAATTAAAATTTTGTGGAGTGTCAAGTTTCTCCATTATGATAAAAATTACAATTTTTAAGAAATTTTGAAAAAAAATTTTTTTTTTAATAGTTTGTTCATATTTCAGGTTCTACATTATCTCCATGTGAGAGCCCCAAACTTTGTTTTGCTCTCTGTAACATTTTTTTAAAAGTTCAAATAAAAGCAGCTTCTCATTTCCTGGTTCCCTGGCTGTGAGAATTCTGCAATATGATTGGCTGCTTAGACAGCTTGTTGATGTCACAGCAGATCGCACGAGGGAATCCCCACTATAGAGCGCTGAAATCACTTACGCGTCGAAAAAGGCAAACTTCTTGCCACAGAAATCGCGAGCTCTCTGTGGGCAGCTTTCTTCAGGGCCCATACATAATCCTGAACCACAAAAATATTTACAGATAGATAATTTAAAATTTATTTGAGTACATTTATTGATCCCATTAACTGTTCCAACACATTTCATCACCTATTTTTGAACAGTGTGATTTTTAACCTATTTTATTGGTATTTACTGGTAAGAAGAAGAATAAGACATTGTACCCAAACAATGCCATCCGATTGCAAGTGTCTTAGTTCTGAATGGGAATTTAACAACGTGAATTGATATCAATTTTACCAGGAAGGATCATTAGGACTGACAACCAGTCTATCATTTTCCTTCAGTCATACTTTTCTGTTAGTATAACCTCCTTCCCTTCCATTTTGAAGTGATGGATTTGATGTGGTTGCAATATTAATGCAATTGCCTGATCTGTAATTCCAGATTTACACAACTTACCTTCTTCAGAAACTAAACATGAACTGCTAAATCGTAATGAATGTAAACATTAAACCATAGATATGTAAAGGCTTTTCATGGCTTGTATCTTCCAGTTCCTCTCTCGGGATTCAGACAGAAACCCTTGCTCATATTACTCAGGTTCATATTGAACACTGTAGATTATATAATGAAACACAATTTAATAAAGCAGTGACAGACAAAACAACACAATACAATAGCTCTCGACTAGGGCGTAGTTGATTACACCAGCTGAAAGTATATTTTTTACCATTCTACTAGATTGCAAGTCAGTATATGTAATAAAGCATATGCTCTTTACCCAATACAGAACCCTAACTGTTAGAGACAGGCTGCATAAAGATACCACTAGCCCGAATAGCAGAGAGTGATTGAGTGACAGCACCATCCCAAATAGCAGAGTAAGACAGAGGGAGGACACCAGCTCGAACTACTGAGTGTGTCTTAAACTGCTGAAAACATTGAGAATGTATCGTCACTTAGTGCAGAGGCTGAGGATGGAAAGGAAGGAGGATATCTTGTGGAGAAAATAGGGATGGAGCTGGAGGGACGGTAGAATTTTAAAGGACTGGTGAGCGGGATAGAACAAGGTAAGCTGCTTAATGGAGCAGAAGATGCCGGAAGGGGGAGAGGCCAAAGTGTGATTTGAGCCACAGCGCCGCTCCCGAGGCAGGGAAGCTTTAGTAAGGAGCAAGGTGTTACCACCTATGAGCTAAGTTATTGATTGACAAAGCCATGATGCCAATGCAAATGCCCACAATAAGGCTATGGGCGGCCAGGGCTATGTTCATGAGTGAATAGACATTTTGGAAGGAAGTGTGGAGAGGGGAGGATACTGCTGGCATAGTCCGAAGTGGCAATGGTGGGTGTGATGAGGGGGATGGGAAGGAGGTTTGTCAGATGCGTGTGCTTGGCAGGAAGGTCGGCAAGAGAGAAGGATGGGGCAGTTGGGGTTTCTGCTTGTAATAAGGCAATGATGAGTGCCTCGATGGGCCCTTCAAAGAATGTCGAGAAAAGCGCAGAGTGTAACTGTGGGCTTATCCAGAGAGGATTGACACCTCGGACAGGGGCAGGAGAGTAGAAATGCAGAGGATAAATGATGGGTGGCATGATTCGGTAACATGAAGAGGAGGAGAGAGGAGAGATGGGACTGAGAGGGGCCAAGAAAAAAAAAAGATAGAAGTAATGGAGTCAGGTCCAGAGCAGCAACCAAAATGTGCTAGCTGTGGTGTATGTAACCTGTTCCACCTTAAGAGAACTTAAGCCTGTTCCACCTTAAGAGATGTACTACTTTCTCTGGCTGCTGTATACGTAATACCGGTGGTGACCACCGGTATATAAGTACTGTGTAATGATATTGTATTTAGTATAGTCCTGACCTCCAACTAGTAAAGACCTGTTGAACTTTATTCTTGTAGTCTGTGTCAGTAATTAATCTTAATACAACTGGAACACACAGACTTAACAGTGGCGACGAGTCTGATTCTTACCCTGCGGCAGTTTATATCCACGGCGGCTTCGTCCACAGAACGGGCGTCGAAGAAAGGCATCCACCCTCATCACCCTGCTGGAAGACACGTCGCACGGCAGGCATCGAGAACCCGGAGTGCAGAAGACATCCTGAACTCGAAGCCTCCATCAGCGGCAGTCAGCTATCTTCTTTCTACCTCGGTGGTGGGTAAGCCAGTCAGCGACGCGAGCAGAAAGTCGGCCGCGTTGGCTGTACAGACGGGGGGGAGGAAGACGGAGGAATAAGGGCGGTGAGATCGATCACGACCGGAGATAAGGGCCGGGCCGCATTCGGGCCGAAAGGCGCAGCGCGGGGACATCGATCGCGGCTGGTGATAAGGGCCGGGCCGCTTTCGGGCCAAAAAGGCGCAGCGTCTGGGGCGACTGAAGGCGCGAGAGCCGCGGTGAAGGCGAATGCAGCCGGTGCTAATAACCGGGCTGCAAGAAGGGCTGCGAGGCGCGACATCAGGGAAGCGCGAATGCCAGAGGGAGCCGCGGTGAAGCGGAGACAGCGTCGGGGGTGTTATTAACCACTGGAAAAGGGGAGCAGCAGCGGCACGCCAAACGCCATTGCAGCCAGTGGGTGAAGACCGCCAAGCGCGGGAAAACCGCCATTTTGTAGGCGGAGGACGAAGACAAGAGCGGGAAGCCGCCATCTTGGGATAAAATAAATTGCAACGATGCCTAAACATGGGAACATTGATACCTTTGATGGCGACATCGAAGATTGGGCCATGTATGTAGAACACATACAAAATTATTGTAAAGCAAATAAAATCCCAGATGCAGAGAAAGCACTAACTTTATTGAACTTAATGGGTGCGAAGACATACGGGCAATTGAGAAACCTTTTATCACCAGATGAACCGGCGGATAAGACGTTCAAGGAGATTGTTACTGTCCTGAAAAATCATCTAAACCCCACGCCGCTGATGCTAGCGGAACGATTTAAATTTTACAGCAGAAGGCAGCTGAAGGATGAAAGCAATGCTGAATATTTAATGGAATTGCGTAAGCTAGCAAAGTTCTGTCAGTTTGGAACGGGACTAAGAGACGCGCTAAGAGATAAATTTGTGTGTGGATTATTAAAAGAAGATACACAAAAGCGACTGCTCGAGGAGAATGAGCTGACGCTTGAGAAAGCGGTCACTATGGCAGCAGCACACGAAGCTGCAGCGAGAGGCACGGCAGTAATGCAGCTACGGTCACCGGAACATGGTACAAATAAATTGGGTTTGAGTACTGTAAAATGTTATCGTTGTGGAAAGACAACACACGATCAGAACCAGTGTTGGTTTAAAAACCAAGAATGCAGAACGTGTGGCAGGCTTGGCCACATAGCTAAAGTATGCCGGTCAGGAAAGAAGACCAGCAACAAAAAGTCACCGCAAGGAAAATACATAAAGGTGCACAAGGTGACAAAGACCAGTTCAAACGAACAGAAGTCAGATTCAGACGCTAGCAGTAATGAACTGGGTAGCTTAAGAGTACACAACGTTGGTAAGGATGCAGATCTCCAGACAATTTGGGTCACTCTTCAGATAGCAGGAGTCCAAGTAAAGATGGAATTGGACACTGGATCGGCATTGACGGTCATGAATAAGAAAGATTACAAAAGGTTATTCCAACATATTCCCCTACGGGATACGGAGATTATATTGAAAACATACACGGGGCAAAGAGTGTACCCCATCGGAAAGATAGAGGTAAAAGTGGTCCACAAGGGCGAAGAAAGCCAAGTAATGGACTTATATGTGCTACCTGAAGGAGGTCCACCACTACTGGGGCGGGAGTGGATTAGGAAAATGAATATGGAGTGGCACTCCTTAAAAGCACTAACGGTAGATTCCGGGGAAACAGATGTCAAACCTAAACGATTGTCCAAAATATTGGATGATGCTAAAGAGGTGTTCCAGCAAGGACTGGGAACACTGAAAGGAATTACGGCAAACATCAAGATTGATGAACATGCACAACCAAAATTTTTCAAAGCCAGACCGGTACCCTATGCAATATGACCTACTGTAGAAGCGGAACTGGAAGCCCTAGAACGTTCAGGTGTACTGTCTAAGGTAGATTGGAGTGAGTGGGCTACGCCCATTGTTCCCATTATGAAACGTCCTTCGAGCAACAAGCCAGGAGAACCAGGGAAGGTTCGCATCTGTGGAGATTTCAAGATCACCGTTAATCCGGTGCTTCACACGGTGCAGTATCCGCTTCCACGGATTGAGGATATTTTAGCTTCGTTGTCTGGCGGGAAACACTTCACCAAGATAGACCTGGCGCAGGCGTACTTGCAGATGGAGGTTGAAGAAGAGTCACGCCAGTACCTCACGATCAACACGCATAGAGGTTTGTACCGGTATAATAGGCTGGTTTTTGGAGTGGCATCGGCTCCGGCAATTTGGCAGAGGGCCATGGAGCAGGTATTACAGGGAATTCCAGGCACACAATGTTACCTGGACGATATTCTGATTACAGGTGATGGTGATGAAGAACACCTCGCAAACTTGGAACTGGTGCTCAACAGACTGAAAGAGTATGGACTTAGAGTTAATCGGCAGAAATGTGAGTTCTTTCAGAAGCGGATCATGTCATTGGCCGGGAGGGGCTTCATAAGTCTCCTGACAAGATAGAGGCAGTTGTAAAGGCTCCCGCTCCGGATAATATCTCTCAGTTGAGGTCGTTTCTGGGATTGATTAACTATTACCATAAGTTTCTACCGAATCTATCCACGGTACTGCACCCGCTGAATGCTATTTTACAGAAGGGGTACCATGGGAATGGAGCGAAAACTGTAAGAAGGCATTTCGCAAAAGCAAAGAATTAATCACCTCAGCGGAAGTGTTGGCTCACTTCAACCCGACACTGCCTATTCGGTTGGCTTGTGATGCTTCTCCATATGGTATTGGGGTAGTACTCTCACACAAGTTGCCAAATGGCACGGAAAGGCCAGTCGCGTTTGCATCCAGATCATTGACCTCCGCTGAGCGCAACTATGCGCAGATCGATAGGGAGGCTCTCAGCCTTGTATGGGGAGTGAAGAAGTTTAATCATTACCTGCAGGGCCAAAAATTCACACTTCTGACAGACCATCAGCCGTTGGTATCCATTTTTAACCCTAAGAAGGGTGTTTCGGTGATGACAGCACAGCGACTCCAGAGATGGTCCCTTTTCCTAGGGGCACATCAATATCAAATAGAATTCAAAGGTACAAAGCAGCATGGCAATGCTGATGGGCTGTCGCGCCTGCCACTACCTGAAGCAGAAGAGACGACGAAAGTTGACCCTGTTGAGTTATTTCATTCGACCATCATCGAGTGTTTACCAGTCACCAATGCAAGTATTGAAAGAGAAACCTGGAATGACCCGACACTGTCCCGAGTTTACGAGGTGACAGTGAAGGGATGGCCAACACATGGTGATCCTCTGTTACCGGCATTCTCGGCAAGGCGAGACCAGCTGTCCGTCTGCCATGGTACTTTGATGTACGGGACAAGAGTGATTATTCCTCCCAAGTTACGGGAAAGAGTTCTAAAGGAACTGCATGAAGGTCATCTGGGGGGAGTTAAGATGAAAAGTCTTGCTAGGGCTTATGTATGGTGGCCGGGCATTGACCAACAGATAGAGGAGTTGACAAAAAGCTGCGCTGGGTGCCAAAAAGTGCAAAATGCACCTCCGATCGCACCGCTACACCCATGGGAATGGCCTTCAGCCCCATGGCAACGCGTACATATTGACTTTGCTGGTCCATTCATGGACTCCATGTTCCTAATTGCGGTGGACGCACATTCCAAATGGCCAGAAGTGATCAAGATGAATACCACTACTTCAGAAAAGACAATTGCGGTGTTAAGAACAATATTCGCAAGGAACGGATTGCCAGAACAGATATATTCGGACAACGGACCACAGTTCGTGTCGGAAGAATTCCAAAAATTCTTAAAGAAGAATGGGGTGAAACATTATACCTCTGCCCCATATCATCCGGCGACAAACGGGTTGGCCGAGAGATTTGTCCAAACATTCAAAAAGGCAATAAAGGCCATGAACGATGATCAGATTCCATTACAACACAAGTTGGACAATTTCCTAATGGCATATCGAAACGCCGCTCATGCAGTGACTAACCAAAGTCCTGCCATGATGTTTTATAACAGGAGGTTGCGTTCCAGGTTGGACTTGTTAAAACCAAATGTGCGGAGGGAAGTGGAAAACAAACAGTTCCAGCATATTAATAACAAGTCCACTCGAAGTTTCGACGTAGGACAACCAGTGTTGGCAAGGGGCTATGGAAATGAAAAATGGCAGTCCGGAACAATTCGGGCCAGACAAGGACCTCTGATGTACACAGTAGATATTGGTAACAATGTGATAAGGCGTCATGCGGATCAACTGGTAGAATCAAGAGCAAGGGTCGAACCCATGGTTGCGACAGAGACAACTGTGGAAGACGTTAATGAACCTGAAGCATCTACCTCGGCAGGGACTGTACCTGATGATGACGTCCAATACATAGGAAACCTACAAGAAGAGTCACCTCAGCAACAAGAATCAGAGACCACTGAAAGGCGTTATCCAAACCGAATCAGAAGGCCTCCTGAGAGACTGAACCTTTGAACTGTTTATACCTGAAGTTATATATGTATATATGTTATGATGTTATGTTAAATGGGGATATGACTGTTAAGCTAAAAAGGGAGGATTGTGGTGTATGTAACCTGTTCCACCTTAAGAGAACTTAAGCCTGTTCCACCTTAAGAGATGTACTACTTTCTCTGGCTGCTGTATACGTAATACCGGTGGTGACCACCGGTATATAAGTACTGTGTAGTGTCATTGTATTTAGTATAGTCCTGACCTCCAACTAGTAAAGACCTGTTGAACTTTATTCTTGTAGTCTGTGTCAGTAATTAATCTTAATACAACTGGAACACACAGACTTAACACTAGCGAATTGGAATTTAGGTTCCATAGCCATGGCAGAGATTTGGAGAGATGATAGGAAAGTGTCCAAAGTCAAAGTCTGAAATAGGAAAATGTTACTTTGGTGAAAACACAGACTTTCACACATTTAAGGACACAATTAAATAAATCAGCAATCACAAGACACATCAAACAATGGATTGCACTGGTACCACCAATAGGAATAAACAGCAGTCTTGAACTGCACTAAATATGGAATTAAAAGGAAGTTTATAAAGATTGTTAAGACGAGAGGAGGACCCTGACCCTGTCTCCTGGCTACATGAGTAGGTAAAGAACTCTGATTGGTTGGAATTGTCTCTTCTTGGGCAGTAACATGAGAGTACCCTGTTTAAATTTAACTCTCTGTCTGACTGCAAACTTGAGGTGTGCCTCAGGAGATGTTTGTATCTGATGGGCCCATTATGGTTCACAGTAAAGGTCAATCTTTTCTTGGTATACTGGTTTGTTGGAATTAGGTGAAAGCTTAAAGTACTTGCCTTATAATATCATTTTGCAAGTTTTAGAGATGCAACCTATAGGGTGGAGAACAAGCCATGTCAGCTTGTGAAAAGGAAGATAAAATGTGGGAATTTGACCATTTATCTGTATTTGTTTGTGACCACACCCGATTTCAGAGTCTGAATGGAATTGCATTAGTTGGAGCCACAACTCCTTTTTCTTCCTTCTTCTCCTTCCTTATTGCTATGATCATGGCTATCAAACAGACACTGGAATCCTTGCTGGTAAAATTGAACTGCATAGCTAACATAATCCTTGGAAGCAAAGTGCATCTGTGTGGATTGTTTTAAAAGAAATGTAAGCTCAATCCCAATTTTATAAGGGGACATCTGCCCATTCTGAATTTGGTATCTCTTTAATGGTTCGATTGTCTGTTTTCTGGCAATAATATGCAGTTCACCTTGGCACAGCATGCTGTTGTAATCCATATAAATGTGAGTCTTTGTGGTAATGCAGCATTTTGCCAAGGAAACAGGCCATTTTACAATTGGAAGTTGGAAATTTGCATATTCATGTTTGGTCATATTAAAATAAAACACTTGCGATGCCATCACCATCTGTAATCTGTGCTGCCAGAATACCCGAATATGAACATTTAAAGACAAGATAGCAGCCAAATTTGTTGTGAATAGTGGCACCTCCATGAATCAATTGGCTTATCAAATGACCAGCAATGATTCTACTCCTGGACCTCCTTTCCAACTGGTTTCACGTGGAAAAGATAATGGCCTAGAAATTCATTATAGCCACTTTTGGGGCGGTAAAGTCGGGCGGCCGCTAAAGTTTGCGCCCGGTGCAAATTCGAGGCCACTTCGCCGATATTCATTAGCTTCGCCCTAAGAGTTTGCTCGAGCGCTAAAACTGGCGATG
The DNA here is from genome assembly GCF_052327205.1 of Somniosus microcephalus. NCBI lineage: Eukaryota > Metazoa > Chordata > Chondrichthyes > Squaliformes > Somniosidae > Somniosus > Somniosus microcephalus. The sequence goes on along the minus strand of NC_140990.1, from coordinate 305,338,654 downwards.
CACGGCTCTCTTTAGGCGCTAAGCCGGAGGTGCTGAGCGATACCGCCGAGGCCGGGCGCAGCGCAGGTGCGGCCATTTCTTGATTGACAGCAGACACCCTGGCGCCGGCCAGCTCTTAAGGGGGAAGGGTCGAGTTGGTCTGCTGCCACGCCCTGGACACTGCAGCCCTCCAGCTAGGCCTGAACACTGCTGCTGGACCCAAATAGCGCCTGAAAGGATGGAGAAGGCCCGTGAACGAGCGCAGCGCTTCTCAGAGCATGATCTGAGGGTGCTGGTTGGCGCTGTGGAGAAGAGACGCCATATTTTGTTTCCGGACAATGGGAAGAAGCCGGCAGCCCGCGTCTACCGGAAAGCCTGGAGGCATGTTGCCACCAGGGTGACATCCAACAGTGAGGTCCCCAGGAGCGCTGTACAATGCCGCAAAAAGCTAAATGACCTCGCCAGGATTGTCAGGGTGAGTACCCTTTCCAGTGTCCTCCTCATCCTTGCATGTGCACCTCACATTATGGGCAAAGGGACCTGAAAGCCCTAATGGCCAGCCCTCATGCAGCAGCTATGGGACAGTCATGAACATCAATTGCACATTCTGCACTTAACACACTGGCCAGGCTATTCGACCATGGGAGGCAGTGCACACAAGATCAGGGCTACACACTGGCCAGGCTATTCCACCATGGGAGGCAGTGCACACAAGATCAGGGCTACACACTGGCCAGGCTATTCCACCATGGGAGGCAGTGCACACAAGATCAGGGCTACACACTGTACTTAGAGGCCATCCTTTCTCTTGCAGGCCAAGCTGGCCAATAATAAGAGGAGCCGGACTGAGACCGGGGGAGGCGGACCCCAGATCCAGCAGCTCACCGAGCTGCAACAGCGCATGGAGCGCATCATGGGTGGCCGGGTGATTGGCCCCGTTGCATCTGGAGATGCCGACCCTGTTCTGGGCACCAATGGTAAGGACATCACCTTTTGGACCTCTCTCGTCCCACTTGCGCATCAGATCTACATCCTTTGCCACTGTCCGACCAATACGCTGAATGCCACCACTCATGCATCCCTCGCTGACGCCCTCTCCTCACTCTAAAGCTACTCTTGTGCCTTCCTGCTTTCAGATGGTGAGGAGGAGGTCCCTGAAGTTGCCAGTGACAGCCCCTCAGAAGAGGAGGAGGAGGAGGAGGAGCAAGAAGAAGGCGGCCCATCAGGGGAACCCTCAGCCGCGGCAAGCCATGCCAATGTAGGGGACACGTCTTCCCTGGAGGGGAGCGTGGGGGAAGTGTCGGAGGGGAGTGTAGCTCCTGGGACCAGCGGCCTGCAGAAACGCGGGAGGGGGGTGGAAGCTCAGCGGCCTTCTCCCCAGAGGGGGGAAGGGTCGGAGGGGAGTCCAATTGCTGGGCCCAGCGGCGTCCAGCAACGCAGGAAGGGTCGGCCAGCTCGGCAGCCTTCTCCCCAGAGGGAGAGTCCGGCCTCCAGTCTGGAGACGGTCAACGCCGAGGAGATGCGCCGCCTCGAGGACATGTCCGCGGACTCGGAGCGCCGGCACACGGAGCTCATGGGGGTAGTGGCACGGATGCCTGAGGCCATCGAGTCCCTGTCTCGGAGTGTGACCGAATTCGGGGCCTCACAGGCCACCAGTTTGGCGGAATTCGGGGCAGCTCAGGCAGCGACTGGCCAGGTGATCAGTGGTGCCGTGCAGTCACTGGCTGCTCTGATGCGGTCACAGAACAGGGCAACACGGGCACTCACTGCTGCCACACTCGCTGTGTCAGCCAGGCATCGCCAGGGCACCCGGCGCGCTGCAGCAGCACAGCGGTCTGTCCCTCGGCAGATTGCTGCGCATGCTGCAGTGCTGGCCCGGGTGAGTGCCAGTGTCTCAGGCGACCAGCGAGCGCCTGCCATCCGCCAGCTTGCCCCCATTCCTCCAACCGCCACTGCCACTCCCCCAGTGGAGCTGCCACGAGCTGCTGCAGCGACTGATGCTGCCCAGCCACAGCTGCAGCATTCACCAGCCGGCCCCTCGACGGCCAGACCTCGTCTAGGCCAACCCCCAAGGGCATCTGCCGTCACGACATGTGCCCCTCAGGAGCCTGCCCCCAGCCTTGCAGCAGCCAATGGCCTCGCTTTGAGGAGGAGCAGCAGGGCGTGCAGGGGCCGCCAAAGTTTGCAGAAGGCATCGCCCTCGCGGGCCACAAAGTAGAGGGTGTGTCCAAATGTTTGGTTTTTTGGAATGGGTGTTTTGTGAAGGCCGAGGATGAAGGCCATTTTTGTTTACATCTTTTGTTAATCCTCTCCAGGTTGTGGGAGCGAGTAATGTGTGTGAGTGTTTTTTGGGGGTTTCGTGTGTTTTTGGTTTTCATGTGGGAAGGGCCCTGAGTTTGTACAATAAACCATTTTATTTATTCACATTGTCCATGTTTGATCTTTGAAGTGTTTGTTGCCTTAACCGGCTGAGGGCTTGTGGAGCGGCTGCAATCATGTTCTTTCATTGGCACAAGCCATTCCCTGACAGGGGGCCTAGAAGTGACGTTCAATAAGCCGCCGACGGGCGGCCCTTGGACCTTCTGCCTCCCTCCTGGGCTGGTACTCCTCCTCCTCCTCCTCCTCATGCTCCTCCTGTTCCTCCTCCTGAGGTGGTGGTCCAACGTGAGGCGGCAGTGCCTGAGTCCTGCGGATAGCCAGGTTGTGCAGCATGCAGCAAACGACGACGAATTGGGAGACTCGCTCCTGCGAATACTGGAGGGCTCCCCCGGAGCGATCCAGACAGCGGAACCGTTGCTTCAGGACGCCGATTGTTTGTTCGATGAGGTTCCTGGTTGCTTGATGGCTCTCGTTGTACGCCTCTTCAGCAGGGGTCGTGGGCGCGCGGAGCGGGGTCATGAGCCAGGTACACAAAGGATAGCCTTTGTCCCCGATAAGTCATCCTCTTGGGTGAGGCTGTGCCTGGAACATGTCAGCCACAGTTGTCTGTCGCAGGATAAAGGCATCGTGGCTGCTGCCTGGAAAGCGGGCATTGACAGCTAGGATGCGCTGCCTGTGGTCACACACCAGCTGAACGTTGAGGGAATGGTAGCCCTTCCGGTTGCGGTAATCCGCGGCATGCTCCAGAGGTGCCCGCAAAGCCACATGCGTGCAGTCAATGGCGCCCTGCGCCATGGGGAAGCCCGCTAGTCTTGCAAATCCCACTGCACGCTGCTGCTGCTTGTCCAGGGTCATGGGGAAGGAGATGAATTGACGTCTCCTTCTGAAAAGGGCATTGGTCACCTGGTGGATGCAGCAATGCACGGCAAACTGGGAGATGTTAGCGATGTCCCCAGCAGCGGATTGGAAGGAGCCGGTGGCATAGAAGTTGAGAGCCACCGTCACCTTCACTGCCACCGACAGAGACGTCCTGCGCATCAGCTGTGGACGCAGATCTCTGTGAAGCAGCTGGCAGATGTCTGCAACCACCTCCCTTCTGAATCGCAGCCTCCTAACACACTGCGCGGCAGACATGTTGAGATAGGAGAACTGCTGGCGGTATACCCTGGGTGGGTAAGGCCTCACTTGGCAACGCCTGTTGCCCCCTCTGCGTCTAGCCAGGGCTGCCACTCTCTCACGGCGTCTGTAAGCCCTTCCGACATAAGGCTGAAACTCAGCGTTGGCACCCAATGCAGCCCCCATAATATGCTGGCAAACACTGAGATCTCAATGAAGGCAAAGATAATTGCAAAGCTCTGGCCTGAAGCCAAAAAGACCTGTCCTAGTGTTGGGCCAAAGCAGTAAGCTCTCTTCCTTGGTCTCTGTCCAAAAATCCGTTGCACAAGAGTGAATGCTGCAAAATGGCTGCCCTTTATAGTGCAGGGTAAGTGCCCTTTAATTTGCGCTCCCCGCGGCCCGCCTCGGCTGTGTACCGTTCCACTCAACAGTCGTTAGGGCCGCCCGGCGCACAATGGGGCGGCGCGAGTGAAGTTCCGGTTCCGGGCGCACAAAGGGCGTTGCACGACGAAATGACATCATGATCTGCGTGCGCAGATGAGCGCGCGCAAAGACTTTGCGCCGGCGCTAAATGTCTACTGAAGTTGGGGCAAGGCGCAGATCGCGCTGCGCCCGGGCGCTAAGCGCCTAGCGCTCGAGATCTGCTCCTCCTAAGGCGCTAACGGCTGGCGCAGCCAACTGAATTTCTAGGCCAATATCTCCATGGTCCAGCAAGATGTGAAGCTAAAAGAGTGTATGCACACCTTTTCTAAGGAAGGAAGGAAGGAAGTGGAGAGAGACAGTCTGAAATGAGCTTAATTATGATCTTCAACAAACAACCTTTTGACTTAGAAGCACGAGTACTACCACTGAGCCAAGCACCATTTACCTGTGAACTCTACCTCCATCAGTGGCTTTATTTTCTATATCTGCAGATCAGAAAATATGCATATAGACAAGACAATTAAGCCACAACATAGCCACTGGTGGTAGTGGACTTTTAGCAACAGTATGAATGCGTCCGATTTATTTTTTCATACAAATGATTTGATCATTCCATCCAAAACAATGCCTCAACATTTCTGGGGCTGGAGAGGGTGTACGTGGCAGTTACGATGGGAGAGGATGGAACATAGCCTGAGGTCCATCTCCACTGGGATTCTGCCACGTTTTGACTGGGCCTTGACATTCCGGTCAAGGGGGCTACGGGTGGATTTCTGCCCACCCTCCCATATCAAGGGTCTTGCCGAAGGAAGTTCCTGGGTTTTCTTTACACTCTTCAAAGGCCTTAGCAGAAGTCACACCAGTGGAAACCTGGCATTAGTCCCTGTGAAGCCCTAAATCCCCCAAACCTTCAATAGAGTAAGGTCATGGATCCTAAAGGGGATTGATTACCTTCTCTCAATGGTGTGGCTCCAAAGGGACCAATGCTTTCTTTACCCATTTGGGCCTTTGGAATACTCGGCTCTACCTTGGAAGGGCAGATTGGCTCTGCTTAGGACCATTGCTGCTATTGCACCCTTGCCGGTGTCGGTGGCCCACCCTGGCTATAAAAGGACCATATCCCTGGAATTTGGGATGGGGTAAAGACGGATAGGGATTCTGTGCTGCTCCGCTAGCAAGGCCCCAGGAATTTCCAGGCCATACCAGCATGTAGCCTTTGTTGATGCCATGCCCGTTTTACACACTTAAAATGGGTGCTTAAGCATCCAATATGGCGGACTGCATGCACGCACATTCCGCGACGGAAGTGCTCCGCCCACTATATTGGTAAAGGCTGAAGTATAGGCGTCCAGCGCTCATGTCTGAAACAAGTGTTAGCCCCTTTGCATATGCAAATAGGGGCACTATCAGCTGTGTTCAGAGCAGCCCAATTTCAGGAAGGGGCCCTGACACAGCCGTTAGTTTCATATTATCAGGGAACTACACTGGCGATTAATATAGTTGGAACGTGGGGCAATACTTGTCCAATTAGAGACATCGGCCGGAATTTCCCGGGGTGTCAGTGGGCGGGATCGGTGGCGGGTTGGGTGGGAAAGTGTCAACCCACCGCAACGCGCCTGACTCAATGTCGGGTCTATCAGCGCTGAGCGAGGGGTACCGTTATGTCACACCATTCACTGCAACTCATGAAGCCGCTGCCAAAGGTGCACACAAATCTGTCCAAGAACAAAAAGTGTTGAAATGAAAGGTTTCAATGTTTGACACCACATTAACAGAAACTTTACATGAACATTGCAAAAAACACCCAAGTGCCTACCCTTGTGTGGTGTTAGTTGGTATGATTGCACTAGGAAGAGGGTGAGTGTGAGGGGTGGCTAGTGAGATGGGGATGTGATAATGTAGATAGATAGAGAGGGATGGGTGGAGGTGCTAGGTAAGTTGGTGTGAGTAAGGATGTGCAGGAGTAGGGTAGGGAAGGCAGAGTGATAAGGATGTGATGAGAGGCACAGCAGGATGAGGTTGAGTGTGGCTTTGTACTAATGCTTTGTGATCTACTGAGATCATTGAAAGGTTTGCGCCACTGCACCCAGGTCCTCCTGACCACATCCCTGCCTGTGACCTCATCCGTAATGTGCAACCAGGCTGTGTTGATCTCCTGGGGAGGTCCCTTTTGTCCATAGGAAGAGAAGAAGACCTCCCTGTGTGCTGTGACTCCCCCCATAAGCATATGGAGGGAGTCATGGGAGAGCCTGGGTGCAGCCCTGCGCCTTTGTGCAGTCATTGTCAGTGTTTGCAGCACCTCAATGCTGTAGAACACTGAGAGAACAACTGTCAAAATAAAGCTGGCCATGGTCCCTTCAAGGAAACCGGCTGATGACACGTCATGAATGATGTCACCAGACCCGCTTTCTCTAATTGGGCTGGGAAATGCGCTGGGCGGGCTTAACAAGCCCCATCAACGTGAATTCATTTTGGACAGCAGGATGGAGCCAGCAGCGGGGCCGCGACACACGACCTGCCACCGACATCGCCCACCCGGACCCGCCGAAGTGAGCAAAATCCCGGCCATCAAAACTGACTCCGTTTCTAAGGCTAATTTTTCCAAATAGCAGTGATACTTGGTTTGGGACAGTAATGACACCACTTAGCAGAACTAATTTAAAAGTAAATACAATAATCACCCAATGCTGGAGCTGGAGATTGCAAATCTATTTTTTTAAAATCTATTCTCGGGATGTGGGTGATGTTGGCAAGACTGCATTCATTGCCCATCCCTCATTTTCCTAAGAAGGCTGTGATGTGCCTTCTTCTCAGTAATTGTTTATGCAAGTTGCTGGGCCAGTTCAGAGGGCATTATGAACCAACCACACGGTGTGGATTAGCGTCATGTGTAGTCTGGTTTGGGGAGAGTTGGCAGGTTCCCTTGCCTGAACGCCATTATTGAAGCAGATTGTTTTTTTTAACAACCAAAGCAAAAAGCTTTTATGGTTATTTTGTCTGATGCTATCCCACAAATTACTATTTTTATTAAATCCAATATGTTATGGTAAGTCTTGAATTCATAGCCTAGTGGGTTACTAGTCCTGTACTGATCATAACCACTATATTACTATACCCATTATATAGAAAAAAATTGGTTGCATATGTACCAGTTTGCTTAGTGCTGCCGCTGTTGACTTATGCATTGTACCTTTTATTGGACCTCATTGCTTAAGCATATGAGTAATATTTTTGTTTTATCGTAGTTTTTTTATTCTAGTTGTTATTTAGATTTTAAGATGTGCTTTTAACATCCCATCTGGTGCACTGATTTTTAAGAGGCGCTGTAAAGGCACATTTTCAAATTTCCCACCAGCGAGCTAGCTGTTCAGACAGCTGTCTTGACTGGGCAAGTAGCTGTGAATATTTGTGGCACCCTTCCCCAGTATTTGAACATTTGGTAAGTACAATCAATAAAACAGAGGCTTGACACATATGATCCTCTTTGGAACGCTGCCATTTGTATTCTAGTGGGTCCTTGTGGGACAGCAGGGATAGCCTCAGCCACGGCTCAGCAGTTCCCCCGCTTTCATACTGCTTCAACATCTTTGGCCGGAATTTTCCGGGGGGTTAGCCGGTGGGATCGGTGGCGGGTTGGGTGGGAAAATGTTTTTTTTTCACAATGGGCTGGGACCCCGCTGTGAACCCGACGCCATGCGCCACATGCCTCTCTCTCCATAAACATGTTGATGGAGTCATGGGAGAGTCTGGGTGCAGCCCTCTGCCTTTGTGCAGTGATTGTCAGTGTTTGCAGCACCTCAATGCTGCAGAACACTGATAGCACAAATGTCAAAATAAAGCTGGACATGGTCTCTTTAAGGAAACCAGCAGATGACGTGTCATCAAATTATGTCACCATACCCGCTTCCTCTAATTGGCTGACAAACGCGCTGGGCAGCTTAACAAGCCCAATCAAGGGAAAGTCATTTCAGACAGCATGATGGAGCCAGCAGCGGGGTCGGAACCCTCCATCGACATCGCCCGCCACGGACCCGCTGAGGTGAGCAAAATCCCAGCCTTTATGTCAGGACTATCTTGGGCCTTCAGATGCTGGGACTCACTTATAAAACCGTGCATGAGCTATATAATTATGCAGGAAGGATGTTCCCGATGGTGGGGTAATCCAGAACCAGGGGTCACAGTCTAAAGATAAGGGGTAAGCCATTTAGGGCAGAGATGAGGAGGAATTTCTTCACCCAGAGAGTGGTGAACCTGTGGAATTCTCTAACACAGAAGGCAGTTGAGGCCAATTCATTAAATATATTCAAGAAAGGAGTTAGATATATTTCTTAAGGCTAAAAGGATCAAGGGATATGGAGAGAAGGCAGGGACAGGGTACTGAATTTGGATGATCAGCCATGATCTCATTGAATGGCGGAGCAGGCTTGAGGGGCCGAATGGCCTACTCCTGCTCCTATCTTCTATGTTTCTATGTTTCTATAATGGGAGCCAAAAGCACATGATGCCCACTGATGGCAGCATCAAAGTTAGCAGCAAATCAGCAAAGTACACAAAGTAACATAAGAACATAAGAAATAGGAGCAGGGGTAGGCCATTTGGCCCTTCGAGCCTGCTCCGCCATTCAATAAGATCATGACTGATCTTCTACCTCATCTCCACTTTCCTGCACTATCCCCATATCCCCTGATTCCCTTAATATTCAAAAATCTATCAATCTCTATCTTGAATATACTCAACAACTGAGCCTCCACAGCCCTCTGGGATAGAGAATTCCAAAGATTCACCACCCTCTGAGTGAAGAAATTTCTCCTCATCTCAGTCCTAAATTGCCGACCCCTTATTCTGAGACTGTGACCCCTGGTTCTAGACTCCCCAGCCAGGGGAAACATCCTCCCTGCATCTACCCTGTCAAGCCCTGTAAAAATTTTGTATGTTTCAATGAGATCACCTCTCATTCTTCTAAACTCCAGGGGATATAGGCCTAGCCTACTCAATCTCTCCTCATAGGACAATCCCCCCATCCCAGAAATCAGCCTGGTGAACCTTTGTTGCACTCCCACTATGGCAAGTATATCCTTCCTTAGGTAAGGAGACCAAATATGTACACAATACTTCAGGTGTGGTCTCACCAGCGCCCTATATAATTGCAGTAAGATGTCTTTACTCTTATACTCAAATCCTCTTGTAATAAAGGCCAACATACCATTTGCTTTCCTAATTGCTTGCTGTGCCTGCATGTTAACTTTCAGTGATTCGTTTACAAGGATACCCAGGTCCCTCTGAACACCAACATTTCCCAATCTCTCACCATTTAAAATATACTCTGCTTTTCTATTTTTCCTACCAAAGTGGATAACTTCACATTTCTCCACATTCTATTCCATTTGCCATGTTCTTGCCCACTCACTTAGCCTGTCTATATCCCCTTGAAGCCTCTTTGCATCCTCCTCACAACTTACATTCCCACCCAGCTTTGTATCATCAGGAAACTTGGATATATTACATTTGGTCCCCTCATCCAAATCATTGATGTAGATTGTGAATAGCTGAGGCCCAAGCACCGATCCTTGCGGTACCCCACTAGTTACAGCCTACCAACCCAAAAATGACCCGTTTATTCCTACTCTTTGTTTTCTGTCCATTAACTAATCCTCAATCCATGCTACAGTAGTATAGTAGCGCTATAGTAGTGCTCAAGCTTCCAAAAGAGACTTGAGATACTGGGACTATTGCAAGTTGAGCAGAGAAGGCGAAGAAGATATTTAATAAAGGTTTTAAAAATTATGCAGAGTTTTGATAGAGTTAATAGGGAAAGAATATATCCTCTGGTTGGGGATTCAGTCATGAAGTGTCATCAATTTGAAATTATAACTAAGTGAGTGAAGAGAAATTACTGAAGCGTTGCTGAAGGACAGATGGCTTTACTACAGGGAATGGCTGAGATGGAGCCTTTTCTTTTAAGGGAAAATTGGATAAATATATGAAACAAAGATACAAGGCTACAAGGAAAGCACAGTGTTTAGTATTGCTCCAACAAAGACACATTGAGGTGGATGGCCTCTTTCAGTGCTGTAAATTTCTATGGCCGTGATTTTGCTGGCCTCAGCGGGTCCATGGCGGGTGATGTCAATGGCGGGTCCCAACCCCGCTGCTGGCTCCATCCCGCTGTCTAAAATGAATTTCCCTTGATTGGGCTTGTTAAGCCCGCCCAGCGCCTTTCCCAGCCAAATTAGAGGAAGTGGGTCTGGTGACATCATATGATGACGCGTCATCAGCCGGTTTCTTTAAAGAGATCATGTCCAAATTTATTTTGACAGTTCTGCTCTCAGTGTTCTACAGCAGTGAGGTGCTGCAAACACTGACAATCACTGCAAAAAGGCAGAGGGCTGCACCCAGGCTCTCCCATGACTCCCTCCATATGCTTATGGAGGGAGTCACAGCATGCAGGAAGGTCCTCTTCCCTTCCCATGGGTGGAAAAGACCTCCCCAGGAGATCAACACAGCCTGGTTGCACATTGCAGAGGAGGGCACAAGCAGGGATTTGGTCAGGAGGACCTGGGTGCAATGCCGTAAACGTTTCAATTATCTCATAAGATCACGAAAAGTTAGTACAAAGCCACATTCAACCTCATCCTGCTGTGCCTCTCATCACATCCCCATCACTCTGCCTTCCCTACCCTACTCCTGCACATCCTTACTCACACCAACTTACCTTTGCACCTCCACCCATCCCTCTCTATCAATATTATCACATCCCCATCTCACTAGCCACCCTTCACATTCACCCTCATCCTAGTGCAATCATACAGGAAACTTTCAATTTACTGGCACCTAAATAACCGGAAATCTCGGTTAACTGGCAAAATTCAGGAGTAGGTTCAGGTAAGTTTTACTTCATATTGTACTTGCCTTCCTCGATCTGTTGCTGTGCAAGGGTGTGGCTGCAGCTGTTGCTAAGCTACAGAGACATTTGGAACTTGTGGCCATTGTTCTGCACCTGTTGCTAAGCAACAGGGTTTGTTGCTTTATACGGAGCTCTCAGCTCTCCGTTTCTTTTAACTATAGCTCTCGGTTATCCGGAATTTTTGATGAACCGGCACCACGTCGGTTCCGTCGGTGCCAGATAAAAAAAAGTTTCCTGTACCAACTAACAACACACAAGGGTAGGCACTTGGGTGTTTTATGCAATGTTCATGTAAAGTTTCTGTTAATGTGGTGCCAAATATTGGAACCTTTATTTTCAACACTGTGTTCTTGGACAGATTTGTCTGCACCTTTGGAAGTGACTTTGTGAGTTGCAATAAATGGTGAGACATAACGGTACAACCCACAATTGCCCTGAGTGTGAATGGAATGGCTTGGGTGTTGTAGGGATGCTTTATGGTGTTGGTGTGGGGTGGTGCCAACCTGTGCCAGCCAGAGTGTACAGCATTAAATCTGGCCATGGTGAGGCCAAACCTGGCCCCCTGGGCATAAATGTGGTCGGGTGCTGATGCCCTGTGTCCTGTGCAGCATCAGGTGATTGCGGAGAAGGTTGGTGTTGTTGATGGTGCTGCTGATGTGCCTGGTGCTTCTGGTATTGGGGCTGGTCATGGTGGGATTCTGAGGACCAAGGTGAGAGAGTATCAAGGGCACCCATGTTGATGGAGTAGATGGCAGGTGAAGTTGAGATGACAGAAACATTCTGTCAATGATGAGAGAGGTTGTTCCAATGAGGTGATACTGGATAGAAAGTTTGCTCCAAATACTTGCAACCTGCATAAAGCTTAATTTGTGTTCCAAATGCAGTAAGCAACAGCTTTTGAGCTTGTAAAGTGAAGAGCTGTGAGGTGGGAGCTTTTATAGCACATTTCAAGCTGTCAACTAATCAACTGATTCAATGGCCATTCATCACCCACCTCAGCTTAACAGACATGATCGCTGAGCAGCGAGGATCCCGTGGGTGAGCACGTGAAGTTAAAAGCTAAAATGCATTCTTAAGATGTCTAAACAAGGTCATAATGAGTCCCCCGTCGCTGCGTGTTGGGTCTGCTCAGCGCTGATAGACTCAACATTGCGAAAGGCGCGTGGCGGCGGGTTCACAGCGGGTTTCCAACCTGCTGTGAAAAAAAAAACACTTTCCCACCCAACCCGCCACCGATCCCGCCTGCTGACCCCCCTGGAAATTTCCAGCCTAAGTTTCTATGGTGCTGAGGCACATTTTTGGGACAGAATACCAGGTGCATTACCCTTGTTCCAATTGTGCTAAATTAGACCTGGGAGTTCTTGGTGCTCATGCTGGGAATCTGTAATGGACTAACATCCTTCACGTTGATGAACACAAAATATAGATGAATTTGTCAGACAATAATTTCATGTTACAAAGCTACTGTTCATGTTGTGCCTAATTGTCAACAATTTTCAACCTAATTCTAAGACTATCAGAATAGAAATGAGGATTAATCAGAAGTGATGATAATTTTAGTGACTTAACAATGTAACATTCTGTAACTATTTCTACAGGAAATTAAATAGTAATGTAACAGTAGGCTACTGTCATGCATGAAAGTGAGAAAATTGATGTTGGAGAAAATTTAAATATAAGTGCAATTAAAATCCAAATGCAGTGAGAAACTTTATAATAAAGTGCAATGATTACAATATGCATATATCAACCATTCTACAAAAGAAGCAGAGCTAGATTTGCATTTTAATTTAACCATCAGGCTTCTATTAATTTATATAAAACTGTTTAAGATTAAATTTTAGCGATTGAACATTGTGGCTTTCAACTGGGAGGTTAAAAAAAATAACCAACTGACAAATCCCATCACATATACTTTAATATTTAATCAGACACCAACAGTGTATTTCTGATAACGCTAAATAGGTCATGCAGATTTGCACTACAGAATTCCTGCAAATTGTTTAATTTCTACGATTGGTGGAGACTTCAGAAGTGACATCTATGTAGCAATATACAAGCCTCAAAATCGGTTCCGTTAGATAGATTTTATTTACAATAAAACTATAAAGCAAGTTAACTCATGAATTTTAAAACTGAGCACAATTTTGGCGGAACTCAGTGGTGTTCAATGAATTCAATTATATTCATTTTTTGTAGATTTTTTTTGCCTCTTTTAATGTTTCTGAGATTGTTAAAGTGTTCCTGAGCAAAACTGTGGACATTTTCCAATGCTGGCAAAACTGAAAGAAAGAAAGAAGAAAGATTTGTATTTATATAGCGCCTTTCATGACCTCAAGATGTCCCATCACGCTTTACAGCCAAAGAAGTACTTTTGGAGTGTAGTCACTGTCATGATGTAGGGAAACGCAGCAGCCAATTTGCACATAGCAGGATCCCACAATCAGCAAAGTGATAATGACCAGATAATCTGTTTTTTAGTTATGTTGGTTGAGGGATGAATATTGACCAGGACACCGGGGAGAACTCCACTGCTCTCCTTCAAAATAGTGCCATGGGATCTTTTATGTCCACCTGAGAAGGCAGACAGGCCTTGGTTTAACATCTCATCTGAAAGACAGCACCTCTGACTGTGCAGCACTCCTGCAGTACTGCATTGAATTGTGCACAAGTGTCTGTAGCAGGGCATGATCCACACAACCTTCTAATTCAGAGGTGAGACTGCTACCACTGAGCCACAGCTTACACAGACAATAATAACATTCAGCAAAGGATATACCATCATCATCAATTTGTTTACAGTTTGAAAGTTCTGAGCTCTCATTCAATTTGAATTATGTTAGCCTAAACTGAATGCAATACCCCTGGATTATAAATTTTGGCTCCCCAAGACATTTTGTGCATAAGGAGATATTAAATTAAGTGACAGGGACATATGTGTCAGCTCTGAATTCACAATTTTAATCTGGAGGAGATTTACATTGCTAATATAGAGAAACATGTGAAACTTCTGCTTCATAGCTTCATACAACACAGGGTAACTTTTATTTGGAAACCTGATTGAATAACTATACTTCCTCAGCTATTGCAAATGCATAGATGGAGTAGAGGTAGCTAAAGAAGGCAGTGCTCTGTTAAAGCTGGAAGTTTTAGCACATAGTACATGACGTGTAGTTGGATTGACATGCTTCAGTTGGCAGTGGCTAGCAGCCTGCGTGCATGTAATTGCTGTTGTCAAATAGCTGAATTATGAAAACTGTGCAATAATATCGATCAAATAACAGACCAACAAAAGCAACATTCAAAGCACTATTAGATCTTCACAACAACACACACACACATATTGATGTTCCCTTCCTTTTCTCTTTCTTGCCTTAGCATACAGAAACAATGTAAGCAACTTATCATGGACTCATTGGTTCATGGAGAAATAAACAGTCATAAGCAGCCGTCTAATATATTCTGCGTAGATTGGCTGATTGGAAAACGGAAGGAGGATTCATGAAGAAAGCAGATTAGAACTGTTGTGCTCGATTTTTAATCAAGCTGATTACAGTGGAACTTGATGCTGTCTGTTTAAATAAAGCCCTTTGATGCTGAGCGGAGTGCGTGTTGCATGCAACACCAGATGCTTACTTTTTAAACATGGGGGGTCCAGGCAACATCAGGAGGTTCCCTAATGATTTTAAAATCAAGCAAAGAGTTAGGAAGGTTCTATAATGATGAAAAGGTTAAAGGAGTAGTTTTCTGACTTGGTGCTGTCAACAGGGAATCTCACCCATTGGCAAATTGGCAACATATATTGGAAATTAATGGCCCCTGTGTGCATGGTTTTCCAATCATTTAAATTAATGTGTGCACTTCAATATCTGATATGGACTATAGCAGATGAGGCTCTTTGTCAGAGGCACAAATCTGGACAATTACCCAATAAAAATCTGTGCTCCAGGTTGCATTGGAAGTGATTAATGAGATGTAAATGAAGTGTAAAGATTAAAAGATTTGTCTCTTTATACCAATTTCAACATCTGTTTCAAATAGTGGGTTTAACATTTAGCATTGGTTTTGATTTTCAGCAAATGTCCGCACATCTGTTGTAAGTGGAACTGGCAATGTATATACGCGCACATGTAAAATAAGATATAGAAAGAAAAGAGGGAAGGAAAAAGATGTGAATAAAGCTCTTAGTCAGATAGACAGCATGACCGCGATTTTGCGTTCGGTGTCAGGATGGGTGCAGATCAGCTGGTTTCCGAGTTCTGGTCCCGCCCCCAGCTGCCTTCACTCCACAGACGTGATTGTCCCTTGATTGCCCTTGTTAAACCCGCCCTGTGGACTTAACGGCCAATTAACAGGAAGCGGGTCTGATGACGTCATTAGATGACGCGTCATCTGCCGGTTTCCTTAATGGGACCATGCACAATTTTATTTTTCTCAGTGTTTGACAGCAGTGAGGTACTGAAAACACTGACGATCACTGCACAAAGGTGAACTCTTGCACCCAGGCTCTCTAATGACGCCCTCCATATACTGGAATAGATGGCAGCCGCAGGTGAGATGACAGAGGCGATCTGTCACTGGTGAGAGAGGTTCTCCCAATGAGGTGGCACTGGACATATAGTTGGATTTAAAAACTTGTAAGCTAAAGAAATCTGTATATGTTTTAAAAATGCAGTAACCAACATTTTCTTTGCTCTGAAACTCACCATGTGCAACATGGCATCCTTCACACCACTCCTGCAGCTGTCACCTTTTCACAAACATTAGACCAGACTCACAACACTTCACACTTACCTGGCGTGGTGTCCGGACATCGTGAAACCCGACCCAGAAGCGGGAAAATCTAAAAATAGGCTGAACACTACTGACAAGTACCTGTTAATAGGCAAGTAATTGCATAGCGTTCAACAATTTCAGATCATAACCTCGGCCCCTATCACATATATATATTTTCTTCTTTTTTTTATCCACAATTTTTGTTTGGCCCCCTTATTTTTTCTTCTTCCCTCCCACATGGCAGCTGTCCTTCATTCTGCCAGCGCAATTCACACCCCACCTAGAGCCATCCTTTGTTCCTTAACCTGTCCAATTACCACCTCCTCTCACCTTGAATATCTCTTAATGTCTCTCAATCGCCTAGAAATTCAGTATAGCCACTTTTGGGGCGGTAAAGTCGGGCGGGCGCTAAAGTTAGCGCCCGCCGGAAAGTGGAGGCCACTTCGCCGATATTCAGTAGCTTTGGCCAAGGAGTTTGGGCGAGCGCTGAAACTGGCGTTGCACCCCTATCTTTAGGCGCTAAGCCGGCGGTGCAGAGTGATACCCCCGAGGCCGGGCGCAGCGCAGGTGCGGTCATGTTTTGATTGACAGCAGACACCCTGACGCCGGCCAGCTCTTAAAGGGGGAAGGGTCGACTTGGTCTGCTGCCACGCCCTGGATAGTGGAGCCCTCCAGCTAGGCCTGAACACTGCTGCTGGACCCAAATAGCGCCTGAAGCCATGCAGAAGGCCCGTGAACGAGCGCAGCGCTTCTCAGAGCATGCTTTGAGGGTGCTGCTTAGGGGTTTGGAGAAGAAAAGAGATATCTTGTGCCCGGACAGTGGCAAGAAGGCTCCCAAGAGGCTGTACAGGAGAGCCTGGGGGGAAATCGCCCAGAGGGTCACAGCCAACAGCGATGTCCCCAGGATTGGTGACCAATGCCGCAAGAAGTTCAACGACCTCACTCGGTTGGTCAGGGTGAGTACCCTTTCCAGTGTCCTCCTCATCCTTGCATGTGCACCTCACATTATGGGCAAAGGGACCTCAAAGGCCTAATGGCCAGCCCTCCTCCAGCAGCTATGGCACTGGCATGATCATCAGTAGCACTTTCTGCACTTGACATACTGGCCAAGCTATTCGACCATGGGAGGCAGTGCACACAACAACAGGGCACCGCACTGGCCAAGCTATTCGACCATGGGAGGCAGTGCACACAACAACAGGGCACCACACTGTACTTAGAGGCCGTCCTTTCTCTTGCAGGCCAAGCTGGCGCAGAATCTGAAGAGCCGGACTGTCACCGGGGGAGGCCGTGCCCAGTTCCAGGAGCTCAGTGACCTGGAGGAGCGCGTGGCTCGACTCATGCGTGCCCGGGTGATTGGCCCCGTTGCTATTGGAGATGCCGACCCTGTGCTGGGCCCCAATGGTAAGGACATGACCGTTTGGACCTCTCTCGTTCCCCTTGCGCTTCAGATCTACATCCTTTGCCACTCTCCCACCAATGCGCATAATGCCACCATAATGCATAATGGCAGCACGGTGGCATAGTGGTTAGCACTGTTGCCTCACAGCGCCAGGGACCCGGGTTCGAATCCGGCCTCGGGTGACTGTGTGGAGTTTGCACATTCTCCCCGTGTTTGCGTGGGTTTTCTCCGGGTGCTCCGGTTTCCTCCCACAGTCCAAAGATGTGCAGGTTAGGTTGATTGGCTATGATAAATTGACCCTTAGTGTTAGGGGGATTAAAATATGTGGGGTTATGGGGATAGGGTGGGATATGTGTTGGTGTAGGGGTTACGGGGATCGGGTGGGAAATATGTGTCGGTGCAGGCTCGATGGGCTGAAATGGCCTCTATCTGCACTGTGGGGTTTCTGTGATTCTGTGATTCATGCCTCCCTCGCTGACGCCCTGTCCTCACTCTAAAGCTACTCTTGCGCCTCCCTGCTTTCAGCTGGTGAGGAGGAGGTCCCTGAAGCTGCGAGTGTCAGTCCCTCGGAAGAGGAGGACGACAAGGACCAAGAGGAAGGCGGCACATCGGGGGAACCCTCATCCGCGCCAGGGGATGGCAATGGAGGGGACACGTCTTGCCTGGAGGAGAGCCAGGGGGAAGTGTTGCAGGGGGGTGTAGCTCCTGTGCCCAGTGGCGTCCAGCCACGCGGGAATGGTCGGGCAGCACGGCTGCCTTCTCCCCAGAGGGGGGAAGTGTTGCAGGGGAGGGCTGTTGCTGGGCCCAGTGGCGTCCAGCCACGCGGGAAGGGTCGGGCAGCACGGCTGCCTTCTCCCCAGAGGGGGGAAGTGTTGCAGGGGAGGGCAGTTGCTGGGCCCAGTGGCGTCCAGCCACGCGGGAAGGGTCGGCCAGCTCGGCGGCCTTCTCCCCAGAGGGAGAGTCCGGCCTCCAGTCCGGAGACGGTCCTCGCCCAGGAGGTGCGCCTCCTTGATCAAATGTCCGCGGATTCGGAGCGGCGCCACACCGAGTTCATGGGGGTTGTGGGACAGTTGCCTCAGGCCATTGAGTCCCTGGCTCATAGTGTGGCCGATTTCGGGGACTCACAGGCCAGGGGTGTCGAACAACTCGTGGCAGCACAGGACGCGAGTCGAGAGTTCATGAGTGGTGCCGTGCAGACACTGGCTGGTCTGATGCGGGCACAGACCAGGGCAGTACGGGCACTCAATTCTGCCACACTCGCTGTGTCACAGACGCATCGCCAGGGCACCCGCTGCGCTGCTGCAGCACAGCGGTCTGGCCTTCACCAGATTGCTGCGCTTGCTGCAGCGCCAGCCCGGCCGAGTGCCAGTGTCTCTGGCGACCAGCGAGCGCCTGGCATCAGCCAGCTTGCCCCCATTGCTGCAGCCGCCACTGCCACTCCCCCAGCAAAGCTGCGACGAGCTGCTGGAGAGACTGATGCTGCCCAGCCACAGCTGCAGCAGTCAGCAGCCAGCCCCTCCAGGGCCGGACCTCGTCTAGGCCGACCCCCAAGGGCATCTGCCGTCACGCTTTGTGCCCCTCAGGAGCCTTCCCCCAGCCTTGCAACACCCACAGGGCCCAGGTTGAGGCGGAGCAGCAGGTCGGGCAGGGGCCGGAGAAGCCTGCACAAGGACTCGCCCTCTCGGCACACCAAGTAGAGTGTGTTGCCAAATGTTTTTTTATATGGGGGTGTTTGTGTTCTGTATGGGGGGGGTTTATTTTGGTAAGGCCGAAGATGATGGCAAATGTTTTTTTAGATGGGGGTGTTTGTGTTCTGTATGGGGGGGTTTGTCTTGGTAAGGCCGAGGATGAAGGCCAATTGGATGGACAAGTTTTGTTATTCCTCCCCAGGTTGTGGGAGTGAGATATGTTTTTGACTGTTTTTTGGGGGTCTTGTCTGTTTTTGTGTTTCATGTGGGAAGGGCCCTGAGTTTGTTAAATAAAGCTTTTTATTTATTCAGCTTGTCCATGTGTCATGTTTCAAGTGGTTGTTGCGTTAACCGGCTGAGGGCTTGCGGAGCGGCTGCATTCAGGTGCGTTCATTGCCACAAGCCATTCCCTGACAGGGGGCCTAGAAGTGTCGTTCAATAAGCCGCCGGCGGACGGCCCTTGGACCTTGTGGCTCCCTCCTGGGCTGGTACTCATCCTCCTCCTCCTCCTCCTCCTCATGGTCCTCCTGCTCGTCCTCCTGAGGTGGTGGTCCAACGTGAGGTGGCAGTGCCTGAGTCCTGCGGATAGCCAGGTTGTGCAGCATGCAGCAAACGACGACGAACTGGGAGACTCTATCCGGCGAATACTGTAGAGATCCGCCGGAACGATCCAGACAGCGGAACCGTTGCTTGAGGACGCCAATCGTTTGCTCTATGATGTTCCTTGTGGCTTGATGGCTTTCGTTGTATGCCTCCTCAGCAGGGGTCCCGGGCGCGCGGAGCGGGGTCATGAGCCATGTACACAAAGGGTAGCCCTTGTCCCCGATAAGCCATCCCCTTGGGGGAGGCTGTGCCTGGAACATGTCAGCCACAGTAGTCTGGCGCAGGATAAATGCATCGTGGCTGCTTCCTGGAAAGCGGGCATTGACAGCTAGGATGCGCTGCCTGTGGTCACACACCAGCTGTACATTGAGGGAATGGTAGCCCTTCCGGTTGCGGTAATCCTCGGCATTGTCGATAGGTGCCCGCATAGCCACATGCGTGCAGTCAATGGCGCCCTGCACCATGGGGAAGTCGGCGATCCTGGCAAATCCGACTGCATGCTGCTCCTGCCTCTCTAGGGTCATGGGGAAGGAGATGAATTGGTGTCTCCTTGCGAAAAGGGCATCGGTGACCTGCCGGATGCAGCGATGCACGGCGAACTGGGAGATGTTCGCTATGTCCCCAGCAGCGGCTTGGAAGGAGCCGCTTGCATAAAAGTTCAGAGCCACCGTGACCTTCACTTCCACCGACAGAGACGTCCTGCACATCAGCTGTGGACGCAGATCTCTGTGAAGCAGCTGGCAGATCTCTGCAACCACCTCCCTTCTGAAGCGCAGCCTCTTAACACAATGCGCGGCAGTCATGGTGAGATAGGACACCTGCTGCCGGTATTCCCTGAGTGGGTAAGGCCTACATTGCCGACGCCTGATGGCCCCTCTGCGTCTAGGCATGGCTGCCCCTCTCACACAGCGTCTGCGAGCCCTTCGCACATAATGCTGGAACTGAGGGTTGGAACCCCATGCAGCCCCCATAATATACTTGCAAACAGCCAAATCACAATGAGTCAAATTTCCAAGCTCTGGCCAGAAGCCAAAAATACCTCTCCTATGTTGTCCCAAATCAGTAAGGTCTGTTCCTTGGTCTCTGTCCAGAAATCCAAAGCACTAAAGTCGTTGCAGCAAAATGGCTGGCCTTTATACCTCAGTCTAAGTGCCCTTTAATTAGCGCTCCCCGAGGCCCGCAGGGCCTCTGCTGCGTTCCACTTCACAGTTCTTAACAGCGCCACGCCCACATTGGGCGGGCGCCACTGAAGTTCCGGTTTGGGGCGCACAAACGGCGTTGCACGACGAAATGACGTCATAAGGTGCGTGCGCAGCTGAGCGCGCGCAAACACTTTGCGCCGGCGCAAAATGTCAACTGAAGTTGGGCGTAGACGCAGATCGCTCTGCGCCCGGGCGCAAAGTGCCTAGCGCTCGAAATCTACTCCTCTTATGGCGCTAACGGCTGGCGAACGCAACTGAATTTCTAGGCCAATGTCTCTTAATCTCTCCTGCTTTCTATCCTATCACTGGCCTTCCCTTTTGTTCTTTCAGCCCCTCCACCTTTTCCCACCCCTAACCTGCTTTCCATTTCATGCTTTTTTCCACTTCTGATGAAAGGTCATCGACCTGAAACGTTAACTCTGTTTCTCTCGCCATGGATGCTGCCCTGGCTTACTGAGTTTTTCCAGCGTTTTCTGTTGTTATTTAGGTACTTGCCTTTAATCCGTTTCCCGCCGCTAGGTGTCGGGTCCATTCGCACTTGGGAAGGCTGTTTGGAGGTGGGTTGATGGCGGGTTCTGGACCCGCCGTCAATCAATAGGACTTTAACCTCTGACCCGCCTCTCTGAGCGCCGGCAATATCGTGGCCTATGTGGCAGCTTAAAGAAAATGTGGCCAAGTAATAATTAAAATATTAAAGAGATTCTAGGTGTGATTCTACACTCCTACACTCCCAGCGGGGAAGCTGTGCGGCAGAATGTGCAGGTCAGAGATAGAGCTACAGCGCCATAACCCCGATTGTCCCTCTGAGTACAGGTCGTGGAATTACCCCCCCAAGTAATTAAATTGGAGTTCCTGTAAGAAAGAATTTGTATTTATATAGTACCTTTCATGTCCTCAGAATGTCCGAAAGTGCGTCACAGCCACTGAAGTTCCTTTGAGTTGCCGTTATTGTTGAAATGGATGCAAATGCAGCAGCCATTTGTCGGATAGACAGCAATGAGATAAATTACTAGATAGTGGGGGTGAAATTGGGTGTAGCCCCGCTTGGGGCGCTAGAATTGGCGGCGAGCAAAATCTATTGCCAGGCGCAACTCATCGCCACCTCGAGCGATATTGGGTTGCATCTCCCCTAAAGATGATTGTGGCATAAAATCAGGTGCTGCACGGGACTCCTAAGGCGCTAACCTGGCGGCGCTACTCAATATCTGGGCGGCCGGGTGCAGCGCAGGTGCTGTCAATAATCGATGACCACGAGACATGCTGGCGCCGGCCAGCTCTTAAAGGGGCGGTTCATTTAGGATCAGCAGCCACACTCATCGCCCTGTAGGCCTCAAAATCGGCGCTGTTCCTTCTGTGGCATTACAAACTTTGACCAGATGGAGAGGGTGAGGCAGAGAGTGGAGCGCTTTACCGATAGGGCATTGGATGCTTTGGTTGGCGCAGTGGAGTGCCGGCGAGCAGTGCTGTACCCTGACAATGGCAGGAGGCCTCATCAGAGCGAGTACCGCAGAGCTTGGAGGGAAGTTTCGCAAATAGTCAAATCCAGCAGCGTGGTGGCCAGGACTCCTGTGCAATGCAGGAAGAAGTTCAACGATCTCACTCGGGTCGTTAGGGTGTGTGGCTTTTTGGCAATCTTCTTCATCCCTCCATCTGCACCTGACTTTATGGCCAGAGGGTGCACAATGCCCCAATGGCCATCTGTCAGCCAGCACCCATGTCCCTTTCTGGGAACACACACGCACATTCAACTCAGGGCATACTGTAAGGGCTGTTCCACCATGGGGGGCATGAGATGACCACTCAGGGCATACTGTAAGGGCTGTTCCACCATGGGGGGCATGAGATGGCCACTCAGGGCATACTGTAAGGGCTGTTCCACCATGGGGGGCATGAGATGACCACTCAGGGCATACTGTAAGGGCTGTTTCACCATGGGGGGCATGAGATGACCACTCAGGGCATACTGTAAGGGCTGTTCCACCATGGGGGGCATGAGATGACCACTCAGGGCATACTGTAAGGGCTGTTCCACCATGGGGGGCATGAGATGACAACTCAGGGCAGCATGTTTCATCACTTCCCATCCCTTGTCCTGCAGGCCAAGCTGGTCAGGAACTGGAGGGAACAGATTTGTACCGGAGGAGGCCCTCCTCAACTGCAGACACTGACGGACCTGGAGGAAAGAGTCCACCAGATTGTTGGAGGCCAGATGAGTGATCCTGTCACCACTGGAGCTGCCAACCCCATTGTGCACAGCGATGGTAAGGTCATCACCTTTTTGAACTGCCTCCTTCCACTTGTTCCCCCTACCAGCATGCTTTTTCACTCTGGACCCATGTCAGAGCATTGCAGCACTCTTGCATCCCTTGCTGTCACCCTGTCCTTTCGCTAAAGCCACTCTTCAACCTCCCTGCTTTCAGATACTGCATTACCAGCTTGGGAGCCGGGCCATCAAGCTGCCAGGGACACTGACTCCAGAGGCGACGAGCAGGAGGAAGCTGGACCATCCGTACCACCCTCAGGTGAGCCAGCCCATCTGCAGACTGGGGATAGTCCTTCCCTGGAGGGGAGCAGGGGGGATGGCTCTGAGGAGGAACCAGTTGCAGGAACCAGCAGGCTCCAGCAACGCAAGGGGGGTAGGGAAGCTCAGGAGCCGTCTCCCCGGAGGGCGAGTCAGGCCACGATGATTGCTGCACAGAGCGCAGAAGAGGTGCATTCCCTCGCAGAAATGAGTGCCCAGGCTTGGCTCAGGCACACTGAGCTGATGGCTGCAGTGGCAAGGATGCCTGAATCCATCGAGACACTGGCAAGGAGTGTGCAAGACTTCGGGGCAGCACAGGTGAGGAGTGTACAAGACTTCGGGGCAGCACAGGAAAGGAGTGCCCAGGGCTTTGGGGCAGCACAGGAAAGGACTGTCCAGGGCTTCGGTGCATCACTGGAAAGGACTGTCCAGAGCCTGATCGAAGCACTGGAAAGGACTGTCCAGGGCTTCACCGAAGCACTGGCACCTGCCACGCAAGTGCTGAGTGCTGCCACGCAGTCACTCGCTGGCCTCATGCAGAGGCAGATTGAGGCCACGCAAGCACTGGCTGCTGCCACCCTCGATGGATCAGGTAGGATTACCCGGGGCCCTTGCAGCACCACAGCAGGCCAGCAATCTGTGGACCAGCCGATTGGTTCGCATGCTGCGGTGCTGCCCCGTCAGAGTGCCAGTGTGTCGGCCGACCACGGAGCAGGTGTCCGCTCTCAGGATGTCAGCATTCCTGATGCCACCGCTGGCACATCTCCACTGCAGCTGCCATCACCTGCAGGGCAGACTACTTCCACCCATGCCCAGTTGGAGCAGTCAGCATCTGGGCCCTCCAAGCCCAGAGTCCGTCCAGGCCGTCCCTCAGGTGCATCTGCGCTTTCGGACAGTCAGCAGGCGTCCCCCAGCCTTCATGCAGCCACTGGGGTCCCATTACGGAGGAGCTGCAGGGAGGGAAGGGGCTGTTCTCGCAAGAGAAGTAGATCACCATCAAAGGGCTCCTCCTTCGTCAGGTGAAGTGGAGAAATGCATAAAGACACAGCTTATATAGTCAGAGAATAATGTCAGATGTTTACAGGTAATCTTTCTAACTGCCATTTGTCACACCTCGGCAGAGAGATAATCACAGCAATCAAAGGTGTAAATGGTGTCCAAACAGGTCAGTCAGGAAAACATTACATCAAAGAACAATGAGGTGGGGTCACAAGGGGTAAAATGTTGCAGATGCTGGGGTCTGTATGAAAAACAAAAAAGACAAAAAACATTTTTTTTGCTGGAAATCACAGCAGGTCCGGCCGCATCTGTGTAGAGAGAACAAGCCAACGACGATTCAAGTCTGGATGACCCTACGTCAGGTGGGGTTACATGTAACGTGACATGAACCCAAGATCCCAGTTGAGGCCATCCTCATGGGTGCGGAACTTGGCTATCAGTTTCTGCTCGATGATTTTGCGTTGTCGTGTGTCTCGAAGGCCACCTTGGAGAATGCTTACCCGAAGATCGGAGGCTGAATGTCCTTGACTGCTGAAATGTTCCCTGACTGGGAGGGAACACTCCTGCCTGGCGATTGTTGCGCGGTGTCCGTTCATCCGTGGGGACCAAATTCGCACCCCAATATGCCAACATCTTCATGCACAAGTTCGAGTAAGACTTCTTCGCTGCACAGGACCTCCAACCAACGCTATACACCAGATACATCGACAACATTTTCTTCCTATGGACCCACGGCAAAGAATCACTGAAAATACTACACAATAACATCAACAAGTTCCATCCCACTATCAAACTCACCATGGACTACTCCTCAGAATCGGTTTCACTTGGTCTTAATGTTAGTAATGTTTTGGATAGTCTCCCAGGTGTGTGAGCCACTTGGTCTGAATGTTAGTAATGTTTTGGATAGTCTCCCGGGTGTGCGAGTCACTTGGTCTGAATGTTAGTAATGTTTTGGATAGTCTCCCGAGTGTGCGAGGCACTTATGTGTTAGATTGTTAGTTAAGCTTTCTGGTGCCATTGCTTTGTCATGTTGGAAGGAAGCACATTTTTCAAAATAAACAAATTATTTTATTGACATTGGCCATGTCTGCTCTTTACATTCATATTGGCCTTCATAGGCTTTGGGTTATCCGAATGGTTCCATTCCTGGTCTTCGATTGGCACCAAGCATCCTGTCAGAGGGGCCTAGAACCGACTCCTTATCTGACGGACGGCCCTTCCAGTTTTTGGGACCCTCCCGTCTTGGTCCTCCTCCTCCTCCTCCTGCTCCTCCTCCTGCTCCTCCTCCTCCTCCTCTGCTGGTCCTTCAATGTCTGCTGGCATTGGCTGGGTGCGCAGGGTGGCGAGGTTATGGAGCATACAGCAGACAACGACGAAGTGGGAGACTCACTCTGGTGAGTACTGCAAGGCGCCTCCCGAATGGTCCAAACAGCGGAACCGCTGCTTCAGCACGCTGATTGTGTGCTCCACAATGTTCCTCGTCGCCTGATGGCTGACGTTGTAGTGCTCTTCTGCAGCGGTGCTGGGTGAACGGAGTAGGGTCATCAGCCATGGGCACAGAGGATAGCCCTTGTCACCGAGAAGCCAGCCTTCTGGGTGAGCCGGGGCCTCGAAAAGGTCTGCTACTGAAGTCTGGCGCAGGATGAATGCGTCGTGGCTGCTGCCTGGGAACTGAGCATTGACCGCGAGGATCAGCTGCCGGTAGTCACAGACCAGCTGCACATTCAAGGAGTGGAACCCCTTGCGGTTGCAGAAGTCCTCAGGATTCAAAACAGGTGCCCGCAAAGCCACGTGCGTGCAGTCAATGGCGCCCTGCACCATGGGGATGTCCGCTATTGCCGCGAAGCCCTCTGCGCACTCCCGCTGCTTCTCCGGTGTCACAGTGAAGGGGATGTACTGCCGCCGCCTTTTAAACAGGGCATCTGTTACTTGCTGGATGCAGCTATGCACCGCAAACTGGGAGATGTTGGCAATGTCCCCAGTTGCTGCCTGGAAGGAGCCGGTCGCATAGAAATTCAGTGCTACTGTAATCTTGACAGCCACCGACAGAGAGGTCCTGCACCTTATCTGCGGCTGAAGATCTGCCTGAAGCAGGTGGCACAGCTCAGTCACCACCTCCTTTCTGAATCGCAGCCTCCTAAGACACTGCTCCTCTGACATGTTGAGGTAAGAGAACTGCTGCCTGAATACCCTGGCAGCGTAAGGTCTGGTGTGGCGACGTCTGCTGGCCCTCCTCCGTCTGGCCATTCCTGGCCCTCTCTCCCTTCGTCTCTGTGCCCTTTCCAGATGGTCGAGCAGCAGGACGTTCCCCTCCAAAGCAGCCCCCATAATAATAGGTAACAAGAAATTATACAGGGTGTAAAGGCTCACCAGCAGCAGGGTGATGGTCTGAAGGCTGAAGGTCCTCTGGCAGCGCTGGGTCACTAGTGATATGGCTCTCAGAGTGCAACTCTGCAACTCTGTGAAAATCCCAAAGAAGTTGTGCTCCCAAAATGGCTGCTGCTTTTATACCAGTGCAGTCCCCTTTAAAGAGCACCCCCCTAAGCCCGAAAGCGACTGGGGAATGTTCCAGTAAGCTGTCCTTATTAGCGCCAGGCGGAACGAAGGGGCGCACCACTGAATTTCCGGTCCGGGGTGCCAAAAAGGCGTTGCACACTGAAATGACGTCATGCGCCGGCGCTAAAAGCCACTCAATATGGCAAGAGGCGCTGGGTTCACTGCGCCCGGCCGAAAATTGGCTAACGCCCCACTTCTCGGCCTCTTTAGGTGCTAATCGCTGGCGCTACCAACCGAATTTCTCCCCCAATCTGTTTTAGTGGTGTTGGTAGAAGGATGAATGTTGGCCCGAACACCAGGAGAACTTCGCTGCTCTTCTTCAGATAGTGCCATGGGAGTTTTTTACATCAACCTGAGCCAGCAGACAGGACCTCAACTTAACATTTCATCCAATTCTTGGCACATTTGACAGTCCAGGACTCCTTTAGCGCCACAAGTGCTAGTCTGGATTATGTGCTCATGCGGTAAAAACTAAATGGAAGGGGATTGACATTCCTCTAAGGAATGGTGCAATGTCACTGAATAAACTAGTCTTACATTTCTTCTGCTGTTCTTCGGATTCCTACCCCTCTGAAGATGAACTAAAGAACATTAGTGAAAATGTTAAGATGGTTAATGATGAGCTCCTGTAGCATTCCAAAGCTACACGGTAAATTAAAAAGTGAATATTTGACCTTGGTTCAGGCCCAATGTTAGTAGAGCTGATTTTCTTTTTGGTGGACTGGGTCCTACTGGCATGAAGAGTGCAAGTAGGAGCTGAACAATTAGGTAAGAAACACCTTTCACATGATCCTGGCTTGATCCAATTTAACGCAATTTTTCAGCCAGACTCCGAATCAGTGGCCAAGTGCTTTTGCATGAAATGTGCGAGAACCTTATTAAGGTCTTGAAAATTATGCAAATAAAATGTAAATATCTTATAATGAGGTTTGCTGTTTTGCCCACTTGGAATGCACTGTTGTGTCTGCTGGAGTATATCAAATGAGCGCACCAACACTCTCCTCGATCTTCCTTGCTTCAATGCTCCATCTCACCCTCAGTAAGCTCCCCACTGGAGTGGAGCTAATTTACAGAGCAAACGGGAAACTGTTCAACCTCCGTCGCCTCCAGTCCAGATCCAAGGTCGTCCCATCCTCTGTCATCGAATTACAGTAAGCAGACGATGCTTGCGTCTGCGCTCACTCGGAGGTCGAACTCCAAACCATTGTCAACACCTTCACCGAAGTGTACGAGAGCATGGGCCTTACACTAAACATCCGTAAGACAAAGGTCCTCTACCAACCTGGCCCCGCCACACAGTACTGCCCCCCGATTATCAAAATCCACAACAAGGCTTTGGACAACGTGGACCACTTTCCATACCTCGGGAGCCTACTGTCAACAAGGGCAGACGTCGATGACGAAGTCCAACACCACCTTCAGTGTGCCAGTGCAGCCTTCGGTCGCCTGAGGAAGAGAATGTTTGAAGACCAGGACCTCAAACCCGGCACTAAGCTCATGGTCTACAGAGCAGCAGTGATACCCGCCCTGCTGTATGCCTCAGAGACATGGGCCATGTACAGCAGGCACCTCAAAGCACTGGAGAGGTACCACTAACGCTGCCTCCGCAAGATCCTGCAAATCCATTGGCAGGATAGGTGCACCAACGTCAGCGTTCTTGCTCAGGCCAACATCTCCAGCATCGAAGCTTTGACCACGCTCAGTCAGCTCCGATGGACGGGCCACATCATCCGCATGCCCGATACGAGACTCCCAAAACAAGCGCTCTACTTGGAGCTCTGGCACAGCAAGAGAGCCCCAGATGGGCAGAGGAAACGCTTCAAAAGGACACCATCAAAGCCTCCTTGAAAAAGTGTAACATCCCCACCGACACCTGGGAATCCCTGGCCCAAGACCGCACAAAGTGGAGGAGAAGCATCCGGGAAGGCGCCGAACACCTCGAGTCTCTTCGCCGGGAGCAAGCGGAAGCCAAGCGCAGGCAGCGCAAGGAACGCACGTCAACCCAAGCACCCCACCCACCCGCCCCTTCAACTACCGTCTGCCCCACCTGTGACAGAGACTGTAGGTCCCACATTGGACTCATTAGTCACCTGCGAACTCACTTTTAATGTGGAAGCAAGTCATCCTCGGTTCCGAGGGACTGCCTTAGAAGAGGAAGATATCAAATGAGTGACATGGAAAGGTGCATTCTGGTCTTGGAGAGATTGATTTGTTAAAATGTGTTAGAGTTCTTTTTGGTGGAGTTTCTCTTGCTGGATTGTTGCTTTTTGCATTAGCTTTGCTGCATTTCTTTTGTCTGCCTTTTCTGATTGCTAGAAATTTGCGTGCTCTGTGTTTGACTGCCTCAATTAAATTTAGAAAATGTGATTCTTTTGGGTGTTATTTTTCTCTTTGAGTTCTTTTGAAGTAGGAAATTAGGTAATTGTAATTCCCAGTCCATCCATTAAAATTAATGGATTGAAAATCACAGGCTATAGGAGCACAATTTCTCGATATAGGCTAGAAATTTTGTGCTGGGAGTGCAGAAATTAAAAAAAGCTACTCTTTTATGCTTTCTTTCCTTCACAATAAAAGAATGACAGCCTGCAAGATGTATTAAAAGTGAATTAATTTAAAATTGTCATTGCTTGCGATATGTATTCTTTTCGAGTCTTGCTCCTACATTTTCCCCTTGTGTTTCAGGAACTTCGCTGCCCATGTGCTCACCTCTGAGGAAGTGGTACTGGTGCGAGAATACATAGAGCTACATAGAATATACAGCAAAGAAACAGGCCATTCCCCTTATTCCTAATTGGATTTATTAGTAACTATCTTGTATTAATGGTCCCGAGTTTTGCATTCTCCCACAAATGAAAACATTCTTTCTACATCTATCCTGTCCAACCCATTCATAGTTTTAAAGACTTCTAACAGGTCACCTCTAAGTCTTCTCTTTTCTAAAGAAAAAAGCCCCAACCTGTGCAATCTGTCCCGATAGCTGTAATCTCTCAGTTATACCATTGTTGTAAATATTATTTGCACTTTCTCCAGTGCTTTTACACCCTTTTTATAGTATGAAGGTCAAAACTCTGCACAGTACGGCCTGACCAGGGTTCTATTCAAGTTTAACATAACTTCACTACTTTTGAATTCTCTAGCCCTAGAAATAAATCCCAGTGCTTTGTTAGCATTTTTAATTCTTTTGCTGACCTGCGCTGCTGCTTTTAATGATTTGTTCACCTGTATCCCTTTGCTCTTCTACCCCATTCACTTTCTTATTTTCTAAGGTGTAGGTGATGTTGTGGCGGAGCCACCAAAGGACTCAGATCATTTGTACATAATTCCTTTAACAACATGTTAGCTACAGCCTGAGTCTGTATCTTTATTTATGCTGTTTAACTGTACAGAGTGTGGTTGTTTTAACAGCGCAGCTAAAACGTGATGACGTCACGCCATTCATCACGTGATCCCCCACTGGCGGGAAAATGTGATGATGTCATGATGTCAGCCACAGGACTGCAGGGGCAGTCCTCGTGGAGCCTCCAGAGAGAGCAGACCTACATTCGATGTTATCCTGCAGTTTCTTGTTAAAAACTGTTTGTTTCATTAAAGTTCATTTTGTTTGATCGCCTGAGTAGAACTCAGTCTTTTAGTTAGGAACCTACGTTCCTACATTGGTGACCCCGACTTTCGTTAACAGTTTTCGCGGAAGGTCTTCAGCATGGACACGAATGCCGTGACTCTGAAACTGCCACAGTTCTGGGAGCAACAACCAGACGCGTGGTTTATCCAGGCTGAAGCCCAGTTCACCATCAGGAACATCGTCGCGGATCAGACCCGTTATTACTACATGGTCTCTGCCCTCGATAGCGCAACTGCCTCGCGGATCGTCAGCCTCCTTGGTAGTCCTCATACTGACAGCAAGTATGATACGTTAAAGGCACGGTTGCTACAGGTCTTCGGGCTCTCGAAGTCAGAACTGTAGTGTATGTACCTTTAAGAGAGAACTACTTTTAAAGCTCCTGTATACTGTAGTACCGGCAGTGACCACACCTGTATATAAGCCTTGAGCATGCCTCTGTACCCCAGTCTTGAGACTACCCTACTCCAGTAAATACCTGTTGATTGTTAAGTTACAGCATCCGTGTGGTTATTGAAAAAATCATACTCTCAGAATCACGGATCTAACAGTGGCGACGAGTGTCGATTCGAATCTACCTGCAACTCTGCATTTCCCTTCGAGGATTCGCTCCGGAGGGCGGTGGAAGAAAGTCGAGGCCAGAAGCATGGGCGTCGACCACGAGCAACCGCCCAGTCGTCCGGCAGAGAGTGAACATCACAGGGGAGGCTGTGGAGAGCCGGGCTTGGTTCCCCAGCCACGACGGTCAGCAATAGACTGACGACAGGTACAGTGCAGACCCTTCCCGGACAGCGGCGGCTGGAGCCAACCGACGGCGGAGAGAAAGCCGAGCAGCGTCGACGGGGTAAGACAGAGGGTGAAGCGCACAGGGCGCAGCCGGTGGTTGAAAACCGAGCGGCGTCGAGGAAAAACAAAACGGAGAGAGAGAGGGTAAAGCAGCAGCCGGGTTCAGGACCGAGCGGCGGAAACGGGAAAGGCGCACAAAAAAAAAAGAACGCGCAGAGCACAGCCAGGGCTCAAGTGCTGAACAGTGTCTGCGGGGAGAAGAAGGAAGAGCGCGGGAGACGCCATTTTTAGAAGCCGCAGCGGTGAAGAAGGGCGAGCGCGGGAAGGAAGGAAAGCGCGGGAGACACCATTTTGTGCCAGCTGAGAAGAAGGGGAAGCGCGGGAGATGCCATTTTTGACAGTTAAATCACACCCAGGGATGCCGAAGAGTGGCAGTATCACTGCGTTCGACAATGAAGTCGAAGATTGAGCGACATATGTGGAACGTATTGAGGTGTACTGCAGGGCGAATGAAGTGCCAGATGCTAGGAAAGCACTGGTTTTGTTAAATTCCATGGGTGCAAAAACTTATGGGTTATTGCGAAACCTAATAACCCCAGAGAAGCCTGTGAACAAGAATTTCGAAAGCATAGTAGAAATCCTACAGGACCACTTAAACCCCACACCGCTGCTGATAGCAGAACGATTTAAGTTCCATAAAAGGAACCAACACAAAGACAAAAGCAATGCTGAATACCTAATGGAACTGTGCAAGCTATCGAAACACTGCCAGTTTGGAGTGGGACTAGCAGATACGTTAAGGGACAAGTTTGTGTGTGGGCTGCAAAGTGAAGGAACCCAGAAACGGCTTCTATCAGAAAAGGATCTTACGCTGGACAAGGCTTTCAGTATGGCAGTATCACACGAAGCAGCCGCAAGGGGCGCTGCAGCGATACAATGGAGACCGCAAGAATATGGCACCAATGAAATGTCTTATGGGGCAGGGAAGTGCTATCGCTGCGGCAGAACAACACACGACCAGAAGGATTGTTGGTTCAAGGACCAAGTGTGCAGACAGTGTGGAAAAGCAGGACACATAGCAAGGGTCTGCAGGTCGGGAAGAAAACCAACAGTAAGAAATCTTCACAGGAGAAGTACAAAAAGGTACACAAGGTGATGGACAGTAGTTCAGACGAACAGAAAAGTGACACAGACTCCGGAAGCAAGGAGCTGGGTTGTCTGAAACTACATAAGGTAAGCAAAATGGAGGATCACCAGACTATCTGGGTTACACTCAAGATAGACGGAGTCCAAGTGAAAATGGAATTGGACACAGGATCAGCCCTAACAGTCATAAACCAAAGGGAGTACAAGCGGCTATTTTCACATATACCCTTGAAAGCTACAGAGATTGTCTTGAAGACATACACGGGGCAAAATCTACCCCAAAGGAAAAATAAGGGTGAAAGTGATATATAAAGGCCAGGAAATACCTAAAATGGACATATATGTATTGCCAGATGGAGGACCACCACTACTAGGACGTGAATGGATCCGGAAGATACAATTAGATTGGCATTCCATACAGGCACTGAAGGTTGAAGCCAAAAAGGATGACGACGTCACACCTGGACGACTGTCAAAAATGCTAACTGACGCAAAAGAAGTGTTCCAGGAGGGACTCGGAACACTAAAAGGCATAACAGCAACGATTAAAATAGAGGAAAATGCAAGCCCAAAGTTTCTTAAGGCCAGACCAGTGCCTTATGCAATCAGGCCAGCTGTCGAAGCAGAGCTGGAAGGGTTGGAACGTTCAGGAGTACTGTCCAAAGTAGACTGGAGCGAGTGGGCTACACCCATCGTTCCTGTAATGAAGAGGTCGTTGAGTAATACGCCCGGGGAACCAAAGAAGGTCCGCATCCGTGGGGATTTTAAGGTGACAGTGAACCCAGTCCTTCACATGGTACAATATCCGTTTCCACGAATTGAGGATATTTTCGCCTCGTTATCTGGAGCTAAACGCTTCACCAAAATTGATCTAGCCCAGGCGTACTTGCAAATGGGGGTAGAAGATGCCTCAAAACAATACTTTACGATTAACACTCATAAAGGTCTCTATCAATACAACCGGATGGTGTTCGGGGTAGCATCGGCTCCGGCTATTTGGCAAAGGGTGATGGATCAAGTCCTGCAAGGGATTCCAGGGACCCAGTGTTATTTGGATGACATCCTGGTCACGGGCAAAAATGACAGTGATCACCTCGCCAACTTGGAGAAGGTGCTCACCAGATTAAAGGAATATGGGCTATGAGCTAATCGCCACAAGTGCGAGTTTTTCCAGAAGCAGATCTCGTATTGTGGCCACATCATCGATGAAGAGGGGTTACATAAGTCCCCTGAAAAGATTGAGGCAGTAGTCAAGGCTCCAGCACCGGAAAATGTGTCACAACTGAGGTCGTTCCTTGGGCTGGTAAACTACTACCATAAGTTCTTACCAAATTTGTCCACGGTATTACACCCACTGAACACCCTACTGCAAACAGGGGTACCATGGAAGTGGAATGACGAACACAGACGAGCTTTCCAGAAGTGTAAAGAATTGATCACATCAAAAGAGGTGTTGGCCCATTTCAACCCAGCACTACCAATTCGTTTGGCATGTGATGCATCACCCTATGGTATTGGAGCGGTGCTGTCGCACAAATTCCCAGACGGGTTGCAGAGGCCAGTAGCCTTTGCGTCTCGGTCACTAACCTCAGCCGAGCGCAACTACGCCCAGATTCACAGGGAGGCCCTCAGCCTAGTATGGGGAGTAAAAAAATTCAACCACTATCTGCATGGGCAGAAGTTCACCTTGCTGACTGACCACCAACCACTTGTCTCCATCTTTAATCCTAAGAAGTACGTTCCAGTGATGACTGCACAACGGTTACAAAGATGGTCCCTGTTTCTAGGGGCGAATCAATATGAAATAGAATATAAAGGCACGAAACAGCATGGAAACGCTAATGGGCTATCGCGCCTGCCACTGCCTACTGTGGAGGAAGCACCAGCAGTGGACCCTATCGAGATATTTTATTCGTCAATAATTGAACGATTGCCAGTAATGAACGCGGATATAGAGAAGGAGACCCGCAATGATCCGACGCTGCCTCGGGTATATGATTTGACGGTGAGGGGATGGCCAACACATGGCGACTCACTGTTGCCAACATTCTCATCCAGAAGAGAACAGCTGTCAGTATGCCAGGGGACAGTGATGTGTGGATCCAGAGTGGTGGTTCCACCTAAGTTAAGGGAGAGAGTGCTAAATGAGCTTCATGAAGGTCATCTGGGGGGAGTGAAAATGAAAAGCCTTGCTAGGGCTTATGTGTGGTGGCCGGGAATCGATCAACAAATCGAAGACCTAACCAAGAGCTGCTCAGGATGCCAGAAGGTCCAAAATGCACCACCACATGCCCCTCTACACCCATGGGAGTGGCCCTCCTCTCCATGGCAACGGGTGCATATTGATTTCGCTGGTCCATTCATGGACTCAATGTTCTTAATAGCAGTGGATGCTCATTCGAAATGGCCTGAGGTGATAAAAATGTCCTCAACCACTACAGAGAAGACGATTGCAGTCCTACGGACCATATTTGCCAGGAACGGCTTGCCAGAGCAGATTTGCTCTGATAATGGACCACAGTTTGTGTCCAAAGAGTTTCAAAAATTTATGAGAAAGAATGGGGTAAGGCATTACACATCCGCCCCGTATCATCCAGCCACAAATGGATTGGCTGAGAGGTTCGTACAAACCTTTAAGAAGGCGATAAAGGGCATGTGCGACGATCAAATTCCACTACAGCATAAGGTGGGCAATTTCTTATTAGCCTACCGAAACGCGACACATGCAGTTACCAACCAGACCCCGGCCATGATGTTCTTTAACCGAAGGTTGAGATCTCGTCTGGACTTGCTCAGACCAAATGTGCGAAGAAATTTTGAAGATAAACAATTCCAGCACATCAATGAGAAGCCGACAAGGCGCTTCAACGTAGGACAACCAGTCTTGGCCCGTGACTACCGAACAGAGAAATGGCAACCTGGAATGATATGCACAAGGCAGGGGCCATTAACGTACACAGTGGATGTCGGGGAGAACATTGTGAGACGCCATGTCGATCAGATCTTAGCGTCACAGGAACGAGTGAACCCCATGTCTCGCGTCCCTGGGGATGAACCCGACATACCGGTTGCATCTACCCCAGAAACAGTAGCAGTGGAAACGGATGAAATAACCGACGAAAAGGAAACAGAATCGCCTCCGCACCAAGAACAAGAACCTCAGGAAAGGCGCTATCCCGAAAGGATCAGGAAGCCGCCACAAAGACTGAATCTATAAATGGACTATTATTGTTTAATGTACATGTTAAAGTGTTAATTGTTATTTGAATATTATGTGTACTACTAATCTAAAAGGGGAGGAATTGTAGTGTATGTACCTTTAAGAGAGAACTACTTTTATAGCTCCTGTATACTGTAGTACCACCAGTGACCACACCTGTATATAAGCCTTGAGCATGCCTCTGTACCCCAGTCTTGAGACTACCCTACTCCAGTAAATACCTGTTGATTGTTAAGTTACAGCATCCGTGTGGTTATTGAAAAACATCATACTCTCAGAATCACGGATGTAACAAGAACGCGCTCGCTGGCTCCTCGCTATGCCTGGCTTCGGGGACTCCAAACCGTCCGAGCTCATGAGCCAAATGCTCACGCTCTTGGGTACCGAACCGGAATGCTTCCTCTTCCGGGAGCTATTCCTCTGCCAACTGTCGGAGCAGGTGCAGGCTGCCCTAGCCAGATCCGAGATTACAGACTGCTGCCGAAGCAGATAAGATTTTCACAGTAACCCAGCAGTGCTGCGCGGCCACGAGGCGCCCATCCCCCACAGACGCGGCTCCAGCTCCTCTTGCAGCAGGCTGGTGCTCCTACCACGCTCATTTTGGCGCGAAAGCACGATGCTGCCGCTCTCCCTGCAGTTTTTCGCCCCAAAAGAAACAAAGCTCCTGCAGCGTTCCTGGCGAAGGAGGACCGGGTCTAACGGGAGCTCCGCGGCTACGATGGCCATCGGATCTATCGGGTCGACGTTTCCTTTATGACACCGGGGCACAGTGTAGCATCCTACCTGCGTCGAATCTCGAAATGCAAGCTGGGAACCACGGTTTTTCCCTCGTGGCGGCTAATGGCGCAGCCATTCGAACTTTCCAAAAGCGGCGGGTTCAAGTCTATTTCGGCGGTCAGCACTTCCATTAGGAATTTGTTACGGCCACAGTCTCGCAGGCCATCCTAGGGGCAGATTTTCTGTGTGCCAACGGCCTCCTCGTCGATGTCCGGCACCGCCGGCTGATCAACGCGGCCACCTTCCACTCGATTCCGTGCCAACACGGTCTCACCGTGGCGCGCTCTATCGCCTGCACTTTCCCTTCTCCGGATAACTTCACTCGGCTCCTCGGAGAGTTCCCGCAGCTGACAAGGCCCACTTTCTCCTCCTCGGCCATGAAGCATGGTGTTGAACATCATATCACCACTGCTGGCGCCCGGTTTATGCACGGGCTAGAAGGCTCGAACCCGGCAAGCTCGCGGCTGCGAAAGCGGAGTTCGACACGATGGAACGGCTGGGGATTATTCACCGGTCGAATAGTCCCTGGTCTTTGCCTCTCCACATTGTTCCAAAACCGGGCGGCGGTTGGCGGCCATGCGGTGACTACCGACGCCTGAACGACGCCACTACTCCTGATCGGTACCCGATCCCGCGTGTTCAGGATTTGTCGGCCCATTTGGCGGGAAATTCTATCTTTTCTAAAGTCAACCTCGTCCGGGGGTATCACCAGGTTCCCGTGCACCCGCAAGATGTCCCGAAAACCGCAGTCATCACCCCTTTCGGCCTTTTTGAGTTCCTGTGGATGCCGTTTGGCTTGAAGAACGTGGCACAGGCTTTCCAACGCTTAATGGACCTAAACTTCATCTTCGTCTACCTTGATGACATTTTCATCGCCAGTGCTAGCAAGGAAGAGCACATCTCCCATTTGCGTACCCTCGTTACACGCCTCAGCCAGCACGGTTTGATCATCAACCCGGCCAAGTGCCAGTTCGGCCTGCAGTGGATCGATTTCTTGGGACACCGCATAACAGCAGACGGCGTCGTCCCCTTACTGATGAAGGTGGAAGCTGTTACCTCTTTCCCGCGCCCGCCAACCGTCAAGGCTCTGCAAGAGTTCCTGGGGATGGTCAATTTCTATCACTGATTCATCCCTAAGGCGGCTCAGCTAATGCAGCCTTTATACGGGGCCCTCAAGGGCAAATCTGGTAAGGATCTAATCAGCTGGACGGCCGAGATGGACCAGGCGTTCATCAACACCAAGAGCGCTTTGGCCAACGCAACCATGCTGGCGCACCCACTTCCAGGTGCCACCATCGCCCTTACCACAGACGCGTCAGACTACACCATCGGCGCAGCGCAGGAGCAGTGGGTGAATGGCACGTGGCAACCGCTGGCGTTTTTCGGCCGTCGACTACGGAAAAATGAAAGAAAATACAGCACCTTCGATCGAGAGTTACTGGCCCTTTTCCTAGCCATTCGCCATTTCCGGTTCTTATTAGAAGGACGTCACTTCATGGCTTTTGTCGACCACAAGCCTCTAACGTTCGCCATGGCCAAGACCGCCGAACCGTGGTCCGCTCGTCAACAACGTCACCTGAAGTTTATTTCTGAATTTACCACGGACATTCAACATGTGTCTGGTAAAGACAACCTGGTGGCGGATTGCCTCTCCCGCGCAACGGTCCATGCGGTTCACCTGGGGATTGATTACGCCCTCATGGCTGTGGATCAGGCCCTGGACCCAGAGGTCCAATCATACAGAACCGTCCCGTCTAGTTTCCAAGCAACCGACATCAGTTTCCAGGCCGCAGGCACCACGCTCCTTTGCGACGTCTCCATGGGCGTTCCCCGACCTATCGTGCCAGTCGCCTGGCGCCAGAAGTTGTTTGACGCCATACACAGGTTGTCGCACCCTGGTATGAAGGCTTCACAATGGCTAATGTCGGCGAAGTTCGTCTGGAAGGGTATGCACCTCGATGTCCGTGACTGGGCCAACACCTGCATGGTCTGCCAGAAGGCCAAGGTCCAGCGTCATGTTAAAGCTCCAGTGGCTACGTTCGCTGTTCCAGAGCATCGTTTCGACCACGTGCACGTGGACCTTGTGAGGCCACTTCCGCCTTCTCATGGTTATACGCATCTCCTCACCATGGTGGACCGCACCACTAGGTGGCCAGAGGCAATTCCTTTGGTTTCCACCACTTCGGCAGACATCGCTAGAGCGTTCATCTCCTGTTGGGTTGCTCGTTTCGGGGTACCGGCGGACATCTCTTCCGATCGTGGGCCACAACTTTCCTCGGAGCTCTGGAACGCTGTAGCTCAGGGGCTCGGCACCAACCTTCATCGCGCCA
This sequence comes from Somniosus microcephalus, assembly GCF_052327205.1. NCBI lineage: Eukaryota > Metazoa > Chordata > Chondrichthyes > Squaliformes > Somniosidae > Somniosus > Somniosus microcephalus. The sequence goes on along the minus strand of NC_140990.1, from coordinate 305,300,225 downwards.
CCGCCTATCATCCACAGGCGAACGGCCTTTGCGAGTGATTCCACAGGTCACTTAAAGCCGCTCTACGGGCCAGTCTTCAAGGTGCAGGATGGGTGGACAGACTCCCATGGGTCCTTTTGGGTCTTCGTACGGTGCCCAAAGAAGACCTGCAATCGTCCTCAGCCGAACTCGTTTATGGCCAGCCGCTCCGAGTACCAGGGGATTTCCTCCCTTCTCCCACAGAGCCATGGTCCGCCTCCCAGCAACTCGTCAGCCACCAGGAAGTGGCCAGATGCTTTGCTCCGGTGCCTACATCAAATCACGGATTACAGAGCTCCCACATGCCAGCGGAGCTGAAGAATGCCGAGTGCGTATTTATCCGCCTCGACGCTCACCGGGATCCGCTCAAGCCCCCTTACACTGGTCCTTTCCGCGTCATTGAATCAGGAGACAAATCCTTTTCGGTCGACATCGGAGGAAAGCCGGATCACATTTCGGTGGACCGGTTGAAGCCGGCTCACCTGGACCTGGACCGCCCAGTCGTCGTCGCTCAACCGCCGAAACGTGGCCGACCGCCCGCAGCCACCGTGCCAGATCAACCACAGCCGCCCGCCAGCTTGACCACACTCGCCGCGCCAGCTCAACCACAACTGCCCGCCAGCTCGACCACCGTCCATCGGCTTCCTCTGCAGGGTTACCGAAGTCACTCGGACAGACTTGTCAGGCCTCCTCGACGTCTCACTTTTGCTGTTAAAGACAATTCTGGGGGGGCGCATGTGGCGGAGCCACCAAAGGACTCAGATCATTTGTACATAATTCCTTTAACAACATGTTAGCTACAGTCTGAGTCTGTATCTTTATTTATGCTGTTTAACTGTACAGAGTGTGGTTGCTTTAACAGCGCGGCTAAAACGTGATGACGTCACGCCGTTCATCACGTTATCCCCCACTGGCGGGAAAACGTGATGACATCATGACGTCAGCCACAGGACTGCAGGGGCAGTCCTCGTGGAGCCTCCAGAGAGAGCAGACCTACATTCGATGTTATCCTGCAGTGTCTTGTTAAAGCCTGTTTGTTTCATTAAAGTTCGTTTTGTTTGATCGCCTGAGTAGAACTCTGTCTTTTAGTTAGGAACTCACATTCCTACAATGTTACATAATCAACTGGTGAGGCGCAGTGGGTACAGAAGGCCCACTACCTGCATCTGTGACTAAATGGGAGGGACCTGCATTGGTGCCAGGGATCTCCTCTGCTAGAATTATTGCTTTCAGAGCCAGCACCTCCTATCACTTGTGCAGGGCTATGTAATGACTGCTTCTGCACTACTTCATGCATGTCATTGCTGAAGACATTACAATGCCCATCGATCTGGGTGAGCATAGAACATTGGACTGCTGTGAGATCACGGAATTCCTCCTTTGTGGTCACCTGTAACCATTCGTCAAGTGACTCATAGCTCACCATGACTATATTTTGAAGTTTGAAGCCCAGAATATTCTATAATCGCATACATGCCAATGATCAGCAGTCTAATGTTATATATTTCAACCCATGTGTTAGCTTGCTGTTGTTTCACAAGAATAATCAGCTTTTTTCACTGGGATTAGAAGTTGTCAGTATCAACCAGACAGATTAGTTGGAATATGGAACTAAAGTCTATCAGAACCCATTCTTGCTTGCGCTCGAATTTGGAGCAGAAAATAATTTAAGTTGAGCTGATGGTTTCTGAGAGTTTCAGTTACAGGTGTGTTTGTTTTATTTTTTCCGAAAGAAACTTTATATAACAAATAAACTGCTGACATGTAACTTTTCAAAAGCTGTTCATGTTTCCCAAAGGGACTTTCTGCAGTATGTCCAATTGTTCTCTTGTGTGAAGTTTGATTGCAACCGCCTTTTCTGAGAATAGCAAGGTGTTCCCTGGTGTAATGACAGTAACTGGCTTTATTTGAGAAGTCCTTTCATACAAATTGTGGCAACTGTCAGGGGCTTGGAAATAAAATAGGAAGTTGGGGTTGGAATCATGATGAGTTTCACTAAATTTAAGAAAATACGTTGACATTCTCATATTTAGGTTGCTACTACAGTGAACTAATTGGTGATGCAATACCACTGGCTTCCCTTTCAGTAAATTACAGTGCTCGGTTATGTTTTTTGATTTTGAAAGCTGTTTTCAGTTTGTTTATGCATTCATGGTGGTGGCCCCATTGTTACTGTGCAGTAGCCGGGACAACAGCCCACACCATTCATATTAGAGTGGGCAATATTGAAGGGAAAATGAGAGGAGTGATATTAATAGTTAATTAGAATGTAATAGATGGTAAATTTTAGACTGGGGGCGGTTAATCAGCACAAAATTCAGCTCCCTGCGCTTGTTCCTACACACCACGTTTTTTTGCAATTCAATTTTAGATATAGGATTGCAGTGTATAATGGTTTTTTATTTCTAGTTCAAGAATATAAGACAGTCACCAATAAATCCAATAAGGAATTCAGGAGAAACTTCTTTACCCAGAGAGTGGTTAGAACGTGGAATTCGCTACCACAGAGAATGGTTGAGATGAATGGCACAGATGCATTTAAGGGGAAGCTAGATAAACACATGAGGGAGAAGAGAATAGACGGTTATGTTGAAAGGATGTGATGAAAAGAGGTGGGAGGAGGCTCAGGTGGAGCATAAACACCGGTATGGACCAGTTGGACAGAAAGGCCTGTTTCTGTGCTGTACATTCTATGTAATATGTAATTATGACAGGGTCAGAAGAGCAACATTAACTAGAAATTACTTTTCAATAATAGCAGATGAACATTTAGTACGTTTAATGTTTATTTTAAATAGTCAATCGCTCCCCTTAAAATAGGGGACAGAGGGATGCTCTGTGAATGCATAAAGGATTTGTCGGCTATTATTGGCAACAGTCATTTTCCAGCCTGATATGCTTTAAAGTATTAAAAATAAAGCTTGAGATGTACAGCAGATTAATCACCATCTGAAAGACAAAGAAATGGGTTCATGTTTGGATGCGACATCATCAGAACTTGCCTCTAAGTTTTGTTTCAATAATACTTGATCATCCTAAGTAAAATTTGTAACCCTGACTGTCTTTGGGCTGCCATGGGGTTCAGGACATAGACGCATTGGATAGTGAGCCAATTTTGTCTTGTGAATGTAGAATGCACTGGTTCGGCTTTCTGTTGGTGTAACAGGCTTTAAATAATAAATTGATGGTGTTATTGAGGTTTGATTCTAGGTGTAACAGGCTTTAAGTCATAAATTAATGGTGTTGTTGAGGTTTGATTCTCAATGAGAGGATCTGGATCCCTATAAAGTTGAATTGAAGTCTTTACACCTAATTTTATTCTGTTTAAAATATCTCCCAAACTTTCTAGGAGAAATTATTTTGGCTTGAAAACCCCCACAATGCTGGAAAATGCACCAAATAAAATGTCGAAAGAAATCTTATGCCTTTGGCTCTCATATCCCTCTGCAGTAATTTGTAAGTTTACCACTACTGCAGACGGCATTGTTTTGGATTTCAAGCGCTTTACATTTTTCCCTGCAGTGGATGAGACAGAATGCTCGACATGCTGCAACTTAAGTTTATGACAAGCCTGTGCTACGTTCCAGTTTTAATCCAACCCCTAGTCTTCATGTGACAATAAAGCTGGGCCTGAAATCCCACAGGGGTTCTCGTGCTGTCTTGCTATAACTCTGGCGGGAGATCAGCAGAACCCCCAGGGTAAACTCCTTAACAGCTGAAAAGCAGAATTCCGCTGGGAGACTGGGAGAAAACCCCCACGGAATTTCCTGGCCATTATGTTTAGTTTTTGAGCTGTCATCTTTTTTGGAGGAGACTGTGTGAGTTTTTTTAATTTGGTGTTCACTTATGCTAGTTTTAGAGTCATAGGGGAGAAATTCAGTGTCGCCCCATTTGGGGTGCAATTATCGGCCGGGCGCAAAGATTAGCGCCTGGCGCTAATTATCGCCTCCGACTGCAAACTTGGCTTTTATCGCCCCTGGAGGTGATTGGAGCGCTAAATCAGGCGCTACACACCTCGCTTAAGGCGCAAAGGCCGAGGACTGAGGTGTTACCTCAGAGCGCTGGCGAAACTCATGTGTTGTCAGTCAGCAATGGAACACAGACACACTGGCGCCGGCCAGTTCTTAAAGGGGAGGGTCGATCTTGCTCTCCATCCACACCCTGCTCATTGCAGCCTTGAATCTCGGCCTGGAGAGACCTGTGCATCAAATCTGTTGGAAAGAACAAAGGAGAGGCCCAGGGAAAGAGCTCAGAGTGCAGCCCCCATATTCTCTTTTAAATTGATGCAAGGAAGATCAAATCAGAAAGAACCTGCAAAGTGCTGCTCAGTACCCAAAACTCCTCAACACAGCTTTGAATATCTCCTGCAGTCTCGCTCTCTCACTCAGATTGCATGGTGCAAAAATTTTGGCGACAAAAAAAGGGAGGAAGCGGTTGCCTTTAATAGCGCTCCCCTAGTCCCTTCCCGACTGCAAAATGCTCCCCTCAACCTGTCATTCCTAGCGGCAGGCGGTAAGACAGGGGGCGCCACTCAATATCCGGTCCGGGGCACTACCGGGGCATTGCACACTCGACTGACGTCACGATCTGCCAGCGCAGGAGATCGTGGCGGTAGTGTTTAGCGCTGCTGCAAAATGTCCAGTTAATTTCGTGAGCGACACAGACATTGTCGTGCAAGGGCGCTAGTTGCTTTGCGCCCCATTAGCGCCCTCTTAAGGCGCTAATGCGAGGCGCAAACCAACTGAAATTTTCCCCCATAGAGCTATACAGCACAGAAAGAGGCCCTTTGGCCAATCGTGTCCACACCGGCCATCAAGTCCTGTCTATTCTAATCCCATTTTCCAACACTTGTATGCTATGGCGTTTCAAGTGCTCATCTAAATGCTTCTTGAATGTTGTGAGGGTTCCTGCCTCTACCACCCTTTCAGGCAATGAGTTCCAGATTCCAACCACCCTCTGGGTGAAAAAGTTTTTCCTCAAATCCCCTCTAAACCTCCTGCCCCTTACCTTGAAACTATGCCCCTGGTTATTGACCCCTCCAGCAAGGGGAAAAGTTCTCCTCTATCTACCCTATCTGTGTCCCTCATAATTTTGTACACCTCAATCAGGTCCCCCCTCAGCCTTCGCTGCTCTGAGGAAAACAAACCCAGCCTGTCCAGTCTCTCTTCATAGCTGAAGCGCTCCAGTCCAGGTAACATCCTGGTGAATCTCCTCTGTACCACCTCCAATGCAATCACATCCTTCCTATAGTGTGGCGACCAGAACTGCACACAGTATTCCAGCTGTGGCCTAACTAGCATTTTGTGCAGCTCCATCATAACCTCCCTGCTCTTATATTCTATGCCTCGGCTAATGAAGGCAAGTATCCCATATGCCTTTTTAACCACCTTATCTACCTGTCCTAGGCACAACCTCCAGAAATACAGCCAGCAGCAAGGAGCAAGCTGCAATGAGAGCAGAGCTACCTCGGTCCCATGAGTCTTTGTAACACATTAGCACTCAACTACCACTCCCGACACTGGCCCTCGGTGGGGTTAATTTTGACATCAAGTGATGGTGTCTAATGGGCGACATCAGATCATACCACCCTTTTGAACATTCCTGATTTTAATTGCCCCACCATTGTGGTCCTGCCTTCAGCTGCCTAGGTTCTAAGCTCTGGAATTCTCTCCCTAAATCTCTCCACCTCTCCACTTCTCTTTCCTCCTTTAAGACGCTCCTTAAAACCCACCTCTTCAACCAAGGTTTTGGTCATCTGCCCTAACATCCCCTTATATGGCTAGGTGTCAAACTTTTTTTATGTAACACTCCTGTGAAGAGCCTTGGGATGTTTTATTACGTCAAAGGCGCTATATAAATTTAAGTTGTTTTTGTTGTTGTTATACATCTCTCCTGATTTGCTGAAAATCAGGAGAGAGATATAATGATCGGATGATCTGATATCGTCCATTTTCTACTATCACCCAAAGTCAAAATTCCCCCCGTTGTACCTAGGGGAAGCACTAGAATAGGAGAAAGAAAAGCATGTGTAGATATCCGGGGAATATGGTGTTGAGGAAGTAGACGAAAGTTGACTGAATGAGGTCGCAAAGCAATTGGGTGCCATCGACTGCACCTTGGTTCTTGGGAAAGCCAACAACTCCATAACCTGGACGGCCTTATCTCACTGCTGCCCCGCTGTTATGGCAAACTTAAATGTGTTTCTCCACTCTCCTGTAGCGTACATCAATCATCTGATGAATACATTCCCACACTGAAACTTGGCTGATATTACAGAGATCCACTTGTGGCTGCCTGCAATGGCCTGGTAATATAAAAGTTGAGTGTAGTCAGCAGCTTCAAAGCCACAGACAGTGCAGAGCAGGCAGCCAACCACAGCTGCAGGTCATCGTACCATCTACTGATCTTGGTGACGCGCGTTCTTCGAAGACACATCCCTTCACTATAGGACCTTTGGGCAGATAATATCTGGTAGTGTACATCCTTTTTAAATGCTGCCTCACTAGACGGTTCCTGGCCAATATTTATCCCTCAACCAACATGATAAAAATAAATGAGATTATCTAGTCAGTACCACATTGCTGTTAGTGTGAGCTTGCTGTGCGCAAATTGGCTGCCGCGTTTCCAACATTACTACAGTGACTACTCTTGAAAAGTACTTCATTGGCTGTAAAGCGCTTTGGGACATCCCGAGACCGTGAAAGGCGCTATATAAATGCAAGCCTTGCTTTCTTTCTTGCACTCCCCTTTCCTCCACCCTCTCTTATTGCGTCTCTTCATGATAATGGCATTCAAAGATATGCGCATAAGGAATGCAACCCCTGTTCCCAAGAAGTCCTCACTGTGGGCAGAGGAAGTGGAGGGGGAGGGGGCGGGGGAAGGTGATCAAAATATCTCAGTAGTTTTACACACACCTGCAGCCAATCAGAAGCAAGTCCACGGCTGTTTAGGCTGAGAGTCAAAAGAATTGCTCCAAAATGTTGATTGCCACTGCAGTAATTGTTACTCAAGTTTTTTTTTCAGGTTTCAGGCTCAACAACGATTTGGGGTGGATTTTAACCCACCCCGCCCGGTGGGAATGGAGCCGCAGACCATTAAAATAGATCAATTTCACCCATCACCCCATTCCTGCTTTAACCCCTGATTTCATTTGGGTTGTTGCTGGAAGCAGGTAGGTGCCTCATGAATACAATTGCTTGATTCTGGTTTTTTTTGTGCCTTACTCCCCCTGATTAAGCTCTTACAGCTTCTCATAGGTGCCATTTTTGCTTCATTGCTTTGGATAGAGTAAAACAGCTGAAGGAAAAGCAGCATCAGCGGCATTCTCAGCAACCAGGACATGCGTCCTGTCATGAGACAGTAGGGAAGGGGGAAGGGGGAAGGGGGAAGCGGGGGGGGTGGGTGGTGTCTGTTCATAGAAGGACTTATCCAGCTCACAGGGTCTGTAGACCAAGAGTCAGTTTCCTGGATACCTCCGAGGAGCACTATAGCAGGAGGCTACTCTTGTCCTTCTTGGTGGTAGAATTTGCGGGCCTTAGTGGTGTTGATAAAGTAAGATTGCCGAATTAGTGATGGATGGGTGGTTATGGAGTACAGGGGCTGGGGCACCAATTAAGTGGACTTCACTGTCCTGGATGGTGTTGAGCTTCAGTGCTGTTCTATCTGTACCTGTCCAGGTGAGTGGTAAGTATTCCTGTCTGTGCTTTGCAGTTTATGGAGAGGCATTAAGGGGTCAGGAGGTGATCCAGTCATTGCAGGTTGATATAATTAAGCTTCTGGTCAATGGTGACCCCCAAGATATTGATGATACGAATGCTATCTACTCTTGGTTAGCCCAAGTCTGGATGTGCCCAGGTCCTGTTGTAGGATGTCATAGGCCACTTCAGTATCGGAGGAGTTGTGAATGGAGCGCAACACTGTATACTCATCAGAGAACAGCCCTACTCATGAACCCATGACCAGAAGGCCATTGATGAAACAGCTGTAGATGATTGGGCCAAGGATGCTGCTCTGAGGAACTGTGACAGTGATGTCCTGGAGACGTGGTGATTGACCTGTAACAACCATGACTATCCTCCTTTGTGTTAGGTTATGATCAATGTTCGCGCAGTAACGGGAAAGGTCCCATACAGGCCGCTCACTGGCTGTTACATTGTAAACACTGTGCATGTGCAGAAATTTAAAAGGACTGCGCATTAAAAGAAACAGGCCGCGCAGAACAAAGCGCCGCTTACAGGGAACATTGGTTACGGCTCCAGCCACTGGAAGATTTTGCTCTTGAACCCCATTGATCTCAGTTTTGCTAGGGCTCTTCAGTGCCATACTTGATTGAATACTACTTCGCTGTCAAAGGCAGCTACTTTCATCTCTGCTCTGGCATTCAGTTTTGTGTCTATTACTGGATCAATGAAGATAGGGGCCGATTGGTTCTGGCGAAGTCTAAACTGAGTTGGTGAGCAGATTATTAGTGAGTAGGTGCCACTTCATTACAACAGTGACACTTCAAAAGTACCTTGTTGGCTTTGAAGCACTTTGGAATGTCCTGGGGTTGTGAAACATGCTACAGTATAAACAATAAAAATTCTCTTTTCTTCTGCCAATTTTATGCCTTCAATATTTGGATTTCCCCTCAGACATTTTTATATTCATGTTTTTTTCACTTCAATGCAAGTGAAGTGTTCAGTTCTGGGCACTGCACCTCAGGAAGGATATATTTGGAGGCGGTGCAGCGCAGATTCACCAGAATGATACGGGGGCTAAAACGGTTAAATTATAAGGATAGGTTGCATAGACTAGGCTTGTACTCCATTGAATGTAGAAGATTAAGGCGTGATCTCATTGAAGTGTTTAAGATGATTAAAGGAGTTGATGGGGTAGATAGAGAGAAACTATTGCCTCTGGTGGGAGAGTCCAGAACAAGGGGGCATGACCTTAAAATTAGAGCTAGGCCGTTCAGCGATGATGTCAGGAAGCACTTCTTCACACAAAGGGTAGCGGAAATCTGGAACTCTCTCCCCCAAAAATCTGTTGAGGTTAGGTCAATTGAAAATTTAAAAACTGAGATTGATAGATTTTTGTTAGGCAAGGGTATTAAGGGTTATGGAACCATGGTTGGTTAAGATACAGATCAACCATGATCTAACAGAATGGCAGCACAGGCTCGAAGGGCTACTCCTGTCCCTATGTTCCTATGAAGAAATGTTGTGTATACTTACTGGTTAAGTTACAAAACCCACAACTACTTATTTTCACATTGGGATTTTTTGAGCTGTCAACCTTTTGGTCCTGTGTCAGCTTTTTTTGATATTGTTGGTCAGCTTTTACTAGTTTTCTAGGTTGGGATGTATGGGTTTTCAGTTGTAACATGGCTATCAGTTAAAGGCAACCAGAACTTGGTTCCTGATTTCTTAGTTCATGTAACCTACACTACGGAGGTGAAATTCGTCACTGGAAAAGGAAATGGGGTGGAGTGTAAAACAGGCTGTCGATGTGCTATCGTCCATTTTGTGCCACCGCACGAGACGAATCTTGGCATATTGTACGGAAAGTCCCAAAGTCTGTTATAATGAGGTTGGATTTGGGGGGAGAATTTCCACAGGGTTCCCCTACTCTCCTGTTGTAACTATGGCAGAAGATCAGCTGAAGAAAGTGCGTAAGCAAACATTTCACGTGACCGAGGGAAGCCTGGTGGTAATTCTACCCCCCCCGGAGTTTAACTTTGAACAATAGATCAATCATCAGCAAATTCTTCTGAGTATGACCAGCAGTAATGAAATTGTTGAAAGTTTGGTGCTGACAGATCTGTGGAAAAGCTCTGTCCAAAGATAGAATTTATGGTTTACTGAAATCACTAAATATGTTCAAAGATTCATTGTTTGCTTGTCACCAATCATATCTGAACTGTATGCTTTGAAGTACTTCTGGAGTCACTTATAATTTCCAATTATCACTCAGTAATACTGGCTTTCAATCTTGTATGTGGCTGTTCAACAACATCATGGAGAATGGAGAACTAGTGTACTTACTTATTATTGGATATAAAACAGCAAAATTATTTGATCTCAGTTCATATTTATATTAATAGAGCATGATGTAGAAACATCCTATAAATATAAGGAGCAAGAAATAGATGAGTTTATTCATACCAGCACAAGCCCCGTGATGCCCTCCACAACCCTATTTGAAGCACTAAAAATCAAAACACAACATTATTAGTCCTGCTGTCTGAAGAACGAGGGATAGCTCTTTGAAAGCTGAAGATGTAGTACCTAAAATAAAAGATGTGGAACAGGGATATGTGAGGACAGGTTCTGTGATCATTAAATAAAACTTAAATGATCTTCTTACTATGTAATCAGTTATCTCAGCTTTGCACAACATTATATTGAAACTGGCTAAAACTAACAGATGGCTCATTAACAGATGTGCATGTTTTTATAATTCTAGTCAAAGCAATATAAGCTGGAAAATGGTTAAAGGGGGATCAAAATGCATCTAAAAGTAAGGAATGACTTAATTTAAGGTCTTTGTAACTAATAGACATAAATGCTTAGTAACAATAAATGCAATTAAGCATTATTTCCAAAGACTCAATGTTATTTTTTGGTGTTATTTTGAAGATTCTGTTATTGATACCTCTACTAAAGCAAAATACTGCGGATGCTGGGAATCTGAAATCTGAACAGAAAATGCTGGGAATACTCAGGAGGTCAGGCAGCACCTGTGGAGAGAGAAATAGATATCAACCTGAAACGTTAACTCTGTTTCTCTCTCCACAAATGCTGCCTGATCTGCTGAGTATTTCCAGCATTTTCTGTTGATATATTATTGATACTTTGTTGGGTCAAAATCCTGGAACTCCCTCCCTAACAGCACTGTGGGAGTACCTTCACCACACGGACTGCAGCGGTTCAAGAAGGCGGCTCGCCACCACCTTCTCAAGGGCAACTAGGGATGGGCAATAAATGCTGGCCTTGCCAGCGACGCCCACATCCTGAGAATGAATTAAAAAGAATATGTTTTTGTAATAAATCAGAGCAGGCTTTTCTTTCGTGCAATCTTTATGTGTTTGTAACTTACCCAGTCAGCAAAAGATCCTTGATATGCGCTTTAAATAAAAATTCATTTTCCTGATGTCAGAAACTGACAACGATAGCTAGCTGACCAATCTCAAATAGAATGGTGCAAAGATTGATTATTCTCCTTCAGGAAAGGCATCAGAAAATGACGGTTTCCCAAGTGGTTTTTACAAACACTTTTTTTTTTCAAACAAGTAGCTTATCAGAAATTCTGAAGCTATGATAGAAAGTCTTGGTTATGCAACAGCTGAAGAAATACTTTTACTGAAATACATTCATTGTGATTGCACTCCAGCATGATATGTAAAATATCTCGGTGTGATAACGGATGCGAAATAGGGGAAATTTCAATATTTTATCGTGTGTACTTTAAAAAAAATAGGTTAAATCTACTTTAAAGAGGGTTCAGTCAGCTGTTTTTCTGAGGGAATTCCATTGTTCTTGTGGCAATGTTGATCATTACACACATCTGGCCAGATCCATTAGTATATTGAATAAAGGTGGCTGTCATAGATGGGTTCTGTTTGTTTCTCTATATTCTCTAGAGTTTAGAAGAATGAGAGGTGATCTCATTGAAACAAATAAAATTCTTACAGGGCTTGACAGGGTAGATGCAGGGAGGATGTTTCCCCTGGCTGGGGAGTCTAGAACTAGGGGTCACAGTCTTAGAATAAGGGGTCGGCCATTTAGGGCTGAGATGAGGAGGAATTTCTTCACTCAGAGGGTGGTGAATCTTTGGAATTCTCTACCCCAGAGGGCTGTGGAGGCTCAGTCATTGAGTATATTCAAGACGGAGATCGATAGATTTTTGAATATTAAGGGAATCAAGGGATATGGGAATAGTGCAGGAAAGTGGAGATGAGGTAGAAGATCAGCCATGATCTTACTGAATGGCGGAGCAGGTTCGAAGGGCCAAATGGCCTACTCCTGCTCCTATTTCTTATGTTCTTATGTTCTAAAATAATATACAAAAGAAATAAGACATAGCAAGATACATAGAATACAATACATAGAAAATATTAAAGAAAAAGGAAGAAAGACTTGCATTTATATAGCGCCTTCACGACCTCAGGACGTCCCAAAACACTTTACGGCCAATTAAGTACTTTTGAAATGTTGTCACTGTTGTTGTGTAGGAAATGTGGCAGCCAATTTGTACATAGCAAGGACCCACAAATAGCAAAGAAACTATTGAATGGATTAAATAAAGTGACTGTCCTGACCATTGAACTGTTTACTTATTTGCATAGTTATTCATTTTCCTAAAGATGATGACCAGATAATCTCTTTTAGTGATGATGATTGAGGGATAAATATTGGCCAGGACACCGGGGTAAACGCCCCTGCTCTTCTTTGAAATAATGCCATGGGATCTTTTATGTCCAACTGAGATGGGGCCTAGGTTTAACATCTCATCTAAAAGTCAACACCTCCAACAGTGCAGCGCTCCCTCAGTACTGCACTGGAGTGTCAGCCTAGAGTTTTGTATTCAGATCTCTGGAGTGGGTCGTGAACCTACAACCATCTGACTCAGAGGCAAGAGTGCTGCCAACTGAGCCACAGCTGACACTGCCATCAATGCTAGAATCAGTATTTAGATAGATATGTACCTGGCCTAGACCCACCTGTGGGGCTTACGTGCCCCTATGGAGATTGGTATACCTCCACTCACTCAGCATACTGGGCATTGCACAAATGCTGGGTCACGACTATATATTTATTTAGATAGTATAATATACAGAAGAAGTAAGACATAGCCAGGTACAGAGGACTTCCCTTTTGTTCTTTCATCCCCTCCCCAGTTCCCAGCCCCCAAACTGGCCTTTTAATCTGTTTCATTTCCTGCCCTTTTTCTCAGTTCTGATGAAGGGTCATCAACCTGAAACGTTAACTCTATTTCTCTCTCCACGGATGTTGCCTGGCCTGCTGAGTTTTTCCAGCGTTTTCTGTTGTTATTACAGAGAGGAGATTTTAGGGGCACTTGCCTTACATGGGACGGTAGTGTGCCGAAAATGACTTACCGCCCCGTTCCTGCCATCGCTGTGGCCACCTTAATCTTCTCCCAGGCCTAGAGCTGGGTGGCCGGAGTACCAGCCTGAGTTAGGCAGTAGGTCCTTTTAATATGCAAATTGGAGTCCTATGACGTACATTAATGTCCTATGGTTGCCATTTTAGAATAGTACTCGATGGGGCATGCGCTGTACTGTGTCTGCTGGCAATTCAGCTGAGAGAAGTCCAGAGGAAGGTTTTAGGGTGAGAAAAGTAGAAGTGCTCCTCCAGGTTCCACAAAGCCAGCCTGGGCCGCCCTATATTGTGGCGGCCCAGAGTCGGCAAGCTGCCTCGGTGCAGTGGTTTTCCATCCACAGCCTGCTGGCTGCATGCTAAAGAGGCCCAGCCTTTAAAATGAACCGGGCCACACAAAGTCTGCAGCGGGGCGGGCGGGGGGAATCTATCTCAGAGAGCACAATACTTAGAGCGGACAGAGGTTCCACCCCCTTACAAGGCACTGAGGTGGAACACCTGCAGAATTTCAGGGCCATAGACATTAACAATCCATGCCAGAGAGTGTGAGAGCTGATGTCAAATGTTTGTCTGCATGGTGCTTTCCACTTTTTGAAGAAGACAGGACAACATGGTGGAGAACCCACATTGATACCACCATTAAGGAATAATACAAAAGCAAGATACTGCAGATGCTGGAAATCTGAAATAAAAACAGAAAATGCTGGAAATACTCAGCAGGTCAGGCAGCATCTGTAGAGCGAGAAATAGAGTTAATGTTTCAGGTTGATGACCTTTCATCAGAACTGGTTTTATTAAGGAGTAATTGTTCATCCTGCGGCATGCTGTACCATTAACAGGGTATATAAGGACGCATATTTTGGTTCCTAGGAGAGTAACTCTTCTTTCGCCATGAGCACAAGCGAAAAAGGGTTGGGAGAAAGCCTGAAAAGTAACAAAAATATCACATCTCGAGCTATATTTTCAAAATGCAGTCATTCACCAAAAGCACTTAGGGCAGGTAAGAACAACTCCTTCCTCCTAAACACACAGAACTGAATTGAACAACATCACTGGAAACAAATAAATTTCAAATGTTGATATAGCACATCTGCTCCACTGATAAGATAGAAGCGCCACAGATAGTTCAAATTGAAGAAGACACTGACTACTAGGAAACATGACCTTGACAACCTAATTTAAAAAACAATTAGTCTGACACTCGCTAAAGGAGTCCTGCTATCAGCCATTTTGCACTCGCAGGACAAACTACAGCAGACACAATACTGAATAGCTTAAATTTTCCAATTGGCCAGAAGCCTGACGGAAAATGTGCAAGAAGATCACAAGATACATATGGATGAAGAAGGCCATTAAGCCCACCTTAATTCACCAATCCAGGAAGATCCTAAAGTCCCTCCATTGCTGCATCTAATTGTTTCTTAAATGATTGTAGGGATTTTGCCTCCATCACTCTATATGTAAGTCCATTCCAAGTGTTGACCACTTTTTGTGTGAAGAACTTCCTGACAGTTAGATCCTAAATTTGCCTTTTACCCATTTGAACCTGTGTCCCTTTGTGCTGTTTTTTTTCCTCAGTTTAATTTAAAGTAGTATTACGGATTTACGTTTCCCATTCCCTTAACTATCTTATATATCTCCTCTCAGATGCCTCCATTCAAGGCTCAGATGCCTCCATCTCCAGTCTTTCCTCAAAGCTAATACCCTTAATATTAGGATTCAGCCTCGGGTGAGGCCAGGATCATGCTTTGTTTAGAAGCCTTCTGCAGTTGCCAGCTCATTGTCAAGGCTCACCCCTGACTAATGGGTACTTGGGCAAGATGCCAGTCGTTACCTGTAGAATCACAGCCCAGCAAGGAGTCAACAGCTTCGGGCAAAGAGGGAAGAAGAGAAAATTGTAGAGGGAAAGTAAAAAGATAAACGTGCTGTAAAAGAGCTGATTAATTACCGTGTATTTATCTCAGGATATACAACAAACTGGAATAAGTCTAATGCTCTTTTGTTTCTTGGTTTCCCTAAATATCAAGGCTTTCCCTGTCAGCTATCGATGCTACATACTGTATGTAGGTTTTAAAGTTAAACTGCTGCTTGGATGCTGTGCGGACCTGTAGCACAAAGAGCTGGCCTCAGCTAATTTAAATCATTTTGTGGTGCTCCTGGCACAAGTGCAAAGAATGAGAAGCAAAATATGATAATCCACAACTGAGAATAGATAAAGAAATCTGTGATAAGAGAATGCTCACTGTATTAGGTAATGTTTATATCATTGATTTCTTCGTACAAATTCAAAGATGGATTATAACATGCAGTTTTGTGCAAGTATTTTCTTGATTCCAGCATTCCATAACTAAACGAATGGAGACTTGCTTTGCGATGAACACTGATCAACTTCATTTTGTTGCTTTTAAAATAAGTATATACATGGATGTGTACATGTCTTTATTCCATCTACACCCATGCAGACTTCAATGGGCAATCTGAGTAACAAGACAGGCCGATGGTTAGAACAACATACGCTCTGCCTTGAGGGCAGCAAATGTCATTATTTACGTGAAATGTTTTTGTAATATTTGGTACCTGCCATTAAAACAATAGAGCATGGGGTAGAGATAACATTATTTATCCTGCAATGTCAAGAAGGATAATATACAATAATAAATTCTAATTGAAAAAAAACGATATGCCGTTTAAAAGTTCCCATTTTTGGGGCATGTACAGCTTGTGGCATCAGGGAATGCTACATCTTCAATGTATTTTATATATTTACATATATACCAACAAAGACAGATAGGAAAAGACCCTCTGGTCCATCCAGCCAGTCCCACACAACTGCGATACCTTGTACATCACGATATTACATTCTCCACCCCACCCGAAAGCCATGTGATCTCCTGGGAGGAGCGAAAAACCAGATAAACAACACAGGTTGATTTGGGGAAAAATAATCCGAAGGTCGGAATTTTCTGGTGGAAGGCGGGTCGGGTTTCCCGCAGGCCCTGCCGACTTTAACGGCAGGGCCTGATGTGCACGTGAGACCTCGGTTTCCCGCCCGCAGCCAGCCAAATTGAGAGGCTGGCTGGCTGCGGGCGGGTAGGCCTGCGGCTGCATGGAACAAAGAAGAAGGGTTTGTGTGATGGCCGCGAAGGGGGTAGCATCGGGGCAGAGGGTTGTGGAGCCAGCTGGGGATCGGGGCTGGCGGTAGACCGTGGCCGGCCTCAGCATCATCGATTAGGGGGTGGGGTGGGAGGAAGGCCTGGGGAGGTGATTGGAAGCCTTGTTAGGGGGTCTCCGATTGCGGGGGGTGGGTTAGGTAAGGACCCTGGATCCAGGAGGTAGGTATAAAGCCACTTACCTCCTGGATCCAGCAGTCCCCACTGTGATGAAATAACTCTGTGTTCTGGCATTTGTATTGTTGTTGTTGTTGTTGTTGTACTTGTTACTGTCTGGAATGTTCCACCGGTGTAACCACTCCTCCCTAGCCCCGCCCCTCTTCTGGAATGTTCTACCAAGGGGTCAGTGATGAATGATGGTTGCCCTGTGTTAACTTGATGCCATGTTCTTACTTAATAAAAGCCTTTAGTTTTAAGCTTTAACCTCATGGATTCAGGCAGTTATTTGGCACATCACCCACCTCGCTTTAACTGCCGGGTTTCACGAATTGTGTGAAACCCGTCCGCATGCAGTTAAA
Source organism: Somniosus microcephalus (assembly GCF_052327205.1). Taxonomy (NCBI): domain Eukaryota; kingdom Metazoa; phylum Chordata; class Chondrichthyes; order Squaliformes; family Somniosidae; genus Somniosus; species Somniosus microcephalus. Next base: position 305,283,419 of record NC_140990.1, on the reverse strand, counting down.
TTCCAGCCTCATTATAATATTCAAAATGACGTACGGCCCTCTGGGAGCAGGTTGGTCACTGGCACTCCATCCCGCCTCCGTTAAAATGGAAGTGGTGGGTTGGAGGCGGGATCAGGTCGGGGATCCCATTTTTCACAATTTAACTACCCCCAAGCTCCAAACCCATGCATTTTTTTTAGCTTAACATTCTGTCCAAAATTTTACTCTCTGACACCTTAGGAGATGGAAACTAGTCCAGGAGACCACTCTGGCCCTGAGTAATGTCATACCGCACCTACCTCTTGTACGAGGTCATCTTTGCCTCAGCTAGATCAGGTCCAGCTCTCGCTTGAAGGAATTCAGTGAATCAGCATTCACATAAGAACATAAGACGTAGGAGCAGGAGTAGGCCATTGGGCCCCTCAAGCCTGCTCCGCCATTTAATGAGATCATGGCTGATCTGACCTTGGCCTCACCTCCACTTTCCTGCCCCCTCCCCATAACCCTTGACATCCCTATAGTTCAAAAATCCATCTATCTCCATCTTAAATATATTCAATGACTCAGCCTCCACAGCTCTCTGGGGTAGAGCATTACAAAGATTCACGAACCTCTAAGAGAAGGAATTCCTCCTCATCTCCATTTTAAATGGGTGCCCCTTATTCTGAAACTATGCTTCTAGATTCCCCCATGAGGGGAAACATCGGGCAGGATTTTCATTGGGCCATAGAGGCGGGATTGGTGGCGTGTGGGGGGTTAAAATCCCGAAATCGGGGGGCACGAACCCATCCCGCCCCCAAATCGCCTCTAAGCCAGTTTTAAAGGAGGTAGGTACCCGACCCGCACTGGGACCCGCCTCCCTGAGGCGGGAAGGGGATTAGTGCCAATTAATTGCCTGTTAACAGGTAGTTAACAGGCAGTAATTAGCCTAATCCCTATTTTCATTCTTGAAGTGTGGGATTCCCAACTGCTCCAAACCACGCCAAGTTAGCGAGGCAGCCGTCGGGCTGAAGGGCTTGGAGGGGTCGAGATGTCTGGTGTTCAGGTGAGTGATGGGGTAAGTGTATTTGGTGTGATTAAAGTGTTTAAATTAGTTTTACTTATCTTTACAGCCTTCTTTCCCTCAGGTCTTGGGAGTCCCTCATCTCACCGGCACAGAAAGCAGAATGGCCGCGATCTGTCAAAAATTGCAGCATTCAGCTTTCTGTTCCAGAGAGATCTCTAAATCATCCTGAGAGGAAGGAATGAACTTGGAGTACAGACTGTCAGTGTTTGACAGCTTCAAACAGCTGTCAAACGCAGATATTTCATCTGTCAAAAGGTCTTGACAGATGAAATATAAATCTGTGATGTCACCTGTTGCCGGGTGGCCCTTAATTGGCCTGCTGAGCCCGCTGGGTGGGCTCAACAAGGTCAATCAAGTGAAAATCGCGTGGGTTGGCCACAACTCGATGGAGGTGGGACTACAACCCCGAAAGTTGTAGTCCTGCCTCCTACCCGCCTCCTCAATGAAAATCCAGCCCATCCTCTCTGCATCTACCCTGTCAAGCCCCCTCAGAATCTTATATGTTTCAATAAGATCACCTCTCATTCTTCTGAACTCCAATGAGTATAGGCCCAACCTGCTCAACATTTCTTCATAAGACAACCCCTTTATCCCAGGAATCAACCTTGTGAACCTTCTCTGAGCTGCCTCCAATGCAAGTATATCCCTCCTTAAATAAGGAAACCGAAACTGTATGCAGTACTCTAGGTGTGGTCTCACCAATGTCCTGTACAGTTGTACCAAGACTTCCCTACTTTTATACTCCATCCCCGTTGCAATAAAGGCCAACATTCCATTTGCCTTCCTAATTACTTGCTGTACCTGCATGCTCACTGACGTAATAAAACTCACTACACACTTGGTTTGAGCATAAAGCAAGGCTTTAATCAACTTGTTTCAGAACATGGAGGTCTAGTTGTACTTCACTAGTTCCTTGTCTTACAAAATGTCCCTGGCAAGCTGGGCCGACGCCCGAGTATTTATACTCCTTGGACGACGCCACCAGCTGGCCGTCCAGCGTTATTTCATGAGTAGTTTCTTGATGAATGGTGAGATTTATAACATTCTTCCTGCTTATAAGATTTGGAAGTCCGATGACTTCCTCTTAGCGGATCAGGTGGACCACGAATAGCCGCAGTCTTTTAGATTTTTGTTTATGGCTAGAAGGCACGTCTCCCCGGATCGTGTCTTGGTCCCTGGGCTGCTTGATCTGTACCGGTGGATCGACAGGGCCCATGTTGCTCTGATCGACCCGAGGGAGGCTGGGGAGATCGTGACTCCGGGTGTGGGTCCTCACAGGCGCAGAACTGGCTTCATCCTGTTGGATAGCCGGGGATTGACCGGCGTCCTGGCCTCGGGTGGCCATCCCATGGGGAGCGCTCGGCTCCCCGAGTGGATCCGGTGGGACAGCTGGCAGATCTCTCGATGCCCCAAGTAGGGTGTCATCTTCAGGGGAGCGCAGAGTGTCGGGATCATCCCCGTGGGTCCCTCTATTGGTTGGGTCCGTGGAACCGGCCGGACAGGGAGCCAGGTCCCGGAGCGAAACGGTGGACTCCCGGCCTTCCGGGTACTGCACGTGCGTGTACGTGGGGTTGACATCCGTGAGTTCTACCTCATCGACGAGAGGATCAGTTTTAGGTGATCGGACGAATCTTCAGAGCAGCACGGGGCCGGGAGCTGCCAACCATGATGGTAGAGACGTCCCATGGGTGGAGCGGCGCTGGAAGCTGAACAATTGCTCGTGAGGTGTGACATTGGTAAACATAGAAAGGAGAGACCTGATGGAATGCAACACGTCAGGGAGCAGTTTCCCACTGCTGGTCTGGTAGGTTGCATGACCTCAGCGCAAGACGAACAACGTTCCAAATGATAGCGTTGTATCTCTCAACCTGTCCGTTACCAATGGGATGGTACAGTGTCGTTTTACTTGTGGCAATTCCCCATTGGGAGAGATAACTTTTGAGTTCGCTTGACATGAAGGAGGGACCCCGATCAGAGTGGATGAAATTGGCCGTACCGCAAAGGGAAAAGACTTGATCAAGGCATTTGATCACTGTGGAAGTAAGCATATTGGGACAGGGGAAAGCAAAGGAAAAGCGTAAATATTCATCCACCATAGTCAGTAAGTAGGTGTTTCACGTTGAGGAGGGCAATGGCCCTTTAAAGTCAATGCTGAGTCGCTGCATAGCATGTATGAGCGAGCCATCCGATGGACGGAAGAATTGCGGTTTTAATTCCGCACAAATTCTACAGGAGGAGCACGTTCTTTTCACATCTTCCGTAGAAAATGGGAGATTTTTAGATCACACAAAGTGCAACATACAGGTAACGCCAGGATGGCATAAGTCAGTATGAAGATCTGCCAGAGTCGAAGTTGACATAGAAGAGCAGAATGCCCGTGTGAGGGTATTCGAGGCCACATTCTTTTTGCCGGGTCGATAATGTATGGTGTATCCAAAGGTGGCCAATTCCATCCTCCAGAGTTGTATTTTGTTATTCTTGATCTTAGTGCGTTTCCGGTTATCCAGCATAAAGGCCACGGAGCGCTGATCGGTTATAAGTGTGAAATGGCGACGAGCGAGAAAATGACTCCATTTACGTACCGCTTCGATGATGGCCATAGCCTCTTTTTCGTCAGGAGGATAATGGAGCTCGCTACTTTGCAAAGTTCTGGACAGAAATGCAACAGGTCGATCAGCTTGATTCAAGGTAGCAGAGATCGCCACATCCGATGCATCGCACTCGACCACGAAAGGAAAATTTTCATCAATGGAACGAAGCGTGGCTTTTTCCAGTTGTCGCTTGAGGAGGTTGAAAGCTGAAATAGCCATTGCCTCTAATGGAAATGACTTTGCGTGAAGCAGGGGCTGGATCTTGTTGGAGAAGTGGGGTATCCATTTTGCATAATAGGCGAACATGCCGAGTGCCCGACGAAGAGAGCCGAGATTCGTAGGGGGAGGGAGCTCCTGAAGCAGGCGAAGTCGCTCCGGATCCGGTTTGATGACACCGTTGCCCACCCAGTAGCCAAGGATGTTGACTGATGGTACTGATTTCACAGGTTTGGACTCATTTAAGGTTAAGTTGCGACGACGGAGAACGTCAAAAAATTTCTTGAGGTTGGCATCATGCTCCTTCTGGTCCTGACCAGCAAAGGTGATATTATCTAGATATGGAAAAGTGTCCGTTAAGTTCTCCTGTTTGATTTGGCTATCCATTGCTCACTGAAAGGCGGCCACCCCATTGGTGACCCCAAATGGAAGGCGACAAAACTGGTAAAGCCGACCATTGGCCTCAAAGGCCGTATACTTCTTGTCAGAGTCCTTTAACGGCACTTGATGATATGCGCTCTTTAATTCAAAAGTTGAAAATACCTTGTAGTTGGCAAGGTTATTGACCATGTCATCGATGCGTGGTAGTGGGTAGGCATCCAGGTCAGTATACTGGTTAATAGTTTGCGAGTAATCGATGCAAAGACGTTTCTTGTGTTGCTTCAGAGGATTTTTAACAACGACGACTTGGTGAACCTGTGGAATTCTCTACCACAGAAGGCAGTAGAGGCCAATTCATTAAATATATTCAAGAAGGAGTTGAATATATTTCTTAAGGCTAAAGGGATCAAGGGGTATGGGGAGAAAGCAGGGACCAGGTACTGAATTTGGATGATCAGCCATGATCGCATTGAATGGCGGAGCAGGCTCGAGGTGCCGAATGGCCTACTCCTGCTCCTATCTTCTATGTTTCTATGTTGAGCCCGTCAGGAAGATGAACATGGCTCAATGATACCGTCAGCTAGAAGGCGAGAGATTTTTGTCTCGATAAAGGATCGATCATCTTGGCTGAAACGTCGTGATTTAGTGACTATGGGCTTACATCAGGGGGAAAGATTGGCAAACAAGGAGGGCTCGTTGAGCGAAGACGCCGAAAGCGCACAAAATGGTACTTTGGAAATAGTAAGCTCTGGCTTTGACACTCCAAACTCGAAAGTGAGTTTTTATGTTGTTTCTGGAAATCCTGTCCCAGGAACACATCACTGCATAGGTTCTTGAGCATCCCGAGCCGGGTGGAGAAATAAGTGAGGCCATTGAGAATAAGGTCGACAAGACAAAAGCCGGAAGAATTGGTGGTCAGTGTCGTCAGAGCCATTGCAATTTCCCTGTCCGAGGGGTAAATACGCAGTTTTAACTGACTGACAGCCAGCTCACTAATGAAGCTGTCAGAGCTGCATGAGTCGATTAGTGCGCTCAAAATGTGTCCATTTACTGAAACCTTCGTGGCTGCATGGGACAGACTTTGGGGAAAAACAGCTGTGATGGGAGGAGGGGCAGTTTTACCCTTGACAGCTGTAACCTTAGCAGTGGTTCTTGGGGGAGGAGCAGTTTTATAGATTGCAGCTGTAACCTTAGTAGTGGCTCTTGGGGGAGGAGCAGTTTTATAGATAATAGCTGCAAAACTAACAGGAGCTCTCGACTGGTATACCTTAGAAAAGTGGTCTTTCTTACTAACAGCGGCTCTTGACTGGCATAACTTAGAAAAGTGACCTTTCTTGCTGCAATGATTGCAGGTCACGTTACGAGCAGGACAAAATTTCCTATAATGGAACGCACCTCCACAGAAGAAACACTTCCTTCTAGATTGCCAAGATACCGCTAGGGCGGGGTCGTCATCAGTGAAGGTTTCTAGGGTAGGGTTGTCATCAGCTGGGTTGGAGTCATCATCCGTGAGGGCTTCCGCCCGAGGCCTATTGAAAGAGTCTCTAAAAGTGATAGCAGCAGCCCGTGCATGTGGTGAAAGATAGGTGTCTGCATTCCTCTTTGCTAAGTCCAGAGAACATGCCTGGTCATAGGCAGCCTGTAACTTGAGGGTTTTATTCTCCAACAGACGCTGACGTATGAAGGGAGATGCAATCCCATTAATAAAGGAATCACGAATTAACTCCTCCTGGTACTGCTCAGCTGTAACAGCTTTAAGATTACAATCCTTGCTGAGCCTGTGAAGTTTCTGAAGGAATTTGTCAAGTGATTCCCCGGGTTGTTGTCGAGTTGTGGCCGGTAGATGCCGAGCAAAAATTTCATTTGGGGACTTGACATATAGCTGCTGTAGTATTTGGATAGCGGTGTCATAGTCTACACAGTCTTCGATATAATCAAACACATGAGGGGATACATAATTAGCAAGTATCTGTAATTTATGAGGAACATTTTCACCACACACCCTGAGGAAGTTGCTGAAAGTACGATACCAGTGTTTCCATACCTTAGCAGCTGTAAGTGAATTCGGGTCCAGGTCAGGACGGGCGGGCCTGAGTAGTTTCTCCATGATGGATCGATTACTTGTCTGAGTTCCCTTCTACGGTTCGAGTCGTAGCTGGCTGTTCCCGAAATCACCCAAAGCGTGGAGTCGATATCAAGTTGATTAAATTGATGTAATAAAACTCACTCCGCACTTGGTTTGAGCATAAAGCAAGGCTTTAATCAACTTGTTTCAGAACATGGAAGTCTAGTTGTACTTCACTAGTTCCTTGTCTTACAAAATGTCCCTGGAAGCTGGGCCCACGCCCAAGTATTTATACTCCTTGGACGGCGCCACTAGCTGGCCGTCCAGCGTTATTTTGTGAGTAGTTTCTTGATGAATGATGAGATTTATAACACTAACTTTTTGTGTTTCATGTACAAGGACCCCCAGATCCCTCTGTACCACAGCATTTTGTAGTCTCTCTCCATTTAAATAATAATTTGTTTTTTTATTCTGCCTACCAAAGTGGATAACCTCACATTTTCCCACATTATACTCCATCTGCCAAATTTTTGCCCACTCACTCAACCTATCTATATCCCTTTGCAGATTCTTTGTGTCCTCCTCACAACTTGCTTTCCCACTTATCTTTGTATCATCAGCAAATTTGGCTACATTATACTCGGTCCCTTCATCCAAGTCATTAATATAGATTGTAAATAGTTGAGGCTGCAGCACTGATTCCTGTGGCACCCCATTAGTTACAGTTTGCCAACCTGAAAATGACCCATTTATCCCGACTCTCTGTTTTCTGTTCATTAGCCAATCCTCTACCCATGCTAATATATTACCCCATCCCGTGAGCTCTTATCTTGTGCAGTAACCTTTTATGTAGCAACTTATCCAATGCCTTCTGGAAATCCAAATACACTACATTTACTGGTTCCCCTTTATCCACCCTGCTTGTTACATCCTCAAAGAACCTAGCAAATCCCTCCCTATAGCCCCTTGATTATCCATTATTATTGGGGTGCCTTTTACCATGAAGACTGATACAAAATATTTGTTCAAAGTCTCTGCCATTTCCCTGTTTTCCATTATTAATTCCCCAGTCTCATCCTCTAAGGGACCAATGTTTACTTTAGCTACTCTCTTCCTTTTTATATACCTGTAGAAGCTCTTACTGTCTGTTTTTATATTTCTTGCTAGTTTACTCTCATAATCTATCTTCTCCCTCTTTATTATTTTTTTAGTCGTCCTTTGCTGGTTTCTAAAAAATTCCCAATCCTCTGGCTTACCACTAATCTTCGCAACATTGTATGCCTTTGTTTTCAATTTGATACCATCCTTAACTTCTTTAGTTAGCCACGGATGGTTCATCCTTCTCTTAGATTACAGAGACATGGTTGAAAGGCGGCCAAGGCTGGGAACTGAATATTCAGGGGTATTTGACATTTTGGAAGGATAGGCAGAAAGGAAAAGGATGTGGGGTAGCTCTGTTAATAAAAGATGAGATCAGTGTAGTAGTGAGAAATGATATTGGCTCAGAATATCAAGATGTAGAATCAGTTTGGGTGGAGATAAGAAATAATAAGGGAAACAAGTCACTGGTGGAAGTAATCTATAGGTTCCCTTACAGTACCTACACTGTAGGACAGAGTATAAATCAAGAAATAATGGAAGCTTGTAAGAAAGGTACTGCAATAATCATGGGCGATTTTAATCTTCATATAGATTGGGCAAATCAAATCGGCAAAGGTAGCCTTGAGGACGAATTCATAGAGTGTATTCGGGATGTTTTCTTAGAACAATACATTGTGGAACCAACCAGGGAGCAGGCTATTTTAGATCTGGTATTGTGTATTGAGTTAGGATTAATTAATGATCTCATAGTAAAGGATCTTCTAGGGAAGAGTGATCATAGCATGTTAGAATTTCAAATTCTGTTTGAGGGTGAGAAACTTGGGTCTCAAGCTAGTGTCCTGAACTTAAATAAAGGCAATTACAAAGGTATGAAGACAGAGTTGGCTGAAGTGGACTGGGAAGATAGATTAAATGGTAAGACGGTAGATAAGCAGTGGCAGACATTTAAGGAGATATTTCATAACTCTCAGCAAAGATATATTCCAGTGAGAAAGAAAGACTCTAAGAGAAGCACAAGCCAGTAACCTGTTCCACAGGTCCACTATCCTTTGGGAAATGTACCACCTCCTGAGCTCTAACTTAGTTCTGGCTTTATGTTTATATATATATATTATATACTCTTTTTTCATTGTTATTGTTTATTGCAGTTCTTATGTAGGTCTCTTTCTTACAATCTTATTTCCTTTTTCACAGTGAAGAAATAATATCTGTATCTCTTAGGACCATTTTTGAAGTCTGGTGGCTAAGTTCAGGCTTGAATGCCTATCTGTTAGCACAAAGTCAGCCAGCTGTGTAGTGAGCTAACTGCTTGCAATTTTGTAGGGTCAGTCCACTTGCATAATTATTCTTAGTTGGCTGTGTAGCCTTGGCATCATGCATGGAGCTGGCCTCATGGAGAGATCACAAAATCCCAGTTTAGATGAAATTTAAAGCGAAGAGGCCAGTTAAAGATAAGCAATGATTTGAAGGAAGCAAAAAATCATAAAGCTTTTGGGAAGGGCTTATAATATATTTCAACTCTTTGGCTTGCCTCGCCATGGCTGAAGGAAGAGAAGGAAAATAGAATACCATGAAGAAAATGAAATTAAAGAGCAATTTAATATGTTAGCAGGCAATTGCTGAGCAATGCAGCAACTGAGCCTCACCTGTTCCATGGCTGGCAAGATGTGGCATCAATATGGTAATAGGGTTAGATGATGTAGAGTGAGAGGAGGCTTGTGTGGTGCATAAACACTGGCATAGACTAGTTGGGCTGAATGGCCTGTTTCTGTGCTGTAATTTCTATGCAGTTTTATGTAAGGTGATGCATGAGGTGGGGTGGGTACGAGAAGTGTTGTCCTGTTTGGCATCGAGGACACCCTTCCCAAAGCCCAGCAGTGTACCATGCCTGGTAGGAGGTTGTGGCCAGGCTCAACACTGAGCACATTATTTTGCAGGACTTGGGAAGACTTCAGGAATCTGGCCAGGTAAGAACCAGATGGCATCAGATTGCATACCAAAAAGTGTTACCTGCCCACCTGTTCCACATTTACTGCCGGTAATCGGGGGGGGGGGGGGGTGGGGGTTTGAGGGGAGTGGGGGGTGTGGATGGTGAGGGAGTCAGGAGAGGCAGATCAGAGACCAGGGATCGCAGGGGCTGGGGGAGGGAAATCAGGGGCCGGGAGATCAGGTGTCAGGAATGGGAGCAGGCGAGATCAGGGGTTGGGCCAGGGGGCAGGAGTGGCAGCAATTCGGGGGGAGCAATGGCGATGGGGGTGGGGTGGGGTGGTGGAGAGTGGCGGCGATGAGAGGGGTGGGGGGGAAGCTGCAGATATCAGTTTCCTTTAATGCGGGGTCGGGAGGAGCACTCCCGATTTTCTAGTATGTGCTCCTGGTAAGCAAGGCTCCAAGCCAAGAGCATGCATTCATAAAATCGGCCCTGGGATGTGATGAAGATGACAAGGTGGCACATAATTTAACATCACAAGCCTGACCTGGAGAAAGGCCTCCTGGATGAAGCACATCTCCTTTGACTTGCTCAAGTAGCTGTAGTGTGGTCTGTGGTCCTGCGTATTTAGTTAATGAGGTTTGAGCTCCTTGTAATGCTATGTGAGCTTAAATAAGCTATTGAATCAGATTGCATGCCATCTTTGTTACCTTTCAACCTGTTCCACATTTACTGCCAGTAATCGGGATGAGGGGAGGGTGTCAGGAGAGGCAGACCAGGGGCCAGGATCCAGGAGCAGGCAGCATCGGGGGTTGTGTTGGGACTGTGAATGGCAGCGATGTGGGGGGACTAGGATCAGGATTATAGCTGAGCCTGATCCTGCCATTTTTTAAAAATTCATGGGATGCAGCATCGCTGGTACTGCCAGCGTTTATTACCCATCCCTAATTGCCCTTTGATACAATTGAGTGGCATGCTAGGTCATTTCAGAGGGCAGATAAGAGTCAAGCCCATTGCTGTGGGTTTGGAGTCACATATCGGCCAGACCAGGTAAGGATGACAGATTTCCTTCCCTAAAGGACATTAGTGAACCAGATGGGCTTTTATGGCAATCTGGTAGTTTCATGGTCGTCATTAATAATACTAACTTTTTATTCTAGATTTATTTAATTAACTGAATTTAAATTCCCCAGCTGCCTTGGTGGGATTTAAACTCATGTCTCCAGATTAGTAGTTCAGGCCTCATGGATTACTAGTCCAGTAACATAACCACTATGTTAGTGCACCCATGGCACAGACCACACCACAACTACTTGGGCAAGTCAAAGGAGATGTGCCTTCACTGGCTCATTTTCCAGAATTAATCATTGGATAGTGATCAGGATCCTGGCTGATGTTTTTGAAATGAGAAAGGACACACATGGAATATATCAAAAGCTTGAGATGGTAAGATGGGCAGACAGATGTGGGAGATCACAAAGGGGGTGAGTGCGAAGGTGAAGTTTTGCGATGCCTAAGGTCAGCCTGGCTATGATGATTATAAGACAGAAATACATGTAGCAAGAGTTAGATGAGAGGCAAAAGCATGTTGGTTGCTGTTTCATTTTCGAATTATATTTTGCCGTTGTAATAATTTGACCATTAATATTCTTACAGTCTGAGAATCCCACATTATCTTCGCAACTTGAATTAAATCAGCCCACAGCTTTAACTTTAGTTACTTCACCGTATTTTAAATAATTTAGCATTTTTTCTAAGCCCCAAATGAGTGCAATTATCCAGTTGGGTCGGATCACAGATGGTGAAAGCCCATTGAAATCTGTTTCATAAAATAGGCTTGTTTTCATGCTGAATTTTTCAGGCAAGCTCAATTTATTGAACAGCCAGGAACAAAATGTGCTGAAAGCTTCACTGTGATAGCATCTGGGGAACAGTTTGAACTGCAGCAGATTGAACTTTCTGTAATTTTCATATGATCTAATGTACTTTTTAAGCTTTTAAAATTTAGCAGGGTGTGTGCGATAGCAGCGGGATTGATTACAAATCATAGATGTTGTATTGTGGTTGCAAAAAGTGCTGGCAAGACCTCATGTGCAGTACCGTGTGATGTTCTGGTCACCAAATCATAGCAAGAATGTAGAGGTGTACCGAGTACAGGTGACAGTGAAGATGATTCCAGCATCAGAAATTTGAGTTATGAGGGGCGTTTAGGAAAGTTAGACTTGCTCTGAGGTGACCTAATGAAAATGTTTAAGAATATAAAGAGAAAAGAATTGATCCCAGCAAATTCCTCACAATGAATGGCTGAAATAGAAATGTTGGATTACAATAGGAGGAGCATGTTGCCCATTATTTGATCTGGAAATGCAACCTGTGACTGGTCCATCTTAGGACAATGGCTACCAGAAACAAAAAGCATTTAACTTCAATGGGATTTGAGGGGAACAGGCTTGAAAGCCATGTGTTCTGGCTTTCAGATGCCAAGTTGCAGGAGACACTCCATTGGGGATTTCAAAATCTGGTGGGAACCATTAGATCTGTCACCTACTGGCCACCTTGAATCTATGCCCAGTACCAGTAGTGCAACTGGAATCACCAGACCAAGGTTGCTGTTTCTCAAGGTAGATGCACAAGCCAGGCCAGCCATCTAGTCTCTTAGAGACCTGCTGAAAGAGCATGTAGGATGCATGGCCAGCCTGCCCAGGCAGTTGTACAAGTTTGAGCCTGCAGTGAGCCCTTCCCTAGAGTCGGCTGCCATGAGAAAAGGGTCACCTCAGTCCAAGACCCTCGTGTATCAATAAAGCAACCAACTAACTCTCAGGACACTGGACCTAAGGTGGGAACTAGATGCATCACTAGGTTAGGTAATAGAAAAGTATCTCTAGACACCCAGGTGAAACACAATGGGCTGGATTTTCATTCAGAAGTCGGGAAGGAGGCGGGACTACAACTTTCGGGTTGTAGTCCCGCCTCCATCGAGATGTGGCCAATCCACGCGATTTTCACTTGATTGACCTTGTTGAGCCCGCCCAGCAGGCTCAGCAGGCCAATTAATGGCCACCCGGCTACAGCTGACGTGACAGACTGAAATTTCATCTGTCAAGACGTGTTGGCAGATGAAATATCAGTGTTTCACAGCTGCTTGAAGCTGTCAAACACTGACAGTCTTACTTCTAACCTGAGTCCTTCTACGCAGACTAAGTTAGAAATCTCGCCGGCACTGAAGTTTGCAGGCTGTCACTTTTGACAGATCGCAGCCATTCTGCTTTCTGTGCCAACTGAATGATGGACTCTCGAAGCCTAGAGGAAGGAAAGCTGTAAAGGTAAGTATAGGTAATTTAAACTTCTTTACACACTTTAGAGACATCAAACACACTTACCTTTGCACTCATGCACCCATCACTCAGCTGAACACCGACATCTTGACCCCTCCAAGTCCTTCAACCCGACGGCCCGACTCCTCTAACCTGGCGTGGTTTGGAGCCGTCGGGAATCTCACACGTGTAGGGGGTGGCGGGTGGCGCGTGGCGCGTGCGCCCAGTCAGTTATGCCCCTGACTGCTTGTGAGCGGTTCGAATCGCTCCCATGCCCCTGGGTTCTAGACACCGGACTTAGGTGCAGGGGGCAATACAGAAAAATCAAGTAGACAAGTGGTTTGGTGTAAGATAACCAAGATTTTATTAAAACAGAAATAAAACACAGTCTTATGAGAAATTACTGGTAAACAATTACAGGCATAAACAAATAACTATACTTATACAGGGAATGGGGAACACACAGCACATCGAGGGAAAAACAACTACATTAACAATCCCTTATCCTCATCCCCCCCCCATACCTAACTAGATTAAGCTATGAGGGGCCAGGAATTCATGCTCACCAATCCAAAGCCTGTTGCTTTAGCAGTTGCGAGTTTTGAGGTTTGGTCTCCTGTCCTTTGGGGTACTCCGTCGCCACGTGGTCTCAGAGCGCGGTGCTGGAGCTGTTGCTGCGACACACCTTTCCTCTCCTCAGCTACCATCGTCGTCTCGTCGCGATGGGTTCTCTTCTTCTTCTCCCTCGGGCGGTCGGGATGGTTGGCAGTCTTAACTGCTTAGATTTTTCTACCCATTCATGGAACACCGATATATTTGTTGCGGCATGGACACCTGCATTTAACACCAGCTCATTCGCAGTGTTCAATAGCCAACTTATTCTCACTGTCCATACATATATTTTCTTCCCCAAGCGCCAGCTTATAACTAGGCGCTCGGTCTTTATCAATGCGTCTTTTGCTGCCCTTCTCTGCTCTTGTCGGGTCTTTACCTTTTTCTTCGTCTCGCCTTGTCTCGCCTCGTTTCGTTTGCCCCTTTTCGTGGCCCGTGTGTCCTGCATGACTTTGGACTCGGGTCTTGTTCCCCTCTCCGTGATTGGTATGGATGTCCTTGGTTGTACCCAATACAGGGAGCGAGAAGAGAACCCGCCACGAGGCCAGGGCACGAGTACGAGCGGCAGCAGCCCAAGACCAGACAAGAGGTCAGAGTCAAGAGAGCAGAGCAAGAGAGGGCGATTGCTACTGAAGGCTAACAATTATACTCCTTCCGAAGGCCCTAATCTGTGCGCCAAATCAGGTCAGTCCATTGTTTAACTTTTGGCAGGCTGTTTTAAATGATTATACCAATCTAAACTAACTGGCTTTAGATGGCCGTTTATCGCATCTGATGGCCCGATGTCCGAGTTGTATTGTTATTAATGCATTTTAATCGGCCTGTCCAGCCTTGGTGGCTTCCTTAAGCTGTTTGTGATTATTTATGCGGACAAACTAATGGCCTCATGCTTAGGCCTAACTGGGTTGATCTGTTCCAATCTGACGAAATGCATATTCAGTGTTTGCCTAGCTGTCTGGCTTTTCAAACACAAAGTCCTTTTCACAGAAATGCATTTTAAGTTTCGATTTCCCAAACTGCCTGCTCTGTGCTGCAGAGTTCAAGCTTTTAAAAATCTTACAGGCTTTTGGTCACGAGGTGCGGACGCAATCTTTTGGGTACCCTTTTTATAATTGTCCATCCAGGGTCCCTTTTATTAATAATCTTGGGGGAATGTGGGAATTTTGCAAATCTTACACATGACAACCTTCAAAATAGGGATTAGGCTAAAAACTGCCTGTTAACAGGCAGTTAATTGGCACTAATCCCTTCCCGCCTCGGGTCGGCGGGTCCCAGTGCGGGGCGGGTACCTGCCTCCTTTGAAACTTACATGGAGGCGGGTTTTGGGTGGGATGGTGTCGGGACCCCCGAATTTGGGATTTTAGCCCCCCGCACGCCTAAAAGCCTGCCTCACGGCACACTGAAAATTGACCCCAATGATTTGAAATAGGTTGGATCACTTAGGGCTGGATTTTGCCAGCCCTGGGGAGGAGGGTTTGGAGGCGGGACTGCTGGGAAAATGGTAGAATGCCAGGAGGCAGGTAGCCATCCCACACCGGGTCTCGTCTCCTTGGAGGCGGGAAGGGATTGCATCCACTTAACTGCCTGTTAACAGGATTATCCCCTTTTTGCCCTCCCAAGTACGGGCTACCCAAAGGCTCCGAAACCCGCCAGGGTCACCGAGGCGAGTAACGAGTCTGCGGGGGTCGATGTGTGATGTGAAGGTAAGTGATGGTAAGTGATGGGTGCAAGTGTGGAGAGGTGAGTATCTGAGGTAAGTGCAAAGTGCTAGAAAAAGAGTACTTACCTTTGTTTCTTCCTGCAGGCTTCAATCCTTGGGTATGCAGAGAGTCTCACACCTCCGCGGTAGAGATGACAGATGGCTGTTGCATTCTCCAATGCAACAACCTTCTCATTTCTGCAAAAGAAAGAGGTTTGATGAGGTCTTGAATTCAAGACCTCATCAAACTACAGAGAATGCCACTGTTTGACAGCTTCACAGAGCTGTCAAATCATGACAATTCATCTCATACGTTGACGTTCTCTGCAACCGGCTTTCCCTTAATTGGCCTGCTAAGCCTGCAGGGCGGGCTTAACAAGGTCAATCAAGGGAAAATAGCATGGGTTGGCCAGAAGTTGATGGAGGCGGGACTGAAACCTGACAAGTGGGAGTCCCGCCTCCAATGGCTCCCCATTGGCAAAATCAGCCCCTTAGTGGTAAACAAATATTTTTTTTTATATAGCGCCTTTCACGACCACCGGGTGTCGCAAAGCACTTCACAGCCAATGAAGTACTTTTTTTTCGAAGTGTAGTCACTTTTGTAATGTAGGAAACGCGGCTGCCAATTTGTGCACAGCAAGCTCCCACAAACAGCAAAGTGATAATGACCAGATAATCTGATTTAGTGATGTTGATTGAGGGATAAATATTGGCTAGGACACCGGGGATAACTCCCCTGCTCTTCTTCAAAATAGTGCCATAAGATCTTTTACGCCCACACAGGAAGGCAGACGGGGCCTCGGTTTAACGTCTCATCTGAAAGACGGCACAGTGTAGCACTCCCTTAGCACTGCACCGGAGTGTCAGTCTAGATTTTTGTGCTCATGTCCCTGGAGTGGGACTTAAACCCACAATCTTCTTGACTAAGAGGTGAGGATGCTACCAACTGAGCCACAGCTGACACTTTCATGTGACTCTGTTGTTCGAAGAGTGCCTGAGATATTGTGAGCTCTGGCTGCAATAATGTGACATATTTGCAAATGTGGGGGGGTGGGGTGAGGTCAGAAAGTCAGATGTTTAGGTATAAAATGATTGGACTTGGCAAAAAAGCTGGAGGGATGTAGTGATGGAAGGTTTCAAAGGGTACTACTTGAATCCGATGAGAAACTATTTTTAATTTTAGCGGCTCGTAAAAGAGATCTTAAATTTTTAATTTGACTTTTTTAAAATCTCCTGTAAAAATTCAAAACCTGAAGTAATGAGACTCCACACTTGTAATAGTTAATTTTCGGTGCCAGAGAGGTTGATTGGCGGTAATTAATACTTATCATGCCGTTAAAGGATACTTGTGCTTGTAATTACTAGCCCTAGATTTATGCGACGGATTTAGATTGTATCTACCACACAAGTACAGCAACTTCATGACAGTCGCTGCATGTCAATGGCGATGCAAACAACAAAATGCTGTTTTTGCAAAGCTAATAGTGGAGCGGCACAACTCGCACAGCCATTTTTGGATATTTACCCGCACATCTGTTCCTCGCTTCAAGTTGTCGTACCATTTACCCATAAATAACAGTGTTGTATTGACAGAAAAATCTGGCTCATCAAAGGAGTATGGAATGCCTTTGAAACATTATTTTGAAACAAAGCATCACAATTTGTCATAATTTGAAAAACATTGAACTCTCATTCTTGGATTTGAAAAACTTAATTGCTACCAAATTTACAAGTGAAACCAGATTTCACTGTCTCTGCGTTGTTTAGTGATATTGGTATAACTGTAAAATGCAGAGAATAGAGATCATTATTGTAGTGTCCGGGTATCAATAATACTCGGACTGCAGGAGAACAATAAAACAGGTATTTACTGAACAGAGGGTAACTCAAGACTGAAGTACAGAAGCCTGATAGGGCTTTTTATACAGGTGTGGTCACTGCCGGTACTGCAGTACAAAATCAGTTCTTCTCTTAAAGGTACATACACAACAATTCCTCCCCTTTTAGATAAACAGTACATAACATTCATTTAACAACTAAATAATAACTAATTACAATTACAATTTTCTCTGTACTATATACATCAACTGAAATAATTATTTATAAGTTCAGTCTTTGAGGAGGCTTCCTGATCCTGACTGGATAGCGCCTTTCTCGAGTATCCTGTTCTTGCGGCAGAGTCGATTCTGGCTCGTTGTCATTGGTTGGTTCATCAGCTTCCAATACCACTGCTTCTGAGGTAGATGCAATCTGTACTTCGGGTTCATTACCAGGTTCACATGCTCGTGGTATAGGTTTGGCTTGTTCCTGTGACTCTAGAATCTGGTCAGCATGGCGTCTCACGATGCTCTCTCCAACATCCACTGTGTACATTAGTGTTCCCTGCTGTGTGCATATCGTTCCTGGCTGCCATTTTTCTGTTCGGTAGTCGCGGGCCAAGACTGGTTGCCCTATCTTGAAGCTCCTGGTTGGCTTCTCATTGATGTGCTGGAATTGCTTATCCTCAACATCTCGTCCTATGTTTGGTTTGAGCAAATCCAAGCGACATCTTAGCCTTCGGTTGAAGAACATTATGGCTGGAGCTTGGTTGGTGACTGCATGTGTCGCATTCCGGTAAGCAAACAAGAAATTATCTACCTTGTGTTGTAGTGGTATGTCGTCGTTATACATCGCCTTTATTGCCTTTTTAAAGGTCTGAACAAACCTCTCAGCCAATCCATTTGTGGCTGGATGATATGGGGCAGATGTGTAATGTTTCACCCCATTATTCCTCAGAAACCTCCGGAAATCCTTGGACACAAACTGTGGCCCATTGTCGGAGCAAATCTGTTCTGGCAAGCCATTCCTGGCGAAGATGGTCCGTAGGACTGCAATAGTTTTCTCCGTGGTGGTGGAGGACATTTTGATGACCTCTGGCCATTTCGAATGGGCATCCACGGCGATTAGAAACATTGAGTCCATAAATGGACCAGCAAAATCAATGTGTGCCCGTTGCCATGGAGATGAGGGCCACTCCCATGGGTGTAGCGGGACCTGTGGTGGAGCGTTTTGGACCTTCTGGCATCCTGTGCATCTCTTGGTCATATCCTCAATTTCTTTATCGATTCCCAGCCACCACACAAACGCCCTGGCTAGGCTTTTCATTTTTACCCCTCCCAGATTACCCTCATGAAGCTCATTGAGCATTCTATCTCTCAACTTGGGTGGAATTACCACTCGGGATCCACACATCAAGGTCCCCCGGCACACTGTCAGCTGTTCTCTCCTTGGCGAGAATGCTGGCAACAGTGAGTTGCCATGTGCTGGCCATCCCTTCACCATCAAATCATAGACCCGAGAGAGTGTCGGGTCATTTCGGGTTTCCTTCTCTATACTTGAGTTTGTAACAGGCAGACATTCGACTATGGTCGCATGGAATATCTCAACAGGGTCCACTGCAGGTGCTTCCTCTACCGTAGGCAATGGTAGTCGCGACAGCCCATCAGCGTTTCCATGCTGTTTCCTACCCTTGTACTCTATGTCATACTGATGTGCCCCTAGAAAAAGTGACCATCTTTGCAGCCGTTGCGCCGTCATCACTGGAACGCCCTTCTTTGGGTTAAAAATGGAGACCAGGGGCTGATGATCAGTCAGTAGGGTGAATTTCTGCCCGTGCAGATAGTGATTGAACTTCTTCACCCCCCACACCAGGCTGAGGGCCTCCCTGTCAATCTTGGCATAGTTACGCTCGGCTGAGATTAACGAGCGCGACGCAAAGGCTATTGGCCTCTCTGAACCGTGAAGGAATTTGTGTGACAGCACCGCTCCAATGCCGTAGGGAGACGCATCACATGCCAACTGAATCGGTAGTGTTGGGTTGTACTGGGCCAATACTTCTTTTGAAGTGATTAGGCATTTACATTTCTGAAAGGCACTCATCACTCCATTTCCATGTTACTCCAGTTTGCAGCAGGGCATTCAGTGGGTGCAGAATTGTAGATAAATTCGGCAAGAACTTATGGTAGTAGTTCACCAACCTGAGGAACGACCTCAGTTGCGACACATTTTCCGGTGCTGGAGCCTTGACTACAGCCTCAATCTTGTCTGGTGACTTATGCAACCCTTCCTCATCAATCATGTGGCCACAATACGAGATTTGTCTCCTGAAGAACTCGCATTTGGGGCGGTTGGCTCGTAGCCCATATTCCTGTAATCTAGTGAGCACCTGCTCCAGGTTGGTAAGGTGTTCACTGTCACTTTTGCCCGTAACCAGGATGTCGTCCAAATAACACTGGGTCCCCGGGATCCCTTGCAGGACTTGTTCCATCGCCCTCTGCCAAATAGCCGGGGCTGATGCTACCCCGAATACCAGTCGATTGTACTGGTAAAGGCCTTTGTGAGTGTTTATCGTGAGGTATTTCCTAGATGCTTCTTCCACCTCCATTTGTAGATACGCTTGGGCCAGATCAATCTTCGTAAAGCGTTTCCCTCCAGATAGTGAGGCGAAAATATCTTCTATCCGTGGAAGAGGATATTGTACTGTGTGCAGGACTGGGTTCACAGTTACCTTGAAGTCCCCACAGATGCGAACCTTCTTCGGCTCCCCAGGCGTGCTGCTCAATGATTTCTTCATTACAGGAACGATGGGTGTGGCCCACTCGCTCCAGCCTACCTTGGACAGCACACCCGAATGCTCCAGACTCTCCAGTTCTGCTTCAATGGCTGGGCGGATCATGTACGGTACCGGCCTGGCCTTAAAATCTTTTGGGTTTGCGTTATCTTCGATTTTTATCGTTGCCTTTTCTCCTTCTAGAGTCCCAAGTCCTTGCTGGAACACCTCTTTCGCATTAGTTAGAAATTTTGACAGTCGTCCAGGTGTGACGTCATCATCCTTTTTGTCAGTCACAATTAGCGCCTGAACGGAATGCCAATCCAATTGTATTTTTCGGATCCATTCACGTCCCAATAATGGTGGTCCTCCATCTTGTAGTATATATAGGTACAGTTTCTGTGTTTCCTTGCCGTTGTATTTAACTGGCACCCTTATTTTTCCTCTGGGGTAGACTTTTTGCCCCATGTATGTCTTCAATACAATGGACGTGTCCTTCAAGGGTATGTGTGAGAATAGCCGCTCATAGTCTCGTCGATTCATGACAGTTAGGGCTGATCCTGTATCTAATTCCATCTTTACTTGGGACCCTGCTATCATGAGGGTGACCCAAATGGTTCGGTGATCCTCCTTTGCGATCACATTGTGTAACTTTAGACAACTATTGAAATTATTTGAAGTAAGTTTAATTTTTTAAGGGTTTTTTAAACTCTTGGGCAGTTTAAACAGGAAGTAGAATCCAGGTATAAAAGGGGAGGGGCTAGTGCGGTGCACGGAGTGCTTTGTGCATTGAGTGCTGCTGGAGTTTTGCTAAGTGGGAGAAAAATCATTTAAGTGTATTTTGTGAATTTTAGTGTGTTAAGAAGTCAATTATTTGAAGTAAGTTTAATTTTTTAAGGGTTTTTTAAACTCTTGGGCAGTTTAAACAGGAAGTAGAATCCAGGTATAAAAGGGGAGGGGCTAGTGCGGTGCACGGAGTGCTTTGTGCATTGAGTGCTGCTGGAGTTTTGCTAAGTGGGAGAGTTCGGATAAGTGGGAGGTGAGGGTGTGTTTTTTGCTCTGTTTTATTCCCCACTCCCAGGCTTAGACAGCACTGCGGAGGCGGAGCAGCGAGACGAGTCAACCAAACAGGCTCCACAGACAGTATTCAAGGAGGAGGTTGGTGATCAGCTGGTTGGTTGGTTTTCTTCCTTCTCTTCTCTTTCATACCTTTAAGTTGGTAAGTCCTATTGAATAGTGGTGTGATATTATCATATATATCCGGGCAGGGTCTTCATAACTAATAATAAGAAATTTAATTAATAATATAGAATGGAGCAGGTGATGTGTTACTGTTGCGAGATGTGGGAGCCGGTGAACCCCATTGAGGCTAACGGTGATTACATCTGCGACAAGTGTTTGCTGCTAGAGGAACTCAAGTTCCATGTTATGGAGCTTGAGACCGAGCTTCGGACACTGCGACACATCAGGGAGGGGGAGAAGTTCCTGGACTCTATGTTTCAGGAGATGGTCACACCTATGAAGTTAATTACTGCAGATGTAGTCCGTGGTCAGGGACAGGACGGTGTGACTACGAGTGAGGAAGGTACAGGGATCCAGGATGTAGTGTTGAAGGAGACGCAGCCCTTGTTCTTGTCCAGCAGGATCGAGGTTCTTACTCCCTGTGAGGGCGGGAGCGGGGACTGCAGGGAGGATGAGCAACCTGGCCACAGCACCGTGGTACAGGGGGCCATTCAAGTGGAGGGAGTAAAAAGAAATGTTGTAGTGGTAGGGGATAGTATCATTAGGGGGATAGATAGGGTTCTCTGCAGTCAAGAGCGGGAGTCCCGAAGGCTGTGTTGCCTGCCTGGTGCCAGGGTTAAGGACATCTCTTCTGGGCTGGAAAGAAACTTGCAGTGGGAGGGGGAGGATCCAGTTGTCGTGGTCCATGTTGGTACAAACGACGTAGATAGGACAAGGAAGACGGTTCTGTTAAAGGAGTATGAGCAGCTAGGGGTCAAATTAAAAAACAGAACCTCAAGGGTAATAATCTCTGGGTTATTACCTGAGCCACGAGCAAATTTGGCTAGGATAAATAAAATTAAAGAGTTAAATGCGTGGCTCAAAGTCTGGTGTGGGAGAAATGGGTTTTGCTTCTTGGGACACTGGCACCAGTACTGGGACAGGAGGGAGCTGTTCTGTTGGGACGGACTCCACTTGGCCAGTGCTGGGACTAGAGTCCTGGCGAATCATATAACTAGGGCTGTAGAAAGGGCTTTAAACTAATTAGTGGGGGGGAGGTTTCTAGAGAGCAAATAATAGAAATGACAACAGAGAAGGTCATAGACTTAGGTAGCAGTGGGGGAATTAAAAAACAGAATGTGTCAGGAAGGGACAGAAGGTATGGAGTAAAAAGTAAAGTACTAAAAAGGGAAAAAACAGGAACTAAGTGTTACAAAACATATTTGAAAGTTCTTTATCTGAATGCACGTAGCATTCGTAACAAAATGAATGAGTTAACGGCACAAATAATGACATATGGGTATGATCTTGTGGCCATTACAGAAACATGGCTGCAGGGTGACCATGACTGGGAATTAAACATACCAGGTTATTTAACAATCAGGAAGGACAGGCAGGAAGGGAGAGGAGGTGGGGTGGCTATGTTAATAAAGGAAGGAATCACTATAATACAGAGAAATGATATTGGGTCAAAGGAGCAGGATAGTGAAACAGTTTGGGTGGAGGTAAGGAATAATAAGGGGAAAAAAACACTAGTGGGTGTAGTCTATAGGCCTCCGAACAGTTGCAACTCTGTTGGACGGAGTATTAATCAGGAAATAGTTGAGGCTTGTAATAAGGGAACAGCTATAATTATGGGGGATTTTAATTATCATATTAACTGGACAAATCAAATTGGGCAGAGCAGCCTTGAGGAAGAGTTCATTGAGTGTATTAGGGATGGGTTTCTTGAGCAGTATGTAACTGAACCGACCAGGGGGCAAGCAACCTTAGATTTGGTCCTGTGTAATGAGACAGGATTAATTAAAAATGTCCTAGTAAAGGATCCCCTTGGAATGAGTGACCATAACATGGTTGAGTTCCATATTCAATTAGAGGGTGAGAAGGTTGGATCTCAAACAAGCGTGCTGAGCTTGAATAAAGGAGACTATGAAGGTATGAGAGCGGAATTAATTAGAGTGGACTGGGAAAATAGATTAAAGGGTAAGACGGTACATGACCAGTGGTGTACATTTAAGGAGTTATTTTACAACTTCCAAAAAAAATATATTCCACTGAGGAAAAAAGGGTGTAAAAGAAAAGATAGCCATCCGTGGCTAAGTAAAGTAATTAAGGATAGTATCCGACTAAAAACAAGGGCATACAAGGTAGCCAAATCTAGTGGGAGGATGGAAGATTGGGAAGTCTTTAAAAGACAGCAAAAAATAACAAAAAGATTGATTAAGAAAGGGAAGATAGATTATGAAAGTAAATTAGCAAAAAATATAAAAACAGACAGTAAAAGTTTCTATAGTTATATAAAAAGAAAAAGGGTGGCTAAAGTAAATGTTGGTCCCTTAGAGGATGAGACCGGGAAATTAATGGTGGGAAACATGGAGATGGCAAAAACACTGAACAATTATTTTGTATCAGTCTTTACAGTAGAGGACACTAAGAATATCCCAACACTGGACAAACAGGGGGCTCTAGGGGGGGAGGAACTAAATACGATTAAAATCACTAAGGAAGTGGTACTTGGTAAAATAATGGGACTCAAGGCGGATAAATCCCCTGGACCTGATGGCTTGCATCCCAGGGTCTTGAGGGAAGTAGCGGTAGGGATTGTGGATGCATTGGTAATAATTTTCCAAAACTCACTGGACTCAGCAAAGGTCCCAGCAGATTGGAAAACTGCTAATGTAACACCCTTATTTAAAAAGGGTAGTAGGCAGAAGGCTGGAAACTATAGACCTGTTAGCCTAACATCTGTGGTTGGTAAAATGTTAGAGTCCATTATTAAGGAGACAGTAACGGGACATTTGGATAAACATAATTTAATAGGGCAAACTCAGCATGGTTTCATGAAGGGGAAGTCCTGTTTAACAAATTTGCTTGAGTTTTTTGAGGAAGTAACATACAGGGTGGATAAAGGGGAACCAGTGGACGTAGTGTATTTAGACTTCCAAAAGGCATTTGACAAGGTGCCACACAAAAGATTATTGCTCAAGATAAAAAATCACGGGATTGGGGGTAATATTCTGGCGTGGGTGGAGGATTGGCTCTCTAACAGAAAGCAGAGAGTTGGGATAAATGGTTCGTTCTCAGATTGGCAACCAGTAACTAGTGGTGTTCCACAGGGGTCAGTGCTGGGTCCCCAACTCTTTACAATCTATATTAACGATTTGGAGGAGGGGACCGAGTGTAACATATCAAAGTTTGCAGATGATACAAAGATGGGAGGGAAAGTAGTGAGTGAGGAGGACATAAAAAACCTGCAAAGGGACATAGACAGGCTAAGTAAGTGGGCAGAGATTTGGCAGATGGAATACAATACTGGAAAGTGTGAGGTTATGCACTTTGGCAGGAAAAATCATAGAGCAAGTTATTATCTTAATGGCAAGAAACTGGAAAGTACTGTAGTACAAAGGGATCTGGGGGTCCTGGTGCACGAAACTCAAAAAGTTAGTATGCAGGTGCAGCAAGTGATTAAGAAGGCCAATGGAATGTTGGCTTTTATTGCTAGGGGGTTGGAATATAAAAACAGGGAGGTATTGCTGCAGTTGTACAAGGTATTGGTGAGGCCGCACCTGGAATACTGCATACAGTTTTGGTGTCCATACTTAAGAAAAGACACACTTGCTCTCGAGTCAGTACAAAGAAGGTTCACTCGGTTAATCCCGGGGATGAGGTGGTGGTCATATGAGCAGAGGTTGAGTAGATTGGGACTCTACTCATTGGAGTTCAGAAGAATGAGAGGCGATCTTATTGAAACATATAAGATTGTGAAGGGGCTTGATCGGGTGGATGCGGTGAGGATGTTCCCAATGATGGGTGAAACTAGAACTAGGGGGCATAATCTTAAAATAAGGGGCTGCTCATTCAAAACTGAGATGAGGAGAAACTTCTTCACTCAGAGGGTGGTAGGTTTGTGGAATTTGCTGCCCCAGAAAGCTGTGGAAGCTACATCATTAAATAAATTTAAAACAGAAATAGATAGTTTCCTAGAAGTAAAGGGAATAAAGGGTTACGGGGAGCAGGCAGGAAATTGGACATGAGTCTGGGTTCGGAATGGTCATGGCCCTGTGGGTAGTGGAGCGGGCCCAGGGGCCGTGTAGCCTTGTTCTGCTCCTACTGTGTTCTAATTCTGTTAGATTTCAGGAGATGGTTTTATTCCTGTTCCTGGCTGGAGATCGCCTTTACAGAAGGTAAGTACTGTAGAAAATATAGGGACAGAGTGATCTCCTGGAAGAATTTCGATCGCCTAGATGGGTCGGAGAGGAATTTCCCAGATTTTTTTCTCCCAAATTGGCCATTGGGTCTTTATCTGGTTTTTCGCCTCTCCCGGGAGATCACATGGGTTCGGGTGGATGCAGAGTGATAGAAGATTTGAGGTTAGGATCAGATCAGCCATGATCTTATTGAATGGTGGAGCAGGCTCGAGGGGCCGATTGGCCTACTCCTGCTCCTATTTCTTATGTTCTTATGTTCTTAACTTAGTCTCCTGCTCCTGGAGTCATTATCACTCTCCTGATCTTCCGAACTACTGTCTGTCATTTTTTTTACTTTCTTGTACTTTTCCTTAGTAGTTCTTGTAGTGTTGGTTTTCTTTCCCGACCTGCAGACTCTTGCTATATGTCCCATTTTCCCACATTGCCTGCATACTTTGTCCTTAAACCAGCAGTCCTTCTGATCATGGGTTGTTCTGCCGCAGCGATGGCACTTTTCTGCTCCATACGCCATTTCGTTAGCGCTGTATTCTTGTGGTTTCTGTTGTATTTCCGCAGCTCCCCGTGCTGCTGCTTCGTAGGATACTGCCACGCTGAAAGCCTGTTCTAGCGTCAGGTCCTTTTCCGAAAGTAGTCGTTTCTGGGTTCCTTCACTCTGGAGCCCGCAGACAAACTTATCCCGTAAGGTATCTGCCAGTCCTGCTCCGAACTGGCAGCGCTTCGATAACTTGGGTAGTTCCGTAAGATAGTCAGCATTGCTCTCATCTTTGTGCTGGTTTCTTTTATAGAACTTGAATCTTTCTGCTATCAGCAGTGGTGTAGGGTTTAGGTGTTCCTGTAAGATATTAACAATCTCTTCAAAACCTTTCTCCATTGGTTTAGCTGGGGTAATTAAATTCCGCAATACGTCGTACGTTCTCGCGCCCATCAAATTTAATAATACCGACACCTTCTTTCCATCGGCCACCTCATTTGCCTTGCAGTACACTTCAATTCTTTCCACATACGTGGTCCAGTCTTCTAACTCGTTGTCGAAAGCAGTGATACTGCCACTCTTCGGCATCTTGAGTGATTTAAAATGGCGCCTCCCGCGCTTTTTCTTCTTCCCCAATGGAATAAAATGGCGCCTCCCATGCTTTTCCTTCTTCCCCAATGGAATAAAATGGCACCTCCCGCACCTTTCCTTCTTCCCCTTGCTGCCACGCTGCTCCTAGCGTTCCACAGGGTAATGGCGGCGACCCGCGGCTTCGGCGCGTATCACTTTTCCTTCCCCTCTTTTATTTTCTCTACGCTGCCCGGTTCTTGAGCACCGACCGCGCCCTGTGTGCTCCACCCTCTCTCTCTCTCTTCCTCCCGACGACGCTGCGCGGCCCCTTTGCAGAGCCGCTCGATCGAGCCCGAGCCCGCCGCAGTCCGGAAGGGTCAGCGCACTACCTGCTACCAGCACAACTTGCTGGAACACCTCGACTGGGGAGCCAGGCCCAGCTCTCCACAGCCTCCCCTGCAACTCTCCGATAGATCCCTGGGCGGTTGCCCGCGGTCGATGCCCCCCGTTCTGACTTCGACTTCCAAGAAGCTTCTCTTCAGGGAAAAGATCCCCGTGAGGTGATGCAGTACTGCAGGTGAGTTCGAACCTGCCCGTCGCCAGTGTAGTGTCCGGGTATCAATAATACTCGGACTGCAGGAGAACAATAAAACAGGTATTTACTGAACAGAGGTTAACTCTTTTGCTTGTACCCAAAAAAAACCCCAAATTGAACTGTAAACAAAAGTTCAACTAAAACTTAACAAATCATATTAACATTTGGTTATCTGGGTTGATGATGCACTCCAGTCCCCGCGGCGCCCACCGGTCGCGGAAATACTCAAGCGCACCGGCGGACACCGCGTGCTCCATCTCCAGGGCCACCCGGGCGCGAACATGGCCGCGGAAGAGAGGCAGGCAATCCGGCTGGATGACCCCCTCGACCGCCCGCTGCCTGGACCAATTGATGGCTCTTTTAGCCAGGCCCAGGAGCAGGCCCACAAGGAGGTCCTCCAACCTGTCCGCTCCCCTCCGCACCGGGTGACCGTAGATCAAGAGCGTGGGACTGAAGTGCAACCAAAAATCGAGGAGCAGCCCCTTCAAGTAGTGAAAGAAGGGCTGCAACCTCTCACACTCCATATAAACGTGAAACACGGACTCCTCCAGGCCGCAAAAAATGCAGGCGGCCTGGGAGTCCGTGAACCTACTTAAAACCTTATTGCACGGGACCACTCCGTGCAACACCCTCCAGGCCAAGCCCCCGATGGAACAAGGGAGGACTCCCGCGTAGAGAGCCCTCCATTGGGGACCTCCGCCACCGCCAGTCGGCAAGACGCCACGCCAAGGCGTGTCCGGACGGTAGACGAAGATGGCAAAGTGGAGAGTGTGCAGGAGCAGCCCGTACAGGAAACCCCTCCGCGCGGAATGAAAAGGCACGGAGGGTATTTCCTCGAGACGGCTCAAGTTGTGAGGCGTCGGTTCCCGAGGGGAGTTTCGGGGCCGGGCGCCGAAGAGGAATTCCGTCTGAATGGGGGTAAGCTTGGACGGGATCGCCCCACGTGCTTGAGCTGCCTCGATACACCTAGTGGAGTCGGGGCCCAGTGCCGCTTTCACCGATTCGATGGCTTCGACCGCGAGCCGGACGTTGGCCCAGGACAGGCGCCGCGCCAGCTCCTCCGGCGCCATCCAGCCCGCTCCTCCGCCATCGAGCAGGTCCCCGACTCTGGTCACCTTGCCAGGCACAGCCCTGCCCTCTGTCAGCCGCCCGAAACCGCGTTCGTGGAGGTGCGGATTCCTGAGCAGCGGCTCCCGAAGGAGAGCCGCCCTCCTGATGGGGGAGAGCTCCGCCTGGAAGCGACGTAGTTCCAAACCCATAGTAGTTCCTGGTAGAAGACAGGCAGCTCCTGCAGGCCGGCATGCCTGCCGCCCACATTCGCGAACAGCAGCTGCGTGTCGTAATTGAGGCCGTGCAGCTGGCGGAAGAAAAACGTCGCCAGCGCACACCATCTCGGAGGATTCTCGATGTACAGGTATCTCTGCAGCGTCTGAAGACGGAAAGTCGCAGCCTGGGTGCGAAGGCACACCAGCGCCTGACCTCCCTCCCTAAGCGGGAGACACAGAACCGCGGCAGAGACCCAGTGCTTCCTTTTGTCCCAGAAGAAGTCGATGAGCTTCTTCTGCATTTTGGCGACAAACGCAGGGGGAGGGATCAAAGTGACCAACCGGTACCACAGCATGGCGGCCACCAGCTGGTTTATGACCAGCACTCGACCCCTGTAGGACAACACTCGGAGCAGTCCTGTCCAGCGTCCTAGGCGAGCGGTGACTTTGGCCTCCAGCTCTTGCCAGTTCGCCGGCCAGGCGTCCTCGGCAGGGCTAAGGTAGACTCCCAAATAGAGGAGGTGCGTGGTGCTCCAGGCGAAAGGCCTGAACTCCTCCGGCAGGGAGTCCACCTGCCACTGACCCACCAGGAGTCCGGAACATTTCTCCCAGTTGATCTTGGCGGAGGATGCGTCCGAGTAAATCTGCTGGCATTCCCGCATCCTCCACAAGTCAGCGGGATCCGTGACCGTGAGGAGCACGTCATTGGCGTAAGCCGAGAGGACCACCTCCACGCCCGGCCCTTGCAGAGCCAGTCCCGTCAACCTCTTCTGCAAGAGGCGCAGGAATGGCTCCACGCAAACGGCGTATAACTGACCGGACATGGGGCATCCCTGACGCACCCCCCTCCCGAAGCGAAGGGGCGCCGTCAAGGACCCGTTAACTTTAATCAGACACTCCGTGGCGGCGTACAGAAGTCGGATCCGGGTGACGAAATGAGTCCCGAACCTGAATGCGCGCAGAGTCCCGAAGAGATACTCGTGATCCACCCTGTCGAACGCCTTCTCCTGATCCAGGGAAAGGAAGGCGACCGACAGACCAGCCCTCTGGGAGTGGTGGACCAGGTCCCGGACCAGATGGATGTTATCGTGGATGGTCCGGCCCGGGACCGTGTAGGACTGGTCGGGGTGGATCATGTGGGCCAGCACGGTGCCAAGGCGAGCAGACATGGCCCTGGCAAAAACTTTATAGTCCTTGCTGAGGAGGGAGACCGGGCGCCAGTTCTTAAGGAGGCGGAGATCACCCTTCTTAGGCAGCAGGACAATGACCGCCCTGCGCCAAGAGAGGGGCATCTCCCCGGTCGCCAAACTTTCCCCCAGGACCCGCGCGTAGTCGCCCCCAAGACGTCCCAGAACGCCCTGTGGAAGTCCACGGTCAGCCCGTCCAGCCCCGGGGACATTCCCCTAGAGAGCTGGCGGAGGGCGCCGGTCAGCTCCGCCAGGCTTAGCGGAGCGTCCAATTTTTCGGCGCCCTCCGGGCTGACCTTCGGCAGGTCCTCCCACAAAATTCTGCGCGCATCCTCGCTGGACGGATCCGCAGAGAACAGAGCCCCGTAGTAGGTGCGGGTCTCCGCGCTGATTCCCTCTGGATACGAGACCAGAGATCCGTCGTCGGCCAGCAGCCCCAAGAGCTGCTTACGGAACCCCCATCTTTTTCTAGCGAGTAGAAGAAAGGGGAGCCGCGGTCCAGGTCCCGCAGGAGCTGGATCCGCGACCTCACGTACGCGCCTCGGGACCCGACGAGCTGCAGGTCCTTCAGCGCGCCCTTCTTCTCTTCGTACACCTTCCGCAGGGCCGGGTCCTCGACGGCCTGACCGAGACGGGACTCCAGGTCGAGCACCTCCTTCTCCAACCGCCTGACCCGGGCCTCCCGCCTCTTGGTCGACCCCTTCGCGTACTCCTGACAGAAGAGACGGATGTGAGCCTTGCCCACATCCCACCATAGCCTCAAGGAGGGGAAGCCCCCCTGCTTCCTTCTCCAGTCGGCCCAGAACAGACGAAACGAATCCCGGAACCGTGCGTCCTCCAGCAGCAGGTTGCTAAAATGCCAGTACGCGGACCCCCCCCGCGCGTGCAGCGGAGCGAGCTCCGCCCACACCAGGTGGTGGTTCATGCACGGCACCGGCCACATGGAAGCCGCCGGAACGCCCGGGAAATGTAAAGGCGGTCGATTCTGGACCTTCCTCCCCCAGACCTCACGCTAGTGAAGGCGTTGGAGTCGGGGTGGAGATTTCGCCAGACGTCCACCAAGTCGAAGGACCCAACCAGGTCCCTCAACTTCTCCATCGCCGCCGGGCTTCGCGGGGGACCCGAACGGTCCCTCGCCTCGAGGGTGCAGTTAAAATCCCCCCCAAGGATGACGCACTCGCCCACGTCGACGGAGCCCAACAGAGCGGACACTTCTTTGAAGAAGCGCATTTGCTGCGCACCGGTCTGAGGGGCGTACACGTTCACTAGATGGAGCGGCACGCCCCCCAGGCGAACAGCGACCTGGAGCAAGCGGCCCGGCACGTGCTCCTTGACCCCCAAGATCTCCGGCTGAAAATGCGGGGCCAGCAAGATAGCCACCCCGCTGGAATTGTTGGAGAGGTGACTCATGCTGACCCCTCCTTGCCACTCCAGGAGCCACGTGGCTTCGTCTCCTGGAACGGTGTGGGTTTCTTGCAGGAAGCACACCGCATACTTCCCGTCCCGAAGGACTGAGAAGTTATTGAATCTGCGGCGCGCCTCCCTGCTGCCGTTGATGTTGAGGCTGGCGATGGTTATCTTCATGTCAGAAGCATAGTGCAACCTCTACCTACACCTAACGGGGGGAGGAAGCGCAGCCGGTGGTCAGCTGCCACTTCCTCAGCAGCCCAGTGAGAAACGTTGTGAGCCAACGCAGCTCGAGTGGGTTCACACCCTCGTCCGCGCCCATGATATTAACGGCAGCGCGGACGGATACGATGAGCAGCGCCAGCTCCGACCACCTGTCGAGGGGCAGCCGGACCTTATTGCGCCGACCCAGGCATGTGGCCATAAAATCCCGGAGTTCCCTTACGGGCTGCGCCAGCCAGCCCCGCCTCCGCCCGGATCCCACCCCTAGGATCGGCAGCAGAGGATTTCTCCCTGGTCTCCTCTAGGGGTGCTGGGCCAGAAGACGGCGGCGGTTCAGAGCTCCCCTCCGCCTCAGACGCCGGAACGACCGGAGAAACCGGGGAGAGAACAATTCCCAGCTCCTCCAGTACGTCCGGCACCAGAGACGCAGCCAGGGGGCCATCCTCCCCCCGCCACCAACCTCCGACCCAGCGGATGGAGGGTTTTGAATTAAAAGCTCTACCAGGACGAACAGCCCCTGGGAGATGTCCGGGTCGCATTGGGCGAGCTCATTATCCTTGAGCTCGCCTGACCCAGACCCCAGGCCGCCCGACCCGGCGAGGGGTAACGGCACCGATAGAAGGTCAATTTCAATTACCACCACGGGTTGTTCTGCGACCCCCCCCGCGGGCATGGTCTCGTCCCCATCCCCGGGAGGCACGCGTCGGACAGACACATCTGCCTCAGCCTCCCGAGGGACAGGCGACCCCTGCCGATCGCTGGTGATGAAGACAGCGGGGGGGGGGGGGGGCGCAGTACATGCGGCGGGCGACGACTCCCCCTGCTCGGAGGGACCTTCCTCCTCCCGGACCTCCTCCTCTTCCAGGGGGTCGCGCCTTCTTTTTAGCATGGAGGGAGCGAGGGAGACCTCCATGTCTGCAAAGGCCTCCTCCTCAGCTCCCTCCGGCGGAGCAGGTTTGTCGGGTTCCTCAGGCCCGAGTTCGGCTGCAGGTATCAGCGTTACCGCTGCGGCGGTTGTGGCCACAGGCTCGGGCACGAGGCCCCTCCCGCTCGCGTCTGCTGCGATTAACTCCGCGAGGAGCGCGGGTGTGAGGGGCTCAAGGGGCAAGGGCTGGCCATCCCCGGGGGGACCCGCCCTAAGGTGTTTATTTTTTCGCCGCGCCTTCTTTCCGGCCGGACACGCTCCCTCCCCCCCGCCGGAGGCCTTGGTGGCATCGGCCCCCGACGTCGACCGCGCATCAGACGTTCCCGACGCGCGGGCAGATCCGGGGGGAGGAGCGGCGGCGGCGCCAGCCTCGGCCGCATGAGATGATCCGGCGGCCTTGGAGGCGGGGCAGTTTTTCCGGATGTGCCCCACCTCCTTGCAGGCGTGGCACCGCACACCGTCCGACATCCAGAAGACGCGATAGGCGGTCCCCCCGTGGTGGACGACGAATGCCCCGTCAGTGTCCTCCTCCCGTGCCAGCTGGATAAACAGCTGGCGCCGGAAGGAGAAGACGTGGCGAAGGCTGGCCTCCCGGAAGCCGAGTGGGATGGGTGTGATCCCCAACCTCACCTCCCCAAGTTGAAGTAGATGGGGAAGGAGGAGCTCACCAGGAACATAGGGCGGGACGTTGGAAACGACGATCCTCTGCGCGGTGGCCTCGAGAGGATCCACCGGCAGGAAGGTCCCGCCCACGGTGAGCCCCTTGGCGACGGCCAGGGACACCGCCCGCTCCGACCCCCGGAAGAACACAGCCTTCCCATACATTTTTGAGGCCACGACGATGGCTGAGGGGCCAACAATCCCAGCCATGGCTTTAACGCAGGCCTCAATGGTCATAGTGGGGTGAGTGTAGCTCTTCACCCCAAGCTTTTTTGTTATTAATCTGAATGGTGACGGGGCAGCAGAAGCAGCGGGAGCAGCTGTGGCTGTGGCTGCCACTCCCGCATAAGTCCTGGCTTGCCCCGCCACCGGCGAAGATGCAGTCGCCATTATGGGGTGTTTTTATAAGGGCTACACTCACCCCAAGTCACAGGCCTGAAGGTGTTAATGGCCTCGGGTTAAAAAAGTCATCCCTTGAGCAGAGGGAGCTGTTTAAATTGAAGGCACACCTCTCCCCCTTATTGATTGAAATTGGGAGAGGGGCCTTCTCCCCTCTGCTCAATAGGCAATTAATAATTAAAGATGAAATGAGGTGCCTCAGAGAGAAAGGCAGAGAAAGACAAAGAGAGATAGGGCGGGTGGGAAGGAGGGAGGCCGCAAAGGCAGGGTCATCACTCAGGATGGTGGGTGGGTGGGTGTCGGCAGGGGTGCACTCTCCGATGAAAAATTAAAGTCTTTGAAGGTGGTCTTCTAGCAGGGGGAGAAGATGTCTTCACCTGGGAAAGCTGGAGATGCCCCAGGCTCAGTCCCACACCAAGTCTTAATGATGTACAATTGGGCAGATCACCTAGGCAGCTCCAGCTATCCCAGGTCAGGCAATAGGAAGGGGTGCTTAATTAGTGGTGTGTGTGGCCTAGTGTTTTACAAGAGCCACACACACACACACCCCTTGATGATCCGGCCCTTTTTTCTTCTTTTCTCCCCCCACCTAAAATACAAAGTCTTTGGGAGAGTGCACCAAATAACACCCACCTGAAAGATGATGTTGTTCTTCCCTCCTTCCAAACAGTTGGTGGTTGTTGGATGTTTCTCTCCCCTCTCCCCTGGAATGGAGGCCAATTTGGGGAGGCAGTAATGGGAAAGGCCTCTCCCCTGGTTGGTGTTGCTGCTGGCCTCCCTTCTCCTTCTCCTCCTCCGTCCTCTCCCTCCAGGCACCTCAGTTGCTATGATGATGGTAGAGGTGGAGGTGGTGGTGGTCCAGCGTTCTCCTCCTCTGCTTGGTCAGGGGACCACTACTTTAGTCCACTCTCCAAGTCTGGCAGCTCCCCCTGCTTGTGCTTGCAGCTGCACAGCCAGCAATGCTGTGAATACTGAACAGAGGGTACTCTTTTTGTTCGTACCAAAAAAAACCCAAATTGACTGTAAACAGAAGTTCAACTAAAACTTAACAAGTCATATTAACATTTGGTTATCCGGGTTGATGATGCACTCCAGTCCCCGCGGCGCCCACCGGTCGCGGAAATACTCAAGCGCACCGGCGGACACCGCGCGCTCCATCTCCAGGGCCACCCGGGCGCGAACATGGCCGCGGAAGAGAGGCAGGCAATCCGGCTGGACGACCCCCTCGACCGCCCGCTGCTTGGACCAATTGATGGCTCTTTTATCCAGGCCCAGGAGCAGGCCCACAAGGAGGTCCTCCAACCTGTCCGCTCCCCTCCGCACCGGGTGACCGTAGATCAAGAGCGTGGGACTGAAGTGTAACCAAAAATCGAGGAGCAGCCCCTTCAAGTAGTGAAAGAGGGGCTGCAACCTCTCACACTCCATATAAACGTGAAACACGGACTCCTCCAGGCCGCAAAAAATGCAGGCGGCCTGGGAGTCCGTGAACCTACTTAAAACCTTATTGCACGGGACCACTCCGTGCAACACCCTCCAGGCCAAGTCTCCGATGGAACAAGGGAGGACTCCCGCGTAGAGAGCCCTCCATTGGGGACCTCCGCCACCGCCAGTCGGCAAGACGCCACGCCAAGGCGTGTCCGGACGGTAGACGAAGATGGCAAAGTGGAGAGTGTGCAGGAGCAGCCCATACAGGAAACCCCTCCGCGCGGAATGAAAAGGCACGGAGGGTATTTCCTCGAGATGGCTCAAGTTGTGAGGCATCGGTTCCCGAGGGGAGTTTCGGGGCCGGGCGCCGATGAAGAATTCTGTCCGAAAGGGGGTAGACTCGGACGGGATCGCCCCACATGCTTGAGCCGCCTCGATACACCTAGTGGAGTCGGGGCCCAGTGCCGCTTTCACCGATTCGATGGCTTCGACCGCGAGCCGGACGTTGGCCCAGGACAGGCGCCGCGCCAGCTCCTCCGGTGCCATCCAGCCCGCTCCTCCGCCATCGAGCAGGTCCCCAACTCTGGTCACCTTGCCAGGCACAGCCCTGCCCTCCGTCAGCCGCCCGAAACCGCGTTCGTGGAGATGCGGATTCCTGAGCAGCGGCTCCCGAAGGAAAGCCGCCGCTCCTGACGGGGGAGAGCTCCGCCTGGAAGCGACGTAGTTCCAAACCCATAGTAGTTCCTGGTAGAAGACAGGCAGCTCCCGCAGGCCGGCACGCCTGCTGCCCACTTTCGCGAACAGGAGCTGCGTGTCGTAATTGAGGCCGTGCAGCTGGCGGAAGAAAAACGTTGCCAGCGCACACCATTTCGGAGGATTCTCGACGTACAGGTATCTCTGCAGCGTCTGAAGATGGAAAATCGCAGCCTGGGTGCGAAGGCACACCAGCGCCTGACCGCACTCCCTAAGCGGGAGACACAGAACCGCGGCAGAGACCCAGTGCTTCCTTTGTCCCAGAAGAAGTCGATGAGCTTCTTCTGCATCTTGGCGACAAACGCAGGGGGAGGGATCAAAGTGACCAACCGGTACCACAACATGGCGGCCACAAGCTGGTTTATGACCAGCGCTCGACCCCTGTAGGACAACACTCGGAGCAGTCCTGTCCAGCGTCCTAGGCGAGCGGTGACTTTGGCCTCCAGCTCTTGCCAGTTCGCCGGCCAGGCGTCCTCGGCAGGGCTAAGGTAGACTCTCAAATAGAGGAGGTGCGTGGTGCTCCAGGCGAAAGGCCTGAACTCCTCCGGCAGGGAGTCCACCCGCCACTGACCCACCAGGAGTCTGGAACATTTCTCCCAGTTGATCTTGGCGGAGGATGCGTCCGAGTAAATCTGCTGGCATTCCCGCATCCTCCGCAAGTCAGCGGGATCCGTGACCGTGAGGAGCACGTCATCGGCGTAAGCCGAGAGGACCACCTCCACGCCCGGCCCTTGCAGAGCCAGTCCCGTCAACCTCTTCCACAAGAGGCGCAGGAATGGCTCCACGCAAACGGCGTATAACTGACCGGACATGGGGCATCCCTGACGCACCCGCCTCCCGAAGTGAAGGGGCGCCGTCAAGGACCCGTTAACTTTAATCAGACACTCCGTGGCGGCGTACAGAAGTTGGATCCGGGTGCCGAAATGCGTCCCGAACCCGAATGCACGCAGAGTCCCGAAGAGATACTCGTGATCCACCCTGTCGAACGCCTTCTCCTGATCCAGGGAAAGGAAGGCGACCGACAGACCAGCCCTCTGGGAGTGGTGGACCAGGTCCCGGACCAGATGGATGTTATCGTGGATGGTCCGGCCCGGGACCGTGTAGGACTGGTCGGGGTGGATCATGTGGGCCAGCACGGTGCCAAGGCGAGCAGACATGGCCCTGGCAAAAATTTTATAGTCCTTGCTGAGGAGGGAGACCGGGCGCCAGTTCTTAAGGAGGCGGAGATCACCCTTCTTAGGCAGCAGGACAATGACCGCCCTGCGCCAAGAGAGGGGCATCTCCCCGGTCGCCAAACTTTCCCCCAGGACCCGCGCGTAGTCGCCCCCAAGACGTCCCAGAACACCCTGTGGAAGTCCACGGTCAGCCCGTCCAGCCCCGGGGACATTCCCCTAGAGAGCTGGCAGAGGGCGCCGGTCAGCTCCGCCAGGCTTAGCGGAGCGTCCAATTTTTCGGCGCCCTCCGGGCTGACCTTCGGCAGGTCCTCCCACAAAATTCTGCGCGCATCCTCGCTGGACGGATCCGCAGAGAACAGAGCCCCGTAGTAGGTGCGGGTCTCCGCGCTGATTCCCTCTGGATACGAGACCAGAGATCTGTCGTCGGCCAGCAGCCCCAAGAGCTGCTTACGGAACCCCCGTCTTTTTCTAGCGAGTAGAAGAAAGGGGAGCCGCGGTCCAGGTCCCGCAGGAGCTGGATCCGCGACCTCACGTACACGCCTCGGGACTGGACGAGCTGCAGGTCCTTCAGCGCGCCCTTCTTCTCTTCGTACACCTTCCGCAGGGCCGGGTCCTCGACGACCTGACCGAGACGGGACTCCAGGTCGAGCACCTCCTTCTCCAACCACCCGACCCGGGCCTCCCGCCTCTTGGTCGACCCCTTCGCGTACTCCTGACAGAAGAGATGGATGTGAGCCTTGCCCACATCCCACCATAGCCTCAAGGAGGGGAAGCCCCCCCGCTTCCTTCTCCAGTCGGCCCAGAACAGCCGAAACGAATCTCGGAACCGCGCGTCCTCCAGCAGCAGGTTGTTAAAATGCCAGTACGCGGATCCCCCCCGCGCGTGCAGCGGAGCGAGCTCCGCCCACACCAGGTGGTGGTTCATGCACGGCACCGGCCGCATGGAAGCCGCCGGAACGCCCGGGAAATGTAAAGGCGGTCGATTCTGGACCTTCCTCCCCCAGACCTCACGCTAGTGAAGGCGTTGGAGTCGGGGTGGAGATTTCGCCAGACGTCCACCAAGTCGAAGGACCCAACCAGGTCCCTCAACTTCTCCATCGCCGCCGGGCTTCGCGGGGGACCCGAACGGTCCCTCGCCTCGAGGGTGCAGTTAAAATCCCCCCCAAGGATGACGCACTCGCCCACGTCGACGGAGCCCAACAGAGCGGACACTTCTTCGAAGAAGCGCACTTGCTGCGCACCGGTCTGAGGGGCGTACACGTTCACTAGATGGAGCGGCACGCCCCCCCAGGCGAACAGTGACCTGGAACAAGTGGCCCAGCATGTGCTCCTTGACCCCCAAGATCTCCGGCTGAAAATGCGGGGCCAGCAAGATAGCCACCCCGCTGGAATTGTTGGAGAGGTGACTCATGCTGACCCCTCCTTGCCACTCCAGGAGCCACGTGGCTTCGTCTCCCGGAACGGTGTGGGTTTCTTGCAGGAAGCACACCGCATACTTCCCGTCCCGAAGGACCGAGAAGTTATTGAATCTGCGGCGCGCCTCCCTGCTGCCACTGATGTTGAGGCTGGCTATGGTTATCTTCATGTCAGAAGCATAGTGTAACCTCTACCTACACCTAATGGGGGGAGGAAGCGCTGCCGCTGGTCAGCCACCACTTCCTCAGCAGCCCAGTGAGAAACGTTGTGAGCCGACGCAGCTCGAGCAGGTTCACACCCTCATCCGCGCCCATGATCTTAACGGTGGCGCGGACGGATACGATGAGCAGCACCAGCTCCGACCACCTGTCGAGGGCCAGCCGGACCTTATTGCGCCGACCCAGACACGTGGCCATAAAATCCCGGAGTTCCCTTACGGGAATGAAGGGAGACTCGGCAAGGGGCAAGAGGTCATCCATTGCCTCGTCGGCGCTGGAGTCCGAATCGTCCTCCGTGC
The DNA here is from genome assembly GCF_052327205.1 of Somniosus microcephalus. Taxonomy (NCBI): domain Eukaryota; kingdom Metazoa; phylum Chordata; class Chondrichthyes; order Squaliformes; family Somniosidae; genus Somniosus; species Somniosus microcephalus. The sequence continues at coordinate 305,245,463 of NC_140990.1, read as the reverse complement.
CCATCACCGAGTCCCCATCCTCCTCCAGGGGGTCGTCACCAGCGGCCGACCCGTCCTCCGCGCAGTGCGAAGCGAACGGCTCGGCCGCGCCAACCAGCCCCGCCTCCGCCCGGACCCCACCCCCAGGATCGGCAGCAGAGGATTTCTCCCTGGGCTCCTCTAGGGGTGCTGGGCCAGAAGACGACGGCGGTTCAGAGCTCTCCTCCGCCTCAGACGCCGGAACGACCGGAGAAACCGGGGAGAGAACAATTCCCAGCTCCTCCAGTACGTCCGGCACCAGAGACGCAGCCAGGGGGCCATCCTCCTCCCCGCCAACAACCTCCGACCCAGCGGATGGGGGGTTTTGAATTAAAAGCTCTACCAGGACGAGCAGCCCCTGGGAGATGTCCGGGTCGCATTGGGCGAGCTCATTATCCTCGAGCTCGCCTGACCCAGACCCCAGTCCGCCCGACCCGGCGAGGGGTAACGGCACCGATAGAAGGTGAATTTCAATTACTGCCGCGGGTTGATCTGCGACCCCCCCCACGGGCAGGGTCTCGTCCCCATCCCCGGAAGGCATGCATCGGAAGGACACATCTGCCTCAGCCTCCCGAGGGACAGGCAACCCCTGCCGATCGCTGGTGATGACGACAGCTGGGGGGTGGGGGGCGCAGTACCCGCAGCGGGCGACGACTCCCCCTGCTCGGAGGGATCTTCCTCCTCCCGGTCCTCCTCCTCTTCCAGGGGGTCGCGCCTTCTTTTTAGCACGGAGGGAGCGAGGGAGACCTCCATGACTGCAGAGGCCTCCTCCTCAGCTCCCTCCGGCGGAGCAGGTTTGTTGGGCTCCTCGGGCCCGAGCCCAGCCGCAGGTAATGGCATTTCCGCTACGGTGGTTGCGGCCACAGGCTCGAGCACGAGGCCCCTCCCGCTCACGTCTGCCCCGATTAACTCCGCGAGGTGCGCGGGTGTAAGGGGCTCAAGGGGCAAGGGCTGGCCATCCACGGGGGGACCCGCCCTAAGGTGTTTATTTTTCCGCCGCGCCTTCTTTCCGGCTGGACACGCTCCCTCCCCCCCGCCGGAGGCCTTGGTGGCATCGGCCCCCGACGTCGACCGCGCATCAGACGTTCCCGACGCGCGGGCAGATCCGGGGGGAGGAGCGTCGGCGGCGCCAGCCTCGGCCGCACGAGATGATCCGGCGGCCTTGGAGGCGGGGCAGTTTTTCCGGATGTGCCCCACCTCCTTGCAGGCGTGGCACCGCACACCGTCCGACGTCCAGAAGACTCGATAGGCGGTCCCCTCGTGGTGGACGACGAATGCCCCGTCAGTGTCCTCCTCCCGCGCCAGCTGGATGAACAGCTGGCGCCGGAAGGAGAAGACGTGGCGAAGGCTGGCCTCCCGGAAGCCGAGCGGGATGGGTGTGATCCCCGACCTCACCTCCCCAAGTTGAAGTAGATGGGGAAGGAGGAGCTCACCAGGAACATAGGGCGGGACGTTCGAAATAACCACCCTCTGCGCGGTGGCCTCGAGGGGGTCCACCGGCAGGAAGGTCCCGCCCACGGTGAGCCCCTTGGTGACAGACAGGGACACCGCCCGCTCCGACCCCAGGAAGAACACAGCCTTCCCATACATTTTTGAGGCCGCGACGATGGCTGAGGGGCCGACAACCCCAGCCATGGCTTTAACGCAGGCCTCAATGGTCATAGTGGGGTGAGTGTAGCTCTTCACCCCAAGCTTTTTTGTTATTAGTCTGAATGGTGACGGGGCAGCAGAAGCAGTGGGAGCAGCTGTGGCTGTGGCTGCCACTCCCGCATACGTCTTGGCTGGCCCCGTCACTGGCAAAGGTGCAGTCGCCATTCTGGGGTGTTTTCTAAAAAAGGGCTACACTCACCCCAAGTCACAGGCCTGAAGGTGTTAATGTGGCCTCAGGTATTTTTTTGGTCCTCAATTGAGCAGAGGGAGCTGTTTAAATTGAAGGCACACCTCTCCCCCTTATTGATTGAAATTGGGAGAGGGGCCTTCTCCCCTCTGCTCAATAGGCAATTAATAATTAAAGATGAAATGAGGTGCCTCAGAGAGAAAGGCAGAGAAAGACAAAGAGAGGGAGAGGGGGCGGGGGTGGGAAGGAGGGAGGCCGCAAAGGCAGGGTCGCCACTCAGGATGGTGGGTGGGTGGGTGTCGGCAGGGGTGCACTCTCCGATGAAAAATTAAAGTCTTTGAAGGTGGTCTTCTAACAGGGGGAGAAGATGTCTTCACCTGGGAAAGCTGGAGATGCCCCAGGCTCAGTCCCACACCAGGTCTTAACGATGTACAATTGGGCTGATCACCTAGGCAGCTCCAGCTATCCCAGGCCAGGCAATAGGAAGGGGTGCTTAATTAGTGGTGTGTGTGGCCTAGTGTTTTACACGAGCCACACACACACACACCCCTTGATGATCCGGCCCTTTTTTCTTCTTTTCTCCCCCCACCTAAAATACAAAGGCCTAGAAATTCACTTTGGGCCCGCCAGCTGGCGTGCGCCCAAAAGTTAGCGCTGAGCGCGGAGCCAGTTGCGCGCGTCAGATATTCAGTTTTTGCGCCCCAAGTCAGAACCGGGTGCTATTCCAGGGTGTGCCCGCCCCCGCTTGGGGCGCTGAAACTGAATTTCAGCGCTCTAGGCGCCGCTGCGCCACCCGCTGCGGAGCGGCAGGCTGCGGTACTGCAGGCCTCCTCCTTCTCTTAAGGGGGAGGTGCCTGCAACGGGGAGATTGCCGCTGGATAGTGCCGACAAATGAGCCCGGCACCACGGAGAAGTGCCGGGTTCGCAGAAAGCAGCCGGCAATGCCGCGGGGGGGGGTGGAGAAGGCCGGGGAAGGAGGTGCGGGCAGGCGGCCGCCGAAAAAGCGGCCGGCTGCACCTCCACCTTAAAGCGCCCCACTAAGGCTACAGTACGGCCCCGTTTTCTGATCGCTGTTTGCAGCCGCTGCGGAAGAGGCGGCCGCAACTAAATATGGGGGTCGGGCCGGTATCGGGGCGGAACCGGGGCACTGCGCACACCGATGACATCATCGGTGCCGGCGCAGCGCTAACGGCTACCGCCGCCATTACCGCTGCGCTGAATATCAGCGCAAACTCCTCTATTGGCGCAGAAGCCCTCTTTGGGCGGTAACTGGCCGCAAAGCTGGCAGCGCCTTACTGAATTTCTAGGCCAAAGTCTTTGGGAGAGTGCACCAAATAACACCCACCTGAAAGATGATGTTGTTCTTCCCTCCTTCCAAACAGTTGGTAGTTGTTGGTTGTTTCTCTCCCCTCTCTCCTGGAATGGAGGCCAGTTTGGGGAGGCAGTAATGGGAAAGGCCTCTCCCCTGGTTGGTGTTGTTGCTGGCCTCCCTTCTCCTTCTCCTCCTCTGTCCTCTCTCTCCAGGCACCTCAGTTGCTGTGATGATGGTGGAGGTGGAGGTGGTGGTGGTCTAACGATATCCTCCTCTTCCTGGTCAGGAGACCACCACTTTACACTCTCCACTCTCCTGGTTTGTCTGCTCCTTCTCCTCTTGCTGACTGAGGCAGCTGCACAGGCAGGAAATGCTGGAACAGAGGGTAACTCAAGACTGAAGTACAGAAGCCTGCTAGGGCTTTTTAGACAGGTGTGGTCACTGCCGGTACTGCAGTATAAAATCAGTTCTTCTCTTAAAGGTACATACACAACAATTATGGTTCTGGGATCATTGCATACTGCCTAACTATTAAAATAAGTTATCCACAAGCTTTATTCAGGTACAACCAGTTTGAACCACTTCTATTGTCAGTGTCTAGCTTGTCTGTGTATTTTTTTATTCCTTCATGGGATGTGGGCGTCACAGGCAAGGCCAGCATTTATTGCCCATCCCTAGTTGCCCTTGAGAAGGTGGTGGTGAGCCGCCTTCTTGAACCACTGCAGTCCATGTGGTGAAGGTACTCCCACAGTGCTGCTAGTTAGGGAGTTCCCGGATTTTAACCCAGTGATGATGAAAGATCAGCGATATACTTTTAAGTCAGGATGGTGTGTGACTTGGAGGGGAACTTGGACGTGGTGGTGTTCCCATGCGCCTGCTGCCCTTGTCCTTCTAGGTGGAAGAGGTCGCGGGTTTGGGAGGTGCTGTCGAAGAAGATTTGGTGAGTTGCTGCAGTGTACCTTGTAGATGGTACACACTGCAGCCACGGTACGCCGGTGGTGGAGGGTGTGAATGTTTAAGGTGGTGGATGGGGTACCAATCAAGTGGGCTGCTTTGTCCTGGATGGTGTCGAGCTTTCTGAGTGTTGTTGGAGCTGCACTCATCCAGGCAAATGGAGAGTATTCCATCACACTCCTTACTTGTGCCTTGTAGATGGTGGAAAGGCTTTGGGAGTCAGGAGGTGAGACACTCGCCACAGAATACCTAGCCTCTGACCTGTTCTTGTTGCCACAGTATTGATGTGGCTGGTCCAGTTAAGTTTCTGGTCAATGGTGACCCCCAGGATATCGATAGTGGGGGATTCAGCGATGGTAATGCCATTGAATGTCAAGGGGCAGTGGTTAGACTCTCGCTTGTTGGAGATAGTCATTGCCTGGCACTTCTGTGGCGCAAATGTTACCTGCCACTTATCAGCCCAAGCCTGAATGTTGTCCAGGTCTTGTTGCATGCGGGCATGGACTGCTTCATTATCTGTGGAGTTGTGAATGGCACTGAACACTGTGCAGTCATCAGCAAACATCCCCATTTCTGACCTTATGTTGGAGGGAAAGTCTTGATGAAGCAGCTGAAGATGGTTGGGCCTAGGACACTGCCCTGAGGAACTCCTGCAGCGATGTCCTGGGGCTGTGATGATTGACCTTCAACCACCACAACCATCTTCCTTTGTGCTAGGTATGACTCCAGCCAGTGGAGCATTTTCCCCCTGATTCCCATTGACTTCAGTTTTACTAGGGCTCCTTGATGCCAGACTTGTTCAAATGCTACCTTGGTGTCAAGGGCAATCACTCTCAATTCACCTCTGGAATTCAGCTCCTTTATCCATGCTTGGACCAAGGCTGTAATGAGGTCGGGAGCTGAGTGGTCTTGGCGGAACCCAAGCTGGGCATCAGTGAGTAGGTTATTGGTAAATACCGCTTGATAGCACTGTCGATGATACCTTCCGTCACTTTGCTGATGATTGAGATTTGACTGATGGGGCGGTAATTGGCCGGGTTGGATTTGTCCTGCATTTTGTGGACAGGACATACCTGGGCAGTTTTCCACATTGTCGGATAGATGCCAGTGTTGTAGTTATACTGGAACAGCTTGGCTAGAGGCGCGGCTAGTTCTGGAGCACAAGTCTTCAGCACGATAGCCGGGATGTTGTTGGGGCCTATAGCTTTTGCTGTATCCAGTGCGCTCAACCGTTTCTTGATATCACGTGGAGTGAATCTAATTGGCTGAAGACTGGCTTCTGTGATGGTGGGGACCTCGGGAGTAGGCCGATATGGATCATCCACTTGGCACTTCTGGCTGAAGTTGGTTGCAAACGCTTCAGCGGTGTCTTTTGCACTCACGTGATGGGCTCCACCATCATTGAGGATGGGGATATTCTTGGAGCCTCCTCCTCCCGTTAGTTGTTTAATGGTCCACCACCATTCACGACTGGATGTGGCAGGACTGCAGAGCTTTGATCTGATCCGTTGATAGTGGGATCGCTTAGCCCTGTCTATAGCATGTCTAAAGGTAACAAAGGTATGGATGAGGGTTTCAGCAGCGGATGAGCTGAGGCAAGGGCGAAGATGGGCGATGTTACGGAGGTGGAAATCTTTGTTATGCTGTGGATATGTGGTCGGAAGCTCATTTGAGGGTCAAAAATGACACCAAGGTTGCGAACAGTGTGGTTCAGCCTCAGACAGATGTTAGGGAGAGGGATGGAGTCAATGGTTAGGGAACGGAGTTTGTAGCGGGGGACCGATAACAATGGCTTCGGCCTTCCCAATATTAAGCAGTCTGACAATTTAGACACTGTGGATACTGGCAGCAGCATTTGGATATGTTGAAGTTTACAGAAATGGTGGGACAACAGCAAACAGGAAGACCCCATTGGTAAGAAATCATGAAAGCAATTCACATATTACCAAAAGAAAAATCCTTTTAAAGTGATCCCTTTGACGAGAAATTACAGGAAAAGGGCGACCTTGTGAAATTTAGGGAGAGAGTTACAGACCAATTACTATGCGGCTAAAGGCAAGACCGCCGATGGTGGAGCGAAGGGAGGGAGAGATACGCAAGAGTCCAGAGTCAGAAGAACAGCGAGTTTGGACTGATATAGGACTGGGGAGATCACCGAGGTAGAGAGGGATGAGGCCCTAAAGGGATTTAAACATGAGAGGATGTGGATTTTAAATTTGAGGGTAATAATGGATCGGGGATGAACGTAGGTTAGTGAGGACTGGAGTGATGGGTGAGCAGGACTTGGTGTGGGATAGGTTACTGGCAGCAGCGGTTAGATGTGTCGAAGTTTACAGAAATGGTGGGACAAAAGCAAACAGGAAGACACCTTTGGTAAGAAATCATGAAAGCAATTGACATATTACCAAAAGACCAATCCTTTTAAAGAGAACCCTTTGACGAGAAATTACAGGAAAAGGGTGACCTTGTGAAATTGTTAGCAGGAAACTGCACGAAAGGAGTGATAACGATGAAGAATTTAGAATGAGAAACAACCATTTGTTCCATCAAGCTGCTGCTTAGACAGACTGTAGTGTATGTACCTTTAAGAGAGAACTACTTTTACAGCTCCTGTATACTGTAGTACCGGCAGTGACCACACCTGTATATAAGCCTTGAGCATGCCTCTGTACTGTCAGTCTTTAGACTACCCTCCTCCAGTAAACACCTGTTGATTGTTAAGTTACAGCCTCCATCTAGTTATTGGAAAACATACTACTTTAAGAATCATGGATTCAACACAGACCATGCACAATGCTACCCTGTAATACTCTGTAACACACTAGTTTAGTCTCTCCAAGGAAGGCTTTCCACAAATAATCATTAATTCCCAATGGTGATCATCATAACTGCAGTATATTTATCCATCCCTAAACTTTTACTATTCATGCTAAGTTTAATGATAACACACAGTGATCAGAGAAAAGCTTCCTCCCAGATTATTATTGATCTCTTTTATAAAGGAATTAGTTGATGCAGCGTAACTGCTTTGGCAAGAAGCTGCAAGATGAAGGCGATCTGCACAGGACTAAAAGTGGCAGATGAGGAGACTAGATCGATCTTGACAAATTTATATCAATCACAGAAAAAAATACCGTAAAATATAAATTGTTTGAGCTTCAAGCATTATTTTTTTTGTCTAAACAGCAATGTATTTGGATGTAGTTTTTTCAAAGCTCTATTTCTGTATTGATGTTAAATAAGCTACCTATTGATGTAATAATAATCTTATGCCTGCGCACACTTTGCCAATTATAAATGATGGAAACTGCCTATGCAAACTGCAGCAACACTATTGGTAGAAGGCGTAATTACAGCATGACACGCTTATATAGCCGTTTGCATTATAAATGTGGACATAGGAATTTCTAATGGTAATATAAAAATAAGGACAGAATGGCCCAGGAATTCAGGTCGGGGGCTTCCCGCGGGTGCAAGCCCCCGACCTGCACTTACCTAGTGCGCCGGCCGTTGAGCTGTGGGCCCGCGTGGGATTCCGATCCTGGGCCTGCTCCAACTGTCGGCGCGCAGTGCTTGCGTATCCCAGGGGCGCAGTTAGTTCGATGCATCCCCTGGGATCACGTGGGCCATGGAAAGCCAATGGTAGCAGGGAATGCTTCATTCATAAGTTTGACAGGAAGAGCTGTCAAACCTATAAATGCTATAAGCCCCAAAACATCACTAAAATCTCAAATAATTTTTTTTAAAAATCACATTTTTAAAATAAACTATAAATTACATGAAATAACTATTTTAAACAATAATTTAAATTTTTGAAAAAATTAATTACATTTTCTAACGGGGCTAAAAATAAACTTACCTTTCTTTAAAGCATTTAAAAATAATTAACATGTGGAAAAAATGTTTTAATTTTAATTAACTCACCATTTACCTTGTTAAAAGCAGGCCTTGTGCCTGCTTTGTAAAAGTGTAATTCCTGGAGACTTACCCTCCCGGAGAACCCTGCAAAAAAAACGTAAGCTCAATGCGCGCGCGCAGCCTCTCCGGCGCACGCGTTCGACCTCTGAACCCCTTCTTTCAGGGGAACGGAAGTGCCGGTTTCCCCCGCATGCGCATTGCATGCATGACACCGGCACTTTCGTTGGGCCTACGCGTGAGTACCCCGTGCGTATTCACGCGTTGGGACCCGAATTTCTGGGCCAATATATACAGAATATATTCTGTTCTGATGAAGGGTCCCAGTCCTGAAACGTTAACTCTGTTTCTCTCTCCACGGATGCTGCCTGGCCTGCTGAGTATTTCCAGCATTTTCTGTTGTTATTTTATACCGAATATATGTCTTTAAAATGGGGACTAAATTACAACTGGACATCCAGGTCCAATTCTCCCCTGACACCTAACCTCAATTCACCTGAAGACTCCTGTGTGCACTGCGGCAGGAGATCAACTGGTTTATTAATAAAATCATTGTATCTGTCATGCCTTCTTTTGAAAAGGTATAAGTAAGCTCTTCCGAGGTTTTGGCGCTGTGCGGACCTCCTGCGATTTTAAAATTGTGTTGCGGTGCCGCTGATGTCATTGAGCCACGAATTTCACCTTTTAATTATCCCATGCCTGCCTGAGGTGGGCAGCCTCGACACTGCCAGAATTCCGGCAGTTAAAGTGGCGGGGATGGGAATGCTGCAGGAACATAGCGGCTTCCATCTGGCTGCCATTTTAACCGTCCCTGCCCACACTTTTCCTGCTGGGCGGACTGGGTTAAAATTGAAGTGTGCTCTTCATGGAGAAAGAGGCAGCATGTGTGCAGAGGAGATTTCCCTTTCCTTGGCATTTATATGGAGAACTAAAAACATCTTCCGGATCTGCTTCCAGGTCCACTAAACCTGGGAGACTGAGTTGACTTGCTCCCTCCTTTGCTGCATCTTCTGCAATAGGACTTAACCTAAGTTTTCGTCATTGAAACGGGTGGATTTTCCCAAATTGCTCTTCGCAGCCATTTTTGCAGAAACCAAAACTAGATTGATTCCTGGGATGAGAGGGTTGTCCTATGAGGAGAGATTGAGTAGATTGGGCCTATACTCTCTGGAGTTTAGAAGAATGAGAGGTGATCTCATTGAAACATACCAGGTTCTGAAGGGGATTGACAGAGTAGATGCGGAGAGGTTGTTTTCCCTGGTTGGAGAATCTAGAACTAGGGGGCATAGTCTCAGGATAGGGGGCATAGTCTCATTAAGATTGAGATGAGGAGGAATTTCTTCACTCAGAGGGTTGTGAATCTTTGTAATTCTCTACCCCAAAGGGTTGTAGATGCTGAATCGTTGAGTATCTTCAAGGCTGAGATAGATAGATTTTTGGACTCTAGGGGAATCAAGGGATATGGGGATTGGGCGGTCGAAGATCAGCCATGATCTTATTGAATGGCGGAGCAGACAGCAGGCTCAAGGGGCCGTATGGCCTACTCTTGTTCCTAATTCTTATGTTCTGTTCTTAACTTCAAATAGTGATTGGGTCTGAAAAAAAGTGCCAAAAAGTAATCTATAAATGCTACTGGCTGGCTCAATTCTGCGACTGGTAGCAGTTCAGCTTATAGGCCTGATGTTCTGTACACAGTTTCCATATGCAGAGAGCCTAGGCAAATAAAGGGATGGTCCTTTATGTAAAGAGGCCCACCCCCGTGCTACCGATATGATGCACCCACGCTAAGCCGTGTACGGCCCTGATTTTGTTGTGATTGCAAAAGTGGGGCTTGTTTAGAAAGAGTGCACTGGAACGGGGGTTGGGGGGGGGGGTGCGCGAGAGAAAAGAGAGAACAATTGAGAAAATGAGGTACTAAGTAAAATAGAAGAGAGTAGAGAGGAGGGAAATGGAAAATGATACTGCAACATGGACTGTTTAGAATTAGCTTCCTTTTGTAGTTTGTAATAATATTGATTTATAACATTCAGCGTCAGATTACTTGCCTGAAACTAATTCAGGTTCACTGCAAAAGGGCTACATATAATATAGTTTCCATTAGATTGAACTGAACTATCATGCCAGTGCTGCAAATTTCCGCCTGACAACTAACAAGGTCAAGTTATTTTTGAGTTTTGGGAAGCAGAAGAAAGAACCATCCTGCCTGCTTTGTGAGCCAGAACAGAACTGCTGACCTTCTGTTTGCAATGCAACTAAAGGATGTTTCTTTTTTAGAGTTGATGGCCTAGAGTTTTATCATTGGTAACTGGGTGTAGAGCTCCTGCTGTTGGAAGTGCCTATTGAAAATGTGGGCGTGAGCCTCCCCCTCACAATTTTTCTTACATCAATTTTAACCCTGTGGTGGGTGGTGGTGGGGGGGGGGGGTACCTTCAAATTTCCAATATCCACTCCTAGAAGCTGAAACTCTACATCCAGACACTGAAGATGAGAGGAGATCCTATTGAGGTGGCCAAGGTCCTTAAGGATATTGACAATTAAACCCTGAGAAACCGTTTACTATGGTCCCAAGAACAACAACAAAGTAACATGGGATGAGGCATAGAAAAGGTAAGATGAACAGACAGATCAGATAAAGCCAGCTCCCACAGAGGGTGGTCAATGTTTCGAATGGGGATCGGGCGGTCGATGATCAGCCATGATTTTATTGAATGGCGGAGCAGGCTCGAGGGGCCGTATGGCCTACTCTTGCTCCTAATTCTTATGTTCTGTTCTTATGTTCAAATGGTGATTAGGTCTGAAAAAAAGTGCCAAAAAGTAACCTATAAATATTTTATTTTCAAAGAAAGTTGGACAGGAACTTAGCGAGAAAATCGATTGAGGGATATAATTAGCGAATGGTGCATTCTGTTTTTGAACTTTGTGCTGGCCAGATGGACCAAAATGGTCTTTTCTGATTTTGTGCACATCTGTTCCTATGGCACCAGTTCAAAATTCATGAACCACAAGTGAAATAAAATACAGAGACACATACCTCCACAAGGCATAGTGAATACCATAGGTATGCTGAAGCATGGATTCCACTGCTTGGAGAAGTCTAGTGATTTCTGCACAGGGCCTGAAAAAATATCCAAAATGATAGCAGTGAGCTACGCTGCATAATTATGCTCTCGGAGAGTCACAATGCCGCAGGTGAAAGCGGAGGGTCAGGAAGGCAGTGAGGAGGATTCTTAATTAGCCCAAGAAAAAAGTGTTGCCAGTTTAACTAGCGCTAGAGCAAGGGAGACAAATCCAACAATATATAATCAACAACTGTTCCAATTAAAAGTCAAAGTCACCCCAGCACAGGCATTGCTGAGTACAAGTTCTCAATAAAATGTTATACCAAACCTCTTTTTGACCTCGGCCACCCTGGATGCACATCCATTCATCTCCTGCTGCAGAAATGTGCTCCAGTACAAGCGAAGTCTACACAAAGTAGAGATCTAATTTCAATCATTTATTACTCCTTCAATACTTGGTGTGCTGACACTGTTATTTTTATTTTTACCTTGGTCCTTTCCCTTTGTGACTCTGTAAAGCGAGTACATCCTGCTCCCTAATCTAGTGCTCCTTCTAGGCCTGCGCTACTGGGAGAAGAAAGTGAGGTGACCTGCTACTGAATGTCTGAGTGTTCCCAGGATGGTGGTGGCTCTCAACCTCCATCAGTTGGGTCATGGATTGAAACATAGAAACATAGAAACATAGAAGATAGGAGCAGGAGTAGGCCATTTGGCCCTTCGAGCCTGCTCCGCCATTCAATGAGATCATGGCTGATCATCCAAATTCAGTACCCTGTCCCTGCCTTCTCCCCATATCCCTTGATCCCTTTAGCCTTAAGAAATATATCCAACTCTTTTTTGAATATACTTAGTGAACTGGCCTCCACCGCCCTCTGTGGCAGAGAATTCCACAGGTTCACCACTCTCTGGGTGAAGAAATTCCTCCTCATTTCAGTCCTAAATGGCTTACCCCTTATCCTTAGACTATGACCCCTGGTTCTGGACTCCCCGGCCATCATAAACATCCTTCCTGCATCTAGTCTGTCCAGGCCTGACAGAATTTTATAGGTTTCGATGAGATCCCCTCTCAATCTTCTAAACTCCAGTGAGTATAAGCCCAATCGACACAATCTCTCCTCATACATCATTCCTGCCATCCCAGGTATCAGCTTGGTGAATCTTCGCTGCACTCCTTCCATGGCAAGAACGTCCTTCCTCAGATAAGCCGACCAAAACTGCACACAATACTCAAGGTGTGGTCTCACCAAGGCCCTGTACAACTGTAGCAAGACATCCTTGTTCCTGTACTCGAACCCTCTTGCTATGAAGGCCAACATGCCATTTGCCTTCTTAACCGCCTGCTGCACCTGCATGCTTACCTTCAGTGACTGGTGCACAAGAACACCCAGGTCTCTTTGCACTTCCCCTTCTCCCAATCTATTGCCATTCAAATAATAATCTGCCTTCCTGTTTTTGCCACCAAAGTGGATAACCTCACATTTATCCACATTATAGTGCATTTGCCATGTTTCTGCCCAATCACCCAATCTGTCCAAGTCGTACTGGAGTTTCACGACATCCTCCTCATAGCTTACCCTCCCACCCAGCTTTGTGTCATCTGCCAATTTGGAGATATTACATCCAATTCCTTCGTCCAGATCATTAATATATATAGTGAACAGCTGGGGTCCTAGGACCGATCCTTGCGGTACCCCACTAGTCACTGCCTGCCACTCGGAAAACTATGGTGGCTGCCTGGGGATTCCCTCTTTGTACTTGTGTGGGGTGGCTGGCTGGCATGCATATTGTGCACCCTATGTGAACATTTCCCCGTAGGCACTAGCCATTCGTTCAGGAGCCTAGACTTGCAGGTTGCATTTTTTGGGTGAGCTTCACTGCTCATTTTCTGACTTAAAATTGGGTGAGATAGTGCTTTCAGAAACTCCATTTGATGAGCCACATATTTACAAATAGGCACGATTTTGATGATATCTGTGATTCTTTTATTTCAGAGAAGTTTCCCAAAATTTCTTCACTATCTATTTATTGTTTCCTTTTTTTTAATTTTTCCTGTTTTGGGACAATAATTTTTTGACTTAAAATGGTAGATGTTTCTTAAGTATTTATTTCTTCGTTCATTTTTGTGCCTCCTGTATTTGGACATTTTTGTTTTAAAATGGAACTTGATCATCTATACACAGCATGTGACTCAGCAGCCCACATATAAGCAACTGGAGTCTATTTTCCATTGCACATCTCATGTTCAATTTGGTAATGCATTTTGCTGTTTTGTTATGGCTGTAGGGTGTGAATGAACAGAGAGATCTGGAGTTCAAATAATAATACCCTCCAAATGCGAATGTGGGTGGATAAAGCCATAAAAATAGAGGCCTAAAGAGATAATGATAAATCTGTACAAGGCAATGGGTGGTACACAGAACACTTTAATAGAAGCCATTTCAAATGTATAGCATGGATTCACAAGGATGATGCCAGGGATGCAACATTATAGTTATGAGGAGAAACTTAAAATACTGGTATTATTGCCACTGGAACAGAGAAGGCTAAATTCTGGTTTAAGTAGAGTTCCTTATGAGCTGGTATGGTTCTTGGGTCCATGTCCCTAATACAACTTATATCTTGAATGTTAACCTATGAACCATAGGATGCTTTTCCATTTTATAGCAGCTTCTCTTTAAAAAGGTTTTGCACCTCCTCCCAGTACAGAAGAGCAATCACCTCTGAAAAAGCTTAGATGCTGCTGTAAGGGGACAAAAATGACTTCTTAGAATTAAAAGTTAGAAGTAACTATAACTTCTTAGAATTAAAATTAGTGGAAAATAAGTTTGTCTCCTATCCTTGTTTAGGAATGTAGAACCCTGAAAAGACAGGAACTGTAAAACTAATAAGCTGATCTTTTTGTCTTTGCTTAAGATAAGGCAGGACATACAGGTGGGATGAGGTAAGCACTCCTGTCCAGAGCAGGAACAGATAAATTAGCCCGCGAATGCTGTAAAGATGGGTTTCTGTGAACCATTTAGCAACCTCCCTGATAAGGGTCATCGAATGGACACAGTCCTTCGCCTATTCTGTAGACCAATCAATGATTGTAGAAGGAGGGTGCACGAGAGGTGCACGCCTCAAGTTAGGATATAATTGCTGTACGTATTTGATACTCGGTGGAAGAATCCTTTCTCTGGGATGAGACTGAGATTTTCCCCATGCATGTGCATGAATAAAGATCGTGAAACTTATCCAAGGTGTCCGTCTGGTGAATTTGTGGTTGCTATAGGGCAAGTGTTGACCCCTTATCTCAGGGGGTCCACTTGAGAGGAGGGAAGACTTCTCTTTTACCCCAACAATTGGTGTAGTCGGCAGGATACAGACTCTCCGACCCGAACAATGTGGCCGCTGTTGGGGTGAGTATCTTTTAAATACCACCTACAAGTTAGAGCTGATACATTGTGGGACAGAAGGGGAGATAATCTGTATAAAAGAACTAAGTATAACAAATCATGAACTGACGGGAACTGAGGAATAAGCATGATATGGGTTATGAGTAGGTCCTGAAGCACGGCCAATGAGGCAATACCAGCGAATGTATACGGCCGGGGCAGACAAGAAGGAATACAAGAATAACCTAGGGGTGACGTACCGACCCCAGCAATAAAATAGGCGAGTTGCAAGTAGTGCAGAAAGTTTAAGCATACCTCTGACAACAAATCGCCAGAACAAAATTGTTGCAAGTACGGTCTCACTCTGCGAGAGCATTTAAGAGAGGTGCCGCTGACAACAATCCAGTTGCAAGTACCGTCTCACTCTGCGAGAGTAAAGTAAGGGACGTACCGCTGACAACAATTAACCATGGGAAGTGAAAAACTCGAGTGGGGACCGGTGGGGTCTCTGACACGCTATTTAGCAGACAAAAATAAAAGATTAATTGACAAAATGGTTAAAAACGATTGGCAACTGAACGGCCCACCGGTAAAACAAAGAGAATGGTGGGCTAAGGATACAAAATTAAAGGAAGAAAAGCTCATCATTTTAGTGGCTCACGCATATTATGAGTTGAGTAGACGTACTCGAATTTGGACCAAAAACGGGTGCTAAAATTGTACCCGAGTACCAGTAATTTAAGAAAAGGAATGCTGGAATCTCAGTTTGTGTGAAAGTGTGTGTTAAAAGTGTGGAAGTTTTCTGTCTTTGAAAGTGTCTGTTGTGATTGTTTTAGCTCCACCCACTCTTTTTTTACAGAGAGCTAAAAGCTGTTTAACCCTTTGAAGACTTGTCTTGAATGATGGACAAGCGTGTGTTGTTTTAAGTTTGTTAATTGTTTCACAAAAGATAAGCTTCAGCCTTGAAGTTACAGTTGCCAAGGTGCCTGGAAGAAAATTAATTTGAATGTTTACAAGGCATGAGTGATTGTTTTGTTGTTAATGTGGCTTCTTTCTTTCTTTTCCAAGTGATACTGGTTAGTTTACAAAAAAAATTGATCTGGTTTAAATTGGAGTTATGAGGTTAATTAACCTATTAAAACCAGACTTTCATTGTGGCCACGGTGAAATTCTGGTTGGTGTAAATTTGTGTAGACCGCATTGAATAAGATAACTCTACTTCGCGAGAACATCTGATAGTGACAGGTCCCTCTACAATATTTAATTGACTACGGTACTGGGAGCCCTACAGAATGCGGGACTAAAGGTAAGCCCTAGAAAGGTACAGGTAGGGAAGGACGAAGTAATCTACCTAGGATACATAATAACACAAGGGATGAGACAAATGCCCGAAGACAGAAAGGTGGGTTAATAAAGAACAGTACATTGAGAGCCAGGTGATAAATAATCAGAATCAGTGTGACGTGTGGTCATTGAAGGAAGCAGATCAGAGACTTAGGGCTGCTCCATCGGGAGTTTGTGATTCTGTGTAATACAGAGGATTTAAGGAAAATGTCCAGTAATATGAATAAGCTGGAGCTAGGAGGGGATCCTTTTAAAAGCTATAGCAGACGTAGAGCAGGGTGCAAATGAGACTCCGGCAGCATTTGCCGACAGACTATGGCCCACATGGGAGGGGCACTAGGACCGAGAGGACAGCTAGCAGGAGCAGCATGCAACCACTGGCTGTGTGCTTTGATTTCTCACAGTCTCCCGTACTTACAAGCAGCTATAGCAGATTTTGATCCAGAAGATGGGGTAAATACAAAGGCTAAAGTTGTGAGGAAAATGACCCTGCGCTTTGAGGTGTGCCAGACAGATAAAAGGAATATCGGGGTAATGAATAAGCCAAAGGGCAAGGTTTGTGAAATGAAAGGGGGAAGCCCTCAGAGATGGCAGCAGGAAGGGTCCGCGCCAGAGAGTGGGGGGGGGGGGTGGCGGCGGGGGGCAGTCAGGCAGGTACTAGGGATTTTTTGCCAGAACTTTATCCCAGAATATGCAGAAATGGCCCAGCCTATAGAGGATTTGACCAAAGGGGGGAAACCATCCCAGGAGCCGCTGGACTGGGGCCCCGACCATGAAACAGCTTTTGTAAAGTTAAACAAGCCCTCATAAGTGCTCCTGCCCTGGGATTACCAGACCAGAATAGGCCAGTCCACATCTATAACTACCACAATAAGGATCATTACAATGCGGTAGTAACCCAGGTGCATGGGGATAGACAAAGGCCGGTAGCGTACCACTCCACTAAGCAGCAGCCTGTAGCTGCAGGATTGTCCAGATGCATTGCTGCCCTCGGCTGCGCTGCGTGGGCCATCAGAGTTAGTCAACCAATAGTGATGTCAGGACAAATTATCCTACATACCCAGCATACCCTAGTAGAGTTGCTTAACACAGGAAGGCTAAGAAATGTATCAGATGCGCGTAGGGCCACATGGGAGGCGATGCTCAGACCCCCCAATGGCACAGTAACAATAGTTAAAGACAACGGTAACAATCCCGCAGGGTGGATTATAACAGAAGGAGAGGAACATCAGTGTAACATGACAGGAAGTGAAGGGGAAAATAGTGATGTTAGTGAAGCCCCACTCGAGGAAGCAGAAATTGATCTCTATGTAGATGCGTCCAGACGATATATAGACGGGACACCATGAACAGGATGGGCAGTGGTAGATTGCAATGGACAAGTTAAAAGGGAAGGTCGGCTAGAAGGAAGCCTATGGGTTAAGGCAGCAGTATTGGTGGCTCTCACTGAAGCCCTGAGGTTAGCCGAAAGAAAAAGGGTAAACATATATACAGATAGTCGATATGCCTTTGGGGTGGTGCATGATTACATGGTAGCCTGGAGCAGGCGAGGATATATGACATCAGGAGGAGGACCCATAAGATACGAGAATATAATCAAGGAATTAGTGGGAGCCTCCCTCCTACCCCAAGAGTGCACAATAATAAAAATTAAAGCACACATGAAGATCACTGACCGACACCAACAGGGCAATGCATGGGCAGGCGAGGCAGCCAAGCGGGCAGCTGAGAAAGGGAATCTGACCAATGAAGCCCAAGTCGGTGCGTGTGCCATTGGGCCCGAGGAGGTGAACATGCTTAAGGTATCGGAAGAAGCCACCCCACGGGACAGGGATGGGTGGACATGTTATCCCGAGTCCTGATAGAAGCATAGAAACATAGAAGATAGGAGCAGGAGTAGGCCATTCGGCCCTTCGAGCCTGCTCCGCCATTCAATGAGATCATGGCTGATCATCCAAATTCAGTACCCTGTCCCTGCCTTCTCCCCATATCCCTTGATCCCTTTAGCCTTAAGAAATATATCCAACTCTTTCTTGAATATATTTAATGAACTGGCCTCCACCGCCCTCTGTGGCAGAGAATTCCACAGGTTCACCACTCTCTGGGTGAAGAAATTCCTCCTCATTTCAGTCCTAAATGGCTTACCCCTTATCCTTAGACTATGACCCCTGGTTCTGGACTCCCTGGCCATCAGAAACATCCTTCCTGCATCTAGTCTGTCCAGGCCTGACAGAATTGTATAGGTTTCGATGAGATCCCCTCTCAATCTTCTAAACTCCAGTGAGTATAAGCCCAATCGACACAATCTCTCCTCATACATCATTCCTGCCATCCCAGGTATCAGCCTGGTGAATCTTCGCTGCACTCCTTCCATGGCAAGAACGTCCTTCCTCAGGTAAGGTGACCAAAACTGCACACAATACTCAAGGTGTGGTCTCACCAAGGCCCTGTACAACTGTAGCAAGACATCCTTGTTCCTGCACTCGAACCCTCTTGCTACAAAGGTCAACATACCATTTGCCTTCTTAACCGCCTGCTGCACCTGCATGCTTACCTTCAGCGACTGGTGCACAAGAACACCCAGGTCTCTTTGCACTTCCCCTTCTCCCAATCTATTGCCATTCAAATAATAATCTGCCTTCCTGTTTTTGCCAACAAAGCGGATAACCTCACATTTATCCACATTATAGTGCATTTGCCATGTTTCTGCCCAATCACCCAACCTGTCCAAATCGTACTGGAGTTTCACGACATCCTCCTCAAAGCTTACCCTCCCACCCAGCTTTGTGTCGTCTGCCAATTTGGAGATATTACATCCAATTCCCCCGTCCAGATCATTAATATATATTGGCCCAGTAATTCCTGTCGGGGGCTTGCCACGCGTGCAAGCCCCCGATGTGCACTTACCCGGCGCGCCGACATCTGAAACCTGGCCCGCAGTGGATTTCCTGTCAGTGGCCCGGTTCTGATCTCGGCGCGCTGTGCTAACCTGACCCAGCGGCGTAGTTAGTGCGATGTGCCGGCTGGGATCAGGTGAGCACTGTTCAGCCAATCAGGGGAGGGGAAACTTCATTCATAAGTTTGATAGTAAAGACTGTCAAACTCATGAAAAGAACGGCACCCCAAAACACTACTTAAACTTTAAATAAAATTTTAAAAAGCACCCCAATAATTAAATTAACTATGAATAACTTTAAAAAACTATTTTAAACAATTAATCAAATTTTTGAAAAAAATTAATTTTTAAAAAATAGGGTCTAAAACTAAACTTACCTTACTGTAGATTCTTTAAAAATAATAAACCTGTGGAAAAAAAAATTCTAAATTGTACTAAAAGCCCACTTACCTGTAAAACTAAGTACTTACGTGTGGTTTTTCAATGCGTAAAAACCGGAGCCCTTTACACATGCGCAAATCTGTAAAAATACAGGAAATCCAAGTCGCACGCGCTGCCCAATACCGCGCATGCGTTCAGCCTCTTAACCCCTTGGGTCAGAGGACAGGAAATGCCGGTTTTCAGCGCATGTGCTGTGCATGCTGAAAACCGGCAATTCCTCCTGGCACACGCGTGAGTACCCCGTCCGTACTCACGCATTGTGACAGGAATTACTGGGCCATTGTGAACAGCTGGGGTCCTAGGACCGATCCTTGCGGTACCCCACTAGTCACTGCCTGCCACTCGGAAAACGACCCGTTTATTCCAACTCTTTGCTTTCTGTCCACCAACCAGTTCTCTATCCAAGTCAATACCTTGCCCCCAATCCCATGTGCCTTAATTTTGCACGCTAATCTCTTATGTGGGACCTTATCAAAAGCCTTCTGAAAGTCCAAATACACCACATCCACTGGTTCTCCCTTATCTATTTTACCAGTTACATCCTCAAAAAATTCCAGTAGATTAGTCAAGCATGATTTACCTTTTGTAAATCCATGTTGACTTTGTCCGATCCTGTCACTGCTTTCCAAGTGCTCTGCTATTACATCTTTTATAATGGACTCCAGCATTTTCCCCACTACCGATGTCAGGCTTACCGGTCTATAATTCCCTGCTTTTTCTCCACCACCTTTTTTGAATAGTGGGGTAACATTAGCTACCCTCCAATCCATGGGTACTGTTCCAGAGTCTATCGAGTTCTGGAAGATGACCAGCAATGCATCTGCTATTTCTAGGGCCACTTCCTTAAGTACCCTGGGATGTAGATTATCAGGCCCTGGGGATTTATCAGCCTTCAGTCCCATCAATTTTCCTAACACCATTTCCCTACAAATACTGATTTCTTTCAGTTCCACCCTTTCATCAGACCCTATGTTCCCCGGCATCTCTGGGAGGTTATTTGTGTCCTCCTTTGTGAAGACAGTACCAAAGTATGTATTTAGTTGGTCTGCCATTTCTCTGTTTCCCAATTATAAATTCCCCTGATTCTGACTGCAAGGGACCTATGCCTGACTTCACCAATCTTTTTCTCTTCACATATGTATAAAAGCTTTTACAGTCAGTTTTTATGTTCCCTGCAAGCTTACTCTCATATTCTATTTTCCCTTTCTTAATTAATCCCTTTGTCCTCCTTTGTTGAATCCTAAACTGCTCCCAATCCTCAGGATTATTGCTTTTTCTGGCCAATTTATATGTCCTCTCCTTGGATCTTATGCTATCCCTAATTTCCCTTGTTAGCCACGGTTGAGTCACCTTTTTTGTTTTATTTTTATGCCAAACTGGGATGAACAAATTCTGTAGCTCATCCAATCAGCCTTTGAATGTTTGCCATTGCCTATCCACCGTCAACCCTTTGAGTGCCATTCCCCAATCAATCCTACCCAACTCGCTCCTCAGACCATCGTAGTTTCCTTTATTTAAATTGAGGATCCTAGTCTCTGAGTCAACTACTTCATTCTCCATCTTAATGAAGAATTCGATCATATTATGATCGCTACAACCCAAGGGGCCTCGTACAACAAGATTGCTAATTAATCCTTTCTCGTTACATAATACCCAGTCTAAGATGGCCTGATCTCTGGTTGGTTCCTCGACATATTGGTCCAGGAAACCATCCCATAAACACTCCAGGAATTCCTCCTCCACAGTATTGTTACTAATTTGGTTGGCCCAATCTATATGTAGATTAAAGTCACCCATGATGACTGCTGTGCCCTTATTGCACGCTTCTTTAATTTCCCTTTTAATGCCATCCCCAACCTCCGCCTTACTGTTTGGAGGTCTATATACTACTCCCACTAATGTTTTTTTTTTCCCCTTAGTATTTCTCAATTCTACCCATACAGATTCCACATCATCAGGGCTAATATCCTTCATTACAATTGTATTAATCCCTTCTTTAACCAGTAATGCTACCCCACCTCCCTTTCCTTAAGGGCAGCCCCTAGCCGGACTACAGGACTGACGCCCTTTGAGTTAATGACAGGAAGGTCAATGAGACTGCCCGAGGTACTGGTCACAGGAAGTGAGGACGTACGACCATATAAAGATAGAATATGGAGGTTTGTGATGGAACTCTGTAAGCAATTACATGACCTGAAAGCACAGGCTAGGGATCAGCAAGTAATTAAAGACTTAGAGAACGACATCAAGGAACAGAAAGTCCAAATACCCCAGGTAGGCAGTCAGGTAATGGCAAAGATAAAGCCAGAGAAACCCGGGTTCTCGCCAAAATGGACCGGCCCCCATCAGATAATAATGGTAAGTGACACGTGCGCATGCGTAGATATAAGGGGCACCGGCAAATGGAAACCCTAATTAACCGGTGATGACCGGGAAATATTATGTTTTACAGGATCTGATCCCTTATTGGGGGAGCCACGGGAGAAGCTGTGCAGGCCGACCAAAAGAACTAACAAGGCCTGTATTACAGAAACTTGAGCGACGTTAGCTCTGATCAGGAGCAAACGGGGGATTGGTAATAAAGAAAACCAAGGATAAAATACACTCTGGGGCACGCCAACGAATAGTTACGGTGTTCCTAAACCTAACGGATATAACCATCCCCAGCTTTTGTGGAAAGGAAACCATAAGCCTGTACAATAACTTAACCCTACGAGCTCTTGAAGGCCCTGAATCAAATGACATTTAATGTGAAAAGGAAAACAGGTAGAAAAGGGGACCGGGAGATAAGAGGGATACTAGAAATGGCAGGCGTGGGATACGTGGCAGAGGTTGCGACGGTGAACACTATAGACCTGCATACCATAGACGATCGGGTTGATGCCCTAATCCGAATCTTACAAGAATTGTTGGGTAGGGAAGGAGATAACCAAAGACTGCAGGCACAGCTAGGTGATGGTATGGAGGGAGAATTGCTACAAGTGGCCCACACGTTGCGGGACCACGCCAGAACTATAAATTTGATAAACAAAGCAGGAGAAGACATGAGCCAGCAACTACAGTCGGAAATAGTTTGCGCAGGGTACGGAGCATGGATACTTAGTGAAAGAGCAACTCCAAAATGGAGAAGTGCCGGATTGGATACCGAATGATGTATTTACCAATTGGACCTTAGATAAAAACATGACTCATACGTGTGAGGTACGGAGGAATAGTCATGCGTGGATACCAAAAGCTAGATGCATAACCGGACTTTTAAATATCATAGGATTTGTACTATCAATACCGCAATATGATGTAACAAAAGGAGATGCCTTATACCAAACAAACAATATAGGGGAGATAAGGAACCAAACTCGCTTGCGCTACCATGACTTGTCCAGACATGTGATTAAAGAAAACAACAGTATGAGGGGTATTAACATAGATGACTGTTATAGAAATAACCAAGTTGTTTTTGTTGAGTCTGTGTTTCCAAATGGAGTTATGCTGAATAACTGGACATAGACTACAGAAATAATTAAACAGGTCTTTAGCAATTGAGGGTCAGGGCTGAACTGGAATACACTTTGCTCCACAGGGTTTATATACCGGTGTGGTCACCACCGGTACTACAATGTACAGGAGCCATCAAAAAGTAGTCCATCACCTTAAGGTATCCTCTTAAGGTGGTACAGGTTACATACACTACAATTCCTCCCCTTTTAGCTTAACAGTGTACACCCCAATTTAAACATTACATGGATAACATATATACAACTTTCACACAAAATTGTTCAAAGATTCAGTCTCTGAGGAGGCCTCCTGATCCGGGCCAGATAACGCCTTTCAGGGGTCTCTGGTTCTCGTTGCTGGGGTGACTCATCCATTTGATCTCCTATGGATTGAACATCATCATGTACGTTCGAGTCTGAGGTAGATGCTACAGGCTCAATAACTTCTTCAACTGGTGTCTCTGCCGTAGACATGGGGTCGACCCTTGTTCTCGATTCCACAAGTTGGTCAGCATGACGTCGTATTACGTTCTCTCCAACGTCTACCGTGTACATCAAGGGTCCTTGTCGGGCACGAATTGTTCCGGATTGCCATTTATCATTCCTATAGTCCCTGGCCAACACTGGTTGTCCTATTTCGAAACTCCGAGTGGCCTTGTTATTTACGTGCTGGA
Organism: Somniosus microcephalus; assembly: GCF_052327205.1. Taxonomy (NCBI): domain Eukaryota; kingdom Metazoa; phylum Chordata; class Chondrichthyes; order Squaliformes; family Somniosidae; genus Somniosus; species Somniosus microcephalus. Next base: position 305,222,145 of record NC_140990.1, on the reverse strand, counting down.
ATTGCTTGTTTTCGACTTCCCTACGCACATTGGGTTTTAACAAATCCAACCGGGACCGCAACCTCCTGTTATAGAACATTATGGCAGGGCTTTGATTTGTCACTGCATGTGTGGCGTTTTGATATGCCATCAGGAAATTGTCCACCTTGTGTTGTAGTGGAATATGGTCTTTGCTCATGGCCTTTATCGCCTTTTTGAACGTTTGTACAAATCTCTCGGCCAACCCATTTGTAGCCGGATGATATGGGGCAGATGTATAGTGTTTCACCCCATTCTTTTTCATGAATTTCTGGAATTCTTCTGACACGAACTGTGGTCCGTTGTCTGAACATATTTGTTCCGGCAACCCATTCCTTGCAAATATGGTTCTTAGAACTGCGATCGTCTTTTCAGAGGTAGTGGTCGACATCTTAATCACTTCTGGCCATTTAGAATGTGCGTCTACTGCTATCAAAAACATGGAATCCATGAATGGACCTGCAAAGTCGATATGCACACGTTGCCATGGGGTTGAAGGCCATTCCCACGGATGCAGCGGTGCAATTGGAGGTGCGTTTTGAACTTTTTGGCACCCTGAGCAGCTTTTAGTCAGATCCTCTATTTGTTTGTCGATACCTGGCCACCACACATAATCCCTAGCAAGGCTTTTCATCTTGACTCCCCCCAGATGACCTTCATGCAATTCCTTCAGAACTCTCTCCCTTAATTTAGGAGGAATAATCACCCTTGTTCCATACATCAATGTTCCTTGACAGACGGACAGCTGTTCTCGTCTGGCTGAGAATGCTGGTAACAGTGGGTCGCCATGTGCTGGCCATCCCTTCACTGTCAAACCGTAGACCCGAGACAGTGTCGGGTCGTTTCAGGTCTCTCTCTCAATACCCGCATTGGTGACTGGTAAGCATTCGATGATGGTCGAGTGAAATATCTCGACAGGGTCAACTGCCGGTGCCTCTTCCGCTGTAGGTAGTGGCAGGTGCGACAGCCCATCAGCATTACCATGTTGCTTTGTACCTTTGAATTCGATATCATATTGATGTGCCCCTAGGAAAAGGGACCATCTCTGAAGCCTCTGCGCCGTCATAACCGGAACACCCTTCTTAGGGTTAAAAATGGAAACCAATGGCTGGTGATCTGTCAGCAGCGTAAACTTTTGGCCTTGCAGGTAATGGTTAAATTTCTTAACTCCCCACACGAGGCTGAGAGCCTCCCTATCTATCTGAGCATAGTTGCGCTCTGCGGAGGTCAATGATCTGGATGCGAACGCGACTGGCCTTTCCAAGCCATTTGGAAACTTATGTGAGAGCACTGCCCCGATACCATATGGAGAGGCATCACAAGCTAAGCGAATAGGCAGCGTTGGGTTAAAGTGAGCCAACACTTCCTTAGAGGTGATCAGTGCCTTGCCTTTTTGAAAAGCCCGCTTACAATCATCGCTCCACTTCCATGGTATTCCCATTTGCAAAAGAGTGTTCAGCAGGTGTAATACCATGGATAAATTTGGAAGAAACTTATGGTAATAGTTAACCAACCCAAGAAACGACCTCAACTGGGATACATTTTCCGGAGCGGGAGCTTTCACAACAGCTTCAATCTTGTCAGGTGACTTATGGAGCCCCGCCTGGTCAATGACGTGGCCGCAGTACGATATTCGCTTTTGAAAGAACTCACATTTCTGGCGATTAAATCTGAGCCCATATTCTTTCAATCTGGTGAGCACCTGCTCCAAATTCGCGAGGTGATCCTTATCATCATCTCCTGTAATCAGAATGTCGTCCAGGTAGCATTGTGTGCCTGGAATTCCCTGCAATACCTGCTCCATGGCCCTTTGCCAAATCGCTGGAGCCGATGCCACTCCAAAAACCAGTCTATTATACCGATATAAGCCCTTATGTGTGTTGATCGTGAGATACTGGCGTGGCGCTTCATCAACTTCCATCTGTAGGTACGCCTGCGCCATGTCTATCTTGGTGAAGTGTTTCCCGCCAGACAGCGAAGCGAAGATATCTTCAATCCGCGGAAGCGGATATTGCACCGTGTGAAGAACCGGATTAACAGTGATCTTGAAATCGCCACAGATGCGAACCTTCCCAGGTTCCCCCGGCTTGTTGCTCAACGAACGCTTCATGACAGGAACAATGGGTGTGGCCCATTCGCTCCTGTCCACCTTTGACAGTACTCCTGAACGTTCTAGCCCTTCCAGCTCTGCTTCCACAGCAGGTCGTATCGCATAAGGTACCGGTCTGGCTTTGAAAAATTTTGGGTTTGCATGTTCTTCAACCTTGATGTTTGCCGTAATTCCTTTCAGTGTTCCCAGTCCCTGTTGGAACACCTCCTTAGCATCGTCCAATATTTTGGACAGTCGTTTAGGTTTGACGTCGTCCTCTTTACAGGAATCTACAGTTAGTGCTTGTATGGAATGCCAGTCCACATTTATTCTCCGGATCCATTCCCGTCCCAGTAGTGGCGGACCTCCATCAGGTAACACATACAAGTCAATTTCCTGACTTTCTTTACCATTGTAGACCACGTTTACTTTTATCTTTCCGATGGGGTATACTATTTGCCCCGTGTATGTTTTCAATACAATCTCCGTATCCCTCAGGGGAATGTGCGAGAATAACCTTTTGTAATCTTGCTTATTCATGACCGTCAATGCCAATCCAGTGTCCAATTCCATCTTCACTTGGACTCCTGCTATCCGAAGCATGGCCCAGATAGTTTGGTGGTCTGCTGTGTTACCCACATTATGTATTTTTAGACAACCCAGTTCCTTACTGCTGGAGTCTGAATCCATCTTCTGTTCATCCGAACTGTTCTCTGTCACCTTGTGTACTTTTTTGTACTTCTCCTGCGGCGACTTTTTGCTGCTGGTCTTCTTTCCTGACTGGCATACTCTCGCTATGTGACCAAGTTTGCCACATTGCCTGCATTCTTTATCTTTGAACCAGCACTGGTTCTGGTCATGCGTTGTCCTTCCGCAACGATAGAACTTTACTGCGCCCAATGCCATTTCATTGGTGCTGAATTCCAATGGCCTTTGCTGTATCTCTGCAGCGCCTCGTGCTGCTGCCTCGTGCGATGCTGCAATGCTGAAAGCTTTGTCCAGCGTAAGATCCTTTTCCTCTAGCAGTCGCTTCTGGGTTCCTTCCCTTAGGAGCCCACACACAAACTTATCTCTCAGTGCGTCTGCTAGTCCTGTACCGAACTGACAGTACTTTGATAACTTGCGCAGTTCGATTAAGAATTCAGCGTTGCTTTCCTCTTTAAGTTGAATTCTTTTGTAGAATTTAAATCGTTCCGCTATCAGCAGCGGCGTGGGGTTTAAATGCTCTTGCAGGATAGTAACAATATCCACGAAACTCTTTCCTACCAGTTTATCTGGTGTTACAAGGTTCCTTAATAACCCGTACGTCTTCGCACCCATCGTGCTTTCTTATCCTCCGGTACCTCATTCGTTGTACAGTAAACTTTGACGCGTTCCACATAAGTGGCCCAATCTTCCACATCGCTATCAAAAGCAGTGATGTTACCCGTTTTTGGCATCCTTGTTGAGTTTCCTTTCCTTCGGATATGATTATTATTTTATTTTATTTTTTTCAAAATGGCGGCTTCCCGCGCTTGGCGGCTTTTCCCGCGCTTGTCTTCTTCCCCCGCCGACTCAAAATGGCGATTACCGCGCTGTTGCCGTTCTCGCCTCCCAGCGGTCCTTTATTTTCCCCTACGCTGCTGCTCTTGTTCCCCGCCGCTCCCGCGGTCCTTGTGGACATAAACGCTTTTCTGGCTGCTGCGCGTCTCTGCCCCGATTGCAGTCCGGCCCCTGACACCAGCTGCGGTCGTGTTCTCCGCCCTTTTCGTCGTTTCCCTCCCCTTCTCTTACTGACAACTCGGCCGACTTCCCCCCCCCCCCCCGTGCCGCTCGATCGGGCTTACCCACCGCTGTCGTCGAAGGGATGTTCACTGATGTTTGACTTCGTGGCCCGAAACCAACCTGGGTTCCCGATTGCCTCCCGTGCTATGCAGTGCCCAGCAGGATGTTGAGGGTGGATGTCCTTGATCGACGCCCATTTCAGAGGCGAAGCTTCCTTTGATGCAACTGCCGCTAGGTAAGATCAGACTCGTCGCCACTGTTGAGTCTGTGTTTCCAAATGTAGTTATGCTGAATAACTGGACACAGACTACAGAAATAATTAAACAGGTCTTTAGTAATTGAGGGTCAGGGCTGAACTGGAATACACTTTGCTCCACAGGGTTTATATACCGGTGTGGTCACCACCGGTACTACAATGTACAGGAGCCATCAAAAAGTAGTCCATCACCTTAAGGTATCCTCTTAAGGTGGTACAGGTTACATACACTACAGTTTTATGCCGAGATCCACCAAGAATGACCAAGGATGACTGTGGTTATGGCCGAACGGAAGGGTGCACATTGAGTAACATGCCAATGACACGGGATTCCGAAACAACCGCCGCCCCGCGGGGGAATGGAGAATGGTGTGTGAGCACCCGCCACCCTGCGAGGTAATGGAGAATGGTGTGTGAGTACCCGCTGCCCCACGGGGGAATGGAGAATGGTGTGTGAGCACCAAGACACGGCCCCTCGGGGGAATGGAGAATGGTGCGTGAGCACCAAGGCACCGCGGGGAATGGAGGATGGTGTGTGAGCACCAAGACACCGCCGCCCCACGGGGGAATGGAGAATGGTGTGTGAGCACCAAGACACCGCCGCCCCGCGGGGCAATGGAGAATGGTGTGTGAGCACCCACTGCCCCACGGGGGAATGGAGAATGGTGCGTGAGCACCAAGGCACCGCGGGGAATGGTGAATGGTGCGTGAGCACCAAGACACCGCCGCCCCGCGGGGGAATGGAGAATGGTGTGTGAGCACCAAGACACCGCGGGGAATGGTGAATGGTGCGTGAGCACCAAGACACCGCGGGGAATGGTGAATGGTGCGTGAGCACCAAGACACCGCCGCCCCACGGGGGAATGGAGAATGGTGTGTGAGCACCAAGACACCGCCGCCCCGCGGGGCAATGGAGAATGGTGTGTGAGCACCCGCTGCCCCGCGGGGGAATGGAGAATGGTGTGTGAGCACCCGCCGCCCCGCGGGGGAATGGAGAATGGTGCGTGAGCACCAAGGCACCGCGGGGAATGGAGAATGGTGTGTGAGCACCAAGACACCGCCGCCCCGCGGGGCAATGGAGAATGGTGTGTGAGCACCCGCCGCCCCGCGGGGGAATGGAGAATGGTGTGTGAGCACCCGCCGCCCCGCGGGGGAATGGAGAATGGTGTGTGAGCACCCGCCGCCCCGCGGGGGAATGGAGAATGGTGTGTGAGCACCAAGGCACCGCCCCACGGGGGAATGGAGAATGGTGTGTGAGCACCCGCCACCCCACGGGGGAATGGAGAATGGTGTGTGAGCACCAAGACACCGCCGCCCCGCGGGGGAATGGAGAATGGTGTGTGAGCACTCGCCGCCCCCGCGGGGAATGGAGAATGGTGTGTGAGCACCCGCCGCCCCACGGGGGAATGGAGAATGGTGTGTGAGCACCAAGGCACCGCGAGGAAATGGAGAATGGTGTGTGAGCACCCGCCGCCCCGCGGGGGAATGGAGAATGGTGTGTGAGCACCCGCCACCCCGCGGGGGAATGGAGAATGGTGTGTGAGCACCAAGGCACCGCCCCGCGGGGGAATGGAGAATGGTGTGTGAGCACCCGCCACCCCACGGGGGAATGGAGAATGGTGTGTGAGCACCAAGACACCGCCGCCCCGCGGGGGAATGGAGAATGGTGTGTGAGCACTCGCCGCCCCGCGGGGAATGGAGAATGGTGTGTGAGCACCCGCCGCCCCACGGGGGAATGGAGAATGGTGTGTGAGCACCAAGGCACCGCGAGGAAATGGAGAATGGTGTGTGAGCACCCGCCGCCCCGCGGGGGAATGGAGAATGGTGTGTGAGCACCCACCGCCCCGCGGGGGAATGGAGAATGGTGTGTGAGCACCCACTGCCCCGCGGGGGAATGGAGAATGGTGTGTGAGCACCCGCCACCCCACGGGGGAATGGAGAATGGTGTGTGAGCACCCGCCGCCCCGCGGGGAATGGAGAATGGTGTGTGAGCACCAAGGCACCGCGAGGAAATGGAGAATGGTGTGTGAGCACCTGCCGCCGCGCGGGGAATGGAGAATGGTGTGTGAGCACCCGCCGCCCCGCGGGGAATGGAGAATGGTGTGTGAGCACCAAGGCACCGCGAGGAAATGGAGAATGGTGTGTGAGCACCCGCCGCCGCGCGGGGAATGGAGAATGATGTGTGAGCACCCACCGCCCCGCGGGGGAATGGAGAATGGTGTGTGAGCACCAAGGCACCCAATATGACAGTTACGAATAAGGGAGGGACCACCTCCTGTGCCATCACGGATACTGATTTCTGCTTTACCCCACAAGAACAGACACATATAAACGGGTATCTATATATCTAAAAGGATCGATCTGTCTGTCTGTCTATGCATCACTCAAAAGTTATAGAGCGTACCTACACATATGTTATATCAAAAGAAAGCTTATGATTAGAGAAGTCTCCTAGGCATATTTACTTTTTGGTCAAACAAAAATTGTTCGGACAGTAGACAAAAAACGATCAAAAAACGGAAAGAAATCTGCTCATTAGCGGTTAACCAATCCTACCACTCATTAGCGTTGAGTGACGCGATGGTTGACCAATCTGCGCGCTGCATCATGGTGGTGTTTCATGGCATTTGTGGGCAGGGCCTAATCCTTCAAACTGCCTTTAGTGAGGTGAGTGGCGGCCATTACAGACCGGCCGGGCCTGAAGCTCAAAAATTTCTCTCTCTCCTTCCCCCCCGTCTCTCTCTCTCTCTCTCTCTCTCTCCCGAAGCGGGAGTACACCCTCGCGGCCATCAGGCACCATTCCCTCCTTCCTCCTCGACCAGCGAAAAGCAAGCTGCAGCTAATCGTGACAGGTGAGGACGGTGTTTGTTGTCCGGTGACTCGGTCGGTGTGCCACAGCGCAAGCTCAGCTGGGGTGACTCGGGCCGGCCCTGAGGCGCTAGGGAGGGAGAGGGGAGGGAAGAACAGAGAGGAAAGCAGGGAGAGACAGGGGGTGGGAGAGAGAGAGGGGGAGGGAGAGAGAGAGGGGGAGGGAGGGAGAGAGGGAGGGAGAGGAGAGGGGTAGAAGGAGAGAGAGGGGTGGGAGGGAGAGAGAGGGAGGGAGAGAGAGCGGGGAGGGAGGGGGAGAGAGAGAGGGGAGAGACAGGGGCAGGGAGAGAGAGGGGGGCGAGAGAGAGGGGCAGGGAGAGGGAGGGGGAGGGAGAGAGAGAGGGTGAGGGAGGGAAAGAGTGAGGGGTGGGAGAGGGAGGGAGTGCTCACCTTCTTCCTTCCATCCTTCCTTCGCAGGGGTCCATCGGGCCAGGCCAGAGGCGCTCCCTCCCCCCCCTCTCTCTCCAGGCTAATCCCAAACTAAATCCAGCAGTCTTTCTCTCTCTCTTCTCCCCTGTCTCTCTCTCTTCTCCCCCCAGTCTCTCTCTCTCTCTTTTCCCCATCTCTCTCTTCTCCCCCCAGTCTCTCTCTCTCTCTCGCCCCTAGTCTCTCTCTCTCTTCCCCCTGTCTCTCTCTCTCTCTCACTCCCCGTCTCTCTCTCTCTCTTCCCCCCAGTCTCTCTCTCCCTCTCCCCCCCAGTCTCTCTCTCCCCCCGTCTCTCTCTCTCTCCCCCGTCTCTCTCTTCTCCCTCAGTCTCTCTCTCTCTCGCTTCCCCCCAGTCTCTCTCTCCCCCCCCAGTCTCTCTCTCTCTCTCTTCCCCCCAGTTGCTCTCTCCCCCCAGTCTCTCTCTCCCCCCCGTCTCTCTCTTCTCCCCCCAGTCTCTCTCTCGATCCCCGGTCCTCTCTCCCCCCCCCCCCAGTCTCTCTCTCTCTCTATCCCTCTCTCTCTCTCTCCTTCCCACACAGACAGACAAACTCATTTATATATATAAAAATTATTTCTACTTCTTTCATAACAACATGCTCTCAAAAAACCCTCGGCACCGCCGGGCACTCCAGCAAGTATCATATATCCTGAACTAAAAGAAGAAACTATTAATGGGACAGTGACGGACACTATCTGAGAAGGGTATACAAAGGCAATAAGGTCACAAGGAAAACCGATACCCGAACTGAATGAAGAACAGACCCAACTGGAGCATGACATTCAGAAGCAGAGACAAAAGTATGTGATTCTGATGGAAGCAATAAATAAGCTACAAAAGGACACTGAAGAAATGTTGGCTAGTTGGCCTTGGTATACTAAGTTTTGGAATGCTGGACTCAATGTGCAAATACACCCCTGGATAAGGATAATATCACATGTATTGGTTGTCGTACAAGGCGTTGTATCGGTGATCTTGTTGTTGTTATCCTGTCAAAAATGTAGCAGGAATAAGAGACAAGCCATAGCGAGAGCAATAAGTAAAAAACTGGATAAGGCACATTTAAAAAGTCCGGCAGAAAGGACTTACCTTATAATAACCTCGATGGGAAAGTCAACAGCCGGATCCTGCAGTTTGGGAAGTAGCTACCCAAGCGGAGGGACAAACCTGGGGCTCACCCACGAGAAAGTAATAGGGAAATGGCCTGGCTTGGGCATATAGCCAAGGGTCATAGGGGGGATTGTAAGGGGACAAAAATAACTTCTTAGAATTAAAAGTTAGAAATAACTATAACTTCTTAGAATTAAAATTAGTGGAAAATAAATTTGTCTCCTATCCTTGTTTAGGAATGTAGAACCCTGATAAGACAGGAACTGTAAAACTAATAAGCTGGTCAAGTTATAGTTACTTCTAACTTTTAATTCTAAGGAGTCATTTTTGTCCCCTTACACTGCTGAAAATTAAAACAATCAGGCAGTGATGCCAACTCTGAGTCTGAGGAGCAGCACATTTGCCTGTCATACACCTACCACTTCCAATATCACTGTGCTGCACCTCCAGTCAGGGCTCCTGAGGCAGGTCCTGAATCGTGTTTGTTACCACTTACCATTTTGCAGTGTCTTTGCTTGTTGGAGTCAGATGCCTGACAACATACTTGGCAATGCTTCCTTTTGCTGAAGCAATTTTAATTCAAAATCTCCTCTGTTGGAATCCTGTGCAGGTAAGATCCAAATTATTTTATTTATTGATTTATTATGGGGAGCTCAGGTCGGTCTATAAAGAAATAAATAATGCCTTTCACAAAATTAGGACATTGTGGCAAAACCACTAAGTGACTTACATAATTGTCTGTAACCAATGTTATTACCTTTAGCATTAATTGTCTGTAACCAATGTTATTACCTTTCAAGTTGGCTCTGGTTAAACAGAGCTAGATCGACAACATCGCGATCTGACGCAATGACGTCATCGCGTGGGTCACGTGACGTCCCCTTCGGCGGGAAACGTGATGACGCCATGACGTCAGAGGTAGAGGGCGGGACCAGTCAGCCCTCGTGTGGATTGAAAGAGAAAAGACCTGTTTTGAGCTTCTCCTGTAGTTTCTTGTTTTGTAAAGTTCTTAGACAATAAATTCAGTTTGTTAACTTCCAGTAAGTTATAGATTCTTTGTTAGGAGTGCAGAGACTCCTACATTGGTGACCCCGATTCCTCGCGATCGTTTTTCGCGGTGAACGCCGAACACAGGTCAGTGATGGAGGCCAACGCAGTGGCCTTGAAGCTCCCCCAATTCTGGGAACAACAGGCAGCCTCTTGGTTTGTGCAAGCCGAGGCGCATCGTTCAGGATCAGACCAGATATCTCCACGTGGTCTCCGCCCTCGAGAGCTCGACGGCGTCGAGAATCATCAGCCTGCTGGAGAGTCCTCCGACTGCTGACAAGTATGTCGCCATCAAGACATGATTGCTGCAGGTATTTGGTCTCACCAAAGCGGAGCGCGCTTGCCGTTTACTGACTCTACCAGGGTTAGGAGACTCCAAACCCTCGGAAATGATGAGTCATATGCTGACTCTCCTGGGGTCCGAGCCCCAGTGCTTTCTGTTTCGTGAACTGTTACTTACTCAACTTCCTGAGCAAGTACAGGCGTCCCTCGCCCGAGCAGAAACCGCAGACTGCGTCACGCTCGCCGAAGAGACGGATAAGATTTACGCGGTCCGGCAACAATACTGCGCCCTCGCGCAACGCCCCGCCACGAAGAGCCCGGCCCCGGCTCCGACAAAGGCGCCTCCGATGACCGGTTTCTGCTACTACCACGCTCGTTTCGGCCCGAAGGCCCGCTGCTGCCGCTCGCTGTGCACTTTCGTTACCAGACCGACGAATAGACCGCCGTGAGTAATGCACGCCGGTCCCGGCACTTCCCCCGCTGCCGTGATGGCGATCGGTGCTTCCGGGAATTTCGGAGTTGGTCCAACAGACTTGTCCGACCTCCTCAGCGATTGACTCTTTTAGTTAAAGACAATTCTGGGGGGGCATATGTGGCAAAACCACTAAGTGACTTACATAATTGTCTGTAACCAATGTTATTACCTCTCACATTAATTGTCTGTAACCAATGTTATTACCTTTCAAGTTGGCTCTGGTTAAACAGAGCTAGATCGACAACATCGCGATCTGACGCGATGACGTCATCATGTGGGTCACGTGATGTCCCCTTCGGCGGGAAACGTGATGACGTGATGACGTCAGAGGTAGAGGGCGGGACCAGTCAGTCCTCGTGTGGATTGAAAGAGAGAAGACCTGTTTTGAGCTTCTCCTGTAGTTTCTTGTTTTGTAAAGTTCTTAGACAATAAATTCAGTTTGTTAACTTCCAATAAGTTATAGATTCTTTGTTAGGAGTGCAGAGACTCCTACAACATCCCAAAGTGCTTTACAGCCAATGAAATACTTTTGAAGTGTAGTCACTGTTGGAATGTAGGAAACACGGCAGCCAATTTGCACACATCACAGCACACAAACGCCAATGTGATAAAGGCCAGATAATCTGTTTTAGTGATGTTGGTTGAAGGATATATATTGGACATGATACCGGGGAGAACTCCCCTGGCTACCATGGAGCCATGGTTGAGACCAGAAGCATGTTTATGGTGGCTTCTGAGAAAATCATTAAAAACTTCTGATCTTCTATTAGTTTTGACATAGTGGAGTGGTTCGACACAAGATGGTGACTGCCAAGTGGGATAAGAGATTGCCATCTCAAGACAAAGGAAAATCAGGAGGTAAATCCGCAGTAGTGAGTGTACACACAACCCCCATTCCCAGGGTTAGTACCTGTAAATCTCACAAATCACACTGGATGTTGGTTTACATATCTGCGGTCAGGACGTTATTATGCTGAGATTTGACGACAGAGGAAGGGACGACCTTGGATCTGGACTGGAGGCGACGGAGGTTGAACAGTTTCCCATTTGTTCTGTAAATTAGCTCCACTCCAGTGGGGAGCTTACTGAGGGTGAGATGGAGCATTGCCGCAAAGAAGATCGAGAAGAGCATTGGTGCGATGACACAGCCTGCTTGACCCCGGTCCGTACATGAATTGGGTCGTGGGGGAACTGTTGGTCAGGATCATGGCTTGCATGCCGTCGTGAAGCAGGCAGAGGATGGTGACAAACTTTTGAGGGCAACCGAATTTGAGGAGGACACTCCATAATCCCTCATGGTTGACAGTGTCAAAGGCTTTTGTGAGGTCAAAGAAGGCCAGGTACAGTGTTTGGCGCTGTTCCCTGCATTTCTCTTGTAATTGCAGTATGCAGATGACGCTTGCGTCTGCGCACACTCGGAGGTTGAACTCCAAACCATCGTTAACACCTTCACCGAAGCGTACGAGAGCATAGGCCTTACACTAAACATCCGTAAGACAAAGGTCCTCTACCAACCTGCCCCGCCACACAGTACTGCCCCCTGATTATCAAAATCCATGACAAGGCCTTGGACAATGTGGACCACTTTCCATACCTCGGGAGCCTACTGTCAACAAGGGCAGACGTCGATGACGAAGTCCAGGACCGCCCTCAGTGTGCCAGTGCAGCCTTTGGTCACCTGAGGAAGAGAGTGTTTGAAGACCAGGACCTCAAACCCGGCACCATGGTCGACAGAGCAGTAGTAATACCCGCCCTGCTGTATGCCTCAGAGACATGGACAATGTACAGCAGGCGCCTCAAAGCACTGGAGAGGTACCACCAACGCTGCCTCCGCAAGATCCTGCAAATTCATTGGCAGGATAGGCGCACCAACGTCAGTTTTCTCGCTCAGGCCAACATCCCCAGCATCGAAGCTTTGACCACGCTCGATCAGCTCCGATGGACAGGTCACATTGTCCGCATGCCCGATACGAGACACCCAAAACAAGCGCTTTACTCGGAGCTCTGACACGGCAAGAGAGCCGCAGGTGGGCAGAGGAAACGCTTCAAGGACACCCTCAAAGCCTCCTTGAAAAAGTGCAACATCCCCACCGACACCTGGGAATCCCTGGCCCAAGACCATACAAAGTGGAGGAGAAGCAACCAGGAAGGCGCCAAACACCTCGAGCCTCTTCGCCGGGAGCAAGCGGAAGCCAAGCACAAACAGCGGAAGGAGCGCACGTCAACCCAAACACCCCACCCACCCGCCCCTTCAACCACCGTCTGCCCCACCTGTGACAGAGACTGTAGGTCCCGCATTGGACTCATCAGTCACCTGAGAACTCATTTTTAGTGTGGAAGCAAGTCATCCTCGGTTCCGAGGGACTGCCTAAGAAGAAGAGAAGATTACGCTGAGAGAGATATTTATTATGGACGTGACTGCTGCCAACAAATGAATTGGTTGCGCATGCACAGTTTCAGTGTTTTTTTGTGGTTCAGAGTGAAAAAAATTCTTAGGTGAAACTATGCTGTGAAGCTGTTTGCAGCGACTGTTAAAAACATCTGTTCGTTGCTCTGTGAGGAGGCTGTCGCAGTTATATTGTAAGTGCTTATTTTGTGTGGGCTCTGTTCATTTTTAATTGAGATGAAACTTTATAAGATAACATGGACACCATGTCGTCTGGAGAAAGTTTGGAGGCTCGGTTTAAAAAAAATTGAATCCATGTCAAAGGATCCCAAGTGCGAAGTGAACAGTGAATGTTTGCTGGTAAGTGTGAAGATTAATGATGAGTTTAATGCATTTCTACTGAACAGAGCCACATCCGGAAAAGAAAATCTGGGCCAGCAAAACTCAGCATATGTCTATTTTTATGAATTTTCTTCTCCTTTCCCTTCACACGGAGCTCGCGCACCAAACAAATAAATCTCCACAAGCCTCCCCTGGGAAATAATTATACATCAATACTTGAAGCAACCCGCGATATTATTATACATTATTATTCATAAACCACCACAGATTTATGCGCAGAACGCTTCTGCGCCACTTCCAGTCGTTGGCAGCAGTTGGCACAGTCACTCCGATTTATTATTGAGCTGCATTGTTTTTCTTCATCTTATATATTTGTGTTGTAGAGGCACTTAGGCATTCATGGGAGTTTGCCATATCGTCTAGGTTTTTCTTCAGTTATTTCTTTTCTTAAATATCACCACTGATTAAGTCATTAATTTTTACAGCCTGATTTCTTTTTTGTTCATTCCAAACCAAGGAGCATTGGGCCCTATCTGAATCTACAGAATTGAATGACTAGAGCAACTGAATACATTAAAAATGATTTTAAATGTGTGCCACAGTCCAAGCAATTACTTTGGTCTGTGCCAATTAAATTGAACACTAATGGAACTATTGATGTCCTTTCAAACTGACATTTTGACAAAGGTCAAAGTAACCACATCACACAGACCGGCTAATTAATCTAACCATTTATTGTAATAAAGTTGAAATCCCCAGTTTCTTTTGTATGGTATTCCCTTTTCATGTTTTAAAGCTCCAGCACCCGGCAATTTTTTTATTTTGTTTAATTTTAAATTACTTATCAAAATTTCCTCACTTGGAAAAGAAAAATCAATCTCTGATTTATTTTAACTGGTTAGATACAATGCTGCAAGATCAGTTGCTTTTCTTTTAGGAAAATCTTTGGAATGGCCAGTCAACCATGTAACCATGACTGGAGCCTCGGGTGACTGGCAGACTGGAATGTGTGGCCCATTCTTATCAATATAGTTGAGTGGCAATTTAAAAAATAAACAAATAAACAGTGTCAGCTGTGGCTCAGTGGGCAGCACCCTTACTTCTGAGTCAGAAGGTTGTGGGTTCAAGTCCCACTCCAGGGACTTGAGCACAACATCTAGGTTGACACTCCCAGTGCAGTGCTGAGGGAGTGCTGCACTGTTGGAGGTGCCGTCTATCGGATGAGACGTTAAACCGAGGCCCCGTCTGCTCTTTCAGGTGGACGTAAAAGATCCTATGGCACTATTTCAAAGAAGTGCAGCAGAGTTATCCCTGGTGTCCTAGCCAATACTGATCCCTCAATCAACATCTAAAACAATTTATCTGGTCATTATCACATTGCTGTTTGTGGGAGCTTGCTGTGTGCAAATTGGCTGCCGCATTTCCTACATTACAACAATGACTGCACTTCAACAGTACTTCCTTGGCTGAAAAGCACTTTGGGATGTCTGGTGGTCGTGAAAGGCGCTATATAAATGCAAGTTTTTCTTTTTTCAAATATAGCAAATGTTAAATTGTTATTCAGTCTTAATTATTTAATAGAATCAGAACCTATTTTGCAGCTTTAAATTAAATAATTAAAGTAACTCATTCTAATTGTGTAATTTTATCCAAATGACTCAGCTTCAGTGCTTTAGCACATTTGACCCTTTTATGGTTAATTGGTTTCTGATGCATCCAATCTTTAAAAAAAGTTCAATGGACAATCAATTGTGTGGGATGTTGATGTTATTCCTGTAAGTAAATTTAACAGGCTTGGTGGAAGGGAAATTAAACTTGGTGATCTCATTGTGCCTGAAAACAATTGTACAAGATTATCATGATTAAACCAAACTCTTCAATATTTCAAAAAACATGTATTTTTGAGATGCGATGACGAGTAGTAATTCTGCTTTTGAGATATATTATGCTGTTTATTCCAGAATTTAATTAAATTGATTGATTTCTTAAACTGTGTCTATTAGTAGCAGCTAGCTTCTGTATGAGTCTGATTTATATATTATTCTGCTTGATTGAAACGCCAACTTCAATAACCAATGCAGCTTGCTGGTTGAGTCTGACTGGCTACGACACCGAGCAGCCCACACGTATGTTTTGGGAGGAGGCCGGAGGTGACGCAGTTGTAGGTGAGCCCGATCTATTTTTTCTGGAGCCAGTAGGAGCACTCCTGGCTCCACATAAATGTACCTTATAGGAAGTTGGGAGGCCATTTTTTGGCCAGTCTCTTTAAGGATCGCTGGTTAGCCTGCTCAAGACCTGTAACAACTGGGTGGAGCTTGCACGGCACAAGCTCTGCCCATTTGTACACATTGGGGTCCTACAAGCAGCTTTAGGTCTCCGATTTGCATACCCAAGGCGCTCAACTCCTGTTTCAGGTGGGTGCCCATGATACCTAAAAGACTTCCAATATGGCACTTGCAGGGCTGATTGGGTGCAGGCGGTTACAACCCAAAATGTATTCGCTTACCATTCCTTTTAAGCTCAAAAAATGGGCAAACAAAGTTTAATTTCTCCCTCAAAAGCTTTCATTCTTCCAGAAGCCCATTTGCAGGTTTCAATAATAAGTAGCAAATCACCTGCCCATCTATCTGCTACATTCACCAGAGGTCACATCAACACCCTCCCTTTGCACTCCTTCCTCAATACTGTGTAATTGCAGTGCATTACTGATTAAAATTAATTCTAATCAGGACCTGTAGTTCTGCATATTTATTTAGAAACATAGAAACATAGAAGATAGGAGCAGGAGTAGGCCATTTGGCCCCTCGAGCCTGCTCCGCCATTCAATGCGATCATGGCTGATCATCCAAATTCAGTACCCTGTCCCTGCTTTCTCCCCATATCCCTTAATCCCTTTAGCCTTAAGAAATATATCCAACTCCTTCTTGAATATATTTAATGAATTGGCCTCTACTGCCTTCTGTGGTAGAGAATTCCACAGGCTCACCACTCTCTTGGTGAAGAAATTCCTCCTCATTTCTGTCCTAAATGGCTTATCCCTTATCCTTAGACTGTGACCCCTGGTTCTGGACTCCCCGATCATCAGGAACATCCTTCCTGCATCTAGTCTGTCCAGTCATGTCAGAATTTTATAAGTTTCAATGAGATCCCCTCTCATTCTTCTAAACTCCTGCAAGTATAAGCCCAATCGACCCAATCTCTCCTCATACGTCATTCCTGTCATCCCAGGTATCAGCCTGGTGAATCTTCGCTGAACTCCTTCCATGGCAAGAGCATCCTTCTTCAGATAAGGCAACCAAAACTGCACACAATACTCAAGGTGGTCTCACGAAGGCCCTGTATAACTGCAGCAAGACATCCTTGTTCCTGTACTCAAACCCTCTCGCTACGAAGGCCAACATACCATTTGCCTTCTTAACCGCCTGCTGCACCTGCATGCTTACCTTCAGCGACTGGTGCACAAGGACACCCAGGTCTTGTTGCACTTCCCCTTCTCCCAATCTATTGCCATTCAGATAATCTGCCTTCCTGTTTTTGACACCAAAGTGGATAACCTCGCATTTATCCACATTATATTGCATCTGCCATGCTTCTGCCCAATCACCCAACCTGTCCAAATCATCCTGGAGTTTTTCGGCATCCTCCTCACAGCACACACGGCCATCCAGCTTTGTGTTGTATTATTCAGATTATTCAAAATAATTTGAAAATAGGGCAATGTGGCTTCAAGATCCATACTGAGAGTAAAGAGCAGAATGCTTGTTGGATAACAATAAATAAAATGAATTTTGTCATAGTTACTCAATATAAAATATGTTGACTGTCGAACATTATAGTTACTATGCATTTAATTAAATCTGTAAATCATAGAGTCTTACAGCACTGAAGGAAGCCATTCAGCCCAATGTGCCTGTGTTGGCTCTTTGAAAGAGCTATCCAATTCGTCCCACTCCTCTGCTCTTTCCCCATAGGCCTACATTTTTTTCCTTTTCAAGTATTTATCCAATTCCCTTTGAAAGTTACGATTGAATCTGCTTCCACCACTCTGACAGGCCGGGCATTCCAGAACATAACAACTCGCTGTGTAAAAAATTCTCCTCATCTCCCTTCTGATTCTTTTGTCGATTATCTTAAACCTGTGTCCTCTGGTTATTGACCCACCTGTCAGTAGAAACAGAGAATCTATCAAAACCCCTCATCATTTTGAACACCTCTATTAAATCTCCCCATAACCTACTCCGCTCTAAGGAGGACAATCATAGCTTCTCTAGTCTCTCCATGTAACTGAAGTCTCTCATCCCAGGTATCATTCTAGTAAATCTCCTCTGCACCCTCTCCAAGGCCTTGACATCCTTCATAAAGTGTGGTGCCCCGAAGTGGACACCATACTCCAGTTGAGGCCTAACCAGTGTTTTATAAAGGTTTAGTATAACTTCTTTGTGTTTGTACTCTATGGGCTCGATTTTGTCAATGGGGAGCTTTTGGAGGCGGGATTCCCACATTTTGGGTTGTAGTCCCGCCTCCATCGACTTGTGGCCAACCCACGCTATTTTCCCTTGATTGACCTTGTTAAGCCCGCCCAGCGGGCTCAGCAGGCCAATTAAGGGACACCTGGTTACTTGTGACATCAGCGATTGACATTTCTTCTGTCAAGAGCTTTTGACAGATGAAAAATCAGCGTTTGACAGCTCTGTGAATCTGTCAAACTCTGACAATCTGTCTTCTAACTTGAGTCCTTCTGCTCAGACTCAGTTAGAGAGCTCTCCAGACCAGAAAGCAGAGGCTGCAGCTTTTGACAGTTCAGCGGCCATTCTGCTTTCTGTGCCGGTGAGCTCAGGGGCTCCCGAGAACTGAAGGAAGGAAGCCTGCAGGAGAAAGTAAAGGTAAGCAAAACTTATTAAAACACTTTACACTTACCTCACACACTTACCTCTGCACACATGCACCCATCACTCACCTGCACAATGGACATCTCGACCCCTCCAACCCCTGCAGACCGACGGTCCGCCTCGCTAAATTGTCGTGGTTCGGAGCCGTCGGACAGCCCACACTTCAGGGCTAAAAATAGGGATTAGGCAAAAAACTGCCTGTTAACTACCTGTTAACAGGCAGTTAATTGGCACTAATCCCCTTCCCGCCTCGGGGAGGCGGCTCCCAGCACAGGTCGGGTACCCGCCTCCTGGGACATTGGCACGGAGGCCGGTTGGGGGCGGGATGGGTTCCTGCCCCCCGATTCTGCAATTTTCCCACCACTCCCGCCTCCAAACCCGCCTCCTCGGAGCTTGGAAAATCGAGCCCTCTGCCTCTATTTATAAAGCCAAGTATCCCATAGGCTTTTATAACCACTTTAACAACTGTCCTGCCACAGTCAAAGATTTGTGTATGTGAATTCTCATGCACCCCATTTCAAATTGTACCATTTAGTTTATATTGCCAAGTCCTTCATTTGCTCTAAAATTCATCTAGATGTCTAGTTGGCTCCAATTTCACATGGTGTTAAGTTCAATATGGTGGCACCATAATGATAGAAAGAGCTCTGTGATGGAGGTAACAGAGTAGCCAACATAAACTGACCATCTCAGACTGAAGTCAAAGCTCTTGTGATTTACATTGTGATGGCAAAGCTTGGAACAATAACGAGGAGCAAAGTTATTCAACCATGTGTCAAGGGAAATGCTGAGCATACAAGGCAATAAATAGACAAGTGTACTATGGAAATGATGAAGCCACATGAAGTGTTTAATTGTTAAAAATGGGTGCTGTTTTTGCTAAGTATATATTTATTGCCTTGATTTATCACTTGATTTTAGAATCCTGACAGTTTCTTTCCCCAATGCAAAGGGAAATAGAAGCAATTTGCCCAAGTATAACAGATAAAGTACTGATTGTTACAGATCCGTTGTGATGTCAGCATTGTCTTATTATGACTTCAGCTCACACAAATTAGTGGTGTACAATTGTGGCTTGCAGTATGTGACAGAAATGTCAGGTTCCTTTTGAGTAATCAATGTCTGTTGTTTATAATTGCTGTTATACATCAACATTTTCCTGCCAATTACATGACCCTATTCAATTGATGTTACTGTATCATGATGATACCATATGGAAAGCTGACAACTCAAAAACAGCCAAGTTTACAACATGTAGCCTCATTGAAAGTGGCAGTGGGGCACAAGCAGATTATAATGTAAGATGTAAATACACCAAACATTGCATTACTTGTTCAGTGGAAGATTGTGGCAAAAAAATTTGGGATTTTACTTTATTATTTTCAGAGAATTACAGGCTATTATCTTTATTGGTGTTCCCTGATGCTAAATCTGATTGTAAACTTGTTTTTAAAATGATTGCTATGATTGCCATAGTGACATGGAGACACTCCTTTCCTCCTCCTGCCAGTTCACACTGGAACTCTTCTTCCTTCCAGAATGCATTGTAAAGGATTAGTTGTACACTCATTAATTTTAGTGGGTGACAAGTATGCTGGTGCCCAAGAAAGAATATGGAGAGTTGTCTGGTGTGTTAACTTGCCTGCCCTGGTCAGGTCATGGGACTTTTTGTGGCACTGGTCTGCAGTCCATGGGTAAGAGAGTTGACATTCAGTGCCAGTGCCACCTCCCTCCACATGGAACAAGTGACATTCCTGGCAGCTTTCCTGCCACGGACACCAGGCAGTCTGTATCGCTAGATCTCAGCTTCATCTAGCAGGATCTGTTTCTGAGAAATTGTGGCATCTTCCTCTCTGTGCCATGCCGTAGTCTCTTGTTTGGTTGCCTGTGCCAGCTGCTCCTGTGGTAGACCATCTTGAAGAGTGATATGAAAACAGTCTTGAGCTATGCAGTCAAGCTAGCTGACAGTCAAGTGAGTGAGCTAATCACTTACTTGTCTATTGTTTCCCCAGCCTGCTGCTGCAGTCTTCACTTGGGACTGGCTGCACTCTGATTTGCATGCACCAGAGCACATTATCCCATTTGGCGAGTTTTACATCAATTACTATTCCAATGGATATAGAAATCAACTGATCCGGGACATTCTTGTGTAAATACCTCTCCCAGGCCATTGGCGGGCACAAGTCTTTTTCCATTGGCGTTGAAGTAGTGCAACAATGCACTGCGTGGAAATTTGGGGCCAAGTATTTTGTTCAAAGCAAGAAACTGATTTTTTTATAGATTTATGTTGGAAAAAGGTATCAGAATTGTTTCAGGTTTATAGGGAAAGCTCGATTTATCTTGCTCTCTGAATTCTGTAATATAAACCAGACTCTGAGTAAAGTTAAATGATCAAACACTGTTTACCTACCAACAGGAGTACATCATTTTTTATCATTTAGCACTTGACCACTTCTGTGCACAGATACAATGACATATTAAAAACAATTTAGTGTTATTTAACTATTACAAGCAAGATAATATCCCTATTAACATAATCATTACAACAGCAGTATTCTAGTTGAAGATTATCACAACATTAACATTAGCAGAATGGAATTGTATGCTTCCTGTCCAAGTCGATTACACTGATTAAAAATAAGATCTTATCACCCTCTTAGTCCAGTGGCAGTTTAGTCTCAAAGTAATTAGTCTTCTACGGTGCCAATTCTGTTTCAGGTGCTTGTCCTTAGCAATTTGTCCTCAATCCTATTCTCCCCCGGCTTATCAGCAGACTTCTCTCTTGTTACTGTATTTCTTATACATGGGAACTTGATCTACAGTTGGACTAATTTTGTTTTTCTGCACTTTTCTCTAAATGTTTTAGGATTCACGGTCATTTTCATATACACATTTTCTCCTTGGCTCTCGCCGCCTTCTTCCTCAGATCGTTTTAATTCCAATATTCAATCAAGACGTCAACTCTATCTTCAGTAATATATCAACAAAGAGAAAAGCCAGTGACTAGTGGGGAACCGCAAGGATCGGTCCTAGGACCCCAGCTGTTCACAATATATATTAATGACCTGGATGAGGGAATTGGATGTAATATCTCCAAATTTGCAGACGACACAAAGCTGGGTGGGAGGGTATGCTGCGAAGAGGATGTCGTGAAACTCCAGTACGATTTGGACAGGTTGGGTGATTGGGCAGAAACATGGCAAATGCACTATAATGTGGATAAATGTGAGGTTATCCACTTTGGTGGCAAAAACAGGAAGGCAGATTATTTTTTGAATGGCAATAGATTGGGAGAAGGGGAAGTGCAAAGAGACCTGGGTGTTCTTGTGCACCAGTCGCTGAAGGTAAGCATGCAGGTGCAGCAGGCGGTTAAGAAGGCAAATTGTATGTTGGCCTTCGTAGCAAGAGGGTTCGAGTACAGGAACAAGGATGTCTTGCTGCAGTTCTACAGGGCCTTGGTGAGACCGCACCTTGAGTATTGTGTGCAGTTTTGGTCGGCTTATCTGAGGAAGGACGTTCTTGCCATGGAAGGAGTGCAGCGAAGATTCACCAAGCTGATACCTGGGATGGCAGGAATGATGTATGAGGAGAGATTGTGTCGATTGGGCTTATACTCACTGGAGTTTAGAAGATTGAGAGGGGATCTCATCGAAACCTATAAAATTCTGTCAGGCCTGGACAGACTAGATGCAGGAAGGATGTTTCTGATGGCCAGGGAGTCAAGAACCAGGGGTCATAGTCTAAGGATAAGGGGTAAGTCATTTAGGACTGAAATGAGGAGGAATTTCTTCACCCAGAGAGTGGTGAACCTGTGGAATTCTCTGCCACAGAGGGTGGTGGAGGACAGTTCATTAAATATATTCAAGAAGGAGTTGGATATATTTCTTAAGGCTAAAGGGATCAAGGGATATGAGGAGAAGGCAGGGACAGGGTACTGAATTTGGATGATCAGCCATGATCTCATTGAATGGCGGAGCAGGCTCGAAGGGCCGAATGGCCTACTCCTGCTCCTATCTTCTATGTTTCTATGTTTCTAAACAAATCAACAGCAGCTACAACGTAAGCTAGAGCAGAATCTCTTCCTTCAATATTTCAAGGTCATTTCACTCAAACAATCTGACTGTGAATCATTCCTTTATCAATTTAGGAATGGTCGCCCATCTATCAGAACATTTCCCCGTGGTCGATTAATTGCTAACAAATTTTGGCTCTGATTTTTTGACTTCTGCTGCTTCTAATACTCTTCATAGAATCATGGAAATTTCAGCACACAAGAAGGCCTTTCACCAGTGTTCCAGTGATGATGCTAACTCTACATTGGAACTATTTACTGTAAACCCATTTCTTTGCAATTCCCCTGTAAACTTTAATATTTTTTCCCTTTCAACTGTTTATCAAATTCCCTCTTGAATGCCATGATTGACTCAGCTTCAATAGCCAATTGTGGCAATAGGTCCCATATTCATAATCTCTGTGTGAAAGAAATCTTTTAAAATCCCATTCATGCTTACAGAACTAATCCCAAATTTAAGCTTCCTTGTTACTGATTATATCTGGTTCTTAATTATGCCACTTCAGGATGACCATCTGTTGTTAAGAAGATTCCTGTCCAGTGATTAACCCAATGCATGTTTATCGCTGAATAGTTATTTTCAGCATTTGTAAACTATTACACTAAGGCTCTTCAGGGCCCCAGTTCACAATTTACAATTTATTCCTATCTAGCCTTATTCACTTGGGCTATATTTTCTACCATTGACAATAAATGGGCAAACAATCTAGCCTGATTTTCCTACAAGTACACATCATTGAGCCCGGTAATAGTGCAAGAGGCAGAATTTCCCCAGGGCTTCTCTAATCTCACACCATAATTTCAGCAGAAGTTCGGAACAACTCCCACAGAAATTCCAGGTGCATAGGCTTTCCATGCCAAAGTTGACCATGAAATCATTCCTGACATTGTAAACTGGAGCTCATGGAATTTCTGAAGTTCTCCTGATTGTCCACCATAACTTCAGCAGAAAATCAGAGGAAACCCTAGAGAAAGAGTATAAGCAGCCGGTTATGCCATTCCCTTGAGGTTTCCGCCGAGTCCAGAACCAGGGGTCACAGTCTAAGGATAAGGGGTAAGCCATTTAGGACAGAGATGAGGAGGAATTTCTTCACCCAGAGAGTGGTGAACCTGTGGAATTCCCTGCCAAAGAAGGCAGTAGAGGCCAATTCAATAAATATATTCAAGAAGGAGTTAGATATATTTCTTAAGGCTAAAGGTATCAAGGGATATGGAGAGAAGGCAGGGACAGGGTACTGAATTTGGATGATCAGCCATGATCTCATTGAATGGCGGAGCAGGCTCGAGGGGTTGAATGGCCTACCCCTGCTCCTATCTTCTATGCTTCTATGTTTCTAAGTTACAGTGGACAATTGGGGGTACGTATCCACCCATGGAAATTCTACTCCAAAGTCTTCGAAAATGTCTTTCAAACCATTCATTTTGATGACCCAGTTGAGAGGTTTAAGGCTCAAGATGAAATTCCCTTCAAGGAAATCAGCAGAGTGATACCTACAAGAACTGAATTCACTGGCTGAGGTTTTCCACTTCTGTCCTCACCAGCATGGATTTAATGCCTATTAAAGTGAATAGGAGAACAGAAGTGGAAAACCATGGCAACTAAATATTATGAAACCAGTATTGGCAAAATAGTCAAGTGACATGGTGTAAGAGTTTTAAACTTAAACTTATTTAAACTTATATTACTAACTTGCAGCACAAACTGGATTTGACCATTATCAAGAGTTACAGTAATACAGTAATATTCTCAGCTGTTGCTATAATCTTTGAACTTTCTCTCCCAATTTCTGATTTCAGTCCAGAGTCCTGCTGCTGATTTAAAATTGGAGACGTGCCAAGTTTGATGTCACCCAAGTATAAGACAATCCCTCCTATTTTTAGGCCCAAAAAAACATACATTTCTTGTCTCTCGTGTGAACAGCTCACATGATCGATCTCCATCTCCCTCAATTCTCTCCCACCATGACTACTGAGCACTTTCTTGGACCCCATACTTGCCAACATTGTTAGAAGCTCTCTTTGCTGAAGTTCTATCCCCCTCCCTTTCAAACCTGGCATTACCACACCCTCCTTAAAAGCCTACTTTTGAATTGTTTTTAAAATGATCATTGTTGGTGATGTGGGCTTTACTGGCAAGGCCTGGCATTTACTGCCCATCCCTAGTAGCCCTGGAGGAGGTGGTGGTGGGCCTTCTTCTTAAACCACTGCAGTTTGTGAGCTGATCATACCCCCACAATGCAGTTAGGTAGGGTGCTCCAAGATTTTGACCCAGTGACGATGAAGGAACTGCCATATATGCCCAAGTCAGAATAGTGTGTGACTTGGAGGGGAACTTGGCACCTGCTGCCCTTGCCCTTCTGGGTGGTGGAGGGCATGGGTTTGGAAGTACCGATCCATCAGCTGAGGGAGGACGGTAGGTGATAATCAGCAGGAGGTTTCCATGCCCATGTTTGACTTAAAACCATGGGACTTCATGGGGTCTAGTGTCAATTTTGAGGACCCAACTGTATACCATTGTGCTCCCACCTCTGGTGGGTCTGTCCTGCCAGTGGGACAGGATATACTCGGGGATGATGGTGGAGGAGTCTGGGACATTGGCTGATAGGTTTAATTTTGTGAGTATGACTATATCAGGCTTTCACTTGACTAGTCTGTGGGACAGCTCTCCCAGATTTGGCACCACTCCCCAAATGTTAATGAGGAGGGCTTTGCAGGGTTGACAGGGCTGGGCTGCTTGTCATTTTTTATGACCCTTTTTAATGCTTAGGTTATAGCCAAGTGCTTCTTGTTTTTTTTCTCGCGATTTGATACAACTGACTGGCTTGCTAGGTCCCTTCAGAGGGCCGTTAAGAGTCAACCACGTTGGTGTGGGACTGGAGCCACATATCCACAAGACCAGGTAGATTTCCTTCCCTAAAGGACATTATTGAACCAGTTGGATTTTTATGACAATCTGACAGCTTTATGGTCACTTTTACTGATACCAGCTTTTTGCCCCCAGATTTTTTAAACTGCATTCAAATTCTCAAACTGCCATGCTGCGATTTGACCTCATGTTCTATGGATTATTAGACCAGGCCTATAGATTACTAGTCCAGTAACATAACCACTATGCTACCATATCCGATTTTCTTGAATTGTCTGTTTTCTCCATCTATTGTTCCATCTTTAATTTCCCTTTCTTCTCTAAGGTCCTTGAACATGTCATCACTTCCCAGCCCTGTGCCCATCTCTCCCAAAACTCTTTGTTTGAATCCCTTCAGTCCCACGTCTGCCTTGCTTAAAGCACCAAGGCCATCCTGGTCAAAGTCATAAATTATATCTTCTGTGACTGCTACAGCAGTAAGGCAGCCCTCCTAGTCTTCTTCACTTCTTTTCTGTTGCTTGGTTCCATTCCTACCTGTCCAAATGGAGTCAGTGGATTTCCAGTAATGGCTTCCTTTCCCACCCCCACATAGTTATTCCTGGAGTTCCTCAAGGATCTATCCTTGCTCCCCTCTTCTTCCTGATCTACATACTGCCCCTCAGTGATGTAATCTTCAGGCACAAGGTCAGTTTTCATATGTATATAATAGAATCAGAATAATATAGCACAGAAGAAGGTCATTTAGCCCATCGAGTCTGTACCAGCTCATGCGAAGAGCACTTAGTTCCACTCCCTGCTATTTCCCCATATTCCTGCAATTTTTTCTCCTTCAAGTAAGTATTCCCTTTTGAAGGCTGCTGTTGAATCTGTAGCCACCACCCTATCCGATGTTGCATTCCAAATCCTAACCACTCGTTGCGTAAAAAAGTTTTTCCTTATGTCGCCTCTGGTTCTTTAGCTAATCTCCTTAAATCTGTGCCCTCTGGTTATTGACCCTTCAGCCATTAAAAAAGTTTCCCTTTGTTTACCCTTCATGATTTTAAACACCTCTATCAAATCTCCTCTCTGCTCTAAGGAGAACAACTCCAGCTTCTCCAGTCTATCCATGTAACTGTAATCCCTCATCCCTGGAACCATTCGAGTAAATCTCTTATGTACCCTCTCCAAAGCCATCACGACCCTCCTAAAGTGCGGTGCCCAGAATTGGAAACAATACTCCAGCTGGGGCCAAACTAGTGTTTTACTGAATTAAGGAAATCTTTATAAAGCTAAGGTGTCAGAGGTGGCTCAGTGGTAACATTCTTAGCTTTGAGTCAGAAGATCATGTCCCATGCCAAAGACTTGAGCACATAATCCAGGCTGATACTCCAGTGCAGTATTGAGGGAGTGCTGCACTATCGGAGGTGCCATTTTTCGTATGAGACGTTACTCCAAGGCCCCTTCTGCCGTCTTAGATGGACGTAAAAGATCCTGTGGCACTATTTCGAAGAAGAGCAGGAGAATTCTACCCGGTGTCCTGGCCAATATTTATCCCTCAACCGACGTCACTAAAACAGATTATTTGGTCATTATCACATTGCTGAGCGCAAATTAGCTGCTGCATTATCCTACATTAGACCGGTGACTACACTTCAAAAGTATTTAATTTAAGCTGTAAAGCGCTTTGGAATGTCCTGAGGTTGTGTAAAGGTTTATATCAATGCAAGTCTTCCTTTTTTTAAGCCAGACAGAACCACTTCATTTTTTGTCACACCTGTGGTGTATGTGCCTTTAAGAGCCCCAGGTGTGCGTAATGCCGGTAATTGCCACTTGGGCTATATAAGCCTTTGTATTGTATATATCCTTTAGAACCCCCCCCAGACTTGCTTAGTAAATACCTATGAACCAACTCCTGTCTTCAGTGTCTTTATCTACACACGGACACTACAGTGGCGACGAAGTGGAAACGGACTTACCTGCAATTCGGCAGCACCTCAAGGACATCGATTCCTCCAGCGTCCAGAAGACTCAAGGAAGTTATAGAAACTGTGGTTTCACCAGCTGGCCAAGCTGGTGGCAGGTACTGCGCTAATCCTTCCTGGGCGTCAGGCTGGGGCTCCAGCGTCGGGCTCTACAGCTGAGACAGGCAGCGAAATCGGAGGCAAGCAATAACGGACTGGGAGGGTGCACTCGGGAGACGGCCGGCGCGGCAAGCAGGTCAGCGTTTAGACCTCCGTCGGGAACGAGTCTCCAACAGTGAATAAACGGAAACCACAGTAAAACAGCGTTGTTATCGGTAGCAGCGGCGGGAAAGCGCAGGAAGCGCCATATCGTTGCTACAGAGAAAAAAAAAGAGCGCGGGAAGCGCCATATCTTTTTTTTTTTGAAACGCCTAAATCTGGCAATATTGATGCTTTTGATAACGAAACAGAGCCTAGCTTTGGCAATATTGATGTTTTTGATAACAAGATAGAGAATTGGACCACATATGTAGAAAGAGTGGAGGTGTTTTGCACCGCAAATGGAATAGAAGATGAAAAAAAAGCTTCAGTGCTTCTGGATCTAATGGGCGCAGAAACATACAAGCTGTTACGCAACTTAATCACTCCAGCCGAACCGATGGACAAGAATTTTGAGGAGATTGTTGATACCCTACACTGCCAATTCGAGGCAGGACTGGCAGATTCTCTGCAAGACAAATTCATCTGCGATCCCCTAAGTGTAGAAACACAAAAAAAGGTATCTTCTGGAAAAGATTTAACACTGGACAAGGCTTTCAGTGCAATAGGAGCGGCAAAGATACAGCAAAGGCAACAGGACTTCGGCACCCATGAAATGACATGGGGTTTCAAGAGATGTTATCGCTGCGGCAGATCCAACCATGACCAGAGGGATTGCTGGTTCAAAGAAAAAGCATGCAGGCGATGCGGAAAGATGGGACACATTCCACGTGTATGCCGATCTGAAAATAAAAAATCCACTAACGGGAAAAGAATCAATAAGGAAAAGCACAGAAAGGTACAAATGATGACGGACAGTAGCTCCAAAGACCAGAAGAGCGATAGCGACTCCGGGAACAAGAGACTAAGCTCTCTCAAATTACATAATGTAATTGCCAATGAAGATTACCAGACCATCTGGGTTACCCTCATAATAGCAGGGTCCCCAGTTAAAATGGAGCTAGATACAGGATCAGCTCTAACCGTAATAAATCGACGAGATTACGAGAGGCTATTTTCGCATATACCTCTAAAAGACACATCCATTATCTTAAAAACATATACGGGGCAGAAAGTATACCCCAAAGGAAAAATAAAGGTGCCTGTGGTATACAACGGCAAAGAAATACAAAAGTTGTATTTATACATTCTACAAGATGGTGGTCCACCGTTGTTGGGACGTGAATGGATAAGGAAGATACGTTTAGACTGGCACTCCATTCAGGCACTGACGGTGACCAGTAAGGAAAAAAACAAGGATGACATCATACCTGAACGATTAAAAGACATCTTGGCCAACGCCAAAGAAGTGTTTCAAGAGAAACTAGGAACCTTGAAAGGCATCACCGCCTCAATAAAAGTGGAAGATGCAGCAATTCCAAAATTTTTTAAGGCAAGACCGGTGCCATACGCAATACGTCTGGCAGTCGAGGCAGAGCTGGAGAATTTGGAAAAGGCAGGCGTATTATCCAAAATAGATTGGAGCGAATGGGCAACACCCATCGTTCCAGTCATGAAAAAAGCATTGAAAAATAACTCTGAGGAACAGAGAAAAATTCGCATCTGTGGGGACTTTAAGGTGACTGTAAACCCGGTCCTTCACATGGTACAGTATCCTCTTCCGAGGATAGAAGATATTTTCGCCTCACTATCCGGAGGAAAACGTTTCACAAAAATTGACTTGGCACAGGCATATCTACAGATGGAGGTTGAGGAGACCTCTAAAAAGTATCTCACAATAAACACACACAAAGGCCTGTACCAGTACAATCGACTGGTTTTTGGAGTAGCATCAGCTCCAGCTATCTGGCAAAGAGCTATGGAGCAAGTCCTGCAAGGGATTCCGGGGACTCAGTGTTACCTAGACGACATCCTTATAACAGGAGAAAACGACAACGAGCACCTTGCCAATTTGGAACAGGTGCTCACTAGGCTGAAAGAACGGGGCCTACGAGCAAATCGCCCCAAGTGCGAATTTTTCCAAAATCAGATATCATATTGTGGCCACATAATTAATAAGGAAGGGTTGCATAAGTCACCTGAAAAAATTGAAGCAGTTATAAAAGCCCCAGCACCTGAAAATGTTTCACAATTGAGGTCATTCCTGGGATTAATAAATTACTATCATAAATTTTTACCGAACTTATCAACTATTCTACACCCTCTTAATGATCTTCTACACACAGGAGTGATTTGGAAATGGAACGAAGACTGTAAACGTGCCTTCCATAAATGTAAAGACTTAATCACATCCGAGAAAGTTTTGGCTCATTACAACCCATCACTACCAATCAGACTGGCGTGCGATGCATCCCCTTACGGCATAGGAGCGCTATTGTCCCATAGATTCCCTGATGGCTCGGAACGGCCGATAGCTTTTGCGTCACGCTCATTGAACTCAGCTGAGCGTAACTATTCCCAGATAGACAGGGAAGCACTCAGCCTGGTATGGGGAGTGAAGAAATTCAACCATTACCTACACGGACAAAAATTTACCTTGCTGACTGACCATCAACCCCTCATCTCCATATTCAACCCTAAGAAAGGTGT
Organism: Somniosus microcephalus; assembly: GCF_052327205.1. NCBI lineage: Eukaryota > Metazoa > Chordata > Chondrichthyes > Squaliformes > Somniosidae > Somniosus > Somniosus microcephalus. The sequence continues at coordinate 305,192,509 of NC_140990.1, read as the reverse complement.
CCCCATTATGACGGCACAAAGACTACAGAGGTGGTCCCTTTTTCTAGGGGCACACCAATACAACATTGAATACAAAGGGTCAAAACAGCATGGGAATGCTGACGGTTTATCGCGCCTGCCGTTGCCAACGATAGAAGAGGCACCTACAGTAGACCCAGTAGAGATATTCCACTCTACCATAGTGGAATGTCTACCGGTGACAAATTCTGCCATTGAAAGGGAGACCTCTCTCACGGGTCTACGATTTAACAATGAAGGGATGGCCAGCACATGGCGAACCACTGTTGCCAGCATTCTCGCAAAGAAGAGAACAGCTGTCAGTGTGCCGAGGAACCTTGATGTGTGGATCCAGAGTGGTGATTCCACCCAAACTCCAGGATAAAGTGCTAAAGGAGCTTCACGAGGGGCATCTGGGTGGAGTGAAAATGAAGAACCTAGCTAGGGCGTTTGTATGGTGGCCAGGTATCGATGGAGACATCGAAGACATGACCAAGAGCTGCCTAGGATGCCAGAAGGTCCAAAATGCTCCGCCACAGGCCCCTCTACATCCATGGGAGTGGCCCTCATCTCCCTGGCAAAGGGTGCACATCGCCTTTGCTGGTCCATTTATGGACTCAATGTTCTTAATCGCAGTTGATGCACACTCCAAGTGGCCGGAGGTAATAAAGATGTCCTCCACCACCACGGAAAAAACCATCACAGTATTAAGGACCATATTTGCCAGGAATGGGCTGCCGGAACAGATATGTTCTGATAATGGACCGCAATTTGTGTCCGAAGAATTCAGAAAGTTCTTAAAGAACAATGGGGTAAAGCACTACACGTCCGCCCCATACCATCCCGCCACCAATGGATTGGCTGAAAGGTTTGTCCAGACCTTTAAGAAGGCCATAAAGGCCATGGGTAATGAAGACATAAAACTTCAGCACAAGGTGGATAACTTCTTATTTGCATATAGGAATGCAACACATATGGTTACAAACCAAACTTCCGCCATGATGTTCTACAATAGAAACCTAAGATGCCGGCTGGATTTGGTCAAGCCCAACATCCGAAGGGACGTGGAGAACCGGCAGTTTCAGGGCATGAATGAAAGGCCAACTAGGGCCTTCCAGATAGGCCAACCGGTTTTGGCCCGGGACTACCGTACCGAGAAATGGCAGCCTGGAACTATCTGCACACGACTAGGACCACTGATGTATACCGTGGACATCGGAGAAAGCATAATAAGGCGCCATGCTGACCAAATCATCAAGTCATCCGAAAAGGAACAACCTACACCACCACGCTATACATCTAACGATGAAGTAGAGATACCCATATCTACCTCCGATCCGGTGATACTGGAACCCGATGAACCCGACACTGGCCTTCAAGCCGAATCAGCCTTGCCAGAAGAACCTACTACACCACCAGAAACTACTACACCCCCGAGGCGTTATCCGGACCGAGTCAGGAAGCCTCCTGAGAGACTAACTTATAATTAATTAATACAGCAATGTATATTATTTTGCATATAACATGTAATTAATAATTACTTAAAATATGATGTACTAGTTAGCTAGAAGGGGAGGAATTGTGGTGTATGTGCCTTTAAGAGCCCCAGGTGTGCGTAATGCCGGTAATTGCCACTTGGGCTATATAAGCCTGTGTATTGTATATATCCTTTAGAACCCCCCCCAGACTTGCTTAGTAAATACCTATGAACCAACTCCTGTCTTCAGTGTCTTTATCTACACACGGACACTACAACACCTAGAACAGATTATAGAATCATAGAATGGTCAGATAGAATGCAAAAAGAAAAAGATTAGTGAGGACAAATGTAGGTCCCTTACAGTCAGAAATGGGAGAACTTATAATGGGGAACAAGGAAATGGCAGTGCAATTAAACAAATACTTTGGTTCTGTCTTCATGAAAGAGGACACAAATAACTTCCCAGAAATGCTAGGGAACCAAGGGGCTAATGAGAAGGAGGAATTAAAGGAAATTAGTATTAGTAAAAAAATAGTGCTGGAGAAATTAATGGGACTGAAAGCCGATAAATCCCCAGGGCCTGATAATCTGCATCCCAAAGTACTAAAAGAAGTAGCCATGGAAATAGTGGATGTATTGGTTGTCATCTTCCAAAATTCTATAGGTTATGGAACAGTTCCTGCAGATTGGAGGGTAGCAAGTGTAACCCCACTATTTAAAAGAGGAGGGAGAAAACAGGGAACTACAGACTGGTTAGCCTAACATCAGTAGTAGGGAAAATGCTAGAGTCTATTATAAAGGATGTGATAACAGGACACTTAGAAAATATCAACGGGATTAGACAAAGTCAACATGGATTTATGAAAGGGAAATCGTGTTTGACAAACCTACTGGAGTTTTTTGAGGATGTAACTGGTAGAATAGATAAGGGAGAGATGTGGTGTATTTGGATTTTCAGAAGGTTTTTGATAAAGTCCCACATAAGAGGTTAGTGTGCAAAATTAAAGCACATGGGATTGGGGGTAATATACTGGCATGGATTGAAAATTGGTTAACAGACAGGAAACAGAGAGTCGGAATAAATGGGTCTTTTTCAGGGTGGCAGGCGGTGACTAGTGGGATACCGCAGGGATCAGTGCTTGGGCCCCAGCTATTCACAATATATATCAATGATTTGGATGAGGGAATCAAATTTAATATTTCCAAGTTTGCTGATGACACGAAACTTGGTGGGACCGTGAGTTGTGAGGAGGATGCAAAGAGGCTTCAAGGCGATTTAGACAAGTTGAGTGAGTGGGCAAATACATGGCAGATGCAGTATAACGTGGATAAATGTGAAGTTATCCACTTCGGTGGGAAAAACAGAAAGGCAGAGCATTATTGAAATGGTGATAGATTGGGAAATGTTGATGTACAGAGGGACCTGGGTGTCCTTGTACACCAGTCACTGAAAGGAAACATGCAGGTGCAGCAAGCAGTTAGGAAGGCAAATGGTATGTTGGCCTTCATTGCAAGAGGATTTGAGTACAGGAGCAAGGATGTCTTACTATAGTTATACAGGGCCTTGGTGAGACCACACCTGGAGTACTGTGTGCATTTTTGGTCCCCTTAGCTAAGAAAGGATATACTTGCCATAGAGGGAGTGCAGCGAAGGTTCGCCAGACTGATTCCTGGGATGGCAGGACTGTCATATGAGGAGAGATTGGGTTGACTAGGCCTGTATTCACTAGAGTTTAGAAGAATGGGAGGGGATCTCATTGAAACGTATAAAATTCTGACAGGGCTAGACAGACTGGATGCAGGGAGGATGTTTCCCCTGGCTGGGGGGTCTAGATCGAAGGGTTACAGTCTCAGGATAAGGGGTAGGACATTTAGGACTGAGATGAGGAGAAATTTCTTCACTCAGAGGGTGGTGAACCTGTGGAATTCTCTACCACAGAAGGCTGTGGAGGCCAAGTCACTGAATATATTTAAGAAGGAGATAGATAGATTTCTAGACACAAAAGGCATCAAGGGGTATGGGGAGAAAGCGAGAATATGGTATTGAGATAGAGGATCAGCCATGATCATATTGAATGGCGGGGCGGAGCAGTCTCGAAGGGCCAAATGGCGTACTCCTTTTCCTATTTTTCTATGTTTATATGTTACAGCACGGAAGAAGGCCATTCAGCCTGTCAAGCCCATGCTTGTTATTAAATAATATCATCATGGGAGCTGCCTGCGAAGCACACAATACAATACAATAATACAATAATACAATACAAATCACTTTATTGGCATGATAAGGTACATCTTATGTTGCCAAAGCATCAAAATACATTTATGGTTGAACACATAAACGCGGTTCCATTCATACAGTGTATAAACAGGTATATCCCTGAGTTTATAAATATATTTTCGCCTTGTTTATATATACTCTTGTCTTAGTTTACTGGTTGTCCCTCTGTTCATGGCAAGCTGTAACATAGTGTGCCGCCAGTGTTACACAGCTTCTCTCCTCCCCCAGTAGGAATGGGAGTTTTTGGTTGTCAGTCAGATTTCTGAATTCAGGGCATATTTGTGAGAATTTTTGATAGAAATTCTCTCTGATGCCCTGATATTTTCCACAGGCTGTGAGGAAGTGCATCTCTGTCTCAACTACTCCCTGACTGCAGTGAGAGCATATCCTGTCTTCTCTTGGCAGCCTGGTCTGCCTGTGTCTGCCTTTTTCGATCGCTAGGCTATGTTCGCTAAGTCTGTACCTTGTCAAGGTTCTTCTCAGTTTGTTATCCTTTACCATGGTCAGGTAATCAGCTATGTTGTATTGTCTGTTTAGGGCCAAGTAGCAATTGAGTTTGCTTTGGGTTTTTGTTGTTTCTGCCCAATATGACAGATATTTTTCCTTTTGCTTAGCGACGATTGTGTTGGGTCGAATTCTTTGTGTTACCCTGTCACTGTCCTGGGACTGGTTATTGTTAGTATTGTTATTAGTTACTTTATTGAGTCCCAGGACTAGTTGACTGAGGGTATTCTTCTTTATGGTCAGCTCTTGGCATTTCAGGGCGTCGTAGTGATAGCATTGGGGGTTGCTCATTTGTAGGTGATTCCAAAATTTGGTGGCTCTTTTTTGGATAGTGATTATTAATGGGTATTGGCCTAGTTCCGCCCTGCATGCGTTGTTTACTGTTTTCCTTTGAGTCCGGAGGATACTTTTACAGAATTCCGCATGTAGGATCTCAATTGGGTGTTTGTCCCATTTTGCAAAATCTTGTTGTGTTAGTGGTCCCCAAACCTCACTGCCATAGAGTGCAATTGGTTCAATTACTGATTTGAAAATTTTGAGCCAAATGCTAATTGGGATTTCTATTTGGATTGATTTTTTGATGGCATAGAAAGCCCTTCTTGCTTTCTCTTTCAGTTCATTCACAGCCAGTTTGAAGTTTCCCGTAGAACTGATTTTTAAGCCCAAGTATGTGTAGTGAGTGGTTTGTTCAATTTTGGTTGTTCCTGCTGTGAAATTTATTGTGGGTCCATGTTGTTTGGATCTTTGCTGGAACACAAGGACTTTGGTTTTTTGGGGATTTATTGTCAGGGCCCAAGTCTGGCAGTACGACTCCAGCAGGTCCAGGTTCTGCTGTAGACCCTCCTTAGTTGGTGACAGCAGAACCAGGTCGTCGGCATAGAGGAGGAATTTAACCTTGGATTCATATAGGGTGAGGCCGGGTGCTGTAGATTGTTCAAGTAGTTTTGCCAATCCATTAATGTAAATATTAAAGAGTGTCGGTGAGATTGGCGAGCCCTGCGTCACCCCCCGCCCCTGTGGGAAGTATTTTGTTTGTTTGTCTCCAATTTTAACTGCACATTTATTGTTTGTATACATTGATTTAATTACATCATATGTTTTACCTCCTACCCCGCTTTCGATAAGTTTCAGGAATAAACCGTCATGCCAGATGGAGTCGAAAGCCTTCTGGAAATCTACACACTAACTTGTATTCTGCATTGCTGATGGTCACTGATCAGCTATACACTGTTGACGCAGAAGCCTTTTCTATTCATATAGCCAATTGCATTATGGCGAGGAGACCAGATGGCCAGAGTGATGCCAACAATCGCCCCCTATACCTTAGAAAAAACAGGAGTCTGGTGGAGTTGGGCAGCCCTGTCTTACTGCTACCTCACTCCACTTCTCCATCACTTTCCTCAATCCCATAATTATTGCTGTTCTTTCAGACTTCCAACTGGTCAAATCAAAATTTTCTGCACCTACTGTACACTCTGGACCCTTGCCACTGACATCATTCCCTTCCTGTTCAGTCTGGATGGAACCTTGGCAGTCAGTTTAACAGAGAACTTAGCTTCAGACTCTCCATTCTATCTTTACCAAGAATGTTTATTTCCAACTCTGCAATACTGTCCCCCTCTGCCGCTGTTGAAACACTTATCCACAATCTTGTCACCACTAGACTAGATTTACTCAATGTTCTTCTTGCTAACCTCTAACCTATTAACTCCAATTCACCTGAAATTCAGCTCCCTGTATCTTGTCCCACACTAAGTCCCCATCACCCTTTCCTCACTAATCTACACTGGGTCCCTGTCCCCCTCAGCACATTAGTTTAGAATTTCCATAGAGGTTTCCCAATCATCTGCTATACCTTCAGTGGCAGACCGGGGAAAACATTGAGAAATGTGTAAATAGCCATCAGTTTCTGCCGATCTTCCACCAGCTATGGTAGGCAATCGGAAGAATCATTCCAGAAATTTGAGGCAATTGAATTTAAAATACGTTTCCACATCTTTAAATCTCTGCATGACCTTTTCTAAACCTACCCCTGCAAGCTCCTCCAGCCTTACATTCCCTCAGGTACCTTTCAGTTCTCCAGCTCCGATGTACTGTGCATTCCCCCTTCCTTCGACCCACTGTTGTTGGCAGTGCCTTAAGCCACCTTGGCCATACTTTCCGAAACTCTGTCCCTAAACCCGTCAGACTTTCTAATTCTGCCTCCATCTTTAAAAGCTTTCTTAAAAGCCATCTTTTTGACCAAGCTTTCAATCACCTCTCTTAACAGTCCCAAAAATTGCTCAGCCTGTAAAGCAGTTTGCAATCTTTTTCTACATTAAAAACACTATTGTAGTTATTTTGGGGAAATGGTGAAAACAGGTGCTAAGTGGGTGCTGTGCTAATAAAACGCGCCTGTTTAAAAGTCTGGATCCAGCCTGCAATCTTGGGGCTAATTGCTGATTACTATGAAGCGGACACCTGCAGGTTTAGCACTCAAGCTTTGACTAATAGCAATTTTGCTGGAGTGGTATTTATAGCCTCCACGCACGCACTTCCACTGAAGGTCTGGAGTGCACTGGCAGACAGTGAAACTGAAGGAGCAGGACAACGACTCCTTTCAGGATGGTTCTGGGACTGAGAGATAGTGCTCACAGATTCTCAGAGACGGTACTGGAGGTCCTGGTGGAGGAGGCACAGTGGAGGAGGGATGTCCTGTACCCACGGAGGGGGAAGGAGGCCACAGGGGCAACTAATGGGATGTGGGAGGAGATCGCTGAGGAGGTCACATCCAGGAGCACTGCCCTCAGGGCATGGCTCCAGTGTCCCAAAATTTTAATGATTTGCCACGAATGGTCAAGGTAACATCTCATCTCATAAGAACATAAAAACATAAGAAATAGCAGCAGGAGTAGGCCATTTGGCCCTTCGAGCCTGATCCGCCATTCAATAAGATCATGGCTGATCTTCTACCTCATCACCACTTTCCTGCACTATCCCCACCATATCCCTTGATTCCCTTAATGTTCAAAAATCTATCAATCTCTGTCTTGAATATACTCAACGACTGAGTCTTCACAGTCCTCTGGGGTAGAGAATTCCAAAGATTCACCACCCTCTGAGTGAAGAAATTTCTCCTCATCTCAGTCCTAAATGGCCGACCCCTGATTCTGAGACTGTGACCCCTGGTTCTAGACTCCCCAGCCAGGTGAAACATCCTCCCTGCATCTACCCTGTCAAGCCCTGTAAGAATTTTGTATGTTTAAATGAGATCACCTCTCATTCTTCTAAACTCTAGAGAATATAGGCCTAGTCTACTCAATCTCTCCTCATAGGACAATCCCCCCATCCCAGGAATCAGTCTAGTGAACCTTCGTTGCACTCCCTCTATGGCAAGTATATCCTTCCTTAGGTAAGGAGACCAAAACTGTACACAATACTCCAGGTGTGGTCTCACCAGGGCCCTATATAATTGCAGTAAGACGTCTTTACTCTTATACTCAAATCCTCTTGTAATAAAGGCCAACCTACCATTTGCTTTCCTAATTGCTTGCTGTACCTGCACGTTAACTTTCAGTGATTCGTGTACAAGGACACCCAGGTCCCTCTGAACACCAACATTTCCCAATCTATCACCATTTAAAAACTACTTTGCTTCTCTATTTTTCCTACCAAAGTTGATAACTTCACATTTCTCCACATTATATTCCATTTGCCATGTTCTTGCCCACTTACTTAGCCTGCCTATATCCCCTTGAGGCCTCCTTGCATCCTCCTCACAACTTACATTCCCACCTAGCTTTGTATCATCAGCAAACTTGGATATATTACATTTGGTCCCTCATCCAAATCATTGATGTAGATTGTGAATAGCTGAGGTCCAAGCACTGATCCTTGCGGTACCCCACTAGTTACAGCCTGCCAACCCGTTTATTCCTACTGTCTGTTTTCTGTCCGTTAACCAATCCTCAATCCATGCGAGTATATTACCCCCAATCCCATGAGCCCTAATTTTGTTTAATAACCTCTTGTGTGGCATCTTATTGAATGCCTTCTGAAAATGCAAATACACCACATCCACTGGTTCCCCCTTATCTATTCTGCTAGTTACAACCAAAATATTCTAAAAGATTTGTCAAACACGATTTCCCTTTCATAAATCCGTGTTGACTCTGCCCAATCCTATTACCACATCCTTAATACTGTAATAGATTCAACAACACACTTCTCACAACACACTTCTCAATAACTGCACCATCACCAGCTAACTATACACTGACATTCACACAACCCACACTATTGCATCCTTCATAGGCACTACTCACACCTCAGACACATCTTGCAGCTCTTCAACCATGTGAAGCATCACACACACAAACAATGTGTTCATTCACAATCACCACTCTTTCTCTTCCAGGACAAGATAGAACATAATAGGTGACAGCAGGACCTGACCAGGGGAAAGGGAAGCACGACTCCATCACATCACTCCCCTTCAGCAGGCAGTGCTGGCGGTATTCGGGAAGGGAGTGGTAGACGCCATGGCCAGAGGCAGAGCAGGGGACATGTCGCCTAGAGGTATGTGGCCATTCCAGCTTCCTTACATAGCCACAACTATTCCTGATCCTTAATCCCCCAAACCTATCCACACACACAAGCTCCATACAGTCTCATCGCACCCATCCTCCTATAGTGGCCACAAGCACTGCACCCTAACCCTTCTAGCTTTATCATTGCAGGCTCCCAGGAGCAAGATCCACCTCGCCCCCCCCCGGAGGAAGTGGAAGAGGAGGCAGAGCCACCTCGTCCTCCGGCAGAAGAGGAGGAGGAGGAGAGCGAGGATTAAGGCACTGCATCAATTGATACCACTGTCGCAGGCACCAGCTCAGAGACCAGCACCCCGCATAGCTTGGAGGCTAGGGTAGAAGAGGGATCCTCACAGTGGCATGCACCGGGAACTAGTGGGCAGCAGCCACGTCGGGTGAAGGGACACTACAAGAGCCACCTTGGCGGGAGCAAGGTCGCATACTAGTTCTGCTGCAGAGGAGTCAGATGAGGACCTCACAGGGCCAAGCTTCAGAAGAAGGCTGATGGGTTTGACAAACCAAATGCTGCACATTGAGGGAATGGAGTCCCTTCCTGTTCCTGAACACCTCCGAGTTTAAATGAGGGGCTCGCAGGGCCACATGTGTGCAGTCAATGGCTTCCTGGACCCTGGAGAATCCCCCAATCCTGTCAATCCTAGAGCTCTCTGCCACTGGTTTTCTCTGGCAATAGGGAATGATATATAGTCATTCCTCAGAAAGTATAGAGCCTCAGCGATCTCCCTTATGCAGAAGTGCACAGAGGATTGTGATATGTGACTGATATCACCTGTGGCAGCCTGGAAGGTTCCATTGCATAATAATTAAGCGCTACTGTGACCTTGACTGCCACAGCAACAAAGTCCTGGCTATGCTGCGAGGTCTGAGTCTTCCTTCCACGAGGCCACAGATCTCTGCTGACCTCCTTGGTAAAGCGCAGCCTCCTCATGCGCTGGTCTTGGGTCATGTGAATGTAGGAGTAGTGCTCTTTGAAGACCCTGGGTGGATAGGGCCTCCTGCTGAGGGCCCTCCTCTTCCTCCGGTCCCTCCTCTCCCTCTCTCCTCCAGCAGCTGGTTCTGCTCTGCCTGGCCTCATCTCCTCTGATTCCTCCTCCAGACCAAGATCTCCATGACCAACCGCTCCCTTTCTCCTGGTGACTCCGATAAGGTACAATAGCACAGCACTGACTCTTTTAAGGTGAAGTCCTCAGAGAATTCCCGGAAAATTTTTTGCTAAGAGTGCTGGTGAAGTCTTGACAAAGTGTCCCAGAAAGTCTCCCAATGTGTATCTAAAGTCCCCTTCAAACGCAGTGTAGTCAGTCGATCTCAATCAGCAAGTGAACAGTGAAAGCTGAGCATGGCTTTAAGTAGTGCACGCAATCCTCACCAACGACTTCTTTACTCCTGTTCAGCCGGTCATTGTTAGGAGAGATTGTCAATTGCAGCGCTAGCCAGCAAAATAGCGTTCAGCCTCTTTAATGAGCATTTGCGGCCAATTTAATTGGTAATCAGAGGCTTAATCATCCTCAGGATGGCTGTTCTTAGCACGCGCTTAAACTCCTTTACCAAGCTGGCGTCTTGCGCTAAAGGCGGGCTTACCTGGTGCGGCAGCTCAAAACCCCATCTTGCCCACCTCGGAGGCTCTGTAGCCTGTAAACTACCGGTGCTACAGCGGGGAAAATATCCTCCTTAATAAAGGCAAGTTGTTGCTGTTGCCTCACACACAAGTACATATCGTAGTCCTATAATACAAAGTGACGATACTGTTTTCCCATATTCAACTGCTAATTATCATTCAATGAATTTACAAGCACTTAGTCATTAGTGTTTAAGTGTGGGTGTTGTCTTGTATCAATTGTACACCTACTTCTGGCAACATCCAAAGTAGTCTTTCCCCACCCCCTCGCCCCCCCCCATGAAATCCTCAGTATATGGTATTTTGAAAAATAAACAAGGTTGCGTGGGAGTAATTTCAAGGCTCTGGTCCCACTTTGAGATTCATTCCCGCAGTTAATAAATTCCACTGAGCCCCTCATTAAGATGACTACATTGTAATCATCACATTTGAGATCCATTATACTGGATGTAAAAAGTCCAGAGAAAGAGGAACTGCAGCCTTAACCAACCGATGATGATTTGCATTAGCTGCTGATTGTAAGATTGCACATTGCACATTTAATTGTATGTCATACCAGAAAGTATTTGTATTTGATACTCTCTTAGCTTTAAAGGAAGATTCAATTGTAACTGTTCCATTCCTTGATCCTATCTTCTTGTGAAGGTAATCCACACCTTTGCTGGCTTTAAGCTGGGGGCATTGGCATCAATTTCTTATAAACAACATCTTCATGTTTCCTGCACAAGGCATTAGATACAACTGTGCTTCCCCTGCCTAGAGGTAGGATGCAGTAATAATGTTGGCTCCTGACAAACTTTGCACTGATCTGTAATGTATGGACTTTTCAGCAGTTTTCACTTTGAAAGAAACAGGTTCAAGCAACAGGTCATGGTAATTAACAGCCTTCAAGCCACATCCCATGGTCATTGACTGAGGAATGGAAATGGCCATTTGAAACAAGTTATCAAACGTTATATCAAGGATCAGAAATAGACAGAAATTATATGTGAGTGCGTGATAGGTTACAATTAAAATAGAGTGGTTGGTGCTTCAGAGTATTTGCTGATGTAATGTAGGAATGGGAGTTTCTGCAGTAGCTGCAAGATGTAGAAGTGCCTGGAATTTCTTCTTCCACTGCTTCAGTTGCTGCCTCTTTGCTTGGTGGTGCCAAGGAGACAAATGAAGTGCTCTTGTACACAATTTCTAGTCACTTACTGCTATCCTCATCATCTTGCATTACAGTTTCAGTGACAAGTTCTGTTCACGCTGTTCTCTAGTTCCATAATTAGAGCTTTCAGTATAATGTGTTGGCCATCACAAACAGACTGTCGGTTCAGGACCCATCTGCCACAGGTTGAAAGGAGTTACTCACCAAGAATGGCCATGGCCTTTTTCTCGTGCTGGGTCAATTGCCTGAACTATGGCAGATCTCCACCTGCAATCTGCCCCTGTCCGGTGTTGTGCGCCAACTTCTCCTGCAAGAAGAATTCATCAATGTGAAATAGCAGCAGCGCTCTCAGATCTTTATCTCCATTGACAATCAGCTTTCAACGTTGGTAGTAAAATAGTAGGATGCATTCAGATGTTTGGGCATGGGAGGGCAGCATCAAAGGGCAAAGATGGATAACAAGGTGTGAGGGAATGTTAATTAGAGGGGTCCATGTGACAGAGAGACTGACTGCTGCATGCCAAGCAACATGAAACCCCAAGGATGCTGAGCCAATGAAGGAGATATTAGAATGGTGACCAGAACCTTGGTCAAAGGTATGGGTTTTAAGGTTTTTAAAGGTGGAGAGGGAGATGGAGAGGTGGAGTGGTTTAAGTAGGAAATTTCAGAGTGTGGGGCCTAAGCAGCTGAAGACATGGCCGCCAATGTCGGACGCAGATTGGGGGATGCAAAAGAGGCTAGAGTCAGAGGAACAGAGATTTCAATGGCTGGGGTTTGTAACACTGGAGCAGGCTATGGAAGGATGAGAAGGGGGGCCATTCAAGTGGGGGGAGTTAAAAGAAATGTTGTAGTGGTAGGGGATAGTATCATTAGGGGGATAGACAGAGTTCTTTGCAGCCGAGAGCGAGAGTCCCGAAGGCTGTGTTGCCTGCCCGGTGCCAGGGTTAAGGACATCTCCTCTGGGCTGGAGAGAAACTTGGAGTGGGAGGGGGAGGATCCAGTTGTCATGGTCCATGTTGGTACCAACGACATAGATAGGACAAGGAAGGAGGTTCTGCTGAGGGAGTTTGAGCAGCTAGGGGCCAAATTAAAAAGCAGAACCACAAGGGTAATAATCTCTGGATTACTACCTGAGCCACGTGCAAATTTGGCTAGGGTAAATAAAATTAGAGAGTTAAATGTGTGGCTCAAAGACTGGTGTGGGAGAAATGGGTTTTGCTTCCTGGGACACTGGCATCAGTACTGGGACAGGAGAGGGCTGTTCCGTTGGGACGGATTTCACTTGGCCAGTGCTGGGACTAGAATCCTGGCGAATCGAATAACTAGGGCTGTAGAGAGGGCTTTAAACTAATTAGTGGGGGGGAGGTTTAAAGAGAGCGAAAAATAAAAATGACAGCGGAGAAGGCAATTGAGCAAGGTAGCAGTGGGGGAATTAAAAACCAGAGCGTGTCAGGAAGGGACAGAATGTATAATGATAAAGGTAAAGTAGTAAAAGCAGGAATAAATTGTCAGAAAACATATTTGAAAGTTCTTTATCTGAATGCACGCAGCATTCGTAACAAAATTGATGAGTTGACGGTGCAAATAACTACACATGGGTATGATCTGGAGGCCATTATGGAAACATGGCTGCAAGATAATCATGACTGGGAACTAAACATATAAGGGTATTTGACAATTAGGAAGGACAGACAGGAAGGAAAGGGAGGTGGGGTTGCTATGTTAATCAAGGATGGAATCACTGCAATAGTCAGAAATGATACTGGGTCAAAGGATCAGGATAGTGAAACAGTTTGGGTGGAGATAAGGAATAATAAGGGGAAAAAGTCACTAGTGGGCGTAGTCTATAGGCCTCCTAACAGTTGCAACTCTGTTGGTCAGAGTATAACTCAGAAAATAGTTGGGGCTTGTAATAAGGGAACAGCTGTAATCATGGGGGATTTTAACTTTCATATTGACTGGACTAATCAAATTGGGCATGGCAGCATTGAGGAAGAGTGTATTAGGGACGGGTTCCTTGAGCAGTATGTAACTGACCGACCAGGGGGCAGGCAATCTTAGATCTGGTCCTGTGTAATTAGACAGGATTAATAAAAAAATGTCCTAGTAAAGGATCCCCTTGGAATGAGTGACCATAATATGGTTGAATTCCAAATTCAGTTTGAGGGTGAGAGAGTTGGATCTCAAACCAGCGTACTAAGCTTAAATAAAGGAGACTATGAAGGTATGAGAGTAGAATTGACTAAAGTGGACTGGGAAAACAGATTAAAGTGTAAGACGGTACAAGAACAGTGGTCTACATTCAAGGAGATATTTCACATCTTTCAAGATAAATATATTCCACTGAGGAAAAAGGGGAGTAAAAGAAAAGACAGCCATCCGTGGTTTAGTAAAGTAATAAAGGATAGTATTCGACTGAAAACAAGGGCATATAAAGTAGCCAAATCTAGTGGGGGGATAGAAGATTGGGAAGCATTTAAAAGCCAGCAAACAATAACTAAAAGATTAATTAAGAAAGGGAAGATAGATTATGAAAGTAAACTAGCAAAAAATATAAAAACAGATAGCAAGAGTTTCTACAGCTATATAAAAAGAAAAAGGGTGGCTAAAGTGAACGTTGGTCCCTTAGAGGATGGGACCGGGAAACTAGTGGTGGGGAACATGGAGATGGCAAAGACGCTGAACAAATATTTTGTATCAGTCTTTGCAGTAGAGGGCACTAAAAATATCCCAACACTGGACAAACAGGGGGCAATGGGGGGGGAGGAGCTAAACACGATTAAAATCACTAAGGGGATGGTACTCAGTAAAATAATGGGACTTAAGGCAGATAAATCCCACGGACCTGATGGCCTACATCCTAGGGTCTTGAGAGAAGTGGCGGTAGGGATTGTGGATGCATTGGTGATCATTTTCCAGAACTCCCTGGACTCAGGAAAGGTCCCGGCAGATTGGGAAACTGCTAATGTAACACCCTTATTTAAGAAGCGAAGTAGACAAAAAGCTGGAAACTATAGACCAGTTAGCCTAACATATGTGGTTGGCAAAATGTTGGAGTCCATTATTAAGGAAACAGTAATAGAGCATTTGGATAAACATAATTTAATAGGACAGCACGGGGCATAGTGGTTAGCACTGTTGCCTCACAGCTCCAGAGACCCGGGTTCGAATCCGGCCTCGGGCGACTGTCTGTGTGGAGTTTGCTCATTCTCCCCGTGTTTGCGTGGGTTTTCTCCGGGTGCTCCGGTTTCCTCCCACAGTCCAAAGATGTGCGGGTTAGGTTGATTGGCTATGATAAATTGACCCTTAGTGTTAGGGGGATTAAATACATGGGGTTACAGGGATAGGGTGGGATATGTGTTGGTGTAGGGGTTATGGGGATCGGGTGGGATATGTGTCGGTGCAGGCTCGATGGGCCGAAATGGCCTCTATCTGCACTGTTGTGATTCTGTGAACAATTCTGATTCTGTGAGTCAGCATGGTTTTACGAAGGGGAAGTCATGTTTGACAAATTTGCTCAAATTCTTTGAGGATGTAACATACAGGGTGGATAAAGGGGAACCAGTGGATGTAGTGTATTTGGACTTCCAAAAGGCATTTGACAAGGTTCCACACAAAAGATTACTGATCAAGATAAAAAATCACGGGATTGGGGGTAATATACTGGCATGGGTGGAAGATTGGCTATCTAACAGAAAACAAAGAGTTGGGATAAATGGTTCGTTCTCGGGCTGGCAATCAGTAACCAGTGGTGTTCCGCAGGGGTCAGTGCTGGGACCCCAACTCTTTACAATCTATATTAACGATTTGGAGGAAGGGACCGAGTGCAACATATCCAAGTTTGCTGACGATACAAAGATGGGAGGGAAAGCAGTGAGTGAGGAGGACATAAAAAACCTGCAAAAGGACATAGACAGGCTAAGTGAGTGGGTAGAGATTTGGCAGATGCAATAAAATGTTGGAAAGTGTGAGGTCATGCACTTTGGCAGAAAAAATCAAAGAGCAAGTTATTATCTAAATGGAGAGAAACTGCAAAGTGCTACAGTACAAAGGGATCTGGGGGTCCTGGTGCATGAAACACAAAAAGTTAGTATGCAGGTGCAGCAGGTGATCAGGAAGGCCAATGGAATCTTGGCTTTTATTGCAAGGGGGATGGAGTATAAAAACAGGGAAGTCTTGCTGCAGTTATACAGGGTATTGGTGAGGCCACACCTGGAATACTGCGTGCAGTTTTGGTTTCCATATTTAAGAAAAGATATACTTGCTCTCGAGGCGGTTCAGAGAAGGTTCACTCGGTTGATTCCAGAGATGAGGGGGTTGATGTATGAGGAAAGGTTGAGTAGGTTGGGACTCTACTCATTGGAGTTCAGAAGAATGAGAGGCGATCTTATCGAAACATATAAGATTGTGAGGGGGCTTGATCGGGTGGATGCGGTGAGGATGTTTCCACTGATGGGTGAGACTAGAACTAGGGGGCATAATCTTAGAATAAGAGGCTGCCCTTTCAAAACTGAGATGAGGAGAAACTTCTTCACTCAGTGGGTAGTAAATCTATGGAATTTGCTACCCCAGAGAGCTGTGGAAGCTGCAACATTAAATAAATTTAAAATGGAGATAGACATTTTCCTAGCAGATAAGGGAATTAGGGGTTACGGGGAGAGGGCAGGGAAGTGGACGTGAGTCTAGATTCAGATCAGTCATGATCCTATTGAATGGCGGAGCAGGCCCGAGGGGCCGTATGACCTACTCCTGCTCCTACTTCTTATGTTTCTAATTTTAATTGGAGGCATTGGGAACCGGGAGCCAATGTAGGTCAACGAGGGTAGGGGTGATGGACAAGAAGGATTTGGGACAGATAGGATAATGGCAGCAGAGTTTTGAATGAGGTGAAGTTTATGGAGACAGGAGAATATTGGAATAGTCAAGTCTGGAAATGACAAAGGCATGGTTGAGTGTTTCTGCAGTAGATGGGCTGCGGTAATATTCCTTGATCCATATCCCTTGAAACACTTAACTAACAAAAATCTATCAATCTTGAAAATTGACACAGCAGCCACAGTCTTTTGGGAGAGAGTGTTTCAGATTTCCACAAACCTTTGTGTGAAAAGATTCTTTCTGATTTGACTCCTGAATGGCCGAGCTCTAACTATAAGATTGTACCCCTTTGTTCTGGATTCCCCCACTGGAAATAGTTTCTCTGGCCGGAAGTTTCCGGGGGGGTTCAGCGGGCATGATTGGTGGCGGGGCCGGTGGGAAATTTGATATTTTTGACAGCGGGTCGGAACTCCGCTGTCAACCTGCTGCCACGCGCCTTTCCCGATGTCGGGTCTGTCAGCGCTGAGCATGAAAGGATATTTACTAGTCCTAGCCCCTTTGGGGCTATCCTGGATCAGGCGTATTTCTCAGATGTTCACTTTCAACTAAAGTTTGAGGTAGCCGAATCCTAAAGACGGTTAACTGGGTCTAAAGGTCTGGGCTATCTCTTCCTAAAGGAAAGGAGCAACCTAAAAATGTTACCATCCTCCAGATAGCACTTTTATTAAGTTTAGCCAGACTGTAACGTCCCGGATATTATGAGGATCCGGAGATCTCCTTCAGAAATGTACCTCTCCACCAAAGAGTGTACAGAGATTGAGTTTGTGGGTTTTTGATACAGAAGAGTTATGTGAGACAATTCTAAAAATATATAGAGATTTATTAAAAGAGCCGACATGCAATTTCCAGTTGGTGAATCAATCAATCACAACATTAACAGTTCTAAAAAGAGACAAAATACGATCTTTTTAACAGAGAATCTTACTTTTAAATCTTAACTTCACTACAGTATTACAGTTCTTAAAATTTTCTATACAGGGTATTCATCAATACCAAATTACCTTCGATCCCCGAGGTACAAAGAGTGGAAGACCACAGAGCCGCCTCTGTAGTCGAGAATCACTTTGCCTGATTAAAGCGATTCTGATATCCCATTTGAGACTTCAATATTTATATCCGTTTTCAGTTGTATTCCTTAAGGTTTCTGCTGATCCAAGTTCATTATCACTATTCATCCTTCTGACAGGATTGAAGGCCGATAAATCCCCAGGGCCTGATAATCTACATCGTAGGGTACTTAAGGAAGTGGCCCTAGAAATAGTAGATGCATTGCTGGTCATCTTCCAAAATTCGATAGACTCTGGAACAGTACCCATTGATTGGAGGGTAGCTAATGTTACCCCACTATTCAAAAAAGGTGGTAGAGAGAAAACGGGGAATTACAGACCGGTAAGCTTGACATCGGTAGTGGGGAAAATGCTCGAGTCCATTATAAAAGATGTAATAGTAGAGCACTTGGAAAACAGTGACAGGATCGGACAAAGTCAACATGGATTAACAAAGGATAAATCGTGCATGACTAATCTACTGGAATTTTTTGATGATGTAACTGGTAAAATAGATAAGGGAGAACCAGTGGATGTGGTGTATTTGGACTTTCAAAAGGCGTTCGATAAGGTCCCTCATAAGAGATTAGCATGTAAAGTTAAGGCACATGGGATTGGGGGCAAGGTATTGACTTGGATAGAGAACTGGTTGGCAGACAGAAAGCAAAGAGTTGGAATAAACGGGTC
Organism: Somniosus microcephalus; assembly: GCF_052327205.1. NCBI lineage: Eukaryota > Metazoa > Chordata > Chondrichthyes > Squaliformes > Somniosidae > Somniosus > Somniosus microcephalus. The sequence continues at coordinate 305,174,294 of NC_140990.1, read as the reverse complement.
GTTTTCCGAGTGGCAGGCAGTGACTAGTGGGGTACAGCAGGGATCGGGCCTTGGACCCCAGCTATTCACTATATATTAATGATCTAGACGAGGGAACTAGATGTAATATCTCCAAGTTTGCAGATGACACAAAGCTGGGTGGGCATGTGTGCTGTGAGGAGGATGCCGAGAAACTCCAGTATGATTTGGACAGGTTGGGTGATTGGGTAGAAGCATGGCAGATGCAATATAACGTGGATAAATGCGAGGTTATCCACTTTGGTGGCAAAAACAGGAAGGCAGATTATTATTTGAATGGCAATAGATTGGGAGAAGGGGAAGTGCAACGAGACCTGGGTGTCCTTGTGCACCGGTCGCTGAAGGTAAGCATGCAGGTGCAGCAGATGGTTAAGAAGGTAAATGGTATGTTGGCCTTCGTAGTGAGAGGGTTTGAGTACAGGAACAAGGATGTCTTGCTGCAGTTGTACAGGGCCTTGGTGAGACCACATCTTGAGTATTGTGCGCAGTTTTGGTCGCCTTATCTGAGGAAGGATATTCTTGCCATGGAGGGAGTTCAGCGAAGATTCACCAGGCTGATACCTGGGATGGCAGGAATGACGTATGAGGAGAGATTGAGTCGATTGGGCTTATACTCGCTAGAGTTTAGAAGAATGAGAGGGGATCGCATTGAAACTTATAAAATTCTAAAAGGACTAGATAGACTAGATGCAGGAAGGATGTTCCCGATGGTCGGGGAGTCCAGAACCAGGGGTCACAGTCTAAGGATAAGGGGTAAGCCATTTAGGACAGAGATGAGGAGGAATTTCTTCACCCAGAGAGTGGTGAGCCTGTGAAATTCTCTACCACAGAAGGCAGTAGAGGCCAATTCATTAAATATATTCAAGAAGGAGTTAAATATATTTCTTAAGGCTAAAGGGATCAAGGGATATGGAGGGAAGGCAGAAACAGGGTACGTAATTTGGTGGATCAGCCATGATCTCATTGAATGGCGGAGCAGGCTCGAGGGGCCGAATGGCCTACTCCTGCTCCTATCTTCTATGTTTCTATGCTGACTTCTTGCAATTCTTACTGCTACATCGGCAATAGTTATTGGGAGTTTTTACCATATAGGTGTGAAGGCAGATGTCCCTTATTTCATGTGTCATCTTTACGAGGGCAGATGTTCCTTATCTTATGTGCCATCTTTAAGAAGTTTAATTTAGATCAATTATCCAGGGTTGAACATTGTTCTGTTCCCAAAAGGCCAGCCATTCGGAGCCACCCATTCTTCTGTTTCAATAAGGTTATTTATTCAGGGTCAACAACTTGTCCTGTTTCAATAGTCGGAATTCCTTCATAGCTACTTCATAGTTAGGTTTCTAAATTTCTAAACCCAGTTTGTCACGTTTTAAAGAATTTATAATGTACAATTCCTTATAAGGTGCTCTTCAGAGTCAACCACTGTCTTATCTCAACAAGGCCGGAATTCTTTAATAAGGCAGGCTCGATTTTCATTGAGCCGTGGAGGCAGGCTTGGAGGCATGCGGGGGATTAAAATCGCAAAAACTGGCGGGCGGCCCCCCCCCGCCTGGTTCCCAACTCCGAGCAATTTTAACTCAGTCGTGTCTGATGGCCCCGACTCCGTCCCGCATCCAACAGGCGGGACTGGTCATTAAGGCCCTTAACAACCACTAAATGGCCTCCATAATCCTATTTTGAAAGGCCCTTGTGAATTTAACCCTTCTCCCACATGAAACACGCCTGGTGGGAAACACAAATGTGAAACCTGGCGGGAGCACTATTGGATTGCTGACTCTCAACAGCAGGTCAAACATTAAAGAGGAGATTTGATCAGCCATGATTTGCAGGTGGCAGGACTTAGTGGTCTCAGGTCTGGGGCAACTTTTAGAAGGTTTAACCACACCTGTGGAAGGTTGGAGCCTCACACCCATCTCCAGTGTGACCTCCTGGGAAACCCCTCTCGCCACCTTCACTCAACGCTTCCTCAATGGTGGCATATACCAGAAGCATGGGAGCCATTTATTTCCTTCCCATCTGGGCATTAGAGGAGCTTGAGCACCAGCCGCAGCAGCAGCAGAACCAGGAACAACAGCAGCAGCAGCAGGAGCGCCAGGCTGCTGCTCACCCACCTGCAATGCACAGGCCAGAAGGGGCCAGTGTCTGGAAGTGGCTGGAGAGTGCCTTGCTGCACATCAGGGGGGCCATGGGGACCCGTATCTGCAATGGCAGTCCTGCTCAGAAGGACTCCCATGAAGGTCTGGTTTCTCTGTTCAATAGATGCCCATCGCTCCTCAAGAGATGTCATTCTATTCTGAACAATGATCATGTTTTCCATACCCTGGTGACTAAGCTCCTCCATGGCCGTAGCCATCCTCTCCTCTACCGTAGCCATCCTCTCCTCTACGGTAGCCAGCCTTACCACGGAGGTAGCCATCCTTTCCATGGTGATGCGTTCATTCGCCAATGACTCCACAAAGGCTCTGCTCATGTTCGCTATGGACTCCTCCATTCACTCCACACTCGCAGCGACCCTAGAGACAAAACCTGCCAGAGACTCCTGCATTTGGGCCTGGAGTTCCATCACCTCTGATCTTATGGATGGACCCAGAGGCATAAGAACATAAGAACATAAGAAATAGGAGCAGGAGTAGGCCAATCGGCCCCTCGAGCCTGCTCCGCCATTCAATAAGATCATGGCTGACCTGATCCTAACCGCCAATCCACTATCACAGAACCATCTCCTGAATCTAACAGAATTAGACACACGAAATAGGAGCAGGATCAGGCTACACGGCCCCTGGGCCCGCTCAGCTACCCACAGGGCCATGACCGATCCGAACCTAGACTCATGTCCAAATTCCTGCCCGCTCCCCGTACCCCTTAATTCCCTTTACTTCTAGGAAACTGTCTATTTCTGTTTTAAATTTATGTAATGATGTAGCTTCTACAGCTTTTTGGGGCAGCATATTCCATGGACCTACCACCCTCTGAGTGAAGTAGTTCCTCCTCATCTCAGTTTTGAAAGAGCAGCCCCTTATTCTAAGACTATTCCCCCTAGTTCTAGTTTCACCCATCATCGGGAACATCCTCCCCGCATCCACACGATCCGACCCCTTCACAATCTTATATGTTTCAAAACGATCGCCTCTCATTCTTCTGAACTCCAATGAGTAGAGTCCCAATCTACTCAACCTCTCCTCATATGTCCATCCCCTCATCCCCGGGATTAACCGAGTGAACCTTCTTTGTACTGACTCGAGAGCAAGTATGTCCTTTCTTAAGTATGGACACCAAAACTGTACGCAGTATTCCAGGTGCGGCCTCACCAATACCTTGTACAACTGAAGCAATACCTCCCTATTTTTATATTCTATCCCCCTAGCAATGAAAGCCAACATTCCATTGGCCTTCTTAATCACTTGCTGCACCTGCATACTAACCTTTTGAGTTTCGTGCACCAGGACCCCCAGATCCCTTTGTACTTCAGTACTTTCCAGTTTCTTGCCATTAAGATAATAACTTGCTCTACGATTTTTCCTGCCAAAGTGCATAACCTCACACTTTCCAGTATTGTATTCCATCTGCCAAATCTCTGCCCACTTACTTAGCCTGTTGATGTCCCCTTGCAGGTTTCTTATGTCCTCCTCACTCACTACTTTCCCTCCCATATTAGTATCATCTGCAAACTTTGATATGTTACACTCGGTCCCCTCCTCCAAATCGTTAATATAGATTGTAAAGAGTTGGGGACCCAGCACTGACCCCTGCGGAACACCACTAGTTACTGATTGCCAGTCTGAGAATGAACCATTTATCCCAACTCTCTGCCTTCTGTTAGATAGCCAATCCTCTATCCATGCCAGAATATTACCCCCAATCCCGTGATTTTTTATCTTAAGCAATAATCTTTTGTGTGGCACTTGGTCAAATGCCTTTTGGAAGTCTAAATACACTACGTCCTCTGGTTCCCCTTTACCCACCCTATACGTTACTTCCTCAAAGAACTCCAGCAAATTTGTCAAACATGACTTCCCCTTCATAAAACCATGCTGACTTTGTCCTATTAAATTATGATTATCCAAATGTCCTGTTACTGTCTCCTTAATAATGGACTCCAAAATTTTACCTACCACAGATGTTAGGCTAACCGGTCTATAGTTTCCAGCCTTCTGTCTACTGCCCTTTTTAAATAAGGGTGTTACATTAGCAGTTTTCCAGTCTGCCGGGACCTTTGCCGAGTCCAGGGAGTTTTGGAAAATTATTACCAATGCATCCACAATCCCTACCGCCACTTCCCTCAAGACCCTAGGATGTAAGCCATCAGGTCCAGGTGATTTATCCGCCTTGAGTCCCATTATTTTACCGAGTACCACTTCCTTAGTGATTTTGATCGTGTTTAGCTCCTCCCCCCCTTTAGCCCCCTGTTTGTCCAGTGTTGGGATATTCTTAGTGTCTTCTACTGTAAAGACTGATGTAAAATATTCATTCAGTGTTTTTGCCATCTCCATATTTCCCACCATTAATTTCCCGGTCTCATCCTCTAAGGGACCAACATTTACTTTAGCCACCCTTTTTCTTTTTATATAACTATAAAAACTCTTACTATCTGTTTTTATATTTTTTGCTAATTTACTTTCATAATCTATCTTCCCTTTCTTAATCAATCTTTTTGTTATTTTTTGCTGTCTTTTAAAGTTTTCCCAATCCTCTATCCTCCCACTAGATTTGGCTACCTTATATGCCCTTGTTTTTAGTCGAATACTATCCTTAATTTCTTTACTTAGCCACGGATGGCTGTCTTTTCTTTTACACCCTTTTCTTCTCAGTGGAATATATTTTTTTTGGAAGTTGTAAAATAACTCCTTGAATGTACACCACTGATCATGTATCGTCTTACCCTTTAATCTATTTTCCCAATCCACTCTACTCAATTCCGCTCTCATACCTTCATAGTCTCCTTTATTCAAGCTTAGCACACTTGTTTGAGATCCAACCTTCTCACCCTCTAATTGAATATGGAATTCAACCATGTTATGGTCACTCATTCCAAGGGGATCCTTTACTAGGACATTTTTAATTAATCCCGTCTCGTTACACAGGACCAGATCTAAGGTTGCTTGCCCCCTGGTCGGTTCAGTTACATACTGCTCTAGAAACCCATCCCTAATACATTCAATGAACTCATCCTCAAGGCTGCTCTGCCCAATTTGATTTGTTCAATTAATATGGTAGTTGAAATCCCCCATAATTATAGATGTTCCCTTATTACAAGCCTCAACTATTTCCTGATTGATACTCTGTCCAACAGAGTTGCCACTGTTCGGAGGCCTATAGACTACGCCCACTAGTGTTTTTTTCCCCTTATTATTCCTTACCTCCACCCAAATTGTTTCATTATCCAGATCTTTTGACCCAATATCATTTCCCGGTATTACAGTGATTCCTTCCTTTATTAACATAGCCACCCCACCTCCCCTTCCTTCCTGCCTGTCCTTCCTGATCGTTAAATAACCTGGTATGTTTAATTCCCAGGCATTGTCACCCTGCAGCCATGTTTCTGTAATGGCCACAAGATCATACCCATATGTAGTTATATGTGCCATTAACTCGTCTATTTTGTTACGAATGCTACGTGCATTCAGATAGAGAACTTTCAAAGATGTTTTGTGACACTTAGTTCCTGCTTTTGCCCTTTTTATTACTTTACCTTTTACTCCATACCTTCTGCCCCTTCCTGACACGCTCTGGTTTTTAATTTCCCCACTGCTACCTAAGTCTATTACCTGCTCTGTTGTCATTTTTATTGTTTGCTCTCTAGGAACCTCCCCCCCACTAGTTAGTTTAAAGCCCTCTCTACAGCCCTAGTTATATGATCCGCCAGGACTCTAGTCCCAGCACTGGCCAAGTGAAGCCCGTCCCAACGGAACAGCTCCCTCCTGCCCCAGTACTGGTGCCAGTGTCCCAGGAAGCAAAACCCATTTCTCCCACACCAGTCTTTGAGCCACGCATTTAACTCTCTCATTTTATTTCTCCTAGCCAAATTCGCTCGTGGCTCAGGTAATTTATTACCCTTGTGGTTCTGCTTTTTAATTTGGCCCCTAGCTGCTCAAACTCCCTCAGCAGAACCTCCTTCCTTGTCCTATCTATGTCGTTGGTACCAACATGGACCACGACAACTGGATCCTCCCCCTCCCACTCCAAGTTTCTCTCCAGTCCAGAGGAGATGTCCTTAACCCTGGCACCGGCAGGCAACACAGCCTTCGGGCCTCTCGCTCTCGGCTGCAAAGAACTCTATCTATCCCCCTAACTATACTATCCCCTACCACTACAACATTTCTTTTAACTCCCCCCACTTGAATGGCCCCCTGCTCCACGGTGCTGTGGCCAGGTTGCTCATCCTCCCTGCAGTCCCTGCTCCTGTCCCCACAGGGAGTAAGAGCCTCGAACCTGTTGGACAAGTGCAAGGGCTGCGGCTCCTCCAACACTACCTCCTGGATCCCCGTACCTGCCTCACTTCTAGTCACACCATCCTGACCCTGGCCACGGACTACATCTGAATTAATTAATCTAATTGGTGTGACTACCTCGTGATACACAGAGTCCAGGTAACTCTCCCCCTCCCTGATGTGTCTCAGTGTTTGAAGCTCGGTCTCCAGCTCTTCAACACGGAGCCGGAGTTCCTCGAGCAGCCAACACTTACTGCAAATGTGATCACCGTGAGCATCAATGGTGTTCACCAGCTCCCACATATTGCAGCAGCAACACATCGCCTGATCTCCCATTCTATGTAATTAATTAAATTTATTAATATTATTCTTAAATATCCTCTGCCCCGATTCTAGATGGTGTATATCACACCTTAGAAACTATAAACCAAAGAGATTTAAGCTTAAAAGGGAGAAATACTCACCAACCAATCACTTACCCGCTTTCTGGTGACGTCACACTTGGATTACTTTTTACCTCTCTCCTTCCCTCCGAGTTCAGAGACTGGTACACCTTACCTGGTCTCTGGGGACTTTTATACCCCGCTCTGCCGCTCAGGTTTCCCGCCGACACACTGAGGCCTTACCTGGTCTCTGGGGACTTTTATACCCCGCTCTGCCGCTCAGGTTTCCCGCCGACGCTGTGAGGCCTTACCTGGTCTCTGGGGACTTTTATACCCCGCTCTGCCGCTCAGGTTTCCCGCCGACGCTGTGAGGCCTTACCTGGTCTCTGGGGACTTTTATACCCCGCTCTGCCGCTCAGGTTTCCCGCCGACGCACTGAGGCCTTACCTGGTCTCTGGGGACTTTTATACCCTGCTCTGCCGCTTAGGTTTCCCGCCGACGCTGTGAGGCCTTACCTGGTCTCTGGGGACTTTTATACCCCGCTCTGCCGCTCAGGTTTCCCGCCGACGCTGTGAGGCCTTACCTGGTCTCTGGGGACTTTTATACCCCGCTCTGCCGCTCAGGTTTCCCGCCGACACACTGAGGCCTTACCTGGTCTCTGGGGACTTTTATACCCCGCTCTGCCGCTCAGGTTTCCCGCCGACGCTGTGAGGCCTTACCTGGTCTCTGGGGACTTTTATACCCCGCTCTGCCGCTCAGGTTTCCCGCCGACGCACTGAGGCCTTACCTGGTCTCTGGGGACTTTTATACCCCGCTCTGCCGCTCAGGTTTCCTGCCGACGCTGTGAGGCCTTACCTGGTCTCTGGGGACTTTTATACCCCGCTCTGCCGCTCAGGTTTCCCGCCGAGGCAGAGGGTCAACATGCTGCTGAGCCGAGCTGGCAGAGTCCTGCACCCTCCAACGAGGACTCTCCACTGCTGTCCCTGTCTCCCCAATCTGCTGATGCTCACTTGTGAGCTGTGATACATCAGGTGATAACACTACACTATGTCCCGAAGGTCCCACCGAGGTGTGAGTGTCTGCGCTGGTGCTGGGTGTGCAGATTTCTGGTGACGCTGCACCCTCAGAGGCTGCAGCTTCCTCTGAGGAGTCTGGCTGCTCAGCCTCTTCTTCCTGGCTAGGGGGGACGGATGCTTGTGATGGTTGTGGTGTATGTAACCTGTTCCACCTTAAGAGAACTACCTTAAGAGATGTACTACTTTCTCTTGGCTGCTGTATACTGTAATACCGGTGGTGACCACACCGGTATATAAGTGTTGTGTAGGGATTTACTGGGCAGTTCAGCCCTGACCTCCGAATAGTAAAGACCTGCTAAAAGTTATTCTTGTTGTCTGTTTCAAGTGATTGATCCTAAGCATAACTGGGACACACAGACTCAACAGTGGCGACGAGTCCGATCTTACCCTGCGGCAGTTTTACATCCAAGGCAGCTTCATCCTCAGAACGGGCGTCGAGAAGAGGCATCCGCCCTCATCATCCTGCTGAGCACCATCGCACGGGAGGCATCGAGAACCCGGGTTAAAAAGAAAAATTCTGACCACGAAGCCCTCCATCAGCGACAGGCAGTGATCATCCCTTCTACCATGGTGGTGGGTAAGCCGATCAGCGACACGAACAGAAAGTCGGCCGCGTTGGCTGTGGAGTAGGGGAGGGAAAACGGAGGAATAAGGGCGGAGAACTCGACCACGGCCGGTAAAAAGGGCCAGGCTACAATCGAGGCCGAGAGGCGCAGCGACTGGGGCAGCTTAAGGCACGAGAGCCGCGGAGAACTCAAACGCAGCCGGTGTAAAGGACTGGGCTGCAAGCTGGGCTGCGAGGCAAAGCAGCGTCAGGGAATTGAGAACCGCTGGGGAGGCGAGAACGGCAGCAGCACGGCAATCGCCATTGCAGCCAGCGGGGGAAGAAGGCAAACGCGGGAATCCGCCATTGTAGTCGGCGGGGGAAGAAGACGAGCGCGGGAAAGATTGCCAAGCGCGGGAAGCCGCCATTTTAGTAGGCGGGGGAAGAAGACAAGCGCGGGATGCCACCATTTTGAGAAAAAGAAAAATTAAAAAACTTGCAAGGATGCCTAAACATGGGAACATTAGTACCTTTGATAGCGATGTCGAAGATTGGACCATGTATGTAGAACGCATGGAAGTTTATTGTAAAGCAAATAAGGTACCAGATGATGAGAAAGCACTAACCTTATTAAGCTCAATGCGTGCGAAGACATACAGGCTATTGAAGCACCTTCTATCACCAAATAAACCGGCGGATCAGACTTTCGCGAATATTATTACTGTCCTGAAAAATCATTTAAACCCCACGCCGCTGATGATTGCGGAACGATTTAAATTTTACAGAAGAACGCAGCTGAAAGACGAAAGCAACGCTGAATTTTTAATTGAACTGCGTAAGCTATCAAAGTACTGTCAGTTTGGAACAGGACTAGCAGATACGCTGAGAGATAAATTTGTGTGTGGATTGTTAAAAGAAGGAACACAAAAGCGACTGCTTGAGGAGAATGATCTTACACTTGATAAAGCTGTCACTATTGCAGCATCGCAAGAAGCCGCAGCGAGAGGCACGGCGGAAATGCAGCTACGGTCACCGGAACTCAGAACCAATCAAATGGTCTTGGGTACAGTAAAATGTTATCATTGTGGAAAGACAACGCACGATCAGAACCAGTGCTGGTTCAAAAATCAGGAATGCAGAAAATGTGGCAGGCTTGGTCACATAGCTAAAGTATGTCGGTCAGGAAAGAAGACCAGCAACAAAAAGTCACCACAGGAAAAGTACAGAAAGGTACACAAGGTGACAGAGAACAGCTCGAACGAACAGAAGTCAGATTCAGACTCCAGCAGTAATGAACTGGGTAGTCTAAGAGTACACAATGTTGGTAAGGAAGCAGACCTCCAAACAATTTGGGTCACACTTCAGATAGCAGGAGTCCAAGTGAAGATGGAATTGGACACTGGATCGGCATTGACGGTCATGAATAAGCAAGATTACAAAAGGTTATTCCCACATATTCCCCTACGGGATACGGAGATTGTATTGAAAACATACACGGGGCAAAGAGTATACCCCATCGGGAAGATAGAGGTAAAGGTGGTCCACAAGGGCAAAGAAAGCCAAGGAATGGACTTATATGTGCTACCTGAGGGAGGTCCACCACTACTGGGACGGGAGTGGATTAGGAAAATAAATATGGACTGGCATTCCTTAAAAGCACTAACGGTAGATTCCGGTAAAAAAGATGTCAAACCTAAATGATTGTCCAGAATATTGGACGATGCTAAAGAGGTGTTCCAACAGGGACTGGGAACATTGAGAGGAATTACGGCAAACATCAAGGTTGAAGAACATGCAAACCCGAAATTTTTCAAAGCCAGACCGGTACCTTATGCGATACGATCTGCTGTGGAAGCTGAGCTGGAAGGGCTAGAACGTTCAGGAGTACTGTCTAAGGTAGACTGGAGTGAGTGGGCCACGCCCATTGTTCCTGTCATGAAGCGTTCATCGAGCAACAAGCCGGGGGAACCGGTGAAGGTTCGCATCTGTGGAGATTTCAAGATCACTGTTAATCCGGTGCTTCACACGGTGCAGTATCCGCTTCCGCGGATTGAGGATATCTTCGCTTCGTTGTCTGGCGGGAAACACTTCACCAAGATAGACCTGGCGCAGGCGTACTTACAGATGGAAGCTGAGGAAGAGTCACGCCAGTATCTCACGATCAACACGCATAGAGGCTTGTACCGGTATAATAGACTGGTTTTTGGCGTGGCATCGGCTCCAGCAATTTGGCAGAGGGCCATGGAGCAGGTATTACAGGGAATTCCAGGCACACAATGTTACCTGGACGATATTCTGATTACAGGAGATGATGACGAGGAACACCTTGCAAATTTGGAACTGGTGCTCACCAGATTGAAAGAATATGGACTTCGAGTTAATCACCAGAAATGTGAGTTCTTTCAGAAGCGGATCTCATACTGTGGTCATGTCATTGACCAGGAGGGGCTTCATAAGTCTCCTGACAAGATCGAAGCTGTTGTGAAGGCTCCCGCTCCGGAAAATGTATCACAGTTGAGGTCGTTCCTAGGGTTGATTAACTATTACCATAAGTGTAGTGTCCGTGTGTAGATAAAGACACTGAAGACAGGAGTTGGTTCATAGGTATTTACTAAGCAAGTCTGGGGGGGGGTCTAAAGGATATACACAATACACAGGCTTATATAGCCCAAGTGGCAATTACCGGCATTACGCACACCTGGGGCTCTTAAAGGCAAATACACCACAATTGCTCTTAAAGGCACATACACCACAATTCCTCCCCTTCTAGCTAACTAGTACATCATATTTTAAGTAATTATTAATTACATGTTATATGCAAAATAATATACATTGCTGTATTAATTAATTATAAGTTAGTCTCTCAGGAGGCTTCCTGACTCGGTCTGGATAACGCCTCGGGGGTGCAGTAGTTTCTGGTGGTGTAGTAGGTTCTTCTGGCAAGGCTGATTCGGCTTGAAGGCCAGTGTCGGGTTCATCGGGTTCCAGTATCACCGGATCGGAGGTAGATATGGGTATCTCTACCTCATCGTTAGATGTATAGCGTGGTGGTGTAGGTTGTCCCTTTTCGGATGACTTGATGATTTGGTCAGCATGGCGCCTTATTATGCTTTCCCCGATGTCCACGGTATACATCAGTGGTCCTAGTCGTGTGCAGATAGTTCCAGGCTGCCATTTCTCGGTACGGTAGTCCCGGGCCAAAACCGGTTGGCCTATCTGGAAGGCCCTAGTTGGCCTTTCATTCATGCCCTGAAACTGCCAGTTCTCCACGTCCCTTCGGATGTTGGGCTTGACCAAATTCAGCCGGCATCTTAGGTTTCTATTGTAGAACATCATGGCGGGAGTTTGGTTTGTAACCATATGTGTTGCATTCCTATATGCAAATAAGAAGTTATCCACCTTGTGCTGAAGTTTTATGTCTTCATTACCCATGGCCTTTATGGCCTTCTTAAAGGTCTGGACAAACCTTTCAGCCAATCCATTGGTGGCGGGATGGTATGGGGCGGACGTGTAGTGCTTTACCCCATTGTTCTTTAAGAACTTTCTGAATTCTTCGGACACAAATTGCGGTCCATTATCAGAACATATTTGTTCCGGCAGCCCATTCCTGGCAAATATGGTCCTTAATACTGTGATGGTTTTTTCCGTGGTGGTGGAGGACATCTTTATTACCTCCGGCCACTTGGAGTGTGCATCAACTGCGATTAAGAACATTGAGTCCATAAATGGACCAGCAAAGTCGATGTGCACCCTTTGCCAGGGAGATGAGGGCCACTCCCATGGATGTAGAGGGGCCTGTGGTGGAGCATTTTGGACCTTCTGGCATCCTAGGCAGCTCTTGGTCATGTCTTCGATGTCTCCATCGATACCTGGCCACCATACAAACGCCCTAGCTAGGTTCTTCATTTTCACTCCACCCAGATGCCCCTCGTGAAGCTCCTTTAGCACTTTATCCTGGAGTTTGGGTGGAATCACCACTCTGGATCCACACATCAAGGTTCCTCGGCACACTGACAGCTGTTCTCTTCTTTGCGAGAATGCTGGCAACAGTGGTTCGCCATGTGCTGGCCATCCCTTCATTGTTAAATCGTAGACCCGTGAGAGAGTAGGGTCATTTCTTGTCTCCCTTTCAATGGCAGAATTTGTCACCGGTAGACATTCTACTATGGTAGAGTGGAATATCTCTACTGGGTCTACTGTAGGTGCCTCTTCTATCGTTGGCAACGGCAGGCGCGATAAACCGTCAGCATTCCCATGCTGTTTTGACCCTTTGTATTCAATGTTGTATTGGTGTGCCCCTAGAAAAAGGGACCACCTCTGTAGTCTTTGTGCCGTCATAATGGGAACACCTTTCTTAGGGTTGAATATGGAGATGAGGGGTTGATGGTCAGTCAGCAAGGTAAATTTTTGTCCGTGTAGGTAATGGTTGAATTTCTTCACTCCCCATACCAAGCTGAGTGCTTCCCTGTCTATCTGGGAATAGTTATGCTCAGCTGAGTTCAATGAGCATGACGCAAAAGCTATCGGCCGTTCCGAGCCATCAGGGAATCTATGGGACAATACCGCTCCTATGCCGTAAGGGGATGCATCGCACGCCAGTCTGATTGGTAGTGATGGGTTGTAATGAGCCAAAACTTTCTTGGATGTGATTAAGTCTTTACATTTATGGAAGGCACGTTTACAGTCTTCGTTCCATTTCCAAATCACTCCTGTGTGTAGAAGATCATTAAGAGGGTGTAGAATAGTTGATAAGTTCGGTAAAAATTTATGATAGTAATTTATTAATCCCAGGAATGACCTCAATTGTGAAACATTTTCAGGTGCTGGGGCTTTTATAACTGCTTCAATTTTTTCAGGTGACTTATGCAACCCTTCCTTATTAATTATGTGGCCACAATGTGATATCTGATTTTGGAAAAATTCGCACTTGGGGCGATTTGCTCGTAGGCCCCGTTCTTTCAGCCTAGTGAGCACCTGCTCCAAATTGGCAAGGTGCTCGTTGTCATTTTCTCCTGTTATAAGGATGTCGTCTAAGTAGCACTGAGTCCCCGGAATCCCTTGCAGGACTTGCTCCATAGCTCTTTGCCAGATAGCTGGAGCTGATGCTACTCCAAAAACCAGTCGATTGTACTGGTACAGGCCTTTGTGTGTGTTTATTGTGAGATACTTTTTAGAGGTCTCCTCAACCTCCATCTGTAGATATGCCTGTGCCAAGTCAATTTTTGTGAAACGTTTTCCTCCGGATAGTGAGACGAAAATATCTTCTATCCTCGGAAGAGGATACTGTACCGTGTGAAGGACCGGGTTTACAGTCACCTTAAAGTCCCCACAGATGCGAATTTTTCTCTGTTCCTCAGAGTTATTTTTCAATGCTTTTTTCATGACTGGAACGATGGGTGTTGCCCATTAGCTCCAATCTATTTTGGATAATACGCCTGCCTTTTCCAAATTCTCCAGCTCTGCCTCGACTGCCGGACGTATTGCGTGTGGCACCGGTCTTGCCTTAAAAATTTTTGGAATTGCTGCATCTTCCACTTTTATTGAGGCGGTGATGCCTTTCAAGTTTCCTAGTTTCTCTTGAAACACTTCTTTGGCATTGGCCAAGATGTCTTTTAATCGTTCAGGTATGATGTCATCATTGTTTTTTTCCTTACTGGTCACCGTCAGTGCCTGAATGGAGTGCCAGTCTAAACGTATCTTCCTTATCCATTCACGTCCCAACAACGGTGGACCACCATCTTGTAGAATGTATAAATACAACTTTTGTATTTCTTTGCCGTTGTATACCACAGGAACCTTTATTTTTCCTTTGGGGTATACTTTCTGCCCCGTATATGTTTTTAAGATAATGGATGTGTCTTTTAGAGGTATATGCGAAAATAGCCTCTCGTAATCTCGTCGATTTATTACGATTAGAGCTGATCCTGTATCTCGCTCCATTTTAACTGGGGACCCTGCTATTATGAGGGTAACCCAAATGGTCTGGTAATCTTCATTGGCAATTACATTATGTAATTTGAGAGAGCTTAGTCTCTTGTTCCTGGAGTCGCTATCGCTCTTCTGGTCTTTGGAGCTACTGTCCGTCATCATTTGTACCTTTCTGTGCTTTTCCTTATTGATTCTTTTCCCGTTAGTGGATTTTTTATTTTCAGATCGGCATACACGTGGAATGTGTCCCATCTTTCCGCATTGCCTGCATGCTTTTTCTTTGAACCAGCAATCCCTCTGGTCATGGTTGGATCTGCTGCAGCGATAACATCTCTCGAAACCCCGTGTCATTTCATGGGTGCCGAAGTCCTGTTGCCTTTGCTGTATCTTTGCCGCTCCTATTGCACTGAAAGCCTTGTCCAGTGTTAAATCTTTTCCAGAAGATATCTTTTTCTGTGTTTCTACACTTAGGGGATCGCAGATGAATTTGTCTTGCAGAGAATCTGCCAGTCCTGCCTCGAATTGGCAGTGTAGGGTATCAACAATCTCCTCAAAATTCTTGTCCATCGGTTCGGCTGGAGTGATTAAGTTGCGTAACAGCTTGTATGTTTCTGCGCCCATTAGATCCAGAAGCACTGAAGCTTTTTTTTCATCTTCTATTCCATTTGCGGTGCAAAACACCTCCACTCTTTCTACATATGTGGTCCAATCCTCTATCTTGTTATCAAAAACATCAATATTGCCAAAGTTAGGCTCTGTTTCGTTATCAAAAGCATCAATATTGCCAGACTTAGGCATTTCAAAAAAAAGATATGGCGCTTCCCGCGCTTTCCCGCCGCTGCTACCGATAACAAGGCTGTTTTACTGTGGTTTCCGTTTATTCACTGTTGGAGACTCGTTCCCGATGGAGGTCTAAACGCTGACCTGCTTGCCGCGCCGGCCGTCTCCCGAGTGCACCCTCCCAGTCCGTTATTGCTTGCCTCCGATTTCGCTGCCTGTCTCAGCTGTAGAGCCCGCCGCTGGAGCCCCAGCCTGAAGCCCAGGAAAGATTAGCGCAGTACCTACCACCAGCTTGGCCAGCTGGTGAAACCACAGTTTCTATTACTTCCTTGAGTCTTCTGGACGCTGGAGGAATCGATGTCCTTGAGGTGCTGCCGAATTGCAGGTAAGTCCGTTTCCACTTCGTCGCCACTGTAGTGTCCGTGTGTAGATAAAGACACTGAAGACAGGAGTTGGTTCATAGGTATTTACTAAGCAAGTCTGGGAGGGGTTCTAAAGGATATACACAATACACAGGCTTATATAGCCCAAGTGGCAATTACCGGCATTACGCACACCTGGGGCTCTTAAAGGCACATACACCACAATTGCTCTTAAAGGCACATACACCACAATAAGTTTCTGCCAAATTTATCCACGGTGCTGCACCCGCTGAACGCTCTTTTGCAGAAGGGAGTACCATGGAAGTGGAGCGAGGACTGTAAGAGGGCCTTTCGCAAAAGCAAGGCATTGATCACCTCAGAGGAAGTGTTGGCTCACTTCAACCCAACGCTGCCTATTCGTTTGGCTTGTGATGCTTCTCCATATGGTATTGGGGCAGTACTCTCACACAAGTTGCCAAATGGCCTGGAGAGGCCAGTCGCGTTCGCATCCAGATCATTGACCTCCGCGGAGCGCAACTATGCTCAGATAGATAGGGAGGCTCTCAGCCTTGTGTGGGGAGTAAAGAAGTTTAATCATTACCTGCAGGGCCAAAAGTTTACGCTTCTGACAGACCACCAGCCGTTGGTATCCATTTTTAACCCTAAGAAGGGTGTTTCGGTGATGACAGCACAGAGACTCCAGAGATGGTCCCTTTTCCTAGGGGCACATCAATATCAGATTGAATTCAAAGGTACAAAGCAGCATGGTAATGCTGATGGGCTGTCACGCCTGCCACTACCTACAGAGGAGGAGCCACCGACGGTTGACCCTGTTGAGTTATTTCACTCGACCATCATCGAAAGTTTACCAGTCACCAGTGCAAGTATTGAAAGAGAAACCAGGAACGACCTGACACTGTCCCGGGTCTACGAAGTGACAGTGAAGGGATGGCCAACACATGGTGATCCACTGTTACCGGCATTCTCAGCAAGACGAGAACAGCTGTCCGTCTGTCAAGGAACATTGATGTATGGAACAAGGGTGATTATTCCTCCTAAGTTAAGAGAGAGAGTTCTAAAGGAACTGCATGAAGGTCATCTGGGGGGAGTCAAGATGAAAAGCCTTGCTAGGGCTTATGTGTAGTGGCCGGGTATCGACCAACAGATAGAGGATCTGACGAAAAGCTGCTCAGGGTGCCAAAAAGTGCAAAATGCACCTCCGATTGCACCGCTGCATCCATGGGAATGGCCTTCAACCCCATGGCAACGTGTACATATTGACTTTGCTGGTCCATTCATGGACTCCATGTTTTTAATTGCGGTGGACGCACATTCTAAATGGCCAGAAGTGATTAAGATGACTACCACTACCTCGGAAAAGACGATCGCGGTGCTAAGAACAATATTTGTAAGAAATGGATTGCCAGAACAAATATGTTCAGACAACGGACCGCAGTTCGTGTCAGAAGAATTCCAGAAATTCATGAAGAAGAATGGAGTGAAACATTATACCTCTGCCCCATATCATCCGGCTACAAACGGGTTGGCCGAGAGATTTGTACAAACGTTCAAAAAAGCAATAAAGGCCATGAGCGAAGATCAGATTCCACTACAACACAAGGTGGACAAATTCCTACTGGCATATCGAAACGCCACTCATGCAGTGACAAACCAAAGTCCTGCCATGATGTTCTATAACAGGAGGTTGCGGTCCAGGTTGGACTTGTTAAAACCAAATGTGCGGAGGGAAGTTGAAAACAAACAGTTCCAGCATATAAATAACAAGACCACTCGGAGTTTCGAAATAGGACAACCAGTGTTAGCCCGGGACTATAAAAATAAGAAATGGCAATCTGGAACAATTCGGGCCAGACAAGGACCCCTGATGTACACGGTGGATATTGGTGAAAATGTAATACGGCGTCATGCTGACCAACTGGTAGAATCGAGAACAAGGGTCGAACCCATGGTTACGGCAGAGACAACCGTGGAAGAAGTTAGTGAACCTGAAGCATCTACCTCAAAAGTGAATGTACCTGATGATGATGTCCAATCCATAAGAGACCAACTAGATGAGTCACCCCAGCAACGAGAATCAGAGACCCCTGAAAGGCGTTATCCAACTCGAATCAGGAGGCCTCCTCAGAGACTGAATCTTTGAACTGTTTTGCATGAAGTTGTATATATATATATGTTATTATGTTATGTTAAATGGGGATATAACTGTTAAGCTAAAAAGGGAGGATTGTGGTGTATGTAACCTGTTCCACCGTAAGAGAACTACCTTAAGAGATGTACTACTTTCTCTTGGCTGCTGTATACTGTAATACCGGTGGTGACCACATCGGTATATAAGTGTTGTGTAGGGACTTGCTGGGCAGTTCAGCCCTGACCTCCGAATAGTAAAGACCTGTTAAAAGTTATTCTTGTTGTCTGTGTCCAGTGATTGATCCTAAGCATAACTGGGACACACAGACTCAACAATGGTCCTGTGGGGGAGTAAAGGAAAGAGTCAGAGATGTGATGCAAAGGCTACATGCACATAGTTTTTTGCAGATGCTCATAAGTCCATCTGTTACAGCTTCACAATCATTATCAGCGACTCATGCAATGTCAAAGAGAGAGATGGGAAACTTTTCTGTCACCAGCTTGCTGTGTTACACCCGTCTGTCCATCCCCCACGCGCGAATCATCCTCTATTCCCATAATTTCCAGGACAGCCTTCTCCCAGGGGGTCAGGTGGGCTATTGAGGCTGTCCCTCCTCCTGTCCTGGTTCGCTCTCTTTTGTTGTGAGCTCTCTTTTCCTGCAATGAGGGAGACAAGTGGAGGTTGAGTGAGAATGAAGGAGTGAGTGTAGAGATTGCATAGCATAGATACTTAGAAGGAGACAAAGATGGAGTGAGGATGCAAGACCAAGGGCCCTCCCTGTGTGTTGTCAGTTGTGTTCAAAGCATCAGAGTGATAGAGAGTGTGAGGGCTGCATGGTCGAATAGTTATGTGAATGTGAGCATAGAGAGAGGGGGAATTGGTAAGGGTGCATGGATGTCAGTGTCAAGTGGGATGTGGAGGAAGAAATTGCTAAAGCTGAGTGCTGGTGAGGAAAGGCAATGGGGATCAGGTTGAGGGTGATGGGAAATTCATACTCACTTTTCCAGTGCGCTGAAGGTCATGAAATCTTTTCCTGCACTGTATCCAGGTTCTGCGGGTGACTCCCAAAGAGTTGACCTCCTCAGCCACCTGCATCCACACTGCCTTGGTCTGAGTGGGAGGCCTCTTCTTCACCTGACGATGGAGCAGCGCTCCGAAAGCTTGTGATTTCAAATAAAACTGTTGGACTATAACCTGGTGTTGTGTGACTTCTTACATTTGTCCCTGATGAAGGGAAGAGCACCTCCCTGTTTGCCCTAGCCCCATCCACTAATGCCTGCAGTGCCACCTCGTCAAAGCGAGGAGCTGATCTGGCCCTCCCGCTTGTCACATTTGCTGCAGCTCCCTCACACTGCACAGTCAAGAAGCTTGGCAGTCTACAGAAGAAGCAAGGCTTGCTGTGGACCTTAAATGCAGCAGCAATGATGACGTCATCGGAGGGGACTTTCAGTCATGAAAAACCCATTTGCAAAGGCTTCCCACACATTGGAAATCAATTGGCCAATTCAGTTAAAATTGCATCAATCTCCCACATCCATTTAGATTTGTGTGGGAAACACGAAATTCGGATAACACGACACCATCCCGCACCTGAGTTAAAATCCCCCCCCACCAGTGTATTTTTCTGAAAAGGCTATATAGTATATTTTTCTGAAAAGATTATATAGTATATTCCTTTACAAGCAGACCCGACAGGCAGCGGCGGGCGACCCAATTCAGTTAATTAGTGGCTTGTTTAGAGCCACTTAAGAATGATTTTCAGCTTACCTTTTGCATCTGACAGCTCACCCACAGGGTCCATGCTGGTCGTGGACTATGTCTGTCAAGCTGAGGTGGGAGTTCTGTGAATCCGCTGTTGAGTTGACAGCTTCAAATGTAAAGTAAAAGCTCCCACCTTACAGGTATATCTTCCCTCAGCCTCACTGCGCTTCCACAACAGATTCACCATGCTGCAAGTCTTTACACAAGTCTCCATCCAGTCTGACCTCATCACCTCTCTCACCATTGACAGATTGCTTCTGTCATCTCTACATAACCTGCCATCTATTCCATCAGCATGGATGCCCTTTATACTCTAAGACCTTGGTCCACAGAATCCCACCACGATCAGCCCCAACACCAGCAGCACCAGGCACACCAGCAGCACTAACAACAACATCAGCCTTCTCCGCAATCAACTGATGCTGCACAGGACAGAGGGCATCAGCATCCGACCACATTGCTGCCTGGGAGGCCTGGGATGGCCTCACCATGGCCACATTTACTTCACTTGAGGTTGTACACCCTGGCTGCCACATGATGTGCCAGGTTGGCACCAACCCACACCAACACCATAAAGCATCCCTACAATGCCCAAGCCATTCCTTTCACACTCATCACCATTGTAGGGTGTACATTTATGTCTCACCATATACTGCAACTCACTAAGCCACTTCCAAAGGTGCACACAAATCTGTCCGAGAACGCAAAGGGCTCGAATTTCATTGGGCCGTTGAGGCGGGGTTGGAGGCGTGTGGGGGGTTAAAATCGCGAAATCGGGGGGCACAAATCCATCCCGCCCCCAACCCGCCTCCATGCCAGTTTCACCTCTGCTGGGAGCCGCCTCCCCGAGGCGGGAAGGGGATTAGTGCCAATTAACTGCCTGTTAACAGGTAGTTAACAGGCAGTTTTTAGCCTAATCCCTATTTTTATCCCTGAAGTGTGGGGTTCCCGACGGCTCCAAACCACGCCAAATTAACGAGGCGGACCGTCGGGCTGAAGGGCATGGAGAGTTCGAGATGTCCGGTGTTCAGGTGAGTGATGGGTGCATGAGTGCAGAGGTAAGTGTGTTTTGTGTGTGTAAAGTGTTTAAATAAGTTTTACTTACCTTTACTTAAATTTACAGCTTTCCTTCCTTCAGGTCTCTGGAGTCGCTCATCTCACCAGCACAGAAAGCAGAATGGCCGCGAGCTGTCAAAAGTTGCATCATTCTGCTTTCTGTTCTGGAGAGATCTCTAAATCAGCCTGAGAGGAAGGAATTAACTTAGTGTACAGATTGTCAGTGTTTGACAGCTTCAAAGAGCTGTCAAACGCTGATATTTCATCTGTTAAAAGGTCTTGACAGATGAAATGTCAATCTGTGACATCACCTGTTGCCAGGTGGCCCTTAATTGGCCTGCTGAGCCTGCTGGGCAGGCTCAACAAGGTCAATCAAGGGAAAATCGAGTGGGTTGGCCACAACTCGATGAAGGCGGGACTACAACCCCAAAAGTTGGAGCCTTGCCTCCTATACGCCTCCATTGATAAAATCCAGCCCAACGTGTTGAAAATAAAAGTTTCAATGTTTGCACCACATTAACAGAAACTTTACATGAATATTGCATAAAACACACAAGCGTCTACCCTTGTGTGTTGTTAGTAGGTATGATTGCACTAGGATGAGTGTGAGTGTGAGGGGTGGCTAGTGAGATGGGGATGTGATAATATAGATAGAGCGGGATGGGTGGAGGTCCAAGGTAATTTGATGTGAGTAAGGATCTGCAGGAGCAGAAGGCAGAGTGATGGGGATGTGATGAGAGGCACAGCAGGATGAGGGTGAGTGTGGCTTTGTACTAACGTTTCGTGATCTACTGAGGTCATTGAAATGTTTGCGGCACTGCGCCCAGGTCCTGCTTGTGCCCTCCTCTGAAATGTGCAACCAGGCTGTGTTGATCTCCTGCGGAGGTCTCTTCTGCCCATTGGAGGGAAGAGGACCTCCCTGCATGCTGTGACTCCCTCCATAAGCATATGGAGGGAATCATGGGAGAGCCTGGGTGCGGCCCTGTGCCTTTGTGCTTTGTGTTTGCAGCACCTCAATGTGGTAGAACACTGACAGCACAAATGTCAAAATAAAGTTTTGGCCCCTTTAAAGAAACCGGCTGATGACGCGAGATCATATGACGTCACCAGACCTACTTCCTCTTATAGGGCCGGGAAATGTGCTGGGCGGGCTTAACAAGTCCAATCAAGGGAAATTCACTTCACAGAGCGGGATGGAGCCAGCAGCAGGGTCGGGATCCGCCACCGACCCCGGCCGCACCGGACCCGCTGAGGTCAGCAAAATCGTGGGGTCTGTATCTACCCTATCGAATCATATTGTTATTTTAAACATCTTGATCATATTGTCTCCCAAACTTCTAAACTCAAGGGAATACAAATTTATGCAACCTGTCCTCATCCTTTAACCGTTTTAAGCCCTGGTATCATTCTGGTGAATCTGGTGAACCCCCTCCAAAGCCAATATATCCTTTGTGAGGTGCGGTACCCAGAACTGAATGCATTACTCCAGATGGGATCTGAGCAAGGCTTTGTAGAACTGAGGAATAACTTCCTCTTCCTTGTATTCTAGCTTCCTTGAGATAAAGTCCTATAATTTTTTTTAATTTTTTAATTCATTGATGGGATGTGGGCGTCGCTGGCTGGCTAGGCCTGCATTTAGTGCCCATCCCTAATTGCCCTTGAGAAGATGGTGGTGAGCCGCCTTCTTGAACCGCTGCAGTCCATATGGTGTAGGTACACCCACAATGCTGTTAGGAAGGGAGTTCCAGGATTTTGGCCCAGCGACAGTGAAGGAACGGCGATACAGGTCCAAGTCAGGATGGTGTGTGGCTTGGAGGGGAACTTGTAGGTGGTGATGTTCCCATGCGTCTGCTGCCCTTGTCCTTTTAAGTGGTAGAGGTCGCGGGTTTGGAAGGTGCTGTTGAAGGAACTTTGGCGAGTTGCTGCAGTGCATCTTGTAGATGGTACACACTGCAGCCACAGTGCGCCGGTGGTGGAGGGAGTGAATGTTGAAGGTGGATGGAGCGCCAATCAAGCGGGCTGCTTTATCCTGAATGGTGTCGAGCTTCTTGAGTGTTGTTGGAGCTGCACTCATCCAGGCAAGTGGAGAGTATTCCATCACACTCCTGACTTGTGCCTTGTAGATGGTGGAAAGGCTCTGGGGAGTCAGGAGGCGAGACACTCGCCGCAGAATTCCCAGCCTCTGGCCTGCTCTTGTAACCACAGTATTTATATGGCTGGTCCAGTTCAGTTTCTGATCAATGGTAACCCCCAGGACGTTGATAGTGGGGGATTCAGCGATGGTAATGCCATTTGAATGTCAAGGGGAGATGGTTAGAGTCTCGCTTGTTGGAGATGGTCATTGCCTGGCACTTGTGTGGTGCGAATGTTACTTGCCACTTGTCAGCCAAAGTCTGAATGTTGTCCAGGTCTTGCTGCATATGGACACGGACTGCGTCAGTATCCGACAAGTCTCGAATGGTGCTGAACAGTGTGCAATCATCAGTGAACATCCCCACTTCTGACCTTATGATGAAGGGAAGGTCATTGATGAAACAGCTGAAGATGGTTTCATAGCCTTTTTGATTACTTTTGTACCCAGCCACGAGCTTTTAGTGATTTGTGCACATCGACATCCAAATCTCTTTGCTCTTCCACAATTCCTAATTTCTCTCTGTTAAAAACATATTCCGATTTGTTGGTCGGCATGCGGCCTAACAGGCGATCCTTAAAGGGACCTCTGCAGGCTGCAACCAACAAAGTTAATGTTTGAAATATACTTACTTGAATGTGGAGCCGGGAGGAGCAGGAGTGTATCCCTTTGGGTTTAAAAAAAAATAGCTCTCCCAGTCCATTGGACTTTTGACTTTTTCTTGCATTTGTGTAAGCCTTTTCTTTTAGCTTGATACTGTATCTTACCTCATTTGTTGACCATAGTTGCTTTTGTATCGCACCAGATACTTCTTTGAATGTGAGTAAGTTTCACTGTTTTAGCCATACTTCGGCTGACAGTTCATTGGAAAATGTTTTCTTTCTTGTCATATAAAGAATTTTTTTTTTCTGCTGCAATTAGTGTTAGTATATTTTTACTTTTTGGGATGTCTAGACTGCTAGACTGGAATAGCTGGAAGTACCAAAAAAAAAATTTGGGTTAAGGAAAGTGTGACTAACGTACCTCTTCTGCACAGCCATGGCACTCCAGTGGCATGAGGGATGCATTTTGCTTGTGTTCTGGTTTCAACTAATCTTTACCTCAGTGAAAATAATGTTTGCACTCAAACTTTGGGGAATATCTGGCTCCATGTGTCTGAAATAAACCTTTGAAGTCAATCCAAAATGTGGTTATTAAAGAGAGGTTTCAGTGTACTGAAGTTATTTCCACTGTTTTATCATGTTTCCTAGTATGTTGCCATAGTTCTCTACATAATTTTGGAAGTATGCATAACACTACAGTTGCTGTAATAGGCTAGTTAAAGTTTGAATAACTGAAAATCAAATATACATTTTACTTTTCATTCTGTCACACAAATCAATTAACAGTCCACTTGATGAATGAAGGACCATATTTATTATCGGAACGGCATTTATAAAATCCTATCATTTGCTTCCAGCTGCCCTGTGCAGCATAAAGTCATTGCTTTCCTATACAGCATTACTGTGATGTTATTGCTTTTCTATGCTGATGCATATGTTAATGTTTTTCTGGGAAGCTAATAGCTGAGTCACACCCTGTTTCAGTACAAGAAATTTATGTTACCAAGTTTCTCAAAGTTGTTAAAAATGAAGACGTCAGAAATTGATCCAAAATATTTGAAGCCTGTTCTGGGATAATTATGTCCCTGCATAAAATGATTATGAATGTATATTTTTTAAACCCACGTTATTGCCCATCCCTAGTTACCCTGAGAAGGTGGTGGCCAGCCTTCTCCTTGAATCACCACAGGTCTTGTGGTAATGGTGCTCTCACGATGGTGTTAGGTAAGGAATTGAAGGATATTGGCCCGGATTTTGCTGTACTAATAACGACGAGCGGTGACAGCCTCGCCGTTATTACAGGGTAGATCTGACAGCAACTTCTAGCATCTGCACATGCGCAGTTAAACGCGGAAATCTGGAGGTTGCTGTCAGTGATACCCTGCTCCTCCACAGGCTGCGCTGTTACAGTCTTCGTTGATGAAATTGGCACAGAAATCACTGTAATGGCGTGAACTTAAGGTAATTATCCACCAGTCTCGTACTAAAGAGAGATGAAAAAGTTACGGATAGTGCAATCAGGACTAACTGAGGCCGTGATTTTATTGACCTCGGTGGGTCCGGGGTGGGCGACGTTGGTGGTGGGTCATGGCCCCGCTGCTGGCTCCATCCCACAGTCTGAAATTCATTTCCCTTGATGGGGCTTGTTAAGCCTGCCCAGCGCGTTTCCCGGCCAATTGGAGGAAGCAGGTCTGGTGACATCATTTGATGACAAGTCATCAGCTGGTTTCCTTAAAGCGACCGTGCCCAAATTTATTTTGACATTTGTGCTGTCAGTGTTCTACAGCATTGAGGGGCTGTTGTCACAGTAAACAGGGAAGTCCTCTTCCCTTCCCATGGGAGGTAGAGACCTCCCTAGGAGATCAATATAGCCTGGTTGCACATTGCAGAGGAGGGGACAAGCAGGGAGGTGGTCAGGAGGACCTGGGTGCAGTGCCGCAAACCTTTCAATGATCTCAGTAGATCACGAAACGTTAGTACAAAGCCACACTCAACCTCATCCTGCTGTGCCTCTCATCACATCCCCACCACTCTGCCTTCCCTACCCTACTCCTGCACATCCTTACTCACAGCAACTTACCTTGCATCTCCACCCATCCCTCTCTACCTATTATCACATCCCCATCTCACTAGCCACCCCTCACACTCCCCCTCATTTTAGTGCAATCAAAACAACTAACAACACACAAGGGTAGACACTTGGGTGTTTTATGCAATGTTCATGTAAAGTTCCTGTTAATGTGGTGTCAAACATTGAAACCTTTGGGCTAGAAATTTATTTTAGCCAAGGAATGGGCAGTGTCAGTAGAAAAGTTGGAGAATTAGCTCCAAGCATAAATGCTTTAGACTGCATGAAAAATTCGTGCTCACTGCTCAATAAAATGATTGGAGTCCTAAATCAATTCTTAAAACCCAAGCTCATTGGCATTACACTTAAAGAGTGGACCAATATCGGGTGCAGTCTAATTGCAACTCATCATTGCCACAGGCATTTTTTCTTTTTACACTACTTAAAGGGGAGAGTCATTGATGCTGCAGCACCTCATTCTCAGCATTACTGGCTGTTCAGCGAGCAGGAGCAGGAGCAGGAGCAGGAGCAGGAGCAGGAGCAGGAGCAGGAGCAGGAGCAGGAGCAGGAGCATCATGGCAGATCCATGCCCCAGGGAGAGAGCCTGCAGATTCTCTGAGGAAGCATTGGTTTTCACTGTGGAGAGATGGAGGGCAGTGCTCTACCCAGCAAGTGACAGGAGGCCCTCGCCGCAAGTCTTCAGAACCATGTGGAGGGAGGGAACGCAGCATGTCTCGCGCAGCACTGTGGTCTCCAGGACCCGCACACAGTGCAGGAAGAAATTTAACGACCTCACTCGGCCAGGGTGAGTTAATGCTTCAACAAATGCTATATATCACCATAACACCAATATCCACACACTGCCCAAAGCAGCACACCCCCAGCACTCACCCACCAACAATCTCTACCTACTACCACTCACACCCATATCTCACACATTGCACACAATGACATCTATTCAACTGTGGCAGGCACATCACACAAACACATTGCTCCACACTCACTCACACACTTTCCTTTCTCTTGCAGGACAAGGTAGCGCACAACAGGAGGGAACAGGAGTGCACAGCCGGGGGACAAGCCAACACCCAACCACTGTCTGCGCTGGAGGAGCGAGTGCTGCAAATCATTGTTGGCCAGGTGGTGGGCGCCATGGCCACCAGCGACATTGACCCACTTGGGGACAACAACAGTATGTTCATCCCTACTCCTTCTTCTCACATCCCACTTCCCCCTCACCCCCAAGCGTTTCGCACTTTCCAGCTAATCTTGCTGTATGCATGCACTTTTCCCTTCCTGCTCCCCTCACCTCACCTTAACCCGGCTCTTGTGCCTTTATGCTTTCAGATAATCAGCAAGCACCTGAGGGCACGGTAGAGAGCGAGGCGGGAAAAGAGGAGGAGGTGGAGGAAGAACACACCGTGTCACTGCATCTCTCACCTGCAGACACCATCTCAGATATTGGCACTATGCGTTCTTTAGAGGCTAGCATAGTAGCGGAATCTGCACAGGGTGAGGTACCAAGCACGAGTTGGCTGCAGCAAAGCCAGGGGGAAAGGATAGCTTGGGAGCCAGCTCCCCAGAGGGCGAGTTCACGCGACAGTTCTGCTGCACAGGACTCAGTTGAGCACCTTGATGGGGAGGCCTTTAGAAGATGGGTGATGGGCATGCACTCGGAGATCATGGGTGTAATGGCAAGGGTGCCCGAGAGCCTCTCGGCAATGGTAAGGAGCGTGGAGGAGTCTGCCTCCAACATTGCACAAGCCTCTGCACACACCATGGAGCCCATCATTTCCAGTCTGCAAAGGATGGTTGACTCCCAGAAAGACCGTGGTGACCCAGACCTGATGCCACATGTGCTGGGTGATCTGGCAGCTTCCATTGCAGCACAGGCGGAAGCGATGCAATGTCTTAGTGCTGTAATGGAGCCACGCAAGCTCTGACTGCTGCCATCGTGGCTGGAACTACCACTGTCGACCGGGGCTTTCGCAGTGTCGCAGCAGGCCAGCAATCTGTGCTCCAACAGATTGCTGAGGTGCTGACCCGGGGCAGTGGCAGTGGGTCAGTGGAGCAGGAACCTGATGTTCTCTCTCAGGATGGCAGCATTCCTGCTCCCATCACTGCCACTCCACCATTGCCCTTGTCACTGCCTGTCATCCAGCCATCCCAGACTGCTGCCACCCACGCTGAGGTGGTGCAGTCTACAGATGGGCCTTCCAGGCCCAGAGCTGGTCGAGGGTGTCCTGCAAGGCCATCTGAAGTCTCCCGCACGGACACTCAGCAGCCTTCCACCAGCCCTGCTGCAGCCACTGGGCCAACACTTCGTAGGAGCACTAGAGCAGGCAAAGGCACAGTAACGACAGGCACTAAGGGATTGCACAACGGTGAAAAGTATATATTTTTGGTGAAATATGTGTCCACTACTTTTTGATAAATTTATTATATGCTTACCATTCTTTTGTGGTGTGTCTCATTTCAGCTTTGTGCTGTGATATGGCCTGCGAGAGGGATGGAATGATGAGGATGTGGTGAGCAAAGGGGATCTGGGGTTTAAGTCATCCTGGTGTGAGGCTGGAGGTCTATTTTGAGGAGGTGGCAGAGTTCTGTGACCACCTCCTTGGTGAAGTGGAGCTGTCAAATACACTGCTCCTCACTTAATTGAAGGTAGGAGAAGTGCTCTTGGAATACCTTCAGATGGTAAGGCCTCCTGGTGAGAGCCCTGATGTCCTGCCTCATCTCTGTGTGCACATGTTCCCGTTTTTCTCGATACCTACGCTCCCTCCGCCGTAGATCCTGGAGGGCGAGGTGGCCTGTCAGTACAGCCCCCATTAATATTATCAAATGTAGCAGTTTGAATCTTTGAAGAATAAATGTAGCTACTTTTTAGTTGCCAGAAGACTCCTGATAGAAAAGAACCTTGAAATTACTGAATGAAACTAACAAAAAACCATTGAAACTGCATTAGCCTGACAGCTGTGAGTGATTACTGATGATCCCTTTAAATAATATCCCTGGAGCTGGCTTCCTGGTGCTGCACACCAGCTCTTCCTGTCGGTGTTTACTCCAGGCGGTGAGGTAAGTGACGAAAATCAATTTTGCAAATCGGGTGGTCTGTGAGCATTGCACACTCACTGACGTCATGATCTACCTGCCGTTGCTGTTCCCGAAGATACCTCTTACTGGCGGCGCTATGAGGGGGGCCAGATTTGGTGTGCAGTGCTGGATTTGCCTTGCCCCGGCGATTCTGGTCTAGCGCCCCATTAGTGCAATCTACTGACACTAATGGGAGGCGGTAATGGGACAAATTTCGCCCCCTTAATTTTCAGCACTTTGCATTCTTGGACAGATATGTGTGCACCTTTGGAATTGGCTTAGTAAGTTGCAGTGAATGGTGAAACATAACGGTACCCCCCGCAATGGCGATGAGTGTGAAAGGAATGGCTTGGGCATTGTAAGGTTGCTTTATGGTGTTGGTGTGGGGTGGTACCAACCTGGCACAACATATGGCAGCCAGGATGTACAGCATCAAGTGAAGTAAATCTGGCCATGATGAGGCCATCCCTGGCCTCCCGGGCAGCAATGTGGCCGGGTGCTGATGCCCTCTGTCCTGTGCAGCATCAGGTGATTGCGGAGAAGATTGGTGGTATTGTTTAATAGTGCTGCTGGTGTGCCTGGTGCTGCTGGTGTTGGGGCAATCATGGTGGGATTCTGAGGACCAAGGTGAGAGAGTATAACGGGCACCCATGCTGATGGGATAGACGGCAGGTGAAGTAGAGATGACAGAAGCAATCTTTCACTGGTGAGAACGGTAATGAGCACAGAATGGATGGAGACTTGTGTATGGTGAATCTGTTGTGGAAATGCAGTGAGGAAGAGCTTGTGGCTGAGGGAAGATATCTCTAAGGTAAGAGCTTTTAATGTACATTTGAAGCTGTCAACTCAACAGCTGATTCAATGACCACTGAACTCCTGCCTCAGCTTAACAGACGTAAACATAGAAACATAGAAGATAGGAGTAGGCCATTCGGCCCCTCGAGCCTGCTCTGCCATTCAATGCGATCATGGTTGATCATCCAAATTCAGTACCCTGTCCCTGATTTCTCCCCATATCCCTTGATCCCTTTAGCCTTAAGAAATATATCTACCTCCTTCTTGAATATATTTAATGAATTGGCCTCTACTGCCTTCTGTGGTAGAGAATTCCATAGGTTCACAACTCTCTGAGTGAAGAAATTCCTCCTCATTTCTGTCCTAAATGGCTTACCCCTTATCCTTAGACTGTGACCCCTGGTTCTGGACACCCCGACCATCGGGAACACCCTTCCTGCATCTAGTCTGTCCAGTCCTGTCAGAATTTTATAAGTTTCAATGAGATCCCGTCTCATTCTTCTAAACTCCAGCGAGTATAAGCCCAATCGACCCAATCTCTCCTCACATGTCATTCTTGCCATCCCAGGTATCAGCCTAGTGAATCTTTGCTGAACTCCCTCCATGGCAAGAACATCCTTCCTCAGATAAGGCGACCAAAACTGCACACAATACTCAAGATGTGGTCTCACCAAGGCACTGTACAACTGCAGCAAGACATCCTTGTTCCTGTACTCAAACCCTCTCACTATGAAGGCCAACATACCATTTGCCTTCTTAACCGCCTGCTGCCTATACGAGAATGGATTAGGAAAAAAAGGAGGGCTTTTGGTAGATACAAAAGGCTAAAGACGGAGGAAGCCCTAGAGGAGTACAAAAAGTGCAGGGGGATACTTAAAAAAGAAATTAGGAGATCAAGGAGGGGCCATAAAATAACACTGGCGAGCAAAATAAAGGAAAATCCTAAGATGTTTTATAAGTATATTAAGGGTAAGAGGATAACTAGGGAAAAAATAGGGCCCATTAGGGACAAAAGTGGCAATCTGTGTGTGGAGCCGGAAGATGTAGGAGGGGTTCTAAATGAATTTTTTGCATCTGTTTTCACTATGGAGAAGGACGATGTAGACATAGAAATAGGGCGAGGGGACTGTGATATGCTCGAACATATTAACATCGAGAGGGAGGAGGTATTGGCGGTTTTAGCTGGCCTAAAAATGGATAAATCCCCAGGCCCGGATGAAATGTATCCCAGGCTGCTATGTGAGGCAAAGGAAGAGATTGCGGGGGCTCTAACACATATATTCAGGACCTCTCTGGCCACAGGGGATGTGCCAGAGGACTGGAGAACTGCTAATGTAGTACCATTATTCAAGAAGGGTAGTAGGGAAAAACCAGGGAACTACAGGCCAGTGAGCCTAACATCAGTGGTAGGAAAATTATTGGAAAAAATTCTGAGGGACAAAATTTGTCTCCACTTGGAGAGGCAAGGATTAATCAGGGATAGTCAACATGGCTTTGTCAAGGGAAGATCATGTCTGACTAAGTTGATTGAATTTTGAGGGGGTGACTAGGTGTGTGGATGAGGGTAACGCAGTGGATGTGGTATACATGGATTTCAGTAAGGCCTTCGATAAAGTCCCGCACAGGAGACTGGTCAAGAAGGTAAGAGCCCATGGAATCCAGGGTGCCTTGGCACATTGGATACAAAACTGGCTTAGTGGCAGGAGGCAGAGGGTGATGGCCGAAGGTTGTTTTTGTGACTGGAAGCCTGTGGCCAGTGGGGTACCACAGGGATCGGTGCTGGGTCCCTTGCTGTTTGTGGTCTACATTAATGACTTGGGTATGAATGTAAAAGGTATGATCAGTAAGTTCGCGGATGATACAAAAATTGGTAGGGTGGTAAATAGCGAGGAGGGTAGCCTCAGTCTGCAGGACGATATAGATGGGTTGGTCAGATGGGCGGAACAGTGGCAAATGGAATTTAACCCGGAAAAGTGCGAGGTGATGCACTTTGGGGGGACTAACAAGGCAAGGGAATACACGTTGGGCCAGAAATTCGCGGCCAGAAGCGTGAGTACGGTTGGGGTACTCACGCATTTGGCCGTTGGAAATGCCGGCGTTCAGCAGGAACAGCGCATGCGGGGAACGCCGGCATTTCCAGACCCGAGGTCTATTCACAGCGCGTGCGACTGCACAGGCAGCGCTTGCGCAATGAACTTTGTGGATTTCAATGATGGATTCAGTGAGGGTAAGTCCTTAGAAGTTACACTTGAAAAAAGCAAGTGTAAAGTTGTTCATTGGCTGCGGAGGAAGATATATTTTATCGTGGAGCTTCTGAAATGATTTTAAGAAATTTTAAGTAAGTTTTAAAGTTAAAATTTTTTTTTTTTTAAAAGGGTTTTCAGAACGGTAGGTAGAAGGAGCAATTGTGGCTGTGTGAATGGAATGTGAGAATGAGTTATGTATGTATGTCCACATATATTCCTTTACGTATATGTATGTATGTTTTATATTCCTTTACTAATGTGTATGAATGTATGTTTTTAATTATGATTTTCCAATAAGTTACTTTCTCTGAAAGTCATAATTAAATAATACATTCATACACATAAGTAAAGGAATATATACATAACACGCAAAGGAATATATACAGACATACATACTTTCAGAAGCTCCACGATAATAAATATCTTCCTCCGCAGCCTCTGGAGCAACTGTACCCATGCTTTTTTCATGTGTAAGTTGTAATGACTTGACCTCACTGAAAGCATTAATGAAAGCGGCGAATTATACTGCGCACGCGCTGCCTGTGCAGTCGCACGCGTTCTGCCTCTGAACCCCTTCGTTCAGAGGACAGGAAATGCCGGTTTTCCCCACATGCACTGTGCATGCTGAAAACCGGCATTTCATCCAGCCAGATGTGTAAGTACCCCGACCGTACTCGCGCATTTGGAAGGGAATTACTGGGCCAACATTTTACATGTCAATAAAATGAAAAATTTAACAATTGCACGACTTGCCCCCTCGCATCTGCGACTGAGGGTCCAAGGAGGTGCATTGCGCAAGAGGTCATCTTCGTACGTATCCTCACACTGTTCCCTTTGGGGAACTGTATGAAGTGGTGGAAGGATTTATGGCCGTGATTAACGCTCATTCCGTGACCGTAACCATCTTTGAACCAGCCATTAGGGTGGTTAGTCCTATGGCGGGAGGGTTTTACGGGCTCCCACAACCCGTCTGAGGGGGGGGGCCACCAACACCCACGGACGCAAGTATCCCGCTGGATGTCCACCCAGAATTTAAAGTTGGAGCTCCGACTCCACTTGCCGGGACTGTCTGGAGTGGGGTTCAAAACCCTACTCCTTCTGGCCCAGCGGCGGGGATGCTTACTGCTACGCAAAAGGCCCACTCCGCACAAAAGGTGACACCCATACGTTTCCTGCGCCTTTTCCCTCCCCGTGACTGGAGCCCTATGCTGCCATTTCACGTTGCTCATCGGATTGGGCCTTTGTCATAGCGGTAGGATCCCCGCCGCTGGGCCAGATCAGGGTAGGGTTTTGAACACCACTCCAGACAGTCCCGGCAAGTGGAGTCGGAGCTCCAACTTTAAATTCTGGGTGGACATCCAGCGGGATACTTGCGTCTGTGGGTGTGGGTGGCCCCCCCTCCTTGTATAGCTTGTGGGAGCCCGTAAAACCCTCCCGCCATAGGACTAACCGCCCTAATGGCTGGTTCAAAGATGGTTACGGTCACGGAATGAGCGTTAATCATGGCCATAAATCCTTCCACCACTTCATACAGTTCCCCAAAGGGAACAGTGTGAAGACACGTATGACGACGACATTGCTAAATAAATAAATGGAATTTAAAAAATTCTTTTAGGGCTTTTAAAAGTCTTTAAATTGCTTTAATTCTCTTTAAAACTACTTCAGATTACTCAAAATAATGTAAACATTTAAAAAAGTTTATAAAAGTTACGAAAATCTTCAAAAAACTTCCAAAAACCTATTTAAACTGCTGCTTTGCATGTAAAAATGCTTAGCAGCTTGACAGAAACATTGGGGGCGTGTCCAGTGAAACTGAGACCTCAAGGGGCGTGTCTCACTTGCACTGCACGCTCCTGGCTTCGCGCTGGCTGCACTCCTGGGCGGCGTGACGTCATACGCTGCCCGGGATTCTTCTTTTTCAAACACCAAGTCCAGGCGTCCCTGGAGCTGATCGGCAGTAGCGCGGGGTAAGTGCATATACGGGGCTTGCACGCGCGGTAAGCCCCGTTCACCAATTTCTGGCCCAATGAATGGAAAGACCCTAGGCAAGACGGAGGGTCAGAGGGATCTGGGTGTGCAAGTACACAGATCCCTGAAGGCGGCGGAACAGGTGGATAAGGTGGTAAAAAAGGCATATGGGATACTTGCCTTCATTAGCCAAGGCATTGAATATAAGAGCAAGGAGGTTATGATGAAGCTGTATAAAACACTGGTTAGGCCACAGCTGGAATACTGTGTGCAGTTCTGGTCGCCACACTACAGGAAGGATGTGATCGCGTTAGAGAGGGTGCAGAGGAGGTTCACCAGGATGTTACCAGGGCTGGAGCGCTTCAGCTATGAAGAGAGACTGGGCAGATTGGGTTTGTTTTCCTTGGAGCAGAGGAGGCTATGGCGGGACATGATTGAGGTGTACAAAATTATGAGGGGCATAGATAGGATGGATGCTGAGGAGCTTTTTCCCTTAGTAGAGGGGTCAATAACTAGGGGGCATAGATTCAAGGTAAAGGGCGGGAGGTTTAGAGGGGATTTGAGAAAGAACTTTTTCACCCAGAGGGTGGTTGGAGTCTGGAATTCACTGCCTGAAAGGGTTGTGGAGGCAGGAACCCTCACAACATTTAAGAAGCATTTGGATGAGCACTTGAAATGCCATAGCATACAAGGCTACGGACCAAATGCTGGAATATGGGATTAGATTAGACAGGGCTTGATGGCCGGCGCGGACACGATGGGCCGAAGGGCCTCTATCCGTGCTGTACAACTCTATGACTCTATGACCTGCATGTTTACCTTCAGCGACTGGTGCACAAGGACACCCAGGTCTCGTTGCACTTCCCCTTCTCCCAATCTATTGCCGTTCAGATAATAATCTGCCTTCCTGTTTTGACACCAAAGTGGATAACCTCGCATTCATCCACATTATATTGCATCTGCCATGCTTCTGCCCAATCACCCAACCTGTCCAAATCATCCTGGAGTTTCTCGGCATCTTCCTCACAGCACACACACCCACCCAGCTTTGTGTCGTCTGCAAACTTGGAGATATTACATCTAGTTCCCTTGTCTAGATCATTAATATATATTGTGAATAGCTGGGGTCCAAGGACCGATCCCTGCGGTACCCCACTAGTCACTGCCTGCCACTCGGAAAAAGACCCGTTTATTCCAACTCTTTGCTTTCTGTCTGCCAACCAGTTCTCTATCCAGGTCAATACCTTGCCCCCAATCCCATGTGCCTTAACTTTACACACTAATCTCTTATGCGGGACCTTATCGAAAGCCTTTTGAAAGTCCAAATACATCACATCCACTGGTTCTCCCTTATCCATTTTACCAGTTACATCCTCAAAAAATTCCAGTAGATTAGTCAAGCACGATTTACCTTTTGTAAATCCATGTTGACTTTGTCCGATCCTGTCACTGTTTTCCAAGTGTTCTGCTACATCTTTTATAATGGACTCTAGCATTTTCCCCACTACTGATGTCAGGCTTACCGGTCTGTAATTCCCCATTTTCTCTCTACCACCTTTTTTGAATAGTGGGGTAACATTAGCTATCCTCCAATACATGGGTACTGTTCCAGATTCCATCGAATGTTGGAAGGTGATCAGCAATGCATCTACTATTTCTAGGGCCACTTCCTTAATACCCTAGGATGTAGATTATCAGGCCCTGGGGATTTATCGGCCTTCAATCCCGTCAATTTCCCTAACACCATTTCTCTACAAATACTGATTTCTTTCAGTTCCTCCCTTTCTTCAGACCCTATGTTCCCTGACATCTCTGGGAGGTTATTTGTGTCCTCTTTTGTGAAGACAGAACCAAAATATGTATTTAATTGGTCTGCCATTTCTTTGTTCCCAATTATAAATTCCCCTGATTCTGACTGCAAGGGACCTATGCTTGACTTCACCAATCTTTTTCTCTTCACATATCTATAAAAGCTTTTACAGTCAGTTTTTTATATTCCCTGAAAGCTTACTCTCATATTCTTTTTGCCCCTTCTTAATTAATCCCTTTGTCCTCCTTTGTTGAATCCTAAACTGCTCCCAGTCCTCAGGTTTACTGCTTTTTCTGGCCAATTTATATGTCCTCTCCTTGGATCTTATGCTATCCCTAATTTCCCTTGTTAGCCACGGTTGAGTCACCTTTTTTGTTTTATTTTTATGCCAAACTGGGATGAACAAATTCTGTAGTTCATCCATGCGGTCTTTGAATGTTTGCCATTGCCTATCCACCGTCAACCCTTTGAGTTACATTCCCTAATCAGTCCTACCCAACTCGCGCCTCATACCATCGTAGTTTCCTTTATTTAAATTCAGGACCCTAGTCTCTGAGTCAACGACTTCACTCTCCATCTTAATGAAGAATTCTATCATATTATGATCATATTACGTGGTCCACAACCAGCGTGAACTCCATGGGCGAGCATGTAAAATCATAAGGTGAGCTCAAATGTATTCTTAATGATCTCTAAACAAAGTCATAATTACCTGAACTGTGTCCCCTACCACTGTGTGTGGGGTTTGCTCAGCACTGACAGACCCAACATTGGGAAAGGCGCGTGGCGGCGGGTTGACAGCGAGGTCCTGACCCGCTGGGGGAAAAAAAACACTTTCCCACCCGACTCGCCTCCGATCGTGTCCACTGCCCCCACCCCCGGAAAATCTCAGCTTGAGTTTTTAACGATGTACTAAGTGATAATTACTGCTGAACAACTTCCCTGGCCCATAAAAATTAATTATACAAGTGTGGAGTTTCAATCCCTCAGAAGAAAATTAATGTTGCATATTTAAAAAACAAATTCAATTAAAAATATATTTTTTTTAGTTTTTCTGTTTTTCTTTTATGTCTCTCTTGTAACCCGTGTGTAGGTCCCAATCTTTATTTTGCTTCCAGCACAATGATTTAAATGTAATTTATGTTTGCTGTTTTTTACTTCTTGCTTTACAGTCTGTGTGTCTCAGTGAGGATTCTTCAATCTGATTGGTTGAAGAGCCTCCCCATTGATTCACCTGCTCACAGAAGCCACAGATTCCCTGTAGAGGGTGCCTCACTGGATCAGACACCGGATTACTAGAAATCTCCACTAAGAATGCCCGCAAGAAGACTCTGGGCAACTGTATGCAAGGTGAACGGTGAAAGCCGCTCGTTAGCCTCTCACAGCAAAATCCGGGCCATTGACAATACATGTCTCAGTGAAGCAAGAGCATAGCAAGAAGAACATAGAAACATGGGAGGTAAAAGCATCAATGTGAGTTACATTTCATAGTCCAGTAAAATATGTTTATATAGAAAGAGTGCAGCACATCAATAGTCTACTTCTGTCAATTCAAAGTTGCTTAATTGGAATTATCCAATAATTCCCACATTACAACAGTGACTATACTTCAAAAAAAGTACTTAATTGGCTGTAAAGCACTTTAGGGCATCCTGAGGTTGTGAAAGATGCTATATAAATGCAAGTCAAAAAAGTGATTTTTTTCTGAGTATCAATGCCTGGTGTACTCCTTTATTGAAACCATTAATTAAAATGACTGGATAATTCAAATTTGAGCAGAATCTTCAAGACCTCTATCACGTCACCCCTCAATCTTCCCTTTTCTAGAGGGGTCAAAACTTAGGGGGCACAGATTTAAATTAATTGGGGGAAGATTTAGAGGGGATTTGAGGGGAAATTTCTTCACCCAGAGGGTTGTGGGGGTCTGGAACTCACTGCCTGAAAGGGTGGTAGAGGCAGGAACCCTAACCACATTTAAAAAATACTTGGATGTGCACTTGGCATGCTCTAACCTGCAGGGCTCCGGATCAAGAGCTGGGAAGTGGGATTAGGCTGGATAGCTCTTTGTTGGCTGGCGCGATACACGATGGGCCGAAATGACCTCCTTCCATGCTGTAACTTTCTATGATTCTATGATTAGAACCCCAGCCTGTTTAATCTTTCCAGGAGTCTAGGCCATGACCCAGGCCCGGACCACTAGCTAGGCCCTAATTCTGCTGGATAGGGGGGCTGGTAGGCATGCTTTTACTTGATGTACCAACCACGCTCACTCCTATGCCAGGCCTGGGGCAATGGGGATTCCTGGCTTGGAGGTCACCTCCACTGACCATGTCCCTTCTTATTCTTCTGTCCTTGTTTATGGCAAGCAGAGGCTCTGCACCAAACAAAGACCCATAGAAACTGTTGGCGGAGGCTGCGATTCAACAGATTTGGACCCTGCATTACAACAGTGACTACACTTAAAAGTACTTCATTGGCTGTAAGGCACTTTGGGACTATCTGAGATCATGACAGGTGCTACATAGACGCAAGTCTTTCTTTTTCTGTCCAAATTTCTGGCCCTCTTGCCACACTCCCACCAGACTTACAACAGGACTGCACTGAAAGGGCTGCAAATTTTCGGCCCACTCAGTACGGGATATAACAGTTTTCTCCATTTTTTTTTTCTCCTCGCTTATTCTCTGGGGTTTTGCTCCAGTATAAGGGTGGAGGCAAAAAGATATTTTCATGGTCTTGCCTTCAAATAATTCACATTTATATCTAGCTAAACAGAGTTGCAGTTAGTGGTTCTGCATAGATCTTTACCTTTGTAAGAGTTGCAAAATTTGTGCATTTCCCCGAAGGTTATTATCGATAAAAGGGGCCCTGCGTGGACATTTTGGAAATTAAAAAGGGTACCCAGGGTGGCGACCGTGCCTCGTGGCAGAAAGCCTATGGGTCTCCAAAATGGATTCTGCAGCCCAGACGGTTTGAGGGAAATCGAAACTAAGGCTGCAGGTTTCTGTGAAAAGAACTTTGTGTTTTGGGACCCAGACAGAACTGTGAATTATGTATTAGGCCGAATTGGAGGCAGATCTAAATTCAATGAGGCCTACAGTTAAAGCCATCAAAAAGTCTGCATACATAATCGGAAACAGATTAAGCATATCCATCGAGGTTGGACAAGCTCATCAAGGACTTTCAGGACAATATGAGCCAATTATCAGGCCGGTAGATGCAATTACTGGCCATCTAAAAACCGTCAGTATAGATTGCTACCATTATTTTAACTAGCCCGCCAAAATTAAAACAAAGAACTAACCTGACTTGGCGCGCAGATAAGGGTTTTTCAACGAAGGTATAATTGAAGGCCCCCAGGTAGCAATCGGAAGAAGAGGAACTCCTGCTCTGCTCTCCTGCTGCTATGCTGGTGTCGGTGCTGCCGCTCCCCGGCTCTTCGGCCCCTCGCCCTCGTGGCTACCACTCTTCCCCCGTCCCGCGCTTACCCCCTGGCCTTTGCCCGTGCCCTCTCCCACTCTATCTGGACTCGCCCCGACACCGGGTCGGGTGAACACGGGCAATTCAGGCCAGGCGACGCAGGACGCAACGAGGGGAGGAGGAGGAAGACCACCCGGGGTAGGCCAACTGAGGGTACGCTTCGAATCATCGGGCCTTCAGTCTCAGCCTGCCTGCGACTATCTTCATGCAAACTCAAGCTGTCGGCGAAGAACCATCCCTGCAAGGTAAAGTACCCAAGCAGAGACTAACTTTGGGGTACTCGAACCTGGACAACGCCCTTGCAGCACCCGGAGCCCACGTGACGACGGCAGGCTCCAGAGAGCACCAAGAACGAACCCCGAACCCAACCGCTGTTTTGAATCTAACAAACCCTTTTGATTGGTGAGCATGAATTCTGACCCCTCATGGCTTAACCTAGTTAGGTATAGGGGGTGGGATAAGGATAAGGGGATTGTTAAGGTAATTGTTTTCCCTTGATGTGCCGTGTGTTCCCCATTCCCTGTATAAGTATAGTATTATTATGACTCTCTAGTAATTTTTGCCTGTAGAAGTGTACACTAATAATTTTCTATAAGATTGTATCAAGTTTTCCTCTTCAATAAAATCTTGGTTTTGTTTGCATCCAACCACCTGTCTACTCGAGTCTTCTTTGTATCGCTGCCTGTATCTAAGTCCGGTGTCCAGAACCCAGGGGGCGAGCGATTCGAACCGCTCAAAGAAGGTAGTCAGAGGCAAAGCTGACTGACCTGAACACGCCTGTGCAAAACCCCCTACAGAAATGGCAACCGCGGCAGGACACCGGCAACAAGGTTGCGATATGGTAGACAGTGGTTCGGATGAGCGAACCGTGATGGAGGAAAGGATTTCTGATTATGTTTTTAGCAAGGTGAATATCACTAAGAAGTGTATCACCACTCTGTTAAAGGTTGGGCGTCCGGTAGATGCAGCAGCCAAGTGGACAGAGGGAAAGGAACACAAGAAGTTCTTAGAGAAAGCAGTCTGGCTGATGTGCTTTAAAAAGCAGATCCAGCTTCTGGGCGGGCTGGTTGCCGCACAGGCAATCGAGTTAAGGGAGTCAGCCCTGGAGATCCAGGATAAGGCTCTCGCGGGGGAAAAGTTGTTAATAGCTTTGCAGGCTTTGAACCAAGAAAGAGTACATCTAGTAAAGGAACACAAGGCCCAGTTGGAATACCTACGGTGTCAAGTCACCGAGGTCAAGGGAAATGAGTCAAGGTTGCGGGAGAAAAACGCCCGCATGGCAAGGCAGGTTAGGGAACAGGAAGAGAAAGTGCAGGAGGTAAAAGCCGCTTGCAAGCTAGCTAATGAACAGGGGTTTGAGGAGGCAGACCACGTCCCCTGCCAAGAGAGGATAGAAAATCTGAGCCGGGCCCTCCGGAAGGCAAAAGGCATGGTATGCCTCATAAGCCCAAAGGTAGGTCAGGCAGATTTCATGGGGAACGAGGGGAGAACAGTTCCAGTGTCACCGGTAGTGTCTAGGGACAACCCGGTTGAAAGATAGGAGACCTCACGTCCACCATCCATAGCGCCAAGTTTCAGCGAGGTTTGGCAGCAAGGGGGCGTGGAGCCCAGCGTGGAACAAGAGGTGGAGGCGGAGGTAGTGCAACCCCCGCCTGAAAAGTCGGAACTGGAGCCGATGTGCCCAGCATGGCATCAGAGGTTCGGCCCACCCGCCAATGGCGAAGATGAGGGACCCCTCCAAAACCAGTTCGTATTACCCTTTAACACCCAACAGCTTAGGGTTATGGTCAACCATGTCCCGAAGCTTTCCGCCAAGGGAGACCCCTCGATCCACTTCAGGGAGATAGAGCAGGCCGCCAGCGTCAACGACTGCGATGACGCTGAAAAGGCCAAGATGCTGCTATTCTCCCTGGAGAGTAATCTCCTCCAATCCCTCTCTGAAGAGTGTAAAAGGGGACAGAGCGGGTATGAGGAGCTTAGAGACGCGGTTCTGGAGGCCATGGGGATGGATGAGGGAAGTCCTTTCTCCCGCGTGGAGAAGACGGTACAGCACTCAGGGGAGACCCCGCAGGCTTTTGCGGACCGGTTGTGGCCGGTATACCGGAAAGCCTGCCCGGGGACGTGGGACCGGGGATTCCTGAACGGGGATTCTCTGACGCATTGGCTCCGTTGTCTAGTGGCGAACAGCTTGCCACAGATCCGGGTCAAGGCAGAAGCCTGGTTCGACCCCAAAGATCCCCAGACCACAGAGATCACGGTAATTAGACAGCTCACTGGCCTATAAAAACGGTAGGGGAGCCGATGCACACCCACCCCAGGGTAAGCTGCATGAGGTAAAACCTGGACCGGGTAGGAAAGAGTGGCACCAGGAAGGGAGTAACCCCCCCAGCACAAAGACCAATTGTTACGGGTGTGGGAAGGATGGTCACTGGCAGAAGGAGTGTGAGAACCCTTGGAAGGATAACAAGGGAAAACATCCCACAGCCCCAGCCCAAAAGGCGGGTGTAGGGACCCCTTCCGCAGAGGTTGAGTCACTTTTGGACACCATGAGGTCCTTGCTGACTGGCCAGGGGAGAGTAGCAGCCGCCACCGGTGCTCTCACCCTGTCAGCCCCATCCCACCCACAACAGTGACTAGAGCTGGCGCAGCCTGTGTATCTGTGTTCACTCCGATATGATGAGTGGAGGAGACCCATGATGGAGATGGAGGTGGAAAAGGTAGCGGGGACCTATCTGTTGGACACGGGGGCATCATGCACTGTGATCTACTCAGCTAACCCCACCACCTCACCTCTCTCTAGCGGGGTCCCATACAGTCTATCGGGGTTCACTGGTAAGGAATAGGCTGGCTCGGTCTCCATCCTGCTCGCCATTCGGATAGGACCGCTCCGCTCCAAGTGGACGTGCGTCCTGATGAATTGGGAAGTGGAGGGTGGAAGAGGGGTCCTGGGGGCCGATTTTATCATAGGTCACGGGATCCTGGTGGATTTAAGGAATCACTGCCTCTGGGGGGCAGGAAAGGTAAAGAACGGTGAGATCGTAGTTATCCTGGGTAAGGAAGAGAAGGGGACCCTCTGCACCATGAAGCCCAAAGAGGATTATAACCTCGGGCTCATGGTCAGCAACACCCCACCAGAGTTCCAGGCATTTGTGCAGGCCCACCTGGCCGCATTTGCCACTCACAAACACGACTGCGGGAGGGTCACAGGGTTTGAGGTCAGAGCAGACGGGGACCCCATGGCCCGACCACAGAAACAGTATAACTTCCCCAGGGAAGCAGAGCCAGACATGGAAGCAGCCATGTCCTCGTTAGTACAGCAGGGAGTTCTGAGGCCGATAGCCACCCATGTGAACTCTCCGTTGTGGCCAGTTAGAAAACTGGACAATTCCTGGAGGGCCATGTTGGACTATCGGGTGCTCAATAGTAACATCCCAGCCTGTGCACCTACAGTGGCAGCAGTTACCGACCTGATAGGAAGCATCCCAGCATCCGCGACCACTTTCATGGTGCTGGATATTTCCAATGGGTTTCGGTCCATCCCTGTAAGGAGGGAAGATCAGTACAAGTTTGCCTTTACGTTTAAAGGGCAACAGTACATGTGGAACTGCTTGCCTCAGGGCTTCCATAATAACCCCAGCATCTTCCATCAGTGCATGGTAGACCGTTTGAAGGACTTTAGTCAGCCCGGACAGTTGGTACAATATGTGGATGACCTGCTCCTGTTCACTGATTCGAAAGAGGAGCATGGCCCACTATTGGCTGAACTGCTGGAGCTGTTAGAACAGAAGGGTTTCAAAGTGAATCCCAAGAAGGCGCAGATCGGCCAGCAGGAGGTGAAATTCTTCGGTCTGACCGTGCACGCTGGAGAAAGGGCCATAGATAGGGCTGGGGAAGGAGAATCCCGGGACCCCTATTGGGCAGGCCCAGAAGCCGCTGTCCAGGACAAGGGAGGCACACGGGGGTTAGTTTTGGCCCCAGACCCAAAGCGGGCGAGAGGGAGGGACCTGAGGGCAAAACCCCCGCCCCCTAACCCAGGTCTAGAGAGGGAGGGACCTGAGGTCGAAAACCCTGCCATGGGACCTGGGGGCGGAGACTCTCAGCTCGCAGCAGCAGGCTGCGAAAAGTTACCTGCCCCCAGCCCAGGTTCGGGAGGGGTCAAGCCTGGGGGAGCAGCGGTTCGGGTAAAAGGCCCAGCGGCCAAGAAAGCCCCACCCGCCAAAGCCCCCAGAAAATCCCCGCGGACGCCCCAGCCAAGAAAGCCATGGTCACCAGCCCTCCAGTTCCCAAGGGCCGTCCCTCAAGCCAGGGAGAGGTCCAAGGACAGATGTCCTCAGCCAGCAGCCTCGGGCTGCGAGGGACCAACCGTGACGGACGGTGCGGTCATGCCGGGGGTAGCGGCGAGCCGCAGTCCGACCAGGGATTAGCCTGGCTGCCCGGAGATGGGCGGCGGATGTATATAGTTGGTTTAAGTTTAAGTAAGGTGTAATTGTTTAGCTTAAGTTTGGGTGTTTGTAATTTAAGTTAAATAGGGTGATGGGTAGTTTTAAGTTAAGCAGTCTGTTAAGAGTGTATTTTTGGGTCGAGGTCGCAGGACCCGACCATGCCTCACCAAGCCAAGAATCTCTTGGGGGCCTGGCTGCATGTTTTTTTACATCTTTTTGCAGAAAGATGTTTGGGATGGAGTGGATCGTGGTCCTATTCGCCCTAATCGGGATGAGTAAGGAGAGGAGGGGCAACGTCCAAGACTCCCACATCTACGGGTGTTCGGGAGACAAGGCGCCCCTGGCGATCGATGGGAGCGGTGAATGGGATGCGGAGGAGACCACTGTCTACTTCCACAAGGGAAGGTGGCCAGGATGGTTGGGGTCCAATTCGTCTCAGTACTCCAGCCAAACCGGATTCACGTACGGGGAAACCTCCCTCCTGTGCCCCGGGTGCGAGTCGTCTCCACGAGGGTCAGCATCACCGTTGGAAAGCGAATATGTTTAACATGCAAAGGACACATTCCACTGGACAGATGGTGGTGGCTCAGAAAGTTGAGCAAGGACATGAGGAACCCCGAAGTCAAATGGGAGGGCTTGTGTAACAACACCCATCGGACAATTACCGGGACTCATGGAGGACTGAGTGTATGCTGGGACAAGTGGTGGGAACCGGACCAAGGGATTTACATCTGTATGTGGGGGTCAGAGACGGTCTGTGTGTGTTTTCCACCGGCAGTGACAAGATGCCGGGAAGGGGATAAGGTGGAATACCAGCCTGAAGGTGTGTGCGGTCCCATACACCCAGATCCCAGTCAATGCCACTGAGCTTGCGACCCGCCCACGGCGCAGGCGGCGAGGTTATCCAGGGAAGATTGCCCCACCACCACCAAGGGACCAGGGAATGGATTGGTACTAGCCCCCACCGATCAGATGCTGTAACAGTGGGTACACTACGCAGTAGCCTCCGTGATTTTAAATCTCACGGAGGTACATTTACCGGAGTGGTGCCCCAAAGAAACAGAGCAGTTATACCAGGCCCTATTAAAAGACATGTTCAAGAAATTTTAGGAGTTCAATTTTGCCCACGTGGACAAGACTAAACTCTACACCACACGCCGGGAATTTTTGGGTAACCCAGGGAGACAAAGAAGGGGTGTATGGAATGATGTTTTTACTGCGTTTAACACTGGGTCCTCTGTCATCAACAGCTTGGATGACATAGAGATGCAGACCCAGATAAATGGTTTAAAAACACAGTTAAGAAGGATATTA
Organism: Somniosus microcephalus; assembly: GCF_052327205.1. Lineage (NCBI taxonomy): Eukaryota > Metazoa > Chordata > Chondrichthyes > Squaliformes > Somniosidae > Somniosus > Somniosus microcephalus. The sequence goes on along the minus strand of NC_140990.1, from coordinate 305,129,863 downwards.
CTGGATGAGAACAAGGTAGTGGGCTCTGAGTTGCATGAGGACCAAGCCATGATGGTCCATTTAAAAGAGATCATAGCCGAGTTGGAAAAGCACGCAAAGACGGTAAATGCTCTCATAAGGGAGGACAGAAATGCTTATGACCAAGCTGCGCAGAATGAGGTGTGCGTGTTAAAGGGGGCGTGGTTACTGGGCGAGGGCCGCAGTAACTTGGAGGATCTAAAGCAAGGTTTGGTCCCCTCCTGGATTAACAACAAGCACCTCGCAGCCCTCCACCCTTTTGAGAACACTTTGAGCCTGTGCCAACTCCGGCTAGCCTCTGAATCCTATCCAGTCCCCGTGGATTGTGGATGGTCCAACCACACAATCATGGGAATAGTAGTTAGGATGCCGGTCATGGGTAGGACAGCCCGCCCCACCCCGGTATACAGGGTTGAGAACATTGGAGTCATTCAGGGGGGTGCATACATTCGGTTCACAGCGGTCCCGCCTTATGTCATTAAGTGGGAGCACGCTATGACAGGTACTGACCTCTCAGGGTGCCGGAGCTGGGGAGCACACATAATCCTGTGCCCCCAGCACTTGAATGCCTTCTCAAGACCGCAGTGTGGGTTCAGAGCTGCTGGCGCGAAGCCTATAAATTGCACCATGGAGGCAATGGCACAAGGCCATATTCCCCCGCGGGTAGCATATATAGGGGGTGGGCCATATTGTGTCACCACCGGCGTGTCCCACTACCAGCACGGACAGCACAGCTGGTGCCCGGTTAGTGACAGCAGTTTCTGTTTTAAACCCAAGGCAGAAGTTCGAGTGGCCCAGGAGCGAATTGTCCCCATCCCTGAACCCTCCACTGTTCACCTCACTGTGAAGGAGAATTTTACGAACTTGCAGAAGTATGTAACACACTTTGGCTACGAAATTCCCCCTCTCCCTGAACATTTGACCAAAATTCTAAAAGCTGTTATAGTTTCACAGAAACATTTCTACACTCTCGAGCAGAAAACAGTAGAGATAGGGACTAAGATATTGGATATTGTAACTCCACCCTGGTGGAACCTTTTCAACAATATAGAGGTCCCTTCATGGATCAGACTGGCTTCTCACATTCTTGTGGTTTGCCAGTTAGGAGTAGTGCTGTATTTAGTTTGCATTCAGTTTAAGGGAAATGGTCGGTGGTCAGAATTCCGAAACCAGAGCTTTTGGAAAGAACATTACATAAAGGTGGAGGAAGATACGTCGGTCTAAGTTTCTCCCTGTTTTCGATTGAAGAATTGTTGTTTCTTTGTGTTTGTTATTTTCAATTAAAGGTTTTTTCTTTTGTTGTTTTCTTTTGCGACGCGGTTTAATAAAGATATGTGTACCAAGTGGTGCAGGGGTGTAGGACCCCCTCCATGCTTAGATGTGTGTGTAAAGCCTGTAATTTTACTCTTTGTATGCTGATGTACACTACATTTTCGTGGAATGGGAAGTGCATGTGTCGTGGGTATATTAGATAGATAATTACAGGGGAAGGCTGACTATGGAGGGTCAGAAAAATTTTGCTCACCTTGAAAAGTATGATACTTCAAGCAAGTTTTAGTATCACAGGGGGGAAATGTAAGATTTGCAAAATTTGTGCATTTCCCCGAAGGTTATTATCGATAAAAGGGGCCCTGCGTGGACATTTTGGAAATTAAAAAGGGTACCCAAGATGGCATCCGTGCCTTGTGGTAGAATGCCTATGGGTCTCCAAAATGGATTCTGCAGCATAGACAGTTTGGGGGAAATTGAAACTAAGGCTGCAGGTTTCTGTAAAAAGAACTTTGTGTTTTGGGACCCAGACAGAACTGTGAATTATGTATTAGGCCGAATTGGAGGCAGATCTAAATTCAATGAGGCCGACAGTTAAAGCCATCAAACAGTCTGCATACATAATCGGAAACAGATTAAGCATATCCATCAAGGTTGGACAAGCCTATCAAGGACTTTCAGGACAATACGAGTCAATTATCGGGCCGGTAGATGCAATTACCGGCCATCTAAAAACCATCAGTATAGATTGCTACCATTATTTTAACTAGCCCGCCAAAATTAAAACAAAGAACTAACCTGATTTGGTGTGCAGATAAGGGTTTTTCGACGAAGGTACAATTGAAGGCCCCCAGGTAGCAATCGGAAGAAGAGGAACTCCTGCTATGCTCTCCTGCTGCACTGCTGCTGTGCTGGTGTCGGTGCTGCCGCTCCCCGGCTCTTCGGCCCCTCACCCTCATGGCTGCCACTCTTCCCCTGTCCCGCGCTTACCCCCTGGCCTTTGCCCGTGTCCTCTCCCACTCTATCTGGACTCGCCCCGACACCAGGTCGGGCGAACATGGGCAATTCAGGCCAGGCGAAGCGGGACGCGACGAGGGGAGGAGGAGGAAGACCACCCGGGGAAGGCCAACTGAGGGTAGGCTTCGAATCATCGGGCCTTCAGCCTCAGCCGGCCTGCAACTATCTTCATGCAAACTCAAGCTGTCGGCAAAGACCATCCCTGCAAGGTAAAGTACCCAAGCAGAGACTGTAACTTTTGGGTACTTGAACCTGGACAACGCCCTAACAGCAGCCGGAGCCCACATGATGACAGCAGGCTCCAGAGAGCACCAAGAGCGAACCCCGAACCCAACCGCTGTTTTGAACCTAACAAACCCTTTTGATTGGTGAGCATGACTTCTGACCCCTCATAGCTTAACCTAGTTAGGTATAGGGGGTGGGATAAGGATAAGGGGATTGTTAAAGTAGTTGTTTCCCCTCGATGTGCCATGTGTTCCCCATTCCCTGTATAAGTATATAGGGCTAGATTTTCAGTTGCTTGCGCCAGCAGTTAGCGCCTTAAGAGAAGTGATTTTCGGGCGCTATGCGTGTAGCGCCCGGGCGCAGCGCAGTTTGCGCCCCGCCCCAAATTAAGTTGCCCGTTAGCGCTGGCGCAAAGTTTAGCGCCCGCCCGGATGCGCGCGCAGAAAATGGCATCACATCCTCGTGCAACGCCCTTTGGCCGCCCCGATTGCAAACTTCAGTCGGACTGCCCCATTGTGCGGCGGGCGGCCGGAGCGTTTGGAAAAAGGAACGCAACACAACCAGCGCGGGCCCCGGGGGGCGCTAATTAAAGGGAACGTCCTCTCCAGTATAAAGGCCAGCCTTTTTTCAGAAAACAGTCTTGTGCAACGCATTTCTGGAGACACAACAAGGAGGATAGCTAACTGGTTTCAAGCAGCAAGAGCCAGGTATTTTTGGACTCAGGCCATAGCGCTGCAAGTGGCCATTTGGAAATTAGACTGTTTGCCAGGATTTGATGGGGGCTGCATGGGGTGCCAACGCGCAGCTGCAGCGCCATGTCCGTAGGGCTCGCAGACGCATTGTGAGAGGGGCAGCCCTGGCTAGAGGCAGAGGGGGCTACAGGCGTTGGCCACGTAGGCCTTACCCAGTCAGGCTATACCGCCAGCAGCGCTCCTACCTAAACATGAGTGCCGCGCGATGTGTTAGAAGGCTCCGATTCCGAAAGGAGGTGATTGCAGAGATCTGCCACCTGCTTCGCCGAGATCTGCGGCCAAAGCTCAGGTGCAGGACATCTCTGTTGGTGGAAGTGAAGGTGACGGTGGCATTGAACTTCTATGCCACCGGCTCCTTCCAATACGCTGCTGGGGACATAGCAAACATCTCCCAGTATGGCGCGCATCGCTGCATCGCCACGTGACCGAAGCACTGTTCAGAAGGAGAAGCCAATTCATCTCCTTCCCCATGGCCCTCGAGAGCCAGCATCAGCGCGCATTGGGATTTGCCAGACTCGGGGAATTCCCCTTGGTGCAGGGCGCCATTGACTGTATGCATGTGGCTTTGCGGGCCCCTCTAGAGCATGGCGAGCAGTATCGCAACAGGAAGGGCTACCATTCTCTGAATGTGCAGCTGGTATGTGACCACAAGCAGCGCATCATGGCAGTCAATGCCAGCTTCCCAGGCAGCAGCCACGATGCCTTTATCCTGCGGCAGAGTACTGTGCATGACATGTTCCAGGCACAGCCTCCCCCAAGAGGATGGCTCATCGGGGACAAAGGCTATCCTTTGTGCACCTGGCTCATGACCCCGCTCCGCGCGCCCAGGACCACTGCTGAAGAGGCCTACAACGAGAGCCATCAAACCACCCGCAACATCATCGAGCTAACTATTGGGGTCCTCAAGCAGCGGTTCCGCTGCCTTGATCGCTCCGGAGGAGCTCTCCAGTATTCGCCGGACCGGGTCTCCCAATTTGTGGTGGTTTGCTGCATGCTACACAACCTGGCTATCCGCAGGACTCAGGCACTGCCACCTGACGTTGGACCAGCACCTCAGGAGGAGGAGCAGGAGGAGCATGAGGAGGAGGAGGAGGAGGAGGAGCAGGAGTATGTTCCCAGGAGGGAGCGACCAGGGCCAAGGGCCGCACGACGCCACCTTATTACACGGTACTTCTAAGCCCCCTGTCAGGGAATGGCCAGGGGCCATGAGGGAAGATGAATGCAGCCGCTCCGCAAGCCCTCAGCCGGCGAAGCCAACAAACACTAAGAAGAACAACCATGGAGACTGCATGAATAAAGATAATTTTTTATTCCACAAAACTGAAAAGCCCTTCCCACATGAATCCCCAAAAACAATAAACGGGCCCCACAAAAGCCCAACAAATGACTCACTCCCACAAACTGGGGAGGAGTCACTCCATCTTTCTTCAAACCGGGCCTCAACGTCGGCCTAACGCAAAAAATAAGCCCTCCAAAAGCACAACCATGGGCAAAATAAAGATGGCCAACGCCATATTAAAGGAAAGCTGCCCACACCCTCTACTGAGTGGCCCGCGAGGGCAAGACCTTGGCCAGCCTTTTGCCTCCCCTGCCCGGCCTGCTGCTCCTTCGCAAGCTCTGCCCAGTGGCTGCTGCGAGGCTGGGGGAAGGCGCCTGAGGCTCAGATGCCCTTCCGCCAGATGCCGCTGGGGGACGGCCTACACGGCGTTTGGGCCTCGAGGGGCCATCTGCTGAGTGGCGCACCTGAGCCTGGCCACCATCAGCTGCAGCCGCTTGCCCTTGACGCCCCAGTGGGGGAATGGCGGCGACGGATGGCGCAATGTGGGCCAGCTGGCATCTGGGATGCGCTGGCTGGTGCTGTGGCGCGGTGGCACTCGGCCGGGCCCGCACTGCAGGATCCGCAGCAATCAGCCGACGGGCGGCTTGCTGGGATGGTCCAGCGCGGCGGCTGCCCTGGCGATGCCTGGCTGAGACAGCGCGTGTGGCAGCAGTGAGTGCCCCTGTGGTCCTGGTGTGCGCGCGCATCATATCCGCCAGGGTCTTGACGGCATCAGTCAGCATGCGGCCACTCGCGGCAGTTGCTGCCCCGAACTCGCGCACACTGGTCGCCAGCAACTCGATGGCCTCAGGCATGCGCCCCACCACGCTCATGAGCTCCGTGTGTCGCCGGTCCGAGTCGTCGGCCATCTTATCCAGCTTCCGCACCTCCTCCGAAGTGAAGGTGTCCGAACTGGAGTCGCGACTCTCCCGCTGGGGAGGAGGGGGCCGAACTAGGGGACCCTTGCCGCGTTGGTGACGGCGAGTGTGCCGAGCAGCAGCACTCCCCTCTGATCCTTGCCCCCTTTGGGGGGAAGGCCGCGGGTCACGCGCACGGCTGCTGGGTGGCTGGACGCCACTGGTCCCAGAAGCTGCATTGCCCTGCGACAGTTCCTCCAGGCACTCGTCCAGTGAGGAGGTGTCAAGCATTTCCTCCTCTCCTGCGGGACGTGACTGTTCCCCCGAAGGTCCGGCTTGCTCCTCCTCCTCCTCCTGGTCGGAGGTGCTGTCACTGGCAGCTTCAGGGTCCTGGTCGTCACCAGCTGAAAGCAGGAATGCACAAGAGTAGCTTCAGAGTGAGGAGACGGCGTCAGCGAGGGAGTTAGGACTGGTGGGATTCAGCGCATTGGTGGGACAGTGGCAAAGGAGGTAGCTCGGATGGGCCAGTGTGACGCGAGAGGGCCAAAAGGCGAGGTCCTTACCATTGCCGGGTAGTGGAGGGTCGGATACACCGCACGCTGTGGGGACAATCACACGGGCTCCCATGAGCACACACACGCGCTCCTCCAGCCGAGTGAGCTTCTGCAGCTTGGCGCGGCCACCCCTGGCATGGGCCTGGCGATTAAACGCTACTTTAGCCTGCAAGAGAAATGACGGGCTGTAAGTGCGCAGTGAAGCCCTGATGTAGTGTGCACTGCCTCCCATGGTGGAATAGCTTGGACAGAGTGAAGCCCTGATGTAGAGTGCACTGCCTCCCATGGTGGAATAGCTTGGACAGAGTGAAGCCCTGATGTAGTGTGCACTGCCTCCCATGGTGGAATAGCTTGGACAGAGTGAAGCCCTGATGTAGTGTGCACTGCCTCCCATGGTGGAATAGCTTGGACAGAGTGAAGCCCTGATGTACTGTGCACTGCCTCCCATGGTGGAATAGCTTGGCCAAAGTGTAGAGTGCCGAATGGCCATTTGATGCTCATGACTGTCCCAATGCTGCTGGCTGAGGGCTGGCCAATAGGACTTTCAGCTCCCTTTGCCCATCATGTCAGGTGTACATGCAAGAATGAGGAGGAGACTGGAAAGGCTACTCACCTTCACAATCCTGGTCAGATCGTTGTATTTTTTACGACATTGTTTGTGGGTCCTGGGGGCCTCGCCGGTGAACGTCACCCTCTGGGCGATCTGCTTCCAGGCTTTGGTGTAGTCATGGTGGGTTGGATTCCTCCCACTCTCTGGAAACAAGATCTTGCGCCTCACCTCCAGAGCTGTGACCATTATGACCAGATCACCCTCTGAGAAGCGCAGGGCACGCTGACGGGCCTTCTCTGGCGTTGCCATGACTCCCTGGGGCTGAGCAGCAGTGTTGAGGCCTCTTTGCAAGGCTGCAGTGTGCAGGGCGTGGCAGCAGACCAATTCGTCCCTTCCCCCTTTAACAGCTGGTCGGCACCACGGGGTCTGCTGTCAGTGCAAAAATGACCGCACCCGCGCTGCGCCCCGCCTGGGCGCTATCCCTCTGGACCGCCGGCTTAGCGCCTAAAGGTAGGAGTGGAACGCCTCTTTTAGCGCTCCACCACTCTCTTAGGGCGAAGCCACTGAATTTCCGGCAACGGGGCGCTACTTTGGGGCGGGCGCTAACTTCGGGCGGGCGCTAAGGTTAGCACCCCAAAACTGTCTATACTGAAAATCTAGCCCATAGTGTTATTATGACTCTCTTGTAATTTTGCCTGTAGAAGTGTACACTAATAATTTTCCATAAGATTGTATCAAGTTTTCCTCTTCAATAAAATCTTGGTTTTGTTTGCATCCAACCACCTGTCTACTCGAGTCTTCTCTGTATCGCTGCCTGTATCTAAGTCCAGTGTCCAGAACCCAGGGGGCGAGCGATTCGAACTGCTCAAAGAAGGTAGCCAGATGCAAAGCTGACTGACCCGAACACGCCTGTGCAAAACCCCCTACACCTTGCTCACAGATGCTTTTTGTGATCTTAATGGGAAAAAAGTTCAATAGAGATAAACCCTGATTTTAACTCCGAGCGGGACAGGGGCTGAAGTGAGCGGCAAGTGATCCTGACTGCGGCAGCATAAGGCCCAGGTGTTTTTACCTTCTGGGACTCAATTGCATGACCTTGGTCAGTCACCCAAAAGCTGTCAGGAAGCGACAGCGGAGGCGGAATGTCAGGCGGCAGGAGGACTCCGCCGTGGAGTGGAAGTTTCAGGTGGGCCTGGTGATTAGGTGTGTGGGGCGGGGGGGCAGTGTTTTGGGAAGAAGGTCTAAGTTATCCTTGTTGGGTCCAGAGGAGCACTTCTGCTCCGCTTGGCCCCACAAGGAAAGTTAAAAGAAAGTTTGAAAAAACTTACTTCTTTGGGCCTCTTCTGGCCCTGACTCTTCTCCCTGCTGGTGGAAAACCCATAATGGTTTCCCTGCCCAGGTCTCTGGATGAAATAGCCGTTTGGCCCTGCTGACATAATTAGAGCCTGACCAGCATATTTAAAGAAGTACCCCGACGGTTTCCAGTGGATGTCCTCCTTGCCTGCTCAGAAGAGCAGATTGAAATTGTGAGTGTCAGCTGTGGCTCAGTGGGTAGCACTCTCATCACTGAGTTAGAAGGTTGTGGGTTCAAGTCCCACTTCAGAGACTTGAGCACAAATATCTAGGCTGACACTCCAGTGCAGTACTGAGGGAGTGCTGCATTGTCGGAGGTGCTGTCTTTTGGATGAGATGTTAAACTGTAGGCCCCCGTCTGCTCTCTCAGGTGGACATAAAAGATCCCTGACATTATTTTGAAAAAGAGCAGTGGAGTAATCCCCAGTGTCCTGGCCAATATTTATCCCTCAACATAACAAAAACAGATTATCTGGTCATTATCACATTGCTGTTTGTGGGAGCTTGCTGCCACGTTTCACAACAGTGACTACACTTCCAAAGTACTTCATTAACTGTAAAGTGCTTTGAGATGTCTAGTGGTCATGAAAGGGTCTATATAAATGCAAGTCTTTCTTTAAAATGGGAAGGCAGCGAGATGTTGGTGAGTAAATCTCCCAGCAGGAATTCTAATAGAAACCTAAAAGATTCAAATTCTGCATAGATTATGATCAACTGAGATTAAGTAGATTAGAAAGAAAGGGAATATGCATAACACCTGATTTTTTAATTTGTATGTCACGTATCAGCACAAAGTACTAGAATCACAAAAGTTAAATCAACAATTTATACTGTATAGCAAATGTACAATTTTTTCCATCGATATTAATTCCAAAGGATATGCAGTTGTTCTGGCTATTAATGTATTTCATGCCTAATTTCTAAAAGCTGCTCTAGGTATGATGGGGAGGGGGGTGAGGGCGGAGTGAGATATTGGTGAAAGCGGGTTAACGGACATCATTGATCATGGAGAACAGTACCATGACCACCCTACCCATTAGGACACTGACTTGCAGGGTTATCTACAGCAGAGTCAGAATCCTAGCTCCCACAGAACCTTCCTTTATAGGTTCAAATTAATTATTCAAAGTCAGTAATAAACTATGCAATCTATGAGGTAGATAAAATATGGGGGAGATTTGCAACAAATCACATGATCTGGAGTAACTCGGCTATCTGGGTAGAACAGGCCAAAGTAAACGGGCCCATCTGGCAAATAACAGGAATTTCACTTTTCTTTGGTTGGGGTTGGGCTATGAGTCATAGGCCTAGAAATTCGGTATAGCCGTGTTTGGGGCGCTAGCCCTGGCGATGCGCAAAGTTTAGCGCCAGGCGCAATTTAGCGCCCCTATATTGGGTTGCAGTGCCCCTAAAGGTGATTGCGGCGCTAAATCAGGCGCTGCATGCTACTCTTAAGGTGCTAACCCGGCGGCGCAACCCAATTTCGCGGCGGCGGGGCGCAGCGAGGGTGCTGTTAATAATCACTTTCCCTGAGACACACTGGCGCCGGGCAGCTCTTAAAGGGGCAGGTCAATTGGCATCACCAGACACACTCACTGCCTTGTAGGCCTTCAAAGCGGTGGGAGCCTACCTGTGGTGCACCAGCCTAGCAAGACATGGAAAGGGTGAGGCAGAGGGCGGAACGCCTCACTGATGGGCCATTGGATGCTTTGGTTGGCGCAGTGGAATCAAGGCCAAGGAAGATGGTCGGAATGTGATTTATGTTTTGGACAGTCTCCCGGGTGTGAGAGGCAAGTTGCCATAGCTTTCTCATGTTTGAAGGAACCACATTTTGTGTAATGAAACACTTTCTTCATTTACAATGGCCATGCCTTCTATTTACATGCATCTTGCCCTTCACAGGCTTGGGGGTATCAGACCGGTTCCATTCCTGTTCTTGGAATGGCAGCAAGCATTCCGTGAGAGGGGCCTAGAAGCTATTTCTGATCAGCCTCTCACGCGCAGCCTGAGAAGAGCTGCTCTTAAGTTCAGACCAGCAGGCATCTTCTCAGCCACCGACAGAGATGTCCTGCACCTTATCTGAGGCTGCAGATCTGGCTGAAGCAGCTGGCACAGCTCAGTCACCACCTCCTTTCTAAATCGCAGCCTTCTGACACACTGCTCCTCCGGCATGTTCATGTAGGAAAACTGCTGTCGGAAAACCCTGCCAGCGTAAGGTCTGCTGTGGCGACGTCTGTTGGCCCTCCTCCGTCTGGCCATGCCCGCCCCCTCTCCCAGCATCTCAGTGCCCTTTCCAAATGATTCAGCAGCAGGACGTTCCCCTCCAATGCAGCCCCCATAATAAGTGCCCACAGGAAGGTCCCCGTTGTCAAGGCTCACCAACAGCAAGGTGGTGGTCAGAAGGCTGAAGATTGTCTGCCTGTGCTGGCTCAGTGTTCAAATGGCTCTCAGTGTGCAGCTCAGCAATGTTATGTATTGTGTGTTCTCCTCCCACCTGTGGTGGCACTGTCACAGGAGATAAATGGTTGGGTGTTCTCGGTTAAGTTTAGCTCTCTTTGTTCGGAACACTCCAGAACTTCTTTTTCCTTCCAATAAAGCACTTCATGTTTGAATCCCTGAGTTCTGAGTCCTAAATTGTGTCTAGGTAGAAAGGTACCGACACAACAAGTGGCGACGAGGATCGGATGAATCTGTGTTGTGTGAACTTTCTTGTTTTCGACTACAAAACACTCGGAACAGAGATTGCAGCATCACATTAACGTTACAGCAGTGAGTAAACAGAAATTTTAATTTGAAACATGAGATGGCTACTATATTAGGAAACATCGGTGATTTTGATGAAAATGTGGAGCAATGGAGCGCATATACGGAACGTCTTGGCTATTTTGTATTGGCGAATGCGGTGGCAAATGAAAAGGTCGAGCTTACCTTTTTGAGTGTAATTGGGCCGAAGGCATTCAATTTACTTTGCAGCCTCGTGCAGCCAGATAAGCCAGGAACTAAAACATATAAGCATCTAGTGGAAATTCTTGGAGCACATTTTTCACCAAAACCTCTGGTTATTGCTGAGAGATTTAGATTTCACAAACGGAATCAAGAGGAGGGGGAATCAGTGACGATGTTTATTGCTGCTTTAAAAAGGTTATCAGAACACTGCGAGTTCAAGGAGGTGCTGAAGGACACCATTAGAGACAGACTCGTGTGTGGTCTGCAAAATGCAGCCACACAGAAGCGCCTTCTTACTGAGGACAACCTTACTCTTGAAAAGGCCATTGAAGTTAGTGTCTCCATGGAGATGGCGGAAAAGGAGGCTCACCAGTTGAGTTCAACAGGGAGAGTTCACAAGGTGTCGTCTGAGCCTAAAGGTGCGCGGAACGGCACATGTTACCGTTGTGGGAAATCGGGCCATCACGCTAATGACTGCTGGTGTACGGAGCTGGAATGCCGAAATTGTGGCAAAAAGGGTCACATTGAACGCACCTGTAGAGGTAAAAAAAAGAACAGACAGAGCTGGGAAGCATGGAAGCAAAATGTCTGTATTTGGACAAGAGAGGAAAAAGAGTGTTCATTCAGTGCAGTATGATGGAACAAGCAAAACAGAGGGGAGCGACACCTCTGAGGAGGAAGAGGTGCACATACTGACGGTTGCAGGTGATTCAAATGGCTACTGGGCGTCACCACTGGTGGAGGGACAATCAGTGCGGATGGAGGTGGACACAGGCGCGGCTGTGTCCCTTGTTTCAGACACTGTCTACAACAAAATGCTAAAGCATCTTACCCTTCAGCCAACAAACATTGTGCTAAAGACGTGTACCGGCGAAGCTGTGGCCATGAGAGGCGCCATTGAGGTGACAGTTAAATTGAACGGACAGACTGCAAAACTGCCACTATATGTGGTAAAGGGAAATTACCCATCGCTACTGGGACGTGCGTGGCTAGAGAAAATCACGCTGGACTGGCCTGCAGTCCGCATGATGTCAAAAGGGGAGTCAGGTCTGACTGCAGTGTTAAACAAACATGCAGAACTCTTCAATGGGGAACTTGGGAGCATGAAAAAGATCAGCGTGAGACTGGACATTAAACCTGACAGCAAGCCGAAGTTTCACAAAGCCCGACCTGTACCCTATGCAATTAGGCCAAAAGCTGAGGCTAACTTGGAGGCCTTAGTCGAGAATGGAGTCCTGGAGCCTGTGAGCATGAGCAAATGGGCCACACCCATTGTTCCTGTCCTGAAAAAGGATGGATCTGTTCGAATCTGCTGGGATTTTAAAGTGACTATTAACCCGGTGCTGTCTGCGGAACAGTACCCTCTTCCCCTCATTGATGATCTTTTTACGGGCCTGGCCGGAGGGCAAAAGTTCAGCAAAATAGACTTATGCCAGGCTTATCTACAAATGCATGTCGATGACAAATCAAAGGAGCTGCTGACAATTGTGACACACAAGAGGCTATACAGGTACTGCCGCCTTCCGTTTGGAATTACATCGGCCCCTGCTCTATTCCAAAGGGCAATGGATCAGATTTTGAGTGGACTGCCAGGAGTCCAGTGCTACCTGGACGACATCCTTGTCACTGGGACAAATGAGGAGGATCATCTTCTGAACTTGGATGCGACACTACAACGACTGAAAGAGTACGGACTCAGAGTTCGTAAAGACAAATGTGAATTCTTTCAGTCTTCAGTTGAGTACCTGGGGCATGTGATTGACGCTACTGGCCTGCATAAGGCGCCGTCAAAGGTCAAGGCGATTGTGAAGGCCCCAGCACCCCAGAATGTGAGCCAGTTACGTTCATTTCTGGGGCTACTTAACTACTATGGGAAGTTTATTCCAGACTTAGCAACATTGCTGAAGCCATTACATCAGTTGCTATGTCAAGGCAAAACATGGAAATGGACTGAACTGTGCAACAAAGCTTTCGCCCAAGCAAAGAAAGCATTGCTGAAATCAGAGGTCCTGACACACTTCGACCCAAAGCTACCCGTGCAGCTAGCATGTAATGCTTCACCATATGGTGTGGGTGCAGTCATATCCCACATCATGCCTTCAGGTGAAGAGAAACCTATCGCCTTCACATCACGCACCTTGAACAAGGCCGAGAGTAACTATGCGCAGATCGAGCGCGAGGCCTTGGGAATCGTTTTTGGAATTCGAAAATTTCATCAGTACCTGTTTGGGGGAAGGTTCACACTCCTGTCGGACCACCGTCCATTGACTTCAATCTTCGGGCCCCACACCGGAATTCCGTCTCTCGCTGCAAGCAGGATGCAAAGGTGGGCTTTACTGTTGTCAGGACGCACATACGACATCAAATATCGCAAATCAGACTTGCACGGCAACGCAGACGGTCTCTCGAGGCTACCCTTGCCTGTTACTCCCCCAGAGCCTCATCAGATAGACATCTTCTACTTTAGACAAGTGGAGGGAGCACCTGTCACTGCAGTTCTGGTGCGAAGGTACACCCGCAATGATCCAGTCCTGTCTGAGGTAATGGACAATGTCATTCGAGGGAGAGCTATAGGAGATTCTCCTAGTTTGAAACCTTACGTTTCAAAAAGAAATGATCTCTCCGTCCAGGCAGGTTGTCTTCTTTGGGGATGCCATGTCATCATTCCGCCACCTCTGAGGGAACCTATACTGCAACAACTTCATACAGGCCGCAGTGGGATGGTTCGGATGAAGGAAATGGCAAGAAGCTACTTCTGGTGGCCAGGTCTCGAGGGGAATATTGAGGAGAAAGCCAAAACATGTTCCCAATGTCAAAGGGTCCAGAATGTTCCACAGCTGGCAACCCTACACCCCTGGGATTGGCCTGCAGAAGTGTGGCAGCGAGTACATGTGGACTTCGCTGGTCCTTTCAAAGAGAAGATGTTTATGGTGGTTGTAGACGCTCGTAGCAAGTGGCCGGAGGTCGCTGTGATGAGGTCTACCACGGCAGAGAAAACAATTGAGAAACTTGGTGAGATGTTCAGCTGTTATGGCTCACCGGAACAACTCGTAAGTGACAACGGTCCACAATTTGTATCACAGGAGTTTGCAACCTTCCTGCATGTGAATGGTGTCCAACACATCAGGTCTGCGCCCTATCATCCCTCTACTAACGGCCAGGCAGAAAGGTTCGTGCAAACTTTGAAGCACGCCTTGAAGGCATCGCAAGGTCAGGGCTCAATCCACCAACGTCTGAACAGCTTCCTGTTGTCCTACAGGAACGAGCCGCATGCCACAACCAAAACTTCCCCCGCTTCGCTCATGATGAAGAGGCAGTTGCGGACAAGTTTTGACTTATTCAAACCCCCAAGGGCAGAGCAGGTTGTCCATCGTCAACAACAAGCTCAATTTGAAAAGAGAGAGAAAAGAGCCAAGGAGAGATAGTTTCACCCTGGAGAGCACGTCCTAGCTCGAAACTACAACACTGGACCAAAATGGGTTCCTGCTACGGTGATCGCGCAGACGGGCCCTGTGTCTTACACAGTTGCGACTGCTGAGGGCATCGTCTGGAGAAGACACACAGATCAACTGTTGCTAGACGCAGAGACAGCCACAGAGGCTCCAACGGCTGGTTGGCCTGAACTGTTTCCGGATGATACCGCAAACCAGCATCCTTTGCCACAGTGCTCTTCTCCAACACAGGAAGTCAAAGAGACTTTTCCACCTGTGCAAACTCCTGACTTTCAACTGACACAGGCACCTTCTCCATCCAGGCCTGTGTCAATGCCTACTGCTGTGGAAGCCAGTGATGACCGCCGGTATCCTGTCAGAGAGCGGCGGCCTCCAAGACGCTTAGATCTGTAGGCTTAGTGACTTACCCACAAGACTGGGGCAGAATAAACCCCAGGGTAAAGTTAGGGGTTGAGGCAGTCTACCTCTACCCTAGGTTCGTTGAGTGCATTGAAAGTAACTTACCTGTTGAGGAATAATGTGGACCTTCCATTTAAGAGGGGAGGAAATGTTATGTATTGTGTGTTCTCCTCCCACCTGTGATGGTGCTGTCACAGGAGATAAATGGTTGGGTGTTTCCTCGTTAAGTTTAGCTCTCTTTGTTCGGAACACTCCAGAACTTCCTTTTCCTTCCAATAAAGCACTTCGGGCTAGATTTTCAGTTGCTTGCGCCAGCAGTTAGCGCCTTAAGAGAAGTGATTTTCGGGCGCTATGCGTGTAGCGCCCGGGCGCAGCGCAGTTTGCGCCCCGCCCCAAATTAAGTTGCCCGTTAGCGCCGGCGCAAAGTTTAGCGGCCGCCCGGATGCGCGCGCAGAAAATGACGTCACATCCTCGTGCAACGCCCTTTGGCCGCCCCGAATCCAAACTTCAGTCGGACCACCCCATTGTGCGGCTGGCGTCCAGAGCGTTTGTAAAATGGAACGCAACACACCCTGGGGAGCGCAAATTAAAGGGCACTCCTCCTGCACTATAAACGGCAGTCTGCATGTGTTGTGTGGAAGGATCCAGTGTGTTGTTGTGAACGGTGTATTTATGTTTCCGGCCACCACCACCACCACCACCACCACCATCTCCTCCTCCTCCTCCTCCTCCTCCTCCTCCTCCTGTTTTCCCCCCCAGACTCTGCCTTTGAAAAAAACACATGCACCCTTCCCCTTTAAGAGCTCACTGGCACCAGAGTGTCTGTCGTGCGCTGCGCCCGAGCTCGGGTGTTGCGCTCTGCACCGCCGGCTTAGCGCCTAAAGATAGTAGTGGAACACCTCTTTTAGCGCTCCACCAACCTCTTAGGGCGAAGCCACTGAATTTCCGGCAACAGGGCGCTACTTTGGGGTGGGCGCTAACTTTGGGCGGGCGCTAAGGTTAGCGCCCCAAAACTGTCTATACTGAAAATCTAGCCCTTCATGTTTGAATCTCTGAGTTCTGAGTCCTAAATTGTGTCTAGGTAGAAAGGTACCGACACAACAAGCAACTCTTTGTAGCTCTTGAGGAGGTTGTGCTCCAAAAATGGCTGCCGCTTTTAAACCACACCCGTCCCCTTTAAATAACGCTCCTCCAGCCCGAGAGCGACTTAGTAAGGTCCAGGTAAGCTGTCACTATTAGCGCCAGGTGCTACGGAGGGGGGGCGCCACTGAATTTCCGGTCCGGGGCGCGCAAAAGGCGTTGCACACTCAAATGACGTCATAATCAGCCTGCGCCCATGAGCGGGCACTAAGATTTAGCGCTGGCGCTAAATGCGTGCTCAATATGGGGCGAGGCACTAGGCGCCTTGCGCCTGCCTGGAAATTGGCTAGCGCCCCACTTCTCGGCCTCTTTAGGCATTAATCGGTGGCGCTAACAACCGAATTTCTCCCCCATAGAGTCATAGGCCTAGAAATTCAGTTGGTAGCGCCAGCAATTAGCGCCTAAAGAGCACGAGAATTGGGGCGTTACCCAATGTTCGGGCGGGTGCAGTGAATATTGCGCTACCTCCAATATTGAGTATTGTTTTAGCGCTGGCGCTAACTCTTTGCGCGCGCCCGTGGGCGCAGGCAGATCATGATGTCATTTCAGTGTGCAACGCCTTTTTGGCGCCCCGGACCGGATATTCGGTGGCGCCCGGAATCTTTGCGCCTAGCGCTGTTAGTGACAGTTCAATGGAACGCTACCAGGCCCTTCTCGTAGTCGGGGGGCGCTATTTAAAGGGGACAGCTCTAGTATAAAAGCTGCAGCCACTTGGCCTGTTCATTGTGATCGTTGCTGGAGAGAGTTGGTGAGCTACTGTGGAGCAGATTTTTTGGAATTTAGTCTTAGAATACTTGGGATCTTCAAACCTGTCCGGAGCAGCTGGAGCGCTACACCTAACAGCGTTTGGACCAACTGGCATCGGAATGGGAGCTGCTTTGGATGGCAACGTCCTCATGGCCGGACACTGTTGTAGGGGGTTTCTCTTGCTCTTTCTGGTCTCCTACCAGGCTTCGTGCAATAATTACCCTTGAGTGGTTCGACCCACTCTTCCCTACGGTTCTAGACCTTGGACTTAGGTGCAGGGAACTGTAGTGCAGAGAAAGACTCAATAGACCAGGTTGAATAGCACGAAATGGATGCTTTTATTATTAAACAGTTTGCAGCATTACAAAATACATATCATAAGCACAAATCAAAGCGACTACAAGCATACACATATCTATAAACTTGATTCCATGGAAATGGGAAACACACGGCACATCAAAGAAGGGGAAACACATTATGATTACCCTTACCCTCTCCCTCCCCTTAGACCTAAACTAAGTTTCGACTTGAGGAACTCGGGATCATGCTCACCAAGGATTATTGATACTGTAAGCAAGCTATCAGTATCACAGGGGGGACTGTAAGATTCGAAAATTTTCATTATATAATCACACGAGATAACAGGATTAATAATACAGCTTTATTGACCAAAAGAAGCTTGTACAGATAAAACCTTTGTTAAAAGGGCATACAAAATGGCCACCGGACCTCGTGATCAGTTTCTTGGACCATTTGATTTCTGTTACTGCAAGCCAGGCAGGCTTGTGGATTGAGAACAGTAAGCCCGCGAAAGCCAGTATCGGGAAACCGAAACTCAGGGAAATGGGCATACATATTCAATTGGATTCTAAGCACAAGACAGTTTCAGGCAACAGGATGGGGCCCATCAAGATATGGGCGGACAATGAATGAACACTTAAACCCATTTAATGTACAAAGGAAAAACCGTTTAACAGCCATCAAGGGAAATCTCCAGACCGATCAATATGCGAACCGAGTTACGGTGACAAAGTAAAAGACATTATCGGCCAGGAAGGCCAGTTAAGCTATCACCGGCTCCCGTTACAAGACAAAGCGCCCCTGCAGAGATTTCTGCCCGCCAAAAATATTACAAAGACTGGACTATGATCTGGCGGGAGATAAGACTGGCCCAAAAGGGTATAACTAGGGATTTTGAAAAGTCCATCGGCGCTTCTTCAACCTCGGTAGCTTCGGAATTCGATCAGGACGTTTCTTCTTTTAAAGGCGCTTCGGACGGACATTTCGGAAAAGGACAACGTGGTCGGTGTTCAGCCAGACAAGGCTCGGCCACGACGGGAAGACGACGAGGGTGGCCCGGGTACCGTTGTCGGGAGATCATCGACGACCCAGGCCGAAGAAGAAGACACCCTCAGGAAAACCGACGATCCAGGCCGGAGGAAAAGGACATTCCGGGCCTAGCACTCCCGTGCCTCAACATCCCATTCTCAGGGTTTTCCTCACTGGACTCTCCCATGTGCATCCAGTTATTCAACCTCACATCGGTGGCAGAGACTTCCCCATGTATCCAAATCCACAACAGCTTTAACTGATCCATCCTTGACGAGCGCTCATCAAGGCTGTGTCCACTGCCTCATCGCCTGAGAGAGAGAGAAAAACAAGCTGTGCCAGAAGTTTCCAAATCCACGTGACGACGGAAAGCTGTGCCGAAAGGCTGCGAACCCCCTCTTTTGCGAATCTGAAAGTGGTGAGCATGATCCCGAGTTCCTCAAGTCGAAACTTAGTTTAGGTCTAAGGGGAGGGAGAGGGTAAGGGTAATCGTAATGTGTTTCCCCTTCTTTGATGTGCCGTGTGTTTCCCATTTCCATGGAATCAAGTTTATAGATATGTGCATGCTTGTAGTCGCTTTGATTTGTGCTTATGATATGTATTTTGTAATGCTGCAAACTGTTTAATAATAAAAGCATCCATTTCGTGCTATTCAACCTGGTCTATTGAGTCTTTCTCTGCACTACAGTTCCCTGCACCTAAGTCCAAGGTCTAGAACCGTAGGGGAGAGTGGGTCGAACCACTCAAGGGTAATTATTGCACGAAGCCTGGTAGGAGACCAGAAAGAGCAAGAGAAACCCCCTACACTGTGAAGGGGCAGAGAGGCGGCGGGAGAGAGGGCCAGGATTGGCTAGAAGGAGGAGGGGCAATGGAGGTCGGCCAATCCGAGGGTACGCTGCGAGGGTATTCAGGCAGCAGGTCTCATACCTTGCAATGTCGGAGGAGCAGTGTGTGCGAAGGCTCCGATTCAGGAAGGAGGTTGTAACTGAGCTGTGCCACCTGCTTGCTCAGGATCTGCAGCCGCGCCTACGGTGCAGGACCTCTCTGTCGGTGTCCGTTAAAGTGACCATTGCCCTCAATTTCTATGCCACCGGATCCTTTCAGGCAGCCACTGGGGACATTGCGAATATCTCTCAGTTTGCAGTCCATTGTTGCATCCGGCAAGTTACAGCTGCCCTTTATAGACGAAGGCGTCAATTCATCAACTTCCCTCTGAGCCTGGAGAAGCAGGCGGAGCGCGCGCAGGGCTTCGCTGCTATTGCGGACTTCCCCATGGTGCAGGGGGCGATTGATTGCACACACGTGGCTTTGCGGGCGCCATTGCTCAATCCTGAGGACTTCTGCAACCGCAAGGGGTTCCACTCCCTCAATGTGCAGCTGGTCTGTGACCACCGCCAAATGATCATGGCAGTGAACGCCCAATTCCCAGGGAGCAGCCACGATGCCTTCATCCTGCGGCAGACCTCAGTTTGTGACCTTTTTGAGGGACTGGCTTGCCACGAGGCTGGCTTCTTGGGGACAAGGGCTATCCTCTCTGCCCATGGCTCATGACACCACTCCGTTTGGCCGCCACCCCAGCAGAAGAGCTGTACAACAGCAGCCATCAGGCGACCAGGAACATTGTAGAGCACACTATTGGTGTGCTCAAACAGCGTTTCCGCTGTCTGGAGCCCTGCAGTACTCGGGGGGAGCCCTGCAGTACTCGCCGGAGCAAGTGGGTCACATCGTCGTCGTCTGCTGCATGCTCCACAACTTGGCGATTCGACGCACCCAGCCAATGCCAGCTGTCCCTCAAGGTCCAGAAGAGCAGGCGGACGAGGAGGAGGAGGACGAGCAGGCGGACGAGGAGGAGGAGGAGCATGCGGACGAGGAGGAGGAGGAGGAGGAGGAGGAGGAGGAAGATGGGAGGGCTCCTGCAAGTGGAAGGGCCATCCGTCAGAGGCTCATCAGGACTCGGTTCCAGGCCCCTCTGGCGGAATGATGGGTGTCATTCGTCCTGCGCACTGCGGATCTTTGAAAGGCTCTGAAGGCCAGCATGACTGTAAATAGTTACGTGTACCATTGCAAATTAAAACTTTTCTTTATTGTCACAAAAGTCCTTCCTTCCAGCATAACAACATCATGTCAACAGAAACCATAACTAACAAAATAACAGTTAACTCTTCGGCAAAGCCGCAAAACTAAACAAACCATTTCCAACAATCACAACAGGTGAGGGAGTCCTTCAATTTGGCCAACGAAACATCTCTGCACCTCCCTCTACTGCTGGCCCCTTGATGGAGAATGACTTCTCTTTCGCGGTCGGCCCCTTCCCTCCCTGCTGCTCCTACGTAATTGAACCCCAGTGGCGGGGTCAAGGCTGGGGGACGCCTGCTGACTGTGTGGAAGAGCAGAAGCCCCTGAGGGACGGCCTAGCCGACCTCTGGTCTTGGAGGGTGCGGATGCCGGCTGCTTGATCTGAGCATGGCTGGAAGCAGTGTGCCCTGCAGGTGGTGGCAGCTGCACTGCAGACGTACCAGCGGTGGCATGAGCAATGGTCACCTGCCGAGAGAGGACACCTGCACCATGGTCGGACGACACACTGGCTCTCTGAGGGGACCGGTTCGGCTCAACCGCCACAATCGCCTGCTCTACTGATTCCTGGCCTTGTATGGTACTGGAAGGGCCCGGGGTGATCCTAGCTGATGCAGATAGGGTGGCTGCAGTGAGAGTTCGCGTTGCCTCAATCTGGGTGTGGACGAGGCCAGCAAGTGACTGCGTGGCAACAGTGAGGACCTGTGTGGCAGGTGCCAGTGCTTCGGAGAAGCCCTGGACAGTTTTTTCCATTGCTTCGGACAAGGCCGGAGCAGTCCGTTCCACTGCCTCGGACAAGCCCTGGACAGACCTTTCCAGGGATTGTCCGAGGCTCTGAACAGTCCTTTCCATTGCAGCCTCGAAGCCCTGGACAGTCCTTTCCATTGCAGCCTCGAAGCCCTGGACAGTCCTCTCCATAGCAGCCTCGAAGCCCTGGACAGTCCTCTCCATTGCTGCCCCGAAGCCCTGGACAGTCCTCTCCAGCTGCTCCAAAGTCCAACACACTCTTTGCCAGTGTTTCTATCGACTGAGGCATCCTCCCCACTGCAGCCATCAGCTCAGTGTGCCTGAGCCGGGCCTGGGTGCTCATTTCAGCAAGGCTATGCACCTCCTCTGCACTCTGTGCAGCAGTCATCACTCCCTGCCTTGCCCTCCGGGGAGCCGGTGGCCGAACTTGCCTACCGCCCCCCCCATGCTGCTGCATGCCGCTTGTTCCGGCAACTGGCTCATCAGCAGAGCCCCCCTCCCCTCCCCTCC
The DNA here is from genome assembly GCF_052327205.1 of Somniosus microcephalus. Taxonomy (NCBI): domain Eukaryota; kingdom Metazoa; phylum Chordata; class Chondrichthyes; order Squaliformes; family Somniosidae; genus Somniosus; species Somniosus microcephalus. The sequence goes on along the minus strand of NC_140990.1, from coordinate 305,108,607 downwards.
AGGGAACTACTATCCCCAGTCTGCAGATGTGTGCGCTCCCCTGAAGTTGGAACGGATGCTCCGGCTTCCTCCTGATCCTCGCCTCCGGAGGCACTGGCACTGGCAGCTTCAGGGCGCAGATCCCGAGTTGGTGATGCAGCATCTGAAAGCAGGGAGGTGGAAGAGTGGCTTTAGCAAAAGGTCAGGTTGGCGGCAAGGCATGCCAGATTGCGGCAAGGCTCTGACATGGCTGCACACTGAGAAAGCATGCTGGCGGGGGGACCAAGTGGAAGGAGACAGCTGAAAAAGGTGAGAGCCTTACCCTCGCTGTCGAGAAGGGGGTCGGCAGCTGCAGTGGTAACAGGACCACTCAGACATCCTCCAAGAATCTGGTGCACTCTCTCCTCGAGATCCGTGAGAGTGACCACTTGTGGAGGTCCGCCACCGGTTCGACGCTAGTCCTTTCGGATCGTCGCCAGCTTGGACTGCAGGGGAAAGAAGGGGAAGCTCTGTTACATGATGCCTTGAGAGATCATCTCATGCCCCCCATGGTGCAAGAGCCCTTACATGATGCCTTGAGAGAGCATCTCATGCCCCCCATGGTGCAAGAGCCCTTACATGATGCCTTGAGAGAGCATCTCATGCCCCCCATGGTGCAAGAGCCCTTACATGATGCCTTGAGAGAGCATCTCATGCCCCCCATGGTGCAAGAGCCCTTACATGATGCCTTGAGAGAGCATCTCATGCCCTCCATGGTGCAACAGCCCTTACATGATGCCTTGAGTCAAATGTGCATGTGTGTGCCCAGAAAAGGCCATGGGTGCTTGCTGACAGATGGCCATTGGGGCATCATAGCAAGAGGGTGCTCGAAGTCAGGTGCAGATGGAGGGAATCAGAAGTTTGCATAAACAACACTCACCCTAACGACCCGAGTGAGGTCGTTGAATTTCTTCCTGCACTGAACAGGGCTCCTGGTCGCCAAGCTGCTGGAGTTGACCCTCTGAGAAACATCCCTCCAAGCTCGGCGGTAATCCTTTTGATTCGGTCTCCTGCCATTGTCAGGATACAGAACATCTCGATGGTGCTCCACTGCGGACACCAACTCCTCCAGAGCCTCAGTGCTGAAGCGCTCTGCTCTCTGTCTCACCTTCTCCATCCTGACCAAGTTTTTTGCGCCAGAGAAGGAAGAGCGCCGATTCTGAGGCCTACAGGGCATTGAGTGCGGAAGCTGAGGCTGACTGACCCACCCCTTTAAGAGCCGGCCGGCGCCTGGAAGTCTCGTGTTTATCGGTAATTGAGATCACCTGCGCTGCGCCCGTCCGCGTCGATATTGGGTAGCGCTGGAAGTTTTGCGCCTTAGAAGGCCCGTGCAACGTCTGAATTCGCGCCTCAATCCCCTTTGGGGGCGATGCGACCCAATATCGCGCCAGGCGGTGATAAGTTTCGTCTGGCTATAAACTTTGCGCAGCGCCAGTACTAACGCCTCAAGCGGGGCTATACCCAATTTCTAGGCCATAGAGTTATACAGCACAGAAAGAGGCCCTTCAGCCCATCGTGTCCGTGCCAGCCATCAAGCCCTGTTTATTCTAATCCCATTTTCCAGCACTTGGTCCGTAGCCTTGTATGCTATGGCGTTTCAAGTGCTCATCTAAATAAATGCTTCTTGAATGTTGTGAGGGTTCCTGCCTCTACCACCCTTTCAGACAGTGAGTTCCAGATTCCAACCACCCTCTGGGTGAAAAAGTTTCCCCTCAAATCCCCTCTAAACCTCCTGCCCCTTACCTTGAAACTATGCCCCCTGGTTATTGACCCCACTACTAAGGGGAAAAGTTCCTTTCTATCTACCCTATCTATGCCCCTCATAATTTTGTGCACCTCAATCAGGTCCCCCCTCAGCCTTCTCTGCTCTAAGGAAAACAACCCTAGCCTGTCCAGTCTCTCTTCATAGCTGAAGCGCTCCAGCCCAGGTAACATCCTAGTGAACAGGTAACATCCTGAGTAACAAGCCTACATTTATTGACCATCCTTTGTTGCCTTAACAACTGAGTGAATTACTAGACCACTTCAAAAGACAGTAATAGTCAGTGTAGAACTATTGTAAGAAGTCACACAACACCAGGTTATAGTCCAACAGTTTTATTTGAAATCACAAGCTTTCGGAGCGCTGCTCCTTCGTCAGGTACATGTAGGTCAGACCAGTTTGAGCTGGCAGGTTCCTGAAAGACATTAGTGAACCAGCCAGGTTGTTACAACAATCTGGCAGCTCTCCTGGTAATTTTTTTTGGTGGCAGCCCAGAAATTAGCAGATTTTTTTAGCTCAGTTTCATAACTTGCCGTGGTGGAATTTGAGCTTGTAGCCACTGGGTTGCTAGACAAGTACCATAGCTATAATACTGCAGTACTTATTAAGAATTTATACATCCTCGCAATTAGCCTTGTAGGGAGACATGTGGTGTGAATCTAAACACCGTTCGCTCACGTCTGGCACCTGAAGCCAGCCGAGGCTGATGAAATCAAAGTCTCTTTGTTCTGACTCCAACTGTTCTATGTGAAATGAAGATACCCAGGCCCAGCCAAGTTTTTAATGGACATGCGTTCACAGCAAAACAATTGTCTGCAGCTTAGTATTAATTGGCACTAGGTTTGTGTAGGAAATTTAAAAAGACACCGGTGAAGTAAGGAATGGCTTTCTGAAGTGGGAGAATAATGTTGATGTTCTTGATGCTTGTGCAAAAATTTGAAAAATGTTCTCTTTCCCCCTCCTTCACATCTTTTACTTTAGTACTGGGACATATGCAACTTATTAAAGAATAATTTCTTTAGCCGAGTCATATGGAGATTAGAAAATGCGATTATTTTCATCAGTTGAGTGTTTGACATGTGGAAACTTAGCACCAAACCCATCTCTAAATGAAACTACGAAGAAATCCACATAGTTTATACTTGCCCTATATGGAGTGTGGATTCTCTCCTTGGAGGGACACAGGTGACTTCCCTAAATTGAGAGAGCTTAGGTGCAGGTTGGTAATAGCTAAGGCTTAGGGATTCCAAAGTGTGTAAAGGCATACTGGCGGAATTTGACCAGCTAAAACCAAAACCACACCCACACCAGCACTTCCTGCTGCCTGTCCAGTTAGACCGCACTACTCATTAGGGTACTGGCTTGCAAGGTCATCTGGGGCCGAGTGGAAAGAATCTCAGCCACTAGTGTTATCCTTCCAAGTGCCATGACTGAGTCAGGCTAGTTGGTCAATCTTCAGCAGTGCCATGGAATGTTACGGACCAGCCTGGCTCAGCTATTGGATTACTGAATCTGCTACAAAGGGTTAACTTATTTCTAACCTGCCATCACCAAAAGTATCTCTACTCCAGAGAGATCTTTTTTACCTCCCTCCCCACCATATTCACTTGGCAACTGACAATGCCAGTGACAAGGGGGCATCAATTTAAAATTGCCATTGAGGAGAGAGGTTAAGAGAAATTTCTTTATGCAGAATGTTGTCGGAACATGGAATGCTTTATCACAGGGAATGGTTGAGACAGAGACCATTGCATGTTTTAAAGAAACAATAGATAAATGCATGAACCAGCTGAAGGTGTGGGGCTAAAGGGAGCGAGCGGGTTACTGGGAATAGTTTTGTATTGCATAAAGCCTGCACAGACACGATGGCCTGAATGATCTCGTCCTGTGCTGTAAACTCTTAAATTTCTGTGCAAATACCTAATGCCTTACTTGGCAGCACCCAATAGCAGCATATCTTACTGAGTTGGACCATTTTTCAATAGAGTGAATAAAGTGTGCCAGGTACCCAGGAAAGCCCACAAATAACACAATAGCCCATAATTTGCGGTCAGCGGTGAAGCAAAGGCGTTCGCTGCTAGTCCCAAAGAAAGCTGCTCTCGGTGATCTCGTGATCTCTGTGGCGAGAAGTTTGCCTTTGTCAACGTTCAGTTGATTTCAGGGCTCTGTAGTGGGAATCCCTAGGGCGATTCTGCTGTGACATCAACAAGCTGTCTAAGCAGCCAATCACATTTCAGAATTCTCACAGACAGGAAACCAGGAAATGAGAAGCTGCTTTTATCCAGACTTTTTAAAAATGTTACAGAGAGCGAAATAAAGATTGGGGCTCTCATGTAAGGGATAAGGTAGAAGTTGAAATATCATGAATAAACTTTAAAAAAAAAAGTTATGTCTTGGAGAATTGCCTGAAACAGACACTCCAAAACCATTCCTAATGATGCTATCAAACAGAAAATGTACTGAAGCAATCTTTAGAATTCATTCTTCTCTGGAAAACATTAACCATCATAATGACATTGTTTTAAACTCTTGAATCTTTATAAATTGTAAGACATACCACACCAACTGTATTATTATATGTAATCAAGAGATCTTGACATGGATCCTGTATGCTGGAGGTAGTTTTCAAGGGAAACTTTAACTGGGAACAAGATTCGGACAGGTGGGAGGGCGGAGCAAGCATCAAACACGGCCAACCTCGGCAGCATGAGGACTGGGTGAATTTAATTCCCAGGCATAATTCGTATGCCAGCGGTCAGCTGCCCGGCGAGCGAGAGTAGAGGTTGAGGATGCAGGAGGCCACTGGCCGCCGCCAAAGGAAGGTGAGTCGTGGGGACAGTCTGGCGGGCAGGAGCGGGGAGCCCAGGACATGCGAGGCGAAAGCTGCCATGGCTTTCCCTCTCAGACCAGAGTGAAAATTGCGGTTTCTGCCAGGCGAGGAGGTTTAAAATGACCCCTTTCTGAAAGTCAAAGGTTGTGTATCGTTAAAGCCAGGTTCAGAATACCAAAGATAAATGTGCTTGTTCCATCCTACTTGACTCCTCATACAGTATACCGAATTGGCTTTAAACTAGATTGCTCTTGATGATTCTGTGGCAGTAGAAACAATACTGTTGTGCATTTAATGTGAGGCTGTCCAATGATTAATGGTTTATGAATAATTTATACGCTCTTTTACAAGGATACTTAAGAGCCGCATTCAGTTCTCTCCAGTGCTGCCTGTAGCAAGAGGCTGCTCTCTTTCATCAAGTCCTTTACACAAGATTGGGTTTGTATTTCCTTGTTTCATAAAGAGTTTAAAATCTGTTATTCCACTGAAAGTCACAACCTGCAATTATGTTGCACAACTAGAGACTCAAGAAATCAATGCTTATGAGCATAATGGGAAGGCGGAGAGCTGTAATATGACACAGGGGAGCCTGTGAAGATTAGCTCAAGATGGATTAGTAAGAGAGGAATACTTTTTGGTGTACAAAATGTCCCCCCTCCCCCACTCTCTCCACTGGCTGCATTTCTCAATACGCCTGTTTACCATCTTTCTACATCTTACCAAAACTTGCTGTTCATTTACTAAGTGATGGTTGTATTTTTTTCTTTGCTGACGTTGAGGTTCCTTATTTTAAAAATATTTTTCCTCTTCCCCTTTTGCGTTTCTTCACGCTACGATCATCTGGGCCAAAGCCAGGTGCTTAGCTTTTACCATTGTCACTAATATCTTTCAAGGACACAAGTTCTATTGCCGTCATAGGGGCCAGAACATCAATATAAAACTGGTTGTGTCAATACTGTAATAGTCTGCCAACTATTGGTTAAATAGGTGCAATATTTCAGTTACGCACTCTTGCAGAGATACACTTTGACACACAAACAACTGCACATACGAACATACACACAGACATTAATGGATGTTCCATTAAAACCAATGGAAAGTAAAATCAGGTGGGGTGTAAATCGGGCAGCCGATCCAATCCTGTTGGTTCTTGCTGGGTGGGTTAGTTTAAAATTATTCCCATAGACTTCATAAAAATTGATCTAATTTAACTGGCGGCTAGCGCTTTTACTTTCTTCTCCAGAATACTTTATTTTTTACGGCCCAATCATTTCAGATTATGCTAAAGAAATGTTGACGTGTAACCCCAGCAATGCAGTGTTCTTCTTCAGCGGATTTCATTTTTGGATATTAACATTTTTGTTAAACTTTGTTAGCAATGTTTTCAAAAATAGGTCTGCACCAAATTTTCACAGCACGTTTGAAAACGGCAGTGAACACTTCATATAATCAAACTTGATAACTTATTCACTATTAAGACACCATAAAGTGCCATTGCTCCTGCAGAGCCTAGTTTGGGGAGTATGGTGCTTAACAGCTGTTACTATTGCAGGTTTTCAGAGTGGAAGTAGACAATAGCAAGTGAAGTGAGTAGCATTGTGTACTGAGTGAGTTAAAAACAGCGCAAGCTGCCAACGGTAACAATTAGAAATGATGAACCTGACAGTAACTGGTGAGCATCTGTATAAAGACATAATCATAGCAAAGTGTTTTTCTGTTAAATCTTTTATTTTTCACTGATCCTGCTTCCCCACTCACACTTGCCAACTTTCCCACCTTCTGTATATGTGGCACACAGTCGTGCCCCATCTTGCTCACACATCAATGAAATGCAATTTGCTGAGTTACTATTCTAATTGCATTATGTCATCCCTTGGCGCTTCAGCATTTGGGGGGGGGGGGTGGTGGAGGTAGTCGGCAGATAAATCGTGCTCCTTTTCCTTTTCAGTGTTCTAAGTAAAGAGGAGCTTTGTTAACATTTATTAGTGTAAAGCTACAGTTACAATGATAGATTGGAAAATGCAGCAAAGTTGGGTTTCAGGGAAATGCTGTTTGAGATGATCTCAGGTGAAATATCCTGCCCTGAAGGGACAGTCAAAGGTTGTCGGGAGAGAGGAGAGAGGTATTGCAAACAAAGAAAAACAATCATGGATGAATAAAACTAACTTTAATAGAGCTTAACATTTATCATTTCTTTTGATTGGTACTTCCATATTAATTCATTCTAGATTATCATTTCACTCTGATCTGTTAACACACTCATTTCACTGATAGAATCTGCCTTTTCTCATCTTTCTCGGCAGAGCTTTCATATACCTTATTGCTATTCTCTTGTCACTTCAGACTAGCTGCACATGAAGGGATATGTAAATATATTGGATTAAAATACTTTATCAAACCTTTTCCTTATTTTGGTGCCCAATTTTATTCATGATTGAGATTTCCAAGCCTTGGGAAGAAATAATTTACAAATGAAAACTGGTGGCTTGCAGACCATGCGATTATCCATTTTACAATAACTTGCTCTTTTGTTAACAAAACTGACACAATAATGTACAGGAAGATTAATTAAACGATGCAACCTTCTGTTCTACATAGAAGATAGGAGTAGGCCATTCGGCCCCTCGAGCCTGCTCCATCATTTAATGAGATCATGGTTGATCATCCAAATTCAGTACCCTGTCCCTGCTTTCTCCCCATATCCCTTGATCCCTTTAGCCTCAAGAAATATATCCAACTCCTTCTTGAATATATTTAATGAATTGGCCTCAACTGCCCTGTGTGGCAGAGAATTCCACAGGTTCACCACTCTCTGGGTGAAGAAATTCCCTCTCATCTCAGTCCTAAATGGCTTACCCCTTATCCTTAGACTGTGACCCCTGGTTCTGGACTCCCCCGCCATCGGGAACATCCTTCCTGCATCTAGTCTGTCTAGTCCTGTTAGAATTTTGTAAGTTTCAATGAGATCCCCTCTCATTCTTCTAAACTCCAGCGAGTATAAGCCCAATCGACCCAATCTCTCCTCATATGCCATTCCTGCCATCCCAGGTATCAGTCTGGTGAATCTTTGCTGCACTGCACTTCTATTACTGTAATTGATACAAGACTTACATTTCAATTCACTTTTTAAAGAGCACAATTTGTTGCTAGAGGCGCAATGTTAAATTAAAACATAGTTTATTGTCAGAGCCCTGATTTTGTGAAAATAGCAAACATGGGCTTCAGCTGGTCCAATGTGCAAGCTGAGCTGCAGGTAGGCTGTGCCAGATATTGTGCTGGGGTGGGGGGGTGGTCCCTCCTCCTCCTCCTCCTAATTCAAATAGGCTACTAACACATGAAAAAGATGCTCAGACACCTTGGAGCATATAAAATCCAATGGGACAGCAGCTCTTAAAGGGCTGCAGCTTGCTATTAAAGGGAAGTTGGGCTGGTGGCAGAAAACTGCACTAATTGTTCACAGTGGCACGGTGTCGGTACCGATGCTCCCTTTGATGCTGAAGAGTTGGTACTCCTGCTCCAGGTGATGCACCAAAGGAGGATGGCACTATTTAATACTGACGGTCACTTTCCAGTAAATGCAAGCTATAGAGAAGGAGTTCACCGACTTAAGTCCCTCTTACTTGGCTGTAAATGAGGAAGAGTTTTGTTGGATTCAGCTGGAAGGCAATGGTAAATTTGCTCCTCACTTTTGCATATGTTTCTTGAGTGGCACCTAAGCTGGTTACTTCCAGACTTTCTGGGAGGTGCCTTTAAAGGACAACCATTGCTTTTTGCCCACACTCCTGTTCATTGTGCCAAGGATGGATGGCACACATTTTTTTTGCAGGTGGAGGTGGCAATCAGAGAACAGCAGACAAGTGATCAGATTTCCAGCCAGAAATGCTGCTTTTGTGGTTGTGCTTTCTCAATGAGGTCAACGGCTATGCATGCAAAGGTTAGACTTGGGGCCAAAATTCTGTGAGGCAAGTTTCACCACTAGAAGTGTGGTGGAGCGGAACGCCCAGCTACCCATGGAGTTCGTCATAGACCTCATCTCAAATTGCAGGGATGGGGTCTTTAACATTCTCGGGGTCTGCCACGTGTACCTGTCAAGGAACATCAGCGGGGCACCCAGCTTAATGGAGGCCTGGAAACTCAGAATGGTGCCATGATGATCCGATGCAGCATAAGGTCCGGGAAGAGCCTCTCCAGACACAGAGCAGCTTGACTCTGCAGCTCCCAAAGTAGCTGTTGCCCTGTCTCTTGACGGTAACTAATCCCCTCTGGTTTCTGTAGTGTATGTACCTTTAAGAGGAGAACTACTTTTACAGCTCCTGTATACTGTAGTACCGGCAGTGACCACACCTGTATATAAACCCCGAGTAGGGATCTGTACTGTTAGTTTTTAGAATACCCTCATCCAGTAAACACCTGTTGATTGTTAATCTGCAGTCTCCGTCTATTTATTGAAGAACACCATACCTTAAGATTCACGGATTTAACAGTGGCGACGAGGCCGATTCGAACCTACCTGCAACTCTACATTTCCTCCCAGGGATTCGCTCCTGGAGGACAGTGGACGAAAGTCGAGGCCAAAAGCACGGGCGTCGACCATGAGCAACCGCCCAGTCATCCAGCAGAGAGTGAGCATCGCAGGGGAGGCTGTTGAGAGCTGGGCTTGGTTCTCCAGTCACGACGATCCAGCGCAACAGGCTGGCAACAGGTACGGTGCAGACCCTTCCCGGACAACGGCGGCTGGAGCTGACCGACGGCACAGAAAAGGCCGAGCAGCGTCGACGGGGTAAGAGAGAGGGTAAAGCGCACAGGGCGCAGCCGGGGGTTGAAGACCGAGCGGCGTCGACGGAAAACAAAAAAGAGAGAGAGGTTAAAGCATAGCCGGGTTTCAGGACTGAGCGGCGGCAACGAGAGAGGCACGCAGGAAAACACGCAGAGCGCAACCAGTGCTCAAGGGCTGAGCAGCGTCCGCGGGGGAAGAAAGGAAGCGCGGGAGATGCCATTTGAGCCGCGGAGAAGAAGGGAGAGCGCGGGAGACGCCATTTTTGAAGCCGCAGCGGAGAAGAAGGGCGAGCGCGGGAAGAAAGGGAAGTGCGGGAGACGCCATTTAGAGACAGCGGAGAAGAAGGGAGAGCGCGGGAGACGCCATTTTAGCCAGTCTAACCACACCCAGGGATGCCGAAGAGTGGCAGTGTCACAGCGTTCGACAATGAAGTCGAAGATTGGGCGACATATGTGGAACGCATTGAAGTGTACTGCAAGGCGAATGAAGTGCCAGATGCCAGGAAAGCACTGGTATTGTTGAATTCCATGGGTGCAAAAACGTATGGCTTACTGCAAAACCTAGTAACCCCAGAGAAGCCAGTGGATAAGGATTTCGGAAGCATAGTGGCAATCCTACAGGGCCACTTAAACCCCACACCGCTGCTGATAGCGGAAAGATTTAAGTTTCACAAAAAGAACCAGCATAAAGACGAAAGTAATGCTGAGTATTTAACGGAACTGCGCAAGCTATCGAAACACTGCCAGTTTGGAATGGGACTAGCAGATACATTAAGGGACAAGTTTGTGTGTGGGCTTCAAAGTGAAGGAACCCAGAAACGGCTTCTATCAGAAAAGGATCTTACGCTGGAAAAGGCTTTCAGCATGGCAGTATCACACGAAGCAGCCGCACGGGGCGCTGCAGAGATACAATGGAGACCGCAAGAATATGGCACCAATGAAATGTCAGATGGAGCAGTGAAGTGTTATCGCTGCGGCAGAACAACACACGACCAGAAGGATTGTTGGTTCAAGGACCAAGTGTGCAGACAGTGTGGAAAAGCAGAACACATAGCAAGAGTCTGCAGGTTGGGAAAGAAAACCAGCAGCAAGAAATCTCCACAGGAGAAGTACAAGAAGGTACATAAGGTGACGGAGAGTAGTTCAGATGAACAGAAAAGTGATACAGACTCCGGAAGCAAGGAGCTGGGTTGTCTGAAACTACATAATGTAATCAAAATGGAGGATCACCAAACTATCTGTGTCATGCTCAAGATAGACGGAGTCCAAGTGAAAATGGAATTGGACACAGGATCAGCCCTAACATTCATAAACCGAAGGGACTACAAGCGGCTATTCTCACATATACCCTTGAGAGATACAGAGATTGTCTTGAAGACGTATACGGGGCAAAAAGTCTACCCCAAAGGAAAAATAAGGGTGAACGTGATATACAACGGCCAGGAAACACCAAAAATGGACCTATATGTATTGCCAGATGGAGGACCACCACTACTAGGACGTGAATGGATCCGGAAGATACAGTTAGATTGGCATTCCATACAGGCACTGACGGTAGAGGCCAAAAAGGATGACGACGTCACACCTGGACGACTGTCAAAAATGCTAACTGACGCACAAGAAGTGTTCCAGGAGGGACTCGGAACACTAAAAGGCATAACAGCGATGATTAAAATAGAGGAAAATGCAAGCCCAAAGTTTTTTAAGGCCTTATGCGATCCGCCCAGCCGTCGAAGCAGAGCTGGAAGGTTTGGAACGTTCAGGAGTACTGTCCAAAGTGGACTGGAGCGAGTGGGCTACACCCATCGTTCCTATAATGAAGAGGTCGTTGAGTAATATGCCTGGGGAACCAAAGAAGGTTCGCATCTGTGGGGACTTTAAGGTGACAGTGAACCCAGTCCTTCACACGGTACAATATCCGCTTCCGCGGATTGAAGATATTTTCGCCTCGCTATCTGGAGGAAAATGCTTCACTAAGATTGATCTGGCTCAGGCGTACCTGCAAATGGAGGTAGAAGAAGCCTCGAAACAATACCTCACGATCAACACTCACAAAGGTCTCTACCAATACAACCGGCTGGTGTTCGGGGTAGCATCAGCTCCGGCTGTTTGGCAAAGGGCAATGGATCAAGTCCTGCAAGGGATTCCAGGGACCCAGTGTTATTTGGACGACATCCTGATCACGGGCGAAAATGACAGTGATCACCTTGCCAACCTGGAGCAGGTGCTCACTAGATTGAAGGAATATGGGCTACGAGCTAATCGCCACAAATGCGAGTTTTTCCAGAAGCAGATCTTGTATTGTGGCCATGTTATTGATGAAGAGGGGTTACATAAGTCCCCTGAAAAGATTGAGGCAGTAGTCAAGGCTCCAGCACTGGAAAATGTGTCACAACTGAGGTCGTTCCTCGGGCTGGTGAACTACTACCATAAGTTCTTACCAAATTTGCCTACAGTATTACACCCACTGAGCACCCTACTGCAAACGGGGGTCCCATGGAAGTGGAATGACGAATGTAAACGAGCTTTCCTGAAGTGCAAAGAATTGATCACATCAAAAGAGGTGTTGGCTCATTTCAACCCAGCACTACCAATTCGGTTGGCGTGTGATGCATCACCCTATGATATTGGAGCGGTGCTGTCGCACAAATTCCCAGACGGGTTGCAGAGGCCAGTAGCCTTTGCGTCTCGGTCACTAACCTCAGCCGAGCGCAACTACGCCCAGATTGACAGGGAGGCCCTCAGCCTAGTGTGGGGAGTGAAAAAGTTCAACCACTATCTGCACGGGCAGAAGTTCACCTTGCTGACTGACCACCAACCACTTGTCTCCATCTTTAATCCAAAGAAGGGCGTTCCGGTGATGACTGCGCAATGGCTACAAAGATGGTCCCTTTTTCTAGGGGCGAACCAATATGAAATAGAGTATAAGGGCACGAAACAGCATGGAAACGCTGATGGGCTATCACGCCTGCCACTGCCTACTGCGGAGGAAGTACCAGCAGTGGACCCTGTCGAAATATTTTATTCAACTATAATTGAACGCTTGCCAGTAACTAACGCGGATATAGAGAAGGAGACCCAAAGTGATCCGACACTGTCTTGGGTATATGATTTGACGGTGAAGGGATGGCCAACACATGGCGACTCACTGTTGCCAGCATTCTCATCCAGAAGAGAACAGCTGTCAGTATGCCAGGGGACATTAATGTGTGGACCCCGAGTGGTAATTCCACCCAAGTTAAGGGAGAGAGTGCTCAATGAACTTCACAAAGGCCATCTGGGAGGGATGAAAATGAAAAGCCTTGCTAGGGCTTATGTGTGGTGGCCGGGGATTGATCAACAAATCGAGGACCTAACAAAGAGCTGCTCAGGATGCCAGAAGGTCCAAAATGCACCACCACCCATGGGAGTGGTCCTCCTCTCCATGGCAATGGGTGCATATTGATTTTGCTGGTCCATTCATGGACTCAATGTTCTTAATAGCAGTGGATGCGCACTCGAAATGGCCTGAGGTGATCAAAATGTCCTCCACCACTACGGAGCAAACAATTGCAGTCCTACGGACCATATTTGCCAGGAACGGCTTGCCAGAACAGATTTGCTCTGATAACGGACCACAGTTTGTGTCCGAAGAGTTTTGGAAATTTATGAGAAGGAATGGGGTAAGGCATTACACATCCAGCCACAAATGGATTGGCTGAGAGGTTCGTACAAACCTTTAAAAAGGCAGTAAGGGCCATGTGCGATGACGACATTCCACTGCAGCATAAGGTGGACAATTTCCTGTTAGCCTACAGAAATGCGACACATGCAGTTACCAACCAGACCCTGGCCATGATGCTCTTTAACCGAAGGCTGAGATCTCGTCTGGATTTGCTCAGACCACATGTACGAAGAAATATTGAGAATAAGCAATTCCAGCACATCAATGAGAAGCCGACATGGAGCTTCAATGTAGGACAACCAGTCTTGGCCCGTGACTACCGAACAGAGAAATGGCAACCAGGAACGATATGCACACGGCAGGGGCCACTAATGTACACAGTGGATGTTGGGGAGAACATTGTGAGACGCCATGTCGACCAGATCCTAGCGTCACAAGAACGAGTCAACCCCATGTCTCGCGTACCTGGTGATGAACCCGACATACCGGTAGCATCTACCCCAGAAACAGTAGCATCGGAAGCTGATGAACTAACCGACGACAGGGGGCCAGAATCGCCTCCGCACCAAGAACAAGACACTCAGGAAAGGCGCTATCCAGAAAGGATCAGGAAGCCGCCCCAAAGACTGAATCTATAAATGGACTATTTCAGTTAATGTGCATGTTAAAAGTGTTAACTGTTATTTGAATGTTATGGTACTGTTAATCTAAAAGGGGAGGAATTGTAGTGTATGTACCTTTAAGAGGTGAACTACTTTTACAGCTCCTGTATACTGTAGTACCGGCAGTGACCACACTTGTATATAAACCCCGAGTAGGGATCTGTACTGTTAGTTTTTAGAATACCCTCATCCAGTAAACACCTGTTGATTGTTAATCTGCAGTCTCCGTCTATTTATTGAAGAACACCATACCTTAAGATTCACGGATTTAACAGTTTCATCCTAGCTTTGGGGCCTTTGCAAGGTTCCATTGGTGCTATCAGGAGGCAGACTGGACAGAATTCCCAGGAGAAGCCTGGAAACTCCTCCAGCCATGCATTGTAAACATAGAGGCCTAGAAATTCACTTTGGGCCCGCCAGCTGGCGTGCGCCCAAAAGTTAGCGCTGAGCGCGGAGCCAGTTGCGCCCGTCAGATATTCCATTTTTGCGCCCCAAGTCGGAACCGGGCGCTATTCCAGGGTGTGCCCGCCCCCGCTTGGGGCGCTGAAACTGAATTTCAGCGCTCTAGGCGCCGCTGCGCCACCCGCTGCAGAGCGGCAGGCTGCGGTACTGCAGGCCTCCTCCTTCTCTTAAGGGGGAGGTGCCTGCAACGGGGAGATCGCCACTGGATAGTGCCGGCAAATGAGCCCGGCACCACGGAGAAGTGCCGGGTTTGCGGAAAGCAGCCGGCAATGCCGCGGGGGGGGAGGTGTGGAGGAGGCCGGGGAAGGAGGTGCGGGCAGGCGGCCGCCGAAAAAGCGGCCGGTCGCACCTCCACCTTAAAGCGCCCCACTAAGGCTACAGGACGGCCCCGTTTTCTGATCGCTGTTTGCGGCCGCTGCGGAAGAGGCGGCTGCAACTAAATATGGCGGTCGGGCCGGTAGCGGGGCGGTAGCGGGGCACTGCGCACACCGATGACGTCATCGGTGGCGGCGCAGCGCTACTGGCTAACGCCGCCATTACCGCAGCGCTGAATATCGGCGAAAGCTCAGCAAGTGGCGCAAAAGCCCTCTTTGGGCGAAAACTGGGCGCAAAGCCTACTGAATTTCTAGCCCAGAGGGTGTAAACAGATGATTCATCCATGGATCCCCTACTGCAATTTCCCAGCCTCCAATAAATGGGGTGAAACCTCAGCAGAACTAGGCTGTGCTCTGTTTTTGGATCCCTCTGCCCCTAACACCAGAGATGTACCCAGGACTGTATTGGAAATTTTGACCTTGGTCTTCTAAGAATAACCCCCACTGTGTTCCTTCTTCTTTAAAAAAATGTATGCACCATGGGCTGCTACATAATGTAGGCACCACGGTCATTCCTGGATAATGGACATGGCCGTGCATGATGATGCCTCTGTGGTCAGATAGAAAGAAAGACTTGCATTTCTATAGCGCCTTTCATGAACTACCGGACGTCTCAAAGCGCTTTACAGCCAATTAAGTACTTTTTGAAGTGGAGTCACTGTTGTAATGATAGCACATGAACATTATTTGTGGGTAAAGCCTTTCTGTTCTTGCTGGCCATGGAGTTGATATGAAGAAACTTGATGCCCAAAGATGGCATGTGTGATGCTTTGCACTAGAGGAAATTGTGCCACCTGGTCAAAGCTCTGTGCTCTGTCTAGCTGATGCCTCATTTCCACAGGGTAAATGATGAAGGTGTTGCACATTACAAATGTGGCATTTGTCGCTTGTTGCATTCACATATACATTGCAAACAGCCTGATGTGAATGACATTGCCTGTGGTAGTTTAGAAAGATTTACTATCATGAATGCTTCATGCTGTGGTAACCTCCATTTATACTGGAAAAGTGGCCTCTGTTCCAGATGTTTTCTGCAGGGCATCCTTCAGTGGCTGGTGCAACTCTATGACAACCTGCCTTATGAAGTGTAAGCCAAGAAGACAGAGCTCTCCTGATATGTCCAAGTGCACATGAAGGAGTCACTAAATGTGTGCCCTAGGGTTGTGCTGGGTGCAGACAAAATACTGGCAGTATCACTGCACCTACATTGCTATCCCCTCATGATGGTCATTCTCATCCAAATCGTGCAGTGCTATGGGAACCCCCAAAGAATTTCCAGTCTTCACCACTTTGTATGATGCTGTTTAAATCGCAGCAGCAGCCAAAAATAGTGAAGGAAGATATTAGAGGAGGTAAATGGAAGATAATATTCAGCAAAACCAACTAATGCATGCAGTAAAATGTAATTGCAAATTCAAAAGAAAAATTGCTACAGTGGCTCAAACAATAATCTCCCTTTAAAAAGATTACTTGAGCCGGCCTAGTCCCAGGACTCCTATTTTATATGGGCTGCACCTTGCCTCAAATGTGAAAACTGGTGTGAGCCTTAATTCAGCATTCATGAGCTGAATGCTGGATACTACTTATACTATTTATACTATTTAAATATATAGGCCTAGAAATTCAGCTGTTTGCGCCAGCCGTTAGCGCCAGATTTCCGGCGCTAGCCACTTAGCGCCCGGGCACCGCTGGATCTGCGCCTATGCCGAAATTCAGGTGGGATTTAGCGCCGGCGCAAAGTGTTAGCACCCGCTCAGCTGCGCGCGCATCTTATGACTGTGGTAAACCACTGTATTGTATATTGCCACCTCTGGGTGGCGCTGTGTATGGAGGCATGCCTCAGCTGACTCCACCCACCACTGTGTGGGTTTCGTTCAGACTTGTTCAGTCACTCACGAAGAAGCATGGTCTCTTCTTAGCTAATAAAAGCCTTATTCATCTCTTCTTTCGACTCATCATCTCTTCTTCGACTCATCACCTTTTATGAAGTAATTGATAAGCGTATCAATTTTATTAGCTAAAAGTTAAATGGCGACACCTGAGGAGCAACAACAGCAACGGATACAGCAGACATTGCTGAGAGCCCTCAGACCACCACGCCTGGACCTCGACCCTCAAGATGTGGGTGCATCAGCCAAGTTTGAACACTGGCTGAGCTGCTTTGAATCCTTCCTCGCAATCTCACAGGTTACAGAGGAGGATCACAAACTGAAAATTTTGACCGCCCAGGTGAGCCATCAAGTATATATGCTAATCCGGGACTCTAATACGTACGTGGCGGCCCTCGAGCTACTAAAAGGGCAATATACGCGCCCAGTGAACACAATTTACGCCCGACACCTCTTGGGATCCCGCAGGCAGCAACCGGGAGAATCGGTAGGGGCATTTGCACGGGCGCTACTGGCACTCTGCAGAGACTGCGATTGTAAAGCGGTAACGGCTGTGGAGCACGCGCAGGGACTCGCCTGTGATGCCTTCGTCAGGGGCCTCCAGTCAGACCACACCCGGCAGAGACTGCTAGAAAGCAAGGAACCCGACCTGAAGACGGCCATTGCCCTTGCGCTCTCGTTAGAAGAGGCCCACCGAAACCTCGAGGCATACCCCCGTAACGGCGCCGAGACATGGCAATCGAAACCGTGGGACACGGGACCGCCGCCCCCGGCACCAACCGCTGCAGCGACCCAACTGAGACAGCAGCCTCCGGTAAGAACTGCTTCGATGCCCAGTAACCAGGCCCAAAAATGCTATTTCTGTGGCCAGTTAAAACATCCCAGAGCGCACTGCCCAGCTAAGACAGCTACCTGCTCGGGCTGCGGGAAGAAAGGCCATTACGCTAACGCCTGCAAGGGGAAGCCAGCCAGCAGCGCAGCGTGCGGGCCGTGGGAGCAGCCATCTTATCCGCCATTTTGTGTACCCCCGGCCGCATGGCATCCGCCGCCATCGTATCCAACGCACTCAACCGCCATTTCGTCACCGGAACCGACCACCGTCTCGGCGGATGACTATAGTGACTCACTAAGCCACATACTGGCCTCCGTGACGCTGGATCAAGGCCACCCTCACCATCTATCCAGCTCCATGATGGATATCGCGGTAAACGGCCGCGCCACCAGTTGCCTGATCGACAGCGGGAGCACAGAGAGTTTCGTCCACCCCGACACGGTACGTAGCCACTCCCTCACGATTCTGCCAACGCACCATCGCATTTCTATGGCGTCCAAGTCCCAGTCAATGGACATCAGCGGCTACTGTGTGGTGACCCTGTCAGTAGGGGGCACTGAATATCAAAAATTTAAACTGCTAGTCCTGCCCCGTCTTTGCGCTGCCGTCCTGCTAGGGTTGGATTTTCAGTGCCACCTTAAGAGTGTCACACTAGCATACGGTGGACCCCTCCCCCCACTCACAGTCTGCAACCAACAACTTTTAAATCGCCCGCTGCAAACCACCTGCAGCCTTTCCACATTAAAAGTCCCCCCCCCTCCCCTGTTCGCTAACCTCACCCGCGACTGTAAACCCATCGCTACCAAAAGCAGGCGGTACAGTGCCGGGGACAGAGCTTTTATCAGCTCTGAGGTGGAGCGGCTCTTGAAGGAGGGCATTATCGAAGGTAGCACTAGCCCCTGGCGAGCCCAGGTTGTAGTCGTTAAAACCACTGCAAAACGCCGCATGGTAATCGACTACAGCCAAACCATAAACCGGTACACCCAGCTGGACGCGTACCCCCTCCCTCGCATATCTGATATGGTCAATCAGATTGCGCAATACAAAGTATTCTCCACCATCGACCTTAAGTCAGCGTACCACCAGCTGCCCATCCGCCATGAGGACCGCCAGTATACTGCCTTCGAGGCAAACGGCCGCCTCTACCACTTCCTTAGGGTCCCCTTCGGCGTCACCAACGGGGTTTCGGTCTTCCAAAGGGAGATGGACCGAATGGTTGACCAGAACGCGCTGCGGGCAACCTTCCCCTATTTGGATAACGTCACCATCTGCGGCCACGACCAGCAGGACCACGACGTTAATCTAGCAAATTTCCTCCGTACGGCCCAACGGCTGAACCTAACGTACAATAAGGAAAAATGTATGTTTCACACCAAGCGCCTGGCCATCCTCGGCTGCGTGGTGGAGAACGGAGTCATCGGGCCCGACCCCGACAGAATGCGCCCCCTAATGGAGCTACCCCTTCCCCACTGCCAAAAAGCACTGAAGAGATGCCTGGGGTTTTTCTCCTACTACGCCCAGTGGGTGCCCCTCTATGCAGACAAAGCCAGGCCCCTCATCAAAGCCACCTCCTTCCCCCTGACACCAGAGGCGTGTGCAGCCTTCACTCTTATCAAGAACGATATCGCGAAGGCCGCAATGCACGCGGTGGATGAGTCCATCCCCTTCCAAGTGGAGAGCGATGCCTCCGACTTCGCCCTAGCCGCGACCCTTAACCAGGCGGGCAGACCCGTGGCCTTTTTCTCAAGGACCCTCCAGGGCCCCGAGACGAGACACTCCTCCGTCGAAAAGGAGGCCCAGGCTATTGTAGAAGCGGTGCGTCACTGGAGGCATTACCTGGCCGGGAAACGATTTACCCTGCTCACTGACCAGCGTTCAGTAGCTTTTATGTTTAATAATAAGCAGAGGGGTAAAATCAAGAACGACAAGATCTTGAGGTGGAGAATCGAACTCTCCACCTACAATTATGATATCTTGTATCGGCCAGGGAAACTCAATGAGCCCCCAGATGCCCTATCACGTGGTACATGCGCCAACGCGCAGAGTGATAGGCTGCAGTCCCTCCACAATGACCTCTGCCACCCGGGGGTCACCAGGTTTTTCCATTTTATCAAATCCCGTAACCTGCCCTACTCCATCGAGGAGGTCAGGACCATGACCAAGAGCTGCCAAATCTGCGCCGAGTGCAAACCGCACTTCTATAGGCCGGACAGAGCAAGCCTGATCAAGGCCACCCGCCCCTTCGAACGCCTGAGCGTCGATTTTAAAGGGCCCCTCCCCTCCGCTGACCGCAATGTGTACTTCCTCAACATAGTTGATGAGTACTCCCGTTTCCCCTTTGCCATCCCTTGCCCAGACATGACCAGTACCACGGTCATCAAGTGTCTGAATGACATCTTCGCTCTGTTCGGGTTCCCCAGCTATATACATAGCGACAGGGGCTCATCGTTCATGAGCGACGAACTTCGGCAGTACCTGCTAACAAGAGGTATCGCCACGAGCAGGACCACCAGTTACAACCCCCGGGGGAACGGCCAGGTGGAAAGGGAGAACGCGACGGTTTGGAAGGCAGTCCTCTTAGCACTAAAATCTAAGGGCCTTCCGACCTCCCGCTGGCAGGAGGTCCTCCCTGCAGCGCTTCACTCCATTCGGTCACTGCTTTGTACTGCCACTAATGCGACCCCTCATGAGAAAATGTTCGTTTTCCCCCGGAAGTCTACATCGGGAACCTCGCTACCGGCATGGTTGACTTCTCCTGGGCCCGTCCTACTGCGGAGGCACGTGAGGACGCATAAAACGGACCCCCTGGTCGAGCGGGTGCACCTCCTACACGCCAACCCCCAGTATGCCTGGGTGACATACCCAGACGGGCGGGAGGACACGGTCTCCATACGAGATCTCGCACCCTCGGGTACCCCTGAATTACCACCGTTATCCCCCTTACCACCGTTATCCCCCTTACCACTGTTATCCCCCACCACCCCTCCCAACCCAACCCCTGCAGACGGCATGCCAAAGCCCCAGGAATCTTCGCCAACCACCCAGACACCAGACCCGACGTCGGATGCTGCAACACCACCGCCGCCACCACGACGATCAGGACGTCAGACAAGGCCTCCTGATAGACTTAACTTGTAGTACCCTTCACCCCGCCGGACTTCACATTAAACAAGGGGTGAATGTGGTAAACCACTGTATTGTATATTGCCACCTCTGGGTGGCGCTGTGTATGGAGGCATGCCTCAGCTGACTCCACCCACCACTGTGTGGGTTTCGTTCAGACTTGTTCAGTCACTCACGAAGAAGCATGGTCTCTTCTTAGCTAATAAAAGCCTTATTCATCTCTTCTTTCGACTCATCATCTCTTCTTCGACTCATCACCTTTTATGAAGTAATTGATAAGCGTATCAATGACGTCATTTCGTCGTGCAACGCCGTTTGTGCGCCCCAAACCGGAAATTCAGTGGCGCCCGGCCGATGTGGGCGTGGCGCTGCTAAGAACTGTGAAATGGAACTCAACAGAGGCCCTGTGGGATTCGGGGAGCGCTAATTAAAGGGCACATCCACTCACCCATAAAAGCCAGCCATTTCGCTGCAATGACTTTACTGCTTTGGATTTCTGCACAGAGAGCAAGGCACAGAGATTACTGATTTCGGACGCCATAGGAGAGGTATTTTTGGCTTCTAGCCAGTGCTTTGACATTTGCATCCTTGTGATTTTGCTGTTTGGAACTTTGTAATGGGGGCTGCATGGGGGGCCAACCCTCAGTTGCTACATTTTGTGCGAAGGGCTCGCAGACGCTTTGAGAGAGGGCCAGGCATGCCTAGACGCAGAGGGGCCATTAGGCGTCGCCAACGTAGGCCTTACCCAGTCAGGCAATACCGGGAGCAGGTCTCATATCTCACCATGACTGCGGCGCATTGTGTTAAGAGGCTGCGCTTCAGAAGGGAGGTGGTTGGAGAGATCTGCCAGCTGCTTCACGCAGATTTGCAGCCACAGCTCATGTCCAGGATGTCTCTCTCGGTGGAAGTGAAGGTCACGGTGGCTCTCAGCGTTTATGCAAGCGGCTCCTTCCAAGCCGCTGCTGGGGACATTGCGAACATCTCCCAGTTTGCCGCGCATCGCTGCATCCGACAGGTCACCGAAGCACTTTTCGCGAGGAGGCACCAATTCATCTCCTTCCCCATGACCCAACACAAGCAGGAGCAGCATGCAGTCGGATTTGCCAGGATCGCGGCCTTCCCCATGGTGCAGGGCGCCATTGACTGCACGCATGTGGCTATGCGGGCACCTATCCACAATGCCGAGCAATACCGCAACCGGAAGGGCTACCATTCCCTAAATGTGCAGCTGGTGTGTGACCACAGGCAGCGCATCCTAGCTGTCAATGCCCGCTTCCCAGGAAGCAGCCACGATGCCTTTATCCTGCGCCAGACTACTGTGGCTGACATGTTCCAGGCACAGCCTCCACCAAGGGGATGGCTTATCGGGGACAAGGGCTACCCTTTGTGCACATGGCTCATGACCCCGCTCCGCGTGCCCAGGACCCCAGCGGAGCTGGCATACAACGAAAGCCATCAAGCCACAAGGAACCTAATAGAGCAAACGATAGGCGTCCTCAAGCAACGGTTCCGTTGCCTGGATCGTTCGGGCGGGTCTCTTCAGTATTCGCCGGATAGAGTCTCCCAGTTCGTCGTGGTGTGCTGCATGCTCCACAACCTGGCTATCCGCAGGACTCAGGCACTGCCACCTGACATTGCCCCACCACCTCAGGAGGACGAGCAGGAGGACCCTGAGGAGGAGGAGCACCAGGCCAGGAGGGAGCGACAAGGTCCAAGGGCCATCCGCCGGGGGCTTATTGCTCGACACTTCTAGGCCCCCTGTCAGGGAATGGCCTGGGCCACTGAACGCAGCTGAAGGCAGCCACTCCGCAAGCCCTCAGCCGGTTAACCCAACAACCACTTGAAACATGACACCTGCACATGGTGAATAAATAAACATCTTTATTTCAAAAACTCAGGGCCCTTCCCACATGGAAGAGCAAAAGAGAGAAGACCCCCAAAAAACAGTCACAAACTTCTGTCACTCCCAAAACCTGGGGAGGACTAACAAAACATCAACATCCAAATGGCCTTCCTCACTGGCCTAACAAAAACAAGCCCCCCCCACAACACAAACACCCCCATAAAACCAAACAACATAATGCCCCCCAGAACAGAAGCCCCCGCATCACCCAAACCCTCGCTCACCACACTCTAT
Organism: Somniosus microcephalus; assembly: GCF_052327205.1. NCBI lineage: Eukaryota > Metazoa > Chordata > Chondrichthyes > Squaliformes > Somniosidae > Somniosus > Somniosus microcephalus. The sequence continues at coordinate 305,086,078 of NC_140990.1, read as the reverse complement.
TTGGTGTGGCGAGAGGGCGAGTCCGTCAACAGCTGTCTTTTGCCCCGGCCCGTCCTGCTGCTGCGCCTCAAGCTGGGCCGTGAGGCTGTGGCGAGGCTGGGGGAAGGATCTTCAGGGCGACAAGGCGTCTCGCCAGATGCCCTTGGGGGTCGGCCTACACGAGGGCGGGCCCGGGAGGGGCCGGCTGGTGGCTGCTGCAGCTGTGGGTGGCCCTCTTCACTGCCTGCAGCAGCTCCTTGCACCCTGGCTGGGGGAGTGGCAGGCTCGCCTGCACCAATGGGGACAAGGTGGGTGATGCCAGGCACGCGCTGCTCGCCAGACACACGTGCACTCAGGCGGCCTGGCCGGGGAGCAAGCGCGCCAAACTGTTGGTCGCCAGACCGGTGTGCGGCAGCAGGGCGGCGGCTGGCCTGGCGACGCCTCCGCACCAGTGCGAGGGTGGCAGAAGTCAGTGCCCCAACTGCGCCGGCATGTGCCCGCATCTGCAGTGCCATTGTCTGCCCAGCACCTCTCAGCTGGCGACTGGCGTGCTGCGCTGTCTCGAGTTGTTGCACCCCCCTCTCATGCGCTGCCACAAGGAGGTCCACCCCCCTGGCGTGCGCTGCTGCGATTTGCTCCAGCCCCCTGGCCTGGGATTGGCCGAAAGCCACCACACTTTGTGCGAGGCTTTCGATGGCGTGAGGCATCTGTGCCACCACCTCCATGAATTCGACGTGCCGCCGCTCCGACGCCGCCGACATCTCGTCCAGGAAGCGCACCTCCTGGGCGATGTCCGAGTCCGGACTGGAGGGCGCCTCCCCCCTCTGGGCAGAAGGCTGGCGTGCCGCCGGAGCCTTGCCGCGTGCGGCCACGCCACTGGGAGCAGGTTCTGCCCTCCCCTCCACCGCCTCCCCCCTCTGGGCAGAAGGCTGGCGTGCCGCCGGAGCCTTGCCGCGTGCGTCCATGCCACTGGGACCAGGTTCGGGGCTCCCCTCCCCCGCCTCCCCCTGGCTCTCTGGCACGCCAGACGTCTCCCCTTCATTGCCATCTCCTGGAGCGGAGGAGGGTGCCCCCGAGGTGGCGCCTTCCTGCTGCTCCTCGACGTCCTCCTCCTCCGAGGGCCTGGCTGTGTGGGCTTCAGGGAGCACCTCCTCCTCACCAGCTGAAAGCAGGAAGGCACAAGTGTAGCTTTAGAGTGAGGACAGGCCGACAGCGAGGGAGGCCGCACTGGTGCATTATGCGCATTTTTCGGCCAGTGGGGAAGGATGTAGATCTGATGCGCGAGGGCAAGGAGAGAGGTGCACCCGGTCCTGTCCTTACCAGTGGGTTCCAGTATAGGGTCTGCGTCGCCGAGCGCCACAGGCCCAGTCACCGGGTGACGCAGGAGTCGGGCCACCCTCTCTTCCAGAACCGTTAGCTCCTGGTAATCGCGAGGGCCTCCACCAGTGACACGCAGGCTCCTGGCATTCCTCGCCAGCTTGGCCTGCAAGAGAAAGGAGGGCGTCTAAGTACAGTGTGGTGCCCCGTTGGTGTGTGTGAGTCCTCCCATGGTGGAATAGCTTGGACAGTGTGATAAGTGCAGAAAGAGCTATTGATTAACATGCAAGTGCCATTGCAGCGGGAGGAGGGCTGGGCATTAGACCTTTGATGTCCCTTTGGCCCTAATGGGAGGTGCACATGCAAGGATGAGGGGGACACTGGAAAGGGTACTCACCTTGACCTGCCGACATAGGTCATTGTATTTCTTGCGGCACTGGTCCGCACTCCTGGGAACATCGGAGTTGGAGGAGACCCTCCGGGCAATTTTGGTCCAGGCCTCCCTGAACTTGCTCCTGGGAGCCTTCCTGCCACTAGCCGGGCACACGACTCGTCTTCTCTTGCGTACCCCATGAAGGAGCACACCCAGCGCATGGTCAGAGAACCGCTGGGCTCTTTCACGGGCCCTCTCCATTATCTCCAGGCGTTGATTTGGGACACAACCAGTGCTGAGGCCTAGTTGCAGGGCTACAGCATGCAGGGCGTGGCTGCAGTCAAAGTTGACCCTTCCCCCTTTAAGAGCTGGCCGGCGTCAGGGTGTCTGCTGACACTCAGCACATGATCGCACCTGCGCTGCGCCCGGAATCGGCGTTATCAGGCCGCATCGCCGGATTAGCGCCTGAACACAGGGTTCCAACGCCTATTGCAGCGCTCGGCCAAAACGTTGGCCAAATCTACTGAATTTCGGCGAGGTCGCCTGCACTTTCCAGCAGCCGCTAAATTTGCCGAGCGCCCGACTTTAGCGCCGCAAGAGCGTCCGAACTGAATTTCTAGGCCATACTATTTAAATGATGCTCTCAAATGCTGAGAGCAGGGCCCCATTTTGCCTTCAGAAATCATGTGTCACAAAATGTAGCCTGCACTATGGGTACGGTAGCATGGTGGTTATGTTACTGGACTAGCAATCCAGAGGCCTGAACTAATGATATATCTAAACATGAGCTCAAATCCTACCATGGCAGCTGTTGGAATTTTAATTCAGTTAATTAAATAAATCTGGAATAAAAAGCTAGTGTCAGTAATGGGGACCATGAAATTACTGGATTGTCCATCTGGTTCACTAATGTCCTTTAGGGGAGGAAATCTGCTGTCCTTAACCTGGTCTGGCCTATATGTGACTCCAGATCAACAGCAATGTGGGTTGACTCTTAACTGCTCTCTGGAATAACCTAGCAAGCCACCTTCTGATGGGCAATAAATGCTGGCTTTGCCAGCGGCACACACATCCTGTGAATGAATATTTAAAAAAAATGATTTTATGCCCCACGCTCACTACCAGTGAGGCCCCACTCTGTCTTTGGAGCCATGCAAAATTTACCCTTTCTGAATGAAAAGTCACAATTACCATTTTGTAACTGCTCTTTTCAGAACAAAATGTCACAATAACATATAGGATAATAAAAAAAATTGTTTGTACGCTAAGTGGTATGACGTAAAGATGCAGCTAGCATAGCACAGCCACTGTACCAAAAATAAATGTCTCAGAAAATTGATCATGATGACTGCTGATGGCCAAAGGGCTTGGAAAATCTGCATGAAAGTACCAGCGAACAAGCCTAAATCTTTCCCTGACTAAATGCATCCTCACACAACTTTGGTTCAGCTGATGGTTAACTCTGCATTTGAACAGCTTAATAGAAGTGGCCAAGGTCCAAATGATAACATTGATTTCATTCAAATTAAATAGGGAATTCAGACGGAACTTCTTTACCCAGAGAGTGGTGAGACTGTGGAACTCGCTACCACAGGGAGTGGTTGAAGCGAATAGTGTGGATGCATTTAAGGGGAGACTAGACAAGTATATGAGGGAGAAGGGAATAGAGGGTTATGCTAATAGAGTTAGATGAGGAAAGAGTGGAGGAGGCTCGAGTGCAGCATAAATGCCAGCGTGGACTGGTTGGGCTGAATGGCCTGTTTCTGTGCCGTATAGCCTATGTAATCCTATGCCTGAGAGACAGCTCCAGACAGCCAGAAGATGCAGTGTTATGCAAAGCTTTACTGCTGCATTACATATTTGATTGCCTGGTCCAGAAAGCCAGCATAGAAGGCATGCAGTAACATTTCTCATACCTCTTATTCTATGTTTGGAATTCTATATCAGTCTGTCCTCCTAATTCTTCTGGTGTTAAATTATGCATCAGACCATGAACACACGGTTTCTAAAGCATTGTGACTTGTATTAACTCACGGACGTGGAATGAAGTTACAGCAACCTGGAATTAATTGTGTGTAATATTATTGTATGAGCATATATGGTAACCGTATCAAATTCCTCTCCATGTTAATGGAGGCATTAACCAGCTTATGCTAAATGCTGCTAATGCCTCTGTTAAAGTAACACCGAGAGGAATGTAATACGAGTGCATTGAGTATTCATGCAATAACATTGCCACAAGTCTAACCTTCATACAAAGTTAATATTCCTTAGAAAACCAAGCATTGTTTTCTCTCACACATGTAAATCATTTAAAAGGCTTTGCATTGTTCAGAATAAACTAATAATTTTATTGTTGCAATCAATCTGTTTAAAGAGATTGATTGCAACAACAAAATTATTAGTTTTCTAAGGAATATTAACTTTGTATGAAGGTTAGATCTTTTATTGCACAAAATACTCTTTTGCCAATCCTCTGCAGTTTGATTTATTTTCCCTAATACATCTTTATAGCTTGGCCAGCAGCCTGACTAAGTACTATGCTTGACATATAAGCCAGTTGCCAGTTATTGATCTTGTAGATGGCTGTGCTGTATCAGCTGTCCAAGCTTCCTTGATGCCATGAAACCAACAACTGTCAGATGGCGTGTCCTTGTCTGCATATTTTTTCCTTTCCTTTATTAAATTGCTAAAATTAAACTGGTAGTGGCATTTACATTTACAGAAGAAGAGGCACTTTCTACCAGCCAATGAAATCACTCAAAGAATTAAGTGATAATTGCTCAGTTTAAACTCTATGCTGCCACAATGCAAGGAAAAAGATATGATACATATTTTTTTATTTCAACCTTTTTTTCCCCTTCTGCTGCAAATGAAGCAAAGTAACCTTGAAATGTGAAAAACATCTTTGTTTCAAAGGCAACGAGCAAACTCCTGGTTTTACCCTTAAGGAATGCATGAAGGAAAGGTCCAGTGCATTCAACTTTTGTTTAATTGAACTTCTCTTCATTAAGTGGCAAAGGATATTATGCACTACGAGAGTGGAAAGATAATATTTTTAAATCCATTAATTAGCATAATAAAATATTCATTTGTGAGCTAGAAAATGATTCTGTCTTATGTGTACAGTGTGTACTTCAGTCTTTTTCTTTGTCACGCCATATTACAGGATCTCAGTCATAACTGATGATACCAGCATTACAATTGCCTTGGATTCCAGGACAGCGTCTGGTTTAATATTATTCCATAACAATGATTTGTGAGTGTCCGCAAAAATGTTGATGATAGATGACAGAACAGGTTCAATGATTACTTGAAGGGCAATTAGCCCTAGTGTTAAATAAACACACATCATATGGTCAGAATGTTGTTATTTTCGATATTGTCACCTCTAATTCTTCCAAAAGGGTTCTTTTCAATCTGAAGTGCTACATTGATATATGATGAAGGTTTAACTTTAGCAGGTATGTCAATGAGCTTTTATTTATCACTTGCAGTGATGGTGCAGAGAGGAAATGAAGTTGAAATTATATTTGAATAAATGGTTTTCCATTCATTAAGAACATTTTAAAACCATAAAATTCTATATGTGCTTTAATTTACCACATAGGATGCGGTTATAAAGAAAAGAAAGAGAGAGAGCAATTCGCTCGCGAGTTTGCGTTGTTAATGAAATGCTGGCATTTCTGATGTGTTTCTAATTCCAAAGCTATTTCACTGGTCCAATGATGTAATCACATCACGGTGTGACATCACTGCCATGAGCATTGCTGATTTAATATAAATTCATTATTATACTTGCACTTTAGCAGCACAATACTAATACTATAAATACCTCCTTACTTTCATTTAAAAAAAAGATTTGGATCCTTCAGTACTAGTCCAACATCAGAAATGCTTTTGATGTAGAAATAATTATTTATGATATTTATGTTAGAACACTATGACATTCCTCTGCTAGCTTAATGGATTTTAAAATGACAATGGAAAGAATAAACAACTGACAGAGGATTATCATGCAAACATGCTAAGGTTTCGTACATAAATATCACAAGCAATCATTTCTAGGCTTTAATATCTAAACACTTAAAAAAAAATTGGGGGATAGCATTTCCAAAGGAGCACTCCTGATTTCCCACCATAACTTTTAAAAATTAATTCTGGGGATGTGGGCGTCGCTAGCAAGGCCAGCATTTATTGCCCATCCCTAGTTGCGCTTGAGAAGGTGGTAGTGAGCCGCCTTCTTGAACCGCTGCAGTCCCTGAGGTGAAGGCACTCCCACAGTTCTGTTAGGGAGGGAGTTCCAGGAAGTTGACCCAGCGGCGATGAATGAACAACAATATATGTCCAAGTCGGGATGGCGTGTGATTTGAAGGGGAACTTGGAGGTGATGATTTTCCCATGCACCTGCTGCCCTTGTCCTTCTAGGTGGTAGAGGTCGCGGGTTTGAGAGGTGCTCTCGAAGAAGCCTTGGCGAGTTGCTGAAGTGCATCTTGTGGATAGTACACACTGCAGCCACGGTACGCCGGGGGTGGAGGGAGTGAATGTTAAGGGTGGCGGATGGGCTGCTGATTAAGCGGATTGCTTTGTCCTGGATGGTGTCGAGCTTTAGCATGCTGTTGCGTCTGTACCCATCCAGGCAAGTGGAGAGCATCCCATCACACTCCTGACTTGTGCCTTGTAGATGGTGGAAAAGTTTTGGGAAGTCAGGTGGCGAGTCAGGAAGTTTGGCGGAAACTCCAGAGAAACAGCGGAAATTCTACCTCTGTATGTCCTTAAATTGTTTTTTATGTCACAACTGTTCAACATAACCGCCAGGAATTTCCTTGGGGCTTTTCCCACTCCGCCAGCATATCTTTGGCGGAGGTTCATTAGAAACTCTGTTAATGTGTGTAAATGGGGTTTCTGCTGAAGTTACAGCGGTTAAGCGGAAGAAGCCCCGAGGAGATTCCCTGGAACATCTTCATGATCGTTGCAACAACAACAACAACTTGTATTTATACAACGTAATACAAAGTATTACAAAGTATTTACAGCACAGAAACAGGCCAATTGGCTCAACAAGTCCATGGTGGTGTTTATGCTCCACACGAGCCTCCTCCCACCCCTCTTCATCTAACCCCATCAACATATCCTCCTATTCCCTTCTCCCTCATGTGCTTATCTAGTTTCCCCTTAAATGCATCTATACTATTCGCCTCAACTACTCCCAGTGGTAGCGAGTTCCACATTCTAACCACTCTCTGGGTAAAGAAGTTTCTCCTGAATTCCCTATTGGATTTATTAGTGACTCTCTTATATTTATGGCCCCTACGTTCTGGTCTCACCCACAAGTGGAAACATCTTCATCCCAAGGCATTTCGCAGGAGCATTATCAGACAAAATTTGACACCGAGCCACATAAGGGGATATTAGGACTGGTGGCCAAAAGTTTGGTCAAAGAGGTAGATTTTAAGGAGCATGCGAAAGGGGGCAAGAAAGGCGGAGAGGCTTAAGGAGGGAATTTCAGAGCTTAGCAGAACATGTTAGAGTAATAAATTACTTTTCAAACATATATTCCAGCTCTCATTGGCATCTTTCTCAATGCTTAAAGCAGCAGCCAGAACATTTTGTTCTGTAGTATTTATGAAGCCTCTGGTTATGTAACAGTGCATTAACACAAGAAACAATTAAAATGGTGTTATTCTGACAAAGAACATACAAAGACAGTAGCACCTTAAGTTTTTTGCATTGGTTCTCAGCTTAATTAGAAAGAAGTGGACAGAGATGCTTAACTTACAATAAAAAGAAAAGAAAGACTTGCATTTATATAGCGCCTTTCACAACCACCGGACGTCTCAAAGTGCTTTACAGCCGATGAAATACTTTTTGAAGGGTAGTCACTGTTGTAATGTGGGAAACACGGCAGCCAATTTGCACGCAGCAAATTCCCACAAACAGCAATGTGATAATGACCAAGTAATCTGTTTTTGTTATGTTGGTTGAGGGATAAATATTGGCCAGGACACCAGGGATAACTCCCCCTGCTCTTCTTCGAAATAGTGCCATGGGATATTTTACGTCTACTTGAGAGAGCAGACGGGTCCTCGGTTTAATGTCTCATCCAAAAGACGTCACCTCCGTCTGTGCAACACTCCCTCAGCACTGCACTGGAGTGTCAGCCAAGCTTTATGTGCTCAAGTCTCAAGGAGTGGGACTGTGAACCTACAACCTTCTGGCTCAGAGGCGAGCATGCTACCCACTGAGCTGCGGCTGACACAGCCACAGGTAAAAGCAAAACAACTATCACTGAATCTTCTCTCGGCATACTTTTATATCTCTTGTAAATTGCTGCTTCATCATGTATGTGCGAGATGCAAAAGCCTATCGCCACTGTACTTTAAGTTGTGTATGTGGAGGTGAATGTGAGTTCAAGTAATCATTTCGTTAATATAAACAGAAAATGCTTGAAATACTCCGTGACGCAGTTAGTATCAGCACAGAGAAAAGACACATTTTCAGTGTGTAACCCTTCATTATTGAGTTCTGATGAAAAGTCAATAACCAATCTTTCCTCTTTACAGATGCCGGCTTCTGTTTTCATTTCAGAGTTTGAGCATTTGCAAATTTTTTTTTTATTTCAACCATTTCATGAACCATTTTTTTTTGCTTCAAAACCTGGAGCTCCATCAAACATACTTCTTACAAAGAACACATATATCATACAAAGAACATTTTGCTCTCTGACATTACACGCTGCATACCTCAAGCTTTCTGTGAAGAACATTTTGTCCTGAGATGTGACTCGTTTTGTTTTATTCTTTTTAAATCTCTAAGTTCCTCCCGCGAAAATCCAACAGTGCCCATGATAAATTATGGAGCTCAATGCTTCAAAATAAATACATTTCGTTGAACTTAAAGAAAAATTTCATAAGCAGTACAGGTAATATGCATTCAAATATTAATCTCTGTTGCTGTCTTTCACTTCTGTAAGCATAAAGTCAGGTCTAATGCAGTAAAAAAACACCCTCAACTCAGTGACAATTGTTCAGAGTTAAGAGGAAACCGAATTCTTACAGATTCAGCCCAGTTCACAGATGTTATGGCAGAGAGAATGTTATTCAGAAGCTGAGGTTCAGGCTTTATATGAAGAGCTCAGCATTGATGATGATCTGGAGTATAAGTGACCTAATGCTTAATGCTGTCATTTAATACATTAACATCACTCACTAAAAAATAGTTGAATGAATTCAAATTTTGTGCGGCCTATGGAATGTTTATATTGAAGTTATTTAGAATTATAAATCCATGCAAAGAATAATGGAGCATGAGGAGAAATAGATTTGAGTATTAACTTCACTTCTAAAATTTCAACATCAGTGCTGAGTGTTTAAATTGATTTACCGCAATAGGCAATGTATTTTAAGTATTCCTCTCTGACCCTTATGAAGAAATGGTCTGTTCTCAATCTGTCAGCTTCTTAAGCAATGCTCATTATTGATTGAAGCAAGCCTTATTCAGCAATTAGCATTGTTCAGAACCTAAGAAGAGGCTACTTGTTCATGAGGCTATATAGGAATGATTTATCTTTTCAGAAGTTTAGACTATTGTTGAATTGCATCCAGTTATTTCCTGTGTTTGCTCCTCACATACGATGGATATGGTCACTCTTATTTGACAGAACCAGATTAATTAGACCTCCATTTTGTCACACTTCCTCTTGTCTTGACTTTTTAAAAGAAATAATTTCTAATTGCTTTTTCTTACAATCCTTGTGTTACATTTTAGGGATTTTATTCAAAACAGATTATCTGGTCATTATCTCATTGCTGTTTGTGGGGCCTTGCCATGAGCAAATTGGCTGCTGCATTTCTTGCATTACAAGTGACTACACTTCAAAGGTACTTCATTGGCTGTAAAGCGTTTTGGGGTGTCCCGGGGTTGTGAAAGGTGCTATATAAATGCAAGTCTTTCTTTCTGTGTACTGTATACGCCGGTCACGGTAATGACAGAGGTAGCATTGAGGATGCTTGAGCTCTCAGCTGCAGCTCAGTGGCAGCAATCTGACCTCTGAGTCAGAAGGTCATGAGGTCAAGTCCCACTCCAGAAACTTGAGCACAAAATCTAGGCTGACACTCCAGTGCAGGACTGAGGGCGAGCTTCACTGTCAGAGGTGCCGTCTTTCGGATGAGACGTTAAACCGAGGCCCTGTCTGCCCTCTCGGCTGGAGGTAAAAGATCCCATGGCTTTTTTTTGAAGAAGAGCAGGAGAGTTCTGCCTATTTTCTAGGCATTAACAAGATGTCTGCACCCATCAGGGGTCCAACCGTAGTCCTCCTACCACCCACCAAATGAGGAAGCACACTGTGTTCCCAGTATAAACAAACCATGAGAAGCCAGCAGCTGTGCTGGGCACCATGCGTAGAGGTCACCTTGCTCTGATGATTGCTAAAAAATTACCTATGAAATAAATGTTGCCAGTTGACATTGAGTTCCCCATGACAGAAGAAAAGGCAAATTGGCTGCCGCGTTTCCTACATCACAACAGTGACTACACTTCAAAAGTACTTCATTGGCTGTAAAGCGTTTCAGGACGTCCTGAGATCCTGAAAGACACAATACAAATGCAAGTCTTTCTTTCATTATTTAGGTATTTTTCTTGTGCTCAATGTGTCCGACCACTTCCCAAGGTGATCTCTTGCTTAGCTTGACCTGTGCCTTTACCTGCCCAAAATCTAGATAACCATTCTGAGGGATCAAGCGAAAACCCCTAGTTATTTGGACGTAATGGGGAGAAATTGGGTGAGTAGCGCCACCTGTTAGCGCCTAAAGAGGCAGTCAGTGGCTGTAGCGCCACTGGCTGCGTCTCCCGCGATATTCAGCAGGGGCGCTAATGGTGGCGTTAGGTATTTGCGCTGCGCCGCCACCGATGACGTCATCGGTGTGCGCAGCGCCCCATTCGCGCCCCGTTCGTGATATTTGGTTGCGAACGCCGCAGTTGCGCTGTTCGCTACCCGCGCCCGGTTCACGGGGCCTTACTGTGCCGGCAGCGGCGCAAGTTAAGGTCGAGGTGCGGGGCAGCTGCCTTTTTCGGTGGCCGCCTGCCAGCACCTCCGTCCCCGACCTCCTAACCACCCCCCCGTGGCATTGCCGGCTGTTTCCTGAGAGCCTGGCACTACTCCTTGGTGCCGGGCTCATTTGCCGGCACTCGCGATTGCGGGGATCGCGCTGTTGCAGGCACCTCCCCCTTAACAGTGGGAGGAAGGCCTGCAGTACCGCAGCGTGCCGCTGCGGCACGTTGCGCTGCGATATTCAGTTTCAGCGCCCTAAGAGAGACGCGGAGCGCCTCGAGCCTCGCCCCGTGTCCCTCGAGGAGCAATGAAACTGAATATCTGACGATCGCTAAAGCCTCGAACGCTGCGCTAAATCCTGCGCTCAGGCGACTTTTGCGCCACTTTGGCTCCCCAACCCAATTTCTAGGCCAATGATTCTACCATAGGGCTGATTTTCATCTCACTAGTGCCACTATTTATGCCTGTAAACTGGGTGGTAGAGATTTCCACTACCCTTTGTGTGAAAAAGTGCTTCCTGATTTCACTTCTAAATGGCCTAGTTCTAATTTTACGATTATGGGAGAGAAATTCATTATCGCCCCATTTGATAACCTTTAAAAGCTGAGAAACTTAGCGCCAGGCGCTAATGATTCCCAGCTTTCACGAAATTGGGTTTAGTGCTCCAAGAAGGAAGTGGAGCCATTTCCTTCCTGGCATGCTAAAGGAGGCAGGCAGGACAGTAGTTGTGCAGCACTGCATAATGTCCCGTGCAGCGCTGCCGCGTTCCGAGGCTCCTTCCCTCCCTTAAAGGGAAGGGCCATCGCTGCAGGCTTTGCATTAGGATCAGTCAGCTGGTCCCCGATGGAGGCCGCGAATCAGCTCATTCAGCCCCATGCACTCCATGCAGAGTGCCAGGCTAATCGATTGCACCCCAGGAGAAGGAAATAAAATTGACCCAAACAATTTTTTTTAATGTAGGCACTTAACCTCGGCAACCTCCCCTTTAACTTTCGCCCCCAAAGCGCCCGGTCTCCTGAACAACGCCTCCTGCAGCTGCCGGTGTTTCCGCCCGGCGATGCTGCAGGGGGTGGAACCAAAGTTCGGGTCCGGGGCGCTGCCTTGGCGATGCACACGGCGATGAGGTCATGATCTCCGGGTGAAGGAGATCGGGGTGCAATGCCATACCGCTGCCGCAAACCTCCCGCCAAATTTAGCGGGAAGCTATATTCTCGCCGTGCCCGGGCGGTAACTGGTTAGCGCCCCATTATCGCTCCCCGGAGGTGATAACGGAAGGTGCAAAGGCACCCAAATTCTCCCCCTATGCCTCTTGTTCTGGATTCCCCCACCAGATGAAATCGTTTCTCTGTATCTACTCTATCGAATTCCTTTATCATTTTAAAGACTTCGATTAGATCATCGATCAACCTTCTAAACGCAAGCCTAGTTTATGCAACCTACCTTCGTATCATTCTGTTGAATTTGTGTTGTACCCTCTTCAAGGCCAGAGGTATGGTGCTCAAAATTGAACACAGTCCTCCAGTTGGGGTCAGGCCAAGGCTCTGTGCAACTAAAACAGCACTTTATCACTTTTGTACCCCAGCTCCCTTGCAATAAAGGCCAACACTCCATTAGCCTTTTTGATTTCTTCTTGTACCTGAGCACGAGCATTTTGAAATCTGTGCATGTGGACACCCAAATCCCTTTGCTCCTCCATAGCTCTTTGTCTCTCTCATGTTTAACGAACTTGATCGAGTTTTTTGATGCGGTAACAGAGAGGGTTGATGAGGGCAATGCGGTTGACGTGGTGTACTTGGACTTCAAAATGGCGTTTGATAAAGTGCCACATAATAGGCTTGTCAGCAAAGTTGAAGCCCATGAAATAAAAGGGACAGTGGCAGCATTCATACGAAATTGGCTAAGGGACAGGAAACAGAGAGTAGTGGTGAATGGTTGTTTTTTTGGACTGCAGGAAGGTATACAGTGGTGCTCCCCAGGGGTCGGTACTAGGACCACTGCTTTTCTTGATACATATTGGGCCGTATATTCCGATGCCTACGGTTGTGTACGAGCTGTGTACACACCCATAGGAACATCGGAAATGTCAGTTTCAGGCATGCGAAGCGCATGCACTGAAAACTGGTATTTCCAATCTGTCAAGAATGCTCTTGACAGATCAAACGCCTGCCCTGGAGAAGGGCCTCTGCGGGTGGATAATTCCGCTTTCTGGAGAACCTCCGCCCGCTGAAAACCCTTAGAAATCTTACGCCTGGTAAAAAATTTTCACTTATTTATAATTAAAAAAATACTTTTAATAAAGGTAAGTTTATTTTTAGCCCGATAAAAAACATTGACCCAGAAATTTGGGTCGGGGGCTTCCCGCGAGTGTAAGCCTCCGACCTGCACTTACCAAGCGCGCTGGCCGTTGAGCTGTGGGCCCCCGTGGAATTGCGATCCTGGGCCTCCTCCAACTGCCGGCGCGCAGTGCTTGCGTATCCCAGGGGCGCAGTTAGTTCGATGCGTCCCCTAGGATCACGTGGGCCATGGAGAGCCAATGGTAGCAGGGAATGCTTCATTCATAAGTTTGACAGGAAGACCTGTCAAACCTATTAATACGATAAGCCCCAAAACATCACTAAATCTTCAAATAATTTTTTTTTTAAATTACATTTTTAAAATAAACTATAAATTACATGAAATAACTATTTTAAACAATAATTTAAATTTTTGAAAAAATTAATTACATTTTCTAACGGGGCTAAAAATAAACTTACCTTTCTTTAAAGCATTTACAAATAATAAACCTGTGGAAAAAATGTTTCAATTTTAATTAATTCACCACTTACCTTGTTAAAAGCAGGCCTTGCGCCTGCTTTGTAAAAGTGTAATTCCTGGAGACTTACCCTCCCGGAGAACCCTGCAAAAAAAACATAAGTTCGATGCGCATGCGCTGCCTCTCCGGCGCACGCGTTTGACTTCTGAACCCCTTCTTTCAGTGGAACGGAAGTGCCAGTTTCCCACGCATGCGCAGTGCATGCACGAAACCGGCACTTCCATTGGGCTTATGGGCGAATACCCAGTGCGTATTCATGTGTTGGGACCCGAATTTCTGGGCCATTAATTATTTTTTCATATATATTTTTTGTTTAAAATATTTAATTTATTGTAATTTTAACTCATTTTAAAAACGTGATGTTTTTTTAAAAATGTATTTGATATTTTACAGTGTTTTTGGAGTGATCTCCATTCATATATTTGACAGGTCTATCTGTCAAGTGTATGAAGGGGGATTCCCTTCTGCTATTGGCTGGCCTGGCCCACGTGATCCCAGGGACGCTTGCGAACTGCATGCGCCTCTGGGATACGTGGGCCCTGCGCATTTCGAGTGTGGAGAGGCCCAGAAGAGGAAGTGTACGTACCTCGGGAGCCCTCAGGTAAGTGCGTCGATTTTTTTCCAGATTTTTTCCGCACACAGGAAGCCTCCAATCGGAAAATACGGGCCATTAATGACTTGGACTTGGGTGTACAGGGCAGAGTTTCAAAATTTGCAGATGACACAAAACTTAGTAGTATAGTGAAGAGTGAGGAGGATAGTGATAGACTTCAAGAAGACATGGACAGGCTGGTGAAACGGGCAGACACGTGGCAGATGAAATTTAATGCAGAAAAGTGCAAAGTGATACATTTTGGTAGGAAGAATGAGGAGAGGCAATATAAACTAAATGGGACAATTCTAAAGGAGGTGCATGAACAGAGAGACCTGAGGGTATATGTGCACAAATTGTTGAAGGTGGCAGGGCAGGTTGAGAAAGCGGTTAAAAAAGCATACTGGATCCTAGGCTTCATAAAAAGAGGCATAGAGTACAAAGAGGCATAGAGTTCCTCGGAGTCCACATCACGGAAGACCTCTCCTGGTCCCTCAATACCTCCTCTCTGGTGAAGAAGGCCCAGCAGCGCCTATATTTCCTAAGGAGGCTGAAGGGATATAACCTGTCACCCCTGATCCTCTCTAACTTTTACCGCTGCACAATAGAGAGCATCCTGACAAATTGTATCATGGTATGGCAGCTGTAGCTACTATGACCGGAAAGCCCTGCAGCGGGTAGTCAAAACTGCCCAACGCATTACCGGCACCCGGCTACCGACCATAGAGCACATATACCAGAAACGCTGTTTACAGAGGTCACGGTCCATCATCAAAGACCCTACCCACCCCAGCCACAGTCTGTTCACCCTCCTGCCATCTGGGAGACGCTACAGATGCATTCGCACCCGTATGACCAGATTTAGGAACAGCTTCTTTCCCAGGGCTGTCATCCTACTGAATTCCACAAATAAACTCTAAAGCCTGCACATCTGCCAATGCACTTTATTATGGTTATGTTTATGTTAATGTATTACAAGCCAAATGTATGTTGAATGTTTAAATGTCTTAATCTAAATGTACACTCTCGGGAGCCGCAAGCCTACATTTCATTGCACTGCACTTGTGCACTAACAATGACAATAAAAGTTGATTTGATTTGATTTGAAAAGCAAGGAAGTTATGATGAACCTTTATAAAACACTGGTTTGGCCTCAACTGGAGTATTGTGTCAAATTCTGGGCACTGCACTTTAGGAAGGATGTGAAAGCCATAGAGAAGGTGCAGAAAAGATTTATGAGAATGGTTCTAGGGATGAGGGACTTCAGTTAGACTGGAGAAGCTGGGGTTGTTCTCCTTGGAGCAGAGAAGTTTGAGAGGAGATTTGATAGAGCTGTTCAAATTCATGAGTGTTCTAGAAAGAGTAGATAGAGAGAAACTGTTCCCATTGGCGGAAGGGTCGAGAACCAGAGGACACAGATTTAAGGTGATTGGCAAAAGGACTAAAGACGACATGAGGAAAAACTTTTTTACACGGCGAGTGGTTAGAATCTGGAATGCACTGCCTGAACGGGTGGTGGAGGCAGACTCAATCATGGTTTTCAAAAGGGAATTGGATAAGTACCTGAAGGAAATTTTTTTGCAGAGCTACGGGGAAAGGGCGGGGGAGTCGGACTAGCTGAAGTGCTCTTGCAGAAAACCGGCACAGGCTCGATGGGCTGAATGGACTCCTTCTGTGCTGTAACCATTCTATGATTCTATGATTCTACCATTAAGAAAATATTGTGATTTGTCTTTCTCACATTGAATGTGGATGACCTCACAGCTCCCAAACTGCTCCCATCTGCACAAAATTACTGTGCATCCTAACATATGTAAGAAGTCACACAACACCAGGTTATAGTCCAACAGTTTTATTTGAAATCACAAGCTTTCGGAGCGCTGCTCCTTCATCAGGTGAAGTGGAGAGATGCATAAAGACAAAGCTTATATAGTCAGAGAATAATGCCAGATGATTACAGGTAATCTTTCTAACTGCCATTTATCACACCTCGGCAGAGAGATAATCACAGCAATCAAAGGTGTGAATGGTGTCCAAACAGGTCAGTCAGGAAAACATTACATCAAAGAACAATGGGGTGGGGTCACAAGGGGTCAAATGTTGCAGATGCTGGGGTCTGTATGAAAAACAAAAAACAGACAAAAAAACATTTTTTTAGCTGGAAATCACAGCAGGTCCAGCCGCATCTGTGTAGAGAGAGCAAGCCAATGACGACTCGAGTCTGGATGACCCTAAGTCAGGTGGGGTTACATGTAGCGTGACATGAACCCAAGATCCCGGTTGAGGCCGTCCTCATGAGTGTGGAACTTGGCTATCAGTTTCTGCTCTACGATTTTGCGTTGTCGTGTGTCTCGAAGGCTGCCTTGGAGAATGCTTACCTGAAGATCGGAGGCTGAATGTCCTTGACTGCTGAAATGTTCCCTGACTGGGAGGGAACACTCCTGCCTGGCGATTGTTGCGCGGTGTCCGTTCATCCGTGGGGACCAAATTCGCACTCCAATACGCCAACATCTTGATGCACAAGTTCGAGCAAGACTTCTTCACTGCACAGGACCTCCAACCAACGCTATACACCAGATACATCGATGACAGTTTCTTCCTATGGACCCATGGCGAAGAATCACTGAAAATACTACACGATAACATCAACAAGTTCCATCCCACCATCAAACTCACCATGGACTACTCCTCAGAATCGGTTTCATTCTTGGACACACGAATCTCCATCAAAGACGGACACCTCAGCACTTCACTCTACCGCAAGCCCACGGACAACCTCAGGATGCTCCACTTCTCCAGCTTCCACCCTAACCACGTTAAAGAAGCCATCCCCTATGGACAAGCCCTGCGAATACACAGGATCTGCTCAGACGAGGAGGAACGTGATGGACACCTACAGACGCTGAAAGATGCCCTCATAAGAACGGGATATGACACTTGACTCGTCGATCGACAGTTCCGACGGGCCACAGCAAAAAATCGCATAGACCTCCTCAGAAGACAAACACGGGACACAACCAACAGAGTACCCTTTGTCGTCCAGTACTTCCTCGGAGCGGAGAAACTACGCCATGTTCTTCGCAGCCTTCAACATGTCATCGATGACGACGAACACCTCGCTAAGGCCATCCCCACGCCTCCACTACTCACCTTCAAACAGCCGCCTAACCTCAAACAGACCATCGTTCGCAGCAAATTACCCAGCTTTCAGGAGAACAGCGACCACGACACCACACAACCCTGCCACAGCAACCTCTGCAAGACATGCCAGATCATCAACGCAGATACCATCATCACACGTGAGGACACCACCCACCAGGTACATGGTACATACTCATGTGACTCGGCCAACGTTGTCTACCTCATATGTTGCAGGAAAGGATGCCCCGGAGCATGGTACATCGGCGAGACCATGCAGACACTGCGACAACGGATGAATGGACACCGTGCAACAATCGCCAGGCAGGAGTGTTCCCTCCCAGTTGGGGAACACTTCAGCAGTCAAGGACATTCAGCCTCCGATCTTCGGGTAAGCATTCTCCAAGGCGGCTTTCGAGACACATGACAACACAAAATTGTAGAGCAGAAACTGATAGTCAAGTTCCGCACTCATGAGGATGGCCTCAACTGGGATCTTAGGTTCATGTCACGCTATATGTAACCCCACCTGACGTAGGGTCATCCAGACTCGAGTTGTCGTTGGCTTGCTCTCTCTACACAGATGCGGCCGGACCTGCTGTGATTTCCAGCAAAAAAAATGTTTTTTTGTCTGTTTTTTGTTTCTCATACAGACCCCAGCATCTGCAACATTTGACCCCTTGTGACCCCACCGCATTGTTCTTTGATGTACTGTTTTCCTGACTGACCTATTTGGACACCATTCACACCTTTGATTGCTGTGATTATCTCTCTGCTGAGGTGTGATAAATGGCAGTTAGAAAGATTACCTGTAATCATCTGGCATTATTCTCTGACTATATAAGCTGTGTCTTTATGCATCTCTCCACTTCACCTGACGAAGGAGCAGCGCTCCGAAAGCTTGTGATTTCAAATAAAACTGTTGGACTATAACCTGGTATTGTGTGACTTCTTACATTTGTCCACCCCAGTCCAACACCGGCATCTCCACACCATCCGAACATAGTGTTATTTGCAAACTTGGATCCACAACTCTCTATTCCTTTATCCAAGTCATTAATATATATGGTGAAAAGCTGCAGCTTCAGTACAGATCCCTGGGGAACATCACATCCCACCAATCAGAGAATGTTCCCTTTATCTCTGTCTCTTACCTCCCAACCAATTACCAACCCATGTCAAAAGGGTTACTTACAATACTGTGCACTTTATTTTTTGTTAATGCTCTCTGATGGAAAACCTTATCAAATTACTTCTGGAAGTCCTATTCCTGCACTGTGCAAAAAGGAAAGAAAGTATTCATTTAACAAGTCGTCCATTTATTTGTTGTCCAAAATAGTCTCGCCTGCATCTAACTTTAATGGGCCCACATACAGTTTTACCACTCTGTTTCTCTTAATATATTCATAAAAACTTTTGCTGTTAGCTTTGATATCTCTTGCATATATTCTTCTACCCTTTTGATACGTCCTTCTAAAAGATATGTCAGCTACTCAAACAAAATGGGTCCAACACTGCAGAATTTTTTTTATTTATTACTTTACAGCAATGCAAATAATGTCCTAGTATGTCAATAAATAGAGACAAAATATAGAATACAGAATTCTCGAGATAATATTAGCCAGATAGACAAAAATCTGGCGATTCTGCAGATCCCCTGACATCCTTTCACAGATGCCTAGGGCTCAATTACCTTAGTTTCAAACAGACATTTGAAAGCATTTTGATCATTGTACAGATAAAAAGGGAAAACTTAATGTACTTCTCTCCAAGAAGGTGGAATGTCTGCTCAGCGGGATATATTATGAATAGGAAAGAAACCAGTAGGATTGTTATCATACGGCTCAAGCAGCAACAACCAGGATCAAATCTGAGATCAAAATGTCAGCGGAACAGCCCTCAATGGACCAAGAATGAATTAATGAGGCTCTCTGGCAATTTTCTGAAAGGCTAAATTCTTCTGAAGTAAGGGATAATCAGACAGAGAAAGATGTACTTGTTAGCAGTAGAAACCTCACCGAGGTGTGGTAAAGGGCAGCATCAGTCTCAATGACCCAATACCAAACAAAATGGTGATTACAGCTGAGCGGCGGAACTGCGAGAGGCACAGAGTCAGCGAGAAGAGGATAAAAAGAGCGCAGAGAGGAGGCCGGGGACCGGAGCTGAGCGGCGGACCTGCGAGAGGCACAGAGTCAGCGAGAGGACACAGAGAAGTAAAAAGTAATCGAAGAGCGATGTCACCAGAAAGCAGGTAAGTGATTGGTTGGTGAGTATTGTAGGATTCGCAAAATTGGACTTTATATTAATATGGGTCAAATGGCAGAAGAGGCCATGATTTTAAAGACTGTTTTAAAAGAAGCCCAGAAAAAGGGGCATACAAAATGGCCGCTATACCATGTGACCAGCTTATTGGTACACTTTAAAATGGTTCCTGCGCAACCTCAGGCAGATTTGTGGATTCAACCCACAGTAAGTTCTGGAAGCCATTTCTGAGAGAACGAAACCAGACCCACAGGTATGCATATGGATTAGATGCAGATCTAGTCAAGATCGGCCTGGAGACAGAGGCCATCAAAATGTTGCCCCAGACAAAAGGGGACAATTTCATATTCATGAGAACAGCACCCAGGACTAGATAACGAGATCAGCAGGCCATTAAAAACAATGAAGGTAATTCCAGACCAGAGATGGGCCTGTTACCAGCCGTTTAAGACATTTTAAATATAATAACTACCCCACTGTGCTCCCAGCCCGCCAAAAATAAAACAAAGACTGACCTGATTTTGGGCGGGAAGTGAAGCCTCTGGAAGAAAGGTATATCTGGAAGACTTTACGGCAGTTGGAGCAAGCTGGCAGCTCGGGACAAGCAGGCTTGAGCTTGAACACAGACACGCCGGGTTGGAGAGCTGGAAACACGCAGCTTGAATCTGGACACCCAGAAGAAGGAGCAGTTAATCGCAGGAGGAAGAAGAAAGCTAAACATCGAGAAGGCCGTCTCGAAACCGGCGTTCCGCCCTGGGGAAGCACATTGGGAGATCATCGACCGTCCCCGGGCCGTTGCTGGAACGAGAGGCCATCGACCCAACTTGGGAGAAGAAACAAAAAAATAAAGGTCCCAAGCGAAGAAACCTTCCAGCCACCCCGGCTCGGGAGAAGGGAGGAAAGGAACCTGAAGAAGCGATGGGAGCCAGCCCAAGGCTCCTCTAACCAGGGTTGAGCCGACGATCCTCGACCCCGCTGACATCCAGGCCCACCGGTGTCCAGCCGCCCCCGACCCCCACCTCAGGAGAGAGGTGTGGCGCAGCTCGCAGGAGCTCTACGATCCATGTGGAGATGAGACGCCTGAAAGGACCAAACACAGACTCAATTTCAAAACCTTGCACGTCCTAGTGGGATTGGTGAGCATGTTTCTGGCCCTTCACAATCAGATCTAGATATGTTTAATAAGGGGGTGGATTTAAGGGTACAATTAACATGAGTTGTTGTCCCTCGATGTTCCGTGTGTTTCCTTATTTCATAATGATCTTTGTAAAGTATAAGATGCCTGTATTTGCTTTAGTTAGTACTGTGTTGTTATGATTTGTTTGTGTGTTTTTCCCTCCCATGTACTCCCTTATCTGCTTGCATTTGATTTGCTAAGTTTCCTTATGCAATAAATTTCATTTTGTTTCATCAAACTTGGTCTACATGAGTTTTCTTTACATTGTCGTTCCTGCGCCTAAGTCCAGAGTGTAATGATATCAGCAAATAGAGATGGTATTTGCCTGTTTGATTATGATGCCTTACCAGCATGTTTGCATGTATTGATTGCTTGTGCCTGACCAGCAGAGGGCATGTGACAGAGACAAGCAAGGCAGTTTAGTTTAGTTTCAGTTTCGTTCTAGATGCATCACGAGCATGATGTCTCCTGTAAATGCTGTATAAAGAGTTGAACAGACTTTAGATTAAAAGACATTCTCTTTCATAAATGTCTCGTCATTGAACCCACAAAGAAATCAATACATGGTGTCAGAAGTGATTGAAAGAGATGAAGAGAAAAAATCTGAAGTTAAATCAGCTCTCCACAAATTAGCAAGCCAAAAGAGAACATCGTTGCTTACCATTGGAGAATAGCTAACAAACTGAAAAAATGGAATGTTTACACCCACCGGCGACGCTTCAGTTGACAGGTAATGTGGCTGAAAATTGGAGGAGGTTCAAACAACGTTTGGGGTTGTATTTATCAGCAATCGGAGCTGACGAGAAAGGTGATAAAATGAAAGCGTCACTGTTCTTATATGTCATGGGTGATGAAGCGCTGGAGGTGTCTAATAACTTCACATTCGCTGCTGATGGAGACAAAATGAAGTTAGATAAAATAATGGAACAGTTTGAGGCCTACTGCATACCTAAACGTAACGTGACGTTTGAGAGGCACAGATTTTTCACATGTGTACAGAAAACAGGTGAGACTATTGATCAGTATGTGACTGAACTGAGAAACCGAAGCAAAACATGTGAATTTGGGGGACTGACAGACTTGCTGATAAAAGACAGACTGGTGTGTGGTATTCCAGATAATGGTCTGAGGGAAAGACTGCTAAGAGAGCAAGATCTAGACCTGGGAAAAGCCATAGCACTGTGTAGGGCTACAGAGACTGTGAAGTTGCAGGCAAAGGAGCTGTTCAGTGACAATAGCTGCAACGTGGATGCAGTGAGAAAGAACGGATACAAACCGTTTAACAAAAAGAGCGCCAATGTGAAAAAAGAGGCGTGGCCAGCGAACGAAAATGAAAGGGACAATCGGAAGTCATGTAGTCGATGCGGTACACAGCATACACCAAGAAAGCATATGGTAAAACATGCAATAGTTGCAACAAGAACAACCATTATGCCTGTTGCTGTAAGAACCAAGCGCAACAAAGCAAGGTCCATACAGTAGATGAAAGCGAGATAGAGGAGTTCTATGTAGATGTTGTGTCTGAAAACAAAAAAGAAGAAAGAGACTGGATGTTGACACTAAAAGTGAATGACATACACATTCCATTTAAATTGGATACTGGAGCACAAGTTAATGTGATATCAGAGACTGATTTTAAGAAAATTAGACCCATACCAAAGATACATGGAATAAAAGTGAAAGTGACAGGATACTCAGGTACTGATATACCAGTGAAAGGAAGATGCATTGTCAAAGTAACACACAAGGACAGAGAGCACACGCTAGCATTAATCGTGGTGCCAAAGGATGTGCAAGCCATACTAGGTTTAAAAGCCTGTGAGAGACTGAACCTGGTAAAGAGAGTCCTCGTTGTGGAAAGCGAAGGAGAGACAGTCTATGATGAACTCATGAAAGAGTACAAAGACCTATTTAAGGGTCTAGGCTGCATTCCAGGAGAACACACGATCAGAGTAGATAAAAGTATGACACCGGTCATACATCCATGCAGAAAAGTTCCGTTTGCTCTTCAAAAGCAACTGAAGGCAGAGTTGGACAGGATGGAAAGCCTGAACGTGATTCGGAAGATAGATGAGCCAACTGAGTGGGTGAGTTACCTCGTCGTAGTGGACAAAAAGAATGGAAAGCTCAGAATTTGCCTGGATCCAAGAGATCTAAACAGAGCAATAAAGAGAGAGCACTTCAAGCTTCCTACACGTGAGGAAATCATGGCACAGTTTGCAAATGCAAAGTATTTCAGCAAGTTAGATGCATCATCAGGATTTTGGCAGATGATGCTGGACGAAGCAAGTTCAAAACTGTGCACGTTCAACACTCCATTTGGCAGATACAGATTCCTAAGGTTACCATTTGGCATTGCCTCAGCTCCTGAAGTGTATCACATAACTATCCATATGATCTATGAGCACCTGGAGGGAGTTGATACATCAATGGATGACATAATAGTATGGGGAACCACGAGAACTGAGCATGATGAGAGACTGAAAAAAGTGCTGGAAGCAACAAGGAAAACAAACCCAAAGCCGAATAGAGAGAAATGCCAGCTCGGGGTGACAGAACTGACATTTGTGGGAGATATCCTTAGCAGTGAGGGCATCAGACCAGATCCCAGAAAGGTGTCCGCCATTGAGAATATGCCAAAGCCACAATGCAAAAAGGACGTGCAGAGGTTTAATGGAATGATCAACTATATGGGTAAATTCATATCCAACCTCTCAGAAAAGATGGCGCCACTGAGAAGACTAACTGAAAAGAACATAGAATGGGAACGGAATCATGAGCATGAGAAGTCATGGAGCAATCTAAAGAAACTGCTCACAGAGGAACCAGTTCTGAGGTTTTATGACCCAGCGAGACCCATCAAGATATCATCAGATGCATCACAGAGTGGGCTCAGTGCCGTTCTTCTGCAAAAATATGACTACTGGCAACCTATTGCATATGCATCGCGCTCAATGACAGACGTGGAGACGCGATATGCTCAAATAGAAAAGGAGCTGCTCAGCATCACATACGCCTGTGAAAGATTTCACCAGTTTGTGGCAGGACAAGCAATCAGTATAGAGACTGACCATAAGCCCTTGATTACATTGTTCCAAAAGCCACTAAATAGCTGTCCGCTTAGAATACAAAGAATGATGATCAGGCTGCAACGCTATACACTGAATGTTGCATACACACCGGGTAAGCTGATGTATACAGCAGACACGTTGTCCAGAGCTGTTGACCCAAGTGAGCCCGCAAGCACCAAAATGGATGAAAAAGTGAACACCTACGTGGACATGATCGCAAGTGCACTGCCCATAGCAGATGCAAAAATGGAGCTCATAAAGACTGAGACAAACAAAGATGAAACAATGAGATGACTGAGGAAAAGCATCTTGGATGAATGGCCCAACATGAAGCAAGACTGCTCACCTGACATGGCAGAGTACTGGAACTGCAGGGTGGAACTATCAGTGGTCGAAGACATCATCTACAAAGGAAGTAAAATAGTTATCCCAAAGAGTCTGAGAAAAGAGATGCTAAAAAGGATCCATGGAGGACATCTGGGAATCGAAAAGTGTAAGAAAAGAGCACGAGAGGTGATGTACTGGCCACGAATCAACCAAGATGTGACAAATGAGGTGTCAAACTGCACAATATGCCTGAAATATCGAGCAAGCAATCCGGTAGAACCACTAAAGCCACACCCAGCGCCAGACAGACCTTACCAGAAGGTGGGCGCTGACCTATTCATATGTCAAGGGAAGGACTATCTTGTAGTCACAGACTATTACTCCCTGTATCCAGAGGTGTGTAGACTGTACACCACCACTGCAGATGCTGTGATAACATGTATGAAAGCCATATTCTCCAGACATGGCGTGGCAAGCGAGGTCTTCACAGACAACGGACCCCAGTTTTACAATGCAAGTTTCCGACACTTTGCCAAAGAGTGGGACTTTGTCCACACAACGTCAAGTCCTCACTATCCACAGTCCAATGGACTCGTGGAAAAATCGGTCCAGACAGTGAAAAGACTGATGTACAAGGCAAAAGACAGTGGAACTGACTTCTACCAAAGCATGCTTGTATACCGCACAACACCGCTCGAGTGTGGTAAGTCACCAGCCCAACTCCTGATGGGACGTCGGCTAAGGTCAAACCTACCCATCCCGGAGAACCTCCTGAAAACAAAAGAGGGGGAGAAAGTGAGGAAGTTCAAAGAACAACAGAAAGACAAGCAAAAGTACTACTATGACAGAGGAACACAAAACCTGCCTGAACTCCACACTGGTGACCAAGTAAGGTTCAAAGACAAAACAAACACATGGACTCAGAAGGGAACTGTCCTGAGTGAAGTTCAACCAAGATCATACACCATTCAGACAGATGAGGGTGCTGTTCTGAGAAGAAATCGTCGAGATCTTCTCATGGGACCAGCCACAGCAAGTCAAAAGACTGATACTGTTGAACAACCTGATCACACAGCAGGTCAAAAGACTGATACTGTTGAACAACCTGATCACACAGCTGAGAACCAATCAACTGAGGCAACAACTCAGATTCAAGGACAATCAATCAGAAAATCCTCAAGACACATGAAGCCTCCTGAGAGACTCATTGAGCAAATTTAAGGACTGTTGTTATAGAAGGAAGTAACGTTATCTTATTCTTTCTTCAAGTTCTAGTGTATTGACATATTTCATGTGAACACACAAAGCAACGTTAAAAAACCTTGATCATGATAATGATAATGTAAGTTCATTAAGTGTTACAGTTAAAATGCAGATTAATACAAAGAAAACATGTTGTTAGTTAAAAGTAAAATACTTTTATTTTAAGAAAAGGAGATGTAATGATATCAGCAAATAGAGATGGTATTTGCTTGTTTGATTATGATGCCTTACCAGCATGTTTGCATGTATTGATTTCTTGTGCCTGACCAGCAGAGGGCATGTGACAGAGACAAGCAAGGCAGTTTAGTTTAGTTTCAGTTTCGTTCTAGATGCATCACTAGCATGATGTCTCCTGTAAATGCTGTATAAAGAGTTGAACAGACTTTAGATTAAAAGACATTCTCTTTCATAAATGTCTCGTCATTGAACCCACAAAGAAATCAATACACAGAGTACAGAATCTAAGGGGCGAGTGGGTCGAACCACTCAAGGTTTACTGTGCAAGAGAGAGAGGCCTCTAGAGAGAGAAACCTCAGGGAAACCTCTCGAGGAAAACCCCTTACAGAAAATGGCGACTGCGGCAAGGCTCTGGCAGCAGGATTGCAATGTAGTAGATCCAAGTTTGAATGGTCGAAATGCAATGGATGAGAGGATAGCGGATTATGTCTTTGGCAAGGTAAATCTCACTAAACAGCGGATTTCCGATCTCTTGCTGGATGGGCGTCCAGTAGACGCAGCCATCAGGTGGACAGAGAGCAAAGAGCATAAGAAGTCAGTGGAAAAGGCAGTGTGGCTGATGTGTTACAAGAAGCAGGTCCAGATCTTGGACCGGGTCATTGCAGCACAGGCAGCCAAGATCACAACCCAGGCAGCAGAGATAGAGGAAAAGGCCATGGGTGGGGAAAAACTCATCACAGCGCTTCACGCGCTGAATCAGGAACGCCAAGTGGTAGCTAGTCAGCATCAGGCTAGGAGAGAGTACCTGGAGTGCCAGGTTACTGAAGCAAAGATTAATGAAACGAGGATACGGGAGAAAAGCGCCCGCCTCGCACAACAGCTAAGAGCGCAGGAGGAGAGAGTCGTGGAGGTCAAGGCGGCTTACAAGCTGGCCCTCGAACACGGGTTTGAGAGCACAGACCACGGCCCCTGCCAAAAGACCATAGAGGACTTAAGAACGGCCCTCGTTAAGGCAAGAGGCATGGTGTGTCTCGTCAGCCTGAAAGCTAGTCACATGGACTTTTTAAAGGAATCAAAATAGCCGATTCCAGCTGAGGTAATTGTGGTACCAGCCACCGAGCCCTCAGCACTGCCGAGCTATAGTGAGACTTGGTCGGAAAAGGAGGGGGTAGCGAAAGAGGAGGTAGTCGAGGTGGAGTGTGTGGAAGAACCACTGGTCGAAAAGCTGGGACCGGCACCGATGTGTCCCGCTCGGCACCAGAGGTTCGGTCCCAACGCTGTCGATGGCAGTATCGGACCCCACCAGAACCAGCTCGTGGTGCCCTATGCTGGCCCGCAATTAAGGTCCATGGTGAGCCACCTCACACGACTCACAGTAAAGGGAGATCCCTCGATTCACTTCAGGGAGATCGAGGAAACAGCAGCCATTAATGACTGCGATGAACAGGAACAGGTCAAACTGTTGCTTTTCTCCCTGGATCCCACAATCCTTCAGTGCCTCTCAGAGGATGGCAAGAGTGGACGGAAAGGGTATACGGATCTCAGGGAGGAAGTCTTAGAGGTAATGGGAGTGGACGACGGTAGTCCGTTCGACCGCGTAGAAGGGACCGTGCAGCTATCTGGAGAACCCCCACGGGTTTTCGCAGAAAGGCTGTGGCCAGTATATCGACGCAGCTGTCCGGGTATGCCTGAACGGGCTTTAATGAGCAATGAGCAGCGGGTTCATTGGCTCCGTTGTTTGGTTACCAACAGTTTGCCAGAGATACGGGCCCTAGCCAGGTCATGGTTTGATCCCCAAGGTCCCGGTGTCACGGAAGAGACTGTACTCCGTCAGTTAAATGTAACGTATTAGAATTGCAGAGGTCAGGAAACACCACCCCAGAAAGGAAAGGTGCATGAGGCAAAACCCGCAGCCCCAAGCAAGCAGGAGTGGCGTCAGGAGGGGAATCGCCCTGTCCAAGCCAAGCTCAATTGCTACGGGTGTGGGAAGGATGGATATTGGCGCAAGGACTGTAGAAATCCGTGGAAGGATAATAAAGGGAGATTTCCCGCAGTCCAAGCCCAAGCCCAGACCGCTGCCCCAGCACCAGCCCAAACCCAAGCCGTAGACCCAGCCCCAGCGCAAGGAGCTGGTGCAGTTATGAATCCCGCTGCGATTGAGTCAATCATATAGACAATGCGGTCTCTGATGACCTCGCAGGGGAAAATAGCTGTCACCACCGGCCTTGTCGCTCCCGAAACTCCGATCGCTGTACCCAAGTGACTAGAGTCGGCGCAGCCCATCTACCTGTGTGCGCTGCGATATGATGTATGGAGATGACCCCTCGTGGAGATGGAGGTGGAGGAGATGAAGGGAACCTATCTGTTGGATACGGGAGCATCGTGCACCATAATCCACGCGGATAACCCCACCGCCTCGCCTCTGTCCACCGGGGTCCCATACCTTCTGTCGGGCTTCACGGGTGAAGAACAGGCTGGCGCACATTCCCTTCCCCTCTCCATTCATTTAGGACCACTCCGCACCATGTGGAAGTGTACCCTGATGAAGTGGGAGGTGGGAGGTGGAACGGGAGTCCTGGGGTCTGATTTCTTGGTAGCCCACGGGATCCACGTGGACCTGAGAAATCATTGTCTCTGGGGAGAGGGTACGAGTGTGAAGGAGATAGAGAGTGTTAAGGAAACCCCTACGAAGACGAAGGTTGGCCGGCGAGAAGTAAAATTCTTGGGTCTAACCCTATGCGCTGGCGAGAGAACCGTAGACCAGGAGGGTGAGCCGGAATCGGTGCAAAATCCGCCGATCTATGCCACTCGCACAGTGGAGGCGTCCCGACGCAATAAATGGTTTCACATCAATCAGTGCAAACTGTTTAAACCGGGTGCAAGAACATCAACAACTGAAGCCAGGTCTGAGGATAAAGATCCTCAGCCTGAGGCGCGCGATGAGTCACAGACCACACAAGCTGGTGCCGTAGCCTGCTTGGAAGGAGAATAGGTCCCGCCCACCTGGGGGAGGTTTCTCCGATGGCCTGGGACTCGGACGAGGAGGGACCCGAACAACAAGGTCCCGCCCTCAATACGATTCTGGAAGAGGTGGAGTCGGAGGACGGAGATCCCGCCCTCGACTCGAGCGTGGGGGAGGTAGAAATTGGGGGCAGAGATCCTCCACCTGTAGGGACAGGTGAGGAGGAGCCGTCTGCCACAGGCCCAATTCCTGAAGGGGCGGAGCCTGAGGGGAGGGAGCCGAAGCCCACAGTCGTGGAAGAGCCACGGGCTGTGAGAGCTAAAGCCCCACCCGAAGGTCCACTTGCCAAGGGAGCCTACCCGAATCCCGAAGGGGCGGAGCCTGAGGGGAGGGAGCCGAAGCCTACAGTCGTGGAAGAGCCACAGGCTGTGAGAGCTAAAGTCCCACCCGAAGGTCCACTCGCCAAGGGAGCCACGCACAAAGTACCTTTTCGCAGGTCGACTCGAACGCCTCAGCCTGTAAAACTTTGGCCCAAGTCCCCCACTCCCAGTAGACGCCGACTTCAGAAATCCATGAAAAAACACAGTCCCCGATTAGCAGCAAAAGGCTGCGGGGAACCAGAGCCACAGGTCACTGCAGCCCCGCCACAGGGAGCGGCAAGCTGCAGCCCGATCAGGGATTAGGCAAGCCGCCCGGGGACGGGCGGCACTGTACATAAGTTTAGTTTAAGTTTAAGTTTAAGGTGTGTAAATAATAAAGTGATTAGACTTTTAAGTAGTTTTAAATCTGCCCAGTATGTGTGTTGTTTTGGATCGAGGTCGAAAGACCCAATCATGCCGTCACCTAAGCCAGAATCTCTCGGGAGCCTGGCTGTATTGTTTGATTTATTGCAGGAACCAGAAGAAAGATGAGAGGTATCTTCGTCGCGTTTGTGATGGTCGGATGGAGCTGGGCCTATTGGGGTATTGGGGCCGCACCAAGGACTCCACCGTCTTCGGGTGCTCTGGAAATAGAGGCCCCATCGCGACTGACGGAACCGGCTCACGGGACGCTGAAGAGACTGCTGCCTACTTCCATGAAGGGAGATGGCCAGGCTGGCTGGGGTCGAACTCTACTGAATACTCCAGCCAGAGGGGATTTGCATACAGAGAAACGTCTCTGATATGCCCCAGGGTGCGGATCATTGCACCCAGGATCAGCGTCACCGTGGGCAAGAAGAGTTGCTTAAATTGTTTGGGACATGTACCTTTGGACCGCTGGTGGTGGTTGCGCAAGTTGAGCAGCACCATGAAGAATTCCATGGTGGAATGGGAGAGATTGGGTAATAACACCCATCGGACAATAACGGGAACACACGGGGGGTTGAGTGTCTGTTGGGACAAATGGTGGGAACCAGATGAGGGGATCTACATCTGCATGTGGGGTTCAGAACGTGCTTGCCCCACAGGCGTCTCCATCTTTTTCCAAAGACAGTGGCAGGATGCTGGACAAGGAATGAGGTGGGACGTCAGCTCACGGGCGTGCGGAGTCCCATACTCACAGATCCCAGTAAACGCCACGGAGCTCACCACCCGACCCCGCAAGCCCCTGCCCACAGTTCCAGTAGCTAAAGACTTCAAGGAAGGGTGCCCTACCACGACAAAGGGACCCGGGAACGGATTGGTATTGGTACCCACAGGTCAGGTACTGTACCAAGGGATCCACTACGTGGTGGCTTTGGTGATTTTAAACCTCACCGAGGTAAGATTGCCAGCGTGGTGCCCCAAGGAAACAGAGCAATTATACCAGGTCCTGTTAACAAACATTTTTAAACAGTTTTACGAATTCGACTTTGCCGATGTCGACAGAGCCGAATTGTACACCACACCACATGAGGTCTTGGACAGAGTAGGGAGACAAAGAAAGGGTGCAGTAAATGATATTTTCACAGCTTTTAATACAGGAACTTCCATCATCAACACACTGGATGATGTGGAGCTGCAAGCCCAGATCAATGGTTTAAAAACACAGCTAAGAAAGATACTGACTGATGAGACTAAGGTAGTGGGTTCTGAGTTACACGAGGACCAGGCCATGACACTACACTTAAAAGAGATAATAGCTGAGCTGGAGAAACACGCCAGAACGGTAAATGCTCTCATCAGGGAGGATCGGAATGCATCCGATCAGGCTGCGCAGAACGAAGTTTGTGTGCTATACGGGGTGTGGTTACTGGGCGAGGGCCGCAGTAATCTGGAAGATTTAAAGCAAGGCTTAGTCCCCTCCTGGATCAGCAGCAAGCACCTCGCAGCCCTCCACCCTTTTGAGAATACATTGAGTCCGTGCCAGCTCAGACTAGCTTCAGAGGCCTACCCAGTCCCAGTGGACTGTGGACGGTCTAATCACACCATTATGGGTATAGTGGTAAGAATGCCGGTGATGGGAAAGGCAGCAAAGCCCGCCCCGGTATACAGGGTGGAGAATATTGGAGTCATTTAGGGGGGTGCGCGCATTCGCTACACAGGGGTCCCACCTTACGTCATTCGATGGGAGCATGCAATGACGGGTACCGACCTCTCGGGGTGCCGGAGCCGGGGAGCACACATCATCCTGTGTCCCCAGCACTTGAATGCCCATTCAAAACCACAGTGCGGGTTCAGAACTGCTGGCGCGAAGCCTATAAATTGCACCATGGAGGCAATGGCACAAGGCCATGTGCCCCCGCAGGTGGCATATAAAGGAGGTGGGACATACTGTGTCACCACTGCAGCACCCCACTACCAGCGTGGACAGCACGGTTGGTGTCCGGTTAGTGACAGCAGCTTCTGTTTCAAGCCCACGGCAGAAGTTCAAGTGGCCCAAGAGCGAATTGTCCCCATTCCTGAACCTTCCACTGTTCACATCACTGTGAAAGAGAATTTCACCGATTTGCAGTGATTCGTTGCACATTTTGGATATATCATTCCCCCTCTCCCTGAACACCTCACCAAGATATTAAAAGCCGTTGTTGTTTCACAGAAACACTTCTACACACTGGAGCAGAAGACTTTAGAGTTAGGGGCAGACATATTGGACATAGTGACCCCACCATGGTGGGACCTGTTCACTAATATAGAAGTCCCTTCCTGGATTAGGATAGCCTCCCACATTCTTGTAGTGTGCCAGGTTGTCATTGTAGTTTATTTACTGTTTGTACACTGTAAAAAGGTCAAACGTTCGCAAAAGTATGAGAATAGAGGGGAATGGAGGGAGCATTATGTGCGGGTAGAAGAAGAGACACCCGTTTAAATTTTGCTGCTTGTATAAAGTTAAAGTTTTCCCTCCCTCCTCTGTATTATTTTTGATATGTATTCATGTATTGTTGAATTTTTCACGTATGTACTTTATTTTCTGATTGAAATTTTATTAGATGTGATGTTATTATTAGAAAGTAATGTGTATGCACTAGGTGATGTAGGGGTATAAGGACACCCTCCACGCCTGGAAGTAAGTTGTTAGATTTTTAACCCCAAGGTATTGCCGTCTATAGATGCTTAATGTACACTAGATTTTTCTGAAATGGGAAATGCATGTGTCGTGGGGTCATAGATAGGTAAATACTGGGGATGGTTAGATTGTGGAAAGTCAGAAAATTTTGCTCACCCAGAATTATGATATTTCAAGCAAGTTACAGTATCATCAGGGGGGAGTGTATGATTCGCAAAATTGGACTTTATATTAATATGGGTCAAATGGCAGAAGAGGCCATGATTTTAAAGACTGTTTTAAAAGAAGCCCAGAAAAAGGGGCATACAAAATGGCCGCCATACCATGTGACCAGCTTATTGGGACACTTTAAAATGGTTCCTGCGCAACCTCAGACAGATTTGTGGATTCAACCCACAGTAAGTTCTGGAAGCCGTTTCTGAGAGAACGAAACCAGACCCACAGGTATGCATATGGATTAGATGCAGATCTAGTCAAGATCGGCCTGGAGACAGAGGCCATCAAAATGTTGCCCCAGACAAAAGGGGACAATTTCATATTCATGAGAACAGCACCCAGGACTAGATAATGAGATCAGCAGGCCATTCAAAACAATGAAGGTAATTCTAGACCAGAGATGGGCCTGTTACCAGCCGTTTAAGACATTTTAAATATAATAACTACCCCACTGTGCTCCGAGCCCGCCAAAAATAAAACAAAGACTAACCTGATTTTGGGCGGGAAGTGAAGCCTCTGGAAGAAAGGTATATCTGGAAGACTTTACGGCAGTTGGAGCAAGCTGGCAGCTCGGGACAAGCAGGCTTGAGCTTGAACACAGACACGCCGGGTTGGAGAGCTGGAAACACGCAGCTTGAATCTGGACACCCAGAAGAAGGAGCAGTTAATCGCAGGAGGAAGAAGAAAGCTAAACATCGAGAAGGCCGTCTCGAAACCGGCGTTCCGCCCCGGGGAAGCACATCGGGAGATCATCGACCGTCCCCGGGCCATTGCCGGAATGAGAGGCCATCGACCCAACTTGGGAGAAGAAACAAAAAAATAAAGGTCCCAAGCGAAGAAACCTTCCAGCCACCCCAGCTCGGGAGAAGGGAGGAAAGGAACCTGAAGAAGCGATGGGAGCCAGCCCAAGGCTCCTCTAACCAGGGTCGAGCCGACGATCCTCGACCCCACTGACACCCAGGCCCGCCGGTGTCCAGCCGCCCCCGACCCCCACCTCAGGAGAGAGGTGTGGCACAGCTCGCAGGAGCTCCACGATCCATGTGGAGACGAGATGCCTGAAAGGACCAAACACAGACTCAATTTCAAAACCTTGCACTTCCTAGTGGGATTGGTGAGCATGTTTCTGGCCCTTCACAATCAGATCTAGATAGGTTTAATAAGGGGGTGGATTTAAGGGTACAATTAACATGAGTTGTTGTCCCTCGATGTTCCGTGTGTTTCCTTATTTCATAATGATCTTTGTAGAGTATAAGATGCCTGTATTTGTTTTAGTTAATACTGTGTTGTTATGATTTGTTTGTGTGTTTTTCCCTCCCATGTACTCCCTTATCTGCTTGCATTTGATTTAATAATTTTCCTTATGTAATAAATTTCATTTTGTTTCATCAAACTTGGTCTACAAGAGTTTTCTCTACATTGTAGTTCATGCGCCTGAGTCCAGAGTACAGAATCTAAGGGGCGAGTGGGTCGAACCACTCAAGGTTTACTGTGCAAGAGAGAGAGGCCTCTAGAGAGAGAAACCTCAGGGAAACCTCTCGAGGAAAACCCCTTACAGTATTTCTCTCTTTCTCGCTTTTTTCCAAACTTAACTTTTGTGGTTCATAGTTTCTAGGGTCTCTGTTGTGTAGCGGGGAGTGCTGGTAAACAAGGGTCCTTGAGTATATCATTTAATTGTAGTGTAATTGGTGGGATTGATTTGATTTAATTTAATTTGAATTAATTAAAGGTTAAGTAATGGCAGTACAGCTCGGCGCCATGGTATGCTCCTCCTGCACTATGTGGGAAATCAGGGACACTTCCTGTGTCCCTGACAACCATGTGTGCGGGAAGTGTATCTAGCTGCAGCTACTGGCAGACCGCATTGCGGTGCTGGAGCTGTGAATGCATACATACTGGAGCATTCGCGATGCTGAGGACGTCATGTATAGCATGTTTAATGAGTTGGTCACACCACAGGTAAAGGCTGCACAAGCAGGAAGGGAATAGTTGACCACCAGGCAGATTAGTAGGCGCAGGCAGGTAGTGCAGGGGTCCCCTGTGGCCATCCCCCTCTCAAACAGATATATCATTTTGGATATTGTTGAGGGAGATGGCTTATCGGGGGAAGACAGCAGCAGCCAACTTCCTGGCACCATGGGTGTTTCTGCTGCACAGGACAGGAGGAAAAAGAATGGGAGAGCTATAATAATAGGGGATTATATTGTAAGTGGAATAGATAGGCGTTTCTGCGACCGCAAATGAGACTCCAGGATGGTATGTTGCCTCCCTGGTGCAAGGGTCCAGGATGTCTCGGAGCAGCTGCAGAGCATTTTGGACGG
The DNA here is from genome assembly GCF_052327205.1 of Somniosus microcephalus. Taxonomy (NCBI): domain Eukaryota; kingdom Metazoa; phylum Chordata; class Chondrichthyes; order Squaliformes; family Somniosidae; genus Somniosus; species Somniosus microcephalus. The sequence continues at coordinate 305,051,580 of NC_140990.1, read as the reverse complement.
GGAGGGTGAACAGCCAGTTGTCATGGTGCATATAGGTACCAACGATATAGGTAAAAACTGGGATGAGGTCATAAAAGCTGAATATAGGGAGTTAGGAGGTAAATTAAAAAATAGGACCTCAAAGGTAGTAATCTCAGGATTGCTACCAGTGCCACGTGCTAGTCAGAGTAGAAATAGAAGGATATTTCAGATGAATACGTGGCTAGAGGAATGGTGCAAGGGGGAGGGATTCAAATTCGTGGGACATTGGAACCGGTCCTGGGGGAGGTGGGACAAGTACAAACTGGACGGTTTGCACCTGGGCAGGACCGGGACCGATGTCCTAGGGGAGTATTTGCTAGTGCTGTGGGGGAGGGTTCAAACTAAAATGGCAGGGGGTTGGGTACCTGTGCAGGGGACAGAGGAAAGGGAAACAAGGATAGAAGCAAAAGACAGGAAGGAGAAAAGCAAAAGTGGCAGTCAGAGAAATCAAGGTTTTAAGTCAAACATGGCCACAGTAAGTAATAATTCTAAAAGGTCTAAGAGTGTTAAAAAAACAACCCTGAAGGCTTTGTGTCTTAATGCGAGGAGCATTCATAATAAGGTGGATGAATTGGCTGCGCAAATAAATGTAAACGGATATGATATGATTGGGATTACGGAAACATGGCTCCAGGGTGACCAAGGCTGGGAGCTCAACATACATACATAGACATAGACATAGACATAGAAGATAGGAGCAGGAGTGCAACGAGACCTGGGTGCCCTTGTGCACCAGTCGCTGAAGGTAAGTATGCAGGTGCAGCAGGCGGTTAAGAAGGCAAATGGTATGTTGGCCTTCGTAGCGACAGGGTTTGAGTATAGGAACAAGGATGTCTTGCTGCAGTTGTACAGGGCCTTGGTGAGACCACACCTTGAGTATTGTGTGCAGTTTTGATCACCTTATCTGAGGAAGGATGTTCTTGCCATGGAGGGAGTGCAGCGAAGATTCACCAGACTGATACCTGGGATGGCAGGAATGACGTATAAGGAGCGATTGGGTCGATTGGGCTTATACTCGCTGGAGTTCAGAAGAATGAGAGGGGATCTCATTGAAACTTATAAAATTCTAACAGGACTAGACAGATTAGATGCAGGAAGGATGTTCCCGATGGCGGGGGAGTCCAGAACCAGGGGTCACATTCTAAGGATAAGGGGCAAGCCATTTAGGACAGAGATGAGGAGGAATTTCTTCACCCAGAGAGTGGTGAACCTGTGGAATTCTTTACCACAGAAGGCAGTTGAGGCCAATTCATTAAATATATTCAAGAAGGAGTTAGATATATTTCTTAAGGCTAAAGGGATCAAGGGATATGGGGAGAAGGCGGGGACAGGGTACTGAGTTTGGATGATCAGCCATGATCTCATTGAACGGCGGAGCAGGCTCGAGGGGCCGAATGGCCTACTCCTGCTCCTATACTCTATGTTTCTATGTTTCTATAAAAACATACGCTTGGCAGGCTCCTCTACTTTTATTTTGAAATATTGGGGTAGATTTTCATCTCCACCGCCTGAGCAGTAATCTGTAGACCTGGTTGTCCACATTTTATAGAATCTGCCATTTTCATTTCATTGATTTCAAGGTGGTTCTGAAACAGACAGGAAATCAGCTCCATAAATTACCGCCTAATGGTGAAGATGAAAATTTACCCCATTGACTCAGTAAAGAATTTTAAAAAGAAATGTAACTTAAAATAGTGAGGAAAATTTAGTTGCCTCCCCTCTAAAAATTAAACAGAAAAGACTTGAATTTCTATAATTCCTTATCACATCACATCTCCCAGGAACGTCTCAAAGGCAAACATAGCAGCCGTTTTGCACACTGCACTGTTCCATAAACAGTGATGCGATGGATGACCAATTAATTTGTGTTTGATGGAGTTGTCTGAGGGAAGAATGTCGTGCTGGTCAGGACTCTAGAGGAGCTCCCTGCTCTTCTTCGAATAGTGTGATTAACATCCACCGGAACAGGTAGATGATGCCTCACTTGGAGGGCAGCACTCCAATTGTGCAACAGATTCTGAGTATTGCACTGAGCTGTCAGCCTAGATTATGCACTCAAATTAGGATACAGGAATGAAAGCCACAACTTGCCAACCCAGAAATGCTATCAATTGAGCCAGCCAACAGTGTAAATTCTAGATTAGTTCTTATCTCCAGTTTCTAAGCTGCAATAGGAAAAAAAACAGTGATTTCTGGACTGACAATTGTTGCAGTTGTAAATATTTACACTACATCCATATGCTCAACATTCCAGATGATTACTTACAGTGTTTAGTGTCATCTTTACTGAATTCTTTTATATTTATTAACTTCCAGTTTTGAATATTATCAGGAACAGAATTAAAATTAAGATGTTGAGGTGTATAAAACTGTAATCTATTATTGGCCCGTATTTTCCGATCAGAGGCTTCCTGCGTGCGGAGGCCTCCGATCTGGAAAAAATCTGCGGACTTACCTGAGGGCTCCCGAGGTGCATATACTTCCATTCCTGGGCCTCTCCAACTCAAAATGCGCAGGGCCCACGTATCCCAGGGGCGCATGCAGTTCGCAAGCGTCCCTGGGATCAAGTTTGCCATGGAGAGCCAATAGGAGAAGGGAATCTCCCTTCATACACTTGACAGATAGACCTGTCAAACATATGAATGGAGATCACCCCAAAAACACTGTAAAACATTAAATAAATAAATTTTAAAAAATCACATTTTTAAAATGAGTTGAAATTACAATAAATTAAATATTTTAAACAAAACTTAAATTTTTTGAAAAAAGTAATTAACCTTTTTTACGGGGCTAAAAATAAACTTACCTTTTTAAAAGTATTTTTAAATGATAAATGAGTGAAATTTTAAAAAAACTTTTTTTCAAATCTTATGCTGGTAAAAGCAGGCCTTATGCCTGGCTTTTTGGTGCAATTCCCCCGATATCGGTGTAACCGGGGCAAATGATTGCTATATTTTAAGCGCAAATTGCGTTCAACGATCTGCGATCTTTTGCGCTAGTTTTAATAACATCTTGCTAGAAGCAGGCCCCACCCACAAAACTGCCCACGCCCCCAGGATGAATTAATCACCATTGGGAGTTCCCGCTAATTGTGCTCGTTTGCAGGCCTTCGAGGAGGCTCCAAAAATTAAGCTGGATCTTTTGGGCACAAGGATGTTTTGAAAGGTTTTGATGAATTTATTTTTAAAATTTACTAAGGAACTGACTGCAGTACCCCAATCTAAATAGAAAATAGTTTTGTATATATTTTTAAAGTCATTTTCAGTCATTTAAAATCGGGTTACTCACATGTGGTGGGTTGACACTGTGATTTAAAATGCTTAGCTTTTGTGATAAACCCATTTTCAGCTGTACTAATCAAACTTTACCAAGTTACCACTCTTAAATATATCAAGGAATATATTTTAAAGCAAAATTTTCTTCAAAAAAAAAAGTTACGTTTTAAAACACTGCCCGATTGCGCTGGTTCGTGGCAGATTTTCCTTTTGGAGGTATGCAAATGAGTTTGAGCGGAAACTCAGTGGGGGGGGAGGGGAAACACTTTTCAAAACAGGCGCCATTTTGGGCGCAGTTTGCGCTGGAATTGACGATTGCGCCCAAAGCAGAAACGTTACCCCCAGGGGCTTAACCTGGAGCAACATGTAAAAATAGCAGTGGTTTTTATGCCAGGAATGTGATTAGTGTAATAAGCATTGTGTATACATATTGCCACAGAAAGTGTACATAAGTATTTAATAAAGTATTTTATTGATTTTCACAAGACACTTGTTATATTGTTAATTTTTACATCATGCAGGCAACCTGCTCCCATTTTGTTGTTTACTGATCCATAAATAATATATTCGGATTTCAAAGCATGCCTTTTTAAGGGGCAACATATTTATAAGTAACGATATTCTAACATGGTCTGCTCAGAGGTCGAACTCCAAACTATCGTCAACACCTTCACCGAAGCGTATGAGAGCATGGGCCTTACACTAAACATCCGTAAGACAAAGGTCCTCTACCAACCTGCCCCCACCACACAGTACTGCCCCCCGATTATCAAAATCCATGACAAGGCCTTGGACAAGGTGGACCACTTTCCATACCTCAGGAGCCCACTGTCAACAAGGGCAAATGTCGACGACGAAGTCCAACACCACCATCAGTGTGCCAGTGCAGCCTTCGGTCACCTGAGGAAGAGAGTGTTTGAAGACCAGGACCTCAAACCCGGCACTAAGCTCATGGTCTACAGAGCAGCAGTGATACCCGCCCTGCTGTATGTCTCAGAGACATGGACCATGTACAGCAGGCACCTCAAAGCACTGGAGAGGTACCACCAACGCTGCCTCCGCAAGATCCTGCAAATCCATTGGCAGGATAGGCGCACCAACATCAGTGTTCTTGCTCAGGCCAACATCCCCAGCATTGAAGCTTTGACCACGCTCGATCAGCTCCGATGGATGGGTCACATTGTCCGCATGCCCAATACGAGACTCCCAAAACAAGTGCTCTACTCGGAACTCCGACATGGCAAGAGAGCCCCAGGTGGGCAGAGGAAACGCTTCAAGGACACCCTCAAAGCCTCCTTGAAAAAGTGTAACATCCCCACCGACACCTGGGAATCCCTGGCCCAAGACTGCACAAAGTGGAGGAGAAGCATCAAGGAAGGTGCCGAGCACCTCGAGTCTCTTCGCCGGGAGCAAGCAGAAGCCAAGCGCAGGCAGCGCAAGGAGCACACATCAACCCAAGCACCCCACCCACCCGTCCCTTCAACCACCATCTGCTCCACCTGTGACAAAGGCTGTAGGTCCCGCATTAGACTCATCAGTCACCTGAGAACTCATTTTTAATGTGGAAGCAAGTCAGCCTCGGTTCCGAGGGACTGCCTAAGAAGAACCTGGAGCAACATGTAAAAATAGCAGTGGTTTTTATGCCAGGAATTTGTTTAGTGTAGTAAGCATTGTGTATACACATTGCCACAGAAAGCGTACATAAGTATTTAATAAAGTATTTTATTGACTTTCACGAGACACTTGTTATATTGTTAATTTTTACATCATGCAGGTCACCTGCTCCAATTTTGTTGTTTACTAATCCATAAATAATATATTCGGATTGTAGTGTATGTACCTTTAAGAGAGAACTACTTTTAAAGCTCCTGTATACTGTAGCACCGGCAGTGACCACACCTGTATATAAGCCTTGAACATGCCTCTGTACCCCAGTCTTGAGACTACCCTACTCCAGTAAATACCTGTTAATTGTTAAGTTACAGCATCCATGTGGGTATTGAAAAACATCATACTCTCAGAATCACGGATCTAACAGTGGCGATGAGTGTCGATTCGAACCTACCTGCAACTCTGCATTTCCTTTCGAGGATTCGCTCCGGGAGGGCAGTGGAAAATAGTCGAGACCAGAAACACGGGCGTCGACCATGAGCAACCGCCCAGTCGTCCGGCAGAGAGTGAACATCACAGGGGAGGCTGTGGAGAGCCGGGCTTGGTTCCCCAGCCACGACGATCAGCAATAGACTGACGACAGGTACAGCGCAGACCCTTCCCGGACAGCGGCGGCTGGAGCCGACCGACGGCGGAGAGAAAGCCGAGCAGCGTCGACGGGGTAAGACAGAAGGTGAAGCGCACAGGGCGCAGCCGGGGGTTGAAAACCGAGCGGCGTCGAGGAAAAACAAAACAGAGAGAGAGAGGGTAAAGCAACAGCCGGGTTCAGGACCGAGTGGCGGAAATGGGAAAGGCGCACAGAAAAAAAAGCAGAACGCGCAGAGCACAGCCAGGGCTCAAGGGCTGAACAGTGTCCATGGGGAGAAGAAGGGAGAGCGCAGGAGACGCCATTGAGTCGCAGAGAAGAAGGAAGAGCGTGGCAGACGCCATTTTTAGAAGCCGCAGCGAAGAAGAAGGGCGAGCGTGGGAAGAAAGGAAAGCGCAGGAGATGCCATTTTGTGCCAGCGGAGAAGAAGGGGAAGCGCGGGAGATGCCATTTTTGACAGTTAAATTACACCCAGGGATGCCGAAGAGTGGCAGTATCTCTACATTCGACAATGAAGTCGAAGATTGGGCGACATATGTGGAACGTATTGAGGTGTACTGCACGGCAAATGAAGTGCCAGATGCTAGGAAAGCACTGGTTTTGTTCAATTCCATGGGTGCAAAAACTTATGGGTTACTGCGAAACCTAATAACCCCAAAGAAGCCTGTGAACAAGAATTTCGAAAGCATAGTAGAAATCCTACAGGACCACTTAAACCCCACACCGCTGCTGATAGCAGAACGATTTAAGTTCCATAAAAGGAACCAACACAAAGACGAAAGCAATGCTGAGTACCTAACGGAACTGCGCAAGCGATCGAAACACTGCCAGTTTGGAGCGGGGCTAGCAGATACGTTAAGGGACAAGTTTGTGTGTGGGCTGCAAAGTGAAGGAACCCAGAAACAGCTTCTATCAGAAAAGGATCTTACGCTGGACAAGGCTTTCAGTATGGCAGTATCACATGAAGCAGCCGCAAGGGGCACTGCAGAGATACAACGGAGACAGCAAGAATATGGCACCAATGAAATGTCCTATGGAACAGGGAAGTGCTATTGCTGCGGCAGAACAACACATGACCAGAAGGATTGTTGGTTCAAGGACCAAGTGTGCAGACAGTGTGGAAAAGCAGGACACATAGCAAGAGTCTGCAGGTCTGGGAAGAAAACCAACAGTAAGAAATCTCCACAGGAGAAGTACAAAAAGGTACACCAGGTGATGGACAGTAGTTCAGACGAACAGAAAAGTGACACAGACTCCGGAAGCAAGGAGCTGGGTTGTCTAAAACTACATAAGGTAACCAAAATGGAGGATCACCAGACTATCTGGGTTACACTCAAGATAGACGGAGTCCAAGTGAAAATGGAATTGGACACAGGGTCAGCCCTAACAGTCATAAACCAAAGGGACTACAAGCGGCTATTTTCACATATACCCTTGAAAGCTACAGAGATTGTCTTGAAGACGTACACGGGGCAAAAAGTCTACCCGAAAGGAAAAATAAGGGTGAAAGTGACATATAAAGGCCAGGAAATACCTAAAATGGATATATATGTATTGCCAGATGGAGGACCACCACTGCTAGGACGTGAATGGATCCGGAAGATACAATTAGATTGGCATTCCATACAGGCACTGAAGGTTGAGGCCAAAGAGGATGACGACGTCACACCTGGACGACTGTCAAAAATGCTAACTGATGCAAAAGAAGTGTTCCAGGAGGGACTCGGAACACTAAAAGGCATAACAGCAACGATTAAAATAGAGGAAAATGCAAGCCCAAAATTTCTTCAGGCCAGACCAGTGCCTTATGTGATCAGACCAGCTGTCGAAGCAGAGCTGGAAGGGTTGGAACGTTCAGGAGTACTGTCCAAAGTAGACTGGAGCGAGTGGGCTACACCCATCGTTCCTGTAATGAAGAGGTCGTTGAGTAATATGCCTGGGGAACCAAAGAAGGTCCGCATCAGTGGGGATTTTAAGGTGACAGTGAACCCAGTCCTTCACACGGTACAATATCCGCTTCCACGAATTGAGGATATTTTTACCTCGCTATCTGGAGGTAAACGCTTCACCAAAATTGATCTAGCCCAGGCGTACTTGCAAATGGAGGTAGAAGAAGCCTCGAAACAATACCTTACGATTAACACTCATAAATGTCTTTATCAATACAACCGGCTGGTGTTCGGGGTAGCATCGGCTCCGGCTATTTGGCATAGGGCGATGGATCAAGTCCTGCAAGTGATTCCAGGGACCCAGTGTTATTTGGACGACATCCTGGTCACGGGCGAAAATGACAGTGATCACCTCGCCAACTTGGAGAAGGTGCTCACCAGATTAAGGGAATATGGGCTACGAGCTAATCGCCACAAGTGCGAGTTTTTCCAGAAGCAGATCTCGTATTGTGGCCATGTCATCGATGAAGAGGGGTTACATAAGTCCCCTGAAAAGATTGAGGCAGAAGTCAAGGCTCCAGCACCGGAAAATGTGTCACAACTGAGGTCGTTCCTCGGGCTGGTAAACTACTACCATAAGTTCTTACCAAATTTGTCCACGGTGTTACACCCACTGAACACCCTACTGCAAACAGGGGTACCATGGAAGTGGAATGACGAACATAGATGAGCTTTCCAGAAGTGTAAAGAATTGATCACATCAAAAGAGGTGTTGGCCCATTTCAACCTAGCACTACCAATTCGTTTGGCATGTGATGCATCACCCTATGGTATTGGAGCGGTGCTGTCGCACAAATTCCCAGACGGGTTGCAGCGGCCAGTAGCCTTTGTGTCTCGGTCACTAACCTCAGCCGAGTGCAACTACGCCCAGATTGGCAGGGAGGCCCTCAGCCTAGTATGGGGAGTAAAAAAATTCAACCACTATCTGCATGGGCAGAAGTTCACCTTGCTGACTGACCACCAACCACTTGTCTTCATCTTTAGTCCTAAGAAGGGCGTTCCAGTGATGACGGCACAACGGTTACAAAGATGGTCCCTGTTTCTAGGGGCGAATCAATATGAAATAGAATATAAAGGCACGAAACAGCATGGAAACGCTGATGGGCTATCGCGCCTGCCACTGCCTACCATGGAGGAAGCACCAGCAGTGGACCCTATCGAGATATTTTATTCGTCAATTATTGAACGATTGCCAGTAACGAACGCGGATATAGAGAAGGAGACCCGCAATGATCCGACGCTGTCTCGGGTATATGATTTGACGGTGTGGGAATGGCCAACACATGGCGACTCACTGTTGCCAGCATTCTCATCCAGAAGAGAACAGCTGTCAGTATGCCAGGGGACAGTGATGTGTGGATCCAGAGTGGTGATTCCACCCAAGTTAAGGGAGAGAGTGCTAAATGAGCTACATGAAGGTCATCTGGGGGGAGTGAAAATGAAAAGCCTTGCTAGGGCTTATGTGTGGTGGCCGGGAATCGATCAACAAATCGAAGACCTAACCAAGAGCTGCTCAGGATGCCAGAAGGTCCAAAATGCACCACCACATGCCCCTCTACACCCATGGGAGTGGTCCTCCTCTCCATGGCAACGGGTGCATATTGATTTTGCTGGTCCATTCATGGACTCCATGTTCTTAATAGCAGTGGATGCTCATTCGAAGTGGCCTGAGGTGATAAAAATGTCCTCAACCACTACAGAGAAAACGATTGCAGTCCTACGGACCATATTTGCCAGAAACAGCTTGCCAGAGCAGATTTGCTCTGATAATGTACCACAGTTTGTGTCCGAAGAGTTTCAAAAATTTATGAGAAGGAATGGGGTAAGGCATTACACATCCGCCCCGTATCATCCAGCCACAAATGGATTGGCTGAGAGGTTCATACAAACCTTTAAGAAGGCGATAAAGGCCATGTGCGACGATGAAATTCCACTAGAGCATAAGGTGGACAATTTCTTATTAGCCTACCGAAACGCGACACATGCAGTTACCTACCAGATCCCGGCCATGATGTTCTTTAACCGAAGGCTGCGATCTCGTCTGGACTTGCTTAGACCAAATGTGCGAAGAAATGTTGAGGATAAACAATTCCAGCACATCAATGAGAAGCCGACAAGGAGCTTCAATGTAGGACAACCAGGCTTGGCCCGTGACTACCGAACAGAGAAATGGCAACCCGGAACGATATGCACACGGCAGGGGCCATTAATGTGCACAGTGGATGTCGGGGAGAACATTGTGAGACGCCACGTTGATCAGATCTTAGCGTCACAGGAACGAGTCAACCCCATGTCTTGCGTACCTGGGGATGAACCCGACATACCGGTAGCATCTACCTCCGAACCAGTAGCAGTGGAACCCGATGAACTAACCGATGAAAAGGGGCCAGAATCGCCTCCGCACCAAGAACAAGAACCTCAGGAAAGGCGCTGTCCCGAAAGGATCAGGATGCCGCCCCAAAGACTGAATCTATAAATGGACTATTGTTGTTTAATGTACATGTTAAAGTGTTAATTGTTATTTGAATATTATGGTTACTACTAATCTAAAAGGGGAGGAATTGTAGTGTATTTACCTTTAAGAGAGAACTACTTTTACAGCTCCTGTATACTGTAGTACCGGCAGTGACCACACCTGTATATAAGCCTTGAGCATGCCTCTGTACCCCAGTCTTGAGACTACCCTACTCCAGTAAATACCTGTTAATTGTTAAGTTGCAGCATCCGTGTGGTTATTGAAAAACATCATACTCTCAGAATCACGGATCTAACACGGATTGCAAAGCATGCTTTTTTAAGGGGCAACATAGTTATAAGTAATGATATTCTAACATGGTCTGCTCTATTATAATAGCTCTGATGCATATTTGCTTTTTGATATGTATCTGCTCTGAGATTGCACTTTGAGATACTGGCAGACAGATGTGTGATATGTTTCTTTGAAATTCCTCACTCCACTTTTTTTAATGGAACCATTAATCCGTTTCAGACAAATGGTGTTAAGCATTTGGATGCCAGTGCACCACAGCACAATTTCAGGTGAATAGTATTTGAGAAAAGGCACAAAAACATGGCTGGAAAAAGGAAAAAACACCCAACTTCATAGAATAAACCAGCAGTATAACAATGTCACCCGTGGCTCAGTGGTAGCACGCTGGCCTCTTGGGTCATGAAGGTTGCTGGTTCAAGTCTCGTTCACAGAGGTTTGAACACATAATCCCAGGCTGACACGTCAATGCAGTACTGAGGGAGTGCTGCACTGTCAGAGGTGCAGTCTTTCAGATGAGATGTTAAACTGAGGCCTTGTCTGGCCTCTCGGGTGGACCTACAATATCCCATGGCACTATCTTGCAGAAGAGAAGGGGAGTTCACCCTGGTGTCTTGGCCAATACTTATCCCTCAATCAGCACAGAAAAACAGACTATCTGGCCATTATCACGTTGCTGTTTGTGGAACCTTACTGTGTGCAAATTGACTGCCAGGTTTCCTACATTACAAAAGTGACTGCACTTGAAAAGTTCTTGATTGGCTGTAAAGTGCTTTAGGGCATCCTGAGGTTGTGAAAGGCACTATATAAATGCAATTTCTTTCTTGCTATGTTTCAAAATGGCTCACCGGGTGTGGGGGAGGGGGAATGGGAGGCCATATTTCAGAAAATTAGTGTAATATTTCCTGATACAGGAGCAAGGGGGTGTAAAAAAATATTAGGAGGTGTAGCTTGTACATAGGCAGCAGGAGACACATCACCCAGCAGCTAGGTCTGGGCAAGAGGAGCAACGTCTGTAGGAGGTCCTGTTAGAGATTGAGCAATATCAGAGCCAAAACTGCAGGGAAACCCTCAGGCACAGCGGAAGCACTGTAGCACAGCCATCAGGCAGTGCCAAACAAATCGAGGCTCTGTACGGATGCCACAGGGATCAATCAGCCCATGCATCAGCATTGCCAATGCCACATCAATAATTACTCCTATTCTCTGGAGAATCAGCAGGATCTTATTGTGGAGTCTGACCGTGCAAAATGCCAGAAAGACAGAGCAGGTGGACAGCTCCTAAATCATCATTTACTGCAATCTCCACTTGCTCAATAATCTTCCAAATTCAGAAAGACAAAAATAGAATGATGACTTCAGTTTTGAATAGATACCATTGTCATGATTCTGCTTCATAATCCTTTATATTTCTCTCCTGTCAGTAGATGACTGTTAACATATTTTACATGCTTTTGGTGGAATCGTGTTCATGAAGACAATGCAGTATTTGGCACACAAAAGGTAAGAGAATTAACATTGCTCCTACCTGCTGTGCAGAATCCATTCTCACAGCAGAGAATAATGAGACGAAGAAAGCCAGAAGAAGCTGAATTTTGGAAATAATACAGTGCCCTCCTTGAACAGTGCATTAACCCACTGGATTGCTGCATCTTGACTATTCTTGTAATGAGCACCATTTCTGTAATGCAACGTGCGGTAATTTGTTTACAGTCTTTTTAAGTGACTTGTATGTGCTTTGAAAAATTCGATAACAAGAGAATGCATTTTGCCCAGTTTCTGCAACCACGATGGATGATTTTTACATTGAGCCACCTCTAAAGATTTGAAGATGCTGCGTGCATATGATTTTACTGTAGTGGTAGGCAAAAACAAATCAATTTTCATGATTAAAATAGATCATAAATTCAAATCTGCTGCACTTCCAAGATGCACCAGAAAAGCAAGTCAGATACATTTACATAATTATTGCAAGGTAAAGAGTAAAGAAGTAATAGTCACAGAAATTTAAACAAGCGGTGCTGTACCTTTACTATTAAAGATACTAAAGGCTCTGTCATTATACAATACTCAGAATACTGAGTCAGAAGGCTGTGGGTTCAAGTCCCATGCCAGAGAATTGAGCACAAAAATCTCGGCTGACACTCCAGTGCAGTGCTGAGGGAGTGCTGCACTGTCGGAAGTGCCGTCTGCTCTCTCAGGTGGACATAAGCAATCCCATGGTGCTACTTTGAAGAAAAGCAGGGGAGTTATCCCCAGTGCCCTGGCCAGTATATATCCCTCAACCAACATCACTAAAACAGATTATCTGGTCATTATCACATTGCTATTTGTTGGAGCTTGCTGTGCGTAAATTGGCTGCCACGTTCCCTACATTACAACAGTGACTACACTTCAAAAAGTACTTAATTGGCTGTGAAGCGCTTTGGGTCATTCGGTGGTCATGAAAGTCGCAATATAAATGTAAGTCTTTCTTTACTTTTTCAAATACTCGGCAGTTTAGGTACTTTAAAAATATTTTCACTATTATGACATACAGACATATGAACTTAAAGGAACCATTCATTAAAGCTACTCTAAACAATAGATCTATTGGCTACTGTGCCAAATGAGTTTAATGGTTATTTGTAGCATAGCAGAGGATTTCAAGACCAAATCAAATAAAAGAAAGGTGCAAAAAAAAACACAGGCATTAATCTGCATAGGTTAAGATCAATCTGAACAATGCAAAGGAGGTTTGATTATAGCTTTTGGAACCACAGGCATCAAGCGTACAAAGATCAGCTTTAAACTAAAGATTTTCAAAATATTAGGACAAGCTGTGCAATTTAAAGCTGCGGAGTCCTGCACTCATTTTCTTTTGAGACACCAAGGTGTAGGGTAACAGCTCATAGTACAGGATACCAGCCAAGCACAAAACGTAGCAGAGAAGATTGCAGTGGTTAATTGTTTTCAGTACAGTTTTAAAGTACTTTTGGAATAATCTTAAAACGGCTCTAGTAATGTAAAGTCAGTTTTATTGAATCAAGTTTGAGGCTATTGGTGAGCTATGTTAGCCTGACTTGGCAAAAGGCTGGTGTTAATCTGAAGCTGATTTTCTTCGTTATGCCTAAGTAACTGAGAGTAAATACAATAAATTTGAAACTATCTTATTTCTGTAATTAAGAATAAATCAAATTATATTAGTTTGGAGAGTGCAAAAATGAAAACAAAAGTGGGACACTCTAGCTTTGCATTAATAATCATACAGATTTGGGTGCATGTATATCTGTTGTTGTCAAGTACTAATGTATATCCAAGCATATCAGAAAACTGCCCATACATTTTCTACCTTCACTGGCAAGCAATTTGTTAAGCTTTGTACTATTACATAAGAACATAAGAAATAGGAGCAGGAATAGGCCACTTGGCCCCTCGAGCCTGCTCTGCCAGTCAATAAGATAATGGCTCATCTTGGGCTCACAGCCACTTCTCCGCCTGCTCCCCATAACCCTTCACTCCCTTATCTTGCAAAAATCTGTCTATCTCCACCTAAAATGTATTTAATGACCCAGCCTCCACAGCTCTCTGGGGCAGAGAATTCCACAGATTTACGACCCTCTGAGAGAAGAAATTCCTCCTCATCTCGGTTCTAAAAGGGCGACCCTTTATTCTGAAACTATGCCCCCGAGTTTTAGATTCCCCCATGAGGGGAAACATCCTCTCTGCATCTACCTTGTCGAACCCCCTCAGTATTTTATATGTTTCAATAAGCTCACCTCTCATTCTTCTAAATTCCAATGAGTATGGACCCAACCTGCTCAACCTTTCCTCATAAGTCAACCCGCTCATCTCTGGAATTAACCGTGTGAATCGTCTCTGAACTGCCTCCAATGCAAGTATATCCTCCCTTAAATAAGGAGACCAAAATTGTACGCAGTACTCAAGGTGTGGTCTCACCAATACCTTGTACAGTTGTAGCAGGACTTCCCTGCTTTTATACTCCAAACCCCTTGAAATAAAGGCTAACATTCCATTTGCCTTTTTGATTACTTGCTGTACCTGCATGCTAACTTTTTGTGTTTCATGCACAAGGACCCCCAGGTCCCACTGAACTGTAACATTATGTAATCTCTCTCCATTTAAATAATAGTTTGCTTTTTTATTTTTCCTGCCAAAGTGGATAACCTCGCACTTTCCCACATTTTACTCCATCTGCCAAATGTTTGCCCATTCACTTAGCCTGTCTATATCCATTTGCACATTCTTTGAGTCCTCTGCACAACTTGCTTTCCCACCCATCTTTGTATCATCTGCAAACTTGGCTACATTACACTCAGTCCCTTCATCCAAGTCATCAATGTAAATTGTAAATAGTTGAGGCCCCAGCACTGATACCTGTGGCACCCCACTAGTTACTGTTTGCCAACTGGAAAATGACCTATTTATCCCAACTCTCTGCTTTCTGTTAGTTAGCCAATTCTCTATTCATGCTAATATATTACCCCCAACTCCGTGAGCTCTTATCTTATGCAGTAACTTTTTATGTGGCACCTTATCAAATGCCTTCTGGAAATCCAAATACACGACATCCACTGGCTTACCTTTGTCCACCCTACTCATTACATCCTCAAAGAACTCCAGCAAATTTGTTAAACATGATTTCCCTTTCATAAAACCATGCTGACTCTGCCTGACTGCATTATGATTTTCCAAATGCCCTGCTACTGCTTCCTTAATGAAGGACGCCAGCATTTTCCCAATGACAGATGTTAGGCTAACTGGTCTGTAGTTTCCTGCTTTCTGTCTCCCTCCTTTCTTAAATAGGGGTGTTACATTTGCGTTTTTCCAATCCGCTGGGACCTCTCCAGAGTCCAGGGAATTTTGATATATTGCAACTAATGCATCCACTATCTCTACAGTCACTTTTTTTAAGACCCTGGGATGCAGGCCATCTGGTCCAGGGGACTTGTCATCTTTTATTTATTTTACCAATTACTATTTCCTTAGTGATAGTGATTGTCTTTAGTTCCCCCCTCCCTGTGGTCCCTTGATTATCCATTATTGGGATGTTGTTAGTGTCTTCTAATAGATACAAAATATTTGTTCAGAGTCTCTGCCATTTCCCTGTTCCCCATTATTAATTCCCCAGTCTCATCCTCTAAGGGAACAACGTTTACTTTATCTACTCTCTTCCTTTTTATATACCTGTAGAGGCTCTTACTATCTGTTTTAATATTTCTTGCCAGTTTACTCTCATAATTCATCTTCTCTCTCTTTATTATTTTTTAGTCATCCTTTGCTGGTTTTTAAAAATTTCCCAATCCTCTGGTCTCCCACCAATCTTGGCAACATTGTATGCCTTCGTTTTCAATTTGATACCATCCTATACTTCCTTAGTTAGCCACGGATGGTGCTCCCTTCTCTTAAAATCTCTCTTTCTCACTGGAATATATTTTTGTTGAGAGTTATGAAATATCTCCTTAAATGTCTGCCACTGCATTTCAACTGTCTTACCCTTTAATTTATTTTTCCAGTCCACTTTAGCCAGTTCTGCCCTCATGCCATTGTAATTGCCTTTGTTTAAGATCAGGACACTGGTTTGAGATACAACTTTCTCACCCTCCAACTGAATTTGAAATTCAACCATGCTATGATCACTCTTTCCTAGAGGATCCTTTACTATGAGATAACTAATTAATTCTGTCTCATTACACAGTACCAGATCCAAGATAGCCTACTCCCTGGTTGGTTCCATTACATACTGTTCTAGGAAACCATCCCGGATGCACTCTATGAACTCCTCCTCAAGGCTACCATGGCCAATTTGATTTGTCCAATCAATATGGAGATTAAAATCACCTATGATTATTACCGTAGCTTTTTTACAGGTCTCCATTATTTGTTGATTTATACTCTGTCCAACAGCATTGCTACTGTTTGGGGGCCTGTAGACTATGCCCACCAGAGACATTTTCCCCATATTATTTTTTATCTCCACCCAAACCGATTCTACATCTTGATCTTCTGAGCCAATATCACTTCTCACCACTGCACTGATCCCATCCTTTACCAACAAAGCCACCCCACCTCCCTTTCCTTTCTGTCTATCCTTCTGAATTGTCGAATACCCTGGAATATTCAGTTCCCAGCCGTGGTCACATTACAACCACGTCTCTGTAATGGCGATCAGATCATACCCATTTGTATCTGTTTGTGC
This sequence comes from Somniosus microcephalus, assembly GCF_052327205.1. Classification (NCBI taxonomy): domain Eukaryota; kingdom Metazoa; phylum Chordata; class Chondrichthyes; order Squaliformes; family Somniosidae; genus Somniosus; species Somniosus microcephalus. The sequence continues at coordinate 305,035,112 of NC_140990.1, read as the reverse complement.
CGTCAACTCATCAATCTTGTGATGAATGCGGTGTGCATTCAGATATAGAGGCCTAGAAATTCAGTGGGCTTTGCGCCCAGTTACCGCCCAAAGAGGGCTTCTGCGCCAGTCTGGAAACTTTGGGCTAAATTCAGTGACGCGCTAATTGCGGCGGTAGCCGGTAGCGCTGCGCCGCCACCGATGACGTCATCAGTGTGCGCAGTGCCCCGGTTCCGCCCCGACACCGGCCCGACCCCCATCTTCAGTAGCGGCCGCCTCTTCCGTGGCAGCCGCCAGTAACATTCAGAGACCGGGGGCTAGATTTTCAGTATAGGCAGTTTTGGGGCGCTAACCTTAGCGCCCGCCCGAAGTTAGCGCCCGCCCCAATGTAGCGCCCCGTTGCCGGAAATTCAGTGGCTTCGCCCTAAGAGGTTGGTGGAGCGCTAAAAGAGGCGTTCCACTACTATCTTTAGGCGCTAAGCCAGCGGTCCAGAGGGATAGCGCCCAGGCGGGGCGCAGCGCGGGTGCGGTCATTTTTGGACTGACAGCAGACCCTGTGGCGCCGACCAGCTCTTAAAGGGGGAAGGGACGAATTGGTCTGCTGCCACGCCCTGCACACTGCAGCCTTGCAAAGAGGCCTCAACACTGCTGCTCAGCCCCAGGGAGTCATGGCAACGCCAGAGAAGGCCCGTCAGCGTGCCCTGCGCTTCTCAGAGGGTGATCTGGACATAATGGTCACAGCTCTGGAGGTGAGGCGCAAGATCTTGTTCCCAGAGAGTGGGAGGAATCCAACCCACCATGACTACACCAAAGCCTGGAAGCAGATCGCCCAGAGGGTGACGTTCACCGGCGATGCCCCCAGGACCCACAAACAATGTCATAAAAAATACAATGACCTGACCAGGATTGTCAGGGTGAGTACCCTTTCCAGTCTCCTCCTCATTCTTGCATGTACACCTGACATGATGGGCAAAGGGAGCTGAAAGTCCTATTGGCCAGCCCTCAGCCAGCAGCATTGGGACAGTCATGAGCATCAATTGGCCATTCGGCACTCTACACTCTGGCCAAGCTATTCCACCATGGCAGGCTGTGCACACTACATCAGGGCTTCACTCTGTCCAAGCTATTCCACCATGGGAGGCAGTGCACACTACATCAGGGCTTCACTCTGGCCAAGCTATTCCACCATGGGAGGCAGTGCACACTGCATCAGGGCATCACTCTGGCCAAGCTATTCCACCATGGGAGGCTGTGCACACTACATCAGGGCTTCACTCTGGCCAAGCTATTCCACCATGGGAGGCAGTGCACACTACATCAGGGCTACACTGCGCACTTACAGCCTGTCCTTTCTCTTGCAGGCTAAAGTAGCCTTTAATCGCCAGGCCCGTGCCAGGGGTGGCCGCGCCAAGCTGCAGAAGCTCACTCAGCTGGAGGAGCGTGTGTGTGTGCTCATGGGAGCCCGTGTGCTCGTCCCCACAGCGTGCGGAGTAGCCGACCCTCCACTGCCCGGCAATGGTAAGGACCTCGCCTTTTGGCCCTCTCGCGTCGCACTGGCCCATCCGAGCTACCTCCTTTGCCACTGTCCCACCAATGCGCTGAATGCCACCAGTCCTAACTCCCTCGCTGACGCCGTCTCCTCACTCTGAAGCTACTCTTGTGCATTCCTGCTTTCAGCTGGTGACGACCAGGACCCTGAAGCTGCCAGTGACAGCACCTCCGAGCAGGAAGAGGAGGAGGAGCAAGCCGGACCATCGGGGGAACAGTCACGTCCCGCAGGAGAGGAGGAAATGCTTGACACCTCCTCACTGGACGAGTGCCTGGAGGAACTGTCGCAGGGCAATGCAGCTTCTGGGACCAGTGGCGTCCAGCCACCCAGGAGCCGTGCGCGTGGCCCGCGGCCTTCCCCCCAAAGGGGGCAAGGATCAGAGGGGAGTGCTGCTGATCGGCACACTCGCCGCCACCAACGTGGCAAGGGTCCCCTAGTTCGGCCCCCTCCTCCCCAGCGGGAGAGTCGCGACTCCAGTCCGGACACCTTCACCTCGGAGGAGGTGCGGAAGCTGGATAAGATGGCCGAGGATTCGGACCGGCGCCACACGGAGCTCATGAGCGTGGTGGGGCGCATGCCTGAGGCCATCGAGTCGCTGGCGACCAGTGTGCGCGAGTTCGGGGCAGCAACTGCCGCGAGTGGCGGCATGCTGACTGATGCCGTCAAGACCCTGGCGGATGTGATGCGGGCGCACACCAGGACAACAGGGGCACTCACTGCTGCCACACGCGCTGTCTCAGGCAGGCATCGCCAGGGCAGCCGCCGCGCTGGACCATCCCAGCAAGCCGCCCCTCGGCTGATTGTTGCAGATCCTGCAGTGCGGGCCCGGCCGAGTGCCACCGCGCCACAGCACCAGCCAGCGCATCCCAGATGCCAGCTGGCCCACATTGCGCCATCCGTCGCCGCCATTCCCCCACTGGGGCATCAAGGGCAAGCGGCTGCAGCTGATGGTGGCCAGGCTCAGGTGCGCCACTCAGCAGACGGCCCCTCGAGGCCCAAACGCCGTGTAGGCCGCCCCCCAGCGGCATCTGGCGGAAGGGCATCTGAGCCTCAGGCGCCTTCCCCCAGCCTCGCAGCAGCCACTGGGCAGAGCTTGCGAAGGAGCAGCAGGCCGGGCAGGGGAGGCAGAAGGCTGGGCAAGGTCTCGCCCTCGCGGGCCACTCAGTAGAGGGTGTGGCCAGCTTTCCTTTTGTATGGCGGTGGCCATCTTTACTTTGCCCATGGTTGTGTTGTTGGAGGGCTTATTTTTTGCGTTAGGCCGACGTTGAGGCCCGGTTTGAAGAAATGTGGAGTGACTCCTCCCCAGTTTGTGGGAGTGAGTCGTTTGTTGGGCTTTTTGTGGGGCCCGTTTATTGTTTTTGGGGATTCATGTGGGAAGGGCTTTTCATTTTTGTGTAATAAATAATTATCTTTGTTCATGCAGTCTCCATGGTTGTTCTTCTTAGTGTTTGTTGGCTTCGCCGGCTGAGGGCTTGCGGAGCGGCTGCATTCATCTTCCCTAATGGCCCCTGGCCATTCCCTGACAGGGGGCTTAGAAGTACCGTGTAATAAGGTGGCGTCGTGCGGCCCTTGGCCCTGGTCGCTCCCTCCTGGGAACGTACTCCTGCTCCTCCTCCTCCTCCTCCTCATGCTCCTCCTGCTCCTCCTCCTGAGGTGCTGGTCCAACGTCAGGTGGCAGTGCCTGAGTCCTGCGGATAGCCAGGTTGTGTAGCATGCAGCAAACCCCCACAAATTGGGAGACCCGGTCCGGCGAATACTGGAGAGCTCCTCCGGAGCGATCAAGGCAGCGGAACCGCTGCTTGAGGACCCCAATAGTTTGCTCGATGATGTTGCGGGTGGTTTGATGGCTCTCGTTGTAGGCCTCTTCAGCAGCGGTCCTGGGCGCACGGAGCGGGGTCATGAGCCAGGTGCACAAAGGATAGCCTTTGTCCCCGAGTAGCCATCCTCTTGGGGGAGGCTGTGCCTGGAACATGTCATGCACAGTACTCTGCCGCAGGATAAAGGCATCGTGGCTGCTGCCTGGGAAGCTGGCATTGACTGCCATGATGCGCTGCTTGTGGTCACACACCAGCTGCACATTCAGAGAATGGTAGCCCTTCCTGTTGCGATACTGCTCGCCATGCTCCAGAGGGGCCCGCAAAGCCACATGCGTACAGTCAATGGCGCCCTGCACCAAGGGGAATTCCCCGAGTCTGGAAAATCCCAATGCGCGCTGATGCTGGCTCTCCAGGGCCATGGGGAAGGAGATGAATTGGCTTCTCCTTCTGAACAGTGCTTCGGTCACCTGGCGGATGCAGCGATGCGCGCCGTACTGGGAGATGTTTGCTATGTCCCCAGCAGCGTATTGGAAGGAGCCGGTGGCATAGAAGTTCAATGCCACTGTCACCTTCACTTCCACCGACAGAGACGTCCTGCACCTGAGCTTTGGCCGCAGATCTCGGCGAAGCAGGTGGCAGATCTCTGCAATCACCTCCTTTCAGAATTGGAGCCTTTTAACACATCGCGCGGCACTCATGTTTAGGTAGGAGCGCTGCTGGCAGTATAGCCTGACTGGGTAAGGCCTACGTGGCCGACGCCTGTAGCCCCCTCTGCCTCTAGCCAGGGCTGCCCCTCTCACAATGCATCTGCGAGCCCTACGGACATGGAGCTGCAGCTCCGCGTTGGCACCCCATGCAACCCCCATCAAATCCTGGCAAACACTCAAATTTCCAAAAGGCCACTTGCAGCGCTCTGGCCTGAGTCCAAAAATACCTGAGCTCTTGCTGCTTGAAACCAGTTAGCTATCCTCCTTGTTGTGTCTCCAGAAATGCGTTGCACAAGAGTGTTTTCTGAAAAAAGGCTGGCCTTTATACTGGAGAGCACGTCCCCTTTAATTTGCGCCCCCCGGAGCCCGCGCTGGTTGTGTTGCGTTCCTTTTTCCAAACGCTCCGGCCGCCAGCCGCACAATGGGGCGGTCCGACTGAAGTTTGGAATCGGGGCGGCCAAAGGGCGTTGCACGAGGATGTGACGTCATTTTCTGCGCGCGCATCCGGGCGGGCGCTAAACTTTGCGCCGGCGCTAACGGGCAACTTAATTTGGGGCGGGGCGCAAACTGCGCTGCGCACGGGCGCTACACGCATAGCGCCCGAAAATCACTTCTCTTAAGGCGCTAACTGCTGGCGCTAGCAACTGAAAATCTTGCCCCGGGTCCATACTGCAGCCTTAGTGGGGCGCTTTAAGGTGGAGGTGCGGCCGGCCGCTTTTTCGGCGGCCGCCTGCCCGCACCTCCTTCCCCGGCCTTCTCCACCCCCCCCCGCGGCATTGCCGGCTGGTTTCCGGGAGCCCGACACTTCTCCGTTGTGCCGGGCTCTTTTGCCGGCACTCGCGATCGGGGCTCCGGCTGTTGCAGGCACCTCACCCTTAAGAGAGGGAGGAAGGCCTGCAGTACCGCAGCCTGCCGCTCCGCTGCGGGTGGCGCTGCGGCAACTAGCGCGCCGACATTCAGTTTCAGCGCCCCAAGCGGGGGCGGCCACACCCTTGAACAGCGGCCGTCCTCGACTTGGGGCGCTGAAACTGAATATCCGATGGGCCCGAGTGGCTCCGCGCCCAGCGGTAAATTCTGGGCGCAAGCGAGCTGGCGGGGCTATACCTAATTTCTCGGCCAGAGCTTTTAACTTTGTCTTTTTACCATTTCGCCTTGTTTTGGCCCCATTTTCTGTTGCACTCTTATTTTGAAACATTCTGTCACTTCCTGTCACACTCTGGTTATTATTTCCCCCATCTCTATCCTGCTCTATTGCTTTCGCATTTCTCATTGACTTTTTAAATTCCCACTCACCTGTATCCTCCCCCACACTATTTAGTTTAAAGCCCTCTCAACAGCCCTAGTTATTCGATTTGCTAGGACTCTAGCCCCAGCATGGTTCAAGTGAGGCCCATTCAAACGGAACAGCTCCCTCTTATCCCAGTACCTCACAACTCAAAACCCATTTCTTCCACACCAGTCTTTGAGACACTTGTTCATTTCTCTGATCTTATTTACCCTATGCAACTTCACTTATGTCTCAGGTAGTAATCCAGAGATTGTTACCTTTGTGGTTCTGCTTTTTAATTTAGCCCCTAGCTGCTCATACTCTCTCAGCAGAACCACTTTATTTGTCCTACCTATGTCATTGGTACCTACATGGACCATGACAACTGGATCTTTCCCCTCCCACTCCAAGTTCCTCTCCAGCCCAGAGGAGATGTCCTTAACCCTGGCACCGGGCAGGCAACACAGTCTTCGGGACTCACGCTCTCGGCTGCAGAGAACAGTATCTATCCCCCTAACTATACTGTCCCCTATCACTACAACATTTCTTTTTACTCCCCTCACTTGAATGGCCCCATGTACCGCGGTGCTGTGGTCAGATTGCTCATCCTCCCTGAAGTGCCTGCCCTCTTCCACACAGGGAGCAAGAATCCCGTGCCTGTTGGATAAGGCCAAGGGCTGAGGCTCCTCCATCACTACCTCCTGGATCCCAGTAGCTGCCTCGCTTGTAGTCACACCCTCCTGTCCCTGACCATGGGTCAAATTGGAAGTAATTACTCTAATGGGTGTGACTGCCTCCTGGAACTTAGCGTCCAGATAACGCTCCCTCTCCCTAATGTGTCGCAGTGCCTGAAGCTCGGACTCGAGCTCATCAACTCTGAGCCGAAGTTCCTTGAGCAGCTAACCTTTGCTGCAGATGTGGTCGCCCTGTACGTCAATGGTGTCCACCAGCTCCCACATGCAACAACAGCAACACATTGCCTGGTCTCCCATCTCAATTAATTGATCAGTTTTAAAATTTGGAACACGTATATCTTTTAATCTACACCAAAGCACTTAAATTTAGATGCCCAAGTTTGGAAAAAAGCGAGTAATAGAGAAATACTCACCAACCAATCACTTACCTGCTTTCTGGTGATGTCACACTTTGATTACTCTTTACTTCTTTACACTCACCGGTCCGTTGTAGCCGCTCCCGCTGCTTTGAGTACCGCCGAGGTCTCGCGCTCTCCTGGGCTCCCGCTGCTTTAAGTACCGCCGAGGTCTCGCGATCTCCTGGGCTCCCGCTGCTTTAAGGACTGCCGAGCTCTCGCGATCTCCTGGGCTCCCGCTGCTTTAAGTACCGCCGAAGTCTCATGCTCTCCTGGGCTCCCGCTGCTTTAAGTACCGCTGAGTTCTCACGCTCTCCTAGGCTCCTGTTGCTTTAAGGACCGCCGAGGTCTCGCGATCGCCTGGGCTCCCGCTGCTTTGAGTACCGCCGAGGTCTCGCGCTCTCCTGGGCTCCCGCTGCTTTGAGTACCGCCGAGTTCTCGCGCTCTCCTAGGCTCCCGCTGCTTTGAGTACCGCCGAGGTCTCGCGCTCTCCTGGGCTCCCGCTGCTTTAAGTACCGTCGAGTTCTCACGCTCTCCTATGCTCCTGCTGCTTTGAGTACTGCCGAGGTCTCGCGATCTCCTGGGCTCCCGTTGCTTTAAGTATCGCCGAGGTCTGGCGCTCTCCTGGGCACCCGCTGCTTTGAGTACCGCGGAGTTCTCGCGCTCTCCTAGGCTCCCGCTGCTTTGAGTACCGCCGCGGTCTCGCGCTCTCCTGGGCTCCCGCTGCTTTAAGTACCGTCGAGTTCTCACGCTCTCCTAGGCTCCTGCTGCTTTGAGTACTGCCGAGGTCTTGCGCTCTCCTGGGCTCCCGTTGCTTTAAGTACCGCCGAGGTCTCGCGATCTCCTGGGCTCCCGCTGCTTTAAGTACCGCCGAGGTCTCGTGATCTCCTGGGCTCCCGCTGCTTTAAGTACCGCCGAGGTCTCGCACTCCCCTGGGCTCCCGCTGCTTTAAGTACCGCTGAGGTCTCGCCCTCGCCTGGGCTTCCGCAGCTTTGAGTACCGCCGAGGTCTCGCGCTCTCCTGGGTTCCCGCTGCTTTAAGTACTGCTGAGGTCTCGCGCTCTACTGGGCTCCTGCTGCTTTAAGTACCGCTGAGTTCTCGCGCTCTCCTAGGCTCCCGCTGCTTTAAGTACCGCCGAAGTCTCGCCCTCGCCTGGGTTCCCGCTGCTTTAAGGACTGCCAAGGTCTCGCGATCTCCTGGGCTCCCGCTGCTTTAAGTACCGCCGAGGTCTCACGATCTCCTGGGCTCCCGCTGCTTTAAGTGCCGCCAAGGTCTCGCGCTCTCCTCGGCTCCCACTGCTTTAAGTACCGCCGAAGTCTCGCGCTCTCCTGGGCTCCCGCTGCTTTAAGTACCGCTGAGTTCTCACGCTCTCCTAGGCTCCTGCTGCTTTGAGTACCGCCGAGGTCTCGCGATCTCCTGGGCTCCCGCTGCTTTAAGTACCGCCGAAGTCTCGCCCCCACCTGGGTTCCCGCTGCTTTAAGTACCGCTGAGGTCTCGCGATCTCCTGGGCTCCCGCTGCTTTAAGTACCGCCGAGGTCTCGCGCTCTACTGGGCTCCCGCTGCTTTAAGTACCGCCGAAGTCTCGCCCCCACCTGGGTTCCCGCTGCTTTAAGTACCGCCGAGGTCTCGCGCTCTCCTGGGCTCCCGCTGCTTTAAGTACCGCCGAGGTCTCGTGCTCTACTGGCCTCCCGCTGCTTTAAGTACCGCCAAACTCTCACGATCTCCTGGGCTCCCGCTGCTTTAAGTACCGCCGAGGTCTCGCGATCTCCTGGGCTCCCGCTGCTTTGAATACCGCCGAGGTCTCACGCTCTACTGGGCTCCCGCTGCTTTAAGTACCGCCGAGGTCTCACGATCTCCTGGGCTCCCGCGTCTTTAAGTACCGCCGAGGTCTCACGATCTCCTGGGCTCCCGCTGCTTTAAATACCGTCGAGGTCTCGCGATCTCCTGGCCTCCCGCTGCTTTAAGTACCGCCGAAGTCTCGTGCTCTCTTGGGCTCCCGCTGCATTGAATACCGCCGAAGTTTCGCGATCTCCTGGGCTCCCACTGCTTTAAGTACCGCCGAGGTCTCACGATCTCCTGGGCTCCCGCTGCTTTAAGTACCACTGAAGTCTCGTGCTCTCTTGGGCTCCTGCTGCTTTGAATACCGCCGAAGTCTCGCGATCTCCTGGGTTCCCGCTGCTTTAAGTACCGCCGAAGTCTTGCGCTCTCCTGGGCTCCCGCTACTTTAAGGACTGCCAAGGTCTCACACTCTCCTGGGCTCCCGCTGCTTTGAGTACCGCCGAGGTCTTGCAATCTCCTGGGCTCCCGCTGCTTTAAGTACCGCCGAGGTCTCGCACTCTCCTGGGCTCCCGCTGCTTTAAGTACCGCCGAGGTCTCGTGCTCTACTGGGCTCCCGCCGCTTTAAGTACCGCCGAAGTCTCGCCCTCGCCTGGGTTCCCGCTGCTTTAAGTACTGCCGAGGTCTCGCGCTCTACTGGGCTCCCGCTGCTTTGAGTACCGCCGAGGTCTCGCGCTCTACTGGGCTCCCACTGCTTTAAGTACTGCCGAAGTCTCGCGATCTCCTGGGCTCCCGCCGCTTTAAGTACCGCCAAAGTCTCATGCTCTCCTGGGCTCCCGCTGCTTTAAGTACCGCCAAGGTCTCGTGCTCTCCTAGGCTCCTGCTGCTTTAAGGACTGCCGAGGTCTCGCGATCTCCTGGGCTCCCGCTGCTTTAAGTACCGCCGAAGTCACATGCTCTCCTGGGCTCCCGCTGCTTTAAGTACCGCCAAGGTCTCGCGCTCTACTGGGCTCCCGCTGCTTTAAGTACCGCCGAGGTCTCATGCTCTCCTGGGCTCCCGCTGCTTTAAGTACCGCTGAGTTCTCGCGCTCTCCTAGGCTCCCGCTGCTTTAAGGACTGCCGAGGTCTCGCGCTCTCCTGGGCTCCCGCTGCTTTAAGTACCGCCGAGGTCTCGCGCTCTCCTAGGCTCCCGCTGCTTTAAGGCCTGCCAAGGTCTCGCACTCTCCTGGGCTCCCGCTGCTTTGAATACTGCCGAAGTCTTGCACTCTCCTGGGCTCCCGCTGCTTTAAGTATTGCTGAGGTCTCGCCCTCGCCGGGGTCCTGCTGCTTTAAGTACCGCCGAGGTCTCCCGCTCTCCTGGGCTCCCACTGCTTTAAGTACCGCTGAGGTCTCGTGATCCCCTGGGCTCCCGCTGCTTTGAGTACCGCCGAGGTCTCCCGCTCTCCTGGGCTCCCGCTGCTTTGAGTACCGCCGAGGTCTCCTGCTCTACTGGGCTCCCGCTGCTTTGAGTACCGCCGAGGTCTCCCGCTCTACTGGGCTCCCGCTGCTTTGAGTACCGCTGAGGTCTCGCGCTCTCCTGGGTTCCCGTTGCTTTGAGTACCGCTGAGATCTCGCGCTCTCCTGGGCTCCTGCTGCTGTAATTACCGCCGCGGTCTCGTGCTCTCCTGGGTTCCCGCTGCTTCAAGTATCGCCGAAGTCTCGCGCTCTTCTGGGCTCCCGCTATTGCTATAAATGTAATAATGTCTGATTTTTAAGACTATGAATGAGACTCTGTACTTTTATAGAATATCTGTACTCACAGGTTAAACATTTAATAGAATAGTTAACTCTAGACATTGAAGTACGACTGTGTTGTTCTCACTCGTGTCAACATTCAAATTGTGCAGACCATGAGGTCTAATCAGTATAAATATAAACAGGATATTCATGTTTTGAAAAATAAGTTCAGAAAAAAAGTATCTTTCTATGTGCGTGTAGGGGGAGGGAGAAGGCGAGATGGTGCTAAGAACCCTCAGCTGTACAGTTAAGTACCCATAAATTTGTCATGATCGGCAAAGCCATATCATCTTACATTGCTTGGAAGACTCAGCAATACCTCACAAAATGTTCTGTTGCACTCTTGGCCGCTCCTACGTGTCCACTTCTGTCACTACTCTGTATCTTGTACGGTAGAATGATGATATACTTCCAGAAGTATTTACAGACTGTTTACTATGCAACATTACTTCTATATTTTGCCTGGCATGATGCTAAGTTGCTATTTCAGATGAGAACTGATAGCATCATGAAGTTCTGTTGTAATATGAATTAACTTTCATCTTGCAAAACACTTAAAATAAACATGTATTTTGTATTAACCAGTAACTTGATTCCAAGAACTGAAATGAGAGCCTCCTTAAGCCAACTGAATGACATAATGCTGCTGTCCCAATCTGACCTGATAGAGAGCCACTGTCTCTCCATATGTATCTCCATCAACCATGCTGCCAAAATACTTGATAGATAGGCTGGTGGTAATGGCTCGACACTGACATCATCGAAGATCTTCAGCAATGCAATTATCTTCTCCGAAACTGTTTGACAAATATATCTAGGTGCAAAGCTTTTTGGGACCATGAGTTATTTTCATCATGATAATGTCAGATGGAAATGATGCAATGATGTGTTCCAACCTGTGTAATTTTCAACTTACCGTTCTGCCGATAAGTTAAAGGAGACATATTTTATGTTGTCCTATTGTGTGTTTACAAATAAACAAGGCAAGCTTATTGAACTTGTCAAACACTTCTTCACAAAAATGATGACCCATTAAACTATATGGACATAAACTGTCCTGCATTCATTCCAATACCAGAATCTGTGTGATGTATTTATAATTTATATGTATCTTCTTTATTAGTTTCATTTGAGAAACACATATAGCATATAGTTACAGAAAATACTCAGCAGGTCAGGCAGCATCTTTTTAAAATTCATTCCTGGGATCCGGGCATCACTGGCCAGGCCAGCATTTATTGCCCATCCCTAATTGCCCTTGAGAAGGTGGTGGTGAGCCGTCGCCTTGAACCGCTTGTGGTGAAGGTACTCCCACAGTGCTGTTAGGGAGGGAGTTCCAAGATTTTGACCCAGTGACGATGAAGGAACGACAATATATTGGTGTGTGACTTGGAGAGGAACTTGTAGGTGATGGTGTTCCCATGTGCCTGTTGCCCTTGTTCTTCTAGGTGGTAGAGGTCGCGGGTTTGGGAGGTGCTGCCGAAGAAGCCTTGGTGAGTTGATGCAGTGCACCTTGTAGATGGTACACACTGCAGCCACGGTACGTCGGTGGTGGAGGGAGTGAATGTTTAAGATGGTGGATGGGGTGCCAATCAAGTGGGCTGCTTTATTCTGGATGGTGTCGAGCTTCTTGAGTGTTGTTGGAGCTGCACTCATCCAGGCAAGTGGAGAGTATTCCATCACACTCCTGACTTGTGCCTTGTAGATGGTGGAAAGGCTTTGGGGAGTTAGGAGGTGAGACACTAGCCACAGAATACCCAGCCTCTGACCTGTTCTTGTAGCCACAGTACTTTTGTGGCTGGTCCAGCTATGTTTCTGGTCAATGGTGACCCCCAGGATGTTGATGGTGCGGGATTTGGCGATGGTAATGTCATTGAGTGTCAAGGGGCAGTGGTTAGACACTCTCTTGTTAGAGATAGTTATTGCCTGGCACTTCTGTGGTGTGAATGTTACTTGCCACTTATCAGCCCAAGCCTGAATGTCATCCAGGTCTTGCTGCATGCGGGCATGGACTGCTTCATTATCTGAGGAGTTGCGAATGGAACTGAACACTGTGCAGTCATCAGCGAACATCCCCACGTCTGACCTTATGATGGAAAGAAGGTCATTGATAAAGCAGCTGAAGATGGTTGGGCCTAGGACACTGCCCTGAGGAACTCCTGCAGTGATGTCCTGAGGCTGTGATGATTGGCCTCCAACAACCACAACCATCTTCCTTTGTGCCAGGTATGACTCCAGCCAGTGGAGGGTTATATTGCTGATTCCCATTGACTTCAATTTTACTAGGGCTCCTTGATGTCACACTCAGTCAAATGTTGTCTTGGCGTCAAGGGCAGTCACTCTCATCTCACCTCTGGAATTCAGCGCATTTGTCCATGTTTGGATCAAAGCTATAATGAGGTCGGGAGCCGAGTGGTCCTGGCAGAACCCAAACTGAACATCAGTAAGCAGGTTATTGGTGAGTAAGTGCCGCTTGATAGCACTGTCGACGACACCTTCCATCACTTTGCTGATGATTGAGAGTAGACTGATGGGGCGGTAATTGGCTGGATTGGATTTGTCCTGCTTTTTGTGGACAGGACATACCTGGGCAGTTTTCCAGATTGTCGGGTGGATGCTGTGGTGTATGTGCCTTTAAGAGCCCCTGTGTACTGTAATGCGGGTAGTGGCCACTTGGGCTATATAAGCCTGTATAGTGTCTTGTATCTGTTAGTTCACCTCCAGACTTTGTCCAGTAAACGCCTGTGAAACCAACTCCTGCATTCCGTGTCTTCATTAACACACGGATACAACAGTGGCGATGAATTGGAAACGGACTTACCTGCAAATCGGCAGCACCTCAAGGAGATCGATTCCTCAGACAAAGGAAGAAGAAAAAAAAACTGTGGTTTCATCAGCTAGCCGGGCTGGTGGCAGGTACTGCAATAATCCTTCCTGGGCGGCGGGCTGGGGCTCGATCGGCTGGATCTACAGCGGGGCCAAGCAGTGAAGGCGCAGGCAAACAAAGACGAGGGGTGGAGCACTCGGGAGACGGCCAGCTCTGCAAAGCAGGTCGGCGTTCGAACCACGCAGAGGGCGGGGAAAGTCCCAGAGAGTCCGGTGGGAACAAGTCTCCGACTATTAAAAATATTTGTATAAATAAAAACCGCGGAGAACAGCGTTGTCAGCAGCAACAGCGGTGGGAAAGCGCGGGAGGCGCCATTTTTTTTCAGCAAGGAAGAAAGGAAAGCGCGGGAGGTGCCATTTTTTTTTCAGGATGCCTAAGACTGGCAATATTACTGCTTTCATAGTAACATAGTAACATAGAGATAGGAACAGGAGTAGGCCATTCGGCCCTTCGAGCCTGCTCCGCCATTCAATGAGATCATGGCTGATCCTCGTCTGAGATCATAGCTGATCTTACCAGTTCAGTACCCCGTCCCCGCCTTTTCTCCATAACCCTTAATCCCCTTAGCCTTCAGAAATATATCCAATTCTCTCTTGAAAATATTTATTGAATTAGCCTTCACAGCCCTCTGTGGCAGGGAATTCCACAGGCTCACCACTCTTTGAGTGAAGAAATTCTTCCTCATCTCTGTTTTAAATGATTTGCCCGCTATTTTTAGACTGTGGCCCCTGGTTCTGTGCTCCCTGGCCATTGGAAACATTCTCTCTGAATTCAGCCTGTCCAGGCCTGCCATAATTTTATATGTTTCGATGAGATCCCCTCTCAATCTTCTAAACTCCAGTGAGTACAAGCCCAAACTATTTAATCTCTCTTCGTAGGTCATTCCCGCCATTCCAGGTATCAGCCTGGTGAATCGCCGTTGCACTCTTTCCATGGCAAGAACATCCTTCCGCAGATGGGGCGACCAAAACTGTACACAATACTCCAGATGCGGTCTCACCAGCACCTTGTACAGCTGTAGTAAGGTATCCCTATTCCTATACTCGAACCCCCTTGATATGAAGGCCAACATACCATTTGCCTTCTTAATCGCCTGTTGCACCTGCATGCTCTCCTTCAGTGACTGGTGCACAAGAACACCCAGGTCCCTCTGCACTTCCCCATCTCCCAATCTATTGCCATTTAGATAATAATCTACCCTCCTGTTTTTACCCCCAAAGTGGATAACCTCGCATTTATCCACATTATAGTGCATCTGCCACGTATCCGCCCATTCCCCCAACCTGTCCAAATCGCACTGTAGCCTCCTGACATCCTCATCAGAGCCCACCCCTCCTCCTAGTTTAGTGTCGTCAGCGAATTTGGAAATATTGCATCCAATTCCCTGATCCAGATCATTTATATATATTGTGAACAGCTGGGGTCCCAGGGCAGATCCTTGCGGCACCCCGCTGGTCACTGCCTGCCACTCTGAAAACGAGCCGTTTATTCCAACTCTCTGTTTTCTATCCGCCAGCCAGTTCTCTATCCACGTTAATACTTTGCCCCCAATCCCATGAGCCTTAATTTTGCATGACAATCTTTTGTGTGGAACCTTATCGAAGGCTTTCTGGAAGTCAAGGTACACCACATCCACTGGCTCTCCCCCATCTATTTTACCAGTTACTTCCTCATTTTACCAGTTACTTCCTCGATAATGATGTAGAGGATTGGACCACATATGTGGAAAGAGTGGAGGTATATTGCACAGCAAATGAAATAGAGGATGATAAAAAAAGCATCGATGGGCGCAAAGACATACGGGCTGTTACGAAACTTAATCACTCCAGCCAAACCGATGGACAAGAATTTTAAGGAAATTGTTGATACCCTACAGGAGCACTTAAACCCAACACTGCTGCTAATAGCGGAACGGTTCAAATTCTTCAGGAGGAATCAGCACAAGAATGAAAGTAACGCTGATTACCTCACCGAATTAAGGAAGCTATCAAAGCACTGCCAATTCGGAGCAGGACTGGCAGATTCTCTTCGAGACAAATTCGTCTGCGGTCTCCTAAGTGAAGGAACACAGAAAAGGCTACTTTCTGAGAAAGATTTAACACTGGACAAGGCTTTCAGTATGGCTGTATCATACAAAGCAGCAGTGAGAGGAGCTGCAGAGATACAGCAAAAGCCACAGGATTTCGGCACCCATGAAATGACACAGGGTTTCGAGAGATGTTATCGGTGCGGCAGATCCACCCATGACCAAAGGGACTGCTGCTTCAAGGACAAAGCATGCAGGCAATGCGGAAAGATGGGACACATTGCACGTGTATGCTGATCTGGAAACAAAAAATCCACTGGCAAAAAAAAAATCAATAAAGAAAAGTACAAAAAGGTACAAATGATGACGGACAGTAGCTCCCAAAACCAGAAGAGCGATAGCGACTCCGGAAACAAGAGACTAAGCTGTCTCAAATTACATAATGTAATTGCCAAAGAAGATTACCAGACCATTTGGGTTACCCTCACGATAGCAGGGTCCCCAGTTAAAATGGAGCTAGATACAGGATCAGCTCTGACCGTCATAAGTCGACAGGATTATGAGCGGCTATTTCCGCATATACCCTTGAAAGACACATCCATTATCTTAAAAACATATACGGGGCAGAAAGTGTACCCCAGAGGGAAAATAAGGGTGCCTGTTGTATACAATGGCAAGGAAATACAGAAGTTGTATTTATACGTTCTGCAAAATGGTGGTCCACCGCTGTTGGGTCGTGAATGGATCAGAAAGATACGTTTAGACTGACACTCCATTCAGGCACTGACGGTGACCAGTAAGAAAAAAAATGATGATGACGTCATACCTGAATGATTGAAAGACATCTTAGCCAACGCCAAAGAAGTGTTCCAACAGGAACTAGGAACCTTGAAAGGCGTCACCGCCTCAATAAAGGTGGAAGATGCGGCAATTCCCAAGTTTTTTAAGGCAAGGCTGGTGCCATATGCAATTCGTCCAGCAGTCGAGGCAGAGCTGGAGAATTTGGAAAGGACAGGCGTGTTATCCAAGATAGATTGGAGCGAGTGGGCAACACCCATCGTCCCGGTCATGAAGAAAACATTGAATAATGATAAATCTGAAGAACAGAGAAAAATTCGCATCTGTGGGGACTTCAAGGTGACTGTAAACCCGGTCCTTCACACGGTACAGTATCCTCTTCCGAGGATAGAAGATATTTTCGCCTCACTATCCGGAGGGAAACGTTTCACAAAAATTGATTAGCACAGGCATATCTACAGATGGAGGTTGAGGAGACCTCTAAAAAGTATCTCACAATAAACACACACAAAGGCCTGTACCAGTACAATCGACTGGTTTTCGGAGTAGCATCAGCTCCAGCTATCTGGCAAAGAGCTATGGAACAAGTCCTGCAAGGGATTCCTAGGACTCAATGCTACCTAGACGACATCCTTGTAACAGGAGAAAACGACAATGAGCACCTTGCTAATTTGGAGCAGGTGCTCACTAGGCTGAGAGAACGGGGCCTACGAGCAAACCGCCCCAAGTGTGAATTTTTCCAGAAACAAATATCATATTGTGGCCACATAATTAACGAAGACGGGTTGCATAAGTCCCCTGAAAAAATTGAAGCGGTCATAAAAGCCCCAGCACCTGAAAATGTCTCACAATTAAGGTCGTTCCTGGGATTGATAAATTACTATCATAAATTTTTACCGAACTTGTCAACTGTTCTGTACCCTCTTAACGAACTGCTACAAACGGGAGTAATTTGGCAATGGAGCGAGGACTGTAAACGTGCCTTCCATAAATGTAAAGGCTTGATCACGTCCAAGGAAGTTTTGGCTCATTACAACCCATCACTGCCAATCACACTGGCGTGCGATGCATCCCCTTACGGCATAGGAGCGGTATTATCGCATAGATTCCCTGATGGCTCGGAGCGACCGATAGCTTTGGCTTCACGCTCATTGAACTCAGCTGAGCGTAACTATGCCCAGATCGACAGGGAAGCACTCAGCCTGGTATGGGGAGTGAAGAAATTCAGCCATTACCTACACGGACAAAAGTTTACCTTGTTGACTGACCATCAACCCCTCGTCTCCATATTCAACCCTAAAAAGGGCGTTCCCATTATGACAGCACAAAGGCTACAGAGGTGGTCCCTTTTCCTAGGGGCACACCGATATGACATAGAATACAAAGGATCAAAACAGCATGGAAATGTTGACGGTTTATCGCGCCTACCATTGCCAACGGAGATGTTCCACTCAACCATAGTGGAATGTCTACCAGTAACAAATTCTACCATTGAAAAGGAAATGAGAAATGACCCGACTCTCTCTCTTGAGTCTACGATTTAATGGTGAAGGGATGGCCAGCACATGGCGAACCACTGTTGCCAGCATTCTCGCAAAGAAAACAGCTGTCAGTGTGCCGAGGAACCTTGATGCGTGGATCCAGAGTGGTGATTCCACCCAAACTCCAGGATAAAGTGCTAAAGGAGCTTCACGAGGGGCATCTGGGTGGAGTGAAAATGAAAAACCTAGCCAGAGCGTTTGTGTGGTAGCCAGGTATCGATGGAGACATCGAAGAAATGACCAAGAGCTGTCTAGGATGCCAGAAGGTCCAAAACGCCCCACCACAAGCCCCTCTACATCCATGGGAGTGGCCCTCATCTCCATGGCAAAGGGTACACATCGACTTTGCTGGTCCATTTATGGACTCAATGTTCTTAATCGTGGTTGATGCACACTCCAAGTGGCCGGAGGTAATAAAGATGTCCTCCACCACCACGGAAAAAACCATCACAGTATTAAGGACCATATTTGCCAGGAATGGGCTGCCTGAACAGATCTGTTCTGATAATGGACCACAATTTGTGTCCGAAGAATTCAGAAAGTTCTTAAAAAACAATGGGGTTAAGCACTATACATCCGCCCCATACCATCCCGCCACCAATGGATTGGCTGAAAGGTTTGTCCAGACCTTCAAGAAGGCCATAAAGGCTATGGGTAATGAAGGCATTAACCTGCAGCATAAGGTAGATAACTTCTTGTTTGCCTACCGGAATGCAACACATATGGTTACAAACCAAACTCCCGCCATGATGTTTTTCAATAGAAGACTAAGATGCCAGCTGGATTTGATCAAGCCAAACATCAGAAGGGACGTAGAGAACTGGCAATTTCAAGGCATGAATGAAAGGCCAACTAGAACCTTCCAGATAGGTCAACAAGTTTTGGCTCGGGACTACCGTACCGAGAAATGGCAGCCTGGAACTATTTGCACACGACTAGGACCACTGATGTATACCGTGGACATTGGAGAAAGCATAATAAGGCGCCATGCTGACCAGATCATAGAGCCATCCGAAAAGGGACAACCTACACCACCACTCTATACGCCTGATGAAGTAGAGATACCCATAGTATCTACCTCCGATCCGGTGATACTGGAACCAGATGAACCCGACACTGGCATTCAAGCCGAATCGACCTTGCCAAAAGAACCTACTACACCACCGAAAACTACTACACCACCGAAAACTACTACACCACCGAGGCGTTATCCAGACCGAGTCAGGAAGCCTCCAGAGAGACTGACTTATAATTAATTAACTGCAGCAAATGTTTAGATTATTGTTCTTGTACACATGTTAATAACAATTACTTAAAATGTTATGTACTGGTTATCTAAAAGGGGAGGAATTGTGGTGTATGTGCCTTTAAGAGCCCCTGTGTACTGTAATGCCGGTAGTGGCCACTCGGGCTATATAAGCCTGTATAGTGTCTTGTATCTGTTAGTTCACCTCCAGAATTTGTCCAGTAAACACCTGTAAACCAACTCCTGCATTCCGTGTCTTCATTAACACACGGATACAACAGATGCCAGTGTTGTAACTGTACTGGAACAACTTGGCTAGAGGCGCGGCTAGTTCTGGAGCACAAGTCTTCAGCACGTCAGCTTTGAAGTTGTCGGAGCCTATTGACTTTGCTGTATCCAGTGCTCTCAGCCGTTTCTTGATATCACGTGGAGTGAATCGAATTGGCTGAAGACTGGCTTCTGTGATGGTGGGGACATCAGGAGGAGGCCGAAATGGATCATCCACTCAGAACTTCTGGCTGAAGATGGTTGCAAAGGCTTCAGCCTTGTCTTTTGCACTCACGTGCTGGGCTCCGCCATCATTGAGTATGGGTATGTTAATAGAGCCGCCTCCTCCCATTGTCCACCACCATTCATGATTGGATATGGCAGGACTGCAGAGCTTTGATCTGATCTGTTGGTTGTGGGATCGCTTAGCTCTGTCTATAGCATGCTGATTCCACTGTTTAGCATGTATGTAGTCCTGTGTTGCAGCTTCTCCAGGTTGGCACCTCATTTTTAGTTACGCCTGGTGCTGCTCCTGGCCTGCTCTTCTACACTCCTCATTGAACCAGGGTTGGTCTCCTGGCTTGATGGTAATGGTAGATTGAGAGATATGCCGGGCCATGAGGTTACAGATTGCCACACAACACAATGGAGGATGTCCTCAGTGTGAAGACGGGACTTCATCTCCACAAGGACTGTGCGGTGGTCACTGCTACTAATGCTGTCAGGGACAGATGCATCTGCGACAGGTAGTTTGACGAGTATGAGATCAAGTAGGTTTTTCCCTCGTGTTGGTTCTCTCACCACCTGCTGCAGGCCCAGTCTGGCATCTATATCCTTCAGGACTCGGCCAGCTCGGTCAGTAGTGGTGCTACTGAGCCACTCTTGGTAATGGACATTGAAGTCCCCCACCCAGAGTACATTCTGTGCCCTTGCTACCCTCAGTGCTTCTTCCAAGTGGAGGAGTACTGATTCATCAGCTGAGGGAGGGTGGTAGGTGATAATCAGCAGGAGTTTTCCTTGTCCATGCTTGACCTGAAGCCATGAGACTTCATGGGGTCCAGAGTCAATGTTGAGGACTCCCAGGGCCATTCCCTCCTGACTGTATATCGCTGTGCCGCCATCCCTGGTGGGTCAGGACATACCCAGAGTTGGTGATGGAGGCGTCTGGGACATTGGCTGAAAGGTATGATTCTGTGAGTATGACTATGTCAGGCTGTTGCTTGATTAGTCTGTGGGACAGCTCTCCCAATTTTGGCACAAGTCCCCAGATGTAAGTGAAGAGGACTTTGCAGGGTCAACTGGGCTAGGTGTGCCATTGTCGTGTCCGAAGCTGGTGCCGAGGCAGATGCCGGGTGGTCCGTCCAGTATTATTCTCATTATTGTTTTCCATAGCAGTTTGTTACAACTGAATGGCTTGCTAGGCCATTTCAGAGGGCAGTTAAGAGTCAACCACATTGCTGTGGGTCTGGAGTCACGTATAGGCCAGACTGGGTAAGGACGGCAGATTTCCTTCACTAAAGGACATTAGTGAACCAGATGGGCTTTTATGACAATCCGGTAGTTTCATGGTCAGTAGCTTTATATTCGAGATTTATTTAATTAACTGAATTTAAATTCCCCAACTGCCGTGGTGGGATTTGAACTCATGTCTCTGGGTCATTAGTCCAGGACTCTGGATTACTAGTCCAGGAACATGCCGTATGCCGTATGCTACCTTACAGAGAGAAACAGAGTTAGCGTTTCAGGTTGGTGACCTTTCATCAGAACAGGAAAATGTTAGTGATGTAATAAATTTAAAGCGAGTACAGAGGCAGGGAAAGGTGGAAGGGGAGGAAAGAACAAAAGGGATGGTCTGTGATAGGCAATTGGATTATCTCCTTCAGGAGTATATTGGTGAACTAGCAACAGTAGTAGAAGGCAGGAATAATTAAACAACAAAAGGGATGATGGTGCAAGGCAAAAGGGGGTGGGAATCAATATTCCCTCTATATATTTTTTTCGTGCGTGGTACCTTTAAATTTGCTGCATGGCCGCGCATGCACAGTATCTTAGAGGGAACAGCTTGTGAGCGGCCTGCGCGGTACATTCCCGATTACTGCTTAGCCGCGCAGGCGGCAGCTTAGAGGGGACATTGGTGGTAATGGGACAAGTAAAGAAACAAAAGATGGGTCTAGAGGAGCTGTAAGTGGCAACGGCACCTGCTGTCCAAAAAATGGGAGTAGTGGTTCTGATCTGAGATTGTTTTCCAGTTATGATGAAAGGTCACTGACCTGAAACGTTATCTACAGGTGCTGCCTGCCCTGCTGAGCATTTCCAGCATTTTCTTTTTACTTCAGATTTCCAGCATCCCCACAGTATTTTGCTTTTGTGTAACATTTAGTTGTTGCCTGGAAACAACATTTATGTTTTAGGAAAGATTTATGATTTGAGCCAAAAGATAGAAAGTGACACAAAGGCAAAATACTGCGGATGCTGGAAATCTGATATAAACAGAAAATGCTGGAAATACTCAGCAGGTCAGGCAGCATCTGTGGAGAGAGAAACAGAGTTAACGTTTCAGGTCGCTGACCCTTCGTCAGAAAGTGACACACTTGTACAGGGCAGACAAAAGAAAGTATTGGGTTTTGTGCTTACTGTAATTAACTCTTACTGTTAATGTTCCCCAACATACTCCTGAAGGAGATAATCCAATTGGGCTCTTTGAAACAATATCTGTTTGCTTATACGAATAACTTACACCAAACCCGACCTACAAGCGTCCATTAATGGCCCGGAATTGGTGGTCAATGGCCAAGCAAAGGTGTTCACCGCTGGCCCAGACATAAGCTTTGCACAAAGATCTCATGATCTCCATGGCGACAAGTTCAGGTTTTCCAACATGTAATTCAAATCAATGTAGTATAGTGGGAATTCCATAGCGCGAGCTGCTGTGACATCAACAAGCTGTCTAAGCAACCAATCAAAATGCAGAATTACATATAAGAACATAAGAAATAGGAGCAGGAGTAGGCCATTCGGCCCTTCGAGCCTGCTCTGCCATTCAATGAGATCATGGCTGATCTTCTGCCTTAACTCCATTCACCGGCCCTATCGCCATATCCCTTGATGCCTTTATTAGTCAGAAATCTATCGACTTCTGTTTTGAATATACCCAATGACTGAGCCACCACAGCCCTCTGGGGTCGAGAATTCCAAAGATTCACCACCCTCTGTGTGAAGAAATGTCTTCTCATCTCAGTCCTGAATGGCCTACCCTTTATCCTGAGGCTGTGGCCCCTGGTTCTGGACTCCCCAACCAAGGGAAACATTCTCCCAGCATCTACCCTATTAAGCCCTGTAATAATTTTGTATGCTTCAATGAGCTCCCCTCTCATTCTTCTGAATTCAAGAGAATACAGGCCTAGTTTACTCAATCTCTTCTCATACGACAATCCCGCCATCCCAGGAATCAATCTCGTGAACCTGCATTGCACTCCCTCTATGGTAAGTATATCCTTCCTTAGGTAAGGAGACCAAAATTGTACACAGTACTCCAGGTGTGGTCTCACCAGGGCCCTATATAATTGGAGTAAGACTTCTTTACTCCTGTACTCAAATCCTCTTGTAATGAAGGCCAGCATGCCAATTGCCTTCCTAATGGCTTGCTGCACCTGCACATTCACTTTCAGTGGCTCATGTACAAGAACACCCAGGTCCCTTTGATCATCTGCATTCCCATATCTTTCACCATTTAGGAAATACTCTGCCTTTCTGTTTTTTCTACCAAAGTGGAAAACTTCACATTTATCCACATTATATTCCATCTGCCATGTTCTCGCCCACTCACTGAGCCTGTTGAGATCGTTTTGAAGCCTCTTCACATCCTCTTTGCAACTGATACTGCCACCTAGCTTTGTATCATCAGCAAATTTGGAAATGTTACATTTAGTCCCCTCACCCAAATCGTTGATATAGATTGTGAATAGCTGGGGCCCAAGCAACGATCCTTGCGGTACCCCACTAGTCATAGTCTGCCATCCTGAAAAAGACCCTTTTATCCCTACTCTTTGTTTGCTGTCTGTTAACCAATTCTCAATCCATGCCAGTATATTACCCCCAATTCCATGTGCCCTAATTTTGTTCGCCGACCTCTTGTGTGTGACCTTAGCGAAGGCCTTCTGAAAATCCAGATACACCACATCTACCGGTTCCCCTTTGTCTACTCCACTAGTTACATCCTCAAAGAACTCTAATAGGTTTGTCAAACAGGATTTCCCTTTCATAAATCCATGTTGACTCTGCCCAATCTTACTATTAGTTTCTAAGTGCCCAGTTATTGCATCCTTTATAATAGATTCCAGCATTTTCCCAACTACTGATGTGAGGCTAACAGGTCTGTAGTTCCCCGTTTTCTCTCTCCCTCCTTTCTTAAATAGCGGGGTGACATTTGCTATCCTCCAATCTGCAGGAACCTTCCAGAATATATAGAATTTTGGAAGATGACAACCAATGCGTCCACTATTCCTATGGCCACCTCTTTCAAAACCTTAGGATGTAGGTCATCCGATCCTTGGGATTTATCAACTTTTAGTCCCATTAATTTTGCTAATACTGTTTTTTTACTAATAATAATTTCTTTAAGTTCCTAATTCTCGCCACACCCTTGGTTTTCTTGTATTTCTGGGAGGTTTTTTGTGCCTTCCTCCATGAAGACAGAAACAAAGGCCTAGAAATTCGGTGGGCTGTGCCACCAGTTACCGCCTGAAGAGGGCACTCAGTGGCTTTAGCGCCACTAGCCGCGCCTGCCGCGATATTTAGCTGGGGCGCTAATGGCGGCGTTAACCTGTTGTGCTGCGCCGCCTCCGATGACGTCATCAGTGTGCGCAGCGCCCCGCTACCACCCCGATCGCGATATTTGGCAGCGACCGCCTCTGTAGCGCCGTTCGCAAATGGCGCCCGGTTCACGGGGCCTTCCTGTGGCGGCAGTGGCGCAAATTAAGGTGGAGGTGTGGGGCGGCTGTGTCTTTCGGCGGCTGCGTGCCAGCACCTCCGTCCCCGGCCTCCTGATCGCCCCCCGCGGCATTGCCGGCTGTTTTCCGAGAGTCCGGCACTTCTCCTCGGTGCTGGGCTCTTTTGCCGGCACTCGCGATCTCTGAATGGGAGGAAGGCCTGCAGTACCGCAGCGCGCCGTGCCGCAGCGTGTGGCGCTGTGGCACGTTGCGCTGTGATATTCAGTTTCAGCGCCCTAAGAGGGACGTGGAGCGCCTCGAGCCTCGCCCCATGTCCCTCTTGGGGCACTCAAGCTGAATTTCCGGCGGTCGCTACTGCTCCAAACGCTGCGCTAAATCCGGCGCCCAGGCGAGCTTGGCGCCCCGTTTGCGGTTCCACCCAATTTCTCCCCCAAAGTATTTATTTAATTTCTCTGCCATTTCCTCATTCCTCATTATAAATTCTCCCACCTCTGACTGTAAAGGACCTACATTTACCTCCGCCAGTCTTTTCCTTTTCACATACCTATAGAAGCTTTTACAATCCGTTTTTATATTTTTCACTAGTTTGTGCTCATCTTGCATTTTCCCTTTATCAATTTCTTGGTCCCCCTTTGCTGTTTCCTTTTGGGTTTTTATGCCCTAGAGGAATATATGTTTGTTGCAAATTATGCATTATTTCCTTGAATGTTAGCCATTGTATGTCCACCTTCATACCTTTTAGCGTAGTCTCCCAATCTACCATGGCCAACTTGTCCCTCATAGCCTTGTAGTTTCCTCTGTTTAGATTGAAGACTTTAGTTTCAGATTGGATTACATCACTCTCAAACTTAATGTAAAATTCAATCATATTCTGGTCACTTGTCCTTAAAGGCCCCTTTACCACAAGATTATTGATTAGCCCTTTCTCAGTACACAGTGCCAGATCCAGAATAGCCTGTTCCCTTGTTGGTTCCTCCACATACTGATCCAGGAAACCATCTCGCATGCATTCCAAGAATTCGTCCTCCACACCATTAGTGGTAATTTGATTTGCCCAGTCAATATGTAGAGTAAAGTCCCCCATGATTATCGTATTGCCCTTGTTACATGCACTTCTAATCTCTTGATTGATACTGGGCCCTACATTACCATAGAATTCTCATCGACAGCGAACAAGGAAGTGAGTAAGCTCTTAAAATTCTAACTTTAAAAAATGTTGGAGAGAGTAAAACAAAGATTGGGGAAAAGGAAAATCTGAAATGAGGATGAACAAACTTGGTTAAAAAATTAATTTTTTAAGTTTCTTAAAATGTGTAATCTTTATTAAAATGGCTAAATTTAACACTGCACAAAATTTTAATTAGTTTTTCAGGGCCATAACCTTTGTTTAGCAGTCAATACGCGGTTAAAACCCAAGTTACACTGAATCCCTTTGGGTCTAACTTTTAATGGGGAATTTAACAGCGGTATTACTGCGGGAGAGCTGACGTTTTCGCCAGTTTCCCTGATTTGAGAGATTTCCCTGATTGCCGGCTCTGTGTGGGGGTGGGGGGGGTGGGGGGGTGGTAGTTGGTTGGTGGAACAGCGCAGCCTGTGGAGGAACAGTGAGTGACAGACTACAACTTCGGGATTTCCACGTTAGGCTGCATATGTGCTTGATCCTGAAGTTGCGGTCAGTTTCAATGGCGAAATGATCGCGAACGCTGCCAATTCGCCGTCATCAGGACTGCAAATTCTGGGCCAACATTAATAAAAGATTAAAGATTCAGTGCAGTACATGGGTTACAAGGGTGGTGCCAAAGGACTGGAGGATTGCAAATGTTACACCCTTATTCAAGAAAGGGGAGAAGGATAAACCTGGCAATTACAGGCCAGTCAGTTTAAGATCGGTGGTGGGGAAGCTTTTAGAAACAATAACCCAGGAGAAAATTAACAGCCACTTGGACAAGCATGGACTAATAAAGGCGAGCCAGCATGGATTTGTTAAGGGCAAATTGTGTTTGACTAACTCTATTGAGTTTTTTGATGAGATAATAGAAAGGGTGGATGAGGGCAGTGCAGTAGATGTTGTGTATATGGACTTTCAAAAGGCGTTTGATGAAGTACCACATACTAGGCTTGTTGGCAAAATTGAAGCCCATGGGATAAAAGGGGCCATAGCAGCATGGATACAAAATTGGCTAAGGGAGGGGAAACAGAGAGTTGTGGTGAATGGCTGTTCTTTGGACTGGAGGGAGATATACAGTGGCGTTCCCCAAGGTTCTGTACTAGGGCTACTGCTGTTTTTGATATATATTTATTGCATCTTGACCAAACAGTAATGAATAGAGGAGACGGAATGTACCTTTTACTATTTACTGAGTAAATGGGTGGACATTACAGCACATTGTCTGCATGGCAGAACCCGAAACTGAAAGTGAAAGACAAAGTAAAACCGAGCCCCCCAGCACCCCCTTCAGGTAACACCCGGAACTTCCTCCAGTAGCAGCACCTCCAGGGGTGGTGGCGTCTCAGCCATCGGCCGGTTCAAAGGCAAGCGACTCAGAGCATCAGCATTAGCCAGCATCTTCCCAGGCCTGTAGCAAAGTTCATAACTGTAGGCCCCCAACATCAGACTCCACCGAAGCATACGCGGTGATATGATCTGGGGCATGGGCTTGGAGTGATGCAGGAGCCCCAAGAGTGGCTTGTGGTCTGTGTAGATGACGAACTGTCTCCCTAACAGGTACTGGCTGAACTTCTTTACCCCAAATATGATGGCTAGGGCCTCCTTGTCATTCTGGGCGTAATTACGTTCTGTTGTTGAGAGTGTTCTTGAGGCAAAACTGATAGGCGCTTCCCGGCCATCTGGCTCTATGTGACCCAACAGAGCTCCCAGCCCGTATGGTGAGGCATCACACACCAACACCAATGGCTTGTTTTCATCATAGTGTGCCAGAACCTTATCTGCTTGTAGCAGTTCCTTTGCCTGTCTGTAGGCTGTTTCATGAGCTGAGGTCCAGTTCCACACTGTTGCTTGGTTTAACAGCCTGTGCAGTGGCTCTAAGATTGTGGCTTTGCCCTTGAGAAAACAACTGTAGAAGTTTAACAGTCCGAGGAATGCCTGCAGTTCGGTCTTGTTCTTGGGGGTGGGAGCGCTCCTGATAGCCTCCACCTTCTCCGTAGTCGGATGCACACCGTCTTTGTCCACTCAGAATCCCAAGAACTCCACCCCATTGGCAGCGAACACACATTTCTCCTTCTGAAGGCGTAGTCCTACCTCAGCCAGCCGGCGTAGTACTTCCTGCAGCCACTCATCATGGGCTTCCTGTGTCCTGCCTGTAATCAGCATGTCATCCAAGTAAGGCTGAACTCCCGGAACACCAGCCAACAGGGTGTCCATGAACCTCTGAAAGATTGCCACAGCCGTAGACACCCCAAACTGCAGCCTTGTGGCTCGGAAAAGTCCTCTGTGGGTGTTGATTGTCAACAGCTCGGCTGACTCTTCATCCAGGACCAGTTGCTGGTATGCTTGCTTGAGATCCAGCTTGGTGAACAGAGTGCCTCCAGCCAGTGTTGAAAACAGCTCTGTAACTGTTGGTAAGGGATACACATTTGGTAACACAGCAGTATTAACCGTACATCTGTAATCTCCACAGATTCGCAGGCCCCCATCCTTCTTTGCAATGGGCACGATAGGGGTGGCCCAACGGGAGTTCTTCACTGGCAAGAGAACCCCTTGGTTCACCAGCTTATCCAGGGCCTCATCCACCTTCTTGCGCAATGCAAAAGGAACTGGTCGCGCCTTGAAGAACTTAGGCGCTACCCCTGGGTCCACTTCGATTGAGACTGGCGGTCCCCGACAGGCCCCGAACTCACCAAAAACCTCTTCATAGTTCTTCAACATAGGCATTAGGAGCTGTTGCTGTACCGTGTGTACTCCTGTCACTTCAATACCAAGGGGCTCAAACCACTCTCTGCCCAGCAGGCTTGTGCCCTGCCCCGCCACCACATAAAGTGGAAGTTCGTCTGGTAGTGAGTGACTCATGCAGCTCCTGAGACCTTTATATGGCAAAAGACAGGGGCGTAGCCAATACACACAATAGGAACAAAAGGGTGCGGTTCACACAATACAAGCAGGTAAAATACAAGCAGGTCTGATGAAGGCATATTTCATCACATTCACCGCTTCTACAGATTTAGTCTGTCCGGGGGTGTGATAGTCCTTCCTGAATGTCGCAACAGTACCTCGGGTTCCGACCGGGAGTCCGTGGTGCCCTCCTGGGCATACCCATGTGCTGGGGGTGTTGCAGGTACTTCTGGGGGTGGTGAGGATACCTCTGGGGATGGTGGAGGTTCTTCTGGGGGTGCTGGTGATGGGTCGTCGTCGTCGCTTCCTGCCGAGGCGAGGTCCTTTATGGACACGGTGTCTTCACGCCCGTCGTCGTGCTTGACATACGCGTACTGTGGGTTTGCGTGGAGTAGGTGTACTGCCTCCACGAGGGGATCCGTTTTGTGGCCCCTCACATGCTTCCGTAACAGGACTGTCCCTGGGGTGGAGAGCCACGAGGGTAGGGACACTCCTGAGGTTGATTTGCGGGGAAAAACAAACATCTTCTCGTGAGGAGTGGCGTTAGTAGCAGTACACAGTAGCGACCTTATCGAGTGGAGTACGTCTGGGAGGACCTCCTGCCAGCGGGAGGTGGGGAGGCCTTTAGACCTTAGTGCTAAGGTGACCGCCTTCCACACTGTCGCGTTCTCCCTCTCCACTTGCCCATTACCCCGGGGGTTATAACTAGTGGTCCGACTCGTGGCTATCCCCTTCGACAGCATGAACGACGCCCCCCTGTCAGTGTGGATGTAGTTAGGCATGCCGAACGTGCAAAACAGGCTGCCGAGGCACTTGATGACCGTGGCACTGGTCATATCTGGGCAGGGGTAGGCGAATGGGAAGCGGGAGTACTCGTCCACAATGTTGAGAAAGTACACATTGCGGTCGGTGGAGGGGAGTGGTCCCTTGAAATCTAAGCTCAGGCGCTTGAATGGCCGTGCAGCTTTGATCAGGTGGGCTCGGTCGGGCCTGAAAAAACGGGGCTTGCATTCCGCACAGGTGCGGCAGTCCCTGGTCATAGACCGGACCTCCTCGATGGAATAGGGCAGGTTACGGGATTTTATAAAGTGGAATAGCCGGGTGACCCCCGGGTGGCAGAGGCCATTGTGGAGGCCCTGTAGCCTGTCCCCCTGGAGGCTGGCACACATCCCTCGTGATAGGGCATCAGGGGATTCATTGAGAGCCCCCGGCCTATATATTATGTCGTACTCAAACATGGAGAGTTCGATCCGCCACCTGAGAATTTTGTCGTTCTTGATCTTCCCCCTCTGTTTGTTGTTAAACATGAAGGCTACCGACCGCTGGTCGGTAAGCAGGGTGAAGCGTTTGCCGGCTAGGTAGTGCCTCCAGTGCCGCACTGCCTCCACTATGGCCTGGGCCTCCTTCTCTACCGAGGAGTGCCTGATCTCGGGCCCTTGGAGGGTTCTTGAGAAAAAGGCTACGGGCCGCCCATCCTGGTTGAGGGTGGCTGCTAAAGCGAAGTCGGACGCATCGCTTTCGACCTGGAAAGGGATGCTTTCGCCCACTGCCCACAGCGCGGCCTTCTCAATGTCGTGTTTAATGCTGTTGAAGGCGGCGTGGGCCTCGGCCATGAGCGGGAAGGATGTTGATTTCAGGAGGGGACGGGCCTTGTCGGAATAATTGGGGACCCATTGGGCGTAATAGGAGAAGAACCCCAGGCACCTTTTCAGGGCCTTGGGAGTGTTTGGTAGGGGTAGCTCCTGTAGGGGGCGCAATTGGTCGGGGTCCGGACCGATTTCCCCGTTTTCCACCACGCAGCCCAGGATACAGAGGCGTGTGGTGCTAAAGACACACTTATCCTCGTTGTAGGTGAGATTGAGTCTGAGGGCGGTTTTCAGAAATCTTGCGAGGTTCGAGTCGTGGTCTTGCTGGTCGTGGCCGCAGATGGTGACGTTGTCTAGGTATGGGTAGGTGGCTGTTAACTGGTTCTCATCGACCATGCGGTCCATCTCCCGCTGGAAGACCGAGGCCCCATTCGTTACCCCAAAGGGGACTCTGAGGAAGTGGTAGAGACGTCCGTTCGCCTCGAAGGCGGTGTATGGACGGTCCTCCGGCCTAATGGGGAGCTGGTGGTATGCCGATTTTAGGTCGATGGTGGAAAACACCCAGTATTGCGCGATTTGGTTAACCATATCCGCTATGCGGGGCAGAGCGTAGGCGTCTAGCTGGGTGTATAGATTAACCGTCGGGCTATAATCTATCACCATCCGCTTCTTTTCGCTACCCTTAACTACTACTACCTGGGCGCGTCACGGGCTGGTACTGCATTCGATGATGCTTGAGTCTTTCTACTTCCGATGCAATGAACCGTCTATCCTCCCAGCTGTACCACCTACTCTTGGTCGCTATGGGTCGACAGTTGGGTGCGAGGTTGGCGAACAGAGAGGGCGGCTTGACCTTCAGGGTAGCCAGACCGCACACTGTGAGGGGCGGCTGGGACCCATCGTAGGTAAGCGTGATACTTTGGTGGTGGCACTGGAAGTCCAGACCCAAGATCACGCTCACACAGAGATCTGGCATTATCAATAGTTTAAAATCTCTGTAATCATTGCCTTTTACCGACAACATAATCGCGCAGAAACCTGTAATTTTTGAGGTATGAGTCTTATCGGCCATGGCGATTTTGCCCTGTGTGGGGACTATCATTAGAGAAAGTCGTTTTACCAGGCTAGGATGAATAAAGCTTTCGGTGCTCCCGCAGTCAATCAAGCATTTAACCTTGTTCCCGTTTACCTCTATGTCCATCATTGATTTAGACAACGGATGTGGCCTGGATTGATCCACTGTGATCGAGGCCACCAGTGGGCCCTGGAGGTCCGTGTAGTCGGGGCAAGATGGTGGACTCCATGAGGGTGGACAAGATGGCTTCCAAGATGGCGGCCCCCACGGCGCGCACGAGGCGGAGTGGGCCACGTGGCCTGGGGAACAGGATTCAGAGTTCCTCTGGGCCATATCCAGCGATCGCGCTATATCTATAGCCTGTTTTAAGTCCAGTCCCTCCTTTTCAAACAGTTTCTGCCGAATATAATTTGAACTGAGGCCCGCAATAAGGGAGTCTCAAATCAGCTCCTCCGTGTACACGATGGCAGACACGGCCTTACAGTTAAAGTCTCTGCCCAGTACTTTTAGGTTTAGTATAAAGTCCTCTAGTGACTCACCATGCCGCTGCGTGCGAGCAGTCAGAAGATGCCTGGCGTACACCACGTTTATTGGCCGCGCGTAGTGGGCCTTCAGGATGGTGCAGGCATCCTCGTAGCTGGTGGCATCTTGGATGAGAGGGGAGACCCGATGGCTCACCCAGTTTCGCAGGATTCCCAGTTTCATGTCTCCGGTAGCGGTTTCGGCTGCGGCTATGGCAGTGGATGAGTTTGCAGTGAAAAATTCGAAGCATTGGAACCAGTGTCCAAACTGTGTGGCTGCGTCTGAGGCATGGGGGTCCAGATCCAAGCGCTCTGGTTTCAGGAGTCGATCCATCTTGGTGTTTTAGTGATTAAAATTGATGTGCCTTCAATAACTCAAAGACAAGGATTCAACTGAAGGCTTTTAATCACTAAGAACATAGCAGCATAGCAGGTCTTCCCACATCGGGTTCGTCTGGCAGTGAGTGACTCATGCAGCTCCTGAGACCTTTATATGGCAAAAGACAGGGGCGTAGCCAATACACACAATAGGAACAAAAGGGTGCGGTTCACACAATACAAGCAGGTAAAATACAGGCAGGTCTGATGAAGGCATATTTCATCACACCCAGCACCTGGAGTTGAGCTTGGGACCACTGCCGTAGCACGCCACTGACCTGAGCCATCGCTGGGGGTTCACTTGGCCACAGCCTATTGTAAGTCTCTTCACTTATCAACGAACACGCTGAGCCTGAATCCACCTCCATGCAGAGTGGTGCCCCATTCATGATCACATTTGCCGTGTATCCCCACCGTCTGTGGGGTAGCTGCTCTGCTTCCGTGGTATACACTGTGTACTCATCGTTGTCCTCCAGTGTCAGGGAGTGTGTCTGCGATGCTTGTGTTGGCTCTGCTGCAGCAGCCTGAGCTTTCTTCATGCAGACACGAACTATGTGTCCTCTTTTCTTACAGAAATGACATACCGCTGACACAAATTTGCATGTAGTGGAACCATGGAGAGCCCCACAGCGGAAACATTTTCTTCCTGTCTCTTTAGTTGCCTCCATGTCTCTCGCAGCAGCAGCTGCGTGTGTGGTCTTGTGCACCTCCTCAGCGGCCTGAGATGGTTCTGCCTCTGTACGGCGGACTGAGATGGTGCTGCCTTCTTCTCGGCCAGTCGGAACGTCAGGGCCTTCTCCGCTAACAGCTGTCTCTGCAATGCTGAGTCCAGCACTCCACACACAATCCGATCACAGAGCATATTGTCTAAATGGTCACTAAAATTACAATGTAATGAGCGTTTCCTCAACTCAGCAATGTAACTTGAAATAGATTGTCCAGGCTGTTGTTTACAATTGTGAAAATGGAAACGCTGCACAATCTCTGAGGGTTTTGGGTTAAAATGTTTCTGCAGCTTCTCAATCAAATCAGCATAATCCACCTCACTAGGTTTATGAGGAGCCACCAATGAACGCAGGACGGAGAAAGTAGCAGCGTTGCACACACTTAGCAACACTGAGCGCTTCTTCTCTTCTTTGTCAATATTATTGGCCTCAAAGAAACACCCCAGTCTTTCTGCGTATTCCTCCCATGAACTGTCCTTATCCCCAGTGAGCTCTTCAATACGTCCCAAAGTCGTCATCGTTTTAATGTGCACTGTCCCTTTAAGATCCACGGACTTTTTTATTTATTTATTTTTATTTTTTTTAATTCTTTTTCTCCTACGGCCAGAGTTACGGTAGCTACACTCACGGTAGTTGCCTGGCCCGCACAATACTCTGTCCGCCGTTTACATCGCAACTAGCCAACTATCAAAATGCCGTTGATGTTGTTAGCTGAGTGGCCCGCTCGTCGCAATTTCCAATATCACGGCTGTAGGTTCGCATGTCTATCTCCGTCCTTCTAGAGAGTTCAACAGCCGCCTCATCGCCAGTATTGCATCTTGAGCGAACAGTAATGAATAGAGGAGACGGAATGTACCTTTTACTATTTACTGAGTAAATGGGTGGACATTACAGCACATTGTCTGCATGGCAGAACCCGAAACTGAAAGTGAAAGACAAAGTAAAACCGAGCCCCCCAGCACCCCCTTCAGGTAACACCCGGGAACTGGGACAAACTTAATTGAAGCAAAACTCAAAACACAACAATATTAATGACTTGGACTTGGGGGTATAGGGCACAATTTCAAAATTTACAGATGACACAAAACTTGGAAGTGTAGTAAGCAGTGAGAAAGATAGTAATAGACTTCAAGAAGACAGGCAGCCTGGTGGAATGGGCGGACACATGGCAGATAAAATTCAATGCAGAGCAGTGTGAGGTGATACATTTTAGTAGGAAGAATGAGGAGAGACAATATAAGCTAAATGGTACAATTTTAAAGGGGGTGCAAGAAGAGAGAAAGACCTGGGGGTGTTTGTGCACAAATCTTTGAAGGTGGCAGGACAGGTTAACAAAACAGTTAATAAACCATATGGAATCCTGGGCTTCATAAATAGAGGCTCAGAGAACAAAAGCCAGGAATAATGCTAAACTTATTTTAAAAAACTAGTTCGGCCCCAGCTGAAGTATTGTGTCCAATTCTGGGCACCACACTTTAGGAAGGATGTGACGGCTTTAGAGAGGGCATAGAAGAGATTTACTAGAATGGTTCCAGGGATGAGGGATTGCAGTTACATGGATAGACTAGAGAAGCTGGGGTTGTTCTCCTTGGAGCAGAGAAGGCTACGAAGAGATTTGATAGAGGTGTTCAAAATCATGAAGGATTTAGACAGAGTAAATAAAGAGAAACTGTGTCCAGTGGCTGAAGGGTCAATAATGAGAGGGCACAGATTTAAGGTGATTGGCAAAAGAACCAGAGCAGACATGAGGAAAAACCTTTTTACGCAATGAGTGGTTAGGATTTTGAATGCACTGCCTGATAGGGTGGTGGATACAGATTCAATAATAGCCTTCAAAAGGGAATTGGATAAATACTTGAAGGAGAAAAAATTGCAGGGATATGAAGAAAGAGCGGGGGAGTGGGACTAACTGGATTGCTCTTCGAAAGAGCCAGCACAGACTCGATGGACCGAATAGCTGTACTATTCTATGATTCTATGACTCTATGATTCAGTAAGTTAGTTGGTCCAACTAAAACATGAATATTATGGACTGTAGCATGATGGTTATTTAAGGTGCAACAGTCCTTTTGTAAAGCCATTTGTGGAACTGTCTTAATGGCCCAAAAATTCGGGTCTCCACGGGTGAGTACGCACGGGGTACTCACCCATAGGCCCAATGGAAGTGCCGGTTTCCTGCATGCACTGCGTATGTGTGGGAAACCGGCACTTCCGTTCCCCTGAAAAAAGGGGTTGAGAGGTGGAACGCGTGCGCCGGAGAGGAGGCGCGTGCGCATCGAACTTACCTTTTTTTTCCAGGTTTTTCCGGGAGGGTAAGTCTCCAGGAGTTACACTTTAAAAAAGCAGGTGCAAGGCCTGCTTTTAACAAGGTAAGTGGTGAATTAATTAAAATTAATACATTTTTTCCACAGGTTTATTATTTTTAAATACTTTAAAGAAAGGTAAGTTTATTTTTAGCCCCATTAGAAAATGTAATTAATTTTTTCAAAAATTTAAATTATTGTTTAAAATAGTTATTTCATGTAATTTATAGTTTATTTTAAAAATGTGATTTAAAAAAAAAATTGTTTGAAGTTTTAGTGATGTTTTGGAGCTTATAGTATTTATAGGTTTGACAGCTCTTCCTGTCAAACTTATGAATGAAGCATTCCCTGCTACCATTGGCTCTCCATGGCCCATGTGATCCCAGGTGACACATCGAACTAACTGCGCCCCTGGGATACGCAAGCACTGTGCGCCGGCAGTTGGAGGAGGCCCAGGATCGGAATCCCTCACGGGCCCACAGCTCAACGGCCCCCAACCCGAATTTCTGGGCCATTGTATGGTTAGCTCCTGTTAAACACATTGGCCCGGATTTTCCGGGACCTATAAATGTGTACACGGTGCGTCTGTGGCCGTAAGTGCCCCACAAGTTCCGGCTTTCTGCGTGCGCTGCGCATGAGCGGAAACCCGGAACTTGCGATCTGTTAAGTTTCAGCTTGACAGATCCCCCACATCCCCAGGAAATGGACATTCGCGGGTGGACATTTGGGCTTTTTGCCCAACTACTGCCCAGCGAATGCCCATGAAACTCTTACGCCTGTTAAAAGCAGGCATTGGGCCTTCTTTTACCAGTGTAAGAGTTTAAATAAATATTAAAATAATTAAAAAATATATTTAAACATAAAAAGACTTTAAAATTAGTTATAGGTTTTTTTTCAGCCCCTTTAAAATGTTTAAATTTATTTTTCAAAAAATTAAACTTTTGTTTTAAATGTCTAATTTAATTGTATTTTAATTAATTTTGAACATGTAATGGTTTATTTTTATTTAACTGGTGTGTAATTGTGTTTTTTAGGGGATTCCTATTCATGCTTATGGGGATTCCGTACTTAATTTTTGATTGGTTGGCCTGGCCCACATAATCCCAGGAGGTGCTTGTGAACCACGTGCACCCCTGGGATACGTGGGCCTTTACGCATGCATACGTGTAGAGTCCCAGGAGCGCGAGTCTACAAACCTCCGGGACCATCAGGTAGGTTTGTACTTTTCTTGCGGTTCGGAGGCATTCACCCACTATGAAGCTTTAGTTGTAAAAGTTTGCAATCCCTTATGAGCAGAGCGGAATGGTCGAATGTTGCAACAAGCTAGTAGTGACTAGTGGTTGTTTGTGTTGATCGAAACAGTACTCACTTAACAAGAGATAACAGCTCCAATTCATTTAATATTTTTTTACATTTTCAATTTTAATACTTTTCAAGAGCCTTTATCATTTTGCATAAATATTTTCCAATAAAATAAACTGCACAATGCCTTGTGCATTGAGTGGTGCTGGAGTTTTGCTAAGTGGGAGAAAAATCATTTAAGTGTATTTTGTGAATTTTAGTGTGTTAAGAAGTCAATTATTTGAAGTAAGTTTAATTTTTTAAGGGTTTTTTAAACTCTTGGGCAGTTTAAACCAGAAGTAGAATCCGGGTATAAAAGGGGAGGGGCTAGTGCAGTGCACGGAGTGCCTTGTGCATTGAGTGGTGCTGGAGTTTTGCTAAGTGAGAGAGTTCAGATAAGTGGGAGGTGAGGGTGTGTTTTTTGCTCTGTTTTGTTCCCCACTCCCAGGCTTGGACAACACTGCGGAGGTGGAGCAGCGAGACGAGTCAACCAAACAGGCCCCACAGACAGTATTCAAGGAGGAGGTTGATGATCAGCTGGTTGGTTGGTTTTCTTCCTTCTCTTCTCTTTTATACCTTTAAGTTGGTAAGTCCTTTGAATAGTGGTGTGACATTATCATCTATATCCGGGCAGGGTCTTCATAACTAATAATTAGAAATTTAATTAATTATATAGAATGGAGCAAGTGATGTGTTACTGTTGCTAGATGTGGGAGCCGGTGGTCCCCATTGAGGCTCACGGTGATTACATCTGTGACAAGTGTTTGCTGCTAGAGGAACTCAAGCTCCATGTTAAAGAGCTTGAGACCGAGCTTCAGACACTGCAACACATCAGGGAGGGGGAGAAGTTCCTGGACTCTATGTTTCAGGAGATGGTCACACCTATGAAGTTAATTACTGCAGATGTAGTCCGTGGTCAGGGACAGGACGGTGTGACTACGAGTGAGGAAGGTACAGGGATCCAGGATGTAGTGTTGAAGGAGACGCAGCCCTTGTTCTTGTCCAGCAGGATCGAGGTTCTTTCTCCCTGTGAGGGCGGGAGCGGGGACTGCAGGGAGGATGAGCAACCTGGCCACAGCACCGTGGTACAGGGGGCCATTCAAGTGGAGGGAGTAAAAAGAAATGTTGTAGTGGTAGGGGATAGTATCATTAGGGGGATAGATAGGGTTCTCTGCAGTCAAGAGCGGGAGTCCCGAAGGCTGTGTTGCCTGCCCGGTGCGAGGGTTAAGGACATCTCTTCTGGGCTGGAAAGAAACTTGGAGTGGGAGGGGGAGGATCCAGTTGTCGTGGTCCATGTTGGTACAAACGACGTAGATAGGACAAGGAAGACGGTTCTGTTAAAGGAGTATGAGCAGCTAGGGGTCAAATTAAAAAACAGAACCTCAAGGGTAATAATCTCTGGGTTATTACCTGAGCCACGAGCGAATATGGCTAGGATAAATAAAATTAAAGAGTTAAATGCGTGGCTCAAAGACTGGTGTGGGAGAAATGGGTTTTGCTTCTTGGGACACTGGCACCAATACTGGGACAGGAGGGAGCTGTTCCGTTGGGACGGACTCCACTTGGCCAGTGCTGGGACTAGAGTCCTGGCGAATCATATAACTAGGGCTGTAAAGAGGGCTTTAAACTAATTAGTGGGGGGGGAGGTTTCGAGAGAGCAAATAATAGAAATGACAACAGAGAAGGTCATAGATTTAGGTCGCAGTGGGGGAATTAAAAGACAGAATGTGTCAGGAAGGGACAGAAGGTATGGAGCAAAAAGTAAAGTACTAAAAAGGGAAAAATCAGGAACTAAGTGTTACAAAACATATTTGAAAGTTCTTTATCTGAATGCACGTAGCATTTGTAACAAAATGAATGAGTTAACGGCACAAATAACGACATATGGGTATGATCTTGTGGCCATTATAGAAACATGGCTGCAGGGTGACCATGACTGGGAATTAAACATACCAGGTTATTTAACAATCAGGAAGGACAGGCAGGAAGGGAGAGGAGGTGGGGTGGCTATGTTAATAAAGGAAGGAATCACTATAATACAGAGAAATGATATTGGGTCAAAGGAGCAGGATAGTGAAACAGTTTGGGTGGAGATAAGGAATAATAAGGGGAAAAAAACACTAGTGGGTGTAGTCTATAGGCCTCCGAACAGTTGCAACTCTGTTGGACGGAGTATTAATCAGGAAATAGTTGAGGTGACGAATTCCAACACAGATAAACAAAGTAATCAACTTTTAATAAACTCAATACTTTAACTTTTAAACTACAGGAGCAAAGGTCAGCAGGTCTGTTAAGGTCTCCAGCCTTTCTCAGACTGCCTTTAAATACTGGAACCTGACGTCATGACGTCATCACGTTTTCCGCGCCAACTGGGGGTCACGTGATCGGCGTCATGACGTCATCACGTAAAAATACAAGAAGCTGCATACAGCTTAAAGGTGCAGTCCACAACTGCACTACAGAGTGTTTAAAGGAATTATTACAGGTTGTTCAGTGTCTCTTGGTGGTTCTGCCACAGGCGCCCCCCCAGAATTCTCTTTAACAGACAACATCAAACGTGCAGGAGGTTTAATTATTCTGCCCGAACGACTGCGAACTTCAGACGCTGGATCGATAGCAGATGGGCCAACATTTGGCTGTGTCTGAAGAGGTACATCTGGGGTGGAGGAAACCGTAGCAGAAGGTGTAGATAAGGATGAAGCCGAAGCAGGCAATTTAATAGTAGGCCACTTCAGGATTGGTCTAGTAGCCAATGGCGGTCGTCCACGGCGAGGCGGCTGAGCAACCACCACTGGTTCACTCCGATCCAGATGGGCTGGTTTAAGTCGGTCGATGGAGATGGTATCCGATTTACCTCCTATTTCGATCGTAAAATATTTCTCTCCCGTTGCAATAACCCGAAACGGTCCATCATAAGGGTTAGGTTGATTGGCTATGATAAATTGACCCTTAGTGTTAGGGGGATTAAATACGTGGGGTTACGTGTTGGTGTAGGGGTTACGGGGATCGGGTGGGGTATGTGTCGGTGCAGGCTCGATGGGCCGAAATGGCCTCTATCTGCACTGTGGGGTTTCTGTGATTTCTGTGATTCTGTGATAAGGTGGTCTGAGTGTATCTCCATGAGCATCCCGCTGAATAAAAACATAATCGGAACTCATAAGTTCTGCCGGTACATGAGGCTGATGTAGATCGTGATGTGAAGTTGGAATAGGCAGAAAATTCTTTGCCGCCTCTTGATGCAGAAGAAGCTGCTGCGCAGGCGACTATGATTCTGTATGTGGAGGGAGGAAATCCCCGGGTACTCGAAGCACCTGACCGTATACTAATTCAGCCGATGAAGCCTGGAGGTCTTCTTTAGGGGCTGTACGGAGGCCTAGCATCACCCAAGGAAGTCTATCCACCCAGTTGGAACAACGCAAACTGGCACGGAGGGACACCTTTAAAGAACGATGAAATCTTTCACATAAGCCATTTGCTTGCGGATGGTAAGCGGTGGTACGATGCAGCTTGGTACCCAAGCCCTGTGCAACTGCATTCCATAATTCTGACGTAAATTGAGGACCACGGTCAGAGGAGATATCAGATGGCACACCAATCCGGGCCACCCACGCTGAAATAAATGCCCTGGATACGTCTGCTGTGGTAGTAGCAACTAAGGGAATCGCCTCTGGCCACCTGGTAGTACGGTCTACTATTGTCAGGAGATGCATAAAACCCCGCGAAATGGGGAGGGGGCCCACCAAGTCCACATGTACATGGTCGAAACGGCGTTCAGGCACTGGAAAGATGGCCCTTGGAGCCTTCACATGACGATGAACCTTTGACTTTTGACAGTCCACGCAATTGTTTGTCCAGTCACGAACATCTAAATGTATCCCCTTCCAAACAAACTTACGGGACATAAGTCGTTGTGAAGCTCGCATCCCCGGGTGTGATGAGCCATGTATAATATTAAATATCTTCTTACGCCATTCGCCTGGCACAATTGGTCGGGGCACTGCCATGGATATGTCACACAACAGCGTGGTTCCTGCTGATTGGAACATAACATCGGCTACCTGCAAGCTAGAAGGCATGGTCCGATACGCCTGAACTTCAGGATCCGCCTGTTGTTCTTTTGCCAACCCGACGTAATCAATTCCCAGGTGAATTGTCTGGACTGGGGCACGTGACAGGCAATCAGCCACCAGATTATCTTTGCCAGACACGTGTCGCAAATCCGTTGTAAATTCAGATATGAATGTGAGATGACGCTGTTGTCGGGCTGACCACGGCTCCGCCGTTTTGGCCATTGCAAAAGTAAGTGGTTTATGGTCCACAAATGCTGTAAAAGGACGTCCTTCTAACAGAAAACGAAAATGCCGGATGGCCAAAAACAAGGCCAGCAACTCTCTATCAAAAGTACTATATTTTCGTTCATTTTTACGTAATTGGTGGCTAAAAAAGGCCAATGGCTGCCATGTACCATCCACCCATTGTTCCTGCACTGCCCCGATGGCGTAATCGGAGGCGTCGGTAGTGAGGGCGATGGTTGCGCCCGGAAGTGGGTGTGCAAGCATAGTTGCATCTGCCAATGCCGCCTTGGTGTCCAAGAATGCTTGGTCCATCTGTGGTGTCCAAATGATAACAGCTTTACCCGACTTCCCTTTAAGTGCTTCATACAGCGGCTGCATTAATTGAGCTGCCTTGGGGACAAAACGGTGATAAAAATTCACCATTCCCAGGAACTCCTGAAGAGATTTAATCGTTTGAGGCTGCGGGAATGCCATAACTGCTTCTACCTTAGTGGCCAGTGGGACAGCGCCTTCTGAGGTGATCCTGTGCCCTAGAAAGTCAATGCTGGTTAACCCAAACTGGCATTTGGCTAGATTTATAATGAGGCCATGTTGGCTGAGACGGGCAAAGAGTGTACGTAAATGAGCCATGTGCTCTTCCTTATCTTTACTAGCAATGAGTATATCATCCAAGTAAATGAAAATGAAAGAATGGTCCCGTAACACAGAGTCCATAAGCCGCTGAAAAGCCTGAGCTGCATTTTTTAATCCAAACGGCATACGAAGGAACTCAAACAGGCCAAACGGTGTGATGACCGCCGTTTTGGGGATGTCTTGAGGGTATACAGGAACTTGATGGTATCCACGAACGAGATCCACTTTAGAAAATATCGATTTGCCGGCCAAATGAGCAGAAAAATCCTGTATATGTGGTATTGGATACCTATCTGGCCTAGTGGCTTCGTTAAGGCGTCTGTAATCCCCACAAGGCCTCCATCCACCACCTGGTTTGGGTACAATGTGTAATGGGGAAGACCAAGGACTGTTGGAGCGTCGGACAATCCCAAGGCGCTCCATAATACGAAACTCTGCCTTTGCGGCTATAAGCTTTCCGGGTTCCAATCTTCGTGCACGAGCGTACACGGGCGATCCCGTTGTGGTAATATAATGCACCACCCCGTGCTTCGCAACTGCTGCTGAGAATGTAGGCCTGGTGAGCTCTGGGAATTCGCCAAATAGGCGTTTAAACCCGTCTTGCGATGGAACCGCACAGGCAACCGACCAGGAGACAGCAGTACTGCGGTGACAAGGCACTGCATGGAAGGTAAACGCATTAATAAGTCGACAATGTTGGACGTTGACCAGTAAACCATAGGCACAAAAAAAATCAGCCCCCAGAATGGCCTGTGATACTTTAGCTGTTATAAATTCCCATACAAAACGTTGACCTCCAAGAGTTAAATTAACTGTCCGTTTACCGAATGTGCGAATAGCCGCACCATTGGCTGCCTCAAGGGAAGGGCCGTGACTGCCGGATTGTAGGTCCAGCTTTGAAACTGGCAATATACTACACTGAGAATCAGTATCACATAAAAATCGTCGCCCTGTTCCAGAATCAGTAACATAGAGGAGTTTTCCTGCTGAACCGACTGCCATAGTGAACTGGATGTGTTTGTCAGTTTCTGTCTTCTTCGAAGCTTGTGAGTCTGCTGGAGACTTTTTCTCTACCCCACTGCAGGGTGGACGACAGCGTCTAGCCCTGACGCCAAAACGGGCGTGGTACATACACAAGCCTGACGAAGGAGGGCTGGATTTTGCTCGCGTAGGAGAAAGACGCCTCGTAGCTGCACAACTCTGCTGTATGACCATAAAAGACTTATCTGCCTCCGCAGCCAGCTCGGCACAGTCCATAATCGTAGAACTGGCCAAGACTGCCTGAACTGGCTCGGGTAGCTGGCAGAGGAAGAGCTCTCGAAATAAAAAACATTGGGGCCCTGAACCCAAAAGCGTGAGCATTTGGCTCATCAATTCTGATGGTTTTGAGTCCCCAAGACCCGGCATTGCAATAAGCTTGCATGCACGTTCCGATTTAGTTAAAGCATACACTTGTAGTAAACGCTCTTTTAAAGCTGAGTACATGCCCTCTGCCGGTGGATTCCCCAGGATGCTGACGACGTGTGAAGCCGTGGCGCTGTCCAAAGCGG
Source organism: Somniosus microcephalus (assembly GCF_052327205.1). Classification (NCBI taxonomy): domain Eukaryota; kingdom Metazoa; phylum Chordata; class Chondrichthyes; order Squaliformes; family Somniosidae; genus Somniosus; species Somniosus microcephalus. Next base: position 304,992,962 of record NC_140990.1, on the reverse strand, counting down.
AAACCACGTAATAATAGCGGGTTGAATCCGTTGTAATGTCCCGGATAGCAAACTGGGCTTCTGCTAGAAAAAACCATGCTTCTGGTTGCTGTTCCCAGAACTGCGGCAATTTAAGGGCAACGGCGTTCGTATTCATCATGAATATCTCGAAGAAAGTTGTCCAACGAGCTCGAGGTCACCAATGTAGGAACGGGAGTTCCTATCCAAATAACGAATTCCAACGCAGATAAACAAAGTAATCAACTTTTAATAAACTCAATACTTTAACTTTTAAACTACAGGAGCAAAGGTCAGCAGGTCTGTTAAGGTCTCCAGCCTTTCTCAGACTGCCTTTAAATACTGGAACCTGACGTCATGATGTCATCACGTTTTCCGCGCCAACTGGGGGTCACGTGATCGGCGTCATGACATCATCACGTGAAAATACAAGAAGCTGCATACAGCTTAAAGGTGCAGTCCACAACTGCACTACAGAGTGTTTAAAGGAATTATTACAGGTTGTTCAGTGTCTCTTGGTGGTTCTGCCACAGGGGCTTGTAATAAGGGAACAGCTATAATTATGGGGGATTTTAATTATCATATTAACTGGACAAATCAAATTGGGCAGAGCAGCCTTGAGGATGATTTCATTGAGTGTATTAGGGATGGGTTTCTTGAGCAGTATGTAACTGAACCGACCAGGGGGCGAGCAACCTTAGATTTGGTCCTGTGTAACGAGACAGGATTAATTAAAAATGTCCTAGTAAAGGATCCCCTTGGAATGAGTGACCATAACGTGGTTGAGTTCCATATTCAATTAGAGGGTGAGAAGGTTGGATCTCAAACAAGCGTGCTGAGCTTGAATAAAGGAGACTATGAAGGTATGAGAGCGGAATTGATTAGAGTGGACTGGGAAAATAGATTAAAGGGTAAGACGATACATGATCAGTGGTGTACATTTAAGGAGTTATTTTACAACTTCCAAAAAAAATATATTCCACTGAGGAAAAAAGGGTGTAAAAGAAAAGATCCGTGGCTAAGTAAAGTAATTAAGGATAGTATCCGACTAAAAACAAGGGCATATAAGGTAGCCAAATCTAGTGGGAGGATGGAAGATTGGGAAGTCTTTAAAAGACAGCAAAAAATAACTAAAAGATTGATTATGAAAGGGAAGATAGATTATGAAAGTAAATTAGCAAAAAATATAAAAACAGACAGTAAAAGTTTCTATAGTTATATAAAAAGAAAAAAGGTGGCTAAAGTAAATGTTGGTCCCTTTGAGGATGAGACCGGGAAATTAATGGTGGGAAACATGGAGATGGCAAAAACACTGAACAATTATTTTGTATCAGTCTTTACAGTAGAGGACACTAAGAATATCCCAACACTGGACAAACAGGGGGCTCTAGGGGGGGAGGAACTAAATACGATTAAAATCACTAAGGAAGTGGTACTTGGCAAAATAATGGGACTCAAGGCGGATAAATCCCCTGGACCTGATGGCTTGCATCCTAGGGTCTTGAGGGAAGTAGCGGTAGGGATTGTGGATGCATTGGTAATAATTTTCCAAAACTTACTGGACTCAGCAAAGGTCCCGGCAGATTGGAAAACTGCTAATGTAACACGCTTATTTAAAAAGGGTAGTAGGCAGAAGGCTGGAAACTATAGGCCTGTTAGCCTAACATCTGTGGTTGGTAAAATGTTAGAGTCCATTATTAAGGAGACAGTAACGGGACATTTGGATAAATATAATTTAATAGGATAAACTCAGCATGGTTTCATGAAGGGGAAGTCATGTTTGACAAATTTGCTGGAGTTTTTTGAGGAAGTAACATACAGGGTGGATAAAGGGGAACCAGTGGACATAGTGAATTTAGACTTCCAAAAGGCATTTGACAAGGTGCCACACAAAAGATTATTGCTCAAGATAAAAAATCACGGGATTGGGGGTAATATTCTGGCGTGGGTGGAGGATTGGCTCTCTAACAGAAAGTAGAGAGTTGGGATAAATGGTTCGTTCTCAGATTGGCAACCAGTAACTAGTGGTGTTCCGCAGGGGTCAGTGCTGGGTCCCCAACGCTTTACAATTTATAGTAACGATTTGGAGGAGGGGACCGAGTGTAACATATCAAAGTTTGCAGATGATACAAAGATGGGACGGAAAGTAGTGAGTGAGGAGGACATAAAAAACCTGCAAAGGGACATAGACAGGCTAAGTAAGTGGGCAGAGATTTGGCAGATGGAATACAATACTGGAAAGTGTGAGGTTATGCACTTTGGCAGGAAAAATCATAGAGCAAGTTATTATCTTAATGGCAAGAAACTGGAAAGTACTGTAGTACAAAGGGATCTGGGGGTCCTGGTGCATGAAACTCAAAAAGTTAGTATGCAGGTGCAGCAAGTGATCAAGAAGGCCAATGGAATGTTGGCTTTTATTGCTAGGGGGATGGAATATAGAAACAGGGAGGTATTGCTGCAGTTGTACAAGGTATTGGTGAGACCGCACCTGGAATACTGCATACAGTTTTGGTGTCCATACTTAAGAAAAGACATACTTGCTCTCGAGTCAGTACAAAGAAGGTTCACTCGGTTAATCCCGGGGATGAGGGGGTGGTCATATGAGGAGAGGTTGAGTAGATTGGGACTCTACTCATTGGAGTTCAGAAGAATGAGAGGCGATCTTATTGAAACATATAAGATTGTGAAGGGGCTTGATCGGGTGGATGCGGTGAGGATGTCCCCAATGATGGGTGAAACTAGAACTAGGGGGCATAATCTTAAAATAAGGGGCTGCTCTTTCAAAACTGAGATGAGGAGAAACTTCTTCACTCAGAGGGTGGTAGGTTTGTGGAATTTGCTGCCCCAGAAAGCTGTGGAAGCTACATCATTAAATAAATTTAAAACAGAAATAGATAGTTTCCTAGAAGTAAAGGGAATTAAGGGTTACGGGGAGCAGGCAGGAAATTGGACATGAGTCTAGGTTCGGAATGGTCATGGCCCTGTGGGTAGTGGAGTGGGCCCAGGGGCCGTGTAGCCTGGTTCTGCTCCTACTGTGTTCTAATTCTGTGTTAGATTTCAGGAGATGGTTTTATTCCTGTTCCTGGCTGGGGTGGAGATCGCCTTTACAGAAGGTAAGTACTGTAGAAAATATAGGGACAGAGTGATCTCCTGGAAGAATTTCGATCGCCTAGATGGGTCGGAGAGGAATTTCCCAGGTTTTTTTCTCCCAAATTGGCCATTGGGTCTTTATCTGGTTTTTTGCATCTCCCGGGAGATCACATGGGTTCGGGTGGATGCACAGTGATAGAAGATTTGAGGTTAGGATCAGATCAGCCATGATCTTATTGAATGGTGGAGCAGGCTCGAGGGGCCGATTGGCCTACTCCTGCTCCTATTTCTTATGTTCTTATGTTCTTATGCCAATAATAATGGTCATGATTTTCTAAATGCTTATTTTGTGCTTAAACACCCTTTGTTTTTCTTCCTGTTTTTCTCTTGGTCCAGCATAAACTGCAACCAACTTTCTTGCAGGTCTTCCATGATAGTGCTCAATGCAGCCTAGGATTGACTCTCCCCCTTGTTTTCTTTTCCCTTGTGAGGAAGTACCTGGGACCGCCTCATAGCAACACAACTGAAATTGGGCTATAGTGGAATTGAACCTGCACCCCATCACTCCCATTCCTATTTTCGGAATAATTATATTTTCCTTTGTGTTTAGAATATTATTAATAGGAAGCTCACACCAAACTCTCTGTTTTATAACCCTAAGTAGATTCCTTCTAGGTTTCTGTTCTGGAAGATTTCTTTGCAAAACAAAACAGCCCCTTTCACAAATATAGTCATGTTAGCAACCATTGGCTTAAGTGAAGCAGCTGGTTATGCTTCGATTTTAAAATTCTCATCCTTGCTGTGAAATCCCTCCATGGCCTTGCCCCTCCCTATCTCTGTAATCTCCTCCAACCCTCCAACCCTCTGAGATCTCTGCACTCCCCCAATTCCGGCCTCTTGCACATTGCCGCTTTTAATCGCTCCACCATTGGCAGCCGTGCCTTCAGCTGCCTCGGCCCTAAGCTTGACCGAGCTTGTAGTCACCTGTCCTACTATGTGGCTTGGTGACAAATTTTGTTTGATAATGCTCCTGTGGAGCTCCTTAATAAGTTTTACTACGTTAAATGTGATATATACATGCAAGTTGTTGTTGTTGTATTTGTCCAGTCATTGTATACCTGACTTGCAAATATTGTAACATACCGTATCTCAGCAATAGTGCTGAACCTGTTAAAGCTCACACACAGTTAGTCAATTTGATTTTATGCTACTTACAAATAGGTCCAATTAAAATTTCCATTAGAAACATATCGCTGAGATAATTCTTCCCTGGCGAGATTTGTCACTTATCACATCTAGTGTTAAAAAACAAAAATGTGCAAACTGCATTACAGAAGTACGTGTTGCAAACTTAACATCTGCTGCCATGTTGACTCTCATACCACCATCTGATCTGAGTTCTTGGAGATTGAAAATTCTCTAATGAGATGACAGTGTCTCTTCAACTTATCTGGGGCACTGACACAACCCAACTCTATGTGGCTACTGTGAGTTTCTGGTGAGGCTCGATGCTTTTATTGTTTCAATAATGTTCCTTTGCACCTGTCTGTGTAAGTGTTGCATGCATATATGTATGTATATATATAATATCTGTATACAATGTCTGTTTTTGAGCATCGTATGCTGCATATTTCCATTTCAGACCAATAACTATATTCTGCAGTTATATTTTTGAACTGATTGAACATTGTAAAAATAATTACATTGATCATTACGCTAAAATAAAAACCTAACCTTCTGTAAATGCATAGCAAGTCAGACAGCCCCTGCAATGAGACAAGGCAAGTTAATATTTTGTTTATTCATCGGGCAAGAGTTTCCGCTTTGGGTGCAATCGCCGATCTGGGCAAAAATTTGTGCACAAATCTTTGAAGTTGGCAGGACAGGTTAACAAAGCAGTATAATATATGGGATCCTGGGCTTTATAAATAGAAGCATAGAGTACAAAAGCCAGGGGCCTAGAAATTCAGTTGGTTGCGCCAGCCGTTAGCGCCTTAGGAGGAGTAGATGTCGGGCGCTAGGCGGGTAGCGCCCGGGCGCAGCGAGAACTGCGCCTCGCCCCAACTTCACTAGAGATTTAGCGGCGGCGCAAAGCCTTTGCGCGCGCTCAGCTGCGCGCGCCGATCAAGACGTCATTTCCTCGTGCAACGCCCTTTGTGCGCCCCCAACCGGAACTTCAGTGGCAACGCCCCATTGTGCGCCTGGCGCCCCTAGTGACTGTTAAGTGGAACGGTGCTCAGCCGATGCGGGGCGCGTGGGGCGCAAATTAAAGGGCACTCCTCCTGCAATATAAAAGGCTGCCATTTCGCAGCACTCCCTCTTGCGAAACGGATCTTTGGAGCGAGACCAAGGTAGATAGCTTTCTGCTTTGGCCCAACACTCGGACAGGTACTTCTGGCTTCAGGTCACAGATTTCCACTAGTCTTTGCCTTCATTGACATCTCATTGTTTGCCAGCATATTATGGGGGCTGCAATGGGTGTCAACGCAGGCTTTCTCAATTACATCCAAAGGGCTCACAGACGCCGTGAGAGAGTGGCAGCCCTGGCTAGACAGAGAGGGGGCAACAGGCGTCGGCAAAGGAGGCCTTACCCACCCAGGGTATACCGCCAGCAGTTCTCCTATCTCAACATGTCTGAGGAGCAGTGTGTTCGGAGGCTGCGATTCAGAAGGGACGTGGTCACAGAGATCTGCCAGCTGCTTGGCGGTGATCTGCAGCCACAGCTGAGGAGCAGGACGTCTCTGTCGGTGGCAGTGAAGGTGACGGTGGCTCTCAACTTCTATGCCACCGGCTCCTTCCAAGCCGCTATTGGGGACATTGCCAACATCTCCCAGTTCGCCGTGCATTGCTGCATCCGCCAGGTCACCAATGCCCTTTTCAAAAGGAGACGTCAGTTCATCTCCTTCTCCATGGCCCTTGCCAAGCAGCAACAGCGTGCAATGGGCTTTGCAGCATTCGCGGGCTTCCCCATGGTGCAGGGCGCCATTGACTGCACGCATGTGGCTTTGCGGGCACCTCTGGAGAATGCCGAGGATTACCGCAACCGGAAGGGCTACCATTCGCTGACCGTCCAGCTGGTGTGTGACCACAGGCAGCTCATCCTAGCTGTCAATGCCCGCTTTCCAGGCAGCAGCCACGATGCCTTCATCCTGCGACAGACTTCTGTGGCAGACATGTTCCAGGCCCAGCCTCACCCACGCGGATGACTTATTGGGGACAAAGGCTATCCTTTGTGTACCTGGCTGATGACCCCGCTCCGTGCGCCCAGCACCCCTGCTGAAGAGGGATACAACGAGAGCCATCAAGCGACCAGGAACATTATCGAACAAACAATCGGCGTCCTGAAGCAACGGTTCCGCTGTCTGGATCGTTCCGGTGGAGCCCTACAGTATTCGCCGGAGCGAGTCTCCCATTTCGTGGTCGTTTGCTGCATGCTGCACAACCTGGCTATCCGCAGGACTCAGCCACTGCCACCACAGATTGGAGGACCACCTGAGGAGGAGGAGGAGGAGGAGGAGGAGGAGGACCAGCACAGGAGGGAGGCAGAAAGTGCAAGGGCCGCCCGTCGCCGGCTTATTGAACGTCGGTTCTAGACCCCCTCTCAGGGACTGGCTTGTGCCAATGTCAGCAGATGAATGTAGCTGCTCCACAAGCCCTCAGCCGAGCAGGGCAACCAGGACTTAACCAAAAAACCATGCACACTGCAATTTAACAACAATAATTTATTGAAAACCTCTGCCCTTCCCACATTACATGCTCATGTGGAGAAGCCCCCTCCAAAAACACAAAACTACCAGTCTCGGCCTTACAAAAAGAAAGAAAGACACCAGTCTCGGCCTTACAAAAAGAAAGAAAGACACCAGTCTCGGCCTTACAAAAAGAAAGAAAGACACCAGTCTCGGCCTTACACAAAAACAACTGCACCAGTGTCGGCCTTACAACAAGCACCAGGCATTTGTGCATACCTCTACTTTTTGTCCTGCGAGGGCGATGCCTTGCGCATCCTTGCCTGGCCCCTGCCCGCCCTGCTGCTCCTCCTCAATGGGAGCCCAGTGGCTGCAGCAAGGCTGGGGGAAGGCTGCTGAGGGGCAGATGGCGAGACGGCAGATGCCCTTGGGGGTCGGCCTGCACCAGCTCTGGCCTTGGAGTGTCCGGCTGCTGACTGCTCCAACTCTGGCTGGGCGGCAGCAGTCTGTCCAGCAGCTCGTGGCAGCTGCAATGGCGGAGTGGCAGTGTCGGCTGCAGGAATGGTGGTGTGATGAAATATGCCATTCATCACTCATCTGTATTCTCTGTGTGTGATTGTGCCTGTGACTGTGGTTTAGTTTCAGTTTCATTTCCCTTACCTCAGTTCCATTTCCTCACCTGTATTTTATTGTGTGTAGGGCTCCGCCCATACCTGGCCCCTACTTAAGCAGGCCCAGCGTGTCTCACATCCAGTACAGCCGACCTCTGGATGGGAGACACTTCTCCACTGTGTGTTACCTTCTAAGTTAATAAAAGCCTTGCTTTGTTCAGTTAACATTGAGTCTCGGATTTATTGAGGCACATCAATTTTATTAACTTATTTTTCAACACAATGGATCAACTCTTGAAACCCAAATGTTTGGAAGGCACCTTCCCCGCCCGGCAGTCCGACACCGTCGGGGCCCGCTCTCCCCCCAGAAGCCCTACGACAGCCGCGACGCGTCGGGGCCCCAACTGCTACTTCTGCGGACAGCCGAAACACACCAGAAACCTGTGCCCGGCGAAAGGCACCACCTGCTTCAAGTGCAGTAAGAAGGGGCACTTCGGGAAGGTGTGCAGAGGGAACCCCGCCGGAAAACCCGCCACCGCCGCGTGTGCGCCGTGGGAGCGGCCATCTTGGACGCCATCTTGCCCGACCTCGTGGGGTCCGCCATCTTGTGAGCAGACAGCGTGGACGCCATCTTGTCTCGATCAGGGCCCTACAGTGGCATCGGTCACAGTGGACCAGACCAGGCCGCACCTGCTATCCAAATCAATGGTGGACATCGAGGTAAACGGGTGCGGGGTTAAAGGTTTAATTGACAGTGGAAGTACGGAGAGTTTTATCCACCCTGAACTAGCACAACAACTCTCTCTAACAGTGGTCCCTACTCGGGGTACCACCTCTATGGCTGATAAAACCCAGACATCGACCATTATGGGTTACTGCGCGGTACAATTGTCCGTTAACGGAACTGTATACAATAATTTTAAATTACTAATCATGAAGAATCTATGTGCGAGCGTGATCTTGGGCCTGGATTTCCAGTGCCACCACCAAAGCATCACGCTCAATTACGGTGGGTCCCAGCCGCCCCTCACAGTGTGCGGCCTGGCTACCCTGAAGGTAAAGCCGCCTTCGCTATTCGCGAACCTTACCCCTAACTGCCGGCCAATAGCGACCAAAAGCAGGAGGTACAGAAATGGTGAACCAAATCGCCCAATACCGGGTGTTCTCCACCATCGACCTCAAGTCAGCATACCACCAGCTCCCTATCAGACCAGAGGACCGCCCGTACACCGCCTTCGAGGCGAACGGACGCCTCTACCAATTCATCAGAGTCCCCTTTGGGGTGACAAATGGGGTCTCGGTCTTTCAGAGGGAGATGGACCACATGGTCGATGACCACCACTTGCAGGCAACCTTCCCCTACCTCGACAACGTCACCATCTGCGGTCACAACCAGCAGGATCACGACTCGAACCTCGAGAGGTTCCTGAAAACCACACAAAAACTCAACCTCACTTACAACGAGGACAAGTGCATTTACAACACCACGCGCCTCTGCATACTAGGCAGCGTGGTGGAGAATGAGGAAATCGGACCAGACCCCGACCGATTGTGCCCCCTACGGAAGCTGCCCCTGCCCAACACTCCCAAAGCCCTGAAAAGGTGCCTGGGGATATTTTCTTATTATTCCCAATGGGTCCCCAACTACTCCGACAAAGCCCGCCCCCTCTTGAAAGCATCCTCTTTTCCGCTTTCTGCTGAGGCCCACGCTGCCTTCAAAAGCATTAAGCGGGATATTGAGCGGGCCACGCTACAGGCAGTGGACGAGAACACTCCCTTTCAAGTGGAAAGTGAAGCGTCTGACTTTGCCTTGGCGGCCACCCTCAACCAGGCGGGGCGGCCCGTAGCTTTCTTCTCGAGGACCCTCCAAGGGCCCGAGATCAGACACTCCTCCGTGGAAAAGGAGGCCCAAGCCATCGTGGAGGCAGTGCGCCACTGGCGCCACTACCTAGCCGGCAAACGCTTCACCCTACTTACCGACCAGCGGTCGGTAGCGTTTATGTTTAATAATAAACAGAAGGGGAAGATTAAAAATGATAAGATTCTCAGGTGGCGGATCGAGGTCTCCACCTTCGAGTATGACATCATTTACCGGCCAGGGGCCCTTAACGAATCCCCCGATGCCCTCTCACGAGGGATGTGTGCCAGCGCCACCGGGGATCGGCTACAGACCCTCCACAACGACCTCTGCCACCCAGGGGTCACACGGCTGTTCCACTTCATAAAGTCCCGCAACTTACCCTACTCGATTGAGGAAGTTCGGTCTCTGACCAGGAACTGCCGCACTTGCGCTGAGTGCAAGCCTCGGTTCTACCGCCCAGATAGAGCCCACTTAATCAAAGCTACACGGCCCTTTGAGCGGCTCAGCTTAGATTTCAAGGGCCCCCTCCCGTCAGCCGACCGCAATGTTTACTTCCTGAACATTGTGGACGAATACTCCCGTTTCCCATTCGCCTTCCCCTGCCCAGACATGACCAGTGCCACGGTCATTAAATGCCTCAACAGCCTGTTCTGCCTGTTCAGTATGCCGAGCTACATCCACACGGATAGGGGGGCATCCTTCATGAGCGAAGAGCTACGCCAGCACATGCTGTCCAGGGGGATCGCCACGAGCCGTACCACCAGCTACAACCCCCAGGGTAACGGCCAGGTGGAGCGAGAGAACGGGACAGTATGGAAAGCAGTCACTCTAGCTCTAAGGACCAAGGGCCTCCCTATCTCCCACTGGCAGGAAGTCCTCCCAGATGTGCTCCATTCGATACGGTTGCTATTGTGTACTGCCACTAATGCCACGCCTCATGAACGAATGTTTGTTTTTCCCCGGAAATCCACCTCAGGCGTATCCATGCCGTCATGGCTCTCCACCCCAGGTCCGGTATTTGTACGAAGGCATGTGAGGGGCCACAAGACGGACCCTCTCGTGGAGTCAGTGCACCTACTCCACGCCAACCTCCAATACGCGTATGTCTGGCACGCCGACGGAAGGGAGGACACCGTGTCCATAAAAGACGTCGCCCCAGCCGGTAATGACAACAACCACAACAACGATCACAGCAACTCTTACCCACCCACTACTCTTTCATCACCCCCGGAAGAACATCGACCAACGGTACCCCCACCAACCACCCCTTCAACAACCCTGGTGGCGCCCCCGGCAGAGACCCAGGAGGCCACCGGGGACACCCAGCCAACACCCGCGGCACCACAACAGCCACGTCGGTCACAGAGGACTATCAAACCCCCGAACAGACTAAATCTATAGAAGGGGTGAATGTGATGAAATATGCCATTCATCACTCATCTGTATTCTCTGTGTGTGATTGTGCCTGTGACTGTCGTTTAGTTTCAGTTTCATTTCCCTTACCTCAGTTCCATTTCCTCACCTGTATTTTATTGTGTGTAGGGCTCCGCCCATACCTGGCCCCTACTTAAGCAGGCCCAGCGTGTCTCACATCCAGTACAGCCGACCTCTGGATGGGAGACACTTCTCCACTGTGTGTTACCTTCTAAGTTAATAAAAGCCTTGCTTTGTTCAGTTAACATTGAGTCTCGGATTTACTGAGGCACATCAGGTGGCAACCTGGCAGATCGCAGGTGCTCGCTGGTCGCCTGACACATTGGCACTCGCACGGGCCAGCACTGCAGCATGCGCAGCAAACAGCTGAAGGACAGACTGCTGGGCTGCTGCTGCGTGGCGAGTGCCCTGGCGATGCCTGGCTGATCCAGCGAGGGTGGCAGCAGTTAGTGCCCGTGTGGCCCTGGTCTGTGTCCGCATGACACCAGCCAGTGAATGGACGGCACGACTGAGCACTTGGCTAGAAGCCGACTGTGCTGCCGCGAAGTCCTGCAGACTCCTGGCCTGTGCTGCCACGATGTCCTGCAGACTCCTGGCCTGTGCTGCACTGAATAGTTCCAGACTCCTGGCCTGTGCTGCACTGAATTGTTGCAGACTCCTGGCCTGTGCTGCCCCGAATTCCTGCACACTGCTTGCCAGTGACTCTATGGAGTCAGGCATCCTTGCCACTGCAGCCATGAGCTCAGTGTGCCTGCGCTCAGCCTGGACAGCCATTTCCTCTAGGAGGCGCACCTCCTCTGCGCTGACCGTCGCAGGACTGGAGGCCGCACTCACCCTCTGGGGAGAAGTCCGCCGAGCTTCCCCACCCCTCCCGCGTTGCTGCAGGCCGCTGGGCCCCGGAGCTTCACTCTCCTCCGACCCTTCCCCCCGGCTCCCCTCCAGGGAAGACGTGTCCCCTACATCGCCATGGGCTGGCGCGGCTGAGGGTGGCACTGATGGGCCGGCTTCCTCTTCCTCCTCCTCATCTTCCGAAGGGCTGACAGTGGCAGCTTGAGGGCCTGCCTCCTCACCTGGCGATTCACCATCTGAAAGCAGGAAGGCACAAGAGTAGCTTTAGAGTGAGGACAGGGCGGCAGCGAGGGAGGCATGAGTGGTGCCATTCACCGCATTGGTCGGACAGTGGCAAAGGATGCTGATCTGATGCGCAAGTGGAACGAGAGAGGTCCAAAAGGTGATGCCCTTACCATTGGTGCCCAGAACAGGGTCGGCATCTCCACTGGCGACGGGGCCAATCAGCCGGCCTCCCATAATGCGCTCCACACGCTGGTCGAGGTCGGAGAGCTCTTTGAGGTCAGGACGGCCTCCGCCGGTGTCAGTTCGGTTGTGCCGGTTGTGCGCAACCTTGGCCTGCAAGAGAAAGGACGGCCTCTAAGTACAGTGTGTAGCCCTGATCTTGTCTGCACTGCCTCCCATGGTCGAATAGCTTGGACAGTGTGTAGCCCTGATCTTGTCTGCAATGCCTTCCATGGTCGAATAGCTTGGACAGTGTGTAGCCCTGATCTTGTCTGCAATGCCTCCCATGGTCGAATAGCTTGGACAGTGTGTAAAGTGCTGAATGTGCAATTGATTTTCATGCCAGTCCCATAGCTGCTGGATGAGGGCTTGCCATTAGGGCTTTCAGGTCCCTTTGCCCATAATGTGAGGTGCACATGCAAGGATGAGGAGGACACTGGAAAGGGTACTCACCCTGACAACCCAAGTGAGGTCATTGAACTTCTTCCGGCATTGCACAGGAGTCCTGGCAACCACGCTGTTGGAAGACACCCTGTTGGACACCTCCCTCCAGGCTTTCCGGTAGGCGCTGGGCAGCGGCCTCTTGCCTCCTTCTGGGAACAAAACATGGCGCCTGCGCTCCACTCCGCCAACCAGCACCCTCAGGTCTCCGTCGCTGAAGCGCTGCGCTCTCTCCCTGGCCTTCTCCATAGTCCTGGGCGTTGCACAGGTGAAGCTGAAGTGGTCAGGCCTAGGTTGAGGGCTGCAGTGTGCAGGGCGTGGCAGGCAAACAAATCCACCCTCCCTCTTTAAGAGATGACCGGCGCCAGAGTGTCTGCCGTCAATCAAGAACTCGCCGCACCTGCGCTGCGCCCGGCCTCGGGGCTATCGCTCAGCACCGCCGGCTTAGCGCCTAAAGATAGTCGTGCATCGCCTGTTTTAGCGCAGCAGCAACCTCTTGGGGCGATGCGACTGAATATCGGCGAAGGGGGCGCGACTTTGCGCCGGGCACAAACTTTAGCGGCCGCCCGACTTTACCGCCCCAAAAGTGGCTATACTGAATTTCTAGGCCAGGATGTTTTGCTAAACCTATAAAAAAACGAGTTCGGCCCCAGCTGGAGTACTGTGTCCAATTCTGGGCACCACGTTTTGGGAAGGACGTGAAGGCTTTGGAGAGGGTACAGAAGAGATTTACTGGAATGGTTCCAGGGATGAGAAATTACAGTTACATGGATAGATTGGAAAAGCTGGGGTTGTTCTTTTTTTACACAACGAGTGGTTAGGATTTGGTCGGCACTGCCTGATAGGGTGGTGGATACAGAGTCAATAGTAGCCTTCAAAAGGGAATTGGATAAATATTTGAAAGAAAAAATTGCAAGGATGTGGGGAAAGAGCGGGGGAGCGGGACTAACTGGATTGCTCTTCAACGGGGCCAGTGCAGACTCGATGGGCCAAATGGCCTCCATTCTATGATTCTATAAAATTGTGCTCAAAATTGAGCTAGATTTGAGAATTTTTTTCCCCTCAAGTTTCCAGTCAAGCAGTGCAATTGGGCAGCGTTTTAGAATGCAATTTTAAAAAAATTGCAAAAAAAGCAAGTTTTACATTAAAAAATATTCTTTGATATATTTAAGAGTGGTAACCTGGTGCAGCATTATTCATACAGCTGAAATTAGATTTAACACAAAAAAATAAGCATTTTTAATCAGGGTGTCTAGTTCACCACCTGTGAGTAACCCAATTTTAAATAACTGAAAATGACTTTAAAAACTATACAGAACCATTTACTGGTTACGTAAGAACATTAGAAGTAGAAGCAGGAATATAACATACGGCCCCTCGAGCCTGCTCCGCCATTCATGGCTGAACATCTACATCAACTCCACCTTCTCACACTATCCCCATATCTCTTGATTCCCTTAGTACCTAAAAATCTATCGAGCTCCACCTTGAATATACTCATCAACTGATCATTCACAACCCTCTGGGGTAGAGAATTCCAAAGATTCACAACCCTCTGAGTGAAGACATTTCTCCTCATCTCAGTCCTAAATGCTTGACCCCTTATCCTGAGACTATGACCCCTAGTGCTAAACTCTCCTTCAGGGGAAACAGCCCTTCAGCATCTACCCTGTCAAGCCCTGTAAAAATGTTATACGTTTCAATTAAACCACCTATCTTTCTTCTAAACTCCAGAGAGAATAAGCCCATTCTTCACAATCTCTCATCATAGGACAGCTCTCTCATCCTAGGCATTAATCTAGTGAACCTTTGATGCATCCCCTCTAAGGCAAGTATATCCTTCCTTAGATAAGGAGACCTAAACTATACACAGTACTCCAGGTGTGGTCTCATCAAAGCCCTATATAATTGCAGCAAGACTTCCTTACTCTTATACTCCAACCAGCTTGCAATAAAGGCCAACATACCATTTGCCTTCCTAATTGCTTGCTGTACCTGCATGTTAACTTTCGTGATTCATGGAGAAGGACCCCCGAATTCCACATTGGTCTACAGTAGTCAGTTGCTTAATAAATTAAAAATCAATGAAAAGCTATTAAAAGATGCAAATTAGTGTCCTTGCACCTAAAAAAAGCTTAATTTTAAGAGCCTCCTCAAAGGGCCACAGACGGCGCAATTAGCGGAAATTCGCAACGATGATTAATTTGATCTGGGGGCATGGCCAGTTTTGTGCAGTGGCGGGGCTGGCTTCCAGCGCCATGTTTTCTAAACTAGCGCAAAGGATCGCGGCAAATCGATTTGTGCTGGACGTGATTTGTGCTTGAAATTCCGCAATTTGTTGCACTGGTTTGGCCGATTTGGGCCGAGTTGCGCTGAAAAATATAGCGCAACCTAATGGAACCTCATGCCCATCATGTTTACGAACGTGAATAATGCAGCTGCCATTAATTCAACCTAAGAAACCAGTTCCAAATAAGGTCTGCAACTAATACATCTTTTTGCCTTTGTAATTATTCTTACTTATAGTCAATAGAGAAATCTGCTAGATTTATGCACATGTAGCTCTTAGCACACAAATGCGCTGTAAACCTATCCAGATCTTAATTAAGCAAATTCCCTGGCTTTTAAAATGAGTATTTTAAATGAGTCCTAATAGGGTCAGTTCAAGGAATTTTTCATTGATCATAAAGATTTAACAAACACATTTCTAATATTAATAAACAGCAGTGGAAAAAATTAATTCACAGCAAATACATTTTCCAGCTGGCACATAGACTACTCACATATGCTGACAAATGCACACCAACAAATCAAAAGTTGTTTGTATTATAAAACACATTCCATGCCAAATAATTGGTTCACTAATGATGAAAATGTTTTATTCAACAGAATATTTGGCTAAGAACAGATCTTTTATGTATAGATCTTAATACATACAGTAATTGCTAATTTATCGAGCAGTGCTATATGGGCATAGTAGTTTTCTAGTATTGGGATTTGCCTGAGTAATCAGTATTAGGATGTAAAAGTTAACATTAGAAAGAAAGACTTGCATTTATATAGCGCCTTTTGCGATCACCGGATGTCTCAAAGCGCTTTACAGCCAATGAAGAATTTTTGAAGTGGAATCACTGTTGTGATGTGGGAAATGCGACAGCCAATTTGCGCACATAAAAGCAATATGTCAGAATTTTATTTGGATGCAGTTGTGATACATCTTCAGCCTCTGTGATGAGCATGGGGATACATGTGAACCCAAATCTGCAATCCAAATGGATCCAGTTTGGCAGAAGTTGGGAGTAGAAATGAACGAAGCCAGTCTAAAACAAAAGCAAAATACTGCAGATGCTGGAAAACAGAAAATGCTGGAAAACACTCAGCAGGTCAGGCAGCATCTGTGGAAAGAAAAACAGAGCCAACGTTTCAGGTCGACGGCCTTTCAGCCTAAAGCCAGTCTAAAGGTGCTTTTACGTTGCAGTGCTGCTTTCAGAAGAACAGGGCTACTACACTGGTGCTATCTTCCCTTGTTTACATTTTGACCTGGCACTGTCCTCTATCAGGTGCAAATCCAGCAGCCACTCATGAAATCCAGGGAAAAAAAATAGTCTTTACTATTGTTGGAACAAGGTAAATTTGGCAGTTTATATTTCATAGTAATTATTTCGTAGAAGGAACTTATGCCTTTCTAACTGCAGCCAATATCAAGAGAGCTATGGTTTTGCCATCTCCTGAAGCTTTTAAATGTAGAAATAGCTTCAAACTTCATTATTGTCTAATGCAGCCTTACCATGCACCTAAAGTACGCCATCCTACTGATAGCATCACAGTCAATGGTGTTTGCTTAAAGGAAATGATTGATGGATGCCTTTACTTTATAATTCTGCCACTGACCGGTTTCATGATTTTGCCTTCAACAGGTAAGGTAACTGAAAACCAGCTGACCCTTTCCTAAAGACATGAGAGGGAATTTTAACTTCCTCCACCAGGCAGAAACCAGGGGGGGCGATTTTGTCAATGGGGGTGCGTTGGTGGCGGGACTGCTGCTTGTCAGATTTTAGTCCCTCCTCCATCGACTTATGGCCAGCCCACGCTATTTTCCCTTGATTGACCTTGTTAAGCCCGCCCAGCGGGCTTAGCAGGCCAATTAAGGGGAAGCCGTGTAGGGGGTTTTGGTTTGGGGTTTTTGTCTGGTCAGTCAGTCGTGTGCCTGAGCTGCCCCAACCCCGTGCGGTTCGAATCGCTTCCCCCTTTTTAGTTCTGAGCACCGGACTTATTTACGAATAGCGATATAGACAAACGAGACAGGTGGTTTGGTGCAAAGAAAAGCAATGTTTACTAAAATAGAGAAATAATCACTATACAGAGAAAATCACTATGGATGCAACACAATTACGCTTAGCGGGGGAGGAGAAACGGACACATCGAGGGAAAATGACTAAAATGACACTTTAGCAATTCCCCTTAACTCCCACCCTTTACACCTATCTAGGTTGTCTTGTGATGGGCCAGAAAATTGATGCTCACCAGTCTAGGATGTTGAAACGCCTGCTCTGTGCCCTGTTGCCTGTCAGTGTTTTTAGGTTTTCACTGCCCCAAAGCAGAGATACCCCAGTAATTCAAACGTAACTGCGGGTGTCCTACTTCCCTGGACAGGCTCTTTGTCGACGGTACTCTTGCTGGGTTGATGATATGGCAGGGCACTGGAGTCGAGGCGAGAGAGAGAGAGAGAGATGGCTTCCCGAGGGACTAGTTATACCCCTCCTGGGAGTCCTTATCTCCCGCCAGATCAGCTTGTGCCTTTGTCTGACCTGGACGTGTTGAAGCTTATACAAAGGAAACCGATCTGGGCCCATCGACCTGGATGGCCGGTTAAGCGGTTTTTGAATGTCTCATCACTGTTCCCCTTTGTCCCACTGGTTTCGTGATGGGGCCATTCCAGCTTGAATGCCCCGTTGATCGTTTGCAAACAGAGCTGATGTCCTCTAACAAAGGTCTGAACGCAGCTATTACATATTGATTGACTGTGCAAACGGCCTTGATGGGTTTTAATCAGAGGCCCGAATGCCACTGGTTTGCTTCTCATGCATAAATGCAGAAGGTTTGTCTGCCTTCTAATTTCTGGAAAGTTCCTTCTTTGTCAGCCCAAACTGAAACTTACAGGCCTTGGCCATGAGGTTGACCGCAGCCCTCTTGTTGAGCCCTGGAGCCCTGGATTTTAAACTCAGTCCAGCCAGGGTTTCTTCAATAAGCCAAAAGTAAATCTTTGGGGGAGACATGAAATTTGCGAATCCTTTCAGCCGGTTACAGGGAATGCCAGCGTATGACGTTTCATCTGTCAAAAATTTTTGACAGCTGAATTGTCATCGTTTGACAGCTCTGTGAAGCTGTCAAGCACTGACATTCTATGTTGTTTGATGAGTCCTTGTATTCAAGACTCATCAAACCTCTTTTGTGAGCAGAAATTTGATGGTTGTTGCATCGGAGAATGCAGCAGCCATTCTGTCATCTCTGCCGATGAGATGCAAGACTCTTCGCATCCCCAACTGTTGAAGCCTGCAGGAAGAAACAAAGGTAAGTAAACATTTTATATCACTTTCCACTCACCTCACATACTTATCTCTCCACACTTGCATCCATCACTTACCTTCACAGTGCACATTTGCACCCCTCCGACCCCCTCCGACCCACTGCTCGCCTCGCTGACCATGGCGGGGTTTGCAGCCTCTGGGAAGCCTGCACTTGTGTGGATAAAATGGAGATAATCCTCTTATCTGCCTGTTAACGGGCAGTTAAGTGGCTGTAATCCCCTTCCCGCCTCCAAGGAGATGGGATCTGGTGCAGGTCGGCTACCCGCCTCCCGGGAGGATGGCACGGAGGCAGGTTGGGGGCGGGATGGGCACCCGCCCCCAGATTCTGCCATTTTCCCGGCAGTCCCGCCTCCATACACACCTCCCCAGGGCTGGCAGGATCACGCCCCAGCTGTTAAAATCCAAGTCATGCACTGATCATTTCCCACCCCGCAGGCTATTTTAACACCGCTATTTTCTTGAGCAGTTGAGGTGCCCGCCTGACCCTGGCATAAATTGATGCAAATTATGGTCCTATCTATTTTAATTGTCCATTGATGACTCGCTCAATAACACCTGGCAGACATGCAGAGGAGACCTGTAAGGTAAATGTAAAACAAGAGATTAGGATGGGCGATGCATAAGGTTGCTCCATCTAGCTAGAGCCCACACTGATTGGCCTGATGGCCTTTCCTTGCCTTTTTTGAGCATGTATACCTTTGAAGTCTTATTTGAGAAGAAGGGAGTTGAAAGTAGGCATTGCGATCCCTTGTTTCCAGCATTCCACTTTCATTTCACCATACTAACATTTGTAAGAAGATAGAAGGCAAGGGCCTAGAAATTCAGTTGGTTGCGCCAGCCGTTAGCGCCTTAAGAGAAGTGAATTTCGGGCGCTATGCGTGTAGCGTCCGGGCGCAGCGCGATCTGCGCCTCGCCCCAAATTAAGTAGACATTTAGCGCCGGCGCAAAGTTTAGCGCGCGCTCACCTGCGCGCGCAGAAAATGACGTCATATCCTCGTGCAACGCCCTTTGCGCGCCCCGATCTAGAACTTCAGTGGGACCGCCCCATTGTGCGGCCAGCGGCCCGCACGCTTGTTTAGTGGAACGCAACAGAGCCGACGCGGGCCCCGGGGAGCGTAAATTAAAGGGCACTTACCCTGCACTATAAAGGGCAGGCATTTTGCAGCAAACACTCTTGTGCAATGGATTTCTGGAGAGAGACCAAGGAAGACAGCTTTCTGGTTTGGGCCAACACTAGCTCAGGTATTTTTGGCTTCAGGCCAGAGCGTTGCAAGTGGCCTCTTGGATATCTGACTGTTTGGCAGCATATTATGGGGGCTGCATGGGGTGCCAACGCTGAGTTTCAGCGTCATGTCCGTAGGGCTCGCAGACGCGGTGTGAGAGGGGCAGCCCTGGCTAGACGCAGAGGGGGCAACAGGCGTCGGCAACATAGGCTTTACCCAGTCAGGGCATACCGCCAGCAGCGCACCTACCTCAACATGAGTGGCGCGCGATGTGTAAAAAGGCTGAGATTCCGAAAGGAGGTGGTTGGAGAGATCTGCCATCTGCTTCGCAGAGATCTGCGTCCAAAGCTCAGGAGCAGGACGTCTCTGTCGGTGGAGGCGAAGGTGACGGTGGCCTTGAACTTCTATGCCACCGGCTCCTTCCAATCCGCTGCTGGGGACATTGCTAACATATCCCAGTTCGCCGTGCATTGCTGCATCCGCCAGGTGACCGATGCCCTTTTCAGAAGGAGACGCCAATTCATCTCCTTCCCCATGGCCCTGGAGAGGCAGCATCAGCGTGCACTGGGATTTGCAAGATTCGCGGCCTTCCCCTTGGTGCAGGGCGCCATTGACTGTACGCATGTGGCTTTGCGGGCACCTGTGGAGCATGCCGAGGATTACCGCAACCGGAAGGGCTACCATTCCCTCAATGTGCAGCTGGTGTGTGACCACAAGCAGCGCATCCTAGCTGTCAATGCCCGCTTTCCAGACAGCAGCCACGATGCCTTTATCCTGCGGCAGACAACTGCGCGTGACATGTTCGAGGCACAGCCTCCCCCAAGAGGATGGCTTCTCGGGGACAAAGGCTATCCTTTGTGTACCTGGCTCATGACCCCGCTCCGCGCGCCCAGGACCCCTGCTGAAGAGGCATACAACGAGAGTCATCAAGCGAGCAGGCACATAATCGAGCAAACAATTGGCGTCCTCAAGCAGCGGTTCCGCTGCCTGGATCGTTCCGGCGGATCTCTGCAGTATTCCCCGGACCGAGTGTCCCAATTCGTCGTTGTTTGCTGCATGCTGCACAACCTGGCTCTCCGCAGGACTCAGGCACTGCCACCTCACGTTGGACCACCACCTCAGGAGGAGGAGCAGGAGGAGCATGATGAGGAGGAGCAGGAGGAGGAGGAGTACCATCCCAGGAGGGAGTGAGAAGGTCCAAGGGCCGTCCGTCGGCGGCTTATTGAACGTCACTTCTAAGCCCCCTGTCAGGGAATGCCTTGTGGCCATGAAGGAACATGAACGCAGCCGCTCCGCAAGCCCCCAGCCGGCGAAGGCAACAAACACTTACAGCAACAAACATGGACACTCTCTGAATAAAGAGAAATCTTTATTTTAGACCAATGAAACCCCTTCCCACATGAAACCCAGAAACATTCAATGGCCCCAAAAAACAGTACATCAAATGACTCACTCCCACAACCTGGGGAGGAATAACTGAACATTTGTTCAAAAATGGCCTTCATCCTCGGCCTTAACCCAAAAAACATCCCCAGAAACAAAGCAACCATCCCCAAAAGAAACATAGGCATCGCCATATAAAATAACACTTGGCCACACCGTCTACTTATTGGGCCGCGAGGGCGAGACCTTGTCGAGCCTTTTGGGGCCCCTGCCCGACCTGTTGCTCCTCCGCATCTCTGCCCAGTGGCTGCTGCGAGGCTGGGGAAAGGCTCCTGAGGGTTAGATGTCCTTCCGGCAGATGCCCTTGGGGGGCGGCCTAGACGGGGTTTGCCCCTTGAGGGGCCGGCTGGTGATTGGCGCAGCTGTGCCTGGCCAACATCATTCGCAGCCGCTTGCCGTTGAGGCGCCACTGGGGGAGTGGCGGTGACGGCTGGAGGAATGTGTGCAATCTGGCGGATGCTCGGCCCTGGCTGGTGATGTGGCACTCTGGCACTCGCACGGGCCCGCACTGCAGCATGCGCACCAATCTGCCGAAGGGCAGCCCGCTGTGCTGCTGCAGCACGGCGGGTGTCCAGGCGATGCCTGGCTGACGCAGCGCATGTGGCAGCAGTCAGTGCCCCTGTTGCCCTGGTCTGCGACCGCAACAGAGCAGCCACTGTCTGGATGGCATCACTGATCAGCCGGCCACTCGCGGCATGTGAGGCCCCGAACTCGCGCACACTACTAGCCAGGGACTCGATGGCCTCAGGCATCCGTGCCACTACCCCCATCAGCTCGGTGTGCCGGCGATCCGAATCCTGGGCCATTTGATCGAGGTGGTGCGCCTCCTCTGAGTTGAACGTGGCCGGACTGGAGTCCGGACTCTCCCGCTGGGGAGCAGGGGGCAGAGCTGGCCAACCCTTGCCACGTTGCCGGCGGCGACTGGGCCCAGCAACTGCACTCCCCTCCGATCCTTCCCCCCTCTGGGGGGAAGGCCGCGGACCAACTGCAGCCCTCCTGGGTTGCTGGACGCCACTGGTCCCAGCAGCTCCACTCCCCTCCGACACTTCCTCCAGGCTCTCCTCCAGGGAAGACGTGTCCACTACTTCGGCATCTGCAGCCGCACCTGACTGCTGCCCTGATGGTCCGCCTTCCTGTTCCCCTCCTCCTCCTCCTCGGAGGGGCTGTCACTGGCAGCTTCAGGGAGCTCCTCGTCACCAGTTGAAAGCAGGAAGGCACAAGAGTAGCTTTAGAGTGAGGAGAGGGCGTCAGCGAGGGAGGCATGACTGGTGGCATTCAGCGCATTGGTCGGACAATGGCAAAGGAGGTAGATCGGATGCGCAAGTGCGATGAGAGAGGTCCAAAAGGTGATGTCCATACCATTGTGGCCCAGAAGAGGGTCGGCATCTCCACAGGCGACGGGCCCAATCACCCGGGGTCCCATGAGGCGACTCACGCGCTCCTCCAGGGGAGTGAGCTCCTGGATCTGGGGGTGGCCTCCCCCGGTCTGTTCCTGGTGCCTTCGGTTGTTGGCAAGTTTTGCCTGCAAGAGAAAGGACGGCCTGTAAGTACGGTGTGTAGCCCTGATGTGGTGTGCACTGCCCCCCATGGTGGAATAGCTTGGCCAGTGTGTAGCCCTGATGTGGTGTGCGCTGCCTCCCATGGTGGAATAGCTTGGCCAGTGTGTAGCCCTGATGTGGTGTGCGCTGCCTCCCATGGTGGAATAGCTTGGCCAGTGTGTAGCCCTGATGTGGTGTGCACTGCCTCCCATGGTGTAAAGTGCAGAATGTGCAATTGATGTTCATGACTGTCCCATAGCTGCTGGCTGAGGGCTGGCCATTAGGGCTTTCAGGTCCCTTTGCCCATCATGTCAGGTGTACATGCAAGGATGAGGAGGAGACTGGAAAGGGTACTCACCCTGACAATCCTGGTCAGGTCATTAAACTTCTTCCGGCATTGGACATTGTCCCTGGGGGCATCACCGGTGGCCGACACCCAGCGGGCGACCTCCCTCCCAGCTTCCCTATAGACGCTGGTGGGAGGCTTCCTGCCAGTGTCCGGGAACAAGATGTGCTGTCTCTTCTCCAAGGCCCTCACCATCACCTTCAAGTCATGGGCTGAGAAGCGCAGGGCACGCTCACGGGCCTTCTGTACCGTTGCCATGGCTCCTTCTGATCACCAGCAGTGTTCAGGCTTAGCTGGAAGGCTGCAGTGTGCAGGCCGTTGCAGCAGAGCAAGTCGACCCTTCCCCCTTTAAGAGCTGGCCGGCGCCACGGTGTCTGCTGTCAATCAAGAAATGACCGCACCTGCGCTGCGCCCGGCCTCGGCACTATCCCTCAGCACCGCCGGCTTAGCGCCTAAAGATAGGCGTGCATCGCCAGTTTTAGCGCTCAAGCAACCTCTTAGGGCGAAGCTACTGAATATTGACGAAGTGCCATCGACTTTGCGCCGGGCGCAAACTTTAGCGCCCGCCCGACTTTACCGCCCCAAAAGTGGCTATACTGAATTTCTAGGCCAAGATATTTACTTGATTTTGCTGATTTGTTTGGCAAATGTGCATATACTTCACTGTTCCCTGCAGCTGCCTCTAGTTTACTTAACATCTCTTTTGGTACTGAGGAATACTATCTTGTTTTGAGTCAGGCACAGTATCTTAAAGACATCTCCAGCAGTAAGTTGGAAAAGCCTGTAGTATTTAAATGGTAAACAGTCCTTGTATAAGTGCTGTTTGGTGTTTAAATAATAAGAGGTTCTTGGCTACCAATGCACATATCGAAAAGCCACATTCCTGGTAGCGACTGGGAGCAGGCTTTAAGTTGGTTCGTACTTCTGGTGCTTTTTAAAGGCACAGGAAAGCTTATTGAAGCACCAAAAAGCACTTCAACTACTTAAAGACAGTTTCTTTTTGCAGAGGTGGAATTCCCTAAGATCCAGCTGAAGCTCTCCTATATTTCTTATGGGAGCCAGTGATTGAGGGTTGGGGAGCTAGTTGTGGAGATGGTCCTTTGGGTACTTTGAGCGTGGCAGGGGCAGGTAATAGCGATCCTAATGCCCGCTGCCTGCCCGAATACCGAACCAAACCGCAATCGCCCCCAAGTCTCTTGGTTATTCCTGACAACCCAGTTCCACTGTTATGTTAAAATGCTTTCTGGCACTGACCATAAAATCGGTTGCACAACTTTGAATCTTTGCTTTCTTTTCCTGATGACTGGTATTGTTATCAGTTTAGTTTATCTCTCCTGTTAATTATGCTCTGCTCATCTATAAGGTTTCCTGCGATTGATTTTTTTTCCAAGGCTGAATAGCCCCGGTTGTCTAATCGATTCTCATAGCTCATCCCTCCAAAGGATGAAGGATTCAGCCTTGCTGCGGTTCTCTTGCTCCCTCCAGGACCTGGAAGACTCTCTTACGTTGCTGTACCGAGAACTATACACAGGACTGCAAGGTGGCCTATTGTTGGCACTGAACATCTTCACCGTGACTTCTAGAGATTTTAACTTAACTGATTTGGCAATATAACCCAGACACCAATTCATTTTGCTTAGTGTTACGTTGCAGTACTTGGACATGATGAAAGTGATAAAACAACTCAGGGTCTCTTTTAACTTCTTCCTTATCTGACTGAAGGCATACATGAGCCTGGTATTTTTAGCTCCAATATGTTGTACCTTCTATTCTTCTTTATTGTACTTCATTTGTCACTGATCAGCACGGATTCAAACTCTCCCTTCATAAGATCTTGGTGGCCCTCATTGAGTCCACAGCCCCAGCTGGCATGAGGAAAAAGTGACCATGAAGCTGCTGGTTTGTCATAAATAACCAACTGGTTCTCTAATGTCCTTTAGAAAAGGAAGCCTAACGTCCTTATCTGGTCAGACCTATATGTGACTCCAGTCCCACACCAACTGTCCTCTGAAGTGACCCAGCAAGCCATTCAGTTGTATCTAGGGATGGGCAATAAATGCTGTCCTTGCCAGTGAAGCCCAAATCCCGAGAATTAATATATATATAAAAAAAACAGAAAATGCAGGAAATACTTCGCAGCATCTGTGGAGAGAGAAACAGAGGCCGCGATTTTGCCAGCGCTCAGAGGGCAGGTTCAGAGGCAGGTCAGCTATTAAAGTTGCAATGATTGACAGTGTAATGATATCAGCAAATAGTGATGGTATTTGCCTGTTTGATTATGATGCCTTACCAGCATATTTGCCTGATTGATTACTTATGCCTGACCAGCAGAGGGCATGTGAGAGACAAGCAGTTTAGTTTCACTTTCGTTTTAGATGGATCTATAAGATGGTGTCTCCTGTTTAGCTGTTAACATAGATGAACAGACTTTAGATTAAAGACTTCTCTTTCATCAATGTGTCATCATTGAATGCACATACAAATCGATACATGGTGTCAGAAGTGATTGAAAGAGATGAAGAGGAAAAATCTGAAGTTAAAACAGCTCTCCACATATTAGCAAGCCAAAAGAGAACATTGTTACTTACCATTGGAGAATAGCTAACGAAGTGAAAAAATGGAAGGTTTACACCCACTGGCGAAGCTTCAGTTGACAGGTAATGTGGCTGAAAATTGGAGGAGGTTCAAACAACGTTTGGAGTTGTATTTAGCGGCAATCGGAGCTGACGAGAAAAGTGATAAAATGAAAGCGTCAGTGTTCTTACATGTCGTGGGTGATGAAGCGCTGGAGGTGTATAATAACTTCACATTCGCTGCTGATGGAGACAAAATGAAGCTAGATAAAATAATGGAACAGTTTGAGGCCTACTGCATACCTAAACGTAACGTGACGTTTGAGAGGCACAGATTTTTCACATGTGTACAGAAAATGGGTGAGACTATTGATCAGTATGTGACTGAACTGAGAAACCGAAGCAAAACATGTGAATTTGGGGGGCTGACAGACTCGCTGATAAAAGACAGACTGGTGTGTGGTATTCCAGATAATGGTCTAAGGGAAAGACTGCTAAGAGAGCAAAATCTAGACCTGGGAAAAGCCATAGCACTGTGTAGGGCTACAGAGACTGTGAAGTCGCAGGCAAAGGAGCTGTTCAGTGACAGTAGCTGCAACGTGGATGCAGTGAGTAAGAACGGACACAAACCGTTTAACAAAAAGAGCGCCAATGTGAAAAAGGAGGCGTGGCCAGCGAACAAAAATGAAAGGGACAATCGAAAGTCATGTAGTCGATGCGGTACACAGCATCCACCAAGAAAGTGTCCAGCATATGGCAAAACATGCAATAGTTGCAACAAAAACAACCATTATGCCCGTTGCTGTAAGAACCAAGCGCAACAAAGCAAGGTCCATACAGTAGATGAAAGCGAGATAGAGGAGTTCTATGTAGATGTTGTGTCTGAAAACAAAAAAGAAAAAAGAGACTGGATGTTGACACTAAAAGTGAATGACATACATATTCCATTTAAATTGGATACTGGAGCACAAGTTAATGTGATATCAGAGACTGATTTTAAGAAAATTAGACCCAGACCAAAGATACATGGAATAAAAGTGAAAGTGACAGGATACTCAGGTACTGATATACCAGTGAAAGGAAGATGCATTGTCAAAGTAACACACAAGGACAGA
This sequence comes from Somniosus microcephalus, assembly GCF_052327205.1. Lineage (NCBI taxonomy): Eukaryota > Metazoa > Chordata > Chondrichthyes > Squaliformes > Somniosidae > Somniosus > Somniosus microcephalus. The sequence goes on along the minus strand of NC_140990.1, from coordinate 304,966,723 downwards.
GAGCACATGCTAGCATTAATCGTGGTGCCAAAGGATGTGCAAGCCATACTAGGTTTAAAAGCATGTGAGAGACTGAACCTGGTAAAGAGAGTCCTCGTTGTGGAAAGCGAAGGAGAGACAGTCTATGATGAACTCATGAAAGAGTACAACGACCTATTTAAGGGTCTAGGCTGCATTCCAGGAGAACACACGATCAGAGTAGATAAAAGTATGCCAACGGTCATACATCCATGCAGAAAAGTTCCGTTTGCTCTTCAAAAGCAACTGAAGGCAGAGTTGGACAGGATGGAAAGCCTGAACGTGATTCAGAAGATAGATGAGCCAACTGAGTGGGTGAGCTCCCTCGTCATTGTGGACAAAAAGAATGGAAAGCTCAGAATTTGCCTGGATCCAAGAGATCTAAACAGAGCAATAAAGAGAGAGCACTTCAAGCTTCCTACACGTGAGGAAATCATGTCACAGTTTGCAAATGCAAAGTATTTCAGCAAGTTAGATGCATCATCAGGATTTTGGCAGATGAAATTGGACGAAGCAAGTTCAAAACTGTGCACGTTCAACAGTCCATTTGGCAGATACAGATTCCTAAGGTTACCATTTGGCATTGCCTCAGTTCCTGAAGTGTATCACAAAACTATCCATATGATCTATGAGCATCTGGAGGGAGTTGATACATCAATGGATGACATAATAGTATGGGGAACCACGAGAACTGATCATGACGAGAGACTGAAAAAAGTGCTGGAAGCAACAAGGAAAACAAACCTGAAGCTGAATAGAGAGAAATGCCAGCTCGGGGTGACAGAACTGACATTCGTGGGAGATATCCTTAGCAGTGAGGGCATCAGACCAGATCCCAGAAAGGTGTCCGCCATTGAGAATATGCCAAAGCCACAATGCAAAAAGGACGTGCAGAGGTTTAATGGAATGATTAACTACATGGGTAAATTCATATCCAACCTCTCAGAAAAGATGGCGCCACTGAGATGAATAACTGAAAAGAACATAGAATGGGAATGGAATCATGAGCATGAGAAGTCATGGAGCGATCTAAATAAACTGCTCACAGAGGTACCAGTTCTGAGGTTTTATGACCCAGCGAGACCCATCAAGATATCATCAGATGCATCACAGAGTGGGCTCGGTGCCGTTCTTCTGCAAAAATATGACTACTGGCAACCTATTGCATATGCATCGCGCTCAATGACAGACGCGGAGACGCGATATGCTCAAATAGAAAAGGAGCTGCTCAGCATCACATACGCCTGTGAAAGATTTCACCAGTTTGTGGCAGGACAAGCAATCAGTGTAGAGACTGACCATAAGCCCTTGATTGCATTGTTCCAAAAGCCACTAAATAGCTGTCCGCTTAGAATACAAAGAATGATGATCAGGCTGCAACGCTATACACTGAATGTTGCGTACACACCGGGTAAGCTGATGTATACAGCAGACACGTTGTCCAGAGCTGTTGACCCAAGTGAGCCCGCAAACACCAAAATGGATGAAAAAGTGAACGCCTACGTGGACATGATCACAAGTGCACTGCCCATAGCAGATGCAAAAATGGAGCTCATAAAAACTGAGACAAACAAAGATGAAACAATGAGACGACTGAGGAAAAGCATCTTGGATGGATGGCCCAACATGAAGCAAGACTGCTCACCTGACATGGCAGAGTACTGGAACTGCAGGGCGGAACTATCAGTGGTCGAAGACATCATCTACAAAGGAAGTAAAATAGTTATCCCAAAGAGTCTGAGAAAAGAGATACTAAAAAGGATCCATGGAGGACATCTGGGAATCGAAAAGTGTAAGAAAAGAGCACGAGAGGTGATGTACTGGCCACAAATCAACCAAGATGTGACAAATGAGGTGTCAAACTGCACAATATGCCTGAAATATCGAGCAAGCAATCCGGTAGAACCACTAAAGCCACACCCAGCGCCAGACAGACCTTACCAGAAGGTGGGCGCTGACCTATTCGTATGTCAAGGGAAGGACTACCTTGTAGTCACAGACTATTACTCCCTGTATCCAGAGGTTTGTAGACTGTACACCACCACTGCAGATGCTGTGATAACATGTATGAAAGCCATATTCTCCAGACATGGCGTGGCAAGCGAAGTCTTCACAGACAACGGACCCCAGTTTTACAATGCAAGTTTCCGACACTTTGCCAAAGAGTGGGACTTTGTCCACACAACCTCAAGTCCTCACTTTCCACAGTCCAATGACCTAGTGGAAAAATCGGTCCAGAGTGTGAAAAGACTGATGTACAAGGCAAAAGACAGTGGAACTGACTTCTACCAGAGCATGCTTGTATACCGCACAACGCCGCTCGAGTGTCGTAAGTCACCAGCCCAACTCCTGATGGGACGTCGGCTAAGGTCAAACCTACCCATCCCGGAGAACCTCCTGAAAACAAAAGAGGGGGAGAAAGTGAGGAAGTTCAAAGAACAACAGAAAGAAAAGCAAAAGTACTACTATGACAGAGGAACACAAAACCTACCTGAACTCCACACTGGTGACCAAGTAAGGTTCAAAGACAAAACAAACATATGGACTCAGAAGGGAACTGTCCTGAGTGAAGTTCAACCAAGATCATACACCATTCAGACAGATGAGGGTGCTGTTCTGCGAAGAAATCGTCGAGATCTTCTCATGGGACCAGCCAGAGCAAGTCAAAAGACTGATACTGTTGAACAACCTGATCACACAGCAGGTCAAGAGACTGATACTGGTGAACAACCTGATCACACAGCTGAGAACCAATCATCTGAGGCAACAACTCAGATTCAAGGACAATCAATCAGAAAATCCTCAAGACACATGAAGCCTCCTGAGAGACTCATTGAGCAAATTTAAGGACTATTGTTAAAGAAGGAAGTAATGTTATCTTATTCTTTCTTCAAGTTCTAGTGTATTTACATATTTCATGTGAACACACAAAGCAAGGTTAAAAAACCTTGATCATGATAATGATAATGTAAGTTCATTAAGTGTTACAGTTAAAATGCAGATTAATACAAAGAAAACATGTTGTTAGTTAAAAGTAAAATACTTTTGTTTTAAGAAAGGGAGATGTAATGATATCAGCAAATAGAAACATAGAAACATAGAAACATAGAGATAGGAACAGGAGTAGGCCATTCGGCCCTTCGAGCCTGCTCCGCCATTCAATGAGATCATGGCTGATCTTCGTCTGAGATCATAGCTGATCTTACCAGTTCAGTACCCCGTCCCCGCCTTTTCTCCGTAACCCTTAATCCCCTTAGCCTTCAGAAATATATCCAATTCTCTCTTGAAAATATTTATTGAATTAGCCTTCACAGCCCTCTGTGGCAGGGAATTCCACAGGCTCACCACTCTTTGAGTGAAGAAATTCTTCCTCATCTCTGTTTTAAATGATTTGCCCGCTATTTTTAGACTGTGGCCCCTGGTTCTGTGCTCCCCGGCCATTGGAAACATTCTCTCTGAATTCAGCCTGTCCAGGCCTGCCATAATTTTATATGTTTCGATGAGATCCCCTCTCAATCTTCTAAACTCCAGTGAGTACAAGCCCAAACTATTTAATCTCTCTTCGTAGGTAATTCCCGCCATTCCAGGTATCAGCCTGGTGAATCGCCGTTGCACTCTTTCCATGGCAAGAACATCCTTCCGCAGATGGGGCGACCAAAACTGTACACAATACTCCAGATGCGGTCTCACCAGCACCTTGTACAGCTGTAGTAAGGTATCCCTATTCCTATACTCGAACCCCCTTGATATGAAGGCCAACATACCATTTGCCTTCTTAATCACCTGTTGCACCTGCATGCTCTCCTTCAGTGACTGGTGCACAAGAACACCCAGGTCCCTCTGCACTTCCCCATCTCCCAATCTATTGCCATTTAGATAATAATCTACCCTCCTGTTTTTACCCCCAAAGTGGATAACCTCGCATTTATCCACATTATAGTGCATCTGCCACGTATCCGCCCATTCCCCCAACCTGTCCAAATCGCACTGTAGCCTCCTGACATCCTCATCAGAGCCCACCCCTCCTCCTAGTTTAGTGTCGTCAGCGAATTTGGAAATATTGCATCCAATTCCATGATCCAGATCATTTATATATATTGTGAACAGCTGGGGTCCCAGGACAGATCCTTGCGGCACCCCGCTGGTCACTGCCTGCCACTCCGAAAACGAGCCGTTTATTCCAACTCTCTGTTTTCTATCCGCCAGCCAGTTCTCTATCCACGTTAATACTTTTCCCCCAATCCCATGAGCCTTAATTTTGCATGATAATCTTTTGTGTGGAACCTTATCGAAGGCTTTCTGGAAGTCAAGGTACACCACATCCACTGGCTCTCCCCCATCTATTTTACCAGTTACTTCCTCAAAAAATTCCAGCAGATTAGTCAAACACGATTTACCCTTTGTAAATCCATGTTGACTCTGTCCGATCCTTTCCCCATTTGTCAAGTGCTCCGCTATTTTATCCTTAATAATGGACTCTAGCATTTTGCCCACAACCGATGTAAGGCTTACTGGTCTATAATTCCCTGCTTTCTCTGCTTTCTCTCTACCAATAGTGATGGTATTTGCCTGTTTGATTATGATGCCTTACCAGCATATTTGCCTGATTGATTACTTATGCCTGACCAGCAGAGGGCATGTGAGAGACAAGCAGTTTAGTTTCACTTTCGTTTTAGATGGATCTATAAGATGGTGTCTCCTGTTTAGCTGTTAACATAGATGAACAGACTTTAGATTAAAGACTTCTCTTTCATCAATGTGTCGTCATTGAACCCACATACAAATCGATACAGACAGCGGGTTGGAAACCCATCGTGAACCCTCCTCTGTGTGAGTTTCAAGCGTGTCGGATCTGCGATTTCACAACAGACCCGACACCAAGTGGCGGGTAAGGGATTTGAGGCACTAACTCCTTGTTAAGTGCTTGTTAACTGCTATTTTGACAGCCTTTTTCAATTTTTCAACATTTGATTCATGTTTTGCGATGTTCGGGGATCATGCCAGGTAAGTGTGTCGGGAGGACCAACGAGCTGGATATTCACAGCTGCAACTACAGTCTAAAAGCTACACTCTCACATCTGCTCAATTTCAAATTTCAGAGGTTGCTGATTTCACAATTTGGGAGACACATTCTGTCTTGAGGCTGTAAGTGTGTGGTGTTAACTCTATATCCACTGTCACCTGCATTGCGTCATGGCGAATAAAAATGTACTCAGCCTTGTGAAGCTCCATGGGAATGTGTGACCTCTGCAGCCCATGGTGCGAAGTGGGCACCAGTGCGAAACATCTGGCCGCCTCTTGGTGACTAGCAAGCTGGGCAGACGCGGACCATGGCTCCGTTGATGTTGGTAGGAAGTCCCCCGGGACTCGCAGCGGCTGACCATACAGAAGCTCCACTGATGAAGAGTGAAGGTCTTCTTTGGGGGCCGTGCGAAGGCCCAACAGGACCCACGGTAGCTTGCCTGCCCATCCAGCGTCCTGGAGGCTGACCCTCAGAGCGGCGTTCATTGACCGGTGGAAGCATTCGCAGAGGCCATTCGCCTGTGGGTGGTAGGCTGTGGTGCGGTGCAATTTGACACCGAGTCCTTGGGCCACTGCATTCCAGAGTTCGGAGGAAAACTGCGGTCCCCTGTCTGACGAAATATCTGCAGGCACTCCGAAACGGGCGATCCAGGAGGAAATGAACACCCTGGCCACGTCCGCCGAAGTAGTGGATGACAGGGGAACTGCCTCCGGCCATCTGGTGGTGCGGTCAACCATGGTCAGGATGTGTGAAAAACCATGGGAGGGTGGGAGTGGTCCTACCAGGTCCACGTTGACATGGTCAAAACGTCGCTCCGGAACTGTGAAGGTGGCCAACGGAGCTTTGATGTGGCGCTGTACCTTGGTCTTTTGGCAGACCACGCAGGTGTTGGCCCAGTCGCGGACATCTTTATGCATGCCATGCCATACAAATTTCGCTGACATCAGTTTCTGAGAGGCCTTCATTCCTGGGTGTGACAACCCATGTATGGTGTCGAACACTTTGCGGCGCCAGACGACTGGCACGACAGGGTGAGGATCCTGTATGGAGACGTCACACAACAGTGTGGTACCTGCCGAATGGAACTTGTCGTTGGCCAACTGGAGGCCAGTGATGGTGTAAGGGGTTTTCGATCGCAGAGGTTTCTCTCTCTAGAGGCCTCTCTCTCTTGCACAGTGTAATAATAATAAATAACTTCCGGAGGAAGTTATGTGCACATCACTTCCTGTGAACTGTGAACTGTGAACTCTGTGTATACATCACTTCCTGTGCATACGTCACTTCCTGTGTTTGGACTAGTATAAATACTGAACTGCTCAGTATGATAGGAGGGCTTCTCCTAGAGGCATGGTGAAGACCGCTCTTGTATATCGTTTAATTATAAGTTGCTTAAAGCTTACTTTAAAGTTCCTTGATGTGTGAGACTTTTTATTACATCAATTTAAGCAACTTAGTATTTACACTCACAAATACTAAACCTTCAGACAAACTCGGAGTTAAGGATCCAGGGAACCACCCATCATGGAAAACATCCTTAAACCTACTCGTCTGGACTTGGACCCAAACGCACCAGCAGCTGTCAGGGTATGGAAGCATTGGTACCGTACTTTTGAGAATTTTCTTGATGAATGTAAAGCGAATGCTTCTACTAAACTGAGGACACTTATCAACTATGTGACCCCAACAGTGTTTGAATATGTTGGTGAATGGGATAATTACGATGAGGTGATCCGGGCACTTAAAAAACTATATGCCAAGACCGCAAATGAGGTCTATGCTAGACATCTACTGGCCACAGCCCGACAAGGGCCAGGGGAATCGATTAACGAATTTCTTCAAGAACTTCGCAGGCTCAGCGTAGATTGTAACTTTCAGGCAGCCTCGGCTGAGCTGTACCGCGAAGAAATGATTCGTGATGCTTTCATCTGCGGGATTGCCTCTCCATTTATACGCCAGCGTCTGCTAGAAAGTAAAACACTTGAGCTACAAAAGGCTTTTGACCTGGCTTGTTCTCTGGATTTGGCAAAGAAAAATGCAGACCTCTATCAGCTGCCCAGATCTCGATCTGCTGCTGTAACTGCAACCAGACGATTCAAGTGGCCTCAGGTGAACCCTATCATGGAGGAATCTAATCCTGATGATAATTCTGATGAAGAAGAGGAGGATGACCCCACTTTAGCAGCCTCTTGGCAATCTAGGAAGGAATGCTTCTTTTGTGGAGATTCTTTTCACCCTAGGAAATTCTGCCCTGCTCGCAATGCGATCTGCAGTCATTGCGATAAAAAGGGACACTTTGCAAAAGTTTGCCAATCAAGAGCCTCTACGAGGGCCTATCCAGCTAAGGCCTACCGAACTGCCCCAATTAGGGCCTATCAAGATGCTCCGGCTAGGACCTATCAAGCTTCCTCTCGAGCTCTCTCCCGAAGAAGCACACCTAGAGTTTCAGCCACTCTCTGTGCAACCACACCAATTACAGCTGCTTGCCCACAGAACCTGTTTCATGCAGCTACAAAAGTTTCAATTAATGGGCATACCTTAGATGCCTTAATTGACTCAGGAAGTACTGATAGTTTCATTAGAGAACAGATTGTTGCGAAATTGAAACTATATATCTTCCCATCGGACCAGGCAATTGCGATGGCTCAGTCATCACTTAATACCAGAATCTCCGGCTTTTGTATTATTGATATGACACTTAATGGTCGCATGTATCCCTCCACCCGACTTTCGGTGGTCAAGGACTTATGTAGTGATCTCATCTTAGGGCTGGATTTTCAAAAACAGCATAAGAAACTCACCATTGAATTCGGCGGATCCAAACCTGGCCTTACTATTTCTAATATACTGTCTCAATTACCGTTTTGTGCATTATCAGCAGCTTCACTTGAACCCTCATTATTTGCCAGTATTCCTCCTCGATGCAAACCAATAATAATGAAATCGCGGCGCTATAGTCAGGAAGACCAATCTTTTATTGAGGCTGAAATCTCTCGACTTTTAGCAGAGGATATCATCGAACCATGTTCGTCGCCCTGGCGGGCTCAAATCGTCATCATCAAGAACCCTCTAAAACCTCACAAACAACGACTATGCATTGATTATTCGCAAACCATCAATCAATATATTGACTTGGACGCCTACCCATTGCCACGCATTGATGATATGGTTAATAAACTGGCCGAATACAAAGTGTTCTCAACTTACGATTTGAAAAGTGCCTATCATCAGGTACCCTTGAAGGTCTCAGATAAGCAGTACACGGCCTTTGAGGCTAATGGACGGCTGTACCAATTTCGTCGCCTCCCATTCGGGGTTACTAATGGAGTGGCTGTCTTCCAACGGGCAATGGATGGCCTGGTTAAGCAGGAAAACTTAAGGGACACTTTTCCCTATCTTGATAACATTACTATTGCAGGTCACGATCAACAGGAACACGACGCCAACCTCCAAAAATTTCAGGATGCTCTCCATCACCGTAACTTAACTTTGAATGAATCTAAATCTGTTGAGTCGCAACCGACCATCAACATCCTTGGCTACAGCGTAGGCAACGGTATCATTAAGCCAGACCCAGAAAGACTTCGCCCGCTCCAAGAGCTCCCGTCACCTAAGACTCCGGCTTCTTTACGTCAGGCTCTCGGTCTGTTTGCATACTACGCTAAATGGATTCCTAATTTTTCAGACAAAATCCAACCCTTGCTGCATGCTAGATCATTTCCATTGGAAACAGTGGCTGTTGCAGCCTTTAACCTTCTCAAAAAACAGTTGGAGAAAGCGGCTCTTCACTCCATCGATGAGAATCTCCCTTTCATAGTCGAATGTGATGCCTCGGAGGTGGCGATCTCGGCTACTCTAAATCAGGAAGGTCGTCCTGTAGCATTTATGTCCAGGACCTTACAAGGTGCCGAGCTACATTATCCTCCGGTTGAGAAGGAAGCCACAGCCATCACAGAGGCGGTACGGAAGTGGAACCATTTCCTAGCTCGCCAGCACTTTACCTTAATCACGGACCAGCGATCAGTCGCCTTCATGCTCGATAATCGAAAACGAACCAAAATTAAGAATAATAAAATACAGCTTTGGAGGATGGAACTGGCCTCCTTTGGTTACACCATTCACTATCGACCTGGCAAGGAGAATGTGGCCCCGGATACCCTCACACGAGCATTCTGCTCCACTATGTTGTCCTCTACTCTCATAGATGTCCATAATGGATTGTGTCATCCTGGCGTTACACGCATGCTACATTTCGTACGATCACGGAATCTCCCTTTTTCTACTGGTGATGTAAAGAAAATGTGCTCAGAATGCCGGCTTTGTGCAGAATTAAAACCTCAGTTCTTCCGCCCCTCAGATGGTATGCTCATACACGCAACCCAACCGATGCAACGACTTAGCATCGATTTTAAGGGCCCAGTGCCCTCTTCTACTCGGAACACGTATTTGCTCACCATGATTGATGAATATTCACGTTTTCCGTTTGCCTTCCCTTGCTCCAATATGCTGGCATCCACAGTAATCTGCTGCTTTGAGCAAGTATTTTCTCTCTGTGGCATGGCGGCTTACATTCACTCGGATCGGGGTCCATCCTTTATGTCAAGGGAACTCAAGGACTACCTCTCAGAACGGGGAATTGCTACAAGCAAAACGACGCCATATCATCCCATCGGAAATGGGCAGGTAGAGAGGTGTATAACGGTATCATCTGGAATTCCGTACATCTTGCTTTAAGATCTCGGGGCCTACCAAACCAGCAATGGGAAGCAGTGCTTCCGGATGCATTGCACTCTATACGGTCCCTTCTTTCTACAGCCACAAATACTACACCTCATGAGCGGTTCTTTGGATTCCAGCGTCGCTCATCTTATGGGACATCCCTCCCGTCATGGCTAACTACTCCTGGACCTGTACTACTCCGAAGATACGTTCGGACGTCTAAAAATGACCCTCTCGTAGACGAGGTCGAACTAACCGATGCCAACCCCACCTATGCATACATACGATATCCCGACGGCCGAGAATCTACCGTATCATTACGGGATCTGGCTCCCTGCCCACCAGGACCTAGTGGGACATCGAGTGATGGTATTTTACCAGGAGCCTCTTGGAACCTACCGGGTACCCTTCTCCAGGATCCTGATCTGACACCAACTAGCTTGGTGCCGGTAGAACCCCGTACTCAAAGTTCCGGCCCTCCCAGTACCGTGCACCAAAGTACTGATCCGCCACAGACCAGCTCTGCACCTCCCTCTGAACAGAGACAGACCGACTCTGCAGCTATTGGGACTCGTACATGAAGCCATGATCTCCCCGACCCTTCACAGGGTAATCCAGGCCACACAGACTCTGACCAATGGCCAGCAGCATGTAAGCGGACCAGTGACCCTCTACGATGGGAACCCAAACGGGTGCGACTCTTCCTCGTTCGGCGGCTGCGGAATAAAAGGAAGACCACAGCCTTCTAATCTCGCAGGAGGGAAGAATGTAATAATAATAAATAACTTCCGGAGGAAGTTATGTGCACATCACTTCCCGTGAACTGTGAACTGTGAACTCTGTGTATACATCACTTCCTGTGCATATGTCACTTCCTGTGTTTGGACTAGTATAAATACTGAACTGCTCAGTATGATAGGAGGGCTTCTCCTAGAGGCATGGTGAAGACCGCTCTTGTATATAGTTTAATTATAAGTTGCTTAAAGCTTACTTTAAAGTTCCTTGATGTGTGAGACTTTTTATTACATCACACAGTAAAACCTTGAGTGGTTTGACCCACTCGCCCCTTAGGTTCTAGACACTGGACTTGGATGCAGGAACTACAATGTAGAGAATACTCGATAGGCCAGGTTTAGTGGAAATGAAATGAAATTTTATTGCATAGAGTAAAACAAATCAAATGCAAGTCAATAAAAGGGTACATGAGAGGGAAAAACAAATTCATAATACATTACTAACTGAGATAGATACATGCATATTGGCCTAGAAATTCACTGGCCTTAGCGCCGCTTTTGAGGCGCTAGAGGGCCTAGCGCCGAAGTTATGGCCAGTTTAGAAATTGACAGGGGCCCTAAATCGGCGTTAGGCCGGTAGCGCTGCGCCGGCACCGATGACGTCATCGGTGTGCGCAGCGTCCCGGTTGCCATGGTAACCCGCCCGAACTCGGAAATTGAGTTGCGGCCGCCTCGCCCGTGGCAGCCGCAAGCAACGTTCTGGCAGAGGTGCCTTACAGAACTTTGCGCCGGCGCATTAAAGGCCCCGCGGCGGCCGGCCGCTTTCCCGCCGGCCACCTGGCCGCAGCTCCCTCCCCGGACTTCCCCCCCCCCCTCCCCGGAACAGAAGCAAGCCCGGCACTTGTCCGAGGTGCCGGGCTCATTTTTAAAAAGATTATCGCGGGCCGCGGCCGGGTGCAGGCAGCTCCTCCTTAACGGAAGGAGGAGGCCTGCACTTCCCGAGCCTGCTGCACCGCAGCGGGCGCCGCAGCGCCGGAATAGCGCCGCAATGCGGCGCGTGGTGCCAGTTTTGAGGCGCTGAGACCCCTCAGTAGCGCCGGCAGCCGTTTGGGCGCGGTGCTACTGAATTTTTGGCGCGCGCAGGGGGACTTAGCGCCGGCACTAACTTCCGGCGCTAAAGCCCTCGCTGCGCCAAAACCAAATTTCTAGGCCATTATCTCTTACAAAAGTCATCATGAAATGGGGAAACACACGGAACATCGAGGGACAACAATTCATTACCCCTTAAATGCCCACCCCCTAAGCCTAGCTAGATCAGATTGTGAGGGGCCAGAAACATGCTCACCAATCCAGTTGGAAAGTATAGAGTTTTGAAGCAGGTCTGCGTTTTGATCCTTTCAGGCGTCCTGTCTCCACGTGGTCAGCGTTGCGGGCTGCGACATTCTCTCTTCTTCCTTGAGGTGAAGGTCACGGACAGGCTGGACACTGGCAGGCCTGGACGTCGGCGGGGACGGCGACCACCTGTTTGACCATGGTTGAAGAGGTCTCTTCGCGGAGTCTAGCTGATTACCATTTTCAGCTAGATTTCTTCTGTAGGGCTGCGGTCCTTTGTCTCATCAACGGCCCGGGGTTTGTCGATGATCTCCCGATGGTTACCCCGGGGCGGGACGCAGACTCGAATCACCTTCTTGGTCTCTGGATCGACGTTCCTCCACGGTTCTCAAAAGGACAAGCTCAAAAGCGCGTCTGGCTGCTCGCTCCGATGGCTAACCGGGACTCCAGTTATACTTCTCAAAGAAGCCTTTATCTCCCGCCAAATCAAGGTTAGTCTTTGTTTAACTTTTGGTGGGCTTGTATCACAACGGGGTAGTTATTATATTTAAACTGCTTTCGGGATGGCTGGTGGTGGCCATCTCTGGTCTGGAATGACCTCATATTGTTTTGAATGTCTTCTTGATGTCTTTAATGGGTCTTTGATGCTCCCCTTATGAATATAAAACTGTTTCCCTTTGTCTGGGTAAACATTTAGATGGCCTTTATCTACAGGCCGATCTGACTGGATCTGCATCCAATCCATATGTATGTGGCTGTGTCTGGTATCGTTTTCTCCAAAACGGCCTTCCAGAACTTACTTTGGGCTGAATCCACAAAGGCTGTCTGGGGACTGTAGGAACCATTTTAAAGTGTCCAGAAAGCTAGACACGGGGTCTGGCGGCCATTTTATGTGACCCTTTTCTGGGCTTCTTTTAAAACAGTCTTTTAAAAGTAACGGCCTCTTCTGCCAAAGGACCCTTATCTGACAATATTAATTTTGCGAATCTTACAATGGCCGTTCTGTAAGCTTGGACTTCCGGGTCTGAGGCTTGGTCCGCTGCCATGAGTGCGTAGTCAATGCCCAAATGAACTGTATTGACGATCGCGCAGGAGAGGCAGTCTGCCACCAGGTTGTCCTTACTGGCCACATGCTGTATATCCGTGGTGAATTCGGATATGCAGGTCAGTTGATGCTGCTGTCGGGCTGACCACGGTTCGGCGGTCTTGGCCATTGCAAAGGTTAGCAGCTTATGGTCCACAAAGGCGGTGAAAGGGCGTCCTTCCAGTAGGAACCGAAAATGGCGGATGGCCAGAAAATGGGCGAGCAACTCCCGGTCGAACATGCTGTATGCTCTCTCGTTCTGCCGCAGTTGACGGTTGAAGAATGCCAACGGCTGCCACGCCCCGTTCACCCACTGCTGTTGCACGGCACCGACTATGTAGTCCGACGCGTCGGTGGTGAGGGCGATGGTGGCTCCTGGCAGCGGGTGCGCCAGCATAGTCACGTTGGCTAAGGCGCTTTTGGCGTCGGTGAACGCTCGGGCCATGTCATCCATCCAGTCTACCGGGTTCTTGCCAGTCTTGCCCTTGAGGGCCTCATACAGGGGCTGCATGAGTAGTGCCGCCTTAGGCACGAAACGGTGGTAAAAGTTTACCATGCCTAGGAATTCCTGCAGGGCCTTTACGTTCTGTGGGCATGGAAAGGATGTCACCGCCTCTACTTTCGAAGGTAAAGGAACCGCTCCCTCTGAGGTGATGCGATGCCCCAGGAAGTCAATTTGGTGCAGGCCAAACTGACACTTGGCCGAGTTGATAATCAGGCCGTGTTGGCTGAGGCGTCGAAAAAGGGTGCGTAGGCGACAGGTATGTTCTTCCTTAGTAGGACTGGCAATTAGAATATCATCTAGGTAGACGAAGAGGAACTTGAGGTCCCGCAGCACGGAGTCCATCAGGCGTTGGAAAGCCTGGGCGGCGTTCTTTAACCCAAACGGCATTCGTAAAAACTCGAAGAGGCCGAATGGGGTGATGACTGCGGTCTTCTGGACATCTTGTGGATGAACTGGGACCTGGTGGTAGCCCCGGACGAGGTCGACTTTTGAGAACACGGTGTTCCCTGCCAAATAGGCAGAGAAATCCTGAATGTGGGGGATCGTGTACCGATCAGGAGTGGTGGCGTCGTTTAGGCGTCGATAGTCGCCGCATGGCCGCCATCCGCCGCCAGGCTTCGGGACGATATGGAGGGGTGAAGACCAGGGACTATTTGACCGGCGAATAATCCCTAACCGTTCCATGGTTGCGAACTCCGACTTTGCGACTGCCAGCTTGCCAGGTTCTAGGCGCCGGGCCCGCACGTAGACCGGGGGGCCGTTGGTGGTGATGTGGTGTTCCACACCATGTTTCGTGGCTGTGGAGGAGAACGTGGGTCTTGTCAGGTCAGGGAATTCGCCGAGCAGGCGAGCAAACTCATCAGGAGTCGGGAATGCACAGGAGATGGTACGCGATGTAGTGTTACTGCGGTAACACGGAAGAGAATTAAAAGTTGCTGCGTTGATCAGCCGCCGGTTCCTAACGTTGACCAGGAGGCTGTTGGTGCACAAGAAATCCACGCCGAGGAGGGGCTAGGATACCTTGGCCGTAACAAACTCCCAGTGAAAACGTTGCCCCCCGAGGCACACCTCCACTCGCCGTCTGCCGAAGGTCCGAATTGTTCCGCCATTGGCCGCTGCAAGGGTGGGGCCGTGATTCCCCGTCTGCACATCGAGGGCGGATGTGGGTAAAATGCTGCACTGCGCTCTGGTGTCGCACAGAAAACGACAACCGGAGAGAGTATCAGTGATGAACAGCAATTTTCCCGCGTTGCTGATCACCATCGCGGCCGCGGGGTGCCCGTTAGACCCGTTCCTTGGTGGTCGCAGTGTCAGCTGTTGTTTGTTTTGTTGGGGAAAACTGCAGGGAGGGCGGCAACGCTTTGCCTTCGCACCGAACTGCGCGTGGTAGAAACACAGCCCAGCTGGCTGACGAGCTGGGGCGGCGTCTGCGGGGGATGGGTGCCTCATGGCGGCACAGTACTGCTGAGTTACAGCAAAGATCTTGTCAGCCTCCGCAGCGAGTGTTGCGCAGTCTTCAATTTCAGATCCGGCCAGGGCAGCTTGGACCTGTTCCGACAGTTGGCTGAGGAAAATCTCGTGGAATAGGAAACATTCCCGTTCTGAGCCCAGGAGTGTGAGCATTTGGCTCATCAACTCTGAAGGCGTGGAGTCCCCGAGCCCGGGCATAGCGAGTAATCGACGGGCGCGCTCTGATTTTGTGAGCCCGAAAACCTGCAGTAACCGCGCTTTGAGGGTTTCATACTTGCGCTCCGTTGGGGGTTTTTCGAGGAGGCTGATGATCCAAGAGGCGGTAGAGCTGTCGAGTGCGGAGACCACATAAAGGTACTTGGTCTGATCCGCATCGATGTTCCTCAGGGCGAACTGGGCCTCAACCTGAATAAACCACGAGGGCGCTTGCTGCTCCCAGAACTGCGGTAGCTTTAGCGAAATGACGTTTGCTTCCATGCTGTGCTCTTCTTTTGTGAAAACGTTCACAAAAACAGGGTCACCAATGTAGGAATTAACGAATTCCTACGAATAACGGAGATCGACACAAGAGAACAATTAAACAGGTCTTTACTCAACGGAGATGCCACGAGGACTGCCTGGGCAGCCCCGTGGTTTGCGACGTGACGTCATCGCGTTTACCCGCGTTTTCCCGCACTCTGAAAGGGGCCACGCCCCGTACATGCAAACTCTATATACAAAACACAGTAATGCCTAACACAATGGTACACGTTTAGGCTGGTGTTAGAACATCGTTAAAGAGAATTATATACAGTTAGCCAGAGTCATTCAGTGGTTCTGCCACACCAACAGAATAAAATAATAGAAATTTAGGGCTGGATTTTCCCTGTTGAGGCAGGATGGCGGCGGGAGAGCTGATTGGTGGGTTCCGGTCCTGCTCCCATCTGTAGCCGCTCTCTGAAAATGATTTTCCATAGATTGGTCTTGTTAAGCCAGCCCTGCGGGGTTCCTGGCCAATTAACAGGAAGCAGGTCTGATGGCATCATTTGATGACACATCATCAGCCGGTTTCCTTAAAGGGACCACGGCCACATTGATTTTCACAGTTGGGCTGTCAGTATTCTGCAGCATTGAGGTGCTGCAAACACTGACAATCACTGCACAAAGGTACACGTCTGCACCCATGACTACCTCCATATGCTTATGGAGGAAGTCACAGAACGCAGGGAGATTCTCTTCCCTTCCCATGGGCGGAAGAGACCTCCCCAGGAGATCAACGCAGTCTGGTTGCACATTGCACAGGAGGACACAAGCAGGGATGTCGTCAGGAGTCCCTGCCTGCAGTGACGCAAACCTTTCAATGATCGCAGTAGATCACGAAACCTTGTTGCAAAGCCACACTCAAACTCACCCTGCTGTGCCACTCATCACACCCCCATCACTCTACCTTACCTACCCTACTGTAAGAGCCATAAAGGCTTAAGAAAATACTTTAAAATATTGGTTAAATAGCATAATACAGTTAATTTACCTGATTGACTGATTGTATTAAGAAACCCCCTATTTTCTTGCTCCAGTAGTATAGTCCGAGACACCCCCTTCATTCTTGCCACAATGGTACAGTCCCTAAGCCACACATGGTATGCAGCCATTTTACAGTTTAAACTCCACGTGGCTGAAGGAGGCAGAAGTTGTGAGGTTTGGAGCAATACAGTTTTTGACCGTGTTCGTTTATACGTGTTTACTTTGTAATTCCGTTTGTGAAGTGTTATAGTAAACAGTTTAAAAGACAAAGTTACGTTTGGGAACGTTTTATTTCGACACGCGTCTACTCGTTGTTAACAGCCCCACAGCTCAGTGGCTGCCTGTTTGGAAACTAAGAAGCGCCACTACATTAGTCAAAAACTTGCTCCCTAAGAAGGAAAGGACGGAATCGTCGGCGAACGTATACATGAATGGTCACGGAGCCAGACGACAATATAAGAAAGCGAAGGTACAGTGACTGTTACTTGCTTTGTTCATTCTATTGAGAAGCTAAATAAGAGCTGCGGGTAAAATGGCCGAGGCCTTACGGAGCCAGGAGCTTCCCCCAGCCAGAAGGATTGCTGGCCAAAAGAGGGAAATAAAGCTCCCCCCAAAGGCAATGGAAGAGAAGTTACATAGAAGCATAGGTGCAAGGAAGGCTAAATTATCTCAGATAACTGGAAAAATGAAGATAATTGATCGTCTCATGGAAGATAATGCTAATATTAAGAAAGCTGAAGACATAATGTATTACGATTTCTCCAAGCTGCATGAAGAATTTAATGTGCTCAATGAAGATGTATTAGCACTTCTGTCTGAAGAAGAGGGAAACGCTGATCAGCACAACTGGTTTGATCTTAAATCAACCAGCATTAAGGACTATCAAGGCCACAGAACAGTGGATGTTAAAGATTCGTCAAGATGCTGATACAGCAGAGAAAGATAAAGTTGACGATGAAGTCGGACCAGACGATAGCATTTCAGAGACTTCCGCCAGACCGAGCAAAAATCGAAAAGAAGGTAGCTCTGTTTTTGGACACAGGTCAGTCGCTTCTACCACAAGCTCGTCGCGACGCATGAGAGAGGAGGTTGAACGGGCGGCGTTGATGGCGCGCGCAGCATCTTTAGCGGAGAAGCAAGCTCTTGAACGGGAAGAGGCCCAACTGCAGGTCCAAGAGGCCCAACTGCAGGCCCAACAGGCCCAACTGCAGGCCCAAGTGCAGGCCCAACAGGACCAACTGCAGGCCCAACAGGCCCAGGTGCAGGCAAAGAAAGAACAGCTGGAGATAAAAACAGCTATCGCGGTCTCAGATGCCAGGTTGAGTGCGTATGAAGATTAAGATTATGATGGCTCATGGGATGGCGGGAGCGAATACTGCCAGTCAATGTTGTCACATAGAGTTGGATCCAGGGCACCTTCAAGAGTTACAAGAGAGTCCGAAGGCAATCCCCTGGCATTACAGCGTGGAAGAGTGGCCTCTCCACTAACAGGAGCACGTGATGCTACCCCAGACGTCAGACGGTCTAGACTAGACCCTGCTGATGACCACCAGTGGCCTGAAGACACAGGGAGAAGCCTATACCGAGTGATGCAACGTCAGAACGAAATTACAGAGATGCTTGTAAAACAACAGAATCTGTTTTGACTCCCTCAAAGAGACATACCAGTGTTCCAAGGCGACCCACTCAAGTATAAGCCCTTCATCAGATCCTTTGAACAAGCCATTGACTCCAAGACAGAGAGCAGCAGTGATAAGTTGTACTACCTGGGACAGTACACCAGTGGTAAACCACAAGACCTGGTCAGAAGCTGTGAACACATGAGACTGGACCGGGGATACATAGAAGCCAGGAAGTTGCTGCAGGAGCACTATGGTAACGAGCTGAAGATAGCCACTGCATATATTGAAAAGGCTACCAAGTGGCCACAGATCAGATCGGAGGACGGAGAGGCAGTGAACGCATATGTTCTTTTCCTCATAGGATGTCGCAACACCATGGAGGATGTTGAATTCATGGAAGAGATGGACAATCCTACGACTATGAGAATCATCATCTCTAAGCTTCCTTACAGGATGAGAGAACAATGGAGAAGAACAGCCTTTGAGATAATGGAGAGACGGAAAAGTAGAGCCAGGTTTGCAGACTTAGTGAATTTCATAGACAAACAGGCTAAAATTGCTAGGGACCCATTGTTTGGAAACATCCAGGACGCCAGCCTGACCACCGATGGAAGAGTGAAAGCCAAGCCTGTTGAATCAAAGACTCTCAGGAAAGGTGGTTCCAGGGGAAGCAGCTTTGCAACTATCGTCACTCAGGCCGAGGAAGAAAGGCCCCAGAACTCATCTCCCAAAAAGAGCAGCACAGTGACGCCTGCTAATGCCTTTCAGAAGCCATGCTTATTCTGCCAGAAGAATCATACATTGGATTTCTGCAGCGACATCAAAGCACAGCCACATAAGGACAGAATCGAATTCCTGAAGTACAACGGCCTATGTTTTGGATGTCTCTCTCAGGGGCACCTGAGTAGAAACTGTAAGCAAAGAACAACATGCAGAGAGTGCACTCGGAAACATCCCAGTCTGCTGCATATCCATAAAGAAGAACAAGTCTCTAAGAAGAGTGAAGAAAACAATACCGACGAGAAGGTTGTTTCAAGTGCTCTGGTGTCGCTAGAACCAGAGACTTGTGGACTCACTGGGGCCGGTGACAGTGATTGTATTCTTGCCATCGTACCAGTAAAGATCAAGTCTAAGAGGAGCGAGAAGCTTGTGGAGACTTACGCCTTCATGGATCCAGGTAGTTCAGCAACGTTCTGCACAGAATCACTCATGCGACAGCTGAACGTTAGAGGCAGAAGAACAGAAATCCTATTACGCACCATGGGTCATGAGAAGTCAATGCAAAGTTATATCCTGTCAGACTTAGAAGTGTGTGGACTTGAAGAGAAGGACTTCATAGACCTGCCTAATGTTTTCACACAGAGGGAGATTCCTGTTAGAATAGGGAACTTAGCCCTGCAGAAGGATGTGGATAGATGGCCTTACCTAGAAACGGTGCGTCTCCCATACATTGAAGCAGAAATTGGCCTATTAATTGGAACCAATGCCTACAAAACTATGGAGCCATGGCAGCTGATAAACAGCAAGGATGACGGACCCTACGCCGTCAGGACAGCCCTTGGATGGGTAGTCAATGGACCGGTAAGGAGAGATGATGGCAACAAGTCGAACAAGGAGGAACGACAAAATGTCACAGTTAATCGCATCTCTATCGCAAGCATTGAAGAGCTGTTGATACAGCAGTTCAACGCAGACTTTTCAGAACGTAGCTGTGAGGAAAAGACAGAGATGTCACAAGAAGACCATCAGTTCATGGATTTGATGACAAGGTCTACACAGTTCATTGATGGCCACTATCACATTGGTTTGCCACTGAGAAGACAGACCGCGAAGATGCCGAACAATCGCTGCATAGCAGAGCAACGCGCCATCAGTCTAAAGAGAAAGCTGAACAAGAACCACGACTTTCACGAAGACTACAAAGGCTTCATGAGAAACATCATAGCGAAAGGCTATGCTGTAAAAGTGCCCGAGGAACAGTTGAACAGAGATGATGGAAGGGTCTGGTACATTCCTCATCACGGTGTGTATCACCCAAAGAAGAAAAAGATCCATGTAGTGTTTGACTGCGCCGCCTCATTCAGAGGAACTTCACTGAATGACCAGCTGCTTCAAGGTCCTGATCTTACTAATACCCTCATTGGCGTCTTGACTAGGTTTAGACAAGAGCTCGTTGCCATGATGGCAGACATAGAATCAATGTTCTACCAAGTCAGAATCCCTGATGAAGATGCTGATCTTCTGCGTTTCCTTTGGTGGCCAGATGGTGACGTTAGTCAAGCGATGGTGGAATGTAGAATGGCCGTACACTTGTTCGGAGCCACATCATCTCCCAGCTGTGCAAGCTACGCTCTCAGAAAAACTGCAGAAGATGGCAAAGGCAAAGCACCATCAGAGGCTGTGGAGACAATCTTCAGAAACTTTTATGTCGATGACTGTCTGAAGTCAGTGTCAACAGAAGACGATGCCACCGCACTGTCAAGAGACTTTAGAACTCTGTGTTCGAATGGAGGATTCCATCTGACTAAGTGGATAAGCAACAGCAGAGCAGTTCTAGCTTCTATCCCAGAAAAGGAAAGAGCCACTGAAGTCAAAGATCTGGACCTGAGCCACGATGTCCTTCCTATCGAGAGAGCTCTTGGTGTACAATGGTGCATTGAGTCAGACACGTTCAACTTCAGGATAATGGTGAACGAAAGACCATCCACAAGACGAGGGATTCTCTCCATCGTCAGTTCCATCTACAACCCTCTTGGATTCCTGGCACCACTCATTCTGCCGGTGAAGCTGATGCTACGAGAACTGTGTAGAGACAAGAGAGGATGGGATGAAGATATCCCAGAAGGTCAAGCTCAGAGATGGCACAGATGGTTGACAGATTTGCAACAACTTTCTAGCTTCAACGTCAGTAGATGCATCAAGCCCGTGAGTTTTGGAGTTACAAAGACGGCTCAACTACATCATTTCTCGGACGCCAGTGAGGACGGCTATGGCACGGCTACTTACCTCTTGCTGACAAATAAACAGGGCCAGAAACATTGTGCCTTCCTCATGGGGAAATCCAGGGTGGCTCCGCTGAAGCAGGTCACCATCCCGAGACTGGAGTTGACGGCAGCGGTTGTTGCAGTTAAAGTTGACCAGGCAATGCGGAAAGAGTTACAGCTCCCACTAGAAGAATCTGTCTTCTGGACGGATAGCACGACGGTGCTGAAGTATATAGAGAATGAGAAGATACGCTTCAAGACCTTCGTAGCAAACAGAATCTCATCCATTAGAGAAGCTACACAACCATCTCAATGGAGGTATGTAAACACCTCATTAAACCCAGCAGATCAAGCCTCATGGGGATTGAAGGCTGAAAACTTCACGAGGAGTGAAACTTGGATACAAGGCCCAAGTTATCTGCTGGAAACAGAGAGATCATGGCCAGAAAGACCAGATATGCCAAGTCAGATTGCTGAAGACGACGTCGAAGCCAAGAGATCAGTCACAGTAAATCTCATAACTACGAAAGAGAACTTTGACACAGTGAACAAGCTTGTTAACCATTTCTCAGGATGGCACCAGTTGAGGAAAGCAGTTGCATGGTTTCTAAGGTTGAAAGAGTTGCTGCTACACCTGAGCGGTAAGAGAAAAGAGTACCGAGCCGCTATCAGTCAGTCTGAAAGTAACCCCGATAAGCAGAGAATGCTTCTACAGCAGTATATGCATCAGCACAAGACCACATTGGGTAAGAATTCATTGACCGTGGAGGATTTGGCCAAGGCTGAGATGGAGATAGTTTGCTTCAGTCAAAGACAAAGATACCCAGAAGAAATCGAAGCTTTACAGCGAAATACTCCAATCAAGAAAGGTAGTCATATCTACAAGCTGGACCCTACACTGCAAGATGGAGTACTGAGGGTGGGAGGGAGACTAAACAAATCTGCTATGCCAGAGGAGGCCAAGCATCCTGCTATCCTTTCTAAGGACCTCTGGGTTGCTACTCTCATTCTTCAGCATATACACCAGAGTATTGGACACAGTGGGAGGAATCACGTGCTTGCGAAGCTAAGACAAAGATACTGGATTCCAGGAGCTAATTCTGTAATAAGAAAAATACTCTCTGAATGCATTGTTTGCAGACGGTTACACGCTAGAGCTGGGGAGCAGAAAATGGCAGACCTGCCTGAAGACCGTTTGTTACCAGACAAGCCCCCATTTACAAACGTAGGGGTGGACTATTTCGGGCCTTTCGAGGTAAAGCGAGGACGGAGCCTTGTCAAGAGATATGGTGTGCTTTTCACTTGTTTGACCATCAGAGCAGTTCATATTGAGGTGGCACACACGCTTGACACTGATTCCTGTATTAACGCCTTGCGGCGCTTTGTCTGTAGAAGAGGTCAGGTGTCCATTATGCGTTCTGATAATGGCACTAATTTCGTCGGAGCGGAGAGAGAACTACGGGAAGCTATTGAAGGTTGGAATCGGCTTAAAATACAAGAAGCCATGATGCAAACAGGAATTAAGTGGATCTTCAATCCTCCGGCTGCATCCCACCACGGAGGTGTCTGGGAAAGACAGATACGCACCGTAAGAAAACTACTCAGTTCTGTACTGAAGCAGCAAGCGCTCGACGACGAGGGACTCCAAACCGTTCTGTGCGAGGTCGAAGCCATCATTAATGACCGACCGATAACTAAGACATCAGATGATCCCAATGACCTCGAAGCCCTGACTCCGAACCACCTGTTGTTGTTGAAAACACAGCCAGCCATGCCCCCGGGAGTCTTCAAAAAGGAAGATCTGTATGCCCGTCGGAAGTGGAGGCAAGTTCAGCATATGTCAGACCTTTTCTGGACCAGATGGACAAGAGAATACTTACCTCTGCTACAGGAGCGTCAAAAATGGTCCAAAATAAAGAGGAACTTCATTGTCGGAGACATTGTCTTAATCGTGGATGATTCAGCCCCTAGAAATTCTTGGTTGATGGGAAAAATAATTAAGACCATGCCAGACTCCAGAGGCGTCGTTCGTCGCGTTTGTTTGCAAACCAAGACCAGTACCCTGGAAAGACCGATCACAAAGCTCTGCCTGCTACAAGAAGCAGCGTGAAAAGTTCCTGAACGAAAAAAGTGGACACTTATATTGTAAATATGTTGAACTCATTAGTTTATGACTCTTAATGTTTGAGTAATTGATACGCTTCATGTGCCTAGTCAATTAGGGGCCGGAATGTAAGAGCCATAAAGGCTTAAGAAAATACTTTATAATATTGGTTAAATAGCATAATACAGTTAATTTACCTGATTGACTTATTGTATTAAGAAACCCCCTATTTTCTTGCTCCAGTAGTATAGTCCGAGACACCCCCTTCATTCTTGCCACAATGGTACAGTCCCTAAGCCACACATGGTATGCAGCCATTTTACAGTTTAAACTCCACGTGGCTGAAGGAGGCAGAAGTTGTGAGGTTTGGAGCAATACAGTTTTTGACCGTGTTCGTTTATACGTGTTTGCTTTGTAATTCCGTTTGTGAAGTGTTATAGTAAACAGTTTAAAAGACAAAGCTACGTTTGGGAACGTTTTATTTCGACACGCGTCTACTCGTTGTTAACAGCCCCACAGCTCAGTGGCTGCCTGTTTGGAAACTAAGAAGCGCCACTACACCTACTCCTGCACATCCTTACTCATACCAACTTATCTTGTACCTCCACCCATCCACCTATCTACATTATCACTTCCCCATCTCACTAGCCACCCCTCACACTCACCCTCATCCTACTGCAAGCATACCAACTAACAACACACAAGGGTAGGCACTTGGGTGGTTTAGCCAATGTTCATGTGAAGTTTCTGTTAATACATTGAAATCTATATTTTCAACACTTCACCTTATTGGACAGATCTGTGCGCACCTTGAGAAGTGTCTTAGTGAGATCCAGTGAATGTTGAGACATAACTCCTCCCCACCCCCCACTTTGTGATGAGTGTAAAAGGAATGGCTTGGATATTATAGGGATGCTTTATGGTGCTGGTGTGGGATGGTGTCAATCTGTCGCATCATGTGGCAGCCAGGGTGTACAGCGTCAAGTGAAGTAAATCTGGCTATGGTGATGCCATCGCTGGCCTCCCGGGCAACAATGTTGTCAGGTGCCGATGCTGGTGTCCTGTGCAACATCAGTTGATGGCGGAGAAGGTTGGTGCTGTTGTTGGTGATGTTGTTGGTGATGTTGTTGATGATGTTGTTGGTGATGTTGGTGTGCCTGGTGATGTTGGTGTTGGGGCTGATCATGGAAGGATTCAGAGGACCAAGGTCTGATTTTTTCAAGGGCACCGATGTTGCCGGAAGAGATGGCAGCTGCAGCTGAGATGACAGAAGTGATCTGTCAATGGTGAGAGGTTGTTCCAATGAGGTGGCACTGGATATAGAGTTGGCTCTAAACACTTGTAAGCTAAAGAAATCTCTATATGTCTTACAAATGCAGTAACCAACAGTTTCTGAGCTCTGAAACTGAACAGCTGTAACATGGTATCTTTTATATCACTTCTGCAGCTGTCAGGTAATCAGATAAGTCAAAGCGGACTCAACTCATGCCAGGGTGAGCTGGTGTGTTCCCTGAGCAGTGGTAACCCATGGGAGAGCGCGTAAAATTACAAGGTAGGCTCAAAATAGCATTAAATTAGCTGTTAACAAGCCATTTAATGATCTAAATTGTATCCCCCGCCGCTTGGTGTCAGGTCTGTTCTGCGCAGACAGACCTGACACCTGGGAGACTCGCGTGGAGGTGGGTTGACAGCGGGTTTCCTACCCGCTGTCAATTTTTGCTATTTTGACAGCGGACACACCTCCAAACCCGCCCTCTGAACGCTGGCAAAATTCAGCCCTTAACATTGAATTCTAGCAGAATACCCAAGTGAATACCCTTGTGAGTATTTACGTGTCAGCTTTCTCTTACACGTGCTTCTATGTTGTGGTACCCCTGTGGCTTCAGCAGATGTAGAGACAGCCTGCTCACTTACCTGCTGCACCCGCTTAGGCGCCTTTGGCAGTTGTCCTCTGGCTTTTGGTGCCTGTGAGGGCCCTGCAAAAGTCTGCTCCTCTTGTGGCTGCACATGGGCAGACTCGGCCATCACTGCTCGGGCAAGCATCTGGGGCTCTGACCGAGGGGTTGGCAAGGGGATGAAAGTTTGAGTGCTTGGAGAGGAGCCCCCAGTTGCATGTCACCTCCCACCATCATCCCTCTCATGGGTCACCCGCACTTCTCTGCGAGCAAGTGGCTGGAGAGCACCTTGCTGCACATCAGTGGGGCCATGAGGACCCATCGCTGTACTGACAGCCCTCATAACGGGGATGTCCATGGACCTCTGTTTCCTCTCCACAATAGATGCCCATCTATCCTCCATAGCTGACCATCTACTTAGAAGAGTCACCATGTTGTTTTGAGTCTGGCGATTTATGTCCTCCATGGAGGTTGCCATCCTTTCCATGGCGGTACCTACATTCGCCATTGCGTGCACCACGGCATTGCTCATATTTGAGATGGACTCCTCCATTCTCTGCACATTTGCAGTCACAGTGGTTGCAAACACAGTCAGAGCCTTCTGCACTTGTTCCTGAAGCTCCAGCACCGCTCTCTTTCTGGATGGCCCCTGAGGCTCAGCGTCTACATGCAGCTGAGCAGAGCTAGGAGCGCCCTGCGGCCTCCAACGAGGACTCTCCACAGCTGTCCCTGTCTCCACCATCTGCTCTTGCTCACTCGTGAGTTGTGATTCACCAGGTGACAACACTACTCTATCTCGCAAATGACCCACCGAGGTGTGCGTTTCTGCATTGGTGCTGGGTGCGCTCATTTCTGCTGGCACTGCCCATTCAAAGGATGCAGCATCTTCTGAGGAGTCATCCTGCTCTTCTTCCTGGACAGTAGGGAGGGGGGCTCTTAATGGTCCTGTGGGAGAGTAAAGACATGAGTTAGACATGTGATATGTAGATTGCAGACACATCCCATTGTGCACATGATGCGCATTCAATTTCTATTGACATCAGATTGTGTCACTCATGAAAGCCAAATAAGGTGGATGGAGAAGAATTCTGTCACCAGGTTGTTCTACTGAGCCCATCTCTCCCTCCCCCACTTCGAGCTGTTCCACTGATCCCGCAATGTCGAGAGCGGCCTCCTCAGCATGGGTGAGCTGTGAGAAGGATGGTGGTCCTCCTCCTGTTCTCTCCCTCTCCTTCTTAATGTGGGCTCTCTTTTCCTGCAAAGAGGGAAAGAAGTGGAGTTTCAGTGAGAGTGATGGAATGAGTGTAAAGAATGGATAGGATAGATGTTTAGAGGGAGACTGTGATGGAGTGGGTTCCCATCACCAAGTTCCTTCCTTTTGAGTTGTTAGTTGTTGTCAGTGCAAAACCTTGAGGGTGAGTGTGAGGGGTGCATAGTAAGATGGGGAAGTGATTCGGTACATAGGGAGAGAGGGATGGGTGATGGTGCAAGGGATGTTGGGTTGAGTTAGGATGTGCAGGAGTAGGGTGGGCAATGCAGGGTGATGGGGATGTGATGACAGGCATAGCAGAATGAAGGTAAGTGCGCTTTTATACTCACTTTTCCAGTGCGCAGGAGATCATTGAACCTTTTCCTGCATTTGACCCAGGTGCGTCTGTACATAGACCTGACACTGACTTCCTCAGCTACTTGCAGCCAGGCTGCCTTTGTCTGCTGAGGAGGTTTCCGTACATAGACCTGACACTGACTTCCTCAGCTACTTGCAGCCAGGCTGCCTTTGTCTGCTGAGGAGGTTTCCTTCTTCCATCACCTGCGTATAGGACCTCCCGACGTCCTCTGACTCCCTCCACAAGAACATAGAGGGAGTCCTCTTTGAAGCGGGGAGCAGCCTTTGGTCTCTGCAGACATTGTGGAGAGCACCAGCAGTCAGAAGCATCAGCAACGACATGAGATCTAATTGTGAAATGGCCCCTGATGCAAGAAAACTACTAGGCACTTGGTCTAAGCGTTAAACAAAGCTTTAATCAACATGGAGGTCTAGTTGTGTCCTTCACTAGTTCCTGTTAAGAATGTCCTGCACAAGTTGGGCCCATGCCCGAGTATTTACACTCCCCCTGGACAGCGCCACCCGCAGGCTGCTCAGTTGATTCATGTCAGCCGCCTTAAATACACCGGCTGCAAACGCGTCAGCAGAGCAGCTCAGCAGACCCGCACCTTGTGATCGGGGTGGGTAACACACATGGCAGGTTTAACTAGCCCAATTAACATAAAATTGTGTCAATTGAGCCAGCAGCGGGACCGGAACCCGCCGACTAACATTTCTGACGCCAACCTGCCTCCAGGCAGAAAATCGCAGCCAGAGTTATTGTTTCAGATTGTTGACCTTTTTTTATTTCAGATTTCCAGCATCTGCAGTATTTTGCTTTTGTATTAAAAAAAAGTGTGATCTGTGAATTTAACTACCAGCACTGGGATAGCAAATGAAGTTAATTCTTGCAAACCAGGAACTGATGCAGATGTATTGACACTCTGCTCAAGTCTTTCCCCCATTTTGAACTAAGAGGCTGACATGTCACAGAGGGAACGGTCCCTTCAGAATGCTGAAAGGAGAGGGGAAGATGTGTTTGGTGTGGCATCGTGCTGGAGGTGGAGAAAAAGGCGGAGGATGATCCGTTGAATGTGGAGACTGGTGGGGTGAAAGGTGACAACAGGGGAAACCCAATCGTGGTTCTGGGAGGGAGGGGAAGGGGTGAGGGCAGAAGTGCAGGAAATGGGACGGACACGGTCGAGTGCCCTGTCAACCATGGTGGAGGGGTATCATTGGTTGAAGAAAAAGGCAAACATATTGGAAGCACTGGTATGGAAAGTGGCATCGTCAGAGTGCCTCCTCCCTTCCCCCCATCTTCTTCCAGGTGAAACAGTGATTTATTTGTGCTTCTTTCAACATTGAGTTCAACAATTTTAGATCATAACCACTGCTCCCATTTTTTCGGATACCAGTTGCTGGTAATGGCTCTGCTGTTGCCATTTACAGCTCCTCTAGACCCATCACTTGTTTCTTTACTTGTCCCATTACCACCCATCATCCCTTTTGCCATTCAGTCACTCCTGCCTTTCACCCTATCACAGACCATCCCTTTTGTTCTTTCCTGCCTTCCACCCCCCTCCTGCCTCTGCACTTGCTTAAAACCTACTTTTACCAGTTCGGATGAAAGGTCAACGATCTGAGACAATGGGGTAGATTTTGCTGAACCTGTCGGGAAGAAGGCGGGACTTCCCCTTTCGGGTTTTTGACCCGCCTACTTCGACGTCCGGCCAATCCGCGCGATTTTCCCTTGATTGTCCTTGTTGAGCCTGCCCAGCGGGCTCAGCAGGCCAATTAAGGGCCACCCGGCAACAGGTGACGTCACAGACTGAAGAGTCATTGACAGATGAAATATCAGCGTTTGACAGCTGTTTGAAGCTGTGAAACACTGACAGTCTGAGTTCTGACATGAGTCATTCTGCACAGACTCAGTTAGAACTCACACTGGCACTCAAAGCTGAAGGCTGTCACTTTTGACAGATCGCAGCCGTTCAGCTTTAAGTTCCGGCTGAGTGATGCGCTCCCGACGGCTACAGGAAGGAAGGCTGTGAAGGTAAGTACAGGTAAGTAACAGTTCTTTACACACTTTAGACACACCAAACACACTTACCTTTGCACTCATGCACCCATCACTCACCTGAGCGCCGACATCGCGACCCCTCCAACTCCTTCAACCCGACGGCCCGCCTGCTCTACCTGGCGTGGTTTGGAGCCGTCAGGAAACCCACACGAAACCCCTCAAAATAGGGATTAGGCTAAAAACTGCCTGTTAACTACCTGTTAACAGGCAGTTAATTGGCACTGATCCCTTCCCGCCTGGTTTCGGCGGGTCCCAGTGTGGGGCGGGTACCCGCCGCCCCTGAAACTTACGTGGGGCGGGGTTTTGGGCGGGATGGTGTCGGGACCCCCAAATTCGGAATTTCCCCCCCACCACACGCCAGAAATCCCGCCTGATGGTTCCCCGAAAATCTAGCCCAAATAACTCTGTTTCTCTCTCCACAGATGCTGCTGAGTATTTCCAGCATTTTCTGTTTCATTTCAGATTTCCAGCATCTGCAGTATTTTGCTTTTGCTTTGTAAATCTTCCTGTTTTTTAAATTTTCTTTTCCCTTTTAACTTCCCTGTTGATTCATTTAGAAGGAAAGACTTGCATTTATAAAACGCTTTTCACGACCACCGGACGTCCCAAAGTGCTTTACAGCCAATGAAGTACTTTTGAAACGTAGTCACCGTTGTAATGTAGGGAAGATTTGTAATTTAGGAACATTTTTATTTACTTTGCCCCTGCTGCATCAAGGCATTTTCTTGTCCTGCATGCATTTTCTTGTCCTGCATGCTTCACATGATGTTTTGAAGGGTATTTATCCTTGCGAGATTTATCCTTAAATACAGGTTCTGTTATCAAGCTCAGCCCTTATATTCTGAAATTTGCCCATCTGTAGTTGCATATCATAGTTTAGTTTTGCGCGTGTTCTGCTTTGTGAGTCTGACTGAATGTTATCATGCTATTGTCACTATTACCCAATAGTGCCACTACTTCTACTCCCTGAATAGGTTACATAGAATTAAATAGAATATACATCACAGAAACAGGCCATTCAGCGCAACTAGTCTGTGCTGGTGTTTATACTCTCCACGAGTCACCTCCCATTCCATCTGCCACATCTCAGCCTTTCAGCATATCTTTCTATTCCCTTTTCTCTCATGTACTCATCTAGCTTCCTTTTGAAAGCATCTAAGCTATTTTTCTCAATCACTTCCTGTGGTAGTGAGTTCCACATTCTAAACAAATCCTGAGTGAAGAAATTTCTGCATATTTCCCTATTGGATTTATTAGTAACTATCTTGTATTGACGGCACCTAGTTTTGGGTTCTCCCAGAAGTGGAAACATTCTCACCACATCTACCCTGTCCAAAGCATTCATCATTTCAAAAGACTTCTAGCAGGTCTCCTCTAAGTCTTCTCTTTTCAAAAGCAAATGTAACAACTACAACTTGTATTTATATAGTGCCTTTAACGTAGTAAAATGTCAGCAGGCGCTTCACAGGGGCGTTAATAAAACAAAATTTGACACTGAGCCACATAAGGCGAAATTAGGGCAGTTGAGGTAGGTTTTAAGGAGCGTCTTAAAGGAGGAAAGACAGGTAGAGAGATGCAGAGGTTTAGGGAGAGAATTCCAGAGCTTAGGGCCTTGGCAGCTGAAGGCACGGCCACCAATGGTGGAGTGATTAAAATCGGAAATGCACAAGAGGCAAAAAGCCCCAACCTGTTAAATCTTTCCTTTTAGCTGTAATCTCTCACTTGCAAGAATGAAGTCTATGAGAGAGCCCCTCTCCTGGGGCTTCATGCAGTGCCCATCAAGTGTATGACCTATTGAATAACAATAATATATAATCATTTATCCTTTTTAAAAAATATTTCATAATCTCACTAAGTTGCAGAACCTAATTTGCAATTGAAAAATTCTTGACTGTGTGCACTTTGACCCTTTGTTGCAAATGTGCTGCTTTTGATCAAAAAGTAAAACCTCTGAAAGAACCCTTTGGTGAGATCACAGAGTCATACATTTCTTGACAAAAGAAATGGGAAATGTTCCAGTTGCTGCATACTGCCAACCCACTCAAATGTTTCATCTCACAACTTGCTCAAGCCCCGAGCTCTGCCCTGATTCCCTCTAGCCTTTCCTGTTCTTTTTCATGCTCTTTTCAACTGCATGAGACAGCCGTATTAATCGACTGTCAGTCATCAAAGTCCTCCACTGGTTTCCGCCCACCCTCCTCCCATGCTTATATCTGGAAGCAGAAGTTAAAGGAAAACGTGGAAAAACGAGAGATTGAAAAATTAGGTGCATTAACAAAAAACCTCAGCTGGTTTGTGGATGCCCATGGTGCAACTGAAATTTAAATCCGGCCTGCAATTCAGTTACTTATTTCAGTGCTTCTGAAATCAACGGTGCTGGTACCATAATGACATCAGAAACATTCAAAGCACATTCCAGGCAGTTGTTTGTAGCATTCTGCTTACACAGATATATCTATTATATAAAATCTGCAACAGGTTACTAATATCGAATAATATTAGCCCAGAAATTCGGGTCTCCACGGGTGAGTACGCATGGGGTACTCACCCGTAAGCCCAATGGAAGTGCCGGTTTCGTGCATGCACTGCGCATGCACGGGAAACCGGCACTTCCGTCCCCCTGAAAGAAGGGGTTAAGAGGTGGAACGCGTGCGTGGGAGAGGCAGCGAGTACGCATTGAACTTACGTTTTTTTTCCAGGTTTCTCCAGGAAGGTAAGTCTCCAGAAGTTAGACATGTAAAAAATCAGTCGCAAGGCCTGCTTTTAACAAGGTAAGTGGTGAATTAGTTAAAATTAAAACATTTTTTCCACAGGTTTATTATTTTTAAACACTTTAAAGAAAGGTAAGTTTATTTTTAGCCCATTAAAAAATGTAATACATTTTTTCAAAAATTTAAATGACTGTTTAAAATAGTTATTTCATGTAATTTATAGATTATTTTAAAAATGTGATTTAAAAAAAAATGTATTTGAAGTTTTAGTGATGTTTTGAGGCTTGTCCTGTCAAACTTATGAATGAAGCATTCCCTGCTACCATTGGCTCTCCATGGCCCACGTGATCCCAGGGGGTGCATCGAACTAACTGCGCCCCTGGGATACGCAAGCACTGCGCTCCGGCAGTTGGAGCAGGCCCAGGATTGCAATTCCACGGGGGCTCACAGCTCAACGGCCGGCGTGCAAGGTAAGTGCAGGTTGGAGGCTTGCACCCGTGGGAAGCCTCCGACCCGAATTTCTGGGCCAATGTCACAAAGTAGAATTAGAAGCATCACTGCTATCATAAAATACTTCAGAGCGTGACAGAGGCCGGCGGCGGCTCAGCCAAGTTATTGTAGTGAGGCCCAAGGCCCAATATTCTGTGGTGTGAGGAGTATGATAGTGAGGAGTGGTGCGGGGCGGGGGGGTGGGTGGGTGGGGGGCGGGAGTTCAGAACAAGTGGGCAAAACCTTAAAATTAGAGCTAGGCCTTTCAGGGGCGGTGCCAGGAATCACTTCTCCGTGCAAAGGGTAGTGGAAATCTGGAACACTTTCCCCCAAAAAGCTGTTGAGGCTGTTTGTGGGGTATGGGGGGGTCAATTGAAAATTTCAAAGCTGAGATTGATAGATTTTTTGTTAGGCAAGGGATATTAAGTGTTACGGAACCAAGTCGGATAGATGGAGATAAGATACAGATCAGTCATAATCTAATTGAATGGCAGAACAGGCTCAAGGGGCTGAATGACCTACTCTTACTATGTTCCTATGAATATTAAAAAAAACTCTTATTTACATTTTCTAGCTGCCATTAAAATCTCGCTTTGGTATCGAGAAGTTGAAGAAGGTTCTGTTAGGGAATAAAATATAAAATGATCTCAGATCCTTTTTCAAGAATTGATTAATCTTACAAAAACATCTTCAGATCTTTTTCTGTAGCTTCGTAGATTCCGTCTAGTCAAATTCCCAGTTCAAGAAATGAAAGTGAAGAGATATAAAATGATGGTCATCTGAAATAAAAGCAGGAAATGCTGGAAATACACAGCAGGTCAGCCAGAATCTGGAATGAGAAGAGACAGGTACAATTTCAAGCGTGGCCCCTTCGTTTGAATTGGAAACTGACGGATAATCAACCACTTTATAGAAATGATGATTGATCAAAACGACAGGAGGTAGAAAGATAATGGGGCAGAATGTTCTATTGCTGCACTTGGGTGTAGAGGATTCTCTGGGTGAAGAGCATGGAGGAAAATCAAGCAGGTAGATAGAAACAGAGCCTGCCCAATTCTCCATTCATTTAAACTAATGGTTGGAAAATCCGGCGGGAGCAGGTGTGTGAAGCTTCCTGCCTGAGATCCCCCTCTACTCTGTACCTAGATCAGGGCTGATGTCATCTACAGGCAGAGAACAGGAGCGCGCCTGCCACCCACCACCGCCCCCCCCATTTTGTTCTTGCTGGCGAGAGGCCCAAGCCATTTTAAGACCAGGGCTTCATTTACATTCCGCAGCTTGCCGTTTCTGGGAGGGCAGGAAATCAGGCGGCTGCCATGCTGAGGCGGCTGACAGTCGGAGCACCGGAGGTGTGAGGAGGCTATCCTGGGGTGGTCTTGGCTGGGATGGCAGCGATTTAGGGACGTTTCTGGGCACAGGAGCAGCACTCCTGCTCTTCCTGGCCCCATCAAAAAAATTTAACATTTCCCGGGCCATTTTGTGAGTGGTCTTCCAGTGCTCCCCTTAAAGACAGCCAGGTACAAGTGGGAAGAGCGTGCACAGCACATACTCTTCCCATTTCAACCATGAAATTGCAATCGGGGCCCTATGTCAGGGACCACGATTTGCATATTACAAGCAGCCTCCTGCCTGAAATAGGCAGGCGCTTCAGTCGCCCAACGCAGGACTCTACCCAAGATGGCAGCTGGAATGGTAGCATAAATGGGCTGGTAAGTGACTCACTGCCATTTCTGGGCCGCTGCTGGCGGAGGGAATTAAAATCGGCACAGTGGTCTTTTATGCCAAGTGCGATAACAGGAGATTCTGCCTGGATGGAGTCATAGAAACATAGAAGGTAGGAGCAGGAGTAGGCCATTCGGCCCCTCAAGCCTGCTCCGCCATTCAATGGCTGATCATCCAAATTCAGTACCCGGTCCCTGCTTTCTCCCCATACCCCTTGATCCCTTTAGCCTTAAGAAATATATCCAACACCTTCTTGAATATATTTAATGGACTGGCTTTCACCACCTTCTGTGGTAGAGAGTTCCATAGGTTCACCACTCTCTGGGTGAAGAGATTCCTCCTCATTTCTGTCCTAAATGGCCTACCCTTTATCCTTAGACTGTGTCCCCTGGTTCTGGACTCCCTGACCATCGGGAACATCCTTCCTGCATCTGGTCTGTCCAGTCCTGTCAGAATATTATAAGTTTCAATGAGATCACCTCTCATTCTTCTAAACTCCAGCGAGTACAAGCCCATTCGACCAAAACTCTCCTCATACGTCATTCCTGCCATCCCAGGTAACAGCCTGGTGAATCTTCGCTGAACTCCTTCCATGGCAAGAACATCCTTCCTCAGATAAGGCGACCAAAACTGCACACAATACTCAAGATGTGGTCTCACCAAGGCCCTGTACAACTGCAGCAAGACATCCTTGTTCCTGTACTCAAACCCTCTCGATACGAAGGTCAACATACCATTTGGCTTCTTAACCGCCTGCTGCACCTGCATGCTTACCTTCAGCGACTGGTGCACAAGGACACCCAGGTCTCGTTGCACTTCCCCTTCTCCCAATCTATTACCATTCAGATAATAATCTGCCTTCCCATTTTTGCCACCAAAGTGGATAACCTCACATTTATCCATGTTATATTGCATCTAACATAGAAACATAGAAACTAGGAGCAGGAGTAGGCCATTTGGCCCTTCGAGCCTGCTCCGCCATTCAACGAGATCATGGCTGATCATCCAAACCCTAGCACCCGGTCCCTACACCGACAGCCATCCCACCCAAGCCCTATCCCCATAACCGTGTAACCCCACATATTTAATCCCCCCTAACACTAAGGGCCAATTTTTATCATGGCCAATCAACTTAACCCGCACATCTTTGGACTGTGGGAGGAAACCGGAGCACCCGGAGAAAACCCACGCAAACACGGGGAGAATGTACAAACTGCCATGTTTCTGCCCAATCACCCAACATGTCCAAATCATCCTGGAGTTTCTCGACATCCTCCTCACAGCACACACGCCAACCCAGCTTTGTGTCCTCTGCAAATTTGGAGATATTACATCTAGTTCCCTTGTCTAGATCATTTATATATATTGTGAATAGCTGGGGTCCAAGGACCGATCCCTGCGGTACCCCACTAGTCACTGCCTGCCACTCGGAAAAAGACCCGTTTATTCCAACTCTTTGCTTACTGTCTGCCAACCAGTTCTCTATCCAAGTCAATACCTTGCCCCCAATCCTATGTGCCTTAACTTTACATGCTAATCTCTTATGTGGGACCGTATCGAAGGCCTTCTGAAAGTCCCGATACACTACATCCACTGGTTCTCCCTTATCTATTTTACTAGTTACATCCTCAAAAAATTCCAGTAGATTGGTCAAGCATGATTTACCTTTTGTGAATCATAGAGTCATAGAGTCATAGAGTCATAGAGTTTTACAGCACAGAAAGAGGCCCTTCGGCCCATCGTGTCTGCGCCGCCCATCCATCCCTGTCCAGTCTAATCCCATTTTCCAGCATTTGGTCCATAGCCTTGTATGCAATGGCATTTCAAGTGCTCAGCCAAATGCTTCTTGAATGTTGTGAGGGTTCCTGCCTCTACCACCCTTTTAGGCATTGAGTTCCACATTCCAACCACCCTCTGGGTGAAAAAGTTCCTCCTCAGATCCCCTCTAAATCTCCTGCCCCTTACCCTGAATCTATGCCCCCTTGTTATTGACCCCCCTACTAAGGGGAAAAGTTCCTCTTTGTCTACCCTATCTATGCCCCTCATCATTTTGTACACCTCAATCAGGTCCCCCCTCAGCCTTCTTTGCTCCAAGGAAAACAACCCCAGCCTGTTTAGTCTTTCTTCATAGCTGAGGCGCTCCATCCCAGGTAACATCCCGGTGAATCTTCTCCGCACCCTCTCCAAAGCAATCACATCCTTCCTATAGTGAGGTGACCAGAACTGCACACAGTACTCCAGCTGTGGCCTCACCAGCGTTTTGTACAGCTCCATCATAACCTCCCTGCTCTTATATTCTATGCCTCGGCTAATGAAGGCAAGTATCCCATATGCCTTTTTAACCACCTTATCTACCTGTTCCGCTGCCTTCAGGGATCTATGTACATGTACACCAAGGTCCCTCTGACCCTCTGTACTTCCTAGGGTCCTACCACTCATTGTGTATTCCCTTGCCTTATTTGTCCGTCCAAAATGCATCACCTCGCACTTTTCAGGGTTAAATTCCATTTGCTTTTGTTGACTTTGTCCGATCCTGTCACTGTTTTCCAAGTGCTCTGCTATTACATCTTTTATAATGCACTCTAGCATTTTCCCCACTACCGATGTCAGGCTTACCGGTCTGTAATTCCCCGTTTTCTCTCTACCACCTTTTTTGAATAGTGGGGTAACATTACGTATCCTCCAATCCATGGGTACTGTTCCAGATTCCATCGAATGTTGGAAGATGATCAGCAATGCATCTACTATTTCTAGGGCCACTTCCTTAAGTACCCTACGATGTAGATTATCAGGCCCTGGGGATTTATCGGCCTTCAATCGCATCAATTTCCCTAACACCATTTCCCTACAAATACTGATTTCTTTCAGTTCCTCCCTTTCATCAGGCCCTATGTTCCCCCGCATCTCTGGGAGGTTATTTGTGTCCTCCTTTGTGAAGACAGAACCAAAATATGTATTTAGTTGGTCTGCCATTTCTTTGTTCCTCATTATAAATTCCCCTGATTCTGACTGCAAGGGACCTACGCTTGACTTCACCAATCTTTTTCTCTTCACATATCTATAAAAGCTTTTACAGTCAGTTTTTATGTTCCCTGTAAGCTTACTCTCATATTCTATTTTCCCCTTCTTAATTAATCCCTTTGTCCTCCTTTGTTGAATCCTAAACTGCTCCCAATCCTCAGGATTATTGCTTTTTCTGGCCAACTTATATGTCCTCTCCTTGGATCTTATGCTATCCCTAATTTCCCTTGTTAGCCACGGTTGAGTCACCTTTTTTGTTTTATTTTTATGCCAAACTGGGATGAACAGATTCAATGCCCAAATGCTTTTAATAGCTGGAAAGAAACAAAAACAGACAGATAATGTATGGAGATCATCTCATTGCTGCAATGAAAAGGTATTAAAATAACGATAGGGCCGGTGAATGGAGTTGAGGCAGAAGGTCAGCCATGATCTCATTGAATGGCGGAGCAGGCTCGAAGGGCCGAATGGCCTACTCCTGCTCCTATTTCTTATGTTCTTCAAACCACGTGGAAATAGTAAGGTGGTGGAAAGCCATGGGAAGATACTTTGAAAAGAAAAAGGAAACTGCAAATGCTGGAAATCTGGAATGAACAAAAAATGCTGGAATCTGAAAAACAAAGAGGTCCAAATAACATCCCACCCCCACATCAGAACTGTGTTCTGACATAGGCCCTGCACCCACAATGTCAACCTGTTCTACCTCCTCCCGGTGTCAATACACAACAGTCTCTAAGAAAATGTGTGAGATAGTGAATGCCTGAAGTTGCTGACAGCAGAGTGCAGAGAGTGCTACAGGGTGCGCAGAAAATATTTTGTTCTTCGAAGGTCATATCGACAATCAGTAAAATACATTTGACTTCCACCTCCCTGTGAGGAACATTTAAAGGAGCTCACAGTTACAAAATAAAAGACACCCGCCATAAGAGGAAACACTTGGCGAAAATACAGTGAACATACCTGCATCATACGCTGTACGGTTTATTACAAGTCGGATTGACTGAACATCTAATGTGTCCTGCTCGTTCTGAAAGTATGAAACACATGATGGTAAGTTGTGGAGAAATGAAGTTGAATTCATGGGTCTGTGTGTAGGGTTGGGCACTATGGAGGGATGGTTTCATTTGGAAAGGATTTTGGGCACATGTGGAGATGACTGTTGTGATTCTTAAATATAAGGCACTTAAATGATGACTCTTGCAGACCGAGTTGGTCATTGTGGAGCCAATTGCTCTGCCTCATGGTTGGTCTTACTTCATCTTCAGCCTATGGTTGACTTTCTTCTCCTACCTGCTCCATGGCTAGGTGCCTTTACAGGGCAAAGTTATGCAGGGTACAGTTGACAACAATAATCACGGAGATCTTGGCTAAGCTGTACTGCAGCACTCCTTGTGATTCATCCAAGCATCGAGATGCCAAAGGTGTGTTCCACTAAACCTCATGGAAACCTTTCCTCGGCTCTTCTCCCAGCTGTACATCAATGGGGTGGAAGCTTTTGCATTTTGAGATGATCAACCATTTTGCGGTGGAAGATTTGGATATGATTTATATTGAAGTTAAATTGAACTCATAAGGTTAATGAATCCCTTTTGCCACATGAAGTAGGGAGAGGGAGATGTGCATTAAAGACAGGCCAGTCTGTGGAATAAAAACAACAAATTCTGGAAATACTCAGCAGGTCAGGCAGCATCTGTGCCTTTATTCAGATCAGACAATGGGAGTCCATTCTAACCTATTAGGGCGGAAATTCGATTTGACTTGTTTTCAGGCCTGAAATAGGCGGCACACTGGGAGCATGTGCCAGAACCCGAAGGCCCGAGGCTGATCCGAAATGGTGCCACGGTCTCATCAGCATATTGCCGGTGAACTGGTTCAACGAGGACGAGGTTGGGCAGCTTCCCTCGGGTAGGTCCTGGGCGGGGGGGTGGGGGGGTGGGGTGGAGGCGGTCGGCAGGGTTGAGGGGGGCGATCAGGAGTGGGCGAGGGACTGCTGCATGCTCCTGCTCCTCCTGGCTTCATACTCAGGTAAGTTGTTTTTTTAAAAGCACCTTTTTAGTGGTGGTTAGGCCGCATGTAGATATGGTTACCCTGAACGCAGTAGGTACGGTGTTGGTTGCGTTCCGAGCAACCTAATTTTTGGAATCGGGTCCCAAACAGGGGTTAAGCTCCATATTTGCCTATGCAAAGTGCCTAACGCTCTGAACACCTGTACTGGAGCATTTACCAACATGGCGGGCGGCGCACTTCCTCCCGCCATATTGGACGCTTAAATGCTGCTTTACTGAAGTGTTAATCAGTCCACCTTCTGGAAGCTTGAAAAAGTGCATGAGAGGACACATGCAGAGGAGGCAACCAGTACATATAATGGGAGTCGGGGGAGGAGGGGGTCTCATTGTTTTACCCCTGGGTCACACTATCATATATCTAGATATTAGGTAGTGAAAGTAAACTCCTGATTCTAAGGGACAAGGGGTCCGCTTAGAGCAGAGACCAATGACATTTTAATCCAAGTGAATAACTAGGGCAGATCCAAAATTTGCAACTGTAGCTTTTTCCATTTGTTAGTGGTATTGCGTTGGGGGATGACAGACAAACGAATGCAGTGAATGACCATCCTACCATATAGCAGAAGTGAAGGCATCTTTCCTGCTGCTGGCTGCTTCCCAAAAAGAAATTGATGAAATTCCTGGTCCTGGCAAATAACAAATTAGTGACTGCTTAATGCAAGTGTGTACTGAAGGTGTGACACAGACCTCCTGCACATACTTGAAAGGAGCCTGCACATAAAAGCTCAACACAGCTGTAACTTTCACAGTCACTGACCAAGCAGTCCCTCTACTGGAACTGGTTTTCAATCTGACTGCAAGCCAGTGCATAGTTATATTATGGTATCATTTGGGATTCTTTGCACGGACAGTATCTTCAGACTCGTTCAGATATGAGGACTTAGCCCAGTATACATGAGCAGCAGCATAACAATGAGTCTGAATGGAGTGTCTAAGGTGCAGACACATTTTTCTGGCATATGTGCTTTGATCCTCCTTCTCCAGGACATGCAACCAGAGAGTCTTGCCCATAGGCATCGTCACAGCTGCACACAAATGACCTCATTGCCAGCTTCAGTTGTATTGATAGACACAGAGAAGAGACGCCGTATAATGTTTAAAAAACCTGTCAGGAAAGCTGCAAGAGGTGCTTCTCACTTCCTTTGTCCATCAATGTTGAAATAGCAAAGTACCAATGATAAAGCAAAAACACAACAAGGACCAACTGAAAGGAACATACAATCCTTGCAACAGCGATCGGCACTTAGCTGCTGTGGTCTGGGATCACATCATAAGGCCCTCTTCTCAGCAACATTATGAGGCCAACTTTGATGTGATCCCTCTCATCGGGCAAGAGGAGGCGTGGGCAGGCCCACCTCCCACCCAAAGAAAGCGATCGGACACCAGAACCATTTTGATGGTTTAGCCTCATTACCATATCTGCGGCAAGCTGTCCAGCGCATTTAGAGCAGCTCGCTGCTGGAAGGTGGAGGGGTATGAATGCTTCCCCATGCCCCACAAAAAGTGCTAAAAAACCTACCTGCCCTGTTTTTTGAGTGGCCTCCAGTGTTCTCTTTAAGGGCTGCCGGTTAGGCTACTCCACATCCAGTATCACTAGTACTGGAAAATTGCACCAGGCTGCTATTGTTTCCGGCAGAATCCTTGGCCACATCTGAAGGCCCCCTTCAAAAGGGCATCAGCTAGAATGATGGCTGGAATAGGGTGGTAATTTCTGCACTCCAATTTTTGAGCTCACTATCACCCCGCTTGGACGAAAGCAGGGATGAAAATTGTGGCCAATAATTGGCTTCAAGTGCTAAAAGCACATCTAGATTGAATTGACGTGCATTCTCATGGGTCATGGAGTAGGCTTCAGGTTTCTGCATTTAATAATACATAGATAGAAACATAGAAGATAGGAGCAGGAGTAGGCCATTCGGCCCTTCGAGCCTGCTCCGCCATTCAATGTGATCATGGCTGATCATCCAATTTCAGTACCCTGTCCCTGCCTTCTCCCCATATCCCTTGATCCCTTTAGCCTCAAGAAATATATCCAACTCTTTCTTGAATATATTTAATGAACTGGCCTCCACCGCCCTCTGTGGCAGAGAATTCCACAGGTTCACCACTCTCTGGGTGAAGAAATGCCTCCTCATTTCAGTCCTAAATGGCTTACCCCTTATCCTTAGACTATGACCCCTGGTTCTGGACTCCCCGGCCATCAGAAACATCCTTCCTGCATCTAGTCTGTCCAGACCTGACAGAATTTTATAGGTTTCGATGAGATCCCCTCTCAATCTTCTAAACTCCAGTGAGTATAAGCCCAATCGACACAATCTCTCCTCATACGTCATTCCTGCCATCCCAGGTATCAGCCTGGTGAATCTTCGCTGCACTCATTCCATGGCAAGAACGTCCTTCCTCAGGTAAGGTGACCAAAACTGCACACAGTACTCAAGGTGCGGTCTCACCAAGGCCCTGTACAACTGTAGCAAGACATCCTTGTTCCTGTACTCGAACCCTCTTGCTATGAAGGCCAACATACCATTTGGCTTCTTAACCGCCTGCTGCACCTGCATGCTTACCTTCAGCGACTGGTGCACAATAACACTCAGGTCTCTTTGCACTT
The DNA here is from genome assembly GCF_052327205.1 of Somniosus microcephalus. Classification (NCBI taxonomy): domain Eukaryota; kingdom Metazoa; phylum Chordata; class Chondrichthyes; order Squaliformes; family Somniosidae; genus Somniosus; species Somniosus microcephalus. Next base: position 304,925,451 of record NC_140990.1, on the reverse strand, counting down.
CCCCTTCTCTCAATCTATTGCCATTCAAATAATAATCTGCCTTCCTGTTTTTGCCACCAAAGTGGATAACCTCACATTTATCCACATTATAGTGCATTTGCCATGTTTCTGCCCAATCACCCAACCTGTCCAAATCGTACTGGAGTTTCACGACATCCTCCTCACAGCTTACCCTCCCAGCCAGCTTTGTGTTGTCTGCAAATTTGGAGATATTACATCCAATTCCCTCGTTCAGATCATTAATATATATTGTGAACAGCTGGGGTCCTAGGACCGATCCTTGCGGTACCCCACTAGTCACTGCCTGCCACTCGGAAAACAACCTGTTTATTCCAACTCTTTGCTTTCTGTCCGCCAACCAGTTCTCTATCCAAGTCAATACCTTGCCCCCAATCCCATGTGCCTTAATTTTGCATGCTAATCTCTTATGCGGGACCTTATCGAAAGCCTTCTGAAAGTCCAAATACACCACATCCACTGATTCTCCCTTATCTATTTTACCAGTTACATCCTCAAAAAATTCCAGTAGATTAGTCAAGCATGATTTACCTTTTGTAAATCCATGTTGACTTTGTCCGATCCTGTCACTGCTTTCCAAGTGCTCTGCTATTACATCTTTTATAATAGACTCTAGCATTTTCCCCACTACCGATGTCAGGCTTACCGGTCTATAATTCCCCACTTTTTCTCTACCACCTTTTTTGAATAGTGGGGTAACATTAGCTACCCTCCAATCCATGGGTACCATTCCAGAGTCTATCGAGTTCTGGAAGATGACCAGCAATGCATCTACTATGTCTAGGGCCACTTCCTTAAGTTCCCTGGGATGTAGATTATCAGGCCCTGGGGATTTATCGACCTTCAGTCCCATCAATTTTCCTAACACCATTTCCCTACAAATACTGATTTCTTTCAGTTCCTCCCTTTCATCAGACCCTATACAGCACATGATAAGACTTAGAGCGCTTCAGATTCCTCCAATCGCATTATTGACTCCATAGTCTAGATAGCTGCGGCAGTCCGAGGGATGGTAATAAATGCCTATATAGAAAGTCCATTGCCAGAGATGGACAGAAAGCAGTCCATGAAAGAAAGCCCTGATTTCAACTCGGGGCAGGAATATGATGGGCGGGGGCCGAGGCGGGCGACAAACCGTCCTGACCTCAGCAGCGTGAGGCCCGGGCGATTTTAATTCTTGGGTCAGTTGCCTGCCAAAACTGATGGAAAGCAGCAGCTAGCCGGTGGGTGGAGGTGGAATGTTGGACAGTAGGAGGCTGCTGCCGGGAACCAAAGAAATGGTTCTCCTCTTTATGGTTTATTTGTTGGAAGACGAGGAAGCGGGACAGCGGGGTACAATAGCCTAGTGGTTATGGCACTGGACGAGCAAAGAAATTGAATTCACCTAATCTGTTGATTTGTGTGCTGGCACCCATTCACCAGGGTGTATTGGCCTGGAAGACCGTTGCTCAATACATCTTTGGAGTTATTTGTCAGGAAGCATTCCTGTTCTGTTGGAATTGTTCATAAGTTCATGCAACCACAAGTTGTTCCAGGATGCTCTGCATTGCAGAGAATCTCTTGCTGATAGTACTGCAAAGAATGGCATTGAATTCTGCTGCCATTAGCCACTCATTTTCGATTTCTAGCAGGGCTATAGGGCGGGTGGAAGTCCCACCACACTTCCGGCGGCAGATGCAGGACTCGGCACCTTTGGGCCTGAATTTCCAATAGGCTGAATGTCCAGTTGTAGAGGATGAATTTCCAATTTTTTGGCAGAATTTTCATCATTTTGCTGTAAATTCAGAGTGAAGGATTTAACACAGAGACTGTCTTTGCCTTACTGTCAAATACTACCACACTGAAAATTTCCATAATCTGCTTCTCTTGCTAAGAGATCCATAAATCACTACACATAAAATAGGTTGCAGTCATTAACTTCACAACTGGTTCATTCACTCGTAGATCTGCTGGACCTAATTGCAATATGTTCAGAAATGTTAAATTAGGATTTTGATTAAAAAAAACTTGGCCTAAAAAATATTAAGATACAAGTTCAAAAACAGGATATTGTTCGTTGCTTTAGCATTTTGAAAAATATATAAATATTGCAGTTTAGATTTAGGTTTTTAAAAAAATCAAGCAATTATATGGGCTAGAATCTTATACATTGACGCCAGAAATGAAAAGCAACTGTTACAATTTTCAACTTTTTTATGAAGCTTAGCTACAATATTTAAGACTAGGAATTACTATTGGTCATAGCAAAAGGAAAATGTTTAATACTCTCATAGAATCATAAAATCTTACAGCACTGAAGGAGGCCATTCGATCCATTACGCCTGTGCCGGCTCTTTGATGGAGCGAGCTGTCCAATTTAGTCCCACACCCCAACTTTTCCCCATAGCCCTGCAAATTAGTCCTCTTCAAATACATGTTCCTGTGGAATCTGATTCCACCACCCTTTCAGGTAATGCGTTCCAGATCTTAAAAACTCTCTGTGAACAAATTTCTCCTCATTTCCCCTCTAGTTCTTTTGCCAACTATTTTAAATCTGTGACCTCTGGTTATCGATCCACTTGCCAGAGGAAACAGTTTCGCCCTGCTTGCTGCATCAAAACCCTTCATACCTCTATTAGGTCTCCCCTGAACCTTTGTTGCTCTAAGGAGAACAATCCCAGCTTTTCCAATTTCTCCTCCTTCATCCTGACATCATCTTGGTATCATCATGATGCTGAGGACGTCGTGAACATCACATTTAGTGAGTTGGTCACAACGCAGGTAAAGGGTGTACAGGCAGGAAGGGAATGGGTGACCAGCAGGCAGAGTAAGAGGCACAGGCAGGTAGTGCAGGAATCCCCTGCGGCCATCCCCCTCTCCAACAGATATACCACTTTGAATACTGTTGGGGGGGATGACTCATCAGGGGAAGGCAGCAGCAGCCAACTTCCTGGCACCATGGGTGGCTCTGCTGCACAGGCTGGGAGGAAAAAGAGTGGAAGAGCTATAGTGATAGAAACATAGAAACATAGAAGATAGGAGCAGAAGTAGGCCATTCGGCCCTTCGAGCCTGCTCTGCCATTCAATGAGATCATGGCTGATCATTCAAAGTCAGTACCCTGTCCCTGCCTTCTCCCCATATCCCTTGATCCCTTTAGCCTTAAGAAATATATCCAACTCTTTCTTGAATATACTTAATGAACTGGCCTCCACCGCCCTCTGTGGCAGAGAATTCCACAGGTTCACCACTCTCTGGGTGAAGAAATTCCTCCTCATTTCAGTCCTAAATGGCTTACCCCTTATCCTTAGACTATGACCCCTGGTTCTGGACTCCCAGCCATCAGAAACATCCTTCCTACATCTAGTCTGTCCAGGCCTGACAGAATTTTATAGGTTTCGATGAGATCCCCTCTCAATCTTCGAAACTCCAGTGAGTATAAGCCCAATCGACACAACCTCTCCTCATACGTCATTCGTGCCATCCCAGGTCTCAGCCTGGTGAATCTTCGCTGCACTCCTTCCATGGCAAGAACGTCCTTCCTCAGATAAGGCGACCAAAACTGCACACAATACTCAAGGTGCGGTCTCACCAAGGCCCTGTACAACTGCAGCAAGACATCCTTGTTCCTGTACTCGAACCCTCTTGCTACGAAGGCCAACATATCATTTGCCTTCTTAACCGCCTGCTGCACCTGCATGCTTACCTTCAGCGACTGGTGCACAAGAACACCCAGGTCTCTTTGCACTTCCCCTTCTCCCAATCTATTGCCATTCAAATAATAATCTGCCATCCTGTTTTTGCCACCAAAGTGGATAACCTCACATTTATCCACATGATAGTGCATTTGCCATGTTTCTGCCCAATCACCCAACCTGTCCAAATCATCCTGGAGTTTCACGACATCCTCCTCACAGCATACCCTCCCACCCAGCTTTGTGTCGTCTGCAAATTTGGAGATATTACATCCAATTCCCTTGTCCAGATCATTAATATATATTGTGAACAGCTGGGGTCCTAGGACCGATCCTTGCGGTACCCCACTAGTCACTGCCTGCCACTCGGAAAATGACCCGTTTATTCCAACTCTTTGCTTTCTGTCCGCCAACCAGTTCTCTATCCAAGTCAATACCTTGTCCCCAATCCCATGTGCCTTAATTTTGCAAGCTAATCTCTTATGCGGGACCTTATCGAAAGCCTTCTGAAAGTCCAAATACACCACATCCACTGGTTCTCCCTTATCTATTTTACCAGTTACATCCTCAAAAAATTCCAGTAGATTAGTCAAGCATGATTTACCTTTTGTAAATCCATGTTGACTTTGTCCGATCCAGTCACTGCTTTCCAAGTGCTCTGCTATTACATCTTTTATAATGGACTCTAGCATTTTCCCCACTACCGATGTCAAGCTCACCGGTTTATAATTCCCTGCCTTTTCTCTACCACCTTTTTGAATAGTGGGGTAACATTAGCTACCCGCCAATCCATGGGTACCGTTCCAGAGTCTATCGAGTTCTGGAAGATGACCAGCAATGCATCTACTATCTCTAGGGCCGCTTCCTTAAGTACCCTGGGATGTAGATTATCAGGCCCTGGGGATTTATCGGCCTTCAGTCCCATCAATTTTCCTAACACCATTTCCCTACAAATACTGGTTTCTTTCAGTTCCACCCTTTCATCAGACCCTATGTTCCCCGGCATCTCTGGGAGGTTATTTGTGTCCTCCTTTGTGAAGACAGAACCAAAATATGTATTCAGTTGGTCAGCCATTTCTTTGTTCCCCATTATAAATTCCCCCGATTCTGGCTGCAAGGGACCTACGCTTGACTTCACCAATCTTTTTCTCTTCACTTATCTATAAAAGCTTTTACAGTCAGTTTTTATGCTCTCTGCTAGCTTACTCTCATATTCTATTTTTCCTTTCTTAATTAATCCCTTTGTCTTCCTTTGTTGAATCCTAAACTACTCCCAATCCTCAGGATTTTTGCTTTTTCTGGCCAATTTATATGCCCTCTCCTTGGACATTATGCAATCCCTAATTTCCCTTGTTGGCCACGGTTGGGTCACCTTTTTTGTTTTATTTTTATGCCAAACTGGGATGAACAAATTCTGTAGTTCATCCATTTGGTCTTTGAATGTTTGCCATTGCCTATCCACCGTCAACCCTTTGAGTGCCATTCCCCAATCAATCCTACCCAACTCGCTCCTCAGACCATCGTAGTTTCCTTTATTTAAATTGAGGACCCTAGTCTCCGAGTCAACTACTTCATTCTCCATCTTAATGAAGAATTCGATCATATTATGATCGCTCCGACCCAAGGGGCCTCTTACAACAAGATTGCTAATTAATCCTTTCTCGTTTCATAATACCCAGTCTAAGATGGCCTGATCTCTGGTTGGTTCCTCGACATATTGGTCCAGGAAACCATCCCGTAAACACTCCAGGAATTCCTCCTCCACAGTATTGTTACTCATTTGGTTGGCCCAATCTATATGTAGATTAAAGTCACCCATGATGACTGCTGTGCCCTTATTGCACGCTTCTTTAATTTCTCTTTGAATGCCATCCCCAACCTCCGCCATACTGTTTGGAGGTCTATAAACCACTCCCACTAACGTTTTTTTCCCCTTAGTATTTCTCAATTCTACCCATACAGATTCCACCTCATCAGAGCTAATATCCTTCATTACAATTGTGTTAATCCCTTGTTTAACCAGTAATGCTACCCCACCTCCCTTTCCTTTTTGCCTATCTTTCCTGAATATTGAATACCCCTGGATGTTGAGTTCCCAGTCCTGGCCTTCCTTGAGCCACGTTTCCGTAATCCCAACCAAATCGTATTTGTTTACTTCTATTTGCGCAGCCAATTCATCCACCTTATTACAAATGCTCCTTGCATTAAGACACAAAGCCTTCAGGCTTGTTTTTTTAACGCTCTTAGACCTATTAGAATTATTATTTACTGTGGCCATGTTTGATTTAAACCGTTGATTTCTCTGACTGCCACTTTTGTTTTTCTCCCTCCTATCTTTTGCTTTTATCCTTGTTTCCCTTTCCTCTGTCTCCCTGCTCAGGTTCCCAACCCCCTGCCATTTTAGTTTAAACCCTCCCCCACAGCACTAGCAAACACTCCCCCTAGGACATTGGTTCCAGCCCTGCCCAGGTGCAGACCGTCCGGTTTGAACTGGTCCCACCTCCCCCAGAACCGGTTCCAATGTCCCAGGAACTTGAATCCCTCCCCCTGGCACCATTCCTCTAGCCACGTATTCATCTGAAGTATCCTTCTATTTCTACTCTGACTAGCATGTGGCACTGGTAGCAATCCTGAGATTACTACCTTTGAGGTCCTGTTTTTTAATTTATCTCCTAACTCCCTATACTCCGCTTTTAGGACCTCATCCCGCTTTTTACCTATATCGTTGGTGCCTATATGTACCACGACAACTGGCTCTTCACCCTCCCCTTCCAAGATGTCTGGAGTCGCTTGGAGACATCCTTAACCCTTGCACCAGGGAAGCAACACACCATCCTGGAGTCTTGTTTGCAGCCGCAGAAACGCCTATCTATTCCCCTTTCAATTGAACCCCCTATTACTATAGCTCTACCCCTCTTATTCCTCCCATTCTGTGCAGCAGAGCCACCCCTGGTGCCAGGAAGTTGGCTGCTGCTGCCTTCCTCTGATAAGCCATCCCCCCCAACAGTACTCAAAGTGGTGTATCTGTTGGAGAGGGGGATGGCCACAGGGGACCCCTGCACTACCTGCCTGCGCCTAGTACTCTTCCTGTTGGTCACCCGTTCCCTTTCTTCCTGTCCAACCTCTACCTGCGGTGTGTCCAACTCCGTAAATGTGCTATTCACGTTGTCCTGAACATCGTGAACGCTCCAGTATGTGTCCAATCGCAGCTCCAACGCCGCAATGCGGTCTGTCAGTAGCTGCAGCTGGATGCACTTCCTGCACATGTAGTTGTCAGGGACACCGGAAGTGTCCCTGAGTTCCCACATATCGCAGGAGGAGCAGATCATGGGGCCCGGCTGTCCTGCCATGACTTACCCTTTAATTAATTGAATTTAAATTATATCAATCAATCCCACTAATTACACTACAGTTAACTGGTTTACCAACAGTCCCTGCTACACCAGAGAGACCTTAGAAACTATAAACCAGAGTTAAAGTATAAAAAAAATGAGATATACTCACCAACCAAATACTCACCAACCAATCACTTACCTGCTTCCTGGTGACGTCACACTTTGATTACTTTTTACCTCTCTCCCCTGCTGTTGAACTAGTCGGGCTGCTCCTGACTCACTGCCGCCGGTTTGAACTGCCGCCGATGCTGTGTTCCCACAAGGCCCGCTCTAGTCGGGCTGCTCCTGACTCACTGCTGCCAGTTTGAACTGCCGCCGATGCTGTGTTCCCACAAGGCCGCTCTAGTCGGGCTGCTCCTGACTCACTGCCGCCGGTTTGAACTGCCGCCGATGCTGTGTTCCCACAAGGCCCGCTCTCGTCGGGCTGCTCCTGACTCACTGCCGCTGGTTTGAATCCCCAGGGCCTGCTAATCTACATCCTAGGGTACTTAAGGAGGTGGCACTAGAAATAGTAGATGCATTGCTGATCATCTTCCAAAATTCGCTGGAATCTGGAACTGTACCCATGGATTGGAGGGTAGCTAATGTTACCCCACTATTCAAAAAGGGTGGTAGAGAGAAAGCAGGGAATTACAGACTGGTAAGCCTGACATCGGTAGTGGGGAAAATGCTAGAGTCCATTATAAAGGATGTAATAGCTGAGCACTTGGAAAACAGTGACAGGATCAGACAAAGTCAACATGGATTTGCAAAAGATAAATCGTGCTTGACTAATCTACTGGAATTTTTTGAGGATGTAACTGGGAAACTAGATAAGGGAGAACCAGTAGATGTGGTGTATTTGGACTTTCAAAAGGCTTTCGATAAGGTCCCGCATAAGAGATTAGCATGTAAAGTTAAGGCACATGGGATTGGGGGCAAGGTATTGACTTGGATAGAGAACTGGTTGGCGGACAGAAAGCAGACAGTAGGAATTAACGGGTCTTTTTCCGAGTGGCAGGCAGTGACGAGTGGGGTACCGCAGGGGTCGGTCCTTGGACCCCAGCTATTCACAATGTACATTAATGATCTAGATAAGGGAACTAGATGTATTATCTCCAAGTTTGCAGATGACACAAAGCTGGGTGGGTATGTGTGCTGTGAGGAGGATACCGAGAAACTCCAGGATGATTTGGACAGGTTGGGTGAATGGGCAGAAGCATGGCAGATGCAATGTAACGTGGATAAATGCGAGGTTATCCACTTTGGTGTCAAAAACAGAAAGGCAGACTATTATCTGAATGGCAATAGATTGGGAGAAGGGGAAGTGCAACGAGACCTGGGTGTCCTTGTGCACCAGTCACTGAAGGAAAGGATGCAGGTGCAGCAGGCGGTGAAGAAGGCAAATGGTATGTTGGCCTTCATAGCGAAAGGGTTTGAGTACAGGAGCAAGGATGTCCTGCTGCAGTTGTACAAGGCCTTGGTGAGACCACACCTTGGGTACTGTGTGCAGTTTTGGTCGCCTTATCTGAGGAAGGATGTTCTTGCCATGGAAGGAGTTCAGCGAAGATTCACAAGGCTGATCCCTGGGATGGCAGGAATGACGTATGAGGAGAGATTGGGTCGATTGGGATTATACCCGCTGGAGTTTAGAAGAATGAGAGGGGATCTTATCGAAACTTATAAAATTCTGACAGGTCTGGACAAACTAGATGCAGGTAGAATGCTACCGATGGTCGGAGAGTCCAGAACCAGGGGTCATAGTCTAAGGATAAGGGGTAAGCCATTTAGGACAGAGATGAGGAAGAATTTCTTCACCCAGAGAGTGGTGAACCTGTGGAATTCTCTACCACAAAAGGCGGTTGAGGCCAAGTCTTTAAATATATTCAAGAAGGAGTTAGATATATTTCTTAGAGCTAAAGGTATCAAGGGATCTGGGGAGAAGGCAGGTACGGGGTACTGAGTTTGGATGATCTGCCATGATCTCACAGAATGGCGGAGCAGGCTCGAGGGGTCGAATGGCCTACTCCTGCTCCTATCTTCTATGTTTCTATGTAAACCTCCTCTGTACCCTCTCCAGGGCCTTGACATCCTTCCTAAAGTGTGGTGCCCAGAAATGTACACAATACTCCAGCTGAGGCCTAACCAGTGATTTGTAAAGGTTTAGGGGGAGAAATTCGGTGGAACTGCAAACGGGGCGGCAAGCTCGCCTGGGCGCCGGAATTAGCACAGTGATCGGAGCAGTTGCGACCGCCGGAAATTCAGCTTGAACGCCCCAAGAGGGACACGGGGCGAGGCTCGAGGCGCTCTGCGTCCCTCTTAGGGCGCTGAAACTGAATATCGCAGCGCAATGTGCCGCAACGCCGCACACTGCGGCATGGCACGCTGTGGTACTGCAGGCCTTCCTCCCATTCTTAAGGGGGAGGGGCCTGCACCAGCACGATCGGAGATCGCGAGTGCCGGCAAAAGAGCCCGGCACCGAGGAGAAGTGCCGGGCTTTCGGAAAACAGCCGGCACTGCTGCGGGGGGAGATCAGGAGGCCGGGGACTGAGGTGCTGACAGGCGGCCGCCGAAAAAAAACGGCCGCCCCCGCACCTCCACCTTAATTTGTGCCACTGCCGCCACAGGTAGGCCCCGTGAACCGGGCGCGAGTTGCGAAAGGCGCAACAGAGGCGGGCGCTACCGAATATCGAGATCGGGGCGGTAGCGGGGCGCTGCGCACACCGATGACATCATCGGTGGCGGCGCAGTGCAACAGGCTAACGCCGTCATTAGCGCCCCAGCTAAATATTGCGGGAGGCGTGGCCAGTGGCGCTAAAGCCACTGAGTGCCCTCTTTAGGCGCTAACTGGTGGCGCAGCCCACCGAATTTCTAGGCCTTAGCATCACTTCCTTGTTTTTGTATTCGATGTCCCTATTTACAAAGCCAAGTATCCCATTCGCTTTAGTAGTCGCCTTATCAACTTGCCCTGCCACCTTCAAAGATTTGTGAATTTGCACCCTCAGATCCCTCTGTTCTTACACCCCACTCAAAATAGATTACACTGCTTCTCCATGTTGTCTCTCCCAAAGTGCATCACTTCACACTTATCTGCATTAAATTGCATCTGCCATGCGTCTGCCCATTTCACCAGTCTGTCTAGGCCCTTCTGAAATTTTCTACGAACATGCTCACTATTTACCATGTTGCCACATTTTGTATCATCCGCAAACTTCAAAATTGGACTCCCTATACCCAAGTCCAGGTCATTTATATATAACAAGAAAAGCAATGGTCCTAATACTGACCCTTAGGGGACCTCGCTGCATACTTCTTTCCAGTCAGAAAAACATCTGTTCACCACTACTCTCTGCCTCCTATCCCTTAGCCAATTTCATACCCAAGTTACCACCTTTCCTTTAATACCCTGTGCCTCTATTTTCCGAATAAGTCTGTTATGAGATACTTTATCAAATGCCTTTTGAAAATCCATTGATATAGCATCTACTACACAACCTTCATCAACCCTCTCTGTTACTTCATCAAAGAACTTATCAGCTTAGTCAGACATGATTTTTTTTAACAAATCTGTGCTGGCTGTCCCTTATTAACCCAGCAATGGGAGGAAGAAACCTACTGCTACCAAAGAGAAGGCATGGCTGGAGGTGGCCCACGTTCCTGGATTCAGTGCAGGAAGCACTTTAATGACCTAACCAGGTCAGGAAAGGTGAGTACATTTGCACATTCACCTACATCCTGCAGTGCGCATCCCCCCCCCCACTTTGCCTTTTCAAGCCTACTCCATCACATCACTCCTCACACCCACTTTCTCGCATGCCCACCCATTCTTCTCTTTCTATGCCCTTCCTCACATCTCCATCTGTCCATCCACCACCCCCACTCACCCTCATCCTTATGCAAGTTCATGCCTCTCCCTCATAGTCACCCTCACCAAATGCTCTCCATCCATTGGGTGAACACATGCCATTACACTCAAACATAGGTCTATTCTTTCCCTCATTGCAGGAGAAGAGAGCACAGAACATGAGGCAGAGGGAGAGAACCGGAGGTGGTCCTCCACAGATTTGTCAGCTCACAAGTGCAGAGGAGGAGGCGCTGGAGATAAATGGAGTTTCGGTGTCCCTGGCCATCGGAAATGGGGAGACAGGGAGCTCCCAGCTACCAGGATAACAATTAAATATTAGCTACCCACGTGTCTTGCGGCACTCAGTCATGTTTACTTGACTTCAACAGAGAGTGAAATATGATTATCTTCATAATGATAAGTTACAACATTCTTACCTTGCCAGTAGTAATTCATGTCTTTTATCTCTGACAGGGCCGATACGCGTGCAGCAGTAGCCGGTGGAGGTCGCTGCTGATGATTCAGCAAAGGAGCTGAGTCCTTCTGAGGGTGCATCATCATAGGACACATGCATACCATGCAACAGGAGTTGACGAATACTCCTGGTTGATCTGGGGGTGGCCGGATTGTCACGTGTGTGCAGTCGATGACAACCTGCACCTGTGGGAAGCCAGCCAGACCCGCAAACCCAGGTGCCCGCTCATTCTATCTGGCGTCATCACAGGCAAAGTTGACATAATTGCCAGCCGTGGCAAACAAGCCATCAGAGCCCTGTCTTCTGCGTTTGTGGGCTGCCGACTGGGAGGTCCTGGATATGTCTCCCACAAAGCCCTGGAAGGATTAGGAGGCAAAAAAGTTGAGGGCGGCGGCCACTGGTAACGCGTGGCTACCAGGTCCAGCAGGGAGCAAGTCTTCTTCTAGGAGGCTGCAGATGTCTGCCACCAACTGACACGACACGCTGAGCCTCCTGAGACACTGCTGTTCCGACCTGTCAAGGAAACACAGCCTCTACCTGTAAAGTCTGTGCCACGCGCGGGTAGTGCATCCTGTGATGCAGTATAATGTGGATAAATGCGAGGTTATCCACTTTGGTGGCAAAAACAGGAAGGCAGATTATTATCTGAACGGCAATAGATTGGGAGAAGGGGAAGTGCAACGAGACCTGGGTGTCCTTGTGCACCAGTCGCTGAAGGTAAGCATGCAGGTGCAGCAGGCGGTTAAGAAGCCAAATGGTATGTTGGCCTTCGTAGCAAGAGGGTTCGAGTACAAGAACAAGGATGTCTTGCTGCAGTTGTACAGGGCCTTGGTGAGACCAGACCTTGAGTATTGTGTGCAGTTTTGGTCGCCTTATCTGAGGAAGGATGTTCTTACCATGGAGGGAGTGCAGCGAAGATTCACCAGACTGATACCTGGGATGGCAGGAATGACGTATGAGGAGAGAGTGGGTTGATTGGGCTTATACTCGCTGGAGTTTAGAAGAATTAGAGGGGATCTCATTGAAACTTATAAAATTCTAACAGGACTGGACAGACTGGATGCAGGAAGGACGTTCCTGATGGCTGGGGAGTCCAGAACCAGGGGTCACAGTCTAAGGATAAGGGGTAAGCCATTTAAGACAAAGATGAGGAGGAATTTCTTCACCCAGAGAGTGGTGAACCTGTGGAATTCTCTACCAAGGAAGGCAGTGGAGGCCAATTCATTAAATATATTCAAGAAGGAGTTGGATATATTTCTTAAGGCTAAAGGGATCAAGGGATATGGGGAGAAGGCAGGGACAGGGTACTGAATTTGGATGATCAGCCATGATCGCATTGAATGGCGGAGCAGGCTCGAGGGGCCGAATGGCCTACTCCTGCTCCTATCTTCTATATTTCTACGTATCTATGTGAGCTGCACCCCTCTGCTGCTGCCCTCTCTGCTACTCCCCTCTCTGCTGTCCAGCTGCAGGTCTCTGAACAGGAGGCTGGTGCTGGTGCTGGTCATATTGATCCTTATCCAAGGTCCATTCTAAGGCAGACATAGTGCAACCCATTTGATGTGATTGAGAAAACATCGAAAGTGTAGAAAGTAACCTCTCAGCAAAAGCACTGTGAACAAGTCCTTTCCCACTAACAAGTAAAGTGTGAGCACTGAGTATTTATTGGAGTATTTCTGTGAGATTGATTCAGCCCCCTCAATTGCCGTTGTGTTCTTGCCTTGCCTTCACTGACAAGTTTCAGGAAGCCCATGGATGTGCCATTAAATTTAAAAGCCAGTTGAAATATCGCTCTAATTGAGCAATTAACATATGATAATAGGCAAGCCGTCTCTCCCGAAGGGGTTGTGCGCAAGCAGCCTAACGCACTCCCGTTAAACCCGAAAGTCGGCCGGTCGCAGCCGCCTTCCTGACGCGCTCACATTTCTGCCAGTTTTAACCCCCATCCTGCACTCAAACCCATGTGCTCCTCCAGCTTAAAATTCCCCTCAATGCCTCTGCTAAAATAGTGGACAAAGAAAGATTGCACAAATGCATTAAGCCTTCATCCATGGATATTGGATTCCTGGGCTTTAATGCACTAGGATGTTAAGAGCACTTCCCTTATTGCACTAAATTTCCTGTGGTGCTTGCAATATCTGTCCATTGTGTAGTATATCTTTAAAAATGATTTAAAAAATGCTGAGTGTCATAAAGTCTACAACAAAGCACAGAACCAGCAAAACCCTGCATTATTAATTCTTGGTGTACATTTCCACGACACAATTGATTGCACTTCAATGGATATCTGATGTGTAAATATTTAAGCTATGAATATAAGCTAAAAAATCTGGCTTCATTGTATTTGCTGCATATTGAATACTTTTAGCTAAAAATTCCCCATTAAACAAGTATTTGACATACTCCTTTGGCAAAGCCGACTGGATAGAAGTTCCTCACAGGTTTCTTCTGATCACCTGGTGTAACTTTGACTCTGTAGAAATAGCATAAACAGCTCTTTACCCAGGGTCTCCGCCAAAGTTACGGCAGAAGAATGCCTGGAGAGACATAACTATTGTGGTATTTTTTTACTGCCAGCTGACATACAACAGCATAAAGGATTGAAAACAATAAGAAATGGGGCTGATGTAAGCTACAGTGCAAGAACTTAAGCCAGTCAATTGGAAGGCCTCAGTTCAAATCCCAGCGCTGGCTGCTTGGCTGCTGTTTGCACAGTTGCTGAGAGCAGAGGTGTACAACTTATGGCCTATGGGCCACACGTGGCTATCAAGTCCTGGCAATCCAGGCCTCAAAGTCCAAGCAACTCAGGTTTATTTCTGCTTATATTTCCTATTCCCTATTTTGTCCGCTGAATTTTCTTGGTTTCAAGATTTGAAAAGGTTTTTTCTTGGTGCTGTTGCCTCATTAGTCGATAAATCCTAAATGGAAGAACAAGATTGGTTAGTACGTATGAGCAAATTAAGAAATATGCAAATTAATATGAATATGGATTTAAACTTCATATATGGCCCCCAAGGCTCCATAGTATGCACCTATGCAATCCATAAAGAAAACAAAAGCTTGAACAGCCCTGCCCTTGATAATCTGGGACAAGTTAACTGAGGAAAAGGAGGGATACTGACTGTTGACTAGAGATGGAGTACACACCCTTCCACAGTAGCTATGGAACAGCACCGACACCTTCCATGGAAATGTCTGCAGATTGGGCAGAATGTGAGCACAAAAATAAAGACATTGGCCCAGTAATTCCGGTCCTAACGCGTGAGTACAGACGGGGTACTCACGCGTGGGCCCATTGGAAGTGCCGGATTTCAGCATGCACAGCGCATGCGCGGGAAACCGGCATTTCCTCCAAGGGGTTCAGAGGTCCAACGCGTGCACACGTTGAACTTCCTTCTTTTTTACAGGTTTGCCCGTGTGTAAGGGCCTCAACTTTTTAGAAATGTAAAAAGGAGACGTAAGGATTTGATTCTTTAAGGTAAGTGGTCTATTATTTAAAATTATAAAAAAATTTCCACAGCTGTATTGTTTTAAGGACTTTACAGTAAGGTAAGTGTATTTTTAGACCTGATTTAAAAAAAAATTATTTTTAAAAAAAATTTGAATAATTGTTTAAAATAGTTTTTAAAGTTATTTATAGTTCATTTAATTAGTGGGATGTTTTTTTAAAATTTTATTTAAAGTTTAACTAGTGTTTTGGGCACCCGCAGTTTTCATGAGTTTGACAGTTCTTACTATCAAACTCATGAATGAAGTTTTCCCTCCCCTGATTGGCTGCCCAGTGCTCACCTGATCCCAGCCGGCACATCGAACTAACTACGCCGCTGGATCAGCCAAACACAGCGCGCCGACAGCTGAACCGGGCCAGTGACTGGAATTCCAAGCAGGCCCAGGCTTCAGCTGTCGGCGCGCCGGGTAAGTGCACATCGGGGGCTTGCACGCGCGGCAAGCCCCCGAACCTAATTTCTGGGCCAATTTTAATATTCCAGCCCTAAGAACAGTGGAAAGGTAAACTGCCGCTGAGAACCATTTTGAGCAATAAAAATGTTGCATCAGGAAAGACACCTTAGATAGTGATGCACCATATACAATAGAAACATAGAAACATAGAAGATAGGAGCAGGAGTAGGCCATTCGGCCCCTCGAGCCTGCTCTGCCATTCAATGAGATCATGGCTGATCATTCAAATTCAGTACCCTGTTCCTGCCTTCTCCCCAGATCCCTTGATCCCTTTAGCCTTAAGAAATATATCCAACTCCTACTTGAATATATTTAATGAACTGGCCTCTACTGCCTTCCTTGGTAGAGAATTCCACAGGTTCACCACTCTCTGGGGAAAGAAATTCCTCCTCATCTCTGTCCTAAACGGCTTACCCCTTATCCTTAGACTATGACCCCTGGTTCTGGACTCCCCGACCATCGGGAACATCCTTCCAGCATTTAGTCTGTCTAGTCCTGTTAGAATTTTATAAGTTTCGATGAAATCCCCTGTCATTCTTCTAAACTTTAGCGAGTACAAGCCCAATCGACCCAATCTCTCCTCATATGTCATTCCTGCCATCCCAGGTATCAGCCTGGTGAAATGGGGGGAGTTAAAAGAAATGTTGTAGTGGTAGGGGATAGTATCGTTAGGGGGATAGGTAGGGTTCTTTGCAGCCGAGAGCGAGAGTCCCGAAGGCTGTGTTGCCTGCCCGGTGCCAGGGTTAAGGACATCTCCTCTGGGCTGGAGAGAAACTTGGAGTGGGAGGGGGAGGATCCAGTTGTCGTGGTCCATGTTGGTACCAACGACATAGATAGGACAAGGAAAGAGGTTCTGCTGAGGGAGTTTGAGCAGCTAGGGGCCAAATTAAAAAGCAGAACCACAAGGGTAATAATCTCTGGATTACTACCTGAGCCACATGCAAATTTGGCTAGGGTAAATAAAATTAGAGAGTTAAATGCGTGGCTCAAAGACTGGTGTGGGAGAAATGGGTTTTGCTCCTTGGGACACTGGCATCAGTACTGGGACAGGAAGAGCTGTTCCGTTGGGACGGACTTCACTTGGCCAGTGCTGGGACTAGAGTCCTGGCGAATCGAATAACTAGGGCTGTAGAGAGGGCTTTAAACTAATTAGTGGGGGGGGAGGTTTTAAGAGAGCGAAAAATAAAAATGACAGCGGAGAAGGCAATAGAGCAAGGTAGCAGTGGGGGAATTAAAAACCAGAGCGTGTCAGGAAGGGACAGAATGTATAATGGTAAAGTAGTAAAGGGGGTGAAAGCAGGAATAAATTGTCAGAAAACATATTTGAAAGTTCTTTATCTGAATGCACGCAGCATTCGTAACAAAATAGATGCGTTGACGGTACAAATAACTACACATGGGTATGATCTGGTGGCTATTACGGAAACATGGCTGCAAGATGATCATGACTGGGAACTAAACATACAAGGGTATTTGACAATTATGAAGGACAGACAGGAAGGAAAGGGAGGTGGGGTTGCTATGTTAATCAAGGATGGAATCACTGCAATAGTCAGAAATGATATTGGGTCAAAGGATCAGGATAGTGAAACAGTTTGAGTGGAGATAAGGAATAATAAGGGGAAAAAGCCACTAGTGGGCGTAGTCTATAGGCCTCCTTTGCAACGCTGTTGGTCGGTGTATAAATCAGGAAATAGTTGGGGCTTGTAATAAGGGAACAGCTATAATCATGGGGGATTTTAACTTTCATATTGACTGGACTAATCGAATTGGGCATGGCAGCCTTGAGGAAGAGTTCATAGAGTATATTGGGGAGGGGTTCCTTGAGCAGTATGTAACTGAACCAACCAGGGGGCAGGCAATCTTAGATCTGGTCCTGTGTAATGAGACAGGATTAATAAAAAATGTCCTAGTAAAGGATACCCTTGGAAGGAGTGACCATAATATGGTTGAATACCAAATTCAGTTTGAGGGTAAGAGAGTTGGATTTCAAACCAGTGTACTGAGCGTAGAATTGACTAAAGTGGACTGGGAAAACAGATTAAAGTGTAAGACAGTACAAGAGCAGTGGTCTACATTCAAGGAGATATTTCACATCATTCAAGATAAATATATTCCACTGAGGAAAAAGGGGAGTAAAAGAAAAGACAGCCATCCGTGGCTTAGTAAAGTAATAAAGGATAGTATCCGACTGAAAACAAGGGCATATAAAGTCGCCAAGTCTAGTGGGAGGATAGAAGATTGGGAAGCATTTAAAAGCCAGCAAACAATAACTAAAAGATTAATTAAGAAAGGGAAGATAGATTATGAAAGTAAACTAGCAAAAAATAAAAAACAGATAGCAAGAGTTTCTACAGCTATATAAAAAGAAAAAGGGTGGCTAAAGTAAACGTTGGTCCCTTAGAGGATGGGACCGGGAAACTAGTGGTGGGGAACATGGAGATGGCAAAGGCGCTGAACAAATATTTTGTATCAGTCTTTACAGTAGAGGACACTAAAAATATCCCAACACTGAACAAACAGAGGGCAATGGGGGGGGGGGGGGGGCGGCGGAGGAGCTAAACACGATTAAAATCACTAAGGTGATGGTACTCAGTAAAATAATGGGACTTAAGGCGGATAAATCCCCCGGACCTGATGGCCTACATCCTAGGGTCTTGACAGAAGTGACGGTAGGGATTGTGGATGCATTGGTGATTATTTTCCAAAACTCCCTGGACTCAGGAAAGGTCCCGGCAGATTGGAAAACTGCTAACGTAACACCCTTATTTAAGAAGGGAAGTAGACAAAAAGCTGGAAACTATAGACCAGTTAGCCTAACATCTGTGGTTGGCAAAATGTTGGAGTCCATTATTAAGGAAACAGTAACAAAGCATTTGGATAAACATAATTTAATAGGACAGAGTCAGCATGGTTTTATGAAGGGGAAGTCATGTTTGACAAATTTGCTCGAATTCTTTGAGGATGTAACATACAGGGTGGATAAAGGGGAACCAGTGGATGTAGTGTATTTGGACTTACAAAAAGCATTTGACAAGGTTCCACACAAAAGATTACTGATCAAGATAAAAAATCACGGGATTGGGGGTAATATACTGGCATGGGTGGAAGATTGGCTATCTAACAGAAAACAAAGAGTTGGGATAAATGGTTCGTTCTCGGGCTGGCAATCAGTAACCAGTGGTGTTCCGCAGGGGTCAGTGCTGGGACACCAACTCTTTACAATCTATATTAACAATTTGGAGGAAGGGACCGAGTGCAACATATCCAAGTTTGCCGACGATACAAAGATGGGAGGGAAAGCAGTGAGTGAGGAGGACATAAAAAACCTGCAAAAGGACATAGACAGGCTAAGTGAGTGGGCAGAGATTTGGCAGATGCAATATAATGTTGGAAAGTGTGAGGTCATGCACTTTGGCAGAAAAAATCAAAGAGCAAGTTATTATCTAAATGGAGAGAAACTGCAAAGTGCTACAGTACAAAGGGATCTGGCGGTCCTGGTGCATGAAACACAAAAAGTTAGGATGCAGTTGCAGCAGGTGATCAGGAAGGCCAATGGAATCTTGGCTTTTATTGCAAGGGGGATGGAGTATAAAAACAGGGAAGTCTTGCTGCAGTTATGCAGGGTATTGGTGAGGCCACACCTGGAATACTGCGTGCAGTTTTGGTTTCCATATTTAAGAAAAGATATACTTGCTCTCGAGGCGGTTCAGAGAAGGTTCACTCGGTTGATTCCGGAGATGAGGGGGTTGACGTATGAGGAAAGGTTGAGTAGGTTGGGACTCTAGTCATTGGAGTTCAGAAGAATGAGAGGCGATCTTATCGAAACATATAGGCCTAGAAATTCAGCTGTTTGTGCCAGCCGTTAGCGCCAGATTTCCGGCGCTAGCCACTTAGCGCCCGGGCACCGCCGGATCTGCGCCTACGCCGAAATTCAGGTGGGATTTAGCGCTGGCGCAAAGTGTTAGCGCCCGCTCAGCTGCGCGCGCATCTTATGACGTCATTTCGTCGTGCAACGCTGTTTGTGCGCCCCAAACCGGAAATTCAGTGGCGCCCGGCCGATGTGGGCGTGGCGCTGCTAAGAACTGTGAAATGGAACTCAACAGAGGCCCTGTGGGATTCGGGGAGCGCTAATTAAAGGGCACATCCACTCACCCATAAAAGCCAGCCATTTCGCTGCAATGACTTTACTGCTTTGGATTTCTGCACAGAGAGCAAGGCACAGAGATTACTGATTTCGGACACCATAGGAGAGGTATTTTTGGCTTCTAGCCAATGCTTTGACATTTGCATCTTTGTGATTTTGCTGTTTGGAACTTTGTAATGGGGGCTGCATGGGGGGCCAACCCTCAGTTGCTACATTTTGTGCGAAGGGCTCGCAGACGCTTTGAGAGAGGGCCAGGCATGCCTAGACGCAGAGGGGCCATTAGGCGTCGCCAACGTAGGCCTTACCCAGTCAGGCAATACCGGGAGCAGGTCTTATATCTCACCATGACTGCGGCGCATTGTGTTAAGAGGCTGCGCTTCAGAAGGGAGGTGGTTGGAGAGATCTGCCAGTGGCTTCACGCAGATTTGCAGCCACAGCTCATGTCCAGGACGTCTCTCTCGGTGGAAGTGAAGGTCACGGTGGCTCTCAGCGTTTATGCAAGCGGCTCCTTCCAAGCCGCTGCTGGGGACATTGCGAACATCTCCCAGTTCGCCGCGCATCGCTGCATCCGACAGGTCACCGAAGCACTTTTCGCGAGGAGGCACCAATTCATCTCCTTCCCCATGACCCAACACAAGCAGGAGCAGCGTGCAGTCGGATTTGCCAGGATCGCGGCCTTCCCCATGGTGCAGGGTGCCATTGACTGCACGCATGTGGCTATGCGGGCACCTATCCACAATGCCGAGCAATACCGCAACCGGAAGGGCTACCATTCCCTAAATGTGCAGCTGGTGTGTGACCACAGGCAGCGCATCCTAGCTGTCAATGCCCGCTTCCCAGGAAGCAGCCACGATGCCTTTATCCTGCGCCAGACTACTGTGGCTGACATGTTCCAGGCACAGCCTCCACCAAGGGGATGGCTTATCGGGGACAAGGGCTACCCTTTGTGCACATGGCTCATGACCCCGCTCCGCGCGCCCAGGACCCCAGCGGAGCTGGCATACAACGAAAGCCATCAAGCCACAAGGAACCTAATAGAGCAAACGATAGGCGTCCTCAAGCAACGGTTCCGTTGCCTGGATCGTTCGGGCGGGTCTCTTCAGTATTCGCCGGATAGAGTCTCCCAGTTCGTCGTGGTGTGCTGCATGCTCCACAACCTGGCTATCCGCAGGACTCAGGCACTGCCACCTGACATTGCCCCACCACCTCAGGAGGACGAGCAGGAGGACCCTGAGGAGGAGGAGCACCAGGCCAGGAGGGAGCGACAAGGTCCAAGGGCCATCCGCCGGGGGCTTATTGCTCGACACTTCTAGGCCCCCTGTCAGGGAATGGCCTGGGCCACTGAACGCAGCTGAAGGCAGCCGCTCCGCAAGCCCCCAGCCGGTTAACCCAACAACCACTTGAAACATGACACCTGCACATGGTGAATAAATAAACATCTTTATTTCAAAAACTCAGGGCCCTTCCCACATGGGAGAGCAAAACAGGGAAGACCCCCAAAAAACAGTCACAAACTTCTGTCACTCCCAAAACCTGGGGAGGACTAACAAAACATCAACATCCAAATGGCCTTCCTCACTGGCCTAACAAAAACAAGCCCCCCCCACAACACAAACACCCCCATAAAACCAAACAACATAATGCCCCCCAGAACAGAAGCCCCCGCATCACCCAAACCCTCGCTCACCACACTCTATTCGGTGTGGCGAGAGGGCGAGTCCGTCGACAGCCGTCCTTTGCCCCGGCCCGTCCTGCTGCTGCGCCTCAAGCTGGGCCGTGAGGCTGTGGCGAGGCTGGGGGAAGGATCTTCAGGGCGACAAGGCGTCTCGCCAGATGCCCTTGGGGGTCGGCCTACACGAGGGCGGGCCCGGGAGGGGCCGGCTGGTGGCTGCTGCAGCTGTGGGCGGCCCTCTTCACTGCCTGCAGCAGCTCCTTGCACCCTGGCTGGGGGAGTGGCAGGCTCGCCTGCACCAATGGGGACAAGGTGGGTGATGCCAGGCGCGCGCTGCTCGCCAGACACACGTGCACTCGGGCGGCCTGGCCGGGGAGCAAGCGCGCCAAACTGTTGGTCACCAGACCGGTGTGCGTCAGCAGGGCGGCGGCTGGCCTGGCGACGCCTCCGCGCCAGTGCGAGGGTGGCAGAAGTCAGTGCCCCAACTGCGCCGGCATGTGCCCGCATCTGCAGTGCCATTGTCTGCCCAGCACCTCTCAGCTGGCGACTGGCGTGCTGCGCTGCCTCGAGTTGTTGCACCCCCCTCTCATGCGCTGCCACAAGGAGCTCCACCCCCCTGGCGTGCGCTGCTGCGATTTGCTCCAGCCCCCTGGCCAGGGATTGGCCGAAAGCCACCACACTTTGTGCGAGGCTTTCGATGGCGTGAGGCATCTGTGCCACCACCTCCATGAATTCGACGTGCCGCCGCTCCGACGCCGCCGACATCTCGTCCAGGAGGCGCACCTCCTGGGCGACGTCCGAGTCCGGACTGGAGGGCGCCTCCCCCCTCTGGGCAGAAGGCTGGCGTGCCGCCGGAGCCTTGCCGCGTGCGGCCACGCCACTGGGAGCAGGTTCTGCCCTCCCCTCCACCGCCTCCCCCCTCTGGGCAGAAGGCTGGCGTGCCGCCGGAGCCTTGCCGCGTGCGTCCATGCCACTGGGAACAGGTTCGGGGCTCCCCTCCCCCGCCTCCCCCTGGCTCTCCGGCACGCCAGACGTCTCCCCTTCATTGCCATCTCCTGGAGCGGAGGAGGGTTCCCCCGAGGTGGCGCCTTCCTGCTGCTCCTCGACGTCCTCCTCCTCTGAGGGCCTGGCTGTGTGGGCTTCAGGGAGCACCTCCTCCTCACCAGCTGAAAGCAGGAAGGCACAAGTGTAGCTTTAGAGTGAGGACAGGCCGACAGCGAGGGAGGCCGCACTGGTGCATTATGCGCATTTTTCGGCCAGTGGGGAAGGATGTAGATCTGATGCGCGAGGGCAAGGAGAGAGGTGCACCCGGTCCTGTCCTTACCAGTGGGTTCCAGTATAGGGTCTGCGTCGCCGAGCGCCACAGGCCCAGTCACCGGGTGACGCAGGAGTCGGGCCACCCTCTCTTCCAGAACCGTTAGCTCCTGGTAATCGCGAGGGCCTCCACCAGTGACACGCAGGCTCCTGGCGTTCCTCGTCAGCTTGGCCTGCAAGAGAAAGGAGGGCGTCTAAGTACAGTGTGGTGCCCCGTTGGTGTGTGTGAGTCCTCCCATGGTGGAATAGCTTGGACAGTGTGGTGCCCCGTTGCTGTGTGTGAGGCCTCCCATGGTGGAATAGCTTGGACAGTGTGGTGCCCTGTTGCTGTGTGTGAGGCCTCCCATGGTGGAATAGCTTGGACAGTGTGGTGCCCTGTTGCTGTGTGTGAGGCCTCCCATGGTGGAATAGCTTGGACAGTGTGATAAGTGCAGAAAGAGCTATTGATTAACATGCAAGTGCCATTGCAGCGGGAGGAGGGCTGGGCATTAGACCTTTGATGTCCCTTTGGCCCTAATGGGAGGTGCACATGCAAGGATGAGGGGGACACTGGAAAGGGTACTCACCTTGACCAGCCGACATAGGTCATTGTATTTCTTGCGGCACTGGTCCGCACTCCTGGGAACATCGGAGTTGGAGGAGACCCTCCGGGCAATTTTGGTCCAGGCCTCCCTGAACTTGCTCCTGGGAGCCTTCCTGCCACTAGCCGGGCACACGACCCGTCTTCTCTTGCGTACCCCATGAAGGAGCACACCCAGCGCATGGTCAGAGAACCGCTGGGCTCTTTCACGGGCCCTCTCCATTACCTCCAGGCGTTGATTTGGGACACAACCAGTCCTGAGGCCTAGTTGCAGGGCTACAGCATGCAGGGCGTGGCTGCAGTCAAAGTTGACCCTTCCCCCTTTAAGAGTTGGCTGGCGTCAGGGTGTCTGCTGACACTCAGCACATGATCGCACCTGCGCTGCGCCCGGAATCGGCATTATCAGGCCGCATCGCCGGATTAGCGCCTGAACACAGGGTTCCAACGCCTATTGCAGCGCTCGGCCAAAAAGTTGGCCAAATCTACTGAATTTCGGCGAGGTCGCCTGCACTTTCCGGCGGCCGCTAAATTTGCCGAGCGCCCGACTTTAGCGCCGCAAGAGCGTCCGAACTGAATTTCTAGGCCATAAGATTGTGAGGGGGATTGATCGGGTGGATGCGGTGAGGATGTTTCCACTGATGGGTGAGACTAGAACTAGGGGCATAATCTTAGAATAAGGGGCTGCCCTTTCAAAACTGAGATGAGGAGAAACTTCTTCACTCAGTGGGTAGTACATCTATGGAATTTGCTACCCCAGAGAGCTGTGGAAGCTGCAACATTAAATAAATTTAAAATGGAGATAGACAGTTTCGTAGCAGATAAGGGAATTAGGGGTTACGGGGAGAGGGCAGGGAAGTGGACGTGAGTCTAGATTCAGATCAGCCATGATCCTATTGAATGGCGGAGCAGGCCCGAGGGGCCGTATGGCCTACTCCTGCTCCTACTTCTTATGTTCTTATGTTCGCTGCATTCCTTCTATGGCAAGAACATCCTTCCTCAGATAAGGTGACCAAAACTGCACACAATACTCAAGATGTGGTCTCACCAAGGCCCTGTACAACTGCAGCAAGACATCCTTGTTCCTGTACTCAAACCCTCTCGCTACGAAGGCCAACATACCATTTGCCTTCTTAACCGCCTGCTGCACCTGCATGCTTACTTTCAGCGACTGGTGCACAAGGACGCCCAGGTCTCGTTGCACTTCCCCTTCTCCCAATCTATTGCCATTCAGATAATAATCTGCCTTCCTGTTTTTGACACCAAAGTTGATAACCTCACATTTATCTACATTATATTGCATCTGCCATGCTTCTGCACAATCACCCAACCTGTCCAAATCATACTGGAGTTTCTCAGCATCCTTCTCACAGCACACACGCCCACCCAGCTTTGTGTCGTCTGCAAACTTGGATATATTACATCTAGTTCCCTCGTCCAGATCATTAATATATATTGTGATAGCTGGGGTCGAAGGACCGATCCCTGCGGTACCCCACTAGTCACTGCCTGCCACTCGGAAAAAGAGCTGTTTATTCCAACTCTTTGCTTTCTGTCTGCCAACCAGTTCTCTATCCAAGTCAATACCTTGCCCCCAATCCCATGTGCCTTAATTTTACACGCAAGTGTGCTGGGGCTGCTGATGTAGCAGGAGGAGTGTGACATAGTGGGTTGGTGATGTGGCACAAAGAATGGGAGTAGGTAGGTTGGTTCCACTGATACAGCATGAGAGCATGGGGGAACAGAACGAGGGCTTCAGAAGAGAGAAGCCATTAAATGCAGGAAGAAGCATGTTCCTTTGTGCATGTGTTGGAGCCCCAGGTGCTTGGCGGCTCTTTTACATCAGCAATTGGACTAATGTGCATGAACATTTTGTTTGCTGGCATTGTGCCACTGACAGTGGGCATGGGACATTAGCTGGCCAGGTGGGCACTGCGGTGTATGGAGGAAGTGTCTACCTGAAGACCAGGATGTTCGGCAGCCCAGCAACGTGCATCACGTGCTGTTTGTGGAAGGTGGGGTCAAAGTTTTTGAACCGAGTTTCTTGGTAAGGTTGTGACTACTTTTTAACGTGTTACTGTGGCGGAGCCACCAAAGGACTCAGATCGTTTGTACATAATTCCTTTAACAACATGTTAGCTACAGTCTTAGTCTGTATCTTTATTTATGCTGTTTAACTGTACAAAGTGTGGTTGCTTTAACAGCGCAGCTAAAACGTGATGATGTCACGCCGTTCATCACATGATTCCCCACTGGCGGGAAAACATGATGATGTCATGACATCAGCCACGGGACTGCAGGGGCAGTCCTCGTGGAGCCTCCAGAGAGAGCAGAACTATATTCGATGTTATCCTGCAGTTTCTTGTTAAACCTGTTTGTTTCATTAAAGTTCATTTTGTTTGATTGCCTGAGTAGAACTCAGTCTTTTAGTTAGGAACCCACGTTCCTACATTGGCGACCCCGACTTTTGTTAACAGTTTTCACGGAAGATCTTCAGCATGGACACGAACGCCGTGACTCTGAAACTGCCACAGTTCTGGGAGCAACAACCAGCCACGTGGTTTATCCAGGCTGAAGCCCAGTTCGTCATCAGGAACATCGTCGCGGATCAGACCCGTTATTACTACATGGTCTCCGCCCTCGATAGTGCCACTGCCTCGCGGATCGTCAGCCTCCTCGGTAGTCCTCCTACTGACAGCAAGTATGATATGTTAAAGGCGCGGTTGCTACAGGTCTTTGGGCTCTCGAAGTCAGAATGCGCTCGCCAGCTCCTCACTATGCCTGGCCTCGGGGACTCCAAACCGTCCGAGCTCATGAGCCAAATGCTCACGCTCTTGGGTGCCGAACTGGAATGCTTCCTCTTCCGGGAGCTAATCCTCTGCCAGCTGCCAGAGCAGGTGCAGGCTGCCCTAGCCAGATCCGAGATTACAGACTGCGCCGAGCTTGCTGCCGAAGCAGATAAGATTTTCACAGTAACCCAGCAGTGCTGCGCGGCCACGAGGCGCCCATCCCCCACAGACGCAGCTCCAGCTCCTCTCGCAGCGGGCTGGTGCTCCTACCATGCCCGTTTTGGCGCGAAAGCATGACGCTGCCACTCTCCCTGCAGTTTTTTGCCCAAAAAAACCAAAGCTCCTGCAGCGTTCCTGGCGAAGGAGGACCGGGTCTAACGGGCGCTCCGCAGCTGCAATGACCATCGGATCTACGGGCAAACTTCTTTACATCACCGATTCTCTATCGGGTCGACGTTTCCTTTGTGACACTGGGGCGCAGTGCAGCATCCTACCGGCGTCGAATCTCGATATGCAAGCTGGGAACCACGGTTTTTCCCTCGTGGCGGCTAATGGCGCAGCCTTCGAACTTTCCGAAAGCGGCTGGTCCAAGTCTGTTTCGGCGGTCAGCGCTTCCATTGGGAATTCGTCACAGCCACAGTCTTGCAGGCCATCCTAGGGGCAGATTTTCTGTGTGCAAATGGCCTCCTCGTCGATGTCCGGCACCGCCGGTTGATCAACGCGGCCACCTTCCACTCGATTCCGTGCCACCACGGTACCACCATGGCGCGCTGTATCGCCTGCGCTTTCCCTTCTCCGGATGACTTCACTCGGCTCCTCGGAGAGTTCCCGGAGCTGACAAGGCCCACTTTCTCCTCCTCGGCCACGAAGCATGGTGTTGAACATCATATCACCACTACTGGCTCCCCGGTTTATGCACGGGCTAGAAGGCTTGAACCCGGCAAGCTCGCGGCTGCGAAAGCGGAGTTCGACATGATGGAGCGGCTGGGGATTATTCGCTGGTCGAATAGTCCCTGGTCTTCACCTCGCCACATTGTTCCGAAACCGGGCGGCGGCTGGTGGCCATGCGGTGACTTCCGACACCTGAAAGATGCCACTACTCCTGATCGGTACCCGATCCCACATATTCAGGATTTCTTGGCCCATTTGGCGGGAAATTCTATCTTTTCTAAAGTCGACCTCGTCCGGGGGTATCACCAGGTTCCCGTGCACCCGCAAGATGTCCCGAAAACCGCAGTCATCACCCCTTTTGGCCTTTTTGAGTTCCTGCGGATGCCTTTGGCTTGAAGAACATGGCACAGGCTTTCCAGCGCTTAATTGACTCCGTGCTCCGAGACCTAAACTTCATCTTCGTCTACCTTGACGACATTCTCATCACCAGTGCTAGCAAGGAAGAACACATCTCCCATTTGCGTACCCTCTTTACACGCCTCAGCCAGCATGGTTTAATCATCAACCCGGCCAAGTGCCAGTTTGGCCTGCAGCGGATCGATTTCTTGGGACACCGAATAACATCAGACGGCGCCGTCCCTTTACTGACGAAGGTGGAAGCTGTTACCTCTTTCCCGCGCCCGCCAACCGTCAAGGCCCTGCAAGAGTTCCTGGGGATGGTCAATTTCTATCACCGATTCATCCCTAAGGCGGCTCAGCTAATGCAGCCTTTGTACGGGGCCCTCAAGGGCAAGTCCCGTAAGGATCTAATCAGCTGGACGGCCGAGATGGACCAGGCGTTCGTCAACACCAAGAGCGCTTTGGCCAACGCAACCATGCTGGCGCACCCACTTCCAGGCGCCACCATCGCCCTTACCACAGACGCGTCAGACTACGCCATCGGCGCAGTGCAGGAGCAGTGGGTGAACCGCACGTGGCAACCGCTGGCATTTTTCAGCCGTCAACTACGGAAAAATGAAAGAAAATACAGCACCTTCGATCGAGAGTTACTGGCCCTTTTCCTCGCCATTCGCCATTTCCGGTTCTTATTAGAAGGACGTCCCTTCACGGCTTTTGTCGACCACAAGCCTCTAACGTTCGCCATGGCCAAGACCGCCGAACCGTGGTCCGCTCATCAACAACGTCACCTGACGTTTATTTCTGAATTTACCACGGACATTCAACGTGCCTGGTAAAGACAACCTGGTGGCGGATTGCCTCTCCCGCGCAACGGTCCATGCGGTTCAACTGGGGATTGACTACGCCCTCATGGCTGTGGATCAGGCCTCGGACCCAGAGGTCCAATCATACAGAACCGTCCCCTCTAGTTTCCAAGCGACCGACGTCAGTTTCCAGGCCGCAGGCACCACGCTCCTTTGCGACGTCTCCATGGGCGTTCCCCGACATATCGTGCCAGTCGCATGGCGCCGGAAGGTGTTTGACGCCATACACGGGTTGTCGCACCCTGGTATGAAGGCTTCACAACGGCTAATGTCGGCGAAGTTCGTCTGGAAGGGTATGCACCTCGATGTCCGTGACTGGGCCAACACCTGCGCGGTCTGCCAGAAGGCCAAGGTCCAGCGTCATGTTAAAGCTCCAGCGGCTACGTTCGCTGTTCTGGAGCGTCGTTTTGACCACGTGCATGTGGACCTTGTGGGGCCACTTCCGCCTTCTCATGGTTATACGCATCTCCTCACCATGGTGCACCGCACCACTAGGTGGCCAGAGGCAATTCCTTTGGTTTCCACCACTTCAGCAGACGTTGCTAGAGCTTTCATCTCCTGTTGGGTTGCTCGTTTCGGGGTACCGGCGGAGATCTCTTCCGATCGTGGGCCACAATTTTCCTCGGAGCTCTGGAACGCTGTAGCTCAGGGGCTTGGCACCAAACTTCATCACACCACCGCCTATCATCCACAGGCGAACGGCCTTTGCGAGCGATTCCACAGGTCGCTTAAAGCCACCCTACGGGCCAGTCTTCAAGGTGCAGGATGGGTGGACAGACTCCCATAGGTCCTTTTGGGTCTTCGTACGGCGCCCAAAGAAGACCTGCAATCGTCCTCAGCTGAACTCGTTTATGGCCAGCCGCTCCGAGTACCAGGGGATTTCCTCCCTTCTCCCACAGAGCCATGGTCCGCCTCCCACCAACTCATCAGCCACCAGGAAGCGGCCGGATGCTTCGCTCCGGTGCCTACATCAAATCACGGCTTACAGAGCTCCCACGTGCCAGCGGAGCTGAAGAATGCCGAGTATGTATTTATCCGCCACGACGCTCACCGGGATCCGCTCAAGCCCCCTTACACTGGTCCTTTCCGCGTCATCGAATCAGGAGACAAATCCTTTTCGGTCGACATTGGAGGAAAGCCGGATCACATTTCGGTGGACCGGTTGAAGCCGGCTCACCTGGACCTGGACCGTCCAGTCGTCGTCGCTCAACCTCCGAAACGTGGCCGACCGCCCGCAGCCGCCGTGCCAGATCAACCACAGCCACCCGCCAGCTCGACCACACTCGCCGCGCCAGCTCAACCACAACTGCCCGCCAGCTCGACCACCGTCCATCAGCTTCCTCTGCAGGGTTACCGAAGTCGCTCGGACAGACTTGTCAGGCCTCCTCGACGTCTTACTTTTGCTGTTAAAGACAATTCTGGGGGGGTGCATGTGGCGGAGCCACCAAAGGACTCAGATCGTTTGTACATAATTCCTTTAACAACATGTTAGCTGCAGTCTGAGTCTGTATCTTTATTTATGCTGTTTAACTGTACAGTGTGTGGTTGCTTTAACAGTGCGGTTAAAACGTGATGGCGTCACGCCGTTCATCACGTGATCCCCACTGGCGGGAAAACGTGATGACGTCATGACGTCAGCCACGGGACTGTAGGGGCAGTCCTCGTGGAGCCTCCAGAGAGAGCAGACCTATATTAGATGTTATCCTGCAGTTTCTTGTTAAAGCCTGTTTGTTTCATTAAAGTTCGTTTTGTTTGATCGCCTGAGTAGAACTCAGTCTTTTCGTTAGGAACCCACGTTCCTACATTACATGATTATTTTTTTTTCAGGGTATATAGATGGGTGAGTGAGGAACTGTCATAATATTTCAGGGATTGTTTGTTTTGCTGGAAACTGATTGGGTAGAAAATTGAACTTAGGAGAAAAAGTTTGTGTAATACAACATAAATAAAAAAAAGTATTAAACAATCAATTGGAAAGGAGACTTAACCAATGAGGAAGAAGAAGAAGAACAACAACTACAACTTGCATTTATATAGGCCTTTAACATCACAAAACGTTCCAAGGTGCTTCACAAGCATTATTGATCAAAATTTGACACCGAGCCACAGAAGGAGCTATCCAGACAGATAAGAACATAAGAACGTAAGAAATAGGAGCAGGAGTAGGCCATTTGGCCCTTCGAGCCTGCTCCGCCATTTAATATGATCCTGGCTGATCTTCTACCTCATCTCCACTTTCCTGCACTATCCCCATATCCCTTGATTCCCTTGATATTCAACTATTCAAAAACTTGGTCAAAGAAGTTTTAAGGAGTGTCTTAAAGGAGGAGAGAGAGGTAGAGAGGCGGAGAGGTTTAGGGAGGGAATTCCAGAGCTTAGAAACAATTCACAAATAAGGAAGAAAACGACTGACAGATAATTATGGCACAGATGACCATCATAACACAGGTGACTGTCGCAGCATAGTTAAGAGTCATGGTGCAGACAATGGTGATGAGAAACAAAAGAAATTCTATTATAAAGGTTTGAAATGAATGTGGACATTGGAGTAATTGTTTCTGCTAAGACTCTTTTGCAGCAAGGAGAGTAATGGTGTAACACAGCTATAATCTTTCCTCGGGGATAACTATTTTTTTTGGCTCTTTATTTTGTTCTTATCTGTCTTCATAACATTAGCACTAATGTCCGCACAGAGAATCAATCTTGTAGATATTACCTGATGAAGTTACTATGCCTTACACCAGCGTTTCACAAACTGGGGTCTGCGGACCCACAGGGGTCTGTAGAGACGTTCTAGGGGGTCTGTGACCGGAGGTAATTTCAAGCCTGCTCCTCTGTATAAAACCGACACTGAGTCAGTTCTTGCGAATTATTCTCAGCGGCTGGGTCCACCTCCTCACAGAGGCCCACAGCTCGCACTCACTTTGCAACGAACACTCCCTGACGGCTGAGCCGATTCCTCTCCCTGGTGCCATGACCCCGTGGCATCCTCCCAACACCTGATCAGAGCGACTGCGCGGCCCTTCAAACACGTGCCTGAATGTGTTCACGTAAACACGTACAACCTCACAGTGCAGCTGATACAGAACATGCCAGTGGGACAGTATGGTGGTGAGTCAGGCTTCCAGCAGCATCCCAGCACCCAGTGTGTGGCCGTTCGTGCCCTCACTCACCTTGGCCAGCCTGCTGACAGCTTTAAAAATTGTCCAGCGCTAAGTGGCTAATAGTGGCCATCTGTTGCTGCAGAGTGCCCAGAATTGGTGTGAGAATCAGGCACACCCATCTCACTGATATCTGTAAATACCTGTTCTCTTAAAAGCATTATTAAAACAACCTTTACTTGCAGCAATTTCATATTATGAGTGTTATATTAGTATTATAATTTAGATGAGGGTTCCACGATTACTAATCGATTAGAAAAGGGGTCTTCAACCAAACATTTTTGAGAACCACTGCCTTACACCATGTGTTGCAAGGTACTCTTGAAAAACACGGTCCTGTATTCTGTATTAAAGTGAAATCCTCCTACGTTTTAGAGACAGTAAAGGTTCAATACTATTGAAAGTGCTAGCTTAAATGTCTGCCTTATTGAATAAAGTATTGAGCCCAATACAGAAGTGAGGCCAGAGGCACTGATACAATGTTTTCTGAAAGGTATGTTTTAGATAGAAAAGGGAGCTCTGGGCTAAATGAAATTGTTGAGCAGAAATGCTAATCAAAAGGACAATAGAGTAGAAAGAGTGATTGCAGTACGCTTGTAGAAAGTAGCCTTGCTATCAGAGAGGGGGAAAAAAATCAATGGCTATAATTTGAATACCAAAAGCAAAGTAAGGACATAAAGATGGAAGGTTGGAAGCAGAAAGAAATTGCTGCTGCAGTAGAATTTGACTCACTTTTGTAGTGTATGTAACCTGTACTACCTTAAGAGGATACCTTAAGGTGATGGACTACTTTTTGATGGCTCCTGTACATTGTAGTACTGGTGGTGACCACATCGGTATATAAACCCTGCGGAGCAAAGTGTATCTCAGTTCAGCCCTGACCCTCAGTCACTAAAGACCTGTTTAATTACTTCTGTAGTCTGTGTCCTGTTATTCAGCATAACTACATTTGAGAACACAGACTCAACAGTGGCGACGAGTCTGATCTTACCGAGCGGCAGTTTTGCATCAAAGGAAGCTTCGTCCTCTGAAACGGGCGTCGAACATGGGCATCCGCCCTCAACATCCTGCTGGGCACTGCATCGCACGGGAGGCCATCGGGAACCCGGGTTGGTTTCTGGCCACGAAGTCAAACATCAGTGAACATCCCTTCGACGACAGCAGTGGGTAAGCCCGATCGAGCGGCACGGGGGGAAGTCGGCCGAGTTGTCAGTGGGAGAAGGGGAGGGAAAACGACGAAAAGGGCGGAGAACACGACCGCAGCCGATGTCAGGGGCCGGACTGCAATCGGGGCAGAGACGCGCAGCAGCCAGAAAAGCGTTTATGACCACAAGGACCGCGGGAGCGGCGGGGAACAAGAGCAGCAGCGCAGGGGAAAATAAAGGACCGCTGAGAGGCGTGAACGGCAACAGCGCGGGAAGCGCCATTTTGAGTCGGCGGGGGAAGAAGACAAGCGCGGGAAAAGCCGCCAAGCGCGGGAAAAGCTGCCATCTTGAAAAAGAAAAAAGAAAAAAAGAAATAAATAATAATAATATCCGAAGGGAAAGGAGAAACTCAGTAAGGATGCCAAAAACGGGTAACATCACTGCTTTTGATAACGATGTGGAAGATTGGGCCACTTATGTGGAACGCATCGAAGTTTACTGTACAACTAATGAGGTACCGGATGATAAGAAAGCACTAACCCTATTAAACTCGATGGGTGTGAAGACGTACGGGTTATTAAGGAACCTTGTAACACCAGATAAACCGGTAGGGAAGAGTTTCGCGGATATTGTTACTATCCTGCAAGAGCATTTAAACCCCACGCCGCTGCTGATAGCGGAACGATTTAAATTCTACAAAAGAATTCAACTTAAAGAAGAAAGCAACGCTGAATTCCTAACCGAACTGCGCAAGTTATCAAAGTACTGCCAGTTCGGTACAGGACTAGCAGATGCACTGAGAGATAAGTTTGTGTGTGGGCTCCTAAGGGAAGGAACCCAGAAGCGGCTGCTAGAGGAAAAGGACCTTACGCTGGACAAAGCTTTCAGCATTGCAGCATCGCATGAGGCAGCAGCATGGGGCGCTGCAGAGATACAGTAAAGGCCATTGGAATTCAGCACCAATGAAATGGCATTGGGCGCAGTAAAGTGCTATCGTTGCGGAAGGACAACGCATGACCAGAACCAGTGCTGGTTCAAAGATAAAGAATGCAGGCAATGTGGCAAACTTGGTCATATAGCGAGAGTATGCCGGTCAGGAAAGAAGACCAGCAGCAAAAAGTCACTGCAGGAGAAGTACAAAAAAGTACACAAGGTGACAGAGAACAGTTCGGATGAACAGAAGATGGATGCAGACTCCAGCAGTAAGGAACTGGGTTGTCTAAAAATACATAATGTGGGTAACACAGCAGACCACCAAACTATCTGGGTTATGCTTCGGATAGCAGGAGTCCAAGTGAAGATGGAATTGGACACCGGATCGGCATTAACGGTCATGAATAAGCAAGATTACAAATGGTTATTCTCGCACATTCCCCTGAGGGATACGGAGATTGTATTGAAAACATACACGGGGCAAATAGTATACCCCAAAGGAAAGATAAAAGTAAATGTGGTCTACAATGGTAAAGAAAGTCAGAAAATGGACTTGTATGTGTTACCTGATGGAGGTCCGCCACTACTGGGATGGGAATGGATCCAGAGAATAAATGTGGACTGGCATTCCATACAAGCACTGGCTGTAGATGCCTGTAAGGAGGACGACGTCAAACCTAAACGACTGTCCAAAATATTAGACGATGCTAAGGAGGTGTTCCAACAGGGACTGGGAACACTGAAAGGAATTACGGCAAACATCAAGGTTGAAGAACATGCAAACCCAAAATTTTTCAAAGCCAGACCGGTACCTTATGCGATACGACCTGCTGTGGAAGCAGAGCTGGAAGGGCTAGAACATTCAGGGGTACTGCCCAAGGTGGACTGGAGCGAATAGGCCACACCCATTGTTCCTGTCATGAAGCGTTCATTGAGCAACAAGCCGGGGGAACCTGGGAAGGTTCGCATCTGTGGTGATTTCAAGATCACTGTTAATCCGGTTCTTCACACGGTGCAATATCCGCTTCCGCGGATTGAAAATATCTTCGCTTCGCTGTCTGGCGGGAAACACTTCACGAAGATAGACCTGGCGCAGGCGTACCTACAGATGGAAGTTGATGAAGCGTCACGCCAGTATCTCACGATCAACACACATAAGGGCTTATATCAGTATAATAGACTGGTTTTTGGAGTGGCATCGGCTCCAGCGATTTGGCAAAGGGCCATGGAGCAGGTATTGCAGGGAATCCCAGGCACACAATGCTACCTGGACGACATCCTGATTACAGAAGATAACGATAAGGATCACCTCGCAAATTTGGAGCAGGTGCTCATCAGATTGAAAGAATATGGGCTCAGAGTTAATCGCCAGAAATGTGAGTTCTTTCAAAAGCGAATCTCGTACTACAGCCACGTCATTGACCAGGAGGGGCTCCATAAGTCACCTGACAAGATCGAAGCTGTTGTAAAAGCTCCTGCACCGGAAAATGTATCCCAGTTGAGGTCGTTCCTCGGGTTGGTTAACTATTACCACAAGTTTCTTCCAAATTTATCCACGGTGTTACACCCGCTAAACACTCTTTTGCAAATGGGAATACCATGGAAGTGGAGCGATGATTGTAAGCGGGCTTTTCGAAAGAGCAACGCACTGATCACGTCTAAGGAACTGTTGGCTCACTTTAACCCAATGCTGCCTATTCGCTTAGCTTGTGATGCTTCTCCATATGGTATCGGGCCAGTGCTCTCGCATAAGTTTCCAGATGGCTCGGAAAGGCCAGTCGCTTTCGCATCCAGATCATTGACCTCCGCAGAGCGCAACTATGCTCAGATAGATAGGGAGGCTCTCAGCCTCGTGTGGGGAGTTAAGAAATTTAACCATTACCTGCAAGGCCAAAAGTTTACGCTGCTGACAGATCACCAGCCGTTGGTTTCCATTTTCAACCCTAAGAAGGGTGTTCCGGTAGTGACGACGCAGAGGCTTCAGAGATGGTCCCTTTTCCGAGGGGCACATCAATAGGATATTGAATTCAAAGGTACAAAGCAACATGGTAATGCTGATGGGCTGTCGCGCCTGCCACTACCTACAGAGGAAGAAGCACCGGCAGTTGACCCTGTCGAGATATTTCACTCGACCATCATTGAATGCTTACCAGTCACCAATGCGGGTATTGAGAGAGAGACCCGAAATGACCTGACACTGTCTCGGGTCTACGACTTGACAGTGAAGTGATGGCCAGCACAGGGCGAACCACTGTTACCAGCATTCTCAGCCAGACGAGAACAGCTGTCCGTATGTCAAGGAACATTGATGTATGGAACAAGGGTGATTATTCCTCCTAAATTAAGGGAGAGAGTCCTGAAAGAATTGCACGAAGGTCATCTCGGGGGAGTCAAGATGAAAAGCCTTGCTAGGGCTTATGTATGGTGGCCAGGTATCGACAAACAAATAGAGGATCTGACTAAAAGCTGCTCAGGGTGCCAAAAAGTTCAAAATGCACCTCCAATTGCACCGCTGCATCCGTGGGAATGGCCTTCAACCCCATGGCAACGTGTGCATATCGACTTTGCAGGTCCATTCATGGATTCCATGTTTTTGATAGCAGTAGACGCACATTCTAAATGGCCAGAAGTGATTAAGATGTCGACCACTACCTCTGAGAAGACAATCGCAGTTCTAAGAACCATATTTGCAAGGAATGGGTTGCCGGAGCAAATATGTTCAGACAACGGACCACAGTTCATGTCAGAAGAATTCCAGAAATTCATGAAAAAGAATGGGGTGAAACACTATACATCTGCCCCATATCATCCGGCTACAAATGGGTTGGCTGAGAGATTTGTACAAACGTTCAAAAAGGCGCTAAAGGCCATGAGTGAAGACCATATTCCACTACAACACAAGGTGGACAATTTCCTGATGGCGTATCGAAATGCCACGCATGCAGTGACAAATCAAAGCCCTGCCATAATGTTCTATAACAGAAGGTTGCGGTCCTGGTTGGATTTGTTAAAACCCAATGTGCGAAGGGAAGTCGAAAACAAGCAATTCCAGCATGTAAATAACAAGGCCACTCGTAGTTTTGAAATAGGACAACCAGTGTTGGCCAGGGACTATAGGGATGATAAATGGCAACCTGGAACAATTCGTGCATGACAAGGACCCTTGATGTACACGGTAGACATTGGAGAGAACGTAATACGACGTCATGCTGACCAACTGGTGGAATCGAGAACAAGGGTCGACCCCATGTCTACGGCAGAGACACCAGTTGAAGAACTTATTGAGCCTGTAGCATCTACCTCAGACTCGAACGTATTGGATGATGTTAAATCCATAGGAGATCAAGTGGATGAGTCACCCCAGCAACGAGAACCAGAGACCCCTGAAAGGCGTTATCCGGCCCGGATCAGGAGGCCTCCTCAGAGACTGAATCTTTGAACAGTTCTTGTGTGTAAATTGTACATATGTTAGCCATGTAATGTTTAATTTGGGGTGTACACTGTTAAGCTAAAAGGGGAGGAATTGTAGTGTATGTAACCTGTACTACCTTAAGAGGATACCTTAAGGTGATGGACTACTTTTTGATGGCTCCTGTACATTGTAGTACCGGTGGTGACCATACCGGTATATAAACCCTGCGGAGCAAAGTATATCTCAGTTCAGCTCTGACCCTCAATCACTAAAGACCTGTTTAATTACTTCTGTAGTCTGTGTCCTGTTATTCAGCATAACTACATTTGAGAACACAGACTCAACAACTTTGCTTATATTTCAGGGATATATCTTCAACAATTTGCTTGGCTTCAGTCCATCACTACCTTTCCAAGGCACCTAGAGATAGATAATAAATGCTCCACATTCCAAGATCAAATGAAGGAGAAAAACCATTTGTGATCAATTAGAGCTCCAGATGTACTTAGGGACATCCAGACCTAGATTTCCTCCCCTCAGAGATGGACACATCTGTGGTGTGGCATGACTTTTGCCCACCACAAAGATGCACCTTGTGGCCTTGTGGTCATTGCTATATTTTTTTCAGGCTTCTCAGCCTCTGCCAGGGAGTCTGCACAGAATGGGGTACAGTTATGCTGAGGCAAGCCTCAAAGTTGCCTGTAAACCTTTCCTTTTAAAAAAAATTGAAATTCCCGATATAGCAATGCAATACTAGATGCAGGAAGGCTGTTTCCGATGGCGGGGGAGTCCAGAACTAGAGGTCACAGTCCAAGGATAAGGGGTAAGCCATTTAGGACTGAGATGAGGAGGAATTTCTTCACCCAGAGAGTGGTGAACCTGTGGAAGACAGTTGAGGCCAATTCATTAAATATATTTGATGTGCCTCAATAATTCCGAGACTCGAAGTTAGCAGAACAAAAACAAGGCTTATATTAACTTAGAAAGTAACACGTAAGAGAGAGAGATGTCTTCCTTCTGGAGACTGAGGCCAGACTGAAGCTAGCTTACAAACGGGGCCAGGTATGGGCGGAGCCCTACACACAGCACATTCCAGCACATTCCAGTATACAATACAGCACATTCCAGTACACAATACAATGAGGTCTGGGGGAAGGGAAATGACACTGAAACCGATCTCAGTCACAGGCAGTGGTGAATGGAATATTTCATCACATTCACCCCTTCTATAGATTTAGTCTGTTCGGGGGTTTGATAGTGCTCTGCGACCGACGTGGCTGTTGCGGTGCCGCGGGTGTCGGCTGGGTGTCCCCGGTAGCCTCCTGGGTCTCTGCCGGGGGTGCCACCAGGGTTGTTGGAGGGGTAGTTGGTGGGGGTGCCGTTGGTCGGTGTTCTTCCGGGGGTGATGAAAGAGTAGTGGGTGGGTAAGAGTTGCTGTGATCGTCGTTGCCGCTATTGCCGTGGTTGTTGTCGATGCCGGCTGGGGCGACGTCTTTTATGGACACGGTGTCCTCCCTTCCGTCGGCGTGCCGGACATATGCGTATTGGGGGTTGGCGTGGAGTAGGTGTACTGGCTCCACGAGAGGGTCCGTCTTGTGGCCCCTCACATGCCTTCGCACGAGTACCGGACCTGGGGTGGAGAGCCATGACGGCATGGATACGCCTGAGGTGGATTTCCGGGGAAAGACAAACATTCGTTCGTGAGGCGTGGTATTAGTGGCCATACACAATAGCGACCGTATCGAATGGAGCACATCCGAGAGGACTTCCTGCCAGCGGGAGATAGGGAGGCCCTTGGTCCTTAGAGCTAGAGTGACTGCTTTCCATACTGTCCCGTTCTCTCGCTCCACTTGGCCGTTACCCCGGGGGTTGTAGCTGGTGGTACGGCTCGTGGCGATCCCCTTGGACAGCATGTACTGGCGTAGCTCTTCACTCATGAAGGACGCCCCCCTATCCGTATGGGTGTAGCTCGGCATACCGAACAGGCAGAACAGGCTGTTGAGGCATTTAATGACCGTGGCGCTGGTCATGTCTGGGCAGGGGAAGGCGAATGGGAACCGGGAGTACTCGTCCACAATGTTCAGGAAGTAAACATTGCGGTCGACGGACGGGAGGGGGCCCTTGAAATCTAAGCTGAGCCGCTCAAAGGGCCGTGTAGCTTTGATTAAGTGGGCTCTATCTGGGCGGTAGAACCGAGGCTTGCACTCAGCGCAAGTGCGGCAGTTCCTGGTCAGGGACCGAACTTCCTCAATCGAGTAGGGTAAGTTACAGGACTTTATGAATTGGAACAGCCGCGTGACCCCTGGGTGGCAGAGGTCGTTGTGGAGGGTCTGTAGCCGATCCCCGGTGGCGCTGGCACACATCCCTCGTGAGAGGGCGTCAGGGGATTCGTTAAGGGCCCCTGGCCGGTAAATGATGTCGCACTCGAAGGTGGAGAGCTCGATCCGCCACCTAAGAATCTTATCATTTTTAATCTTCCCCCTCTGTTTATTATTGAACATAAACGCTACCGACCGCTGGTCGGTAAGTAGGGTGAAGCGTTTGCCGGCTAGGTAGTGGCGCCAGTGGCACACTGCCTCCACGATGGCTTGGGCCTCCTTTTCCACGGAGGAGTGTCTGATCTCGGGCCCTTGGAGGGTCCTCGAGAAGAAAGCTACGGGCCGCCCCACCTGGTTGAGGGTGGCCGCCAAGGCGAAGTCAGACGCATCACTTTCCACTTGAAATGGAGTGTTCTCGTCCACTGCCTGTAGCGTGGCCCGCTCAATATCCTGCTTAATGCTTTTGAAGGCGGCGTGGGCCTCAGCAGAGAGCGGGAAAGAGGATGCTTTCAAGAGGGGGCGGGCTTTGTCGGAATAGTTGGGGACCCATTGGGAATAATAAGAAAATAACCCCAGGCACCTTTTCAGGGCTTTGGGAGTGTTGGGCAGGGGCAGCTCCCGTAGGGGGCGCAATCGGTCGGGGTCTGGCCTGATTTCCCCATTCTCCACCATGCTGCCTAGTATGCAGAGGCGCGTGGTGTTGTAAACGCACTTGTCCTCGTTGTAGGTGAGGTTGAGTTTTTGTGCGGTTTTCAGGAACCTCTCGAGGTTCGAGTCGTGATCCTGCTGGTTGTGACCGCAGATGGTGACGTTGTCGAGGTAGGGGAAGGTTGCCTGCAAGTGGTGGTCATCGACCATGCGGTCCATCTCCCTCTGGAAGACCGAGACCCCATTCGTCACCCCAAAGGGGACTCTGAGGAATTGGTAGAGGCGTCCGTTCGCCTCGAAGGCGGTGTACGGGCGATCCTCTGGTCTGATAGGGAGCTGGTGGTACGCTGACTTGAGGTCGATGGTGGAGAACACCCGGTATTGGGCGATTTGGTTCACCATTTCTGATATGCGGGGTAGCGGGTAGGCGTCTAGTAGGGTGTACCTGTTGATCGTTTGACTATAGTCGATCACCATCCGTTTCTTCTCGCTACCCCTTACCACTACCACTTGGGCGCGCCACGGGCTGTTGCTGCGTTCAATAATGCACTCTTTCAGGAGCCTGTCTACCTCGGTCGCGATAAACCGCCTGTCCTCCCAGCTGTACCTCCTGCTTTTGGTCGCTATTGGCCGGCAGTTAGGGGTAAGGTTCGCGAATAGCGAAGGCGGCTTTACCTTCAGGGTAGCCAGACCGCACACTGTGAGGGGCGGCTGGGACCCACCGTACTTGAGCGTGATGCTTTGGTGGTTGCACTGGAAATCCAGGCCCAAGATCACGCTCGCACATAGGTTCTTCATGATTAATACTTTAAAATTATCATATACAGTTCTGTTAATGCACAATTGTACCGATGTCTGGGTTTTATCAGCCATAGAGATGGTACCCTGAGTAGGGACCACCTTTAGGGAGAGTTGTTGT
Organism: Somniosus microcephalus; assembly: GCF_052327205.1. Taxonomy (NCBI): domain Eukaryota; kingdom Metazoa; phylum Chordata; class Chondrichthyes; order Squaliformes; family Somniosidae; genus Somniosus; species Somniosus microcephalus. Next base: position 304,884,920 of record NC_140990.1, on the reverse strand, counting down.
GCCAGTTCTGGGTGGATAAAGCTCTCCGTGCTTCCACTGTCAATTAAGCATTTAACCCGGCACCCGTTTACCTCGATGTCCACCATTGATCTGGATAGCGGGTGCGGCCTGGTCTGGTCCACTGTGACCGATGCCACTGTAGGGCCCTGATCGATACAAGATGGCATCCACGCTGTCTGCTCACAAGATGGCGGACCCCACGAGGTCGGGCAAGATGGCGTCCAAGATGGCCGCTCCCACGGCGCACACGCGGCGGTGGCGGGTTTTCCGGCGGTTGGTTTTCCGGCGGGGTTCCCTCTGCACACCTTCCCGAAGTGCCCCTTCTTACCGCACTTAAAGCAGGTGGTGCCTTTCGCTGGGCACTGGTTTCTGGTGTGCTTTGGCTGCCCGCAGAAGTAGCAGTTGGGTCCCTGACGCGTCGCGGCTGTCGTAGGGCTTCTGGGGGGAGAGCGGGGCCCAGCCGGTGTCGGGCTGTCGGGCGGGGAAGATGCCTTCCAAGATGGCGGCGCCCTCGGTGCACACGTGGCGGCGTGGATGGCGCTGGCTGAAGAGTAGGCGTCCGAGTTTCTCTGGGCCACATCCAGGGATCGCGCGGTGTCCGCAGCCTGTTTCAGGTCCAACCCCGTTTTTTCCAGCAGTCTTTGCCGGATGTAAGTGGAGCTGAGGCCTGTGATGAAGGCATCGCCAACAAGCTCGTCAGTGTACACTGCGGCTTTTACATCTCGGCACTTGCAGTCTTTGCCAAGCATTTTCAGGGTGCTTAGGAACTCCTCCACCGATTCCCCAGGTCGCTGTGCGCGGGTAGCGAGCAGGTGCCTAGCATACACCTCATTTGTAGGCTGCTGGTAATGCGCCTTTAAGGTGTCGCAGGCGGCCAGGTACGTCTCGGCGTCTTGGATGAGGGGGTAAACCCGGTGGCTTACCCAATTCCGCAGAATTCCGAGTCTCATCCTCGCAGCGTCCGTAGCGTCTTTGACGGCTGCGGAATTGTCCAGGAAGAATTCCATACACTCAAACCAGTGCCCGAAGCGTGCTGATGCGTCCGGAGCATGTTGATCCAAATCCAAACGTTCGGGTTTCAGGAGTTGATCCATAGTGTTGAAAAATAAGTTCATAAAATTGATTTGCCTCAATAATTCCGAGACTCAAAGTTAGCAGAACAAAAACAAGGCTTTTATTAACTTAGAAAGTAACACGTAAGAGAGAGAGATGTCTTCCTTCTGGAGACTGAGGCCAGACTGAAGCTAGCTTACAAACGGGGCAGGTATGGGCGGAGCCCTACACACAGCACATTCCAGCACATTCCAGTATACAATGCAGCACATTCCAGTACACAATACAATGAGGTCTGGGGGAAGGGAAATGACACTGAAACCGATCCCAGTCACAGGCAGTGATGAATGGAATATTTCATCACAATATTCAAGAAGGAGTTAGATATATTTCTTAAGGCTAAGGGGGTCAAGGGATATGGAGAGAAGGCAGGGACAGGGTACTGAGTTTGAATGATCAGCCATGATCGCATTGAATGGCGGAGCAGGCTCGAGGGGCCGAATGGCCTACTCCTGCTCCTATCTTCTATGTTTCTATGTTTCTATGCAATTGATTGTAGAGTGATTGATTGCACTGGTTCCTTAGACTAAAACTTTCAGCAGGCATCCCTGGCATCCAGCGTTGCTATAGCGCAAATGTTGGGAAATATGTCAGAGGATGTATTTTCCTCATTTGCAGCCTTTTCTTATAGATCCACCCATATATGAGGAGGTTTAACGTATATCAACAGGCCTTGGCTACAGGAACTCAGGAGGATGTAAAAATGGGTAGAGCACACCACCGATCGAATTTCTGCCAAACCACTTAGGCTGAAAAATTGGTGAAGTGAGGGCATGAAATCCTGATCCCTGAGGCCTGAGCTCAATTAGGCCTAAACATTCACTCCCTCCACCACCGGCATACCGTGGCTGCGGTGTGTACTATCTACCAGATGCACTGCAGCAACTCGCCAAGACTTCTTCGGCAGCACCTCCCAAACCCGCGACCTCTACCACCTAGAAGGACAAGGGCAGCAGGCGCATGGGAACACCACCACCTCCAAGTTCCCATTCCAAGTCACACACCATCCTGACATGGACACTTCCTTCATCGTCACTGGGACAAAATCCTGGAACTCCCTACCTAACAGCATTGTGGGAGTACATTCACTACATGGACTGCAGCAGTTTGAGAAGGCCCATCATCACCCTCTCCAGGGCAACTGGGAGATTGGCAATAAATGCTGGCCTTGCCAGCGATGCCCATATCCTGAGAATGAAAAAGAAAATTAGAAGGTACATAAGAACATAAGAACATAAGAAATAGGAGCAGGAGTAGGCCAATCGGCCCCTCGAGCCTGCTCCGCCATTCAATAAGATCATGGCTGATCTGATCCTAACCGCCAATCTACTATCACAGAAGCATCTCCTGAATCTAACAGAATTAGACACACGAAATAGGAGCAGGATCAGGCTACATGGCCCCTGGGCCCGCTCCGCTACCCATAGGGCCATGACCGATCCAAACCCAGACTCATGTCCAAATTCCTGCCCACTCCCCATAACCCTTTATTCCCTTTACTTCTAGGAAACTGTCTATTTCTGTTTTAAATTTATGAAATGATGTAGCTTCTACAGCTTTTTGGGGCAGCATATTCCATGGACCTACCACCCTCTGAGTGAAGTAGTTCCTCCTCATCTCAGTTTTGAAAGAGCAGCCCCTTATTCTAAGACTATGCCCCCTAGTTCTAGTTTCACTCATCATCGGGAACATCCTCCCCGCATCCACCCGATCCAACCCATTCACAATCTTATATGTTTCAATAAGATCGCCTCTCATTCTTCTGAACTCCAATGAGTAGAGTCCCAATCTACTCAACCTCTCCTCATATGTCCATCCCCTCATCCCCGGGATTAACCGAGTGAACCTTCTTTGTACTGACTCGAGAGCAAGTATGTCTTTTCTTAAGTATGGACACCAAAACTGTATGCAGTATTCCAGGTGCGGTCTCACCAATACCTTGTACAACTGAAGCAATACCTCCCTATTTTTATATTCTATCCCCCTAGCAATGAAAGCCAACATTCCATTGGCCTTCTTAATCACTTGCTGCACCTGCATACTAACCTTATGAGTTTCGTGCACCAGGACCCCCAGATCCCTTTGTACTTCAGTACTTTCCAGTTTCTTGCCATTAAGATAATAACTTGCTCTATGATTTTTCCTGCCAAAGTGCATAACCTCACACTTTCCAGTATTGTATTCCATCTGCCAAATCTCTGCCCACTTACTTAGCCTGTCGATGTCCCCTTGCAGGTTTTTTATGTCCTCCTCGCTCACTACTTTCCCTCCCATCTTAGTATCATCTGCAAACTTTGATATGTTATACTCGGTCCCCTCCTCCAAATCGTTAATATAGATTGTAAAGGGTTGGGGACCCAGCACTGACCCCTGTGGAACACCACTAGTTACTGATTGCCAGTCCGAGAATGAACCATTTATCCCAACTCTCTGCCTTCTGTTAGATAGCCAATCCTCTATCCATGCCAGAATATTACCCCCAATCCCATGATTTTTTATCTTAAGCAATAATCTTTTGTGTGGCACCTTGTCAAATGCCTTTTGGAAGTCTAAATACACTACGTCCACTGGTTCCCCTTTATCCACCCTATATGTTACTTCCTCAAAGAACTCCAGCAAATTTGTCAAACATGACTTCCCCTTCATAAAACCATGCTGACTTTGTCCTATTAAATTATGATTATCCAAATGTCCTGTTACTGTCTCCTTAATAATGGACTCCAATATTTTACCTACCACAGATGTTAGGCTATAGTTTCCAGCCTTCTGTCTACTGCCCTTTTTAAATAAGGGCGTTACATTAGCAGTTTTCCAGTCTGCCGGGACCTTTGCTGAGTCCAGGGAGTTTTAGAAAATTATTACCAATGCATCCACAATCCCTACTGCCACTTCCCTCAAGACCCTAGGATGTAAGCCATCAGGTCCAGGTGATTTATGCGCCTTGAGTCCCATTATTTTACCGAGTACCACTTCCTTCGTGATTTTGATCGTGTTTAGCTCCTCCCCCCCATAGCCTCCTGTTTGTCCAGTGTTGGGATATTCTTAGGCCTAGAATTTCAGTTGCTTGCACCAGCAGTTAGCGCCTTAAGGGAAGTGATTTTCGGGCGCTATGCGTGTAGCGCCCGGGCGCAGCGCAGGTTGCGCCTCGCCCCAAATTAAGTTGGGCGTTAGCGCCGGCGCAAACTTTAGCGCCCGCCCGGATGCGCGCGCAGAAAATGACGTCACATCCTCGTGCAACGCCCTTTGGCCGCCCCGATTCCAAACTTCAGTCGGTCCGCCCCATTGTGCGGCTGGCGGCCGGAGCGTTTGAAAAAAGGAACGCAACACAACCAGCGCGGGACTCGGGGGGCTCAAATTAAAGGGGACGTACCCTCCAGTATAAAGCCCAGCCATTTTGCAGCAAACACTCTTGTGCAACGCATTTCTGGACACACAACAAGGAGGATAGCTAACTGGTTTCAAGCAGCAACAGCTCAGGTATTTTTGGACTCAGGCCAGAGCGCTGCAAGTGGCCTTTTGGAAATTTGAGTGTTTGCCAGGATTTGATGGGGGTTGCATGGGGTGCCAACGCGGAGCTGCAGCGCCATGTCCGTAGGGCTCGCAGACGCATTGTGAGAGGGGCAGCCCTGGCTAGAGGCAGAGGGGCCTACAGGCGTCGGCCACGTAGGCCTTACCCAGTCAGGCTATACCGCCAGCAGCGCTCCTACCTAAACATGAGTGCCTTGCGATGTGTTAGAAGGCTCCGATTCCGAAAGGAGGTGATTGCAGAGATCTGCCACCTGCTTCGCCGAGATCTGCGGCCAAAGCTCAGGTGCAGGACGTCTCTGTCGGTGGAAGTGAAAGTGGCGGTGGCATTGAACTTCTATGCCACCGGCTCCTTCCAATCCGCTGCTGGGGACATAGCAAACATCTCCCAGTATGGCGCGCATCGCTGCATCCGCCAGGTGACCGAAGCACTGTTCAGAAGGAGAAGCCAATTCATCTCCTTCCCCATGGCCCTGCAGAGCCAGCATCAGCGCGCCTTGGGATTTGCCAGACTCGGGGACTTCCCCTTGGTGCAGGGCGCCATTGACTGTACGCATGTGGCTTTGCGGGCCCCTCTGGAGCATGGCGAGCAGTATCGCAACAGGAAGGGCTACCATTCTCTGAATGTGCAGCTGGTGTGTGACCACAAGCAGTGCATCATGGCAGTCACTGCCAGCTTCCCAGGCAGCAGCCACGATGCCTTTATCCTGCGGCAGAGTACTGTGCATGACATGTTCGAGGCACAGCCTCCCCCAAGAGGATGGCTGCTCGGGGACAAAGGCTATCCTTTGTGTACCTGGCTCATGACCCCGCTCCGCGCGCCCAGGACCGCTGCTGAAGAGGCCTACAACGAGAGCCATCAAAGCACCCGCAACATCATCGAGCAAACTATTGGGGTCCTCAAGCAGCGGTTCCGCTGCCTTGATCGCTCCGGAGGAGCTCTCCAGTATTCGCCAGACCAGGTCTCCCAATTTGTGGTAGTTTGCTGCATGCTACACAACCTGGCTATCCGCAGGACTCAGGCACTGCCACCTGACGTTGGAGCAGCACCTCAGGAGGAGGAGCAGGAGGAGGAGCAGGAGTACGTTCCCAGGAGGGAGCGACCAGGGCCAAGGGCCGCGCGACGCCACCTTATTACACGGTACTTCTAAGCCCCCTGTCAGGGAATGCCTTGGGGCCATGAGGGAAGATGAATGCAGCCGCTCCACAAGCCCTCAGCCGGCGAAGCCAACAAACACTAAAAGAACAACCATGGAGACTGCATGAATAAAGATAAATTCTTTATTACACAAAAATGAAAACCCCTTCCCACATGAATCCCCCAAAACAATAAACGGGCCCCACAAAAAGGCCAACAAACGACTCACTCCCATAAACTGGGGAGGAGTCACTGCACATTTGTTCAAACCGGGCCTCAACGTCGGCCTAACAGAAAAAAAAAGCCCTCGAACCAAACAACCATGGGCAAAAGAAAGATGGCCACCGCCATATAAAACGAAAGCTGGCCACACCCTCTACTGAGTGGCCCGCGAGGGCGAGACCTTGCCCATCCTTTTGCCTCCCCTGCCCGGCCTGCTGCTCCTTCGCAAGCTCTGCCCAGTGGCTGCTGCGAGGCTGGGGGAAAGCGCCTGAGGCTCAGATGTCCTTGCGCCAGATGCCGCTGGGGGGCGGCCTACACGGCCTTTGGGCCTCGAGGGGCCATCTGCTGAGTGGCGCACCTGAGCCTGGCCAACATCAGCTCCAGCCGCTTGCCCTTGACGCCCCAGTGGGGGAATGGCGGCGACGGATGGCGCAATGTGGGCCAGCTGGCATCTGGGATGCGCTGGCTGGTGCTGTGGCGCGCTGGCACTCGGCCGGGCCCGCACTGCAGGATCCGCAACAATCAGCCGAGGGGCGGCTCGCTGGGATGCTCCAGCTCGGCGTCTGCCCTGGCGATGCCTGCCTGAGACAGCGCGTGTGGCAGCAGTGAGTGCCCCTGTTGTCCTGGTGTGCGCCCGCATCACATCCGCCAGGGTCTTGACGGCATCAGCCAGCATGCGGCCACTCGCGGCAGTTGCTGCCCCGAACTCGCGCACACTGGTGGCCAGCGACTCGATGGCCTCAGGCATGCGCCCCACCACGCTCATGAGCTCCGTGTGGCGCCGGTCCGAATCCTCGGCCATCTTATCCAGCTTCCGCGTCTCCTCCGACGTGAAGGTGTCCGGACTGGAGTCGCGACTCTCCCGCTGGGGAGGAGGGGACCGAACGAGGGGAACCTTGCCACGTTGGTGGCGGCGAGTGTGCCGAACAACAGCACTCCCCTCTGATCCTTCCCCCCTTTGGGGGGAAGGCTGCGGGCCACGCGCACGGCTCCTGGGTGGTTGGACGCCACTGGTCCCAGAAGCTGCATTCCCCTGCGACAGCTCGTCCAGGCACTCGTCCAGTGAGGACGTGTCAAGCATTTCGTCCTCTCCTGCGGGACCTGAGTGTTCCCCCGATGGTCCAGCTTGCTCTTCCTCCTCCTCCTCCTCCTCCTCCTCCTCCTGCTCGGAGGGGCTGTCACTGGCAGCTTCAGGGTCCTGGGCGTCACCAGCTGAAAGCAGGAATGCACAAGAGTAGCTTCAGAGTGAGGAGACAGCGTCAGCGAGGGAGTTAGGACTGGTGGCATTCAGCGCATTGGTGGGACAGTGGCAAAGGAGGTAGCTCGGATGCGCAAGTGCGACGCGAGAGGGCCAAAAGGCGAGGTCCTTACCATTGCCGGGCAGTGGAGGGTCGGCTACTCCGCACGCTGTTTGCACGATCAGCCGGGATCCCATGAGCACACACACGCGCTCCTTCAGGCGAGTGAGCTTCTGCAGCTTGGCACGCCCTCCCCTGGCCCTGGCACGGGCCTGGCGATTGTAGGCAACTTTAGCCTGCAAGAGAAAGGGCGGCCTGTAAGTGCGGAGTGTAGCCCTGATGTCGTGTGCACTGCCTCCCATGCTGGAATAGCTTGGCCAGAGTGTAGCCCTGATGTACTGTGCACTGCCTCCCATGGTGGAATAGCTTGGCCAGAGTGTAGAGTGCAGAATGGGCAATTGATGCTCATGACTGTCCCAATGCTGCTGGCTGAGGGCTGGCCATTAGGCCTTTCAGCTCCCTTTGCCCATCATGTCAGGTGTACATGCAAGAATGAGGAGGAGACTGGAAAGGGTACTCACCCTGACAATCCTGGTCAGGTCGTTGTATTTTTTACGGCATTGTTTGTGGTTCCTGGGGGCATCGCCGGTGTACGTCACCCTGTGGGCGATCTGCTTCCAGGCTCTGGTGTAATTGTGGTGGTTCGGATTCCTCCCACTCTCTGGGAACAAGATCCTGCGCCTCTCCTCCAGAGCTGTGACCATTATGTCCAGATCACCCTCTGAGAAGCGCAGGGCACGCTCACGGGCCTTCTCTGGCGTTGCCATGACTCCCTGGGGCTGAGCAGCAGTGTTGAGGCCTGTTTACAGAGCTGCAGTGTGCAGGGCGTGGCAGCAGACCAAATCGTCCCTTCCCCCTTTAAGAGCTGGTCGGCGCCACGGGGTCTGCTCTCAATCAAAAAATGACCGCACCCGCGCTGCGCCCCGCCTGGGCGCTATCCCTCTGCACCGCCCGCTTAGCGCCTAAAGATAGTAGTGGAACGCCTCTTTTAGTGCTCCACCAACCTCTTAGGGCGAAGCCACTGAATTTCCGGCAACGGGGCGCTACTTTGGGGCGGGCGCTAACTCCGGGCGGGCGCTAACGTTAGCGCCCCAAAACTGGCTATACTGAAATTCTAGGCCTTAGTGTCTTCTACTGTAAAGACTGATACAAAATATTCATTCAGTGTTTTTGCCATCTCCATATTTCCCACCATTAATTTCCCGGCCTCATCCTCTAAGGGACCAACATTTACTTTAGCCACCCTTTTTCCTTTTATATAACTATAAAAACTCTTACTATCTGTTTTTATATTTTTTGCTAATTTACTTTCATAATCTATCTTCCCTTTCTTAATCAATCTTTTTGTTATTTTTTGCTGTCTTTTAAAGTTTTCCCAATCCTCTATCCTCCCATTAGATTTGGCTACCTTATATGCCCTTGTTTTTAGTCGAATACTATCCTTAATTTCTTTACTTAGCCACGGATAGCTGTCTTTTCTTTTACACCCTTTTCTTCTCAGTGGAATATATTTTTTTTGGAAGTTGTAAAATAACTCCTTAAATGTACACCACTGATCATGTATCGTCTTACCCTTTAATCTATTTTCCCAATCCACTCTACTCAATTCCGCTCTCATACCTTCATAGTCTCCTTTATTCAAGCTTAGCACGCTTGTTTGAGATCCAACCTTCTCACCCTCTAATTGAATATGGAATTCAACCATGTTATGGTCACTCATTCCAAGCGGATCCTTTACTAGGACATTTTTAATTAATCCTGTCTCGTTACACAGGACCAGATCTAAGGTTGCTTGCCCCCTGGTCGGTTCAGTTACATACTGCTCAAGAAACCCATCCCTAATACACTCAATGAACTCATCCTCAAGGCAGCCCTGCCCAATTTGATTTGTCCAATTAATATGATAGTTAAAATCCCCCATAATTATAGATGCTCCCTTATTACAAGCCTCAACTATTTCCTGATTGATACTCCGTCCAACAGAGTTGCAACTGTTTGGAGGCCTATAGACTACGCCCACTAGTGTTTTTTTCCTTACCTCCACCCAAACTGTTTCATTATCCTGATCTTTTGACCCAATATCACTGTTTATGGCTAGGAAGTTTCCATGCAGATGAAAAATGACTGGCTTTTTTAATACTTTTTTTTAAAAGTGCGACTTCTGAGTCTAGACTTTCTGATTGGCGTTCTTTTAATGCCAACATTAAGCCATTTAAAATGAATGCATTATGACCAATGTTAAAATAACGATGATCAAAAATCTGGCCTCTTGAGTTCAAGTAGAAGGTATTTTATGTTGCTGGATAATGCCATGGATAGGAAACTATAATTATAAGAGACTTGAATTATTATAGGATTCCCTGGAGCAGAGAAGAGTAAGAGTAGATTTAATAAAGGTTTTTTAAAAAATTATGAAGGGTTTTGATAGCGTGAACAGGGAAAGACTATTCTCCCTGATTGGGTATTCGGTGATGAAGTGTCATCAATTTAAAATTGCCATTATTGAATGAGGAGGGAGCTCAGGCGAAATTTCTTTATATAGGAGATTGTTGAATAATTGAATGCATTGCCATAAGGAATGGTTAAAGCAGAAACCATTGTATCTTTTAAGGGAAAATTGGATAAATATTTAAAACAGTGAGAGATACAGGGCAATGGGTAAGGTATACAGTTTTCACAGACACGGTGGGCCAAATGGCTTCTTTCTGTGCTGCAAACATTTATGGTTCTCTGAGGAGGTTTATCTGTAGATTATTGGCTTTCATTCAGTTTTCTTTTGTTTTTTTTACGTCACATAGAGCATAGATTTTGAAGTATTGGCATAGATTGGCATATTAGAGACTGTTTGCAACCAATTTTCCAAGGTCAACTCGTTAACATAAGGGGCGATTCTCAACTGTCGCTCACCCCTTTTTCGGCTGAACAACAAGCAACCTGTGGAGGGAAATTAGGTGGGAACCTTTCATGCCCAAAGTCCGCCTAATTCTATTTTCAGGCAGGCCTTTAAATGGGTGGGAGACTGTTGAAATCGCTGATTGTAGGGCCCCGATTGCAGTTCCATGTACAAATGGGTGGAGTGTGCGCTTTGCACTCTAGGCCTAGTGATACCAGGTGTGGAGACAGGGAAATTTGGGGGGGGGGAATTTTTCTGTTGCCCGGAGATGCAGAGAATCCCTAAGCCAGATTGCTTTGCTTTGAGTTTATGCTACAGGTATTTCACTAATTTTCAGCGCAAATTTCAGTCTGTCTTTCTTTGTGGAATTGTTCTGCTCCAGTGTTGTTATTGTGCTTGATTTTTCTCTTCACTAATTTCCTCACTCCCTTGACGTGTTGGTCATGACCAGCTGGTGATTGCCCTCTCGTTCTTCTCCCAAGTGGCCATTATTCAGATGTCGCTGTTGACAGTGAATATTGGTAGGCTACTTAACCACAGGTTAAGTCAAGCCCAGTCCTTTCATCACCCAATGTTCATACGTGCACACTTTCAGCAGGTGCTGCCACATAGCGTTCAGAAGCAGGAGCCCTGTCCCACTGTCCCAGTAGAGACCAGTTAACTCAGCATGGGACCAGGGACCTTCCCAGCCTGGGATTATTCAAGTGCACATTGGGTGAACTCATGGAGCCATTGGAGGAGCCTGTCAACTACATTCTTAATACTCTCATAGATGGTAATTAGCTCAGCTGTCTCCTCTCCTCTCCTATTTATGCAATTTTTAATGTCTGCCAGCTCTTCCATTAATGCCGACCAATCTGGGAGCATGCCGCAGGTGGCACTGCTGACAAGTCCTGCCAATGCTTGCATGGAACAGGAGGGAATACCCTCATAGTTTCTATCTGCCTGTTTCTTCATCATCATAACAACATTTTACAAAAATATTTGGCCCCAGGTTAGTAGCAATATGTCTAACCTTTAAAAGATATATTTTTCTCCAGCTGTCAGATGGAATCCTAAGGACAGATGGCTGTAGATAGAGGGGTGAGACATCAGGAGCTCTCACAGAATGCTGCCATGCATTATCAGAGCATCCCATGCCTGCCTCTCTTTCTCTCAGTCTGAATGAGTACAATTCATTAATATCGGCCCAGAACTTCGGGTCTCCATGGGTGAGTACGCACGGGGTACTCACCCGTAGGCCCAATGGAAGTGCTGGTTTCCTGCATGCACTGCGCATGCGCGGGAAACCGGCACTTCCGTTCCCCTGAAAGCAGGGGTTAAGAGGTCGAACGCGTGCGCGGGAGAGGCTGCGCGTGCGCATCGAAATTACGTTTTTTTTACAGGTTTTCCTGGGAGGGTAAGTTTCCAGGAGTTAGACATTTAAAAAGCAGGCATAAGGCCTGCTTTTTACAAGGTAAGTGGTGAATTAATTAAAATTAAAACATTTTTTCCACAGGTTTATTATTTTTAAATACTTTAAAGAAAGGTAAGTTTATTTTTAGCCCCGTTAGAAAATAAAATTATTTTTTCAAAAATTTAAATTATTGTTTAAAATAGTTATTTCATGTGATTTATAGTTTATTTAAAAAATGTGATTTAAAAAAAAATGTATTTGAAGATTTAGTGATGTTTTGGGGCCCGTAGCATTTCTAAGTTTTGACAGCTCTTCCTGTCAAACTTATGAATGGGCATTTCCCTGCTCCGATTGGCTCCCCATGGCCCACGTGATCCCAGGGGATGCATCGAACTACACCTGCGGGAAGCCCCCGACCCGAATTTCTGGGCCATTGTATGTACAGAGTTTGGAGGCATTTGAGAGATCTGATACTACACTATATAAATGAAAGTCTCTTTTTTAATCGTTTACTTTTTGATGGAGTCCAGCGACTTGCCCCAATGCCTCTAAAGCTAAGTGTTTATTGACATGTGATAAAAAGCAAAATTGCCAGGATGAAATGCTATCTTCCTGCCGCTAACCATTTCTCCACTCAATCGGCCTGACTGAAATTAGTGAACAGAGGGATTTTGCCCCCATGGTTTCATGAAGTAGTGTGTAATAATCTGATGAAGAGTGTTCAGTTGACAGAAATAAAGCTTGTGTATGAGATCTATAGATATGAAATAATTACACCAGAACAAGACAATCATCCCAAGCTAAATTAGGTTTCTGGCATCTTTTTATAACACTGATCGCTTTCATTCCGTTTTGGTGGTTGCTTTATTATGTGCCTGATCTTTTGATTATCTTGTTTATTATCACTTATATACTGCCAGTTTCCTCCTCATTAAAGTTCAGATAGTATTTCCTATTTCCTATCTCCTGTGATATTTTGGCTTCAGGTTTGCATATGATTTGGATGCAATGCCTTTCAAATATGGAAGTAAGCATCATTAACATGCAATAGCATCTGTTATTCATGTTTAATGCAGGTTGGTTTCTCAATTTCTTGATGCAGTTTTCTTACATCAATGTGAATTTCTCAAGTCCAGTGCATTTTACTTAATTTCACTAACAATGTAAAAAATAAAAATATTTTCTTTTTTATCTTGAGAATGGGAGATTTCAGATAATAGTTGCCTCTTTGGTTAACCAGTTGCGGTAGCGGTGGGGCTTCTTCACCTCGCCCAGGGCCGGTAGCGGTGGGGCTTCATCACCCCACCCGGGGACGGTAGCGGTGGGTGTACCTACACCATATGGACTGCAGCGGTTCAAGAAGGCGGCTCACCACCATCTTCTCAAGGGCAATTAGGGATGGGCACTAAATGCAGGCCTAGCCAGCCAGCGACGCCCACATCCCATCAATGAATAGAAAAAAAAATTTTTCAAAGAAAAGCAAACTTTAGCAAATGCCTAATTATATATGTTCTATTATGTAAAATAACAATGACCTGGTATAATATTCTTAGCAATCCGGCGTCCAATAGTATTTATGTATAGTTCTTGAACTGACCTCTCCCAGCCCACCTCCTGCAAGCAACAGTTCTTGCTAATTTGCAATAAGTCTCAATCCAATAAAACTGTTGATTTCAAGGAGGCTTTTAAAACTCTTTAAAACATTGAATTTAATGACTGGATGTACCACTGCAGAGCACTGGCTGCAATGTAAACTGCAGCTTCAACACAGGAGTTTTTACACTGCTGGGCAGGACAATTTGAGGCATCATTTCTGAATGGAAACACAGAATGATGCAACAGGATGGCTGCTCCAAACTAAACTCAGGTTTTGCAACGACATTAGGGGAAAAAAAAATTCAACAGCATTTAATATTTCTAATCTTGTTTTTACATGGCTTACATTGAAGCTAACACCAACAGAAACAATACACGTGTAAATGTGATGCAGTTAAAAGCATCTGGCAATGTGCCAGGATTGTTTTGAATCTGCCGACCAGAAAGTATTGGACTTCGGTTGTTAATTGAGAGGGAAATACAATTGTTTGATATTTTGCATTTTACGCTATTCCCTGAGTGAATTTAAAAAAAAAACACAAATGAGTGTTAAATAAATTACAAAATACATCCAAACTCTTTGCACAAAATCCAGGTGGGGATAATTTAAACAACCGTTTTTTAAGACTCTATTAGTTGGTAGGGAAAAATTTTAAAATTTACTGGCATGAAAATACATTAATTTTGCAATAAGCTGGTGGCTGTTCACCTCGTAGATTCCACAGAGTTGTCTACTTACATACCTTCCACCTGCAATCATCATTTATCTTTATTTTCATGTTTGCTATACCAAGGTTCCAACTCATTGATTAGTTCGAGTATTTGTTAAATATTCCATTTAACCAACTTTAAGATCTAGATTTGTGCTAGAGGTACCATGAAAATCGACTGAAGGCACTGGCAGTTCAGTTAAGCAACTGAGTTGACTTGAATGGGCTCACTTGATACTGTCCTGACAATGCATCTTTGGCATTAGTGCTAGCTCAACATTTGCAATGCCAAACCAGCAGTATAAAACATCTAGCGCAGCCCATCACTGGAGGAGGCGAGAGCAGCTCCAAGAGGAGGTCTCACTTCCTTTCATTTCACGCCAGTAGCAGTACAACTTCCGAAGAGGCAAAATTAACTTCTTCGGATTTCAGGCTTTGATTCATAAACCTTTGCCTAAAATTTATTGTTAGCAATATTAGTGAATATAATGCCTCCCTCCATGATAATAGGTTAAGTCCTGTGTTAAAATAGCAGATGGAGGAGAGCTGTGTGTATCCATTTAGTGTTTGTCTCCTTTTTGCACCAGCAGTAGTTTCTGCCCTTGTGACAAAGAAACAAACAATAATCGCACTCACGTATCAGACATAAACCGATTCCTGCATCGTTAACCCTATATGATGAAAACACAGTTTAAAAAAAAATCAAAGACCTTGCCCAAGAATTTTCTACACCTTGTTCAGCACCATTTCTGCTTTTAAACAGGGCAGGTAACTTTCCTTGGCAGCAAAATGGGGCGCTTTTTTGAACGCTCCGTGATTAGCCCACTGAATCCCTGAGTGACCCCATTTAAATACATTATACTGAGGGTTGGCGGTGTTGCAGTTTTTTATACTCACAAAGCACTTGAGGTAAGTTAGCCGGAGAATTATAAGGCAGATCTGCAACAGACGAAAGCGAGGAGTTTCTGAGCAGTTTCTGCAGCTGGGAATGATGTTTTTGCTGCAATTCTTTTGGGCATTCTACTGACACAGATCTAGACTTGCTGCTCACTGACACCACTGGGAGATTTTGAGCCCCCACCATAGTGAGGGCCTTCTCAGAACAGGTTTGCCGTACTGTTTGGGCATACCCTTGTCTACCATTATCATGGAGGAACAGCAGAGGGTGAAGCAGAAGAGAGTCAGGCGGCAGTTAAGGAATCTGGGCCCATCTGTTATCACCCTATCTCCATAGAATATACAAGCAATACAGGTCATACGAGGGCCTCCGTTAAGGGATGTGTATAAGAAAAGTGCGCATCACCAAAGAGGCAATAGGAAGCTTTGCCCACCGACTGCAAGAGGATTTGCAACCATTACCACCTGCCAGCACTGCTCTCTTGTGGCTATGAGGGTGACAACTGCACTCAACCTTTATGGCGCAGGCTGACTTCAGGCAGCCACAGGGGATCTCTATAATATCAGCCAGGGTGCAGTATATAGAAATAGATTTGGCAGATGGCTGCTGCACTTTATAGCAGAGCTGGGGAATACATCACCTTAGACATCGCAGCGAGATACGGCCATCCAGTTGTACAGGGTTGCTGCCTTTCCCAAGGCCCAGGGTGCAATCAGCGGCATGAGTGTTGCCAACTCCACCGGAGATGTAAGAAAACTACTCGGCACTTGGTCTGAGTATTAAACAAGGCTTTATCAACTGTTTTTCAACATGGAGATCTAGTTGTGTCCTTCACTAGTTCCTGTTAAAGAATGTCCTGCACAAGCTGGGTCCATGCCCGAGTATTTATACTCTCCCTGGACAGCGCCACCAGCAGGCCGCCCAGTATTATTACACAAGTCATTTTCACATGAATGACAAGATTCATGTCACCCGGAGTTTGGAGTCTCCAGAATTGGCCGATCGATCTCCCAAACACCGCTGCTGACAACCCGGGAGAAAAGTACTTTTCAGGCGCAGTTCGAGTCTGCGCACTATGGCTGCACCCTTAAGTGAAAGCCTTCTGGTAAATAGCAGATAAAAGAGCAAGGTTCGCAGAGTGTCAACCTGGTAAAACTGAAAGCGCTGCTCTAGATTCCTTTCCTTTTAATTTTTTTGTTGAGCTGTCAGAATTCTCCATGTTTCAGTTGTGTAGTGAGGGGCCTGTGCTACCAGAACTGACATTGTCACATTAAAGTTGTGACTGTTGCAATTATTATATTCACTTCTGAAAAATGTATAACATGTTTTGCAAATACAGCATCCCTATCAAAGATTTTCCCTGAAAACCAGTTCAATTGTTATCTTG